>NW_026138074.1:6050964-7301928 GCF_025592945.1 Manacus candei | reverse complement strand
GGCTCACTGAAGTACAGCCACACAATGACATTTGATAGAAAATCAAAAATCAGCAGGTTAAATAAAAAAACTTTTCTACTTACTGGACCAAAGCCAGAGGCATTTGCGGTGTGTAGAATTAAATCAGAAGAGCCTGGAAGCTAACCTGTGAGAAATTTGAGGAAGAAACTAAAAATGCAAGTTGTCCAGCAGCTGCTTGTCTTGATGGCAAGATAATTTGGCCAGTGTGACATTAATTTAATAAAAAATAAAAAAGTATTTATAGCAAATGATAAAATGTGAAAGTGGTTGCAACCTAACCAGTTGTCTACTAGTATTATGAAGGATAATTTCCCTTCCCATTGTTAGTACACACTATTTTTTGCTTTGTTTTCCCTTTTCCTCTTAAGGATCTTATAAGACCTATAATTTTTAAATATCAAATCTGACTTGTTTCAGCCAGTGTTAATGATCTAATTTTTGATCTTGTTTGCTAATAGACTAGAACTTTCTGCATGTGCCACAACAGATACAATCTTCTTTCCTCTTTGCAAAATGAGCAACATTAATTCTGATCATTTTCTGAATTAGCAAAGCTTTTCACAGGAGCATTATTTTTAAGTGCTGTTACCATAATTACTCAGGAGAACTTAGTTTAAATTAGTGATGCTCAAATTAATTAAAGAGAACGGCCTGTGAATTTTCCATTTGATTTAAGATCTTTTTTTGTGTATATATTTCCAACAACAGAAAACTTTAAGAAAATCTGATTTGAATGTTGTCTGCTGCATAGGAGACTACATTAACATTCAAATTAAAATTTCATGTAGGCAATTGCTCATTTATCCGAGGTTCCATATAACTTAGTCTTGTGTAACTCAGCATACACCAGCTACAATCAGTGACACTGCAGTAACTTGCATGGGCAAGATCCTTGACAGGATGTATTGGATAGTGAGAAAACAGCATGGGAAATTCAGATACCTGCCTTCTTTTTTGAGTACTGCCTTCATTGCACTGTGCCTCCACGGAATAGAGCAGTAGGAGATGCACTTCACAGAGCAAGTGCATGAGTGATGAGTCATTTGAAAGTGCATTAGCTAATTCAGCTTCCATCGACTTCAGCTGGTTGGACTAAATACAAGAATGAAAAGTACTTTACCTACTTTGAAACATTATTCATTTATCTAAAGTTGTCTGCTGTGTCTGTGTACAATAGAGTTCAGTGCTGTTCTGTCTCTAGCTGGTGCAGGACTTCTAACTCGGCAGCGGATAAAGTCTTGGTGTCCCCATGGCAATGGGGACTGTTATTGCTGGGTAACAAACAGTATCAACTGCTTCTTGTCCTTTTTCTATGTTAAGAGAAAATTCTAGTTTCAACAGGAATAGCCATGTAGTCCTCACAGAGGCCAGGATTTGAAAGCAGTCATAATCCACTGAGTTTTGTTACCCTTGCTCGCTCTTTCCTTGTAGTCTAGTCTTGGCTTGGAGCACTGATGCTCTACTTAACTCAGGACAGTTATTGGCAGTCTGGGTTAGAGCATGATCTTGGCTACCTTGGGCCATGTTGGTCAGGAAGCAAGTCAAATATAGGCTCTTCTCTAAAGAGCACTTCAGTTGGCCTGAGCTTAAGGCAGCTTAATCTGTGGATGCGACACACAGGAAGAGTTCAGCTCAGACACTGACTCCTCTGGACCAGAGCCAGGCTGGTCCAAATCTCTGCCTAGAGACTGTGTAAGACTCTTACTGAAATGTTGGAAAAGCAAAGTCAAGAACTTAAACCACATCTCAGATAAATTGTCTTCCCAGAACAATAACTCATCAAGAGTTTAGATCAAGCCCCATGCCATGTCCTTTCCTAGCAGCATTTACATTGGTGGACAGGCATGAGATCAAGTTGACTTTCAGTCAGGAGCTGCTAAGGAGGAATATGACTACAGATGAACTATGGATGGTGAGACATATATGAAATGTTGTGGAAATGTTGCCAAAGATCAGCTCATGATATTTTTTTGTGAAATTTGCAAGTAGCCTTCTGAAAAGAACCATTCTTGCAGTGTAGGTCAAGTCAACTGGAGCTGACATTTATTTAAATGGCATGAGCTGCTATCCTATTTCTCTGTCCCTTTTTTTCTTATTTCTTTTTTTTTTTTTTAATAATAACCAAATCCCTGTGAGAGCAATGGAGGGGGTTAAAAATTGTACTTTAGGGAAACTGTTGGATTGACAGAGCCTTCCCACTAAACCTAATTTATTTAACAGAGATCCCAAAGGTTTTCTGAATTAAATCAATTACAAGCTCTTCCTAAGGAAGGGTGTTGACTCCTGGGATAGATGCATAGGTATTAAGCATTTTCCCTTCGTAAGAACCATTCCTCCTGAAGACATTGTTTTTGCTTGTTGACTGTGACATGATCATCTTTATTAACGTAGATGGTGCAAACACTTAGAAAACAATACAGGAATGCTGAAGATGCTAGGCTAGGATGATGAACTAGAAATTAAGTGATTCTGTTTTATGCAATCTCACTGCTCCTCTGAAAGGCAATTAGACATCTGATTGCAACTGTTTTAGTGGTAAGATTCTGTCTGATAAGAAAACCATAGTGAAGAGGGCTGGCTTTATACGAAGTGTTATCTGTAGAAGCAGGAAAAACCCACCTTCAGCCATTACAGATGTGCTTATTCTTTCCAAATTTCTTTCAGGGGCTTGTCACCTTTGACAAATAGGAAAGGCAATTTCAACATATATCTCCATGTTTAATTCCTCAGTGCATCCATTTTAGCAACAATCATTACAATGGGGTTGACACATCTCCGAACCTGAGAGGCACTGTCAGAATACGGAGGAAAGAGCATGTGAGATGAAGTCAGAGCATTTGTTCCTTGACAGCTCAGACACACTGGCAGCCAGATAGGGCTGGAAAAAAAAAGAGAAGGCACTATAGTTCCTCCTCACTGATCTGAATCCTGCAAACAGATATCATTTCAGACATAAACAATCCAAGCAGCATGGTTTCCTGGAGTGAAGCATACCAGTTCCTTCTCTGAAGGTTTGTGTTTCATGACCCCATTTTAATGACTGATTGTTTCTAACAGTCAATCTCTGCAAAGATTCTCATTCAAATAACCTATTTAAATTATGAATGAGAGGGGTTTTTTGAGGAATTCAAACTGAAATCTATCTCCTTATTCTTACAACTTGCAAAAAAGTAAAGTTTAATGTCTGAACTGCTACTGAATTTTTAGATTTTACATATATCACACAATGTAATCCCCATTTTTTATGCTTACTTTTTTCAGGTTATTAACATATATTCATATCTGTATGGGGTTTTTTTACTATAGCTGGAAGTATCATCAATGTTTTACAAAATTAGTACAGGCTTATCATCAACCCATAAATTCTGACAATACTCAGAGGATGGGTATGGTGGACTTTTCCCCATCATTTATATAGAACATTGAACTTTAATTCTGAGCTTTAGGTATATGTTATTAAATATATTCTGTGTTTGAGTATATGTTAAACTATGGAAAAAACTGTCTTCAAGCTGCCCGTTCTAAAATTAAATATTTTATGTAATGTTTTAAATATTGCATTAATAAAATTAAACAATTTATGCAATAATCGAACTGAACATACAGAATGGAGCTGGCAGCCACCAATGTTAGAGATGATTATATCTCTCTTCTGTACAACTTAGCCTAGAATACTATCAGGCAACTTGCCTTGTATCGGTGCAAAATGTCACAGTTATGTCACCATTAGAAAATAGTGATTTTGAAGTACTGGAAACCCTGCAATTTTTTTTCTCTCTCTTTTTTTTTTCCCTAGAAATGCAAGGTCAGTGAATTTTAATGTTGTAAATATGCAAGCTGAACTGTGTTTATGCTTTTGTATGCAACTACTGCAATAGTATGCAGAGAGATGCATCCATTCTTAGGTGTCTTCTCAGCAGCATTTCCAAGGAAATGTGCTATAGTATGACATGATTAGTCTTTGCAAAAGAAATTCCAGTATTCAGTGACTAAAATTTTTGAAGTCCTCTTTCTTCTCTGCTATGAACATAAAAAGTTTGTTCAGGACTGCTCCTTCTGCAGCAGATATCGCAGGATCTGTTCTACTTATGATGCTACTTTTAACTAGTAATAGTCTTACAGAACCTTACCCACAACACGTCATTGTGGAGAAAAGTGTAAAGAAAGGTGCAAAGATGAACTCAGGCCACTTGCATCTACCTAATTCAGACAGGACATGTCTTCACCTGTGAAGAAACATATCAACTATAATAGTGGCCCAGCCAAAACTGGAGAGTTGTGCCTCTGTCACTAATACCCCTGGTATAATGTTGACTATGGTAGTTTGTTGCTAGACTACAGGATTCTGCCAGTTCAGATTTTGGAATTGAATTTGTTCCTTCAACCCCTGAGATGAGACCAGTTTGTGGATGCAGTTAGTAGCAAGGAGAGATCGATTTCCTGGGTGTCAGGCACCTAGCCATACAGCTGCCCACATGCCAGAGCAGTTCTCCACAGCATAGGTCTCCTGTCAGGTGATTTAGTAGACATCACTGAGGATAGAGTCAAGGAGTATAATAAATAGCAACTCTTGGGTATTTAATTCTGTGGTACTCATTCTTTCTCCTAATCATACATGGTTATTATTTACATTCGCATTTTCAAAATACATCTCTACATGTCCAGTTTCAAAAATAGGTCAAAGCATCTATCCCAGCACCAGTAATAAAAATTCATGGGGTAAGAATAGAAGAAAGGCATATATGAATATACATCCTACAGCCCACCCTGTCCTAACTGTAAGATGGAGCATGAACACAGAGCAGGACACCTTAAACAATAACAAAGCTCATGGCTAAGAGCAAGATCTAAACCTGCTACAGAAGATTTCAGCCAGCATCTCCCTTTATGAATCTCTGCTGGTCTCCCCAGTGGCCCTAGGACATGAAAGTACAGGGCATTTCCCAAATCCCAAATCACTGAGGGCATACTAGGTTAAAGCTGACAATGCATTTTCAATAGCTGTTCTGTGTAAGAAATGGACTAAGTACTCGTGGTGATGGGTGGTACTAATGACTAATAAAATATGGTTATTCTACTATAATTTTATGAAAAATAATCTCTTTGAACAACAGTTTCATACTACAGTCTACTTCTTAATACCTACTCTTATGATTGGAAGATGATTAGCTAGTATTCCCACGCATTATATTTAACATTTATTTAATCCCTGACTTGTATAACATAATCATAATAAAAATAGATTTATTGGTTTGTTTATCCTTCTAGCCCAATTTGATAAAGATCAGAATTTTATAGGATATTGAGGATACCAAAATAAATGCTGAATATAACAGCTAATCTCTGCTCATTGTGACATATCCCAGAACAGCTTCAAATGACGGCCAAGCTCTGTTTTCACCTTGGACAGCATGAAAATTAAAGATTTCTTTGAAGTACCTCTTCTGCACTACAGACCTATTTTCATTTCCTAGCTAGTCCTCTTCTCTCATATGATCAAAAGTCCCATGACTTTTTACAGATGTGGAATTCCTCATCCTGTGTTAACTTAGAGGGAAAGATCGTGGACTATCCCAACATCTCTTTTAACAGGGCCAAAAAAGACTGAGGTTTTCACAGGTGGTTCCAAGTGTTTCCTCATTTGTGCTGATTATACTGAGATGTAGGTTTTGAAAAGATGGGATATACAAAACCAATATTAATAATCAGCCTACAAGTGTTTTTGAGGGTATCTATGTAACATGTTCATAACTAGTCCACAGAGAGCACAACGCATTGTGTGTTAAATATGAGGAGTCTCTAACCTGTAGGAGAAATAGTCAAAATGCAATAATCCTTGTTAAACTGTTGCAGGGTCACTCTCTTTCGGCAGCCTTTTTGGGCTTCATGTCATGTAAGACATTACAGCACGAGGTATTCCTTCCCAGGTAAGAGTATCACAGAGCTAATGTTTCTCAAATATTCTATCTTCTGTCCAACAGTGTGTGTTTCTTGTGCCACCATTGCCTGGTTTCCTATTCCCAAGAAACTGAAAGAAATACTGTTTGAGAGACTAAATCTCACTAGAATCAGTGGCTGGAAAAATCTCAAGAAGGAAACCACCCATCTTGTAAGCAGTAAAGTAGTAAGTCATGGCAACTCAAGCGTTGTTTTTTAAAGGAAGTGACACATGGTAGCCCTGTTTTTGTTGCATTCCTTCCTGCTTTTTGAAGTGTGTTAGACAACTCTAAAAATAGATGTGGACATAATTGCCAGGCATTTGTAAAGGAGCCTGTTTGTGAATGTCGGAGAGATTGGAAGGTAGATACACTTTGAAAAAGTTGAGCTGGAGTACTTCCTTTTCCTTCATCCCATGAAGCAATGTGAGGATGTGAGAGCAGAGCATATGTCCACTCATGACAAAATACAGTTCTTCCAGCAATACAGAGCCAAAGGTATACAGCCGGTAGAAATGGTGCTGTTTCATAAAATATATGCCACCTTTTTCTATACAGAATTTTCCTCCAAAACACAAATGCAGGAGTTTTGTGCATGTGTTTCAATGCTTATGAAAGCTACCAGTTGCAGATACTGGTATAGGCTGTCACAGCTTTCCTGAAGTCAGCAGAACTAAGAGAATTTTATATTTCTCTATTTGTTCTGAAGAAGTGGAAGAAAACATGCAGCCTTGCTACATTCTTTTGTTCCAATTTGATCTCGATCTTCAGAGGTCACCATCATGTTCCAGAAAGACAATGGAAATGCTTCTCTTATTCCACTGTGCCTGCTGCCACTATGCCAATCAGTCCCTTATTTAAAGGCAGCAAATAGGGTTTGCTAGATCCTGAGCATTCATGAAAGCATTGAGTTGTTCACAGTGGCTGTAGCTGATGTTGACAGAGCTGTTCTAGCTTTAAAGTAACTAGCTTCTGTGCTGCTGATGGCATGGGAGCCAGGGCAGCTGAAGTGCAAAGTCTTCCCAGGAATACTTAGGCAGTTAGGACATGCATACTTTGAAGTAGCCACAAATTGTGTAGTTTGAAGGGTTGTATGAATGAGCAATGGGTAAGCAAGGCTAATGAGAGGGCTACTTGGTGTTCTTCACTACTCTACTTTTTTGCTGGGATTGGGAAAATGATCATGCAATAGCCCCAAGCTGTGACCACTCATTTGCAGTGTGGAGAAGTGTACACTTGTATCCCAGGCTGGTGATTCCCCCACAAGGCCTATTTGGTGACCTGAGACTTAGATTGACTCTGAACAAGCCTTTCACCACAACTTTGGTTAAGGACTATTACCATTTTCATGAGTCATCAGATTATTTGATTCAAAGCCTCTAAATTGAAATTTTCAATTGCAAGGCTTTTAGCCTTATACCTCCCAATGTACTTCATTCTCAGTTCTGAAAATATAGGGAATAACCGTTACAGAAAAAGAGAAGAGAGGAGAGGAGAGGAGAGGAGAGGAGAGGAGAGGAGAGGAGAGGAGAGGAGAGGAGAGGAGAGGAGAGGAGAGGAGAGGAGAGGAGAGGAGAGGAGAGGAGAGGAGAGGAGAGGAGAGGAGAGGAGAGGAGAGGAGAGGAGAGGAGAGGAGAGGAGAGGAGAGGAGAGGAGAGGAGAGGAGAGGAGAGGAGAGGAGAGGAGAGGAGAGGAGAGGAGAGGAGAGGAGAGGAGAGGAGAGGAGAGGAGAGGAGAGGAGAGGAGAGGAGAGGAGAGGAGAGGAGAGGAGAGGAGAGGAGAGGAGAGGAGAGGAGAGGAGAGGAGAGGAGAGGAGAGGAGAGGAGAGGAGAGGAGAGGAGAGGAGAGGAGAGGAGAGGAGAGGAGAGGAGAGGAGAGGAGAGGAGAGGAGAGGAGAGGAGAGGAGAGGAGAGGAGAGGAGAGGAGAGGAGAGGAGAGGAGAGGAGAGGAGAGGAGAGGAGAGGAGAGGAGAGGAGAGGAGAGGAGAGGAGAGGAGAGGAGAGGAGAGGAGAGGAGAGGAGAGGAGAGGAGAGGAGAGGAGAGGAGAGGAGAGGAGAGGAGAGGAGAGGAGAGGAGAGGAGAGGAGAGGAGAGGAGAGGAGAGGAGAGGAGAGGAGAGGAGAGGAGAGGAGAGGAGAGGAGAGGAGAGGAGAGGAGAGGAGAGGAGAGGAGAGGAGAGGAGAGGAGAGGAGAGGAGAGGAGAGGAGAGGAGAGGAGAGGAGAGGAGAGGAGAGGAGAGGAGAGAAACAGGAAAAGAAAAGAAAAGAAAAGAAAAGAAAAGAAAAGAAAAGAAAAGAAAAGAAAAGAAAAGAAAAGAAAAGAAAAGAAAAGAAAAGAAAAGAAAAGAAAAGAAAAGAAAAGAAAAGAAAAGAAAAGAAAAGAAAAGAAAAGAAAAGGCATTTCTAGTCAAGTTTATGCTTGCTTTATATGAAGCTTCTTACATATATATTGCAACAGTTTTCAAACTCATCATTCTTGAAATAATTTTAGACTCAATTAGTACTTTGGAAGATTTAGATCTGTCATGACCAAAAATGTTTAGTTTCTAAGTGAATTATACATTTCTTAAACAATAATTTTTGGATCCCAAATTCATATATCTGCAGAAAGGAATTTGAGTGGTCTCAGCAGAAGGCCGTGGGCTACGAGAGTTGGGGAAAATTCTCAGTTTAAGAAGCAAATGGGACATCACCAGTGTGGAGTGCCCCACCCAAGCCAGAGAGACCATACCCTGATGTTATCAAGCATCTGCAGAAGACCGCCTGTTTTATCTCTCCTTTTGTGTTACCTGTTCCCCCCATGTAAGTCCCCTAAGATAAAGTGGGTTTTCTCCCATGGTGTAAGTGTTAAGACCCCAAAATTTGTAAACCTGGGTTTTCCCCTTTACCTCATCTCTGTAAAACCCCCAATTGTAATAGGCCGACCCCCTGATGAATATGTAACCCCCCCACGAATATCTAGTACCCTAGACCCGTAAAATACCAGTTTTTGTATGAATAAACCATTTCTGGGATTGACTTAGCTTTTATTGACCTCCACAAATAATAATTATGCGTATTTAGGTGTGAAACGTTCTTTGACACATCTCAAAACACCTTACAAAGGAGCACAGACTGCAATTCATCGTTTTACCCCACCATGTCAGATGACTCAGGTTGTTATTAAGTCATCAACAGATATTTAAAAACCAAATTCCACTGAATTTCAACTGTTCACTGTGCTATCTCTGAACATCATTTTTACCTACTAGTATGTCAGCCAATATTGTATTAAGTTTCTTGCCTAATTTGGCAAGGCAATTACCTCAAATTAGGAACTCTCATCTTTTTGTGTAGTTAGCTTTAAACGCAAAGATGCCTTGTGCAGTCTGAATACAGTTTCTAAAATCCAAAAACCTCCACCTGCATTTTTGCTTGTCTTTGAGCTGGGCAACAGTTGAGCTATTGAATTTTATTAAACTGTCAAAATAAACTATTACTCTTGTACTGATGGTGTTGTGTGCCAAATAGTAGCCTGAAGCAGAGCTGCTTGGCCCTGTTAAACCCCTGAACTAATAGGCTCATAATGCAAACAACAAACCAAACTGTAAGAAGCATGGAAGGGCCTATGCACCCCTCATAAGAATAAACATGTTGTTTCATTACTGTTCTGTGGTAACAGGGGGCATATTTTGACTCACTCTCAAAAGTATGCACAATATTTGCACACACAACCTCTCTATGAGGAGATTCCTCAGTGCGTTTAGGAAGTGCTGCCCAACATCTTCTTGCACGTAAACATGAGGGACAGGAAACAAGGAAGAGGGTGTAAATCAGTACTTGACTTAAGAGTGAAGAAAAGATAAAGATCTCACTTTAGTTCTGTCTTGAAGGCTTAAATGGAAGAAAATTGCACAGGCCTCCCTCTGCACCAGGGCAGATGCTGTTCTAAAACGTAGCACAGTTTAGCATGCCCAACAGGGAACAGCAGTATGCTGCTTAAAGAATCTGTTTCTTTGTAGGTCAGATACAGATACATGTCTTGACTCACTGATGACTAACAAGAACTTCAAATTCAGTTCTCTTTTTGTTTTTTTGTTTTTTGTTTTTTTTTCAGTATCCTGTTCCAGATTAATTAAAGAATTTCTTTCCACCCTGCTTTTTTACCAAATCATCTTATTTCCGAGATCATGATTTTCTGAACTCATATATACAACGAGATCTTTCCATCTAAATGTTTCCAACCACTCATCTCCCTCAAATTCATTTTAACACATATTTTCATAATGCTTCTGTACGATCTACAGAATATTTGTCCTAAAATGGAAAATTGAAGTACGACAGCCGACCGTTCCCTGTTCTCCTTGACTTTTGATATGGGTCAGTCCTTGATTTTAGATGAATAATGCTATATCTGAAATGTCTCATTAGTAAAAACAATGGAGTACTTGATGATTTTGTCCTGTCAGTATAACATCCATATATAAAATTTGATGTTACTGTAAGCCCAAGAAAATGCATCATCACTGGACAATAATTTTGCCAGATGAAGGCTGTGACTTTGCCCTCTGAGAGTTGTCTGCAAGCAGATAATACTGTCGAACAAGACAGAAGGATTTACAATGAAACTCTTTTTAATTATCATTCATAACTCCAGGGAGCTTTTGAAAATGGTCCCGTTTCGAGTAATTTTAATATGTTTCCAAAAGACTTAAAGTGATATAGGTTCAGCAACAGAATAATATGTATGGCTATTTTTAAATGCTAGTGTAAAATCTCATCTGCAAAGCTTTGTCTGCATTCATATTTTATTAACCAGTCCATTTTAATGTCCTCACTTCTCTCTCTCTCTCTCTCTCATTATCTTCCTCTAAGTCCCTGTCCAGCTGCTTCCTAGAGACCACTTTAAAATTAATTCTAATGATTTTAGGCACTTTTAATATGACTATCATCACAAGACTGTTCTCTTAGTGAATCAAGTTGTTAGCTGACAGTAGTAGTATTTGGGGACCTTGTCTCACTGTTTACCCCAAACTGACAAGAGTCAGGTCAAATCCTTGGTCTAATCCTGTTTACATATTTACAATTTAAATTATTTTAAATGAATATGCCACAGGATAATTGACTCCCTTAGAAATATAATAGGAAAATAAAGAGGCTCTAAGTTCCAGCTGTTTTTCTGAGAGGGAGAAAACGCATCCCCTGCAACCAGAAAACCCTGCTACCGTGGGGCATTTTCTCTGGCCTGTTGGGCATCTGGGGCAATTATTCCCCTCTGACTAATGATCAGTATGACTAATACCTTCAGATACTTCACTGAGCCTGAAAGAATTCTTGGCAGACCACTGATTTTAAGTGGGATCTAATGTTTATTTGGGTTAAACAATCTGGATGGCAGCCTTTAGTGCCTTTCAACACAACAGAGGGCTAGTCAGGATTTGTGTACTTGACTAGTTAAATAAGAGCAGAAATGTCTGATCTTATTGACAACCAGAAGAAATGAGCAATTATGCTTCAAATATGTGCTTACTTGAACTTTTTTTTACCATTGTTCTTCTGGATCTCTATGTTATCTATCAAGAGTCAGTAACTTCAGTTTTGGCAATTTGCCTAAAATTGGTGCCCTGTAACAAAAAATCCCTTAGTTGGCTTCTTTGCAGAAAGTCATGCTTGTACCACTTCCTAAAAAAACAGAAAGACAGTGTTCATGCTTGTCATTTGCTCCTGAGCTCTGGTTCTTTTATGGTGCTTCTCCATCCCAGTTGTACCGGCAAAACTTAATACAGTGGGAGGTGCACATTGGACTGTCTTCTGTGGAATTCTCAAAAAAGGAGACTAGTGAAAAGTAAAAGTAATTATAAGAATCACAAACTATGTTAAATCCCCATCAGCTTCTTTTCAGAGTTTAATTTATGCGGAGGGGGAGGGTAGTGGGGGGAAGTGCACACCTTCTTAGGATTTCAGTCTTGATCCTCTCTGATGTTCCACAACAAAGAGTAGTAACGAGGGATGTCTGATAGCTGAGAAGAAAATCTTCATACATAGAACATCTACATATATGTTGCTACAGATCATGTAATTTCCCCTGTAATACCTGTTATTACACCATAACATATTTTTCTATAACATAACACACCTGTTGTTACACCATAATGTAATTGTCTTGCAAGACAATTTCAGGGAAGACTAAAGTTGTTTTTTTTTCAACACGCTGGCTGCAAAAAAACAATAGCAATCTTATAGTAATAACTGCTTTTATGTAGCACTTTTCATCTTGTGAGCAAGATTTACCTTGAAAGTAAATTGCATATACCTTCCCATTTTATCTAGGTGCCTAAGCATGAGGTATCATTTAACCTATATATTTTGTTCTCTCAGTGTGTCTGTGGGTATTGTTAAAAGTGTCACTCAACAAAAGACTTAGACACACAGTTTACTTTAAAACCTTTAAAAGGTTCAGTTGAAGTCAATGTCAGTACTCTTGGGGCATAATATTGAGTAGATATGTAAACACCTGCAGGATTAGGATTTTAGGTTGGTAGTTTCTTTGGGGCACATCATACTTCTGTTTCTATTAATGAAAAATACCATGAGAATGTATGGCAAAATATGCAGTAAATACACACAATATCCCAGTGAATTTGGATAACAGTTTTCTACATAACAACTATAGACACAATTTAAAAAATTCAACCTGAAATCAATCAGTCAAGCTGATTATTCTAAAAGACTCAAGATAGCAGATCCTTGGTACCATGGGAATTCTTCCAGAGCAATCAAGTTTTATAAGTTATCATGTTATTCTACATAAGGTAAGAAATATCTTCTATATCTTCTGAACAATATCTCAAATGTGCATGTCTCAGATGGCTGAAATGAATACCTGTTATGTTATTGTTAGTTGATGCTGGACTACTTTTTAAAAATCTTTTTTTTCTGTTTTAGGAAGATAATAAATCCTCCAAAGTTTTTCATTTTCTGCCCAGACACCCTGAAAACTGATTCTGTGATAGTGCTGGTTGTTTCTTAAATGTCCCATCATAAACAATGATTGTTTATGGAAACTTCTTTTTTCCTTCTGGCTATTAAAAATGACAGCAAAGATTATGCAATAGAGGATTTGCTTGGAACACATCATTTGCAGTCTGTCCATATACTAAAAGACACAAGCCCATTTCTTAAATAAAACTGCAGTTTAAGAGAAACCTGTGATAAATCTGAGACAAATATCTTGATGAGCTGAGGCTATAATGTGTCCTTTTCTCCTACCCTGCAGCAATAAAAATTATCCACTTTCTGTGATGATAAGCATTATATGAAGCTATATCTCCTGTGATTTTGTAGGCTTCCAGATGCAAATGTTTTGGGGATCTGTAATACCATGGTGGTTCTGTTTGTTTATGAATATTTTGCAGTGTCACACTATTCATCACACTTATTAGTGATTAATACAACACTTATTTTATAAGTATATTATTCAACAGCATTAAGCTGTAGAGATGTCTATACTGGTATGATACATGTACATGATACATGTACATGTGTTTTCTATCTTGTTTCACCACTCTGAGTGAAATCCATAACTCTCTGTGTAAGAGGTTAATAATAAGTTATCACTAATTATGTCAGTCTACACAGAAAAACAGCTAATTTATATTTATTCCGTAATGGTTTTCCCAGATGGAGCCACTTGCACCTTGCAACTACACCGAAACACAGTGGTGTGTTTATAAATGTTTTGCCAGAGAAGGTATTAAATATCCAAGTTCTCATGCAGGCATATTGAGCACCCTCATCTGTCATGAAGATTGAACACCTCATAGGTTAGGACTGGAAGTCTGCAGAAACCTGCTTTGAATAGGGCTTTTCCATGACTAAGCTGTCTTTCTCTCTGGTAGTTCTGTCAGGAAGGGACTACTGATGGCAGAAGCTGGGAGGCTAGTTCTCTTCTACTAAAGGCAGGTACCTCTGAGAAGTTCTGATGCATGCAAGACAAAGAACTGCAAGAAATTGGCAATATTTTGTGCAGGCATATTTTTAAATTTTGGTGGGAGATGCTTGGTTTTTGAATTCTCAGTGAGTTTGTCTCTCTCTGACCAGAGGTACTGGAGACTATTTGGTGCTCATGACTCATGGTGTAACCATGTGCATTCCTGGGAGCCCTTGAAAAGAGGGAGGCTGTTGTTATGTACAAGTTTTATATTTCCTCACAAATTTAAGGCCAAGAGAGATCATCAGAACATCAAGTCTGTTCTGTACATAGGTGGCTATTAAATTTTGTACATGTACATCAAGGCTGAGACAACTCCTTTCATCAGCCCATAGTATTTTAGTCATTAAAAAAACCAAACTGTTATGTGTCTAAAGAAGTACCTGAGCACCTCCCATACTTGAGAGCTTACTAGGCATGACATGCACAGACAATCACAAAAAAAATCCATGCAAAATAATGGCATCCTTGCTAATCTGAGCTATTAAAATCTCTACTGTTCATGGCCTGGGCTTAATTCAAACTCAAGCATCAGATGTCTAAGATAATGTTTTGTGTTGCTTTGCTCTCTTCCTGGCTACAGCAAGATAAATAATAGGTTCAAGGGAAGAGAAAAAGTTCTGCTGCAGAATATATGAGGCCAAATATCTCCTAGAGGAGTGGAGAAGAGATTCTTCCTCTGTGCAGTAGGCAGCCAACTGGAGCTCTCAAGGATGGGATTTGATTATACTTATTACCCTAATGCCAACCTGAAAATGTCTGAGTGTACAAGGTGCAATTCAAACCATCCTGTTTCAGCCATAATGGAAGAAGTTGCACAGTCACATTGTTCTAATGGATGCAGGGCTAGAGGGATCACCAGGGGATCTAGCCTGATGTGACCCTCCTTCTCTCCCTGAGTCTGCTCTGCACATTAGAAGTTCTCCCAGAAGCTGAAGTAAAGCTGTATCTGGGAAAGACAGCCATTTTTTAGGACAAGATAGAGCAATGGTAAGTGCACCACCTCCCTTCATAAACTCTTCCAGAGTTTAATTACCTTTACTGCTAGGAAATTGCATATGATTTCAAGGTTGATTACATCTAACCTTAAACTTCCAGTCACTGGATTTAGTTATGCTTTTGTCAGCAAAAGGGGAAAAGCTCACCGCTGTTAACTATGCCATGTGTCCTTTCAAGCTTTTAAGTGGAATATGTCCAGCTATTTAAGCCTCCCATCTCAAGACTTGTACTAGACATGCAAAATATTTGGATTTTCTCCAACATTTTCTCATCTTCTTTAAAGCGCAGGCACCAGAACTGTGCTTGATATTTTGGAAACACGCAAGGACTGTGCTGAACCCTTCCCATAGCAATGTACTGAGACCTCATTTTAGGGATGATTAGGGAAATGACTTTTTATCATTCCACAAGTCTCTGCTCTCTGACCCAGTGTGCATTCCTACAATTTTGGACTGTAGTAAAATGGATTTAGTGTGCTGCTTGTTGGACAGTGATCATTCAGGCAAATCAAATCACTGCAGAAGTAATATATCTTCTTTATTTACCATGCTAAAATTGCGCCATATGTAAGCCTTTAAAGCAAAGATTTTATCTCATGGCCCGGATTGCTGAAAATAATGTAAAACAGTATTAGGTGAAGACTGTTTCTGATTCTGCTGGGAAAACTCCCCATATTGAATGAAATCTCTCCATTAAAAGGCTACATTTTGAAATTTGTCAGTGAGACACTTCTTAATCCTCGCAATAGGCAACCTGTTAATTCCATGTAATGCAAGACTTGAAATCAAAATGTCATGTGGTATTAAGTTAACTGCTTTGCAGAAATCCAAGTATGTTCTATCAATGCATCTGCTTCTCTCATGCAGACCTGTAATCTTTTACATAAATCTTCGAAATAACCAAAAAATCCACAACAGGTATATCTTACAAGACCTAACTTCCACCAACCAGTTTTGACCAGGATTAAATATATTTATTCTCTGGTTCTTTTTCCAATAGTTAAGTATCCCAGAAATGCATGCTATTCTGTGAGGGACCTTCTGTTATTTAAAACAGAAATTCTCCTCTATAATTCAGTTCATTTCTTTGCTACGTAGAAAAGGGACTATGTGCAAGATCAGACAGAGCTTTCAAAGTGACAGAATCTGCCAAATACAGGAACACAGAAACTAGTGGTGCTTCTTGAGGAGAGTGTTTAATGTCCAGTCCTCAAAGCCTTGTGAGAGTAGCAGTGTTCATAAATCAAGATGGTCTGTGCATTGCCAGCACAGGGCTTAAGCAAGATTAGGAGACGCAAAGGATTTGTACTGGTCCTCCCCAAAGATGACTTTCATTTATTATTAATCTTCTCAGGGCAAAATCTCATCACCGCTACATGCAGTAGCAGTACCTATGGGCTGAGAGGAGCATAAAGACTGCTGGTACCATGCAGGCTAGAGAGAGAGCAGAATCAGGTATCCAATTTAGGAATGTGGCTGTAGTGTGAACACTGTGGTTTGTGCTGCTTTTAGTATTCCCAGGATGAAAAATTTAGTGCTTTTTGCTTTTCTTGTGGCTCAACACAGACTACTGCTCTGAGACCTGCATGTGTCCTTCCTTGGAGTATGGAGTAATCCCAAGAAGAATGCACTGCTGACATGCCTTTGCACTGTTCTCTACATAAAAATCACACTCTGGCCCGTGAATACAATATTCCCTCTAAACTCCTAAGCACATGCTGCTAGAAGTAAGACCGTTGTGAGATTTAGTTTTTTAATGTACCTACATCTAGAATATTAATTTCATACCATTGTTGGCTATGAAGAGAATTGTTCGTCTAGTAAAACGAATATTAGTCAATGGATAAAGAGGAGGTCACTCAATTTATCTCAGCAGCGAAAGTGGCATTCTTTGCTGATTTTCGTACAAAGCGATTAATATCTGGGAAGACTAAAGGAATAGAGAGTACCAGATGATTCTTTAATCAATTGAAATATTTTGTTAATGTTTATAAATTTTAAGGATCTAAACCTGCAAAGTCTTATTAGTGTGAATAATCCCTACTCACAAACTCACTGAATTATGTAGAGGTTTTTATATTAGGAAAAAAATATTAGTGTAAAGGTTGGTACTACTGGGTCCTAAATATTTATAAACACTTATCAAAATTATTTTATGAGAGAAACTGAAGAACCATCTGGTATCCCCCATTATTTTATGCTCCCTAATTTTAATAACTATGTGTAGAAGTCAACGAGTATTAGCATTTTTTTTCTTATCTGGGGGCAATCAAATTACCTTCTCCTTATCCTTTAAACTCATACTCCTTCCTAACAGAGGACTAATCCTTTCACTTCTACTTATGTAAAATGGACATGCGATGCCAGTAAGCTAGTCAGCAAATCTGCTAGTAGGTTTGTTCTAGGACCTAAGATTCTTCCACCTGGAATAATAATATAGTGTTTCTACTGCACACAACAATCATGACATCAGCAGTATTTCAGTTCTTAAAAATCCGTGACATTTTTAACAGCAAGTTGCTGTGCATCCCTTTATAGTAATTTTCCTCCAGAAAAAGTACTTTCTGTCTGTTTCAGAGATATACTGAACACCCATTAATTTCAACTGAAGCTGTAGACGTTTAGCTGCTCTCAGGAGCGAGTCTTTGAATACAAGCCTGCAAACCAGCTACTCGTGCAGCTGGTCTAAAAATACAAAATAAGGTGCAATTTCAACAACAAAAATAAGTATTTCTATCTTTTTGTGAGGTTCTTTTTCCCTTGACACAAACAATCACACTCAAATCAATACGATGAATAACGTCATTGGCTAATGCAGTAAATTAAGTTATGCAAGCTAAGATCAGTTGTCTCTTATTGCTATAATAGTTAACTATGTTAACTATGTTCACTCCACAAACTACAACTAGAGGTTCAATTTTAAAGGGAAATTACCGCATTTTTATTTAATCTCTTTTTTGTTTGGTTGGTTGTTGTTATTGTTGTTCTGTTTGTTTGGTTGATTGGTTTTTTTTACTGTTGAGTCAAATGAAAAGCAGATCTGCTAATTTTTTTTTCATTAAAAAATACTTAAGAGTAGTAAGTTGTTCCAAGGAGGTTTGCAATGCTTGTCATATGGTGTACTGCAGGGATGAGCAACCAAGTGTATCCATTCTGGGTGCTATACCCAGTTCTCAGATACCTATATACTGAACAGTACAAATATGAGCACAAACTGAATTTTAAGAAAGGGCTCCTGCACATTAGATTTTGGATTTGAGATTTCAGCAATGATTAATACTTTTCTATTGTATTAAAATGAATCTGAGTCAGTTTCAGCTAAAGGAGTAAAGCTCACAAAGTCTGAAAATTGTTTCCCATTGCAGATAATACAAGGCTGGTAGTTCAGTCATGGCTTCTTCTGTCTGTCTTCACTGGCTTTGTGACACAATCCAACACACTGCACGTAGAAATGCATGCTCATGTACTATGCTTTTGTTTTTTAACTGATTATGTCTTCAAAGCTGGGTTGAGTCAGTCAGTGAGAGAAACATGTAAGGAACTGATGAAAGTGATTTTTATCAAGTTTCTTTGCATTTTTTATTTCCTCTTACACTAATAAGAATGTAAAACGACAGGCATAGATGAAAGTGTTCATAAATCAATTTGCAATAATTCTTAGGAGCAAAAAGAGCAGGTTTTGACATAACACAAAGGCCTGTTCCTACACTATCTTGCTAATATCATTCAGACATATTACTCAGGAAGGTAAATATTTACTTGTGTAGAGACTCACAGATGGAAAATGGTATTTAGCAATGTATTAGTTTCAAGTTTTCCTCCCCCCCCTTCCAAAGACCACCTGTATGTGGCCACAGTACAGGTCCTTCTGACTTAGGAGTTTCTTTTTAACAACGGCCTATATGGAGATAAACCACTTTGTATAGTTAGAGGCAAAAAAACCCAAACAAACAACGCCCCAAAAAACCAAACCAAAAACCAACCAACCAAAAAAATAACAACAAAAAAAACCAAACAGAGGAAATCCAAGCCAATTAATTTTCTGTTCCATGCAGCCTCTTAGGCAGCTTTAACCTTAAAGCAAACCAGCTACCAAGCAAAAATGGATCTTTCTAAAACCCATCTACCCGGGTGATTTCACCTGGAGACAGGCAACAAAATTCTTTACTGCATGAGATGCATAGAAAGTTTACTTTGCAGAGCCAGAATAGAAAAATGCACAACAGAGAATGCACGTTTGAGTGAGAGAGGGAACCAGCTGGTGATGTTCCTTCAAATCTCTGTTTTGACAGTCCACGCAATTGCTGCAACACAGCACATTTCACAGAAGCACCTCTCAGAGAATTGAGTCGCTCCGGTAAGAACCGTGGTAAACCCAAAGCAGGGTCTGAATAACTGGATCAAGGCAAAAAGTTGGTGAGGATCGGCGCAGAGTAAGTTCAGCTATTGTAGGTGAACTGTGCTACAATACACAAGTCTGCCGAATAAAGTGTTATACATTGGCAATGACAGCTGTTCATTCAGACTGGCAAAACAATTAACCTTATTCGTATTTTGCTGGGGAAGCTGGCGGGCACTGGGGGGAGCAGAAGCACCCTCTTAAGGCACCCCGCGCCCGCTGCGGTGCTCCCGGTAGGCAGGGCTCTCTGCCCCTCGGCACCCCGCGGGACAGAGCGCTTGTGCCCGCGCACTGGCCTCCACCGGGCGGCCCTGACTCTGCCCGCGGAGCTGGAGGGTGAGAGCCCTCCGTCAGCCCCAGTGAGGGACGGGCAGCATCACCCGCCCCGGCCAGCACCTCCCCGCTGTGCCGTGGGAGCGAGAGGGAGGTCTCTTCCTTCGCTCCCTCCCCGCCCCGCTCTCTCCTCCCTCCGTACCCGCAGCCGCAGCGGAGGGGCAGGAGGGAGCGGCGGCGCGGCAGCACAGCCGCCCGGCGGAGGCAGCAGGGCAGGGCGGGCGGTGGCCGTGCCCGGGCCCCGCCGCCCCGGCCGCGCCGCCCGCAGGCTCCGCCCGTCGCTCCCATGGCGCGGCGGCCCCGCGCCAGGTGAGGCTGCGCTGCCTGTTGCGCCGAGCGGAGCGGAGCCGGGCGGAGCAGCCGGGGGCAACAGCCGCGAAGTTTTGCGGGAAGGCGCCGCGCCGCGATGTGAGTTGCGGGGCCCCGCGGCCGCGCTGGGGGGACGGCAGCGCCGGGAGGAAACTCCACGGGAAGGGAGCGAGGGGGAGGCGAGCAGCGGTGCTGCCGCCGAGGGGCTACCGCCGTGCCATGCCGTGCCGTGCCGTGCCGTGCCGCCTTGCCTGGCACTGATCGGCGAGGGCCAGGGGAGATACTCTCTCCCCCTGCCCGTGCTGGCGAACCTCGGGTGCCTGTGAGTGCTGGGGGCTGACGGGGTCGGAGCTCCGCCGAGGCAGCGGGGGATGGGGAGGGAATGAAGAGGCGGAGGCTGCGGGAAGGGGGCTGACACCCCCTCGCTTGGGAGCAAACGAGGGATTTGAGACCCGTGGCCCCCGGTCCCGTACCGGAGCGGCATCAGAAAGGCGAGAGGAAAATAAAGCGCCCCCCATATATCTCCGCTCCCAGGGCGCCTGGCCGCTGCCCCCGGCCGTGCGCGGGGCGCGCTGCCGGAGGTCGGTCGCGCCGATCAGTGTGCGGGCGGCGGCCGGAGCGCGAAGCGGAGCTGGCGGGGAAGGGGGCGGTGGAGGTGGAGAGGGGTGGGAAGACGCCGTGTGTGTTGCCGTAGGATTTTTCCACTTTGAGGTCTACCAAGACCAGTTGCTACGGATCAGGCGGCTGTGGCTGCGATGGGGAGGAGGGGGCATCTCCCTCCGAACGCAAGCAACAAATGGCAGCAGCGGGGGCAGCGGCGGTGCCTGCTGCGCCCAGGTGAGCTGCGTCGACCCCGCTGCACGGCGAGGCACCGGGCGGGACCGTAGCGGGTGGCGCTGGGGCTTCCCCGGGGGGCAAATGCCCCCCTCCGGGGCGCAGCCGTGGCGGGGGATGTGTTGCCCCCCGGCCCCGCGCGGGGACCGGCAGTCGGGGGTCCCGCTGCCGTCCCGGCGCCCCGAGCGGTGCACGGCAGCGACCTTAAAGCCCGGACAGAAATGTCAGGATCGCTTGTAACAACTGGGTGCTGGGTACTCGGTGTTTGTGGGAACCGCGGGCTCTTCTCTCGGCTTTCTGGCGAGCTACACATCCAGAATTTCCCTCGCCAAAAATTTGGAAAATGCCTCAGATGTGCCAATGGGAATTCTTTCCTTTTTGGCTTCTACCTTCAAAAATTAGAAGATTTTGGAGTGCCTGATAGAAAATGTCAAAGTAATTCAGGCTGCAGGTTATCACCCAGTCTTTCTGATTGTCCCTAGATAGCAGAAATGGTGTGATTACAGAATAAAAACAGCCAAATAACTTGAAAAGCATAAATAAACTTTCTACTTAAAGACTCAGAATGAAAACCAAGCAAACAACATTTAGTGCTCTTCTCAAAGAAGTAATCCCAGAGGTATTTACATGTATATGAAAATAACAAAATAAGGCAATGCTTATGAGATTACTGTAATTATTTAAAAAAAATAATTGCCATGAGAAAATGTTACAGATTTGGAAAGGAAAGGAAAATTACCTCTTTCCGAGCTGAAAACTCCGATGTGATAGCCTTTTCTGAATGCTGAAAATGAACGGGAAAAAATTTCTTCTTGTAGTAATCTGTCTAATAATTTGTACATTTAAATTGCAAGGTGTGCGTCATGCCCTACTGAATGTGGTAGCTTGAAGGCTTTGATATAGAACACCACAGTGTTCATATGGCTTACCCACTGATATTGTTCTTAGTAATTTAATTAGAAAGGACAGGCACACAGTGGGCTTCTAGTTTGATTTAGAGGGAAAGTAAGCTGTAGAATGAACTAATTTGCACAACCTTTGTTATGTTCAGAGTCTAATTTTCTAGTTTAGTTTCTAAATAGTAAAAATGCTTGGAATTAATTATAACAGTGTGATTGCTGCAGCCCTTACTTGTGCAAGTTGCTGTGGGTTTCTGTGGGATTACTTCTACGGGTAATACCATGACGACTCAAGATAGCAGGACCAAACCCACTGTCAGAGAGTTCCAGCGTACGACACTATGTAGGAATGTGCTCATTGGTGCTAATGAGATGTCTTGAATTTTAGTAAGAGAAGAATGTGAGGTTAAGTCCAGATCTCTTACATTTATTTAGCTATTGCTGGTTGGGTCAATGAACCCTGATCTTGCCTTCCCTGAGGTCCGCTGTAAAATTTGCACTGACTTCAGTCCAACTAAAATGAGCTTCTGTGTGTGATTGTAGTTTTCAATTGCCTTAGGGAGAGTTGAAGCTGCTCAGCATCTTGCAGATCAGTGCCTGAGTGAATGAGGAGGAGGATTGTACCTGCAGCTATCAAAAATGAATGTGGTGTGCCTCAAATGAGAGACTAATCAAAAAAGAAGTATAATTTAATAGGCATATAAGTCTGTGGTCTGGATCCAGTTCTGAGCTAATACAGTCTGTGAGAGCTCTGCCATATATAAACTGAATAGCAAGACTTAAGGATACATTTGTGATTTGTCTCTTCCATGTGCTTTATTGGGCTCTATTTCAAATCTTTTAGGAGGTAGGAAACTCTTCCTCTTCACACTGAAACACTGTTAGAGTAACTAGAGTAACAGAGCAAGTGCATGATATGTCAGCTCAAGAAATATCCTCTTGGCAGGAGAACTGAAATTTATAAAATTCCACTGTATTCAGAAGTGCTAACTCAGGTGTCTAAAGCTAGAGAAAATGTACTGTTTCATTACAAAAGCACCTTTAGATGTTCAGCTAAATAATAAGGTACTTCTGGGTCTTGCTTTTAAGGATATTTCCTGTCACTTCACTAGGAATATTTATGGAAGTAACACAAGGATACATGGCTCACTGGCAGGAAGGTTTTAAACTTTTTTATGAAGTGGATGATTTAAGCACGGAGGAATATGTGTAGAAATATTTGTTGTTACCATTTCAGTTAATCAGAAGATGAACTAAGGAAGGTACTTATTCTCAGAGTGGAATATTGCATCCTGATGATTTACAGGATTTGCACATAACTACTGTCCTTGTCATCTGCATGAATGGTCTTTGGATCAGCCCTCATTAGAGAATGTAGATTAAATTAGTGTTCTGTGGCTAGCAAAAATGTGTAAATTTGTTTGTAAGCTTAGAGAAAGCTCTTATGGAACAATTTAGAAACTTACAATAATGTTAAACAGAATCTTTTTTTAAAATGACAGTATTTTGTGCCAGGAATAAATTATTTGAGTTCATGGAATATGTAGCATTTACTTTGGCTTGTTTGGCCAAGCATTTTAAAATTATATTTTGTTTATTAGTAAAACTAACCTCCAGAAAGTGCAATTTTAGTAGAGCACTTCAGTCTTGTATGAATCAAATGTCAGTATGTCTACAGAAAGTACAAGCAAAAAGGATATAGGAATTTCTCGGCACATTCAATAAGTATTTTAATAGGGATTACAGTCTGCAAATACATGCATGAACAAGGTGTACCTTCTGCTCTTAGATCCAATGTCCTGTGGGTGAAGTAGCATCAAATTTAGGGTTGTTCTGGTGAATTTAATCTCTGCTTCTAGTTTAAGTCCAGCTCTTTTCATAAGTAGTTTCTGTGCCTCCGTCTTTCTGGTGAGTTTGGTAGTCTGGATGTACAGCAGATTTGTGGGTGCATCCCAGAGGAAAAAAAGAGTATGATGTGGCACCAGTTTTACTTGCTGCTTCATCAGAGCTCATGGTTCAGATGTACAATTGCTGAACCCACTGTAGAGGAGAATCTCATTATTTCACAACAATTAAAGATGTATGATCGAGCTTCATGGGGATTTTTGTGGGTAACTGGTGGCTGTGTCTGTATTTGCCATTGATGACCTGCACTGTTTACAGCATTTGTATCTAGCACTGGCTTGCTTTACACACTTGGTTTGAACTTTGAAATATAAAAGCAATGCTTACTGTTACTGAACAAGAAAGTATCTTTTATCTCTCTCCACCTGGATATTTAAATGCTCCATTGAGTACCTTCAGCAAGCAGATCTTTTTCAAAAACTGGCTTATTTCTGACTGAATTTGGCAGTGGGCATGGGGAAAACCTTTTACCATAAGGATCAGCGCAGCTCCTGGGTTCTGTTTTCCATCAGCAAGGAAAAGGCAATGATTGCTGAATTAAAATGGTATTCTTTCTCTGGAGGGTATGAACTTTTGTAGGGATGAAAGAAAGAGAGGAACCAAATGAGAACAGATGAAAAAGGCCAGATGCTCTCAAAATAGAGGAGAAATAGAAGACAGCAAGGAGAAAGGTCGTGGCTGAACTATGTAGCTTGACTCTTGAAGGTTGGGGTGACTGGTGGGGTTGTGCCATAGGCCTCTGGCTCAGCTCCGTACTGTGCCATGGGTTTGCCATGGACCTTCAGAAAAGATGTTTTGGTCAATTTGAGTGAGACTAGAAGCCTTGCTGAGGAATTGAATTTGGCTTTTTCCATCTCAACTCCACAGACAGAAAGTAGATAAAAATGGCTCTCGAGGAAATAGGACTGGTAAAAGGCCTTTTCAGAGATACGTTGACCTGAATAATTGGTCTTTTTACTTAAACAGAGATGAATATTGGCACTGCAGATCTTGATGTACTTGATTAAGGCTTACCTTTGCTTTTCAGGGTCAATTCAGGTGGTTAACATGTGTTTTAAAGAATTTGGCACTTCATTAATGACAGTTTCATAAAGCTGGTAACTTACCCTTTGGGAAGAAGAAGAAAGTTAATCTGTGCTTGCCAAATAGCACTATAAAGATATGCTAACACGAGAAAATGAAAGGTGATAGAAGTGAGTGATAGCACATAAGTGGGATGCTACTCTGACTTGGAAGCAGGAAAGCAAATGGAGTCTATTTAATTATTTAAGGAACAATAAATGAAAAGTCCAGTTATAAAGTGACAGTAAAAGGAGAGACAAACAGAATTTTAAAAAGTTAGAAAAGGGAAACAACGCATAAAGAAAGTAGAAGGTGGACAGGAAGGGATCAAAGGTCAGGGGATGGACTTAAATTTCCATGGAGTTTTCAATTGGAAAACATTATCTGTATGAATCTGTATATTGTGGCACTTACATAACAACCAGTAGTTTACTCAAATTGTGAAAGTCTGACACAGTGTTCTCCTGGCAGGTCACTTCACGTTTCTGCTTCATCCTTCTGATGCACAACCTCAGTTAATAGGGCATGTGCTTTTAAAGATGGCATGTCTAAGGTGGCAGTCTGTCCTAAGAGGTATAATTTGTGGACGTTATTTTTAATGGTGTTATCATTTACCTCTGTTAAAATTGCTTTCTCCACCAAATCATGGCATTGATTTTAAAGGGAGTATTTTTTTGCAGTTTACCAAAACTGGGTTGCATACTTTTGCAACTGTTCTAAGTAAAGTTACTTCATATGTAAAGATCATGAGTATTCAGCATTTCATTACAATGGTTGAATGACTGGGTGTTTAATATGCCTGCACTGGGAGTTAGTGGGGCTTGTGAACAGTGTGTGAGGGCTGTTTCCCTCACCTAGATTACAAATGTGTATCGCTTTAGCAGAATTTGCTTCATACAAAGTTTTCTTGTAATACTTACAAAGTATACATTTTTAAGTGCATGTGAATAATTTGCAGCAAAAGGGTGAAGCCTTTGGACATTCAAATGAATCCATGGTGTTTGGCATTGTAAGAGCATTATAGTTAGAAGAGAAGGAAAAGCACTGGGTGAATAGTGTTGAGTTCAGACAAGTACTCCCTCGCCTTTAAGAGCACAGGCCAATACTTCTTTCTCTTGAAAGAGGAACTGCAACAAAAATTGTGTATGAAGTTGCTTGCTATATCTTATTGATGAAACTTCAGCTTATCAACATTAAAACTAAAATAAATTTAAACTATTGGTGTTTTAATTCTTGACTTTTTAACCCATTTTTATTCTGTGTTTGGCAATGAAAATTGTCACAATCTCTTTAGATTTCCATTTCAATTAATTTTATTTTTAATTCTTTTAACGGTGTTTTTGTATTGTTTTCAATACAATTTTACCTTAAGAAAAAGAAAAAGGCAAAAACTCCAAAAAACCTTTTCTCACACTTTTAAAAACAGATTCTGTAGTGCTTTTTTTACTCCGAAGATTAATTTTGAAATGGCAAAAATGGTATTTGCCAAGAACAAAAATCTTAAAATTAGTATGTGCAAATGTAGGAGCTTCAGAAGAGGGAAGATACTCAAAGGCAGAAGACTGTTCACAAGACTGGGAATCAGTAAATCCAGGGGTCATTTCTTATAGTAAGTTTAGCTAGAGTTGGGTTTGGTTTTGGGTTAGGATTTTTTTCCTAGACGTACTGTAAATGGTCTTTAAAATTTAGCTTGATTCCCATGTTTTATTGTTAGTAGTGTCAAAAGAGAGAAAGACCCTTAGTTCTTTTCTTCTGAAATGAACTTAACAGAGTACAACTACCATTGCAACCTTCAGATAGTGTGAGTGTTTCTAAATGTCCTTTTTGCAGTTGTTTTCACCTTTGTTGACACCGAGTCATTGAGATAGGAGTTGGTGACTTTTGAATGGTCTATTTTTAAGAAGGTTTGTCACGGAGTATTACTGTTTCAATATGTGTAAGTCCCAATCTGCATAAGCACTAAAAAAGAAGGCATGTATCAGAGGTCTGCTTCTCATTTGGAGGTTTTGCTGTTCTCTGGGTGTCCCTGGTCCTGTCCTGTGGGTGGGAGTACCAATTTTCACTCTGCTGCTGCAAGGATATCCCCTATCTTTTAAAGCTGAGAGATCCCAAACTGGAATATTTTTTCAAAGAAATTATCTACATCAAGTTATAAAATGAGATACAAGTGGGAAATTGTTGTTTTGTAGGATCTTCTAACTTAGAGGGAAACAACTCCCCATATTTCAGATCACAGTATTTCTCAGACCTTTACTTGTCACTTCTTGCACACTGCATGTAACCAAAGCACACCAATCCAAATAGAATAAGAACATCTCAGCTGACTGAAAAGCAGCACATGGATGACAGCATGCAGTAAACAGGCAATCCTTTCCCTGTATGTATTGAGGCTGCAAAGCTGACATGTCATGTCTCTACAGACCAGATTGCTGATCCCATTCTTAGTTATAAGCAAACTGTTGTTATTGAAAGGTTAATAACTTCTGTTGAGAAAATGTGTTGGTCATTCTCTGTTTCCAGGGTATTTCACAGTTTTTGGCCTTTGACAGAAAACGTTGTATATGTATTCTGCTCATCGTTTTCATCATTTACTTGGTATGCTTATTGGCAGCCCTGATGCACAGTGGATGTTAGGAATAATTTCTTTACTGAGAGGGTTATCAGGCATTTTAACAGCTGTTTGAGTCACCATCCCTGGAGGTATTTAGAAGATGTGTAGATATGACACTTAGGGACATGGGTTAGTGGTGGACTTGACAGTGCTGATTTAATGGTTGGACTTCATGATCTTTTCCAACCTAAACAATTCTGTGATTCTATAAACAAGTATTTTGCTAGAGTAGGACTTGACAGGATTTAGATATGCAAGAAACCTAAATCTTTGGCTCAGAAAACAATCCTGATGGATACAAATGGTATTTCAATAACTTTCTATCTAAAAATTTTTCCTGCAAAGCAACATGACTGTTCTTCTTGCCAGTCATGGCAGGTGCTCCATCTGTACAAATAACACCTAATTTGAAGGAGACAAGCTTAACACTTGGTTTTTTTTCCACTATCTGCCACATTTTCAACAATTTTTTTCTCAGTTCTTTAAACAAGTGTGAGGCAGCAGTGTGGAACAAAATTGACAGAGGCCAAGCAAGTCCTTAATTATAGTAGACTTTTCTTAACAAATTGAAAAACAACAGTCAACTGCGCAGTGTCAGTAGCATTGCAACTTCCTTTGGTTGTGAGCAAAAAAGAAAAAAAAAAGTACAAATCTGTTAAAAATTGAATGCATACTGTTGTGTTGTCTAATACCATCTCAGCCCTTCTCATTGTCATGCTGCATGAACAGCTATGAACATATCAGCTGTGTGCTGTTCTTTCAGTTTGGTTTGTGCAGCAATAATTGATGTACCCTCTCTTATTCAGGCTTTGTTGTCTGAGAATGGCCCTTTCTCACAAGCTTGCCATAGGAATATTTGCTATTACACCTTTGTCACTGATTTCAGCTCACAAATGTATCTTTATTTTTTCCATGCGAAAAGCTGTCATGCTGGGGATCTTTCTTGAGATGAAATCTGACCACAGATCAGATCCAATAAAATATATTTTACATTACTTTCAGGTATAAAAATACCATTCCAATTTGGACTTTCCGTGTGGCTGTATCACCACAAACATACTTCTACAGACCTTGTCTGTTCTCCAGAGACAAGAACTTAGTCTTCCCTCAGAGAAACACTCTCCATGCACTGTCATCTGAGTATTTTTTGCACTGTGGCATGCATGACTTGGCAAGCAATGCTTTGATGATATGTCAATTGCTTTAAAAAGTTTATGGACATTTGAGTTAGCTGGGAAGTCCTTAGAAAAACATGAGGTGAATAAGGACAGAATCTTGATTTTCCTCTTGCTGTGGAGTTGCAGAGCAGGTAAACTCTGGTGTTCTGTGGGGTCCCAAAAGGAGTCTTGTTGCCTGGAGTTAATGTGTCTTGGTTCTTTTTTCACCGAAGCACTTTTTAATCTGCAGGCTGAGCCTGCTAGTTTTAAATTCTGATTCTAGATGCTATGGAGTGCAGCTTTGAATACTGAGTAAATGCTTGGGCATCTGCAAAGGGAGACTAAAATATTATCAGGCTTGCAGAGCAGTACTTCATTAATGTAAAGCATTGGGGAACTAAAGGCTGATTCTATGACCACGTGTTTTTCCATTCGTTTAGCTACTCCAAGTAGCCTCCTCCATTTCCTATGCATCCATAGTTTCCTTAATTTATTTTTTTAAAGAGTATTATTGCCTTTCCTCTAAAACTATTTAAAGCAAGGGGTTAAAAAAGACTGCTGAATTTAATAAATAGCTGTATTGTAGTAAAACTGACATTTTTGTAAATTCAGATGCGTGTATGAGGAGTTAACGTGACTCTAAAAACATTTGGTCTCAGCCCTTCTGACGTTGTTTCTTCATTTTGCACCGGTCAGTTGCAGGTAAAGGGCACTGATAGAGTAGTGTTTTAGCGACCTTAAATACCACAGCTGACAGAGATTGAATTTTTAAAGATCAGCTATCAGGAACTACATTTCATTATTGCCATCTAGGAAAAAAAAAGGCATGTTTGTTTTTAATTACAGGTACTGAGCTTGTGGTCAGTTAATCTAGAGGTAGGCTGACTGCAGAGGTGGAAAGTTTGTGGTAGTGAAAATTGGAGATTGGAGAGAGGTGAACTTCTTGCTAACACTAACACTACTCAGGTTCACTGTTTTCACCCATATCCCTGACTGTTCTTGGAGTTACCCAGCAGCATCTTGGATAGAAGAGTTGCTCCTCGAAACAGTTTCAATCTGAGAAGTTAGCTATTAACTTTGACCCTTCTCCGGTATAACTTAGACTAGATGATTTTATTTGACAACTTAATAGTTGTACCTAAGCTGCTCTCTAAAAATATTTTGCACTTGGATTTTATTAGTCTTGAATATATTACTTTTTCAGAGGAATTTTTATATTTATTACTAAATAAAGAATGAACCTGGAAAAAGGAAATTAAAAGCGAGTAACCTGTGTCTTCGCTTCCAAAACAAATGCAGTACAAATACTTGCAGTATCTTTTCAACATTTTCACATCAGAGCGGGGGAAAAAAAGCCCATCTTTTGAAACCTGTTTCCTGTGCCAAAGCCCATATTTTTTCAGATTAGAGAGAAACACTGTATTCCTCAGGTGCCGTAAGGAGAATATTATGGCTGTGCTAACAAGCAAAGATAACACTGGGCTGAACGTCAGGTGCCCCGCTGCCTGACAGGAGCAGTGTGGCTGCTGTCTCATTGTTAGTGTTGTAGAAGGATGTAGGTGTTTGCAGGTTTCCTGTGAGCCTCCTCACCGCAAGGACATGTTGTACCTACAACCACATCAGGCCGCAGCTTTGGGGCACACCTCTTTTCTTCAGGGGCTCTGTGGGACATGGTGAAGTTCACCTTGCCTCCTTACGCTGTGTTGTAGTTCCCTGTAATGGTGAAAGCCTTTAATTTTTCATTAGGGGTTTGACCCTTGGTTCATTTGAAGGGTGAACTTCATTTCCTTGCCTGTACAGAAGATACCCCAAACAAACAGACCAAGCAAAACACCAGCCTCTGTCAGAACTAATTCATCACATGTGGCAGAGGTTCGGAGTTGCGTGTCAGGCTTGGAGGATGGCACGAGAGGGAAGTGCTGTCTATAAGAGCTGGCAGGGATGTACCAGATAAAATACCTGTGTAAGAAGGCTCATCTGAAGAGATGAAGGGCAGAAAGATCAGAACATGCTGAAACATTTCCTGTAAGATTTGTGCTTCTGGTGAGAAGTAAAAGATAAAACATGCTGCTAATGCTAAAGCATGTCCTTGCTAAGCCCACATCTACTTTCTTGGCATCCCTGATGGAGGCATTTTGCTGGGCCCTGAGAAAATGGATTTCCTGGGTGTGCACAGGACATAAGAATTTGTCAAGGCTGAGACATGGACACTGGTTCAAAGGACAAGTCATGGAACTCCTAATGCATCCAGAGAAGCATCTTGGACAGGAGCTCAGTCTCTGGCCATCTGGGTGATGGGCTCACAGCTCTTAGCAGTAATAGGCTTCCCTTAAAAGTCTGTTCAAGAGCTGGGCTTTTATACAAAAGAGGAGTTTCTTTGTAGGATGGGTGTCTGGTCCAGGGTGTAAAAAGAATGATGGCAAGTTTTCTGTACCTGCTGCTGCCAAATTTAATTATGCTTACTGCACTCTAAAATACCACTGTTTGATTTTTTTAAAATATTGTTAATGTGAGTTGAGGGTTTTAATTGCTGTGGTTTTCATAAAGCCTTCAAGGCAGTGATTCAGGACTACAGGAAGGCTTTTCCAAAACTGTACTGAGAAAAAAATGCTCAATTCTTCTTCCTTAGTGAGTGGCATGGCTTAGGGGAGGGTGAGTAGGTGAGATTTCAATATTCTCAGCAATGGGGGAGTCCCATGTGGCATTTTGCAATGTGGGTTTAAAATGTTTTACTTGCCAGACATTTCTCCCTTTTTTTTTTTTTTTGTTTTTCTTCCCCAGTACTTTTAAAACCTTGTTCTAATTTTCCTCTGAACCAAAGCGATGTTCCAACAACAAAGTCCACTAGAGATGTTCGTACAACAAAGAAAAAAATCTTTGAAGAAGCTTAGGAGGTCTGAAATGGGAGCTGCATAGGCTTTTCCTTTCTCAGGGGAAAATGTCCATTCTAAATAAGAAGGTAAAGTGTTCTCAGGTGATAGAAAAGTCTTAAAAAGGCTTAAAAAAGTAAAGCATTTCCCAATCAAGAGTGGAGAGATATTTTATTATAGCATAGCACTGTAATGAGTTAATAAAAAGTAAACTTTGTGTCATTTTCCTTGCAAATATTTGGATACTAATGAGAATGTTTACAGTCCCTAAACTTTGTACTGTTTTCTTTTTATCTTACTGTCTTTCTACCTTTTTCATTGCTGCTGCTTTCAGGAAAAGTTGTTTCCCCCTCTCTTAGAGCTGCCAGCTGCAGAGGACTCTTCCATTGCACCAGCTGAACACTTCGTGTGGGCTGAGGGTTACATGGAGCAGGGCACCAAAGGACTTTCAGTGCACATCCCTGGCACTGGCCCTCCTGTACCTGTGCTGGAGCTGACAGAGAAGGAGCTTACAAGACAGATTCTTACAAGGAGGAGAAACCATGGGAATGTGCATAGGTTCAGACCTGAGATCAGGGTTGTACTGAGGTTGCGATTAGGTTGGTATTTGTTTTGGAAACATCAGTATTGTGGATTTATTTTTCTTTTTTTGCTTGACAGTCCTCATATTTAAAGACTTGATGTAAACCCATGTCTAAGCTTGGTGAATTTGCTGTGATTTATGTGGGTGTAAGCCATAGTAGATTTATGTCCACAGTGTGCATAGTCTCAGTTTGTTATAGACTTACGCAAAATCGTAATGAAAACACCTTAACAATGGGTGTTATTCGTACTGATTTGAACACAGCATATTTCCAGATGAGAAGTGTGGTATTGTTCCTACCTTGCAATACAAAAATACTTGAAATAACTGTTTCTGGGACTTCAGTATTTATCTGTTGAATTCATATCTACCCTTATCATCTGACAGGCTACTAAAACAAGATTCTGCTCAAAATGATAGAAGTGACAGTCATACAATGCATTTAATTCCTGCTGAGCCCTGTTATGTAGTTAATTCGGGGAGATTGGGATCTTGCTTCAGTCATTCGAAGGACAGTCCTTTGGAAAGGATTTGCAGAATTTGTAATTGTGCCCATAAATCTCCTGGTTCCCCCATGAAAATAGGGTAGAATTTCTATTGCAACCTACTGTGTTGGGGAAGCAGTATTTTTTTATTATTATTTTTTTTCTTTGCTTGTTCCCTCTTTTTCAAATCCTGGCAGTTGTGGTGAATTCCCTTTGGCACTCCCATAGGTCGTGCTTTCCTTCCTCTGCAGCGTTGTTATGGAGAATTGCTTCTGTGTTCTGTCAGTGTTTGACCCCTGCCAGCTGGCAGTGAATTGAAGAAATCATATGTATGGAGACCCAAACTCTGCCCTTAGCTAGACTTGTGAAAACCTGTGGCATTATACAGTTGGCTTGGCAAGGCTTAAGAAATCCCATGAGATCCACTCCGCTGAAAGTTGCTCTGTAAATGTTAGAGAAGACTGTTGCTTTGCGCTCGTACGTTTTACTTTGAAGCTGTACCTGAGCTGCAGTTGATGATACTGTTTCATAACATTGAAATAAAGGGACAGATCTAGAGTATGAGATGTGCTGTGCTGTCAGTGGAGTTTGTCACTAAAGCTGTCTTAGCTAGGCGCCGCGGCAGTGTCTGTGCTGTGAGAAAGACGTGCTTGGTAGCATTCTGGTTCCTGGCAGCGTTTAAGCTGCTGGTCGCCATGCGACCATCCTCCTCAATAGCCTCATCTCTTTTCGGAAGGAGCCTGGGCCATCTGCTAGCAGGGTTGGGCAGCTGAAATGCCCAGCATCCTGGGTGCATCTTGGTGGACACTGGCCTTGTGGCACAATGAGTCCTAGGCAGCAGCGGATGTTCTTCCTGGACCAAGAAAACTGTGTTTAGGTCTGCAATGTTGCTACAACCACCAATAGTGCAAGCACAGGGCTGAGGCTTGCTCTGGGGCTTCAGGCTCTGGGGAAGCTCTGGGGTCTGGCCCACGGTGGTGTAGCTGACTGTCCTGAGACTGTCAAACATAGTGTACATACATCTCCATTTCTGCTGGTGTATGGACAGGCCCATATGATCTTTTTGCTTCAAGTTTAGTGCAGAACCCCAGGAAATAATGTTCAGCCTGTAGACAGACACTGTACTGACCACAGCATCTTTGACTCATACTGATCTCTGCGAGTGTGAAGGATACTGCATGAAGCTGGTCCACAAATAACCAAAGAGCTGAATAGTTGTATAATTCTTCTTTTAAAAAGTGTTGCAGTGATAGACCTTAACAGATTGAAGTTGCAGTCAAAAAAGCCCTGCCCTGAGTCATTTACTGTAATTCTTGGTTTCTGTGTCTTGTGATCCTATGGAGACAAGAAAACAAATTATGAGACGTGAGGAAGTAAATCAGAAGATATGATGAGAGGTATTATAAACACCTCTAGTACTATATTTGGGTATTTTCATCAATTTCTAATTTTTGGAAAATTTTCAAACGTAAGAGGTTTGTGTATTTTTTCCCAACCGAATGGAAATTTTTTCAGTGGTTAATGTAGAAAGGAAGTTGGAAATATCAGAATTACATGTGGCTTATTTATGTGTCCAATTTGCTGTGGTGAACAGGGGAACAAGGATTTAAATGCTGTGGATTTTATTGCACCAACTATGGTTGTACTTGCAGGCCATACAGCCTCCAGAGGGTGACCTAGTGTCATGCAGTCTAAGGACACTTCTAGAAGGGAGGAGGACATGTGCCAAAACGCTCACTGCTGAGTAATGAGGTTGCATCTAGATATTTTGTCATGTTACTGAGGTAACAAGTCCTGAAGATGAACAGCCTTATTTATGTTTCTTCTGTCCGGAACAGAAAAAAGAATAGAACAAAAGTTACGATTCTGTAGTACTGCATCTTCACATTTTTATTCTGTGCTTCCTATATTCAAGGGATTTCCTAGCAAGAATAGAAACATCTGCAATAACAGCTCCTATTTATGTTAATCTTTTCCAATCAGCATGCAGTCTGAAATAATTACAATAAATGCACCGTCTGCTCCAAAGACTCACAACTTGCATTTATTTCAGGCTTCTTGGCTTCAGAAGTCTGAGGACATAATCCCTCATTCTGCTCTGCTTCATCTCCTTTGCATGAATTTATGCAACAGTACCTTTTGTGAGCTTCATTAACAATGGTCATGCCGTAATAAATTACATAAATTGAGAAGTTCTTAATTAAATACATTAACCAAAAAAACCCACAAAGCATAATAAACTTAATTAGGTAACATTTTCCTGTAATAAGTTTGCACATGAAGTGTGTAATGAAGTAGGCCAGAGTAAAATCTGTACTCTGAAGTTTTTTAAACTTCATAGCTGCAGAAATATTTGTATTTCTTTTTTTAAAAAATACATTAAAAGATCATGTGTTAAACATATCTTGTTGTGCAAAGGATTATGCAAACTTGGCAGAAAAACAGTAGTTACTGTCAAAGACATGAGTATGTTTGAAACAAAGAAGACACATCTTCCAGTCTTTCCTTGGTTTCTGCTAGAGCTGCTCACCCAAGTCAGGGTCATTTTCTCCAACTTGACAGTGATGCTTTAGCTCTGTTAATTTTTTTTGGTACTGGGCAGAATTAACAGGTGGTTTTGGTCAGACTGACCAATGTATGTGGTATAAAGAGCACATTCAGAGCTGAGTCTCCATGCCAGTGCTGTGTGCATTTAGCTTGGCTGCTTGCCCAGGTATATGGGAAGGAAAAGTAAGATCAGCCTTGGCTCGTGTGTGCAATGCCGTGGAGTGACTCCTCAGGTGTCCCTTGCAGCTAACAGCACCTGCCATTGCTTCCTCTTTCCTAAACCTGAATCCAGAAATATTAAAATTGTTATGCCCTTAATGTTAAGATTGTTATCCCCTGCCTGCTATTCTCTTGCGTAGCTGAGCCAGGCTGCTTTCTCTTGGGCAATGTACCCATCTGTGGAACTTGGTTCAAAACCAAGATGTCCAGGATATGCAGCTTTGTGACAGTAAATGGTGCTCTGATTTTTGATGGTGAGACCATGAAGGGATTGAACAAAAAAATAGTGGCAGAGGACACAGAAAGGAAATCTTTAAAATTATGAATATTGGTTTATGTTTTTCCCTGTGACTCTGCAGAGTCACAGAGAGCAGTGCAAAGGGAGTACACTGGTACATCAAATTCACTGTTTTGCTTTGGTGATGCATAAAGTCAGAGTAATGTTTTGTAATTGTCTTTCACAAGTGCAAATGACTGTGTATTGAAGGCTATGAAAAATAATTACCAGAATTTATTATCTCTGTGAAGCATCTTTCCTTTTGATATTTTAATTTAGGTCTGATTTAGAGAGACACATTTGATGTCAGCAACATTAGTTTACAGTTTGGAGTGATTTTCTGGGTTTTGGGACAGACTCATGTTATTCTATGTATCATCAAACTCAAACCAGGGAATAAAAATTTTGGACATTCTGTAAAAAAACTCAGCATTAGATCATTTGATTTGTGTGTGCATACAGTTGGGCTTACAGGGTGAGAAAAATATGTACAATGAGGGAGATAACGTAAAAACAGCTGGGTCAGATTGTGACAATACTACCTGTAGTGGCATTGACAGTGCTGTGCCTTCACCCCCTCCCTAGTCACTGGTTCCTTATCTTAGGTCACTGCAGGGGTAGCTCAGTATTATAGGTAACAGAAAAAAAAGGTCTGTTGCATTTTAATACAGAGTCTGCCAATATGATTCTGCTTTCAGCAAGATTTATGAAATATTTAACCAGATGAGGTCTGCTGGGCAGATGAAATGGCAACTTACCTGAACTGGTGTATAACTTCTAAAATTCACCAGAAGGTCGCAAAGTTGTGAGCAGGTGGATTTCTTACAGTTCTCTGGCTCACAGACTACAGTTAATTGTCCACCAGAAGATATTATAAAGCATTTCAGTGTGTCCATATATCCTGTCTCTGTCCCTACCTTTTTACAACTGAGAGAGAAGCAGCTGTAATTCTAGGGAAGGTAGGAGGGCATAAAGTTTATGTAGCGGAAGCACATCTATTTTACAGAAAATATTCCACTTAAATTTTGGGGTTCTACCTGAACAATTGCCAGACAGCACTCGTAGACTTCTAGAGTACAGCACAGAAGTCATGACTGTAGTTCTTTGCAGAATTTGAGATAACTTGTAGCACACATGATAGTCTGGTGGTAAAGGAAAAGAGGGACACACGGGTCTTGAAAGCAAAACCAAGGTGAAAGCAAAGAGTTAATGGGAACACAGGAGTAGGGGGAAAAACTAATGCACAGAAAAAGAGGGGAGAAATTAGTCAAGAAATGATAGGAATTAAAATACTAAGTGTTGGCTGAGAAAAGCAGCTCACTAGCAGTCACTTGCTAGGAGGAGAACATAGTATGTTCAAGAAGAGACTCAAGCAGACCTTCCTCAGAGGTTTGGGAATCTCCGATGTGAAGGACCTTGGGATGAGCAGGAAGACACTTTCCCTCTTGAAGTGAGGCAGAGAAATTTTTTCATACTATCTGGAAAAGAACATATTAGAAATTAAGGTCTTGATGACAGGAGTGTGTCAAATTAATGCATGATGTATTTTTGGAATTATACAATGTGTCATAAGCCAGTTTTGTTCCAGGGGAAATGTGACATCTTCTCCCTTGTGAGTGAGGTTTCCAAAGGGCTGAAAAGCAAGAAAAACATGAAGTCACATGGAGAAGAAAGGCATTGACTGTGCTATTTAAACTGTGTAAATCGATGGTGATGTCTCCTGACTCTCAACCCCTTCTGATACCTCTTTGTATTTAGGGTGCTAGATCTGTTTTCCATTTTCCATACATTTCAGGACAATAGGTTTTTACCTTGACCTGTAAAGGCAGTCATACCCTTTTACATAGCAGTGACTTCCCAGGAAGCAGAAACATAAATATACACTGTTGCCATGAGGTACATGCTGTGCCTCAGAGCAGATTTGGTTTTTAACTCGCAGAAACAGGATTTTGCTGGGCTGCTGAAAATATTTGAACTGCAATTTTACATACTGAATTCTTGTTTCTTCTGCTTCCAGAATCTGTACAATTTAGAAAGGAAATGTAGAGTTAACATCTGCAGTCTGACAGTTTTTAGAAAAATGCTGTTTCTGGCACTCGTATTGGGAAAGGGGAACTATCCTTTCTAAGACATTAGGTATAGTTATGAAAATGTTCAAAGAGCTGACAGTTAATAATTATTATTCACTGATGCTGCTTTGCTTCTAGTACAGTGAACATATTTTTGGAGTAGAATTAAATCCAAGTCTCTCCAGGGGCTATTGGTATTTTGCTAATGCTAAATTAAAGTGTGCCATGTGCTGGGCACTAGAGGTGGTCAGTAGAGGCTTGACAGAACTTAATTGTGTGTGTTGCAGGGGTGCTCTGGGTCACTTCGTGGTAGGTGTGATGCAGCCACAATCTGGTGGGAAGACAATCTTTCACAGCCACTTATGTTTTCATGAGCAGGAAGGAGACATTCCCAGTCTGCTTTCCATCCTGACCGCAGGTGAGGTGGTCCATCTCCTGGAGTTTTTATCCTGCACAGACAGGTTTTGTTCCTTCTGCTCAGCACCTATCCCTTTACTTTTTCTATTCCCAAGCTGTAAATACTTAAAATAAGAAATAAGCTAATTAGAAGCCATGAAACAGAGATGGGAACTGAGCTACCTTAAAAAATCAGTCAGTGAAGAAGCAGCTCCAGATTGGAGAAGAAGAGTTGTAGTCTTAATAATCTTCAAAATTATCTTCCTCTTGAGTTGTTGAATCATGGGTTTGGAGGTATCAAAATAAAAATTTAGTAGTATTCCCTCTTTGGAATATGCTGGTATATGTTGCAAGTCCTTAAGTGGCATATCATCCTGTACTGCCCTGTTTTGAGCACTCAATCTCTTAATAAAATTCTCTTAATTTTTGGTATTATTTTTCTTGATGAGGTCCTCACCTTTCTCAGCCAGATACTTAGAGCATGTTCACTCTGCCCAGACTGATGCAGTCAGTGCACAGTATGTTGCAACGTGGCTGGGATAAAGTGTTAGCAGGAAGAGAACCACCAAAATTAAACCTGTGAATCTTGCACTTGAGCCAGCAGTCACCGTGTGGGAAAGTTTCCTGAAGAGCAGACCTGAAGGCCTTACTTCCTGCTCTCTTTTCTGTCTCTCACTGAGCTCAGCCAGTTGTGCACTGGCTGTGGATAGGGTTTACAAGAGAGTGGTAGGCATGACCTCTGTATCATGCAGTAACCAAGGGGGTAATTAATTGGATGCAATGCTCAGTGAGGTATAGGTGCAGGTGAAGGTTTTGGGGGAAAATACCCCTGATGTGTACTGCACCCACAACAATCCTCAGTGCTGCCTTGGAACAGGGAAGAAGGAACTGTGGTTGCAACACAGTGCAGGTGCTGTGGCTGGTTAGGTGGAGACAGAGCAGAAGAGTTCAGGAAGAGAGCAAAACATCTGAAGATTCATAGGGCTAGCATGATGTTGGGGAATTACTATGTGGAATGGTGGCATTTTGTTAATTTATTTTGTAATCTGTGATGGCAATAGCTGAATATTGAACAGCTTAAATCTAAGCAACTGTCATTTCATGCTTTGGTGAAGAGAGAGTGGGTGAGATAGTAGGGGTAAATTGTGAATAGGAGTGAAACCAATATGTGCAGCTTTCTCTGAACCTGCCCACTTCTTTCTTTGTGTAATATCAAGCAGCTGGGGCTGTGCTATCTCAGCTTACCATCACTAATCAGGCTATAGATCTCTGAGGACATGTTTTGCTTTCAGTTGCTTTGGTAGAAATCTAAACTTATTACCTAGATTATTTGCATTTAGACCAGCAAAACTGCACAGATAGATTTTGAGCCTTTTTTTGCCAGTGTGGTTCATGAGACATTATCTCATTTTTTGAGATTGCTGTCTTTGTTTAGTCAAAGAAGAAACCACTTGAACACAAAATGAGAAAACATTTGCACTATTTTTTTTTTCTTCTGTGAGGAAAACTGTACTGATCTTAGTAGGAGCAAAACTCATAGAGTTCACTATAAATTGTTTAGAATTACTTAATCAGTGTAAAAAATACATCTTCCTAGTCCATAATCTTTATGCCAGCCTGCAAGAACATAGGATACAAGACTTGACTAGGTTAGTTACAGAGGTGTATGCTGCTGTAATTGAATTTCTTTAACTGCTTCAAACATTTTTCAGGGAGATTTTTCCTCTCCCTTGAATTCCATGGAGTTTTTCTCTGAAGTGTCCCACTGGATTCTCTATATGCTTTTTCATGCTGGGCTAGGCAGATATGTTTATGAGTTGCTGTCCTAGGGTGCTTTCTCCAGAGGTGTAATTTAGAACCTGCTGTTTCATTCACTACTATTCCTACCTTGGTCTGAATCTATGATTCTGTCTGTTGTTTAACTTGCAGACTGATGACTCATTCATTTGCTTCATGGGATAGATGCATGTGATCTTATCCCACTCTGAAATGAGCTTTGGGAGTGAGCTAACAAGAAATGTTTACAGCATTCAGCGTAAATCACAATTCCACAGAGAAACTTACTTTACAAAAGAAAAAAAAAGAAAGGGTTTCTATAACTAGTAGGTGTTTCTATATCTAAGGGAGTTGGTCTGTTCTCCCAGGTAAAAAGTGATAGGACCAGAGGAAATGGCCGCAAGTTGTGTAAGGGGAGGTTTAGATTGGATATTAGGAAAAATTTCTTCACTGAAAGGATGGTCAGGCTTTGGAATAGGCTGCCTAGGGAAGTGGTGGAATCATGATCCCTGCAAATGTTCAAAAGGTGAGTGGATGTGACACTTGGAGGCATGGGTTAGTGGTTGTGGACAGGTTAATGGTGGGACTCAATGATCTTAGAGATCTTTTCCAACTTTAATGAATCTGTGATTCTAAACCAATATTTTTAATCATTCCTCTGTTTAATTATGGCTCACAGTATATGCAAAGAATGTAAGAAGATGCTCTCTGCCCCTTTCTAACCTTCGTGAGAAAAGTCAGGGTGTGCAGAAGCAGATTGGTGCTTGCATTCAGGAACGGGGTATAGCAAAACCACCTGTGGGAATCCCCGTAAAGAAGGATATCTTAGTGGGATGTCCATAATATTTGCAGGAGTTTTCTGTAGAAGAGCAGTTCCCTGCATGACATGTCCCCACATGACTTAGCAGCATCCTGTAGGTGTGAATGCCTGTCTCTGCAGAGCAGAATATGCAGAAGATGAAAAGATGAGTGGTGGAGGTAGACAGGGTGACTAACTCTTTATTCCTGGAAGTGCACCCTCCGCATGGCGGGCAGCATTAAGTTTGTCCCAGATAGGCTTCTCACACTGCGTCATTACTGTGCCATTTTCCCTGTGGATTCTGTACTTGGCAGAAAGCTCTGCAGGAAGTGGTAGTGTGCCTCCAGATTTAAACATATGCAAAAATCAGCACTTGCATAATAGGTTTATTCTTTATTTTTACCATTTTTGTCTGTTCTGTGGCATGGGTTTCAAATACTGCACATGTTGATTTTGCTCCTTCTGCCATGTGGTCCCAGCACGTGGTAAAGGAAGGACATTCAGACTTGAATTATTTCATCTTCCAGAATCTAGAAGTTTTACAGTGTCACTTCACTTTGTTTTCTTTGTGTATCTTTTCTAGTATTTTTATTTAATTTTTAAAATATCAAACATTGAGTTTAGATTGTTATCTCAAAATGGTTGTTCCTGTTCACTACTAAAGATGATTAGAGAACTGCAAGTGAAAAAATTATCAGGTTGTAATTTGCCTTTTGGGCAGTGGCTGGGGAATTTGCTTACATCAATCTTTCTTCTTCGCTAAGTCTGTGAAAACTGCAAAGTTTCATTTCTCTAGGTAATTCTAACTTGTTCGTGCTGATTTTGAATGATAAGGGGGAATTTGCAATAAAGATTTGCCGTGAAATTTTAGGAGTACCTTTATGCTCAAGTAAATAAATAATCTCTTTCCACATTTAGGTAAAAGTCACAGCCAGCCCTCTTGCTGATGGTATCCTGTAGAACTAACCTGGGTTATTGTATTGTGCAGAGTGCAACAATGAAGTGACACCAGGCAATGTTTTAGTGGTCCTCTGCTTGTAAAGGATTCTCTTATGGTAGTTAAAGGCAGCATAGAGTTTATGCTGGACACATTCAACCTGTCTTCCAAATGGCTGTGTTCATATCCCTTTGCTGTTAGCCACCGGGGACCTGTTTTCATCTAGTAAATGCTTCTCGTGGCCATTTGGAGGGTCTGCATGACCATAGTCCATAAAACCTTTCTTCAGCCTGGCTGCCAGCTGGTAAGGGTCAAAACTGGAATTTCTCTAAAGTCTGTGAATTAGGTTCCTTCAGAGCACAGGGAAAACAACCTTGCATTCAACTGCATGGTCAAGTATAACTTAAAAACACTTTGCTTTTCTGTTTAGTTTAATAGCCTGACTGTTGTTGAGCTTTTGCAGCTGTGAAGTCAGTTGGATTCTTCTATACCAAATTCTGCAGAAAAATTTTTGGCCAATGGTGACTGATATGAAAGAGAAGCATGGACTAATTCTGTTTAACAGCTTGTGCAAAATATATGTAGGAGTGTAAGGAGGAAACTGTCACTACTGAATCTCAGAAGAAGTAAATGTAAGAAAAATGTTTATAATTTAGGGAGGAAGGAGAAAGTGATGTGCACAGATTGAACGTGAAGCATCAAGTTCCTGTTCAAAAAGAGAAGCTATTCAAAGGCAGTTTGGGAAATTTGGGTGGTTTTCAGAGAGCATATTGTATTGTTATCTTGCTACCAATTAGCAAGTCTGTAAGTTTTTCATGTGTATTGTAGTTTTACTACATGCCACTACAGCTTGCTGACTAAGGCTAGTGAAATTTGTTTTTACTGAGGATGAGTATCCTCATAGGACATGCACGAAGAGGTTGGCTGATTGTATTCTTCACCATTTGAGAGGGCTAAAATGTTCATTGCAAACAACTTGTAAAAAAGCAAAGAGCATTTCATTGATAGTGTTAGGTGAACACAAATTTCTTGTGTCATTTTGTATGAAGCAAACAAAAAATAAGCACCGTGGTTTACAAGCAACGACTAAAGGCAGGCTTTGGAAAAAAAAAGACCCCACGTATTTGGCTTCTATCAATATAGCAAAATATTTGCTTAAATGAGTGTGACTTCCATTTGGTGTTGTAAGGGAAAATATGTTTATACTTAATTTCTTCTCTTTACCATAGTGTTTAATCTTGCTTACTTTATGTAGCCATGCTTGAATATACTGTATTAAGTAGTACTTTTTTGAGTTATTTGGACATTTGAATTTCTTATGCATGGCCCTTTTCCACCATGAGAAGATCTGTAAGCAGTGGTTGCCAGTGCTCAGAGTTAACAACTGGGGCAATGTGGTGGGCTGCCTTTTTTAGGCTTGGTGCCTAATTAGGGGAGCTTCTCTTCAACATAAAACAGAAGAAGGAATTAAACTTGTTGCCTTGAAATGGGAAACCAAATTGTTCAGGGCATTTAAAAGAAGTTTGTCTGCTATCAGTGCTATCAGTCCATGAATTTGAAAGGTATTTCTGTTACTGTGAACTTGAAAATTGAGATGGTGCTTTTTTTTTTCAAGGCGTGAACTACATGATCTCATGATGTAGTGCCTTTGCTTACATGTAGAGGTTATCTTCATGGTTGACTCCCTCCGTGGCTTTGGAAAGAAACTGGTAAGCAGAAGTGCTCCCCTTCTCACCGCAGATTGTCTGGATCTGTAGAAGTATTGAGTAGATGTAATATGCCTTGCTTCTTCAATGTCTTACAATGCTCAAACTTTCCCTCAGGGCTGGGGCTCCTGGAAGCCCCTGGGATTTCTGGGTTAAGCAAATAGCCTGATAGAATGTTTGAATGATACTAGGAGATGAAAACAGTTGTACTGGCTCTGCTGGAAGATAGCAAAAGAAAGCCACAAAGAATCTGTGAGTGAATGAAATCACAAGATACCAAGCAGATCTAGGGGCTCTTGGTTTGGCAAGCTGGGGACCAGCATAACAATAGCCTTAGTCCTTTCAAGGCTACAAAACCCAAAAGAGGCTTCAGGGAAAGCTGTGGTGGCTTATTCCTGCAGAGTTGGGTTTTTTTCCCTTGGCATATGTCACATCTGTGTAGAGGGATGTGAATTGGCCTCAGATGTTCTAAGACAGGATTGTAAATGAAGGATGGAAAAATGTATTTTGTATTACAAACCATTTGACTGGCATTTTAAAATTAATAACAAAAAGTTGAATTGTAGGAAGCTTGCTCTACCGTGAGTTCAGCTCTTTCTGAAATCGCTGGAACAGTTTACAAGATACTTAAGTAGGGACAAAGTTCAGTGGGTTGGGTTTGCTTTGCTTTGAAGCCTTCTAGCTACACTTTGCAGGACTGACTTCTGTAATTTGGGTGCAGAAAGCAGAACAAAATTTTCCCCTTGTTTTCTTGCTGGCTTTTGCTGCCCAAAAGCATTTAAAAAAGGGTTATACATTTTCTCTCTCTCTCTCTCTCTCTCTCTTTTTTTTTTTTTTAATTCATTTAAGGGCAGTGCTTTTAAAACAGCTTGCATGAAAGTAGGAAACCAAGTTAGTGTTTGATGCATTGAATTCAGTTAATCACTTAATTGGTCCATTAGGTACTTAGGAATTTGTTTACCAAAATAAATTGACTGTGTGTGACTTGTTGTCATTTAAAAATCTTCTCCTTTCAAGAGTTTCCAAATAAGTTTATGCATATTTATGGAGGGTATTGTCATGCTATCAATTCAGTAATTCAATTTGTTGACTTCAGTTACAAAAATGAATAAATATGTGAAATTTTGGTCCTTTGCTTTTGGATGTTCGTATGAATTTAAAAAGGGGAATACTATTTTGATTTAGTGTCACAGAGCAATACAATAATTGTGTCTCTTCAGTGTTACTTTGCTAATATAACCATTTCTTAGGAAGTATTGTTCTTGTGGAAAGGAGCATAATTTCAATTAATATTTTACACTGTGTCTTAGAATTATTTTTTTTAAAACAGAACATCTGTAATTGGATCTGTTTACCTACTGTAGTCATAGTGGAAACTGCCCACCAACAGCAGCATTAACCTCCTATTGACTAATAGGGTAGAGAGAGATGCACTGCTGTGGCCACCAAACCATACAGTGGTATAGCTTTTCCCATATTTACAGCCAAATTCTGTTTTGGGGTGTGTTTATAATTCCCTGTTGCAAGTGAAGAACCCCACGAAGTGCATCTACTCTTGACAGACAACACAGATTGTACAGCCATGTGTAACATGAACAGGAAATAAAAATGTACTTCGGTAGGATTTAAAGGTTATGCTGCAAAGCCTAGATTTACCTCTGTCTGAAGTTATGCTGCTTTCAAGTATTTTCTTCTTGAGTTGTCGTTCTTTCAGCTATTTTATTTAACCTGATTGGAAATAATCATGGAATGGCTGAGGCTGGAAGGCATCTCTTGAGATTGCTTAGTCCACTCCTGTGCTCAAGCAGGATCACTTGGAGCAAGTTGCTCAGAGCCTGCTGTCCAGCAGGCCTAGATGGAGATGCCACAACCTTTCTGGGTAGTCTGTTCCAGGTTTGACCACCCTCACAGTAGAGGATGACTCACAGTAGGAGGTGACTTGTTTCAGTCCGTGTTTCTCATGGAACATCAAGCCCAGGACTAGCCCCAGCTCTGCAGAGCTGTCTTACCAAGGCTGAGTAAAGGGGGTGGATCACCGTCCTTAGCCTGCTGGCAATGAGCTCTCTAATGCAGCCCATGATGCATTACCTTGCCCCAAAGGTACCATTCTGGCTTATGTTCAACTTTGAGTCTGTCAGGACCTTATGTCTTTTTCTGCCAACCTTCTTTCCAGTTGGACAGGCCCCAGCATGCAGTAGTGCGTGGAGTTATCCATACTCAGGACTTGGAATTCCCCTTTGTTGAACTTCATGAGGTTCCTGTCAGCATGTTTCTCCAGCCAGTTCAGGTCCTTCTGGATGGCAGCATACCCACCTGGTGTATCAACTGCTCCTCCCACTTTTGTATTATCAGCCAGCTTGCTGGGGACTCTCTCCCATCCTCTAGGTGGATCGTGAAAATGTTAAATGCTGTTGGCTCCAGTACTGACGCCTGGAGTACTCCACTAATGAGTAGCCTCTAGCTGGACTTTGTGCTGCTGTGCACAGGCTTTTGAGCCAAGCAGTTCAGCCAATTTTCTGTCCACCTCAGTATTTACTCATTTAGTCTGTACTTCATCAGTCTGTCAATGAGGATGTTATGGGAGACAGCATCAAGAGCTTTGCTGAAGTCAAGATAAATAACATCCACTTCTCTCTCATCTCAGTGAGACGAGCCAGGCATCTCATTGCAGAAAACTATCAGGTTGGTCAGATGTGATTTCTACCTTCATAAATCCATGGTGACTACTCCCAATCATTTAATTTTACTCCATATGTTAAAGAAATTGTTCCCATATTTATTTGCTTATCACCTTCCCAAGGCTGGAGGTGAAACTGACCTGCCTCTATACTATGGGATCCTCTTTCCTGAAAATAGGACTGGCTTTCATGCAGTCCTCGAGATTTCCTCTGACCCCCATGATCCTTCAAAGGCAGTTGAGAATAGCCTCCCATTAACATCAGCCAACTCCCTTAGCAGTCGTGGATGCATCCCTCTGGATCGATGGGCTTGTGTATGTCCAGTTTGTTTAAATGTCCCTTAGCTGGATCCTCCTCTACTGATGGCAAGTCTTTATGGCTCCAGACTTTATCACTGGTTGCAGGGGCCTGGCATTTCTGAGAGTAGAATACTGAAGAAATAAATAGCTTTTAAATTGATAGCCTTATTTCTGATAGTAATCTGTCCTTCTAACTATCTAATGTGCTTTAAACACAAACCAGTTCTGTGCAGAATGTGTGTATTAAGTAAATTTAGACTCTATTGATAGACCTGTATTTAGAGCTAAACTATTAATGTCTTTCCATGGTTACACTGAAAAAGAAAAATTCTGTTGCACAAAGCAATATGAATTTACCAAAAAGGTGAAAGATTTTTCTGTGTGCTTCTCTTGTGTGTTGGCATGGCTGAGTACTGACTGCGCAGAGACGTGTAACAGGAGTGACTACAGACAGTGCTGTGATTTCAGAGATGGTTTTCATGTGTCAGAACAGCAAGGTGAATTAGTCTGCAGTCACATTCATGTTGCTATCGAGAGCTGTCGTCTGTGCCCGAGCAAGATTGCTTTAAGCTTTCAGGGCTGTAACAGTTCTAATCTCCAAGTGTTTATGTGCAGTTGTCAAATGGGGTAAAATAAAGAAAGGAAAAAAAGTGAAGATGGTGCCTCTCAGGTGCAGCCATCAGTGGGAGGCAGGATTCTGTCTCCTGGCTTCTTCTGAGCTCCAAGCCCAGCCACAGCTAAAGTATCTCACTACTTATGGGAGTGCAAAGCACAGATCATCCCTTTCCTACTGAACCATCGGTGGGGAGCATAGATTAGTCAGCCCTGCCCTCCAGAGAGACACTGGACATCCCCACTGAATGGAGGCAGAGCTGAGGAGCCACCCATCTTTGTCAGTGTTCATCTACCCTTCTAGCATGGCTCAGCCAACTTTAAGTAGGTTATAACTTTTTAAAAGCCTTTCCATTTCTTAGGGTTCCTTGAAGAGCCAGTGACTCTCTGGGGGTTGCACAGCTCTGAGGACTCAGCATAGCATCACATGGTGGTCTGCCAGAGTTGCTCCTCATCCTACACGCAAGTGAGAATGGCTCTGCATGGGAACTTTGGTACCACCTTAAAACTAGTTGGAGCCTGCAGGGGTTGCAGTAATTATTCCCAAGAGTAGCTGTACCAACTTTTGGGCTGCTTTCTACTGGCAGTGTTACACAAAAAAGGTCATTTTTTTTCCTCAGCATATCTTCTGTTGTCATCACATCTTGTTAAGTCAGAGTTGCAATGTGTGTGTCTGTTCACAGTAGACCATTCATAACATACCCCATATTAGGTGTCTTGTCTTAAGAGCATGTTGTCTGATCTCACCACAACCATCTGAGCTTCTGCTTCAGATCATTACTAAGATCTTGAGCGTGAGCCCAGCCAAGCTGCGTTCAGTGGGGCCACTTTTTTCACCTGTTCATAAAGGGCTGTAACCTTTAGTGCACCAAAAAAGCACCTTCTCTTAGTTTTGAAGAGAGCTGACTGTGAAAGCTCCAAGTGATAGAACTGCTGAAGAAAAATACGATCTTTTTAGAAAGACAGAAAAATGCCAACATTATTTAAATTTTGTATTTTTGATGGAAAATTTTCATATTGTATAATGGTTTACACAATTTTTAAAAAGTTTTTCAAGTTTTTGAAAAGTAATATTTTATAAAAATGGTTTTCATAGAATCCAAGAAGAAAATATGTATGTCCCAATAACCTTAAAATATCCATTAAAGTTTTAGTAATGCATTTGATACAAATGCTGTGAAAAATGCAGCAGAAATAAGAAATTACTTAAAGAATGCCACTGTTTAGGGAGCAATATTAAATTATTTTTACTCTTTTTTTCTTCATCCACCATCCAACTTTGAGTCATGCCCTATTTTAATGAGTAAAGGTAGGAAATAGAATTTTACCTGGGAAATACTTGATTGACTTTAAATAAAATAATTATTTGCAGGTTATAAAGAGAATCTTTTTTCTCTCATCTTACTGCTAACATTGATTCTAAGAGAAAGCTTAGAATCTTTGGTATTTCTTCGGTTATGAAGGTGGAAAATCTGTTATTTTCAGGAAGCATCCTTCTGGGATGCAGGCAAACTGTCTTTGGACCAGAACAAGTGGCACTGAAACTGTATGGCAACCCTTCATTACGAAAGTTTAATCTGTTTTGTTGTGCATGAACTAGTCTGTTATCCTCACTGTCCAGTGAGATGGGGCAGAATGGAACTGGAGAATACCTTTGCCTGACTGAAAGCAAGAAGGGAAGCAGGGAGTGCTCAGATGTGAACCAGCTTATGGAGATGGCTGCTTGTTGCCGCAGCGCTGTGGCACTGCATCTATGGCAACTAAGGAAAGGAGAATGGGTAACATAATGCTTCCTGTGATGGGAAGCATGAGGAAAAGGATTTGAAAATTCTGCTCTCAAGTGATACAGTTTGTTTTACTCTTTGTTTTGCCATTCTTCATGGTATGTAGTCTGGGACTTGGTAACAGTGTTGCATAGGCCATTTGGACTTCTTCGGGTGTCCTGGACTCTTGACTTGTATTCAGATGTGAGATTTGAGTGCATGAAAGAGGTAAAGGTGCCTTTGAAAGGAGGAGGGCAGTTAACAAGGTGCTTTTCATTATTTTCTCTCTTGCTGTGGAGATGTGTAAGTATGGGGAAAGACTATACCACTGTATGGTTTGGTGGCCCCAGCAGTCCGTCTCTTTCTACCTTATTAGTCAATAGGAGGTTGATGCTGCTGATGGTGGGCAGTTTCATGGTTTGTCATGTAACTCCCGGAAAGATGGTATAATTTATAGAATTGGTTAAGGCTAGGCAATTTCACTGGGCTCCAGGTTGTAAGGAGCTCACCCATCAGCTTATGAGCCAATGTGGTCTTTCATGTGAAACTCCCACATCTGGCCTCCTCCCTTCACAGTGAGAGCACAGGTGTAATTTCTGATTCTCCTTCTTCTTTGCTCTTCCTGCAATTCCACAGGCTTTTCTGACAGCCTTGAATGTTCCTGTCTTCTAGTCCTTGAATTAGTAGTCTTGCCAGTGAGACAAAGACTTTCACTGTACCTGGGCCATCTCTATAAAAAGCCCCTAAATCCTAAGGTTTGTTTCTGACGGAGGAAAAAAGTGAGTGAGTGGCTTTGAATTCATATGCTTTTATTTGGGGCAAACAAAAAAGCAACCAAAGAAAAATACACCACCACCGCCCCCCCCTCCAAAAAAAAAAAAGAAAAAAAGAAAAGAAAAAAGAGGCAAGTGACAAATAAAACAAACAGGTAAAAATTTTTCTTAATTTCAGAACAATATCCATTATTTATTTACTCTGTAAATATTTCATTACTTCTCTCTTTTTTTTTTGTAACAATTGTTTTAGGAGTGGAAATAGAAGTCTCATTTTACCCACCAATGCCCAGACCATTTTGGGGAAGCGTAGGACACAACTGACACTTACTGGCAGACATTGTAGCTGTGCTTAATAGACCTCTCTGAGAATAGCTGTTGCTTCAGGAACCAGAGGAGAAGAAGGGGAGGAGAGTTTATGTGTACCATGCTCCAGGCACAGATTCCCTTTGCTCTGATTTGACTTTTATACATTTTGTTTGAAATGAGTGGGTTAGTGACTGGGCAGGGATTGCAGGTGACACAGTGAGGCTTGGCATACCAAAGAAAACCTGGGGCCACTTGGGGCCTTGTACTGAGTGAAAAAATTCAGCTTTATGGCTCTCCTGGAGTTAGACTGAAAGAGACTGGTAGTAAACAACTTCTGTGCTAATAGCAGGGTGCCTGAGCGTGCAGGTGGTTTGGAACAGAAGTGAGTGCCTTTAAGCGTTGTTTTATGGTGTTGTGCATTTCAGACTGAAAAATGGCCACAAGCTTTATTACTTTAATATTAACACTTTTTCATTACTCTCTCTCTCTCTCTCTCTCCCCCTTCTGCAAACTGCTGCCTTCATCCATTATAAAGTGGCTTTCTTTTTTCCCCTTCACCTGGTGTTTTTCATAGCATGAGAAACATGGGTGGCAGGAGGGACAGTTGAGGACATAATGGCACTGCATCTGTTGCCAAATGAAGCCAAAGCCCAGGCTGCCACGAGATAACCTGTTGAGGTAACTTGCGAAGTCCTCAAAGATGGCAGCATCCCTTCTGCCATTGCTGCCACTTTCTGGTGACCTGCAAGGGGGCTGTACCTCTTATTAGACCTTCTCCCATTAGGTTTTTCCATCCTCCCTCCTGCTTCTTGATGGCAGCGGCTTTGCAGTGCAGGTGTTGGTTTCTATCCTTTCCCAATGCTTGCGACAGGTATTTCCACCGTGTTTGCCACTGAGGGCTGCGTGCCAGGGTGTTTTAAAATTGGGAAACAAACAGCAGTGATTCAGAGGACCGAATTTGCCCTGCTTTCCTCTACAATTTGGAAAAATGGTGTTAAATTTTTTTTAAAAAAAATCCTATTCTTGTGTTCTCTTTCTCATTCCAAGTATGTCAAGTTAAGTTTATGCTAGTGCCAGTACCAACTGTGACCAGAGTTAAATTAGCCCTCCTGTTAGCACTGCTTGGTTTTCACTTTCCAACAAGCCTTAGTAAAATAAATCATGTCCCACATGTCTTTAAATTTCATTATCATGACCTAACTTAATTTGCTATAAATTATTTCTACCTGAGCTTCTTCAGCTGTGAACTTGCAGCCTCCAGTGTCTTGCTTATTGGATCATTGCCCAGCTAATCAAGATTTTTTTTTCCTTCACAACTCCTGCTTTTTGTATCAGCTAACTCTGCCAAAGTCAACTTGTCTGTATAACCTCAGAGGGGACACACAAAGAGCTGGTGTATTCTTCTCTTTAAAATAAGGTTTTTATTGAACCGAGTTTTAGTCTCTTCCTGTCGTGCTCTAGTGCAGCTGGTAAAGACCTCTTTTCCTTTAGAATAAATATGACCTCAACAATTTGTTCTCATCTTGGAGGCAACCATTGCAATACTTTCTTTTGGCTCTTGCTTTCTTTTCTCCTTGGGTAGACTGACTGACTGACTGGGAAATCTCTGTGCACTCAATATCAAGTAGCTGTGCCTTGGTTTTGGTTTTCTTGAGCAGCTAAATTTCATGTCTGATAAAGACTAGTGTTTATTTCCACTGAAAAATGCAGATTTTTTTTTCTTTAGAGCTGTTCCTTTTATTTAGCAAGTCTTGATAAACAATTTCTATTTCAGCTCCCTGAACATTGAAGGCTTACCTCTCACCAAGCTGCTGAACTGCAAGCAGGCTAAAGATTTTTGCTGAGTAAGGGTTAGAGAACCCTTAAAGGATTTCAGTCTGCTACATCAAGCTGTAATAACAACTTGCTATCATCTTATGTCCTCAGAAGAGGAACTTACACAGCGAGTTTTTTTATGAGTTTGGAAAAGTACTCTGTGGTTAAAAGAAATAATAAATAAATTACCTGGCTTCCTAGTAAGCCTTGGGGATGCTCCAGAGTAGTTATTTAAAAATGAAAATGTGCTGATTGTTGTTTAGATGTAACACATGTAATTTGCAAAGTCCTTTAATGGCAGTTGAGGGCCTGATGTAACTCACCAGCACATTAAAAAATAGCCAGTTTTTCTAACTTTCATTTGGAGACATGTAAGTGTTTATGATGAACTGTGTAACATTATCTTTCAGTATAGCTTGTCTTTTGAAAACAGAGGCTCTTGCTTGATGTCTAGATCCTGGTGGAGCTGGTACATCTGCTGGAATAGTTTAACTGTTATGGTGGATGAAGATACAGGATGGTGCAAGAACAGTGGGTACAGAAGGTACACAGCAGTCTCCTCAGTTCTGACATGCTTCAGTCTGACCTAAATTACTGGGCTCAATATGAGGTTTACCGGGTAAAATGATACGTCATGTAGTAGGCGGGGGGTCAGATTAGATGATCTAACGGCTCCATCTGGCCTTAAACTCTTAATTAGGGAAATGCTGCCAGCACAAGATGGCATTGAAGCTTTACACTGCTAGATTTCACTTGCTTGGGGGATCCTCATCTGAAGCAGGGCTACAGAGGTTGCTTGGGCTAGTCTTTTCCTCAGCTTCTAATGACAGTAGCAGCCAGCAGACCTAAAATCGGATCCTGATGGGAACCTGGTAATGTTGCTGTCATGGTACAAGAGCCCTGTATCTAACTATTTCAGTCTCCCACATGTTGAGCTTTTAGAGCTATAATGGTATCTAAATATAGAAAGAAAATCTATTATTAGCCCGGTATTATGGCATTCAGTGACAGAAAGAAAAGAAAAAAAAAAAGGTAAGTTTTTTTGGCAAGCTGATGAAAAAGAAATTACAGTTATTTGGAGCTGCTCATGGATTAAAGTATTAAAAGTGAGGATGTGGTTTTAGTGGTGGGTGGTTTGGTACAGTAAACATTTATGATACCTTTGCTTGACACCTTTGGTGAGAAATGGGAAGTACATTGTGTGTTTGTGTGTTGTAGATGTGCTCTTTGCTCTCTCAGCTATGCAAGTGGCAGTGTGCAGGTCTGATAACCATTGACACAGCAAAACCAGCATCACTGATCAGCCAGTTTCTTTGGCAAGCTCAAGTGGCTTGTAGTTAGCTCAGTGTGTCCAGATTCTGGAAGGTCACTTAAATATCTTTTGAAGTTGCTTAATTGCTTATTGATCTCATAATTATTCCATACTTGCTCTCTCTTTTGCTATTTTCTGAAATGCATTGATAAGTCACAATTTTAGTTTCTTTAATAGGAGATTGTGGTTTTGTGGTGTTTAAGTTTAGAGCTTTTAATTGGAAGTTTCAAACTTTTTTGGTTTCTTTTATATGCGGTTGCACATCTTATTTTTCTTGCATTTTTCTAAATGAGTTACTTTACTTCTGCATGCCTCTTAAAGGTCCTGTTATTATACAGCATATTTCAAAGCACAAGGAGCTGAATTAATAACTGCTGAGGTACTCTATTTTAACTGCTGTCCCCTTTTGCTAATTTATCTTCTGGGATTTTTTCAACCCCTTTAATATTTTTTCGTAAAGAGTAATTGCTCTGGAAGTATGTTCTTTTTCTTTGTAGTCTTATCTTGTGTATATTAATCAGATTGCTTCATTTTAGTAGTAGCTTCTACCAACTTCTTTCCTTGAAAATTCCTTGTGCCGTGGATTATTGCTCTGTGTTTGTGTCACTGAGCAATTGTGCACGGAGAGAAACAGCCTTGGTTTTCTGGGGCTTAACACGATGGGTTAATCTAAATCCCACTTGAAAAGTAAGTTTGTGAAGCTGGATGCTAAACTGCCACTGGGGCACTTCCTCTGCTCACATCTATATTTCCTTTTAAGCTGTCTAACCCAAGAAATGTGTCTCATTGCAGTTCCTGGGAACCTGCTCTGTGACAGAGGGTCAGCTGGAAAAAGCAACTTTCAGTCATGCTCTGCTTCATTCTCCTCCTCCCTTGTCTTACTTTGGAGTCTGTAACACATCTCTTCTAGGATTCCCCAGTGCCCAGGTATCTGCTGCCAGCAGCTGTCCTGCTGGCTGCTTTGTGCAACGATTGTCAACTCTATGAACCCACTAGCATGTTCCTTGCTGAACGGTCCCTTCAGGTTTGCATGGTTATTTCTGCCTTGCTGACTTTATTATCAGCACAGGTTCCCCAGCCTAATTACAACTTCTCTCTGCCTACTAAGTTGCAGGAACATTTGGATGAACCTCAAATGAGACTGAAGATCACAGTACACAGAACCAAATAAACACCCCTAAAAGTGGAAGAAAGGCATCTAGGTGATCTGAATCTTGCCTTTGCAAGGTGGTTCCTTAAAGGCCTATCAGCTTCTGATAAGCTTTTGTTACCACAGGTTAGATTTACACTTTGCAAAATAAGAATGAGATTTTTCAGTTGGACAAGGACACCATCTGCAGTCACCAGATGCAGTTATCAAGACTGAATTGCAAGACTTGACACTGATTATGCTGGTAATCATTGAGGTGATCAGTGTAATTAACTTGAGATCAAGACGGCATTTTCTCTGTTCTGATACTGGAGAATTAAGTTGAAGGAACATCCATCATTAGCTACTGGATAAAGTCAGGGTATGGCTCCAACTGGGCGCTTGTCTGTTTCACTTCAATCATGGTTTTTTATAATATGGGAGAAAAATAGATCAGCAAATATTGTGAAATTGCCATTTTGCATTGAAAACATTTTCCCTTGGATTGTATCAGATTTATTGAAAACCTACTGCAATCATGAAAGGTGTCTAGGTATTCTGTTCATAACCAGTCTTCAGAACAGACTTTAGTCTGGATCTCTCTACCCAAGGAAGACAAAGTATTTCCAGTTCAGGTTATTTTAAGCTTTCAGAGTATATTTTTTTTCTAGTATAGATCATATGGAGGATTGACTCAGCTGCTACTGGAAAGAGTTTTCTTGCTAAACAGAATGCTTGTTGATGTTGTCTCAGAAAATGTGACTGAGACTTGATAGAATATAATCCCAAACTCTTAAAAATGTTTTTTGCTTTAATGCACACTAATAATCAATCTAGAAACAAATTATGTGACTTTGGAAAACTCTTCACAAGTAGTCATTTGCATGTGTTGGAGCATTTTCCTTAGCATCTGTAATGTGGTTCTTCATGTTCTTATATAGTGATAAAAAAATCATTTTGCAGATACGTTTGCTGAGAAGTAACTGGCATATTTTGAGCCAGTTTGAGTGCATTCTTCTATAGGTTGCCAAGACAATTTCTCCCAAATATAGTGATAAATGATGTTGAAGATTATGACGTCTCTTGCATCTTATGCCTTTCATTTTTAACTTAATGTTGCCGCTACATACGCACCATAAGTGTATGTAATGTTTTCTTTACTTTTTCAAGTGGCATAGGTTTGCATACAAAATATTGTTTATATTTCCCATCAGGCTGTATTGCTCAGGGGAGGGACTGGAGCGTTTTGTAGTGTACATCATATGAAGAGGGTGCAGGAGATAAGTGGGAAAAGTAGGCGTCACTTTTTAAAAGCAAGTGATTCAATCTTTGTTAGGCCTAAGAGCATCCCCTACAGCTGTTTCTTTCATTTCCAGCAAGTATATAAAATTTCATTCCAAGAAACGTGTTGCCACAGAAGACTTCTAAGAGCAAAACATCATAAGAAAGTTAGGAGATGATTGATAATACTTTCCTGTCATTGATCTGTTATTATATCTGCTAAGCTTCACGCAAGTATTTATCAGCTGAGAGTTATGAAATAATTCCTGACTTGATGTGAAAAGGGAGAAAAGTCAAATACATTCTTTAGCATGAACTCAACACATCAGTCTTAAAGTGCTGATTCATTTGCCCACACAGTATAATTAAGCTGTTAATCTGTAATAAGGAATGATAAATTCAGTGATCTCACAATCAGAAAGTAATTATAGCTTTAAAATGTTCATTTGGCTCTCCTCAACCATTTTATTACTCTGTGACTGTTAAGAGAGGGCATTCATAGCTTAGGATCTATAAAATTTTACCTATACAGTTTTCTTCTGCAACTGGAAGTGTCTTGCCTGAACAGTTATACATACGTAGATGTCTATACTGGAAGTTTTTTGGGAACAAAATGTCAACTGGCATTCTGAGTTCTATCTTTGGGGAGAATATTATAGTTTGAGTACATTTGGTGTTTCATTAGATAATGAATCCATTATGCAATTGAAGTTCAGGCTTACACTGATTAATCATGACATTTCAATTATTCATAGAATTGGTGATCTTTTGCACTCCTTTTTTCCCCCACCTCATTTGCTGTTGGCTTCTATTAATTTCTCTTCTTACTTCTTTAGGATTTCATTTTGCCATATTGTGCAATCGTGAGAATCTTTCACTGCTAGAGACTTTCTTCTGGGAATTTAAATCACCTGGCACCTTGCAAGCAACTTGTGGCATCTCTCTGGTGTGGTGCTTTTTAGCATTTTAACTGCCTACCTTCAAGGTAGCTGAGCTTTGAAGCTGCCAACACATTTGAGGAGTGACAGGGAGAGAGGCATGAAAGACAGAGGTTGTCCTGAGACGAAACAAGATTCTTGTTTCATCTGCTAAATTAAATTTCCTCATGTAGTCCTGGAGCCATAGAGAAGGTTGAGTTGCCTGACTCAGTGTCTGTCTGTGCAGCTAGTGAGATTGCCCTTAGCTGTGGTGTGCTGACAGTACACAAGTGGTATTGTTTTGAAAAACTGTGTTGTTTGTTTGAAGGAATTTACTTGGTACCATGAAATTTGTTGTTCTGTAGTGCACAGACAGCACAGAGATCAGAAGGGGCTTCTGCATTCTCCTTCGGGTCCTGCTGCTCCTGCACAGCTCCAACTTGTAAGTATCATCATTTTCCAGCTCAATACCCACTCAGTCTGTCACATTGCCATGGTGTAGTCTTATCATATGTCCACAGGGAAGTAGAAAAAAAAACAAAACAAAACTTTTTTTTTTAATATTTTAGTTTTTATTATTTTGATTCTGTCACTTTTGAACCATCATCTAAATCTTGAAACAGAATTTAGAGTAAGATATGAAAGGAGGAGGCTCAGCATTTTTACATCAATCCTCTCAGTTTTTTAAAAAGTTTGGGCCAATTCAGCCTGCAGATGTTAGTGGAGCCAGGCAGGATTTCATGGAGGTTTTTTTCCCAATGTGCACAGATTCTGTTAGCCTCCAGAGGTTCTGCTGTTCTCAAGTATGGCACACAGGTGCACAGGAAAGCCCCACGTGTAGCTTACTAGGTCTGTATTTACCAATAGTGTAAGATTGATTAAGGGTAGGATGTATATAAATAGTTATTTCTGTAGATATGTTCTCTGTCATAAATATGCCATTAGTAATTGTTAGGGAGTAATGATGGCAAATCTCTTTCTTTGGGTTCAGGTAAAATTGTCCTGTCCTTAGTCCTCTAGCAAACTGGACTTTTCAGGTAGGATAATCACCCGTTAACTTTAGCCTATAGTCTCCAGCTTATGGATGTCTTGTCAATACTAACTGCAAGGGAATTTTTTTAAAGTAGTAGATGGCATTTCATCACAATGGGAAAAAAAAAGAAAAAATATTGCTCTGTGTGGATGTGGATAACAAGGCAGGTACTTGTGTGCATTTTGTAACAAGCAGACTGGCATTACAAGAAGCAGAACTCAAGGAAAACAATGTATTAAAAAAGGGAGTATTTTCTAGTTTAGTGGGTACTTTGCTAAACCTGATGTAAACCAAAAGTGTTCAATATGGCAAAGTTAAGGCCTGTTTTAGTAGAGAATAGGAAACTAGATTTATCAATGAGCATCTTTTCTATAAACCAACATAGTAAATGTCTTAAAGAGGGGGAAAAATGTTATAATAATGTCAGGTCTTTCAAAACTATAAAACATCTCAGTAATTTTCTAGAAGTCAGATAAAACAATGATCTTTTTACAGTGTTCCCTTTTAATGGATTTTTAGTTATAAAATTTTAATATTTATTCAAAGTGCAAGTTTGCTGTAAAGGATGTCTAAAAAAAGAGCCCTGTAAGATTCTTATTTCCTGGACTTTTCTAATTCTGTATCAAACTTCCAATGCTGGCACACAAGAAAGTTGTTACTCTGAAGGGGAGAACTTTACTTAGACCAGGTTTGAAAAGTTGAGCTATTTTTTTCAGGGATCTCTTGAAGGCTTACTGGGAGCTGAGTGTTTCCTTTGAAGGCAGTATTGCTGCCCACAGAAATGGGAGCAGTCTATAGATTCATATGTGAGTTGTATGGGCTATATGTGAGTTGTATGGGAGGCACCTCGCCATGTGCAGTGCATGCCTGGTGTGGAGGGCCAGCAGTTGTTCCCAGGGATTCCTTTGGTATTGACTGAGGAAATTGATGTTTGTTGTGGACTCTTGTGATTCCAAGGAGTGCGAAGCTCTGCGGTGCCATTTGGCATCCATTTCCAAATGAGGACTTCTCTGGGTACTGTGCCTTAAGTTAGTAACAGGTCATTTAAGTTTCGTAGCTGTACATCATCAGAAGCGTGGTGAACCTAGGCAGGTGAATTGTGCATCATCCTCTACTATCCCTGTTCTTGGGAAGCTGAGTTGTACATATTTTTTTCCAATTTTTCTGGTGGTTGAAAAGTGACAGACCAGACAGATTGAGTACAGTCATGATGCAGCCAACAGCCCACCCCCTGTGGTTGATCTGTTGGCTTCTTCCTTTTACCTCTTCTGATCTTGCCTGCTCCTTTGAGCACATAAGCTACAGTAACAAGAAATTCCTCTCTAATCATGGTGCCTTCAAGTAACTTTAAGTACAAACTGCGTGTGCAGATGCTGAGCATCAGTAGTTAGCTGTGACCCCTTTGACATTGCTGGAGTAACAGATGCAATCTTTTTCGTCAGGGGATGCAGCTTTTAAGAGGAGATGTTATTCTAGTACCTTACATGATTGATACAAAAAATGGAGTTGCTATCCCTTCATTTCCTTCACAGTGAGACATGTGCAGCTCTTTTTTTTGCACATGCAAGAGGATGGTGTAGTCGCTCAATTGCCAGTGAAGGCATAATTTACCTTATGGGATCTGCACCAGTGATCATGCATGAGATGGAAATATCACTCGACATAAGAGATCAACAGTGAAAACCCTTTGTAGCCAGACCTTCTGACCCTAGAAGCCAAATAAAATTCTATAAGTGGCTGCCAGCTGTGCTCTCACTTTCATACTGTTGCCCCAGACTTGACTCCATAAGCTTACCTTGTTCTTGTGCCCTCACTGCTTCCCTCAGGATCCCAGTGTTACATTGGTGTGTACATGTGTGATCCTGTTTTATAGACTTAATTTGTGGCCCTCATTCTGTGATTTACAACAGGAATCAACCCATAAAGGTATTTAAATACATTGGATCATGGTTTTGTCTTTAACATTTTGATGAACAGCTGTCAGGAAAAAGGTGGTGTTCATGATCTTTCCTCAACAGAAATATTTGGGAATTCACCTGAAACCATCTGAGAATTCTGGTGAAATTCTAAGTGGAAGTGTTGTCCTGTTGGAGTGAGTTGAACAAAGATATTTGATTGTCACAGGTAATTTTTGTAGTGCTAGAAAGGAATCTTTGAAGGACCCTACTGAAATGTAGATACACAATATCTGGAGAGGGCATCTCATGAACAAGTAGGGAGTAAATCCCTCTCTCGCATCTGGAAGATAAAAATTTCCAGAGAGAGTGTTATCAAGAAGTGTCTCTGCTGATTTCACCTGATGATTGAGGGGATTGTGTGTGTGTACTCAAAATACTATAGGCAGAATACCTCTTAAAGTTGATTTTAGCCTATGCTTTAGAATCCTCTGACAGCAGTGGCTGGCCCTTAAGTGCAAGGGTCGGCAGCTCCTCTACTCTCACTTTTTATGGAGGCATGGGATGTGTGGAGGGAGGATCAGTAAGGAACTACTCATACATGTGTGAGTGCTTGGGTAATGGCTAAAGATGCCATGTGGACTCTGAAAGTCTCTACACTGTAGTAGAAACCTCTTCCCCTGGTCAGACATCTTTAACTATATATATGTTTGATTCTTTTTTTATGCATCTTTTGCTATCTTAGTATTGTCCTAAACAACAAAAGGTCTCAGTCTGTGTCATTTTTAGGCTGTTCTGTGTGATAGTTGTCAGATTTCCTTTCCTCCTATATCTTGCCCTGAAGACAAAATATAAATTAATATTGCAGGCAGTCTTGTTCCTGGACCGTCTGTGTGACTTGGCTAAGTCTGTGGGCCCTTTTTCCATGTTGGTAGTTGGAGGCACTAATGTTTCTTTATTCTTTACATCATTAGTTTCTTGTGGGGAGAAGTTATAAATCAAACAGATAATTTAGCAATATTGCATTCGGGTGCTAAGATACAGTCTCTGCACCTTTTTTGCCGTAAAGTGCCTGACACCTGAAGCTCAGTAGAAATCTCACTATGTATTAAAAGCAATGTTCTTTCCCTGAGGATTTCAGGATTTGTACATTCTACGCTTTTGGATGTTTGTATTGAGTGAATGATCTTGGGGGAGCATGAGAAGAGTAAAGCTTGAAAACCCACTTAAATTGCAAGACTGCAAAGAACTCTTTTGTGCAATCGTCTGTCTCCAGTTTTATTGCCCTGCAATATTTGACTTGTATGTTAGGTTTTCTATGTTTGTATTTGTATTTTAGAAATGTACACAAAAAACCCTTTTTATAACATGCTGCTACCAGTGCTCATTGGATTGCTGTCACTTCCCTGTGCCTTTGTTTACTTTTTAATTTAGTTTTAATTTTGTTCTTTATTTGCAGATTTATAATTAATTCATGTATTTATTTTAATTCTGTGTCTTTCATCCCTTTCTCTGTAGTCCTTAGTGTTTCTGTCTCTTGTGTTAGTTCCGACTTTGCTACCTTCTTTATTTTTTTGTATTCCAAGCAGATGAAATTAGATGGATGTTCAAGAACCCATAAATATTCCTATTGGCATTAGAAATGTGTAGATCCTGGTTTTCTTTTCTCTTCTTGCAATGATAAGGAGTAAAGAAAGTTCTTGCTGTAAGTTTATTGTTGAAACCCAGACCTCAGATATCCCTTTGATCAGATATTCTGATTATGGAAGCAAACAAAGCTCTGTTTACCCTCACTGATGCTCAGTCCTATTACATTTCTTCCAGTTAATTTACTGAGAATTTGCTGATCTTTGTTCTTGTTCAGCTAAGTTTTGTTGACTGGGTTGTTCATTATGGGTTTAAATTTGTGTTTTCTCTTTCTAACAACCTAAAACATTGGGAGCTTTTCCCCTCTCTGTATCCGTTTACTTGGTTATGTCTTTTGAAGAGGCATTGCTTCATTAAACATTTTCCTGCTTAGTCTGTAATGATCCTACTACTCCCACTCTAAACCCATTATTACATTAAATAGTTTCATTTGTCTTCAGTGGGATGAAGATGTTCCACATTGTCTTTGGTTCTTGGGGCCTCTTTGATATATGATCTTCAGTGGTGTAACTGCACTGTGGAAGACTCAGCAGGGTCTATGCCCTAATTCCAGGTTGGCAGGATTTTTTAGCCTGTAATGGAGCAAATATGTTATTCAGTTGTCACACTCTGGTGACAACAGTATTATTATGCTTCCACAAAATTAAGCATCTGAGACTACTTCAGGTCTTGTCTCTTTCACCCCCGTCTATTCCAGCAGTAGGACTCCGGTGTTGGTAGTGGGAAGCCACTGTGTACGAGTAGTAGGTGATGAGATGATGCTCGTTCTGTGGCAAAGAGCTGGACCACTTATGTACTCTTTTGGTGCAGCCCAGTAGCGAGACATGTAAACATGAAGGGAGAAGACAATAGGTGTCTGTATCTCCAGGGGATGGGCCATTTTGCTGCAACACCCAGGGCTGCTGGAGGGAGAAGCAGAACGCCAGCTCGGAATGCCAGGGGAAGCAGCTGCCAGCTCCAGCTTGGCCTCCAAATGGGCTTCACATTTTAGCAGTACTTAGCACTTTTGGGCAGGCTGGGAAAAAACAACTTCTGGAACTTGTCTCCTTCTATAGCAGATTTCTGTCTGGTCTGAAGACCAGGCACTGCAGTGACCAGAGAGCCAAAGGGAGAAATGGAAAGGATGAACCCACTGCAGTGGGGTTCTTTCACATTAACCCCTTTTCTTCCACAGAGGTCATGAAGAACTCCATCGACTGGGGAGGTGCTACCTCACGTCTCTCTCCTCAAAAGGAGCTTTTCATACTCTGCATACTTCCCTTCTTAATGGTTTCACATTTCCAGGGTTAACTTCACAACTTCTCATTGCTATTACTGCAATGTGCCAGAAACTGCAGTTGGTATGTCAATTCTGCAAGCAAAAAATGATTGCAATGCAATTTCTTCTTTTTTGTGTAAAATCATACATATCCTCCCTGCAGGGATTTTCTTGTTTAGTGGACTACAATGTGGATTTGGAAAAAAACATAATTCATTTGTATGTAAATACAACCTGAAGGCTGCAAATATCTGAGCTTCTACAAAGACAGAGGGCATGTACATGAAAACAAATGGACCTGTTGTCGTTAGAAATTCATAGTTTACCATAATAGGGGTGGGGGAAAAGGTTGTGTTTGAAACCATATAGGTCAGCATTTCAGACTTCTGTGTTTGTGTTCCAATTAAAGGAGAAAATGGAAAAGCTTCTGGATGTTTACTATTTTTAGGCTAACTTGAGAGGAGAGGAACAGAAATAATATTTTTCATATGTTCCATTAGCAAAATATATGCCACAAATAAGATATTTTTGTGTTTGGCTCGTACATAGATTTGTGTGAGTTTTATTTGGTTTGGAAGTGGGGTATGTGAATTTTTGGCAGTTGTTCCATTTCTTTTTCTCTATGTTAAATGCAAATAAATTTTTCAAGATAACTGGAAGTAGAAATTATGTCTGTGGGTCTCACAAAATGCTGGAAAGTACAGGAAGTCCAGCATTCGAAAGCAGAAGCAAAGGAGGGGGGAGAGAAACAAGGAGATGGTGGATGTTTGTAGTGTCTTGCAGCAGCATTTGGTTTGCCTAATTTTTGTTCCTTGATATAGTAAAAATATTTTGTTGCTAAAGTATTTTGATTTGGATTTACAATAGCAAAAATTATTTTGAGATAAGTTCACATTAACCACCACAAATTCCTCACTTACCTGTCACTGTTGCTGGGGATACAACTTCTGGCTCCTATTAATGCATCTTCTACTTCAGCAAGGGAAAATGCAATTTAGTTTTATACCTGTTTTAGAAAAATCTATGATAAAAATGAACCAGTGCCTTCTCTAATAAGTATTAAAGACCAAACCTGTGCAATTTGTAGTAAGTGCAGTCTATCCTCTTAAAAATGTCCAGGGGATATATGCACTAAACTCAGATTAATGCTAATAGGAGTTACCTAAGATAATAGCTCATTTATTTAGTGTTGCATTTCACTTTAATTTCTGTTTTCTTTTTATGAAAAAAAAGTTAGGGTTGGAGTTTATGGTATAAAGAACTTTTTTTCCTTCCTCTCTGTAGGCATGCTTCTAAGAAGAGCACTGACCATGAGGAAGCCCATGTGTTAGTTGTTTTTTACTAAACCCACGGAAGAAAATGGAGCCACGTTTCAGCTTTGCCGAACCTTTTTCCACCACAGTTGGCTGAATGAGAAATGGTCATGTGATTATGCTGACACCCCAGCATGCATTTGGTAGACCTGTGGTTAACTCGTTCCCTCTCCATGTGTCTGCTCTTACAAAGCTTTGTCCTCATGATACTGTGCTTTCATTCTGCCAGTATGTGCCCAAAAGGCTGCCTCTGTTCCCACTCTGGAGGTCTGAATGTCAGCTGTAGCAATGCAAACCTCAAGGAAATACCCAGAGATCTTCCTCCAGAAACAGTCTTACTTTATTTGGACTCCAATCAGATAACATCTATCCCCAATGAAATTTTTAAGGACTTGAACCAACTGAGAGTCCTCAATTTATCAAAAAATGGGATTGAGTTTATAGATGAACATGCCTTTAAGGGGGTGGCAGAAACCTTGCAGACTCTGGATTTGTCTGACAACCGGATTAAAAGCGTGCACAAAAACGCTTTCAACAACTTAAAGGCCAGAGCCAGGATTGCAAACAATCCCTGGCACTGTGACTGCACACTGCAGCAGGTATTGCGGAGCATGGCCTCCAACCACGAGACAGCCAACAACGTCATCTGCAAGACTTCTGTGCTGGATGAACACGCAGGGAGACCATTCCTCAACGCTGCCAATGATGCTGACCTCTGCAACCTTCCTAAAAAGACTACTGATTACGCCATGCTGGTCACCATGTTTGGCTGGTTCACCATGGTGATCTCCTATGTAGTTTATTACGTCCGACAGAACCAGGAGGATGCAAGGAGGCACCTTGAGTACTTGAAATCCCTGCCAAGCAGGCAAAAGAAACCAGATGAAGCTGATGACATTAGCACTGTGGTATAGTATCCTGAATACAATGACTGCCTTTGTGATGAGAACTAGAATTGGATGACGCTAAAACCAGAGGTTTACTACTAATGTTCATTGTAAACATTAAGACTTTTGGGGTTGTTTTTTTTTCCTGTTTAACTGAATTACGCCCCTGTTGAGCTTTCTAACAGAAAGTTTTGTCTGGGTGGTATACTTCAATTATTTCTCTGGTGGTATCCTAAAACAAGTGAATTAATATGTAAACATTAGTTTAGACCCATTCCACTATTTAATAACTAAATTTATTTTTTTAATTTAAAAACTAAATAAAAGCTTAAATTTGAACCATGTAAAGCACAGTAATTTATTGATCAGAAACCTGTGCAGTGCCAGAGCACACTTGGTTTCTTCAGAGGAATGATGATGAAGAGGTCCAGGAGTGGAGGGTCCCTGAAGGGCACTTCTCACTCATGGGTGCAAAGTGAAAAGCTGGTGAATGGTAGCTTGTCTGGGGGTCTGACCACCAAGATGGGAGAGGGGTGCAGTGTGAGGAGAGCAGAATGCTCTGACTCCGAGTGTAAGGGACTGATGCTTGGTTAAGACCTCAGAGGGCATTTAGGCAGTGCTGGGGAGGAGAAAACATAAAGAAGCTGCATTTCAGGATGTCAAAGAGAGGTAAGTTGGGGGAATGTGGTGGATTTTCATCTTACACCTACTTACTGCCTTGTGTGAGCTTCGTGCGACTGTCCTCAGCGCTGAGGAGCACAGCAAGAAGACAAGAGCAAACTTAGTATACTGTTCAAACTGGAGTACCACTAGTGATGATTAAAATAAAACCTAATAAACCTGGGTTTTTTTAATCTGTATATAATCTGTTCATAACTAAAAGTGACTTTATTTTTTAGGGTATAGCCTTTTTTAAAAAATGAAGGAAATAAATTAATATATAGGCTAGACATATTCTGTTGTGTGATAGGAAATACATGTTTTTGTATGATTTCATGACTAAACATTTGGGAAGATATAAAGCCCACATGCAGTTAAACTCAGTGTTGCATATGAAATGGATATTTTAAATCTCTGCTGTCTTTAAAAATATGATTTTTTTTTCATAGATAAAGTTTTCAAAGGGAACAAATTCTCAAGAATGTATTTGTCTTGTTCTTTATTACCATAATAAAATGATGCTTGTCTGTGGGTCCCTGTAGGTCCCGTCTAACTGACATTGGAATGTGTATTACGGAAGGGTGGATAAAAAAATATATAAAATGCTGCTTTGCTAGAACAAGTATTAAAAGACAGCCTTAAAAATTAAGAAAAAACTCTGGAATCATTTCTCCAATTAGATTATCTGTTATTTCTGTTACAGTTATACTCTTTTATATTTTAGAGGGCACAAGCTTGTTTACCTTATTTCTTTCAGAATATTGTTAAAAGAATAACTAAAATCTGTTTCAAAGTCAGAGAGCAGGAAAAAGAAGATGATTTTTTTTTCAATATGCATAGAGTCAACCTTTTATGTAATCTTTGTAGGCTAAGTCCTACCTGAGTTCTTGTGACCAGCTTACCTGTTTGCATTGCTTTATCTCCATGAACAGTTTTTGGCAAATCAAGAGAGTGTTAATGTTTGTTAAGGGCACAGTCTGTCCGGGAAATATCTGCTGTCTGATATTTCTGTTCCTGAAACTACCTCCCTTAAGTAAAAATTTTATTTTCTAAGCTGAGGAGACTGTTGATTACACATCCTCCTTAGTTAGCATTTTATACTTTCCTTTTTCCAAGCTCTATCTGGCTATATACCCCAGTCCCCTACATAGACTCCTTCAGGAGCCAAAAGCAGTAGGGTTAAATACACATGTGATTCTGAAGAGAGCATATAAAATATTATACTGTACTGGCAATATAACAAACCCTACTGAATGGGATGTGTGTGCCTCTGTATAGACTGAGCCAAATTTGTTCCTGATGTAATTCTTCTAATTTTTCTAAAATTTCCTTCAGAATAAAATTGGTTTTGTTTCTATCACTGTGTTCCCCAAGTGATATTTAGGATCCAGCTAGTATGCTTCTTTTGGAAAAAGCAGGGGGGACTAGCTAAAAGAAGGAACTGAGCTGGAGGTACTAATATAATCAAGAATTCAGTGTTTATTCACAGCTGAATGCAGAAATTTCTACACAAAATTTGGACAAAATTATTTAAACAGCAACATCTACAAAATTCTGGATGGTCCTAAAACACTTTAAAAACACTTGCAGGTTTTAAAAATTATATTTCAAGCAACATTTTAAAAAAGAACCCCTCTTCCCAAACCTGACTGACAAAAATGTAAAGAATGTATCTTTAGTTTTTCTGGTTTTCCACTTTATTACTTGATCTGCAAGACAGCATCTGGAGCTGGTATAGATTTAGCCAAGCTGAATTTCTGACTCTACGTCTTTAAATCCAGACCAAAATTCATTTAAACCAAGTTAAGCATTACTCTGTAGAAATGTTTTGGAAGGATGGTTTCCAGTCAGTTCTCCAGGTCTATTGATTTTCTTTAATTGATCTCTATCAAACATCTCTCCTCACAAAAGTTTTCCTTTGAAGGCTGTACTGAAATCTCTTTTTTAAAGTGTGAGAATCAAGGCAATACTCGGACAACCAATAGATGCAAACTCATCAAGCTGAATGTAGCTGATGAGGAAAATTAGTTAAATCACTGTTCCTCAGCTATGTGGACCTGACAATGCAAGTTTTCCTGTCAGCTCAAATATTGCTATATCTCTTTATTTCATTGAAAAGAAACAGAATAGAAAGATAAAAACTTCTAGCAGGAAAAGATGCATGTTTTTTTCACATTTACTACACACCTTTCTGTCCAAAACTACCCTGGAGAAAAGCCTACACTCTGTCCTTTGAAGTCAGTGGCACAAATTTTTTAAGTTTGATAAAGTTTAACACTTCAAGGAGTTATTTACAAAAACAGTTTTGCTCACAAATGAGTAAATTGCTGTATTTTTTGCTATGATACCTTAGCAATTAAATACAGATGAGAGGAAATTGATGTTTCCTTATTCACAGGAGATAGCATGTGACAGAAAATGAAGGACATACATAACACAGTGATTTTTTATTTTTGTTTTCAATTAAGATAATTCAGGAAATGTAGAGCTGGGACTTAATAACTTATATGTCATTAATTTCTCTACCCTGATTTTCTTAAAAAAAACTTCTCTAGTTTTTGTTTAAAAATGGTTAATGATAATTCTCTGAGGCTTGAATTTTTTCTTAAAACTAATGGTGATTTTTCTCTGTTAATTTTCTAGTGTTATTATGATCTGTAAGATCTGTGATAATGCATTTGGTCTGTGTGTATTTAGGCTCAGACTTCATGTTTTTATTTTGCTCTTAGCTTGGTACAGAATTAGATACAGATATCTTCATTGTTTACAGACATTGTGTTTTCAAGTGTTCATAATAGTAAGATTTTGCACTGCAATTGCCATAAATTTCAGAGGCTGAGTATGGACAGAAAGTGTGGTGATCCAGGTTCTCATCTTCCCAGGGACGAAAGAAGAGAATAGAACCCTAGTTTACTAAAGAGATGCCATGCAGAAAATCTACCACATTGTTTTTCAGCTTGTTAAATTGTAAGTATTAAGAAGCAAAAAAAGAAAGTAAAAGGAACAACTGGAGACTTAAATGCTTGAAGGTGTCATGGAGTCTTGCAGCATGTTTAGATGTGCCGTGGAGTCTCAGAATTTTAAAAGGGTGTTCCTTGACTTCCACACCTGGAAAAAGAGCTAAACTAAACAAGAGTAAATGAGATTTTCATGAGTTAAAAACATAGTCTTTAAATTGTAAGAGGGAAATCCAGAGAAGGCAAACAGGATATGAATTCTAGTAAGGTTGGATGTAAAGCCATAGTATGGCTGAAACAAATGGGAACATTGTTTTTTTTCTAAGCAAATCAGAAACAGGAGTCCCACTTAAGCAAGGGCCAAGAGTTAACTGGGTATTAAGGAGCACTGTGGATAGACAGGACAAATGTTCTGAAAGAAACTAGGCTAGCATGTGAGAAGGGGAAAAAGTCATCCTATGAGTTAGTAAGAAATTGTCCATTTTCTTGAAGAAGAATGGTTACTGAAATTCCTGAGAAGGTGTCTCAAAGGTCTCAATGCTGTACAGTGTACTTCTGGGTGGTGTGGAAAAAGGAGCTGATAACATTTGTGGATTATAAACAGTTATGGAGGGCAGTCCAACATACAGTTAACTGTGAAGAAATACAGAAGGTTCTCACATTTCTGTGTTGGCAGGTGATGATAAAATGAAGGTTGGATTTGGTTTCAATAACTACAAAGTACTGCAGATGACACATCCGTAGCTATGAACCCAGGGATATTCTCTAAATTGGCTATAATCAAATGGAAAAACATTTTGGAGGCACAATGGGAAGCTCTTCAATGACAAGCACCAGAAATATTAGGAGGGAAATAGTCAAACATCATGGTGGAATGGCATGATAAACCACTGAATAAAATCTGTGATGAACCCACATCTGAAGCAGTGCGTTCGGTTCGGGTTCTCCGTGTCTTCAAGTAAGATGAACTTATATCTGAATCACTGGGTAGAGAAAGACGATAAGATCATGAAGGATATGAGGTTGTTTCCATAGGGGAAGACATCTAAAATCCCCAAGCATGGGGGTGAGACGCCACAAGATAATAACTGGAGTAGTACACAAAAGGTAACTTCAGGAAGTCTGATCTCTGTTTCTTGCAACAGAAGATAGAGCAGTTCTGATTAGACAGTGTTAGGCAAGGGGTGTTGGGTTTTTCTTAAAATACTTTTTGTAAGGAGCATGCATTTAAATGATGAAGTACAGGGTACTGTAGAGAAGAAAAATTCAAAGGTAGGACTCCACAAATTCTCAGAAATCAAGATTGTTAGCATTTAACAATACTAACATTATGTAGATACAATTCTTAACAAGGAAGGTCTCTACTCATCCCAGGAAGCAGGGATGGTTTCCCTAGGAAAGACTCACAAGTCTATGCTTCTCTTATTCTGTCTGAGGTGATGCTGTGGGTGTTTGTAGAAGAAGAGAAGGTGGGCCTGATTTGTATGGCACCGATGCTCTCATACATCCAGCGGGATGCAAATCATGTTGCCAACCTGTGAGGCTTGAAAGGGTATTTGTTGTGGACAAGGAGGTTTCACATGTATGGAGTGGGAATGAAGTCCAGGAAAAGCAAAATCATGTTTAAATGTTGGTATCTCCTCGCGGTGAATTGCAGTACTAACAGCTGGACAGGGTTCGGATGCTCAGTGTAGAGTTGTGCCAAGATCGTGTTAACTAAAGGAGTGACAGCTTCCCACTGGGGACCTGTGGGAAAGTTATTCAAAGACCTTGCCTGACATGTCAAGTTGCATTGATACTATTGCAGCTCACCTGGTGGTTCATCTAGAAAGGATGGGAATTTCCCTGCAGATTCTTCATTAAAACGAGGCTAAAGACTTCTTTTTCACGAAGAAATCCCTTCATCTTTGTTTCTTCAAGTGAAAACTGGTGTGATGACTTTTTGAAAGTACTTCACAATGCCACTTATGACAGGGAAATACCCTGGAAGCTTTGGTTTTGTTTTACCCGAGTCAGTTAATCTGAGGAGTGAAACCAGCCAACAAGCATTAAACTCAGCTTATACGTGCCGTACTATAGCAACATATGAAGTAGGTGGTTTTTGCATGGCAGTAAATACACGAGTATGTATGTGTGCGGGTCATCCATACGTCTCTGAAATTCACTCATTTCCCTGCGGTTAGGCACGTACATGACTATATCAGATACGTGTATATACACACGCACACAGATAAAACAGGAACTCCTTTGGATGCTTTGATTTGCTGTATTTAATCATGAAACATGTTGCTTTGTTGCTTCAAAGCCATGATTCACGCTGCCTCTAAGCCAAGTACACCTCCGTCCTCAGCCTTTAGCAATGTTCCCTGGTCCAAGTACCAGCACGCGATGTGTAAGAAAATGTGACACTGGCACAGCTCATCCTCTTTCTGAGATCCTTAGTCACATCCATTGGTTACCATATAAAGCTGTTACAGACCTTTCTGAAGAACCTTTTGTTTTCCTTCTGTCTCAGAAAGCAGTACAATTTTCTAGAAAGCAAAATAGTTAGGTGGATGATGTAAGGCCTTCTAGCTCATAAGGAACAGTCCTGTGTGTAAAAACCAGTGTGCAAGTGCAGCTAGTGTCCCTGAATCTGTTCTCTTCTGCACTTGTTAATGAGTAGATTCTTGGCATTACAAATGTGTTTGGCTGTGTTTTTCTCCTAGGAGATAGTTATGGCCCTTGGAGGGGATTTCTTGAGATGCTTGTGAATCTGAATACAGCTGTTAATTCCAAAAAAACTCCAGAATGAAAAATGAGATGGTTTTAAGCTTTCCCTACTGCAAGGAAACTTGAGAAGCAGTTAATTATTTGGGAAATCAAACATCTGTGTTATTCTTAATGCTGTTGTGAGGATTCAGAAGCACATTGTGAGCATCCTGCTGCGTTGGTGGGGCAGTCTGCAAGCAGATTTCGTAACGACACAGCAATCTCCAATTTGAGATTAAACTGGACGTTGAGGGGAAGACAAACAAACTAGAAAACCTCAGCCAACCAAACAAACAAAAAACCCACACAACAAAAAATGTCCATCTTCATCCTTCATAATTATTAATCACTGCCTCATAGTCAAAGAGTTTGTGATCTCTAGACTTCTTCATAGCTCCATCTTAATTTGGAAAAATAGGTCTTTTTAACTACATCTGCCCCAATACTGGTACTATATGGCCTGACACTACTTATATTTAAATGGGGATTGAAGTTTAACATATTAGCTAAACCATGTCTCACTGAGGTCTGTTTGTATGCCTGTCTGCACATCTGTAAAAAGATATTTAGGTATATATCAGAAAAATATACATTTTCTTTATATAGGTGTGGCTATAAAACCATGCTCTTTCAGATATGCTCTGAAAGTTTTTAATGTATAAAAGCAAGGAAAAAATTGGAAAGGAAAAACAGACTCCAGAACTTTCAGGTTGTCTTCGGACATCAAAGCTAGACAAAAAGGAGAGAAGAAAAAACACTACCAGGACCCATTCTTGTTTCTTCCTTTGAGGATTAGCTTTGTGTTCAATGCTGCATTTCATGGCTTACCAATTTTTTATTTCTGTACCTAAGCCAGATTAACTTTTTTTTCAGCAGTCTCTTTTAAATGGAGTTCTTAGCTACAGAGAGTACTGAGGCATATCAAGTTGACTGAAAATAACCTGTGACTGCAACAGATAAGCTCTCTAGACAATATCGCTCTACCCTGTTAATTAAATTTAGTGGCAAAGGAAAGGAGTTGTTGTTGAATTAAGGTAATACTAAGGAGATTTCTGGTTCTCAAGTAAATGCTGGCTTTTATATTCTTAATGTGGCTGTATATGGGGCAACCAACACACCTTTTTTATCCTATTTCAGAAGCTATGGATCTGGTTGCTATTACAGAACACAAAACATCTTGTCTCTTTCTTCATGTAGTCCCTAAGGATGAGTGCTTTGGGAAATACCATGCCTGGGAAATGCCACTCTGAGAGCAGTTTGTTCGGAGTCCCACCTCAGCACTGGCAGCTATTTTGTTGTAGGACATACGTAGAAGGAGGGAAACTGCTGATTGCATGACGTCTGTGAACCCTCTCCTTGAAGTGACTTGGTTACCACTAGTAGCAGATACACCACAGGTCAGGATCCCAGACAGCTGATCCTTTAAAACCATAGGGAACTTTCTTTTCTACAGAGTGGTACAAGTTAGTTTGGGGACATCAAACTCTTCCATATTACAAATGGAAAAGCACCAGCAGAGCCAGTTGGATTTCCGAGAAGGGGGCGTCTAACCACATCACAGCTATATGCAAACTAGATTTTTTTCCCCCATCTTTAGTCTTTTGTTATTTAGTATTACATTTGTGGTTCAATAAACTTCATGGCTCTTCAGACTGAATCTTCAAGCAAGTTTGTTTTCACTTATCAAAAATTATTTCCTGTCGCTATTAATGTTAGACCTCACTAGGAGATATGTGCACGGGTGGGCAGAGATTTGATCTTTTCTTGTGGTTTTTGCAAGATTCATGAACTTATTAATATATTAGGGATTTTTACAAAGTAAATGAGAGATGATGTGTATACACAAGCTGTTTTTAAAACATGACTAGTCATTAAATGAATAAAGTGAAATTTACCATTTTATATTCTGAAGTTTTGAAGTAGAAAAAAGCTATCTACTTAGAAGAGCTGGTTAAGGTATAAAGGTATTCCTTCAAACAAAGAAGCTCTGCAGTACCTGGAAGCATCTGTTTGTTTTCAAAAGCTGTGGCAACGCTGAAACTATGCATGATAATAGATGCAAATTGCAATGCCGAAAATAATTAAAGGAAATCGATATCTGTCTTGGCTTTTTATGTTGTAATGCACCAAAATTCCTGGCAGAACTTGAATTTGTGCTTGTTTTTTTAGAAAACTTTCTTCCCACACCCAGGAATGTACTTTGGGCTGCTTATGAAACAGAAGTTTTGCTATTGCCTTCAGTGGGATCAGCATTTCTGCAATAAATGGGTTATTGATTTTGAGTGAACTGAGTGACCGTTCTGGCAATTGCTTTTGTACTGAAGGGGTTAATTTGAGTTTAGCCTCCAAAAAATTATGTCACACAGCTCTACAGTGGTGCACTCTCAGAATTCTAGAGTAGCAATGAGGGACTAGCCTTTCCTTATGCTGGTGACAATTAGCAATGACAATTGCCTTAAATTTTTATTTCTTATATGAAAAAAGACACATTGTGTCTTTTCGTATTTTCCTGTACATAGACCTCTGGAATCCCTAAGTCTGTGTATATGAGGGCAGGCTTTGTCAGTGAAAAAAAGGAATCTAACAAGGTTGACTACATGTTATTAGCTTCTAGTAATGGGTCACAGTTCAGGCAGCATCACCCACAAAGTTACTTTATAGCAAAATTGCTGGAGTCAGCAGGCTTCTGGAAAATACGCACCATTATTGTTTAAATGCTTGTATTCCGATGTTTTTTCCAATTACTTTTGTTTCTGCACCACTGTGTTCTCTGTGAATACCACTGTGGAGGTGAGCAGAAAGTTGCCTTGGGATGAACAAGGTCTGAATTTCCAAGCTGTGAGGGTGTGGAGGAAAGGTCTTTCATGGAAAGTACCTCAATTAAAAATATGACTGTACATAATTGTGGACCTGAGGAGACCTGACACACATTTCATGCCTGGCCCCTGACTGTCTCAGTAAATAGATGCCATACTTAGCACAGAGAACAAATTATTTGGGCTGAGAAGAGTGAGTCATTTAGAGCTGAGTTTCTTTTCCTGAAAGCACACAGAAATGCAATGATTAAATAGGCTTTACATTTGGAAAATCCTGCAGGCAAGTCTTTAATCATTGTTGAAATGCTTTTCCTTCTGCTGCCAGTAGATTTGTTTTGGCATAGCATGGTGATGAGTATAGGTACAGCAGTCAGTTTTAGCTGGTAGGGGTGTATGGGTGACAACTGCTCACGTTACGTGAGCGCAGTATTGGGTGTCTGACGAGCGTGCTCCTTCTGCTGCAGGTGTTGCATTGAGCTCCACAGAGAACCAGCTTTTCCACACAAACTGAGAAGATGCCTGCACTGCGTGGGCTGGCTGAATTTGGGGAAAGTGAGCAGATGGCACCCCTCACTGCAGGCCTGATGATGCTGTTTCTGATGAACTTGGTTTGAAACATCAGTTCTCATCCCTTGTGGAAAACCACAGTGGTTCATGAAGCACGGACCTCAGCTGTTCCAGCTTCCTGTTCCCATACACGTGTGTGTGCACTTGTGTGGGTGCAGCAGGATTTGACTCAACTGGGTCTTGCTGGTAGGAGAGCAGGAATTTTTATGCCCAACATTGTGAGTTAGTGCGTATAAAGATGATGGGCTTGGGCGGCATCCCAGGGAAACTATCTGGAGACATGTTGGAGAGTGGGTGGGAGAGGGTCAGAGGGTGCTTGCTGTACTCATGTGCTATTCCAGTATTCATATAAGAGATTCATGTTTATTTTGTTTTCTGTTCTCTTACTGGCCTAATACTGGAACTTTTTGTGTAAAAATGAAAGCAGAGTAATTAAATCAATACTTATCACTGCCATAATGCAGAAACACTTAATTACTGCATGATATATGTCATGTCAGAGCCTGCCAGGTTGCTTTTGTCTGAGGGCACTACCCCAGGGCAAGGAGTCAGCCAGGTTCTTGGAACATCCCTGACTGAACGCAGGACATCTGTGTCTGAGCAAAACACACTTTGTTCACCGGGCAGCTACACCTGGGGGAGTTCTCTGTCTTTCAATGCCAAACCATCCACTTGTCTCTCAGACATTGTGCATGTCCACATGAAAACTTCATTTCCTATTGGAGAAAAGAGGTCGTTCACAGGGTCAGGGTGAAGCATGATGCGAATCTGCACCTTGTGCTCCCAGGGAGAAAAGAGTAGCTGGGGTGGATGAAAGAGGACCTGATTTGAAGCAAGGGACTACAGGAATGCCTGGAAAAGCCAGTAAAACCCAGAAAGCTTGCAATCTATATATGGGAGAAGCCCTGCAGAGAGAGAAGGAAGAAGTGAGAGAGGCTGAGGTAAGAAAACTCCCTGGAGAGGATGGATGGAGATATGCATTCATTCAGGCAGCTGCTGGGAGGGAGAGGGGGATGCAGAGGGAATTCTCCTGTTCAGTCACCACAACCCTTGCTGACACCATGACTTGTTTTCTGCCTCCCATAATACCTCTGATGCTGCTCTCTGCTCTGAAAAGGCCTTTTGAGGGCAAAGCTGAGCTAGGAGAGAGGGGTATTGGGATGCTTATGCTTCTGATGAATAGGTCAGTTCCCCAGTTCCATTTGGGCTGGCCAGAGTGTTTCTCCCGTGCCACCTGCAGCCTCTGAGACCTTAGTGGCCTGGTGACCTGGGCTGGGAGAAGGCATCCCACTGCTGCAGCTGCTGCTGCAAGGCCAGTTCCCACCTAGTGGGGTAGGGGAAAAAAGGTGCCAGCAAATCTATGGTGGCTGCTGGGTTGATCCCACAGTGCCATATTTCCACCCCACGGCTTGGCTCTTCAAGCTGATACTTGGTTCTTCCCTGCTCAGCCCTCATCAAAGACTGAATAGGAAAGATATTTTACCTTTCTGGAAGCAATTTTTAAATAATGTCCATGCTCTGCTTTCCCGCTGAAAGCTGTTTAAACCAGCTGTATGTACCTTTGAAAACACAGGGAAGATGCAGTGAAGAAGGGAGCAGGCTATATAATCAAGTCATCCCTTGCTTGCTCCTGTCTGCTTTGTATGTCTTTTTAAAAATTTGTGACCTGGGAGACCACCTATCCCTCTGTAGTGCCTTCCTGGGTGAAATCCAGTAGTGTAGAGGGTCAAATCCCTACCTGCAGTAGTTTAATGTAATTCCATTAAAATCAAAGAAGGTGTTCTCATTTATCTCATTGAAGGTCCTCTTGCAGAAAGCATTTTTAACTGCCAGCATCCTCACTGAGCATGAGGGAAAGAAATCCATGGTAATTTGGGGGGGAATATTTAACCAGTCTAGTTTAAAGGTGTTCCTATTTCAGTTGTGCCTAGGGATTCTTATCAGAGAAAAAGATACTGATAAAGGGGTTGGTTTGGCACAAGTTTAATTCAACATTGACTTAAGCTGTCAGGGCTAAGTAGATCAAGAAGAGTAGCACTCAAATTATGACAGCTGCAAGGCTTTGTAGATAACTAAGAGAATCTAATTTTAATTATGTTCTTCAGGGAATTTTGAAAAGATCGGATTCTTTCATCAGTGCATGGAAGGACAAGAAGCATCTATATGAACTCCTCTCCCACCTTAAAGCTAGTCACAATCCTGGCTTTTAACCCAAAGCCTATGAAGGCCAATACGACTTTTGGGTTTTTTCCCTGGAATTATTCAGTACAATATTATTGTTGTTATTACCATACTGCAAAGTTATTACCATACTGCAAGTGTTATTGCCATACTGCAAGGACAGTAAAACAGAGCTAAGAAACAGAAGTTATAATCTAACTAAGAAGTACCAGGGAGTGGTGAAGACTTGTGTCTCTGCTCCTTCTTCTTATAAGTGCCTGCTAGTATACCACAAAGACATGAAGGCAGAAGAAGCAAGAAACCTGTGTGTTCAGAAGGCCTACTATGACCATGTTAGTTTTGCTTTGTATTTATCCTCTTGAGAGTGCACACACATGTACATAGCAGGGTGAGTGGTATCTTGTGAGCACAAAATGACATACTCTGAACCATTTTTTCTGATATTTTTCTCCAAGTTTCATACCCTTCTACCAATTCCTAGCGTGCTGATGTAGCTAAATCTTCCCCAACTTTTTTCACATCACATTAATTGTTTGCCAATGAACAGGGTCTGATTAGCAAGTTTCTAAAACTGAACCTATGAGATGCTCTACCTTTCATGCTAAAACACAAAAATTTTCTTGTTGACTCAAGACCACCTTCCTCTCAGTCTGGAGATATCTCCCTCATCCAAAAAGATTTAAAAAAATTAAAGAACTCTGAAAATTTCAGTCTCAGGCTTTGTTGTAAGTTAAAAACTGTACTTTTGAACCAGAGGTTAATGGTTATTAAGGTTAGCGTTTATTATGCTAGTATTATGTCCATTGCTTCTGTAAGGAATTTTTGGTGAAATAGTTTGCAAGCAGGCATCCTGCATTTAAAAATAACCTTTTTTGAAGACTTATTTAATGTTTTAGGTACGGTTACTGTCTCTACATAAGATCCTTATAATTGTCAAGGAAATGAGAATTACTCAGAACTATTATCACTATTATTCCATGAAATATACTCAAGTCCATAAAGGTAAACCCTTGTTGCTTGCTACCAGCCTCTTCTAGGACCTCATCATTCTTAGATGGGAACGGTATGGATGGGAGACCAATCTGCTGGGATGCTTGATATCAACAAACTCCAAATGAAATAAATACAGGAGTGTTCTTCAACTTTTAGACAAATACACCTTGGTGCAGGTCACCCGCAAAGGAAAAGATATATGGAGGACGCTTGGAAAGGTGTTCAGAAAACAGATGGTTCAGTTTTATTGTTTCTCTCTTGCATACTTTTCAGTTTTGAAATTGAAGTCCTACCAGGGCTGCAAAATGTTACAGTGATTGCAGAAATAGCAAAGTAGTGAATTGCCACAGCCAAATGAGATGATGTTTAACAAGAGAAATGAAAGGGGATTTTTTAAGTCAGACTGCCTCAGACTCAGTTAGCATGTAATTTTTTTTCAGTGGCTAATTAACTTCAGATAAAAGAGATCATAAAGTTTTAATAACAATTTGGGTTCTTCATGGAGATGCAGCAACTCAAACATCCTTGATGCATCCTTTATCAAGTCTTGGAAAGCATGAAAGACTAAAGTCAGTATCTTTCAGAAAGATTTAAGGTAAAAGAAAATCAAGAAGGGTTTAGCTTTATTCTCTTCATCTGTACTTTACCCAGCTGTAATTTAGCCACCAAATCAATGGGGAAGAAAAGCACCATACAAAGTGTGTGTGTTCTCTCATGACAGCTACAAGGGAAGGAATATTTGGTGTACAGGTTTAAATTTCTTTTAATTCCCTGAAGTTTCAAACTGATCTGTGTTCCAGGTCCAAGTACACTGATACGTAGGACCAAGTTTGCAAAACCTCAAGCAAAAGTCTGATTGAGTTTATAAATCTGGCCTTAATGAGGAGACTTAGAGCTGGATTATTCAGATTGTTTTGGAAGTCAAGGTGATTAAAAATTTATCTTAAAGAACAAGGCTCCTTCAGAATCTTCTTAATGAAGACCCTAAATTTAGAAATGCCCATTTAGGAAGAAGGTAAAAGTCAGAAATAAAAACATCTTTCTTTAAAATAATAAAAACAATTCTTCATTTTGAAAGTGCAGGACATCCTGGGAGAATGGAGCCAAGCCCAGGTCCTCTTCTTCTTGTGCTGAGCTATGGTGCTCAGAGATGCTGAGGGTCTGTGGGGATACTGCTGCCTGCAAGGTGGGAATCAAGTGGATAGGAGCTGCTCTTTCTAGCTCCACCTGGAGTAAGGGCAATGTGTGGGCTCAGTCAGATGTCAACCTGGTCATCAGCAAGAGTTTTCACTGCTGATGCCTCCATGCCCCACCATGCATGGGACTCACCCAGATCATCTCCCAGATCACCCCTACGTGTGGGGATGTTTGTGACAAGTGTTTCTTCCCATTTCATTTTGCCTTTTTCCTTCCTATCAGTCACTGAAGCCAAGATTCAGTTCTCTGCATCAATACAGAACAATGACAAACCCCAGTAGAGTCTAAGGGCTGGGGAGTGTTCTGCAGATATATCCCAATCCAGGCTCTGCAGAACAGTTTATCTAACCCATTCATGATTCCCATAATGGGAGGAAGCATGTTTGGAAAAAGTTTCATGTTTTGAGAACGCTGTTTTCTACATGCGGTGTGTTAACTGTATCTCTTGTGCACATGGTTAGAGGGGCCCCGGCATTGTGAGAACATAACCCAAAGAACTCCTCTAAAACACATGCAGCTTGCTAATGACCACTTTTAAAGAAAGGACATTCCTTTTATATCTTGTTTTCTAAGACTGACTCCAGGGTAAAACTACGTTTACTTTAGTGTCGAGTGAGGATTAAGGGCTCAGAGTATCCGAATGCTTAGCTGCTCGTTACAATTAAAGGTCTTGATGTCAGACATCATATCCTAATGGAGTATGTATTAATCATCTGGCAGGGAAAGTCTAGCTTTAGAAATATGTGACATCCTGAAGTGCTTCCACTTGGCTCATCAAATTCAGCATGAAGATCAATTTGTGCATCTGCAAGCTCTTCAAAAGTAACTGACAACAGAATGGCTTGTTTGCTCAGAGACAAACTTCTCTGGCTTGTAACATGGTGTATGAGTCTCTGAGTTTACCTTCCTCTCTTGTTTTTGCACTTATCCTAGGAAAAGGGGTTGAGGAAACAACAGAAAACTTTAAGATAGATTAGGATAAAAAAATATACTGTGTGACAGAATTTTAGGATCGAGATAAACTGTGTTTTATGTAGTACCCTAATGCACCCAGCTGTCTAAGCTTTTTTTTTCTAACCTGAGATCTGTCAATGTTAGTAACATCTAAGATGTTCCACTGCTGGTGACAGATATGCCATTGAGCAAAGCAGTTACAAAATTTCATATATAGGGGAATACAATATGCTTTTCCTGATCATCTCTATCTACTATTAAAAAACACTAAAGGTCACACACAGATTTCTGGTTGGTTGGTTTTGAATTAAATTATCAAAGATCTTACATTTCTCTTAAGTCCTCGAGCACATTTGCACTTACTGTCTTTTGCTTAATGTGACTGTTATAAAAGTGAAAAGGTACTGTTGTTTCTTAGACTTGTGGATATAGCTGAGAAAAAGGGGGGGAACCCAACAGACAAGATCTTGCAAACTGCAGAAATTGAAAAAAATCTTGCTTGGTTTTTTTCTCCCAATTATGTCAGTTGGCTACAAAAACATGTCAACTTCTCCCACATACCTTGCCAGAGGCCTTATGACAGCTAAAACAATACTGATGCTGTTTAAATGAATGCAGTGTTTCCAACTTTTGAGAACAAATAGTATTCATCATCCCACTAATATTGATAACTGTAGAGGAGAACACTGGTTACCAATCAACTGCTTATTTTACAATCCTGTCTCAAAACAGCCCAAACTCCACTGGCCACTTTGCTGGATAATCTTGTTCTAGCTCACTGTCAAACTGGAGAACGCACAGACTGGTAAATACGTAATAACTGGGATTTCAAACAATCCAAATGTAATGATTTTCACTAGATGGTCAGAAAGAGTTTGCCTATTATTAAACAACGTTTGGACAGATTTGCTGATCACATCTTGTGTTGCTGCAAACTTGATCTGAAATTTGTGCTACTGTGGAGCCTCAGGCCCCCGTGTCTCTACCAAGGGAATATAAACTCACAGTGAGGCTTCCTTAGCATTTCAGTGCCACTGCACAATCCTAAGCACATTTCTCATGACCACGTGCAAGTTTAATGTCAGAGTTTCAAGTGAGAACAAGAAGATTCTTGTGCACAGAAGGCAGAGTATACTCATGTTTGTAATGTACAGGGTCAATACCTAGAAAAGACTTGAACAAAGTCTATGTTTATAGAATGGAATAAAAGAAATAAAAAAATAAAAGAAAAGTGGTGACAGTGTGTGCTTAGTTGTATGGTTTCTGATATTTCTAAAGTGATTAAATGTAAATAATCAAACCATGAACACATTTTGGCTGCTCGGCAGACATCTTAGTAGCACTTGGCACCATTGTGTGAGCTTTGCAGTGACAGCTGATGACACTTTTGTTGGAGGATAAGGCAATGAATTCACAGCATCAGATCAGTATTTCACACAAAAAGGGACATTTCTGGGCAAAACAAACTAAAGAGAAGATATTAGGAGAACAAGAAGGATTATTACTGTATTATCCTACTGTACTGCGTTTCATGATATTGCAGCATAGAATTGAAGTTGGTGCCAGTTCTTTTTTTGGCTCTTAGAAGAGGTTTCTAAGTGTTTGAGGAGAGTTAGTTCAAAATGATGTGAAAAAAATTGACTTTTTTATTTTTGAGATGATTTGTTATTGATGATTTGCAAACAGCTCCAAGTAGTGTTGAAATTTTCCTGCTTTTTTTTTTTTTGCTTTTTTGTTGTTGTCATTCTTCTGTTGGAAAAAAACTATATCTGTTATTTTATTACTCTGCAGAAAAATTATCTTTTAACCTTGAGGCATGTCTATTAGTTTTATTTCACTTTAGCCTATTCAGTTGCAAAGCAAGTATAGTGAATCAAAGCTGTTGGCTTAGCTATTTTATAATTTGTTGGCTTCCATTTAAAGCCAATAACCATAGCACTTCCATAACACTTTCTGGCCTTGCTAGTTCTCAAAGAAATAACACGCTCATACAGATTTCATTGATCTTTGAGAAGGCTGGAACTCTATTTTGTTAATAAACGTATTTTCAGAGCTATTAAAAGTTTCAATTAAGAAGTGTGATTTTTGTGCTATTGAATTATTCCTTAACTTTATTGAAACAAGAGCACTTTCTGCCCTTTATCATAACTCTGTTATGTTGAAGTACACTGTTCTGAAACGGTTCATACAAAAGCTGCTAAGCTATGAATGTGCAAAATGGATGCAATGACCCAGCAATGCATCTGGGGAGCTGGCTCTGCTACAGGGCTTTCCATTTAGCCTCTGTGGGGGAAAACTGTTTCTGGATGCAATTATCCTGGCGCTGCATGAATTCAAGTCAAATAGTCCTGCTAAAACAGGAGTCACAGTCTTTGTAGGTTTAAACCTGTGCTACGCTGCTTTATAGCAACAATGGTATCGCGCTCAGTCTTTACAAACCTGGCAGTGGTAACACTGAGCTTGGGTTCCTGAAGCACAACAGCATTGTAAGGAGACGGTCTGGTCTCAGCTCTCCAGGAATTAAGTTGTTCCTTCAGTGGATAGAAACAGTTAAGCTCAGTTGCATGAAACATATGTTGCTTGCATAAGATACATTTTGGGTGAAAACTCTGCTTTTAATTATAGACAGTTGCATAAAATGTTAGTAATTAAAGCACAGATTTAGCAGTATTCTTGGCCTGCAGGATACCAGCCAAAAAGCATGTTTCTCCTCCTGTTTACTCCTCTTGTAGCAGAATTCCTCCAACTTTATGAAAGTTTTCTATTCAAATGAAAAAAAATTAACCGAAGAGGAAAGTAGCATTTCCTCACCTATTCTGTCTCTCAAAGTTTCTCTACAGTGAAATTGCTCAGGAGCTGAGCAGAACTGTTTTAAAACAGGGAAAACTGGAGATCTAATATCTCACCTCAAAGCAAGAAGGCTAAAATTCAAGTGTATGTTGTCTAAGGCAATCTTAGCCTTTCATGTCTTTTTCTCCGTAGGCCAATGAGGAATGCCCATCCTTTAAAATCACCAGTTGCCTCTGATAAGTAAAATTCCTTCAGTAATTCTCCTGGGTCTGAGATAATTATATCCAACACATAACTGGCAAGGTTTGAAATGTGATCAGATATATATGCAGCCGAGCATGATCCACTTAAGTATTTGTTCTGTCTTAGCCATTGTCATTCCAAAAATACTGCCATGGAGGAAAATATAAACATGATCCCTTCTTTTTTAGGCTTGTTACCATCTGTATCATAGTTACCAAATGTTTCTTGCTTAACTTATATTTAAAATTAACCTAATCTATGCATCGCCTGCCTTTACTGTAATCATAATATAGTAATCACAGCTCTGCTCACAGAATGTGGTCTACTTCGATAAGCATTTTTCTCTAGCTTTGAGTAATGTTTTTTGACAAGTGCTATTTTTGCCACTTCTTCTATAAATATGTAAGTTCTTATTATTCTGCCATAGTGATTCACTTCTGTACTCATTTCTGTGAATTATACCAGCTGAGGTTAGGGCCTCTACTGTGCTTTTCAGAATGTTTTCTTTTAGTGTCCTCTATTTTTAGGTCAATTACTGAGTCGAAATCACATTGCATGACTGAAGATAGCACCTGTCCTTTTATTTATATCCTCATATTTTCTGAGTTCCTGTTGCTGCTTTTTTTGACCTCTCTTTCCCATGTAACTTGTTCTCATTATACTATTTCCTGATTTAACCCAGATTATGCAATATTTTTGTAGATTCAATAACCCCTTTGAAAGAACTAATTGAACAGAAAATGCTAGCAGGTGACCTATGAGTTAACCCCAGTGAAGGCAAAATCCTCAAACACATAAGGAGGATATTTTCCTTTTTAAATGAAGTGTTTAATGGTCAGATCCTATCTTACTGTGAATGCTGTACATGAATTACTTTGTCAACCTTTGCTGAGAGAAAAATCATGTTTAAAAGAGTATTTACTGGAAAGCCAGGTTCTGCCTGATTCTAGGAAGGATCCTTACCACCAGGAGGGGACATAAAAGGCTGCTTTCCCTTCCTAATCTCCAGCTTCTGCATTTCTTAAAAGGGCTGACAGAAGTCATTTGATTCACAAGGTAGTTGCCAGCTAAGCACTACCAAATGTTGAAGAAGTGAGAAAGAGCCATGGATGTGGCTCTGGTCTCTGTCTGTAGTCAGACTGGCTGCTTGTGACAGAAGTGAGAAGAGAACCAAAGCAGCATCCATCTGACCCTCAAAGAGCACTCCCTTTGAGTTACTAAGTTTGTACTGTCAAATATAATGGCCAAGAGCCAAGGCTCTTCTGTGTGAAGTACCCAATTAATAGCTGAATGAGTATTTGGAGGTCTTGGCATATAGTCAGGCTTTGTTATCATCTGACCTTTTCTAATCTAATTTATGATATGTCATACATAACTTTATTTATGCAATGTATTTTTTATCTTTAATTATAATACTTTATCCTCAGAAATAAGCAGTACTGATATATCTGTGTCAGTATAAAACTAGAATTACTCACAAGTGTGTCTGGTTTTAAATATATGTCCAATATGATTTATAGAGATAACTTCATATGCGCAAAGTAACTTAAATTTGAATAAAAAGCAGCTCTCCCAAAAACCTGCTAAATCAAAAATCTGGATGGGCTGCAGTATGTTTTAGGCAACTTCAGGCTCTTCAAGCATCAGAGTTCCACACATCAGTATTCAGTCTATATTTTACCATGACCGAAATAAGACTATCAGTTTCTTGTGCTGTGTCTTTGATTCTGCATCACTTTACCTATAAACTGCTACTCCTATTGTTTTTCAGCTGAAATTTGAGCTGTACCAGCCTTATCATGACTTCTTGAATCCCACAACGAAATGACCATCTAATACCCTAAAATAAACAACAAGTAAAATAGGAACAAAACAGTAATTAATGGGTATACGATTTTTCCAGTGACAGATGAAGCCCTTTTCACAAATATGGCACTGATTTTGGCACATTAGGAACATTATATCTAATTGTCTATTTCTCAACAACAACCTATTGCAATTACAATTTTGATTGTGAAGGTGTGTATCTAAAATTAAACCTTCAGAATAAGGTTGGAGTGAGTTATATGGCAAAGGTAAAGAGTTCAGTATGAGTTTCTGAAGAAAAAGTGCACTGCTCTCATTTTCCAGTCAGTCTGAACAAAAACAGCATCTGAAGAACATTTATGTTTATGGTGTTTTGAGCTCCCACCTCTGGCGTTGCTGTTACTGCTGTTAATTACCTACTTGGGTTTCTTTTCACTTAGTCCTGATTCTTGGCCCTGGCAGATTGACTCACTGTAAATTGACTGAGAAAAAAAATCTTTCTTTGTCCTCAGAAACTCTGAATAATTAATTTTTATTTTAATCATTATGCTCCATAGCCAACAGTCTCTTCATCAAAGAAGGAAAGGGACATGTTTAATTAAAACAAGAAAGTGCTGAAGTTAAACAACATGTCAGTCACTCTGATAGCTGAATAACATGCTATTTTTTCAGGGTGATATGCTTGCCTTCTCAGCACTATTTACTCTACCACTAATGCTTCCAAAGCTTCTTTTTACAGTAATATTCTGCCAAAATCTAAGTAATTTGCAATTAGCAGAGAGGAAGCTTTATGTTTGCATCTCAGAAATATGGGTAATTATTCACTTAGGCCTGGGAAGTGCCCGGAATGGAGTCCTAGTGGGTGCCCAGAAGCAGGGGTCAGAGCTGTGCCCTGCACGGACACCTTCCCCACACAGGTGTTCTCAGTGGAGTGGATTCTGAAATATCCACTTCAGTGAGTGGTGCATTATCAGCACCTCATTACCTACCATACTGCAAGGGACCTGCAGTAACTGCATGGGTGTTATGAACAGAGCCAACACGTAGTAGTTTGTAGTTGCTTCAGGCTGAGTGAACATTGGGGAGCGGGCGGGTGGGATTCACTGTGCAGTTATGAAGGTGTGTATTTTTTCTTCCTGCTTGGAATTTTTTTTGGTCTAACAGTTTGGCCTTTGTTTCTAAGATGATCCAGAACATTGTTGCCTTTATTGAAGATCTAAAAAGCACCAATTTAATCTGTACAGGCTCTTCATGCTTAGTCTCCGATTTATCTAAATCTCTCCCAAAAACACAAGGAAACATGTCCCCCCTCCCAAGATGTCTGCTTCAAGAGCAAAACCTAAAGTCAAAAAAGAAATCATTGAAGTAGTTAAGCATTAAGCTAAATGGTTTAAAAGTTTCAGTGTAAATTTGAGTATCTATGCACTTTATAAAAACAAAAACAAAACCAAAGTAAAACCACCACATGATTTGTGTATAGAAGTTGTTTTTAAAATGTCTGTCATGAAATAATGTGTTTCCAGGCCTGGCTTTATGTGAATAGAACATTCTGGCTTTCTTGTACACAAGTCAAGATCACTAGATGTGTTGAAAAATAATCTAAACACTCCTTTTCAATGCCAGCATGGATAACTGCTATAGAGGTCATCACTCTGATCACAAAAATTACCAAACTGGAAGTTGATCACTTTGGGCAGGTTCCTCTGCTTATGCAGAGCAATGTGCATAGCAGCATACTGTTTTCAGGGCGGCATCCTCCCAGCCAACAATGGTAGTGTGCTTTCTTCAGTTTTGGGAGAAAAAGTGGTACCTACAAAATTCTCATTGGTGCCAACATTAGGTCTTCTCTGCTTACCAGCTGGGTAGTTAGAATGCCTGCAAAATTCATCTATGTCAGAGATAACTGGATTGGGATAGAAGGGGACTTGCCTAGAGCAGAAGTGCAGGGTGCATAATGATCTGTGCCAGTGGCTGGACAAGACATATTTGGGTATAGACATTAACATGACTGATATGTTGAAAGAACATTGAGAACCTTCAGGACTCCGAATCAGGAAACCCAATTACTGCATGATGTGGGAGAACTTAATGAAAAAGTAATGACAGCAGTGAAACTGTAACTGTTCTTTGCAGTGCTCCATCAGAACTGCAAAAACAGATCTTAAAAGAAACAAAAGGAAGGATCAGTTCAGATTTCATTAGGCTTGAACCAGAAAAAACAGCAGGACATGCTGTAGTAGTGTTTCCTTTTTAAAATGGCAACAAGGGTGCTAGGAGCTGTGCTTCCCTCTCATACCAGTAGAAACACTCCTATTCCACAGGTAAGGCAACCAAAAACTTAACCATTAGCCTCTTGTCTAAGTCTTAGAAACCCTAACCAGATTTCTGAAACAACCATGGAGAAACCTATCTCTAAATGACCAGCCCAGATTTTTCACGAAATCCAAGAGAAATGAAGAAGAGGAAGAGTGAAGAGATCCTTTGACCAAACGGAGTTATCTCCTAAGTGGGAGAAAAAGAGATGCTTTAGAGCACAATTCCTCCTCTTCTGAAGGTGATGCTTAAGTGACAGATAGGACATGCCTTGCTTATTCCATTGACTGGAGGGAGACTACATTAAGTTAATTATTGTTATAAATGTCTATGCTTTAAATATCTAAGATTGGGTGAGATGAGCCTACTTGAGGAGTACCTAATAAATATGCTCAGTGAAGCTTCCTCTCTAATATCAGGATGAAGAGCCCACTATATATGCCTTGATATATATTTTGAATGGATGCTTCTGTGCACCAAAGTCTATAGAAAGAATTCTGATGAATTCCTAAAAACTGGACCGGATACTTTTAAAATTATGTCATGTACCTTTTGCTGTTCAGTTTCAATGCCTTAAGTTTTCAGTTATGTTACACTCCTAAAAAATTGGTGAAAAAAAATGGTGCAGTCATGTGGTTCTTCCCTACAACCAGGGTAATCAAAGGAAATTAATTTGTGTTCGTTTAAATGAATTGAATCTTTCCTATGAAGACAAAATCCACAATAAACTTTCTGATATTTTATACATCAACATTTGTTTTAAACTCATTTTTCAGTGCAAACAGCCTTTATCATCCCCTCTTCTGCCACTGTCTTAATTTGGAATAATGTTTTCCAAGGCACCATAATCTGAATAAATGGATAAAATTTCCCTACCTACCTCAAAAGCAAAAAATTTTACCTTTTCATTGCAAATTAGGTGCTCTAGAGCATCCATCCACACCAAATTAAGGTCCGGGGTTGTAAATCTGACTTTGCCATCTGCTTTGGGCATGGAGTTCAACCAAAAGCCTTCAGGAGTGAAACTGAATCCATCAAAGGGTAGAATCTGTCTTCTAATACAGAAACTTGGCCCCCAGTTATACAGACTGGCACAGCAAACGAAAGCACAGGAATCAAAGCCAATTTGGGATCCAAACATATTAACTGGAAGAAACAGCTAGAAGCATAGAAGAGCACTTTTCTCTAAGGTTAACATGTGCTCTGATTTGTATCTTGCGCTTATCCCTGACCTTAGTGAGATTTCACAAGCAAAGTGTGTGCAAGTACAGAATTTGTTGGTTTGCATTTGAAGCTGTACTTTCAATTCAGTTGATGAGAAAATGAGAAAACAATTAAGAAACCAGTTGTTTGGGTTTGAGAAAGAGAATGAGGAAATCAATGGTGACAAACTAAAGGCTCACATATGAGCAAGGACAGATAGTCTCACCTGAATGTTCTTAAAGAGCAGGCAGAGAAAATTACAGAGGCATTATCAATCATTTTTGACACCTCATTAACAGCAGATGAATTTCCAGTGGACTGAAGGACAGGAGAGCCAAGGAACAGCCAACAGTTAAGTAGGTAATAAACAGGAGAGACAGATGTGGACCTTTGAGGCAAGCTTCAATACCCAAAAAAACAATTTATTCCTATTGCTATGGCTTCCAAATGTACAGGTTTCAGCACCTGTGGGAGGAAATAGTCTCAGGTCCAAGGAGAGGCAATCAGATGGGCAAGAATCTGTCGAGCTAGTAGTTGCTGACTGAAAAGTAAGACAACCCCTTCTCTCCACCCCTGATTCCTCATCTGTCAACACCAAACACAGAATTTTATGTTTAGAATATATTTGGACAGAATACCAAAAAAGGAAATAGTTATGATCAATAGAAGAATCCAAGTAAAGGATTAGACACATGCTTGCTCAGTGATGGTTAATCTAATTATAGCCCTCCCTGTATCAGGGAGTGATTTTGAATACTAGTACTGGATTTCATTTAGTAGACAGAGACATGCATGCATAGAGGCTAGAGATGTGGGCAGCCATGTCCTGGCAGCAATTAATTAAACCATGCCCTGAATCTTCATTTTTCTTGCGAACAAATCCCAGGCTGAGTTGCTTGCATTGGTCTGGAGCCCTTGAATAGCATTCTGGCATTTATTATCACCATGGAGTGAGTTGTTTTGGTCCGTTGGTTTAAGACAGCTCTTTTGGGGGTTTCTTTGTTGGGATATGCATCAATGTCCTTTCAGAAAGAACAGTCACAGAACCATTGATAAATTGGGGTAGATGGTAAATTAATATATAAAGGCAATGATGCTATGCTGATATATGCAAGCTAAAGATCTGTCCTACTGAATACTCACAGAAGTCACTTACCAACCATATTATCTATGCCTCATTGCCTTTTTTTCTGTATGCCCAAGGAAAGCCAAAGAAAATTAGTTCCTTCTTATACCACTCACAGCCAGGAAAGGATCTGTCATCATCAGTCACGAAAACACTTGAAATATAGATGCAGTGTCTTCATTGCCACAGTCTTCCATGACTAGCTTATTACCTTGCTTTAGAGGAACAAGGTTTTTTCCCAGTGCATGAGTTTCAGACATTTTGTCAGCAGAGCACAGTTGGGTAGTGGAGGGGACTATGTGTTTTACCGCAATTTCTTCTTCTTCTTCAGTCATTCATAATATTTTCAGTCATTTTTTGTAGCTATTGTAACATTAAGGTTAAATTTTATATTACTAGACTTTCTTAGAAATGTTGTAATATGACACCACTTAGCACTTTTCAAGTGGCCCTGGTATCTTTCTTCAGAAGTCAGCAGAAGATCAGGTCTGTGATATGTGAGATCTCCCTCTTAGGAATGTTCTAAGCCTTTGTTTTGTTACAAATGTTGCTACTGTTTTAATTTTGTATCCAGGATGGACATTAAACTAAAAAGTGCAGCTGCTTTCAATTATACTCTAATGCTTTTTTCAAGGTAGCTTTCATAGCATTGCTCAGTTGCCCTGCCCTCTTCCCTGCTGTCTTCTACACTCAGAGCTTCTAACCATTTGGGAATTATGCAGGGATAGGGATTAACAGATGTGATTAATTTACCACTGCTTCTGCTTTGGTGGTAAGACCAATACACTTGGTGAAAAAATGGTGTTCTTACAAGCCAGCTAAAAACTTATGTCCATCAGGAAATTCTGCAAGAAGTTGCTCTAATGCATAGGATGCTTTTAGGGAGATACCACAGATAAACTCTTTGTAGGCCTAGTCCTCCCTTCTCCTGTATCTCTCAGCCTGGGACTGAGGATTAGCTTAAGGGAGGGGGACATTTGTGGGTGAGATAGAGGAAGGGCAGCAGATTCAGACTGCACCTGCAAAGATATCATTCCTGCATGTAAAGGAAGGGTGTCCCAGCCCCATGAAGTCAGTACTAGCAGGAGTCATGAAGACCCTTATTAGGAGGGAGAGATAAGGACCCTGGCATCTCTGACACTAACCTGGCAGATACTGGGGAATTCCTGTGATGTCCTTTCTAATGCCATGGTTAAGCTGAGTTTGCCACCAGTGTGGACAGCTTGAGCAGCCTTGGGGTGGGACACCACTACAGAGGCAACAAGGGAGCAACACAGATTCTGGGAATGACTGCTGGAGCTATAGGTGAGTCCCTTCATGGAAAGCAGGAGACAGGCTTTCCTATCCTCCCTCCAGTGAAGAGGAACTCTGGTTGTGCTCATTTGATGCTGGGGTTTTGTTAGCCTCCAACAAGTTGAATTGAGAAAAATAAAGAGCAACGTGCAGAAGGCACTTTGGTTCATTCCATGGTCATCCAGGAAAAGAACCACTAGCAAGGATAGTGGGGGTGGGCATATTGCTCCTTAGCCTCATGCTGCTCGTTTTCTATTGTTTCCTCAAATTAGTTAGGCAATTCTTATGGTTTTAGAGAAATCAGTTTAGTAGGGGCTCTGTGCTTGTACACAGACAATCTTCTGGGGAGGGGGGGGAAGGAGGGGGGTGTTTGAGTCCTCCTGTCTTTCTGCAAAAGGTTCAGAATGTTTGATTTTGCAGATCCCCAGATACTGAGCTAAGCCTAGGGAGGAATAGGAAGGTAAACTTCCTTCTAAGGGCTAGCTAGTGTCTAAGTGCAGCAGAAACCTTCCATCTGTCATGCGGGTTACAAATACCAGAAAATGCAATTGTTTCTAAGTCCATCTTGAATTGTACCCTCCATGCTGTGGCATGCCTACTAACAGCAGAAACTCAAAACTAATTTTCTAGACAGGGGCGGAGAAGCTTGGCTCCCACTAAAGAAAAGCATACACACAAGGAAACAAGATGCTTGGAATTTTAAAGTGTAGTTCTCTCTTACGCATGTAAAGTAGAGGAGAAAAAAAAGTACTGGAAAATCTTTCCTTTTTGTTAACAGGAATTTTAAAGAGAGAGCAGCCTGCTAGCCTGCAAAGTAGCCACAGGAGCAAAAAGTCACACTTCTGGTAGATGAGAAGGCTTTCCTCTTCCTTAGCAGCTGAAAAATGGAGTCTGATGTATAAAATACCTCTTGTAATTAATCAACTGGCTTGTTTATGCCTCCTAATTTCAAATTTGAAAGCTGTCTGGAAATCTAGAGTACTTTGGGGATAAAATAATGGACATTAGGCCTTTTTTTTTTAGCAAATGAAACTGGGAGTCTGCCAGCATTAGTCAGGCTTATTGGACCATACCTAATTGAAGCAGGAAAAGGTATGAGCTGAAGTCTTTGACTACCTGAAAGTTCAGAAAGTGATGATCAAGAGTGACCTCTCCCAAGATGTGAGATAAATAATAAATGACCAAGAAAAGAGGTAGAGAGCTAAAAATAAAGTCCAACTACGCTGTGATCCCTAGTAGGAGCAGGAAGATCATTTCACATTTCAGCATCTTCTCCCCTTAGTTGAAGGGAAAAATTTGTTCACAGAGCACCTAACTAAGCAGTTTTTTTCCCCTTGCTGTTCAACTCCCGGTTCCCTGTAATGAATGAATCAGCATTCTAGCAGAGCTGGGAGGGGAAATTGCACACCTTGGTTGGGAGCCATATGACCCTGAGGAGCGTAGTTGTCCTCTCACATCCACTCTGGGAAATTCCACTGACTTCAAGGAAGCACTTGTCAAGAAGGGCTGCAGTATTAGAAAGTGAAAATATATTTCTAGCATTTGCTTTTTAGAAGGAAAAAAAGAGGTGTCTTCAATGAGAAACAGTCTAAAGAAGGTGTTGAAGGGGTTTATTTGATTCATGCTAACAAAGCCTTTGACGAAACAAATGAGACACACAGTCCAGTTGACCTGAGAGAAACCACAGGCAAGGGGTAGGTCTGCAGAAAAATGTGGGACTTTATGGAACCTTGTGGTGGAAAGAGAGAAATGTGGGGGCAGGTTGGTGAATCCTCTGACAACTACCTCCAAGCTCTTACCTCAGTGGGAATGAATGCAGTTAGGTTAAAGGCATTTACTGAACTTGTCCAGGATAGAGAACATAAATTTTCCAGATCAAAGCAGATGACTTTGGTTACCGAGGGAAAGGTGACAGAAATGTCAGTTCTTTCCAAGCCCAAGGACTAAATCTGGGATGAGAAATGAAGAGCCCACCATAAATTACAAAGGAAGGAGTGACTTAAAAGGGGAGAATCACATAATCACAGAATTGTTAGTGTTGGAAGATCATCTAGTCCAGCCCCCAAGAAAGTAAACATTATGCACAGAGCTATTGCTTTTAAAGGACAGTAATAAAATGGGACTGTCTCTTTTGCTATGCAGAGCAACAGCTTTGAAGGTACTTCGAGTCAAGAAGCAGGGGGAAGACACAGATTAGACTCAGCAGAGAACTGAGACTGAGCAGCAAGGAGCTATGACAGGAACTGCAAAAAGGGAACAAGTCAGAGGCAACACACAGAGAAAACGGTCTCTTCACAAATCCACCTTCATATGAGAATTTCCTGTGACTGGCAGTCAGGAAGAAAAAAACAGACAGGATAATGTCGGATATGATCACGCTGGAGATGTCACAGCAATGATACTGCAAAACTTGGGGGAGAGAGAATACTGAGAGCAAATGGCAGAGGAGGAAATTACACAGAGTGGGGCTTTGGGAACATGAACTAAAAGTAAAACAGTTCCCAGCACAAAGGTTTTACCTGTGCACTGAAGATCTGTAAGCAGCATCTTGGCTCCAGCAAATGCATCTGGGAATAAACACAAATGGTGAAGGCCATGGACCTTAGTTGCATTAGCAATTCCCACAGTCCACAATAGTGCAGTTTTGATTAATCAGTTATGTTTTCATGCAACAAGGCCCAGTCCAATATTCACTTCCACTGGAACAGATCCTGCACATCACTGCTGATTTGCCTATCACCATTGCCTGCTGACTGGGTCTCACTTTACAGAGTGTGGGTTGAGACGCTGTACTTGCCATACGTATTTGTCCCATTTTATTTGATACCACCAACAAGATGCTTCCCTCTAGTAGTACTACTGCAGGTTTTATTTCACTACAGAAATAATGCATGCTCTTGGGTTCTTTCCATCACATATCTTCTGTGTCTAGTGTCTGAAGATGAAGATGTTTTTAAGCACAGTGCTCACTCAGCATCTTCTTGCCCATGCAGCATGTGACAACAGAGAAAAAGGGTATTTACAACTGACTCTTAATTTGGTCTTAGCCAAGAAATGAAAGTGAAAATCACAATGAAAGGCAGAAGATGTATATTGGAAAGAGAAAAATATTTATTTTAGGCCATGTGTTATTTCTGTATTAGGAATCTAAGTTCCTCTTTCAAGTAAAGATTAACAATGATGTGGGTTTTTTTGAAGTTGCTCAAAGAGCTGCTTCTGGGGTCACCTGCAGTGCCATTTTTTTACATGACAACTCATTTGTTAGCCCATTTCAAGCAATGTTGTCATTTTAAGAGGCTTACTAGGCAGTTTCTGATTTATTTGAACTGTGTAAATTTGCCAGTCTCAGGATTTTCTTTGATGTCAGATTATTCTCTAGTAGCCAACCGCAAATTCCCCTCCTCTTTTCCGTCACATTGTAACTACAGTCTTACATTTGCAAGGAAATAGTCTCATGTAAGTAAAATTTTATCCAGCTCCTGCAAATGCTAGGAATCTTGAACTAATCTTGGCTTCTGTTATGCTGCTTCACAGCCCATCTCTGATAGAGAGGATATTTTTCCCAATGAATGACATAATGAGATGTTTTCAAGTCACTTGACTAGTTTTATAGCTTTCAAAAATAGTGCTGCATCCCACAGCACACAAAAAGTCCCAGAGCTCTGGGCAAATTTTTCACTAATGCTGTTTTTACCTCCTAGCACTGAGTTGCAACAGGACCTAGCCCATTGCTCCTCCTTCAGCCCTCTGATAATGCCCATTGCTCCTCCTTCAGCACTGGTGACACTTTGGTTCTGGCAAAGTGGCAGTCCTACCCTACCTTTTAGCTGCAGTCTATAATCAGAAAACACAGAAAAATTGTTCCACCATATTATCCATGTGTCTCTAGGGCAAAGTTCAAACTGGCTTTTTTGCTTTGCCCTCAGTTAATAAGTGGAATGAGCCTGTTGCCTTTTGATATCAGTGTTGGATCAATCCTCATTTGTAAGGAGCAGGGTAAAAAAATTAGAAATCACTTTCACTCATTTATAAGTGGTGTCCAAAGATTGCTAACAAAGACTAGATGATCAAAGCCTGGACTGCCTCCCTGTACTGCTTGCAGTAAGTGCTCACCAGCCAGTGTGAATATGCGTTTTGTGCATGTGGAACACAATGAAATCACATCTGCTCCTTTTCATGGTACACGATGAGTGGGACTGTGGTCCATGAGGGCCTTGTCCCAGTGCTGACAGATGGCAGAAATTGAGTTGGCTGTAAGACCCCAAATGTTAATGAAGGCAGACATCTGCAGCACAGTAGTCTGTAGCTGAGCTACTTAGAAAACTCCCTGTGCAGCCAACAGAGAGGGAAGACACTTCTAGGAAGCAGACCTCTGTTTTAATTTAGATGTCTATTTTAGGGTGGGCTGAATCACACTTTGGGCTCCATTCAGTATTGACACCTCCCTCCACCATCACCCCCCCACTCAGTCAGCACAGGTGACCTACATATAGGTAAGTGACTCCTATCCCCATTTTATTGAGACAGATGAAGTGCCACTCCAAATGTACACTTCAGCTGGGTGATGTCTGTAGTGGTGCCAGTTCTACCTTCCCTCCAGTAACCATGACTGCTTGAGAAGTTATTTTGGGGCACCTGGGAACTGTTCAGATTTTCTCTCCCCAGTTGGAGGCAGCTGCCTCTGTCTGGCCCTGAGGTCCACTGACTACTGGTATTGGAAATGCAGTTTGCATCCCACTGCATCAATGAAGGTGGGTCTAGCACAGTGAGGGGCTCTAAAGGCTCATTTCATTGATGTTTGCTGTTATTGAGTACATACATAACTTTCCTGCCAAATGGAGATGGCTGTAATAAGGCCAGACTCAATAAATATGGAAAGGGATCTTTTCAGGGAGAAAACACAATGGCTCATACCTCTTTCACAAATTGTTTCTTACTTACAAGTTTCAGAAGACAAATTTCTGTTAGCAGGACATTTTCCTGGTGTTTCTTCCCTGCCTGGAGGAGAACTTGGGGGAAAGACAAAGATGGCTATTCTCCGTTCAGAAAAAGAAGATTGTGATAACCATTCAGCATGCAACAAAAATATGAGTATAGCCAGTGTTTCTAGAGCACAGCCAGCCCCACAGCTGTGGGTTAACCCTGTTAAACCAAAAACACAATCACAAGCATAAAATTACCCTCACAAGCCCATCCACGGGACATCTCCAAAAGACCTAGGGGGTAACAGGAGGGAAGATCTCAGAGTGACTTTTGTCTGTTTAATCAACTTCTTACTTAAGGAGTTTTTCTTCTACTACACTATCTAACTGAAACCTATTTTTCAAAGTATTTTCTCCTTGACAGAGATGAAAATCTAGAAACATATTCACCATGACTTTTGTATTTTCTTTCAAAGATTCATACTTCACTGTTAAAAAATAATGCACTTTCTTGTACTACAGCCATTTCTGGCTTCCAACACTTGAGCTTGATAACCCCCTGTTCTTGTTTCTTGCTGAACTCTTCTCACTAGATTAAGAATTCACTGAGCCCAATCTTCCCTTTTTCCCTGCTTCAGCTGTTATCAAGCCACTTCACAATAAATAGATCAAACCCTCTCAGAATTTTCTCAAACTCATCAGGCTTCAAATCATCTCTGCACATTTTCATTTTTCAACATGTTTTTCAAGATGCCTGCATCAGAACTTCAAGCAATATTTCAGTTCCAGTGAAATCAATTCCCTGTTCCTGCTTGTTTATCTCATGTTTATGCAGCCAGACATTACATTTGCTTGTATTGCCAGAGCATCACAGTGGGACTCTACTTGCACTGTGGCAACTCTGAGAGTCTTCTTGGCATTGCTGCTTCCCCAACACTGCAGATACAGCCTGTAGTCTATGCCTGTGTAACTCAGCCATATTAAAAAACTTTATTTGATCACACTCCCTACACCTAATCACCATTTCATATGGTTGTCATGTCCCTCGTCATTATTTCTATTCCAGCAGCATCTGTGACATTCACAGATTTGTTTTAAATCAACAGGAATGTTGCATTTATTTCCAGATCACTGATGAAATTAGTTGGTCAACATTGTTTCTAGTACATACCACCATGGGATGCCACTAGAAACATACTCATTCAGAGAAAATTTCATGTTAGCAACAGCTTTGCAATCTGCCATTTAGCAAGTTCTAAATTCATCTTATCCAAGCTTTATTGACACTAATTGCTCATTTTTGCAACCTTGCCATGCAGTTGCTCATTTTTTAAAAGCTCAAATTATCCTATGCCAGCAAATGGTACACATTAAACCATAGAAATCTTCTATGTCTACACAACAGTGTTTATCAGCCAAACACATAATTCATAGTAAAATCAGGCTGTTTCAACAAGATTTATTTTTTTAATAGCATCATATTGACTGTCATGAAATGGTATTCCCACCTTTTGTCTCTATTTACAACTTTAAATAATTATATCTTGTTTATTTTTCCATACAGGATATACGTCAGGATAGCAAGATGATTGCCCATATTAACCCATTTTTCCTTTTTATTGTACTATCACCAAAGGATTGAATAATTGGCTGTATATTTTGGCGCAAGTTACTCAGGTTTGATGATTTATAAACATTCTTCTTAAAGAGATGGTAGAATTTTCCTTGCTTTTCAGTGAACTGGAAAACATTTAAGGTGGCATAGGCTTATCACCTGCTTTTCTCTGAGTACAGCATGGAAAACCTACTGACAATTTCTTTCCTTTTTTGTCTATTGCAGTTATAAGTGGTCCTATTTTCACTGATAGCTGTTGTTTACCCCTCTTTAACACGGTTACATAGCACTAGCTCTGTGCCTTACATTTATTTCTGGATAAAATTAGAAGCTTTAAAGCAGAGAACCATTATATGAGTATAATAACATCAAACCAGAGAGTGTGAAAAGAAGATTAACACCATTTCCTCTGTCACAGTTTAAAAGAAAAGAGCATCTCAAACTACTCCTGGTACCTCAGCCTTTGACTTTGCTGGTTCACCTAAGCCATGTAGAGCGCCCAACACCAACCTACTTTTAAGAGGACTCATGGCCTCAGAAACAGGAGGTTTCAGTCTTAATATACCACAAGTAGGGCACGTTCCTGAGTAAAAACCATTGTTTCATGCTCTCTGGAGCCCTAAACTGCTGTGACTTCACTGAAGACGCTGAGGTCAGCTTTTCAAGATTTGTCTCTTAAGAAAATCAATATGTTGCAAAGATCATAGGGAGGCTTGAGAGTTTGCCTGTTGAGGTTAGTAGCTAGTGTAGTGGCTGCAAGTTTTGGGTGATGACTGAGGTGTAGTGAGCTGTGCAGAGCTGCCATTATATTTAGTGTGATGAAGGGTCTGGTATTCAGGATCACAGAGTAACTCAGGTGGGAAGGGTCAGGAGGTCTCTAGTCCAAGCCCCTGTGTAAAGCAAGGTCAGCTTGGAACTTAGATCGGGTTGCTTGAGGGTTTGTTCAGTTGGGTCTTGAAAAGCCTCCTGGGGTGGAGACCAATTGCACAGCCTCTCTGGACAGGCTGCTTTGCTGCCTGACTGTCCTTGCAGTGAAAAACTTTTCCTTAAACCTAGTGAGACTCCAAATGTCTGTGGTCCACCTGCAATGCCCAGACATGAGCACCTTGGTTCTGTCTTTCCAGTGACCTTGTATGCATCAGCTGTTAAGTCTTTCCAACACCATTGTATCTCCTGATGGAAGAAGCCCCCCTCTTTCAGCCTCTCCTCACAAGGCAAGTGTTCCTGACCAGACCATGTTGGAGCTCTGCTGCTGAATTTGCTCCAGGTCACCAGTGCGTTTCTTGTTTTGGGGTCTGGGGCAAAGCTGGACACAATACTCTAGATGGAGTCTAAAAAGTGCTGAGTAAATGCTTTCTTCATCTAACTGCTGTCCTTCAGCCACAATCCTTTTTCTTCACAGCTTTTCTGGGTCTCTTAAGAGAATTGCTTGTACCCTGACTCCATTTTTTGTGTCATTGCCACTCCAGTACAATGATTTGTTGTCCTGCTTTTGAAACTCTCACAGCTCTGCCTTGCAGTCTGCCTGAGTAATCAGCATTCAGAAATAATAGTGTTATTTTGAACAGATCAGAATGGGTCTGGTTTTGCTAATGCTGCCTGCTGTGGCAGACTATACAGCAAAAGCAAAGAAAATCAAAAAGTTCTTCTGTCCCTTCCCAGAACAGAGAGTAACAACAACAGATCTATTTCCTGTAGCAGCAGCCAAGGGGGACATTTCTTTGCTGAGAAAATTTTTCCTATCTTCACAGCCTACAGCAATTTGTATCAAGAAAAGCCTCTCAGCACTTCCTTGTTATTTATTCTGCCTGCATGGCCCCTCAGTGCAGCGGCTGCTGCCAAAGGCAGACTCAGGTTGAGGCATTGCCAGAGAATGTTAAAAGCAGAAAAAGTCCCTAAAGCCACACAAATGGATGCAAAAATGTACATTCTCTTCTCGCTCCAGAAAAAAACGCGGCAACTGTTGGTTGTACAAAGACTTCAAGGAGCATTTAGGCTGAAGAGCCATGAAAAGTCAGGGGAATCATTCTAGATCTTGTGAAAATGGATGTGATTCCACACACAGAATATTGAACATTCCATTTAATGAGGTTTGCCTGCATCACTTGCTATTTCACCCAGATAAGCCCCCTTCAAGATCAGACTTTTCTATTAAGCAAGGAGCAAACCTCTGCCATGGCTTCCAGTTTGGTGAGCTCTGAAGCATTCACAAGAGTGCCTAGTATACCATAAAGCCAGTAATACAGGAATTAGGTACCCCTGCAAGCTCAGAGAGAGGTCAGGATGTATAATGTTCAACAACTAAAACCAGGCAAACTTTCATGGTATTTCAAACTTCTGGGTTTTTTTATAATTTCAATTTTCCATACCTCATTTTTTCCACATGCTCTGTCCCACTCCTTTCTCAGTCCTGCACGAGCATTCTCTGTCCTTCCCAACTGGTCATCCTGGATGCCAGGGTTTCTCGGATTCTTCCTGGTAGGGTCCATCTCTGATCTCTCTACCTGTGTGCACTGAATCAAAAGTCACAGAGCAAACAAGGTTGAAATTTGTCAGTCCTGTGGGAAATTGTGCAAATGCAGAGGTTTTAATGTTCTTTGGTAACCATAACTTTGAATAGGGAAAAGGAAGGGTTTTCAGGCAATTATGGCACTTAACAGGGAGAGGCAAATCTTGACCATGTTGGGGGTGCATGTGGAATAGGTGCAACAAATACACAAAAGTAAACCCTTGTGATCAGAATCTGCAACATAGTCTGATGTACACATAGAAGTACAATCAAAAACTTGGGGTTCTTACTTCTTATGAGCATTCTTTTCCCATACTTCAGCTCAATTTGTTGCAGCTGCTTTCCCAGACATGTCATAAATTTGTAAAACCTTTAGTTAGCATGCTCAAAAACCCAAATAAATAAGTCATTCATCTATTTTACAAAACCAACACCATACATTCTGTGATCTATGATATTCAGTGAAATAAAACACATGAAAGAGCAGCTGGTGACACAGTGACTGGGGTGCTCCATTTTAAAACAAGGCTGTTGGGTACTTTTCATACCATGATTAAGGGCAAGAGCCCATTTTTGCATACTGGTTTGTTGAGATAAATCTGAATTTTCCTCAAGAACTGGAAGAATCAGTAACTGAAAAGGGTATGTAAATCTGGTCAGCATACTGCCAGCCTGGGAATGTGTTTCATTTTAATCACTGAAACACATATATTGACAGTTGTAGGAACAGACTGGAAGTTCATTAAGTCCTGTTCTAAACTGGGAACTTAGAGAGGAATTCAGACCTGATTCTCATTTGCTTAAAGGGCAACGGTGTATTTCAATGAAATACTTTGTTGTGAACACAGTGAGGTGAGAAACTCTGCTCAAATTAAATGACTTTTTTATTTTTATTAAATGGCTTTTAATTTTGTGTTACGAGCAACCACAGATCTATTCCATACAATTCAGTGCATGTGAAGGGTCATTTTAGCTCAGGGAACTATTGCTCCCATCACACTATTGCTGGTTACCAACTTCTGGAATACAGCAGTGTGCCACTGGGGAAAAATGTCTGCCCCAAACATGCATGGTTTGAATACATTAGAAAGATGATAAACAGTAGGAGACTCTGACCCTTGGGTTACAGAGGCTGACCCAGAGACACTGAGTAAATGCACTTGCCAAAGATGATGATGGGAATCAGCAGCAGCACCAGGCTCTGACTTACTGAGCTGGTTTATTCTCCTTGGAACAAATAGTCAGTGAAAGGACATCTTTCTCTCTGATGAATTTTTCTGAACATGCTTTGCTTTTTAAAAGGTAGTGAAACATAATCAAAGAACATGTTCATTACTGATGTTTGTCCAAGAAGTTTCCTCGAACATCAGCCTCTTTTCCTCTGTACAATGCCAGATCCATTTTCACAGATCCATTTGCATCACATTGGGGAAGTCCTATTCGTGCATCATTTGTAATATGAACCATCTGTTTTGCTCAAAACAGAGATAACAGACAACACAGTCTCAACACTGAAGAGATTCACTTTTTAATCTTTTTGCACATTTGTTAAAATAATTTACCTTTGAATTTCAAGCTAAAGAATATCTCAGAGCAAACACTGACCTGCAAAGATCATAGAGATTTAATTAAAAATATATAAAATGTCAAAGTTGGCTTAATACTCCTGTGGGAAGGATATATGGCCAAGTTTCCTCTAATCTTGAGTATATATTGCTTTATATGAATTGCATGGAATGAAAACGATCTTTTCAATCAGAAAGAATTATAAATTAAAATTAATTAAAGTGTATTTACCTTTGATGGCAACATCAACACATACAAAACTACGTACCATTTCTATTGTAATAATTACTGAAACTGCTCTGTGGCCCATTCTCAAGATTTCATGTAAGAGGGACCAATAGCTTTCTTTTCAGCTTTGGTAGTGTATTTATATATTCACATCTACAATAGTTTTTCCATCCCAGCAGACAAGTAGCCAATTTTACCGTAATTAAAGCCTCATTATACCACATTAATAGAAACACATAGTTCTATTCCATCTCAAAACACTTGCTAAGTTTTAACAGTGCCCAAGGCTACTCCATAAATCAGTAAAGGCAGTACAATTAGTACTGGGGAATTCTTGTCTCTTAGGTCTACATTCAACTGTTAAGCCAGCTCTCAGTTTCTCTCCCTTGCCCACTCCTTTTGGTCTATAGGAAGTTTTTTAGGTCATAAATAAATGCAATGTCAAATCAAGTACCCCTTATCACAGCCTGCCTACTCACTCAGTATGAAAAATATGCAGAAACGGAGGTGAATGAATGTTCCTTGACAAGGAATAAACCACTGTATATTTACCAAGAGGGATAATATGATTCACTTATACATTTAAGGTTCATGAGCTCTTTTCTTCCGCTTTCTGGCAACATATTCCTCATGGTATTCTGAAAATATAAAGTATTCTCAATAGAAAACAAAGAGCTAGTCATTTTTTCATAAAGGTACCATATTGCTATTTAATATCCAAGTGGGTTCATAGATGGGGTTGAAATGTAAAGCAAGCTGCTTCCTAACACCAGTGGAGAGCCCTTGGGAGAGACATTAAAGTGAGATCTTCATGGATGTAATCGTGTCCCTGGTTAACCTGGCACACGATATAGCAGGTGGCTGCATCTCTTACTGTGTTGGTACTAGACAATAAGTTAAGGGATGGGAAGAACCACTCAGGTCTTCTCTCTCTGTATCTGAAAAGGCACAACCAGACAGATATATGTAGTGGCATTAACTCCCGAGGTGTTCTCCTCTTAGACTTCTTTCCAACATCTGTTTCCACATTTTGTGAGGAACTATTTCACAAGTCAGTGTCATATACCAGGTTTGATACTTCTCTTGATGTCTAACCTAAATCTTTCTCTTTTCTATTTTCAACCATGACTATGTGTTTCTTTATGTTAACCATTCCCTCCTCCAAGTCTACTACCAAATAAACCTCCCTTAAATATTGAAATATTCTCCTTCACTGAATAGAGTGTGATGATCATGTCTCTATCTCTCTGGTGATGTCCCTGAGGATGGAGCCCAGGATCTGATCTGCCTTTGTGACTGCAGAAGCACAATGCTGATTCAGGTTCAGCTCACTCACCAGAACCCCCACAGGAGAATCTCTACTGCTGCATTAGTCAATATTTCCTGTCATTTCTTTCTAGGTCCAGACACCTGACCTGACTCTAATTCTGACTCTATGCAATTCTTCCCATAGTCCCATCTTCAAGTAATTTTAGGTGCTCTTCCTCCACCTCACTTTCAAACCCTGATGCTAGGTAAATACTTATTTTTAAATCCCTTTCATATTAAATAAAACCATGTTAGCACCTCACTTCTGCCATCTCAATCAAAGTTGTGGTTTGTTTGACTACTGCGTATTTCATCTTGTTCAGTAGTGTCCTTTGCTGTACTTTTTTTTGCAAAAGTCTTGGTGAATTCCAGGGGAGGAAATACTCTGATCATCTGCACTGGGATTTTGTACAGCATCAAAACAAACAACTGTTCTCTCATGTGTAGTGACACACTAATGCCAAATTTCCCTGCTTCATCTCCACAGATCTCCTTGGTTCTCAAATGACCCGTAATCTGTGAAGCTGGAAGAAAGAGGCTGCAAGCCCTGGTACAGCAATCCTTTTCTGAACCCCACAGATTGCAGCGTCCCGCTTGTGTAATCTGAAGCTGTTACTTGTGTATGGACAAAAGAAGCTTAGTTTAGAAGTTAGTGCGTAGAAATTAACAACTCATTAGATGTACCAGGCCTTCAATTACCCTCCACATGTGGTTCAAAGTGTTGTCTTGAATCAAAGTATATTGATAACTGATCCTACATCTAAAATTGTTACTGAATGAGCTATTACTTAAGTCAAAAGAACAATTTTCCTTTTTTTTTTTCCCCACAGACACAGAAAAGAGGCAGAAACTCACCTACCTTCTGGATCTTTTCCTTTTTTTAATTTGGTGTTTATTGGGGGAGAGTGTAGGAATGTGCTGGGTTTTTTTTCTTCTTTATCCATTTGTGTGGCTCTAAGAAATATTTGGTTCCACACAGGGAGAAACTGTTTATTTCCCCTCTAGTTTACAACTGTAGAAGTGTTCTACCTTCTGTATTGATTTCTTTCAGTTCAGCAAAATGGATTGACTAAAATATGACATAAAAATCTTGTGATTATCTCATATGGAAAGTAGTCTGATAGTTTTCCAGACTGAAATAAATGAAGAAAGGAATGGGGAGAGACCTCACATTTATACCACAGCCCTGAGAAAAGTTTACTTTTCTGACTGAAGATAAATCTGCATTTTTCTGTAAGGCTACTTTAAACATAACCATCATAAAGAGCTTAAATCATGTTGCAGCTTATGGGTATTTCTGTATTGTTGTCAGAATAAAGGTAACCCTGATGACATGAAATGCCAGTAATGCCATGCCCAGCATAATGCAGATAAGCTAAAAGCAATGTAACCTTTAAAAAACATAAGGCTGCTATTTAGCTACTGCACATATTAGCTATTGAGCACCGCGGGCTAAGAAAGTGGATGATGCAAGTGTCTAACCTTTAGTGCAAATGTATTTGTACATGACCTGTGACTTCCTAACAAAACTTACCTTCCAGAGCAGAATGACAAGGGATGAGACATTTTTCAAATCACAGGGAGGAAAAGAGGAAGGGCATTTCACTAGAGTGAGAGACAAACCAACCACGTAGCAGGGAATAGGGGAAAGTGATTTGGTTTGTGTCTAATGAGAACAGGAAATATGCAAGGGGCTGATGCAAAGCAAGACAACAAGAAATATAAGGGAAATATAAGGGAAAGTTGTTTCATCAGTTTAGACCTAGTCAGACACTATGGACCCAATGCATTTAAACAGCCTGTGAGTCCACATTTCCCCTTTCTAACGTTCAGCTGTAAGCATAAGATTGTAGGTTAAATACAATTGTAAATGACAACATTTAGCTGTCTAATTACCTGCTTGTCCCTGTAATTTATTGGACTTGCAAATCTAAATGCTTATTTTTAGATAACAATTAGGGAACAATTTAATTACTCTTCAAGCAAAGGCAAACTTCGCAGGCACAGATCTGTAACTACAGGTGTTGAAAGTGTTCTCAAGCATAGTATATGAGGTGTTTCATTCAGGTAATACTTTTACTGGGGGTTTTGGCTGGATTCTCAGCTGAAATTACAATATACTCTTCCGCTCCAAGTTCACACACAGAACATATACTTGCTTCAGCTTTTAAAAGCACCATTTTAACCACAGAAGCATGCAAGATACTGCATGCTTGTTTCACTTGAATATTTGTGCATACTGCTTTTTCTGAGTCTGAGTAGAAGGCAACAGCCTATAATTAGTACAGCCTGATGAGAGATCTATAAATATGTAAAGTATTCTTTTTGTTTTCCAGGAGATTGTGTGACTTTGGGTTTTCTTTAGCAGGAGAACAGCACGTGATTCTAGTAAACAATATCGATGACAGACTGAGCCCTACTCTTCACTAGCAAGAGAGATTGCCCTTAAGAAAAGGTAGGATAAATAGGAAAGGCATGCAGGTATGTCCAGGTGAGGCTGTGATTGTCTACTGCAAGTCAACCATCTTTGGGCTTCAAAGTGTTTCTTTATAGGAGTGAAAAACAGAAGATATGGAAATAGAAAGTCTCTGCAGTTCAGTGGGATGTAGGCAATGGTTGTTGGGCAATTCATTTAGTGCTGGCATCTGCCTTCCAGACCCTCTCTTGCCAGAACAAGGAGGAGTTTATAGAGGAAAGGAAGCTAATTCCCATGGTGGCATGTAGAGGTATGGAGAAGCGTTACATGCACTTAACTGCATTATATCCTACTTTCCTTATGTGATAATCCTCACACTATGCATGTGCATAAATAGGTATTTGTTTTTAGCACAGCCTTCTTCTCAGAAAACTATTCTGAACCTCCTTTCAAATAATTTTCTTCCCAGCAATTTATCTTCATTTGATATAATGATGGATGTTCATGCAAATGCAATGCAAGCCAAACAGGAATATCTCTGCAGGATTAGAGTTGCTGAGTGTCCAGTGTAGAAGACCAGCTACACATCCCTAAGCAGAAAGATAGCACCTGCAATGCATATAACATACAATAACCATAAACCACAGACTACACCCTTCTACACCCTCTTTATTAACTATGCATACATTGGTGGCACTCTCAAAAATAAGCCTGAAGCAACCTGATACAGATTAGGAACCCACTGCTTTCATTCCAAATCCCTATTTCAGGTGTACTCAATCTGTAAGGCTTGTCCTTCTGTTTGCTACTGTAATAAAACAGTACATTTGAAAAACAGAGAGGTTCTTTAAGACCTTCAGTCTTAACTATTCATAGTACTTGGGATATTAGTCTGGAAAAACTTCATTGCCACCAGTCTTAAACAACTAGTTTGGTTATTTATAAGTCTTAAGTAGTCCTTTCTCCTGTGCCTTTGTTATGAACAGTTTCTTTTACGTCATTCACCTCACATAACTTCAGTTAGTTTTGGCAGGTGACCAGGTGATAGTGGTTCAAGACTTTCTGTGTAATTCATGGAAATAAATAAAGATTCCTTTATTCACACACAGAGCCCCATGGAGGAGCTTAGGCAGGTACCAGAGAGAGGTAAAGATGTTACAAAGCTGCTGCGAAGCACGAGGGCCAGAAACCCTGAGGCTGGGGTGACTGCAGGCACCCCCTTCTTCCCTGCCTGTGCTTTCAGAGCCTGCTGAGAATGGACGCCAGCTGCAGTCCCTTTGCCAAAAGCATCCAGGATGAAGTGCCCAGTTCCAGCTTGTGTAGGAATGATGCCGACTGCACCCAAACACAGCCTCTCCTTTCAGCCTGCCCAGTGCCTGCCTCTAACTTGTTAGAGTGTCTTTTCCATCTTGGGTCCCAGAAGGAGCTGTTACACACTGTAACATCCTGTGCATCCCCAAGCCAGATAAACTCAGAGTGGGGTTGTTTTTAATTCCTATTCCAAACTGCTGTGTAGAGTTACTGTGTGTAACACAGTCTGTCACAGTGACTCAATTGCATTCTGATCCAATATTAGAGGGGGCCGTGAAGCTTCAGAGAGGTTGGCCATAGAGACTGTGGAGCCTCCTTCACCAGAGATATTCAAGAACTGCCTGGACACAATCCTGTGCCATGTGCTCTGGGATGATCCTGCTTGAGCAGGGAGGTTGGGCCAAATGACCCCACTTTGGTCCTTTTCAACCTGAGCCATTCTGTGATTTTGTGATTCTGTGACTCTGTGATTCAGTGAAGTCAGTGTTTGCTTGAAGAAAGGCCAGGCAAGTAAAAGACATCACAGGACAGCTCAGTTAGGATGACTGTATACCGTTACCATGACCAAGGACCTTTTTTCCCATGATCTCAGTATAAGCACCTGCTAGTGACATTGGGAGTGTGCTGTCATGGAAGTGAGAAAGATGCAGCAGAATAAAGTAATTTGAAGGAAAGTACAGTTAGAGAGAAACACAAATTGTAACACATAAACACATGTGGTACATGGCATCTTCTGTTTGCACACTAAAGAACTCCACTGGGCAGGCTGCTCCCTGACTCAGTGCAGGTGGTGGAGCAAGACTCCTCCTCCCACTGGTGCTAGCTGCTGGCACCTGGTAAACTGGTCAATCTGACATCAGGGAATGGCAGTGACTGATCAGTGTTTGTGCTTGATATGCTTACAGCCGTGCCAAGCCAGCTGTTTTCTACCTGTCTCTGCTATTTGCTCTCTCCAGCTCATTAGCTGGTAGTCAACATGAACAGCAGCAGTCCAGGACACAGCTCCATGTGACCACTGTGCTGGTCTCATGTCTCACCTGTTGCAGGTGGGAAGCAGCTGTTACTCCTCCCTCCATTGTTGCCAGCCCTGCCCACAAAGGAGCTGTCCTGCTACTCCTAGGCTTCCAGGGAGTGCACAGCCCAGGAAGCTGGGACAGTCATCCCTCTTCCCCTCCATCTGAGTCGGGATACCTAATACTTCACTCTAGGGGCACCAGGAGTTGCACAACAAGCCTGCTACATGAAGTAAAAGTCACATTTAATTGTGCATGAAATAAAAACTGAACCCCAGGTGGAGGCAGCAGCGTCAGGTGGCTGAGCCAGCCTTACAGCTGCATTCTAATGCCAACACAATTTCCACAGCCTCCAGCTCCATCACCCCTCCTTTGATGTGACTCAGTGATATTTTCAGGTGGTTAATTCCACAACCTGATCTGCTTTAGCACTGGGGAAGGTTTATACCTGACCTGAATCTCAGCTTCTTTACACAGAGGTGATGAGACTTCATTTTATCCCTCACAGTTCTGGGTAAGCAAAACATTTTTTCTCTCATTTCTTTTCACATTTTAAATGTTTGTACAGCATTATTATATTCCTCTGAATTTTGGCTTTTTATTGAAGTGATATAAGAGAGGGGAAGAGAGAGAGTATACCAAGACAGGGATAGATAGAGATCTCCCTATTAACTTATGGGAGAAACTGAGCATGTTGCAAATATATAGTTTGTATATATGTCTAGGTGGAGGTAAATAGGTGTAGGAGGATGTTGTATGTTTGTATTCACAACAAAATACACAAACATACGTAAGTACAAATTAATTTTCATCATAAAAATGCTTTATTAATTAGTTTTTCTTTTAATGTTGCACAAAAATTCTTCCCCCCTTGAAAAAAAGTAACTCTGAATGTCTCTAAACATAGCTACACTTCAAGCTGAACAAAGTCTCTGTGAGAGAGGAATAGGGAGGAGTTTATTCCTTTACATGCCACTTACTGAGTTTTGGGAGCCTTTTTTTCAGAGTAGCTGGTCCTAGAGGAGGATACTGGCACAGACACCTCAGCAGCCTGGTCCTATGTGGCAGGATTTATCTCTCTGCTTTTAATCTAATTTATAGATCATCAAGAATGCAAGCATAATCCGAGTGCACACTAAAGGAGTCACAGAGTACAGCAGTATGGGCTAATACATGAGCAGAAGCCCCCTAATCTCCAGTGCCCATTTGTCATACTCTCTTTAGCTCATCTCTGTGCTTCCACAGCCTGTAATGCTGGGTCTCTCTAGAGAGGCACCCTACCAGACACCAAATACCCAATGCTTCCCACAGGCATGGGATAAGTGATGACAGCTTTGGCTGCTGCTTGTGTCCTGATCATACAGGGGTAGGGGATGACTCAGTCCTGGGCTTTGATCATCCCGTTCCTGCATCTCTGCATGCACAGAGGACTTGCACCCAGATACTTCTTAATGGGTGAATAGGGCTCGGACCCACGCTTAAAATATGGCTCAGGCATACACTGGACAGGTGCTATGCTGCTATGCTGGGCTTTTGCAGGCTACAGACTTTGTGTGACCAGGCAGGGCTTTGGGTTGCAGATAACCAAAATTCCTACACCACCCTTTGGGGCCAAGTGCTGACCCATGAGCCTTCCCTTCCCACTGAACAGTTTACCACCAGAGCCCCTCTCCCAGGCAACTCACATCCATGTTCTTAGCTCATCTTCTCAGCTTTTTCACTGAAAAAAGTTCACCATCATGCCATTCTCTGTGTATGAAGAAATGATCAGTGGTTTTTTTTCTATGAAGCCTGAAAGGCACTTCAGATCTTGAACTGCTGCATATCCAGCAACCCTCCCCGTAATTTAATTTTCAAAGATACTGACTTAATTCCCAGAGGGCAGTGGTAATGCTGGCTGAAATTAAGAGGGCTGTGCCTAAGAGGAATAAGAATGCCCCTCCAACTGATTTTTACTACCTGGTTACATGAGAGCAGAAAGCCCTGTAGAGAGAGGGTAGAAATGCCACCTCCTTGTATGACCAGGTCTGTCCTAGTGGGACAGATCCATGACTTCTTCCCAACAGCTTTACTTTAGTGTAAACATACTGACAAAAAGAGCTTGTCTTTTCAGTCTCAATAAGCTTTATTTCCCTGTACCTCAAGTAGCTAGTTTCTGTTTTAATGCTAACTCTAAACTAAATGACAAAATTATCAGAGGAGAAACCTGGGGAAAAAGTAATGATTTCCATCTACTCAGAGTCTCTATTCTGAGGGAATCATTTGCTGTGTTTGGGGGTGCATGTTTCCTCTACAACAGGGAAACAAGGGAGAGCTGACATTTCCAATCAACAGCTTCTCAAAGGAAAACTGAGTGCAGCCTGTCTGCTAAAATCTGGTGAGGACTGAATTATGCAGAGAAGAAAGGAGGACCATATAATTTGCACAGCATGCTATATATTTCCTTTCTCTCTATTCTCTTTATGCCTCAGCAGCCTTCTCTAGCAAAATACTGAAATACAATCCTTCCTTCTGAGAACATAGTGAATAATTCTTTTCTAGACAAATTCAGTCCCGGGAAAGCCACTGATCTTAATAGCAGAATAGCCGACTGAACAAAGTCTCAATCCACTTTATGGTCAAATAATCTGAAGTCTGCTATTAAAATTTTCATCAAAAGACGCTGGCAGAGAAAGGCAGACTTTGTATAGTAATAATTGCATGAGGTCATTCCCTCAAAAACATGCTTCTCAGTAGCCAGGATGCCTCTCTTGCTGGCTGGACATTGCATATTGCTGCAACTGCCCTTCATGTTTGCACTTTGACAAGATAGAGCTGCTGCCAGTGCGTGGGCTGGCCGGCAGCGTGGTGTGCAGGGCAGACGGACGGTGTTGTCAGCCACCTCCAACGCCTCTCCCACAGCAAATGTAAGGGAGAACTGGGAAAGAGATTTGACTTACAAAAAGTATTCCCATTTGCCTTCTGTGGAGCCTGGGGCTCCTCTGTGCTAGTGGCTTGTCTGTATTTACTTACTTTTTTTGCCTTCTGTTCTCTCCCCGCATCAAGAAGAAGGTGACCATTCAGGTCTGAACTGACACAGTACTGTTTTCTGCACTCACAAGTGTATCTGCATTAATGCATTTTAAATACTTGTTCTCCATTATGTATCTATGGTAATTAGTATTTTCTTTTAAATTTTAAATTTATCTATATTCAATATTTATTTTTCCTAAGGTTGATAGATTTCACTGTGATTTTAACATCTCACCTGCATTTCTGTTGTTTGTTCAATAATAAAATTCATCAAGACTGAAGGAAGTTCAGTCTTGATAAAGCCACTTAAGGAGTGGTTTCAATAATGCTAAGAAAGCTGCTGAAAACAAATTTGTATTCAATATGATTCCATATTAACAGAGGTTGACCTTATCTGAGGGCAACCTTAAAAGGAAAGTCTGTTCAGTCTCAGGCTTGAGAGTAAACAGACATGTGGACCTTATGTAAGTAGTAATAAGTGTTTACAACATTGCTTAGATATCTTCATTGTTCTTAGCTGTACTTTTGCAATACTTTTGTTTGTTTAATTTCCTTTCTCTACTGTAATCTTAATGTAATCATAATGGATTTGATTATATGTTGTTGCTCTTTCTTGGCTTATTACAAACTGCTGGCAAACAATTCATGGCTCAAATATGCTACTGCAAAATCAGCTGTATAATAATGCCACATAACAAACAAGTTCTTGGTGAAGAATCTGTAAACCAAACAAAGGGACATATCTCTGCAGTATACTAAAGAAGCCTCTCCCTGCAGTTATGAACATGACTGACAGGTGAAGATAAAGGGCAGCAGTAAAGACTGTTTTTCGAAGCTTACACAAAATGCTTTTTTTCTACAAAGCATGCATCACGAATGCAGCAGAAATGCATGGAGCAGTATATAGGATGTGTGAAAACTCCTTTGGGATGACCTAGAGGTCTGATTTCAGTCCCTCTTATGAATAACACTCATATCCCAAACTTAAAATGGTACAAAGCCTCAGAGTCTGTCTGTGCTCTTCTGCTCCTGGGAGGCAACAATCCCAACAGAAGATGCCTACTTGTGAGCCAGTGGGTAAGAGATACCAGTGCTGAGAGCTGTAACAGCTCTGTGAAAAATCCAGCTCTTCATTTCCTTTCCATCTTTTCCAGGCACTTTTAACAAGCTTTCTTTTGGGGTCGGATGCAATACTGTGCTCAGTCCTGAGATTTTATTTCCTTTTTTTCTTTTAATCCTGAGTTTTTATTTCCTTTTTTTTTATTTCCTTTTTTTTTTCCTTCTTTATTTTCACTTCTGAGACAACGTGGACACCTCCATCACTATTATCTGCTATCGGTTGTCTTATGCTTGGCTTGAAAGCTCTTCAGGCCACAAATAGTTTTTCTCTGCACAATTATGATTGCCAGAGTAATAAGAAAAGAAAATAGTAATTATAATCTACTGGTGTTTGTACGTAATAATAAATAGATGCTGAATGTTTCCTCAAGTGAACAAACCCACCATGTCTTGCTTTTAAAATTCTTAGATTTTAACTAATCACTCATGGAGTCATTTTATGTGGATTTATGTGATTTAGACTTGCATCCCTGTGGAGGACATCTTGCAAGCACAGACTGAAGTTTATCTGGCAAAACACAAGCGCATGTGCTCCTAGTGCTGAACTGGGCCTTCAGGGAGCAGGTGATGGCTGCTGGGTGACTCTGTACTGATTAAATTGAGGGGTATTAATGCTAGTTGTTTCTTTAGTCTGCTCTCATTCATTCTGAGTCTGAGCAATGGTTTGAAACATGACTGCACTCCCTTGGAGCACAGAGAGCCCTGTTAAAGGGACTGGGAGTACAAGTACAAAGAGGGATTTCTTCAGCCTTACCTGCCTAACCCAGTCAACACAAAATCAAGAATCAACTCAAAACCTCAGCACATTGATTCTACAGACTCTGCCATGTTTTCCAAACAAATTCCCCAACACAAGTCCTGGCTGAGTTGCATTATCATGGCTGTAAGCAACACAATGTATAAATGCTAAAAGGTCACCTCATAGCAAGCAGAACCATGTGAGACACAACTGGCCATCAGTAGGGACGACATAAAATCATAGAATCATAGAATGGTTTAGGTTGGAAGGGACCTTTTAAAGGTCATCTTGTCCAAACCCCCTGCAATGAACAGGGACATATTCCACTAGATCAGGTTGCTCAGAGCCCCATCCAACCTGACTTTGAATGTTTCCAGGGATGGGGCATCTACCATCTCTCTGGGCAACCTGTTCCAGTGTTTTACCACCCTCATTGTAAGAAACTTTCTCCTTATATCTAATGTAAATCGACCCTCCTTCAGTGTAAAGCCATTGCCCCTTGTCCTATCGCAACAGGTCCTACTAAAAGGTGTTTCACCCATCTTTCTTATAGGCCCTCTTTAGATACTGGAAGGCTGTTCTAAGGTCTCCCCAGAGATTTGTCTTCTCTAGGTTGAACAACCCAAACTCTCTCAGCCTGTCTTCGTAGGAGAGGTGCTCCAGCCGCCTGATAATCTTTGTGACCCTCCTCTGGACCTGCTTAAACAGGTCCATGTCTTTCCCATGCTGAGGAAATAGACAAGTAGAAGGTCATTGGGGCATGTAGAAGGTCAGAAGATCCAGGTGGTTTCTTACTATTTTGAATATTTTTGGAAGAGAGGTCAGGCATCCAGTCACTGAAAAGCAAATCATCCAGATCCTAGGATCTGAGCACACTAGCCACTACCATACAGTGCCAAACTTTAGCATGTCCCTATATCTCTAGAATTTCTTTAACACATAGGAATTGTGAAAGTATCATGACCAACTTTATTCTGCAGCATTTACAATACCTGATGCCTTTGTCACCACACCCAGCATTTTCTTACCAAGGCTGTCACTGAAACCTGCTGAAGCTGTGTTTACCTGCTCACTCCTGAGGCAATGCCTGCTCTGCAAAATGCTGCATTATATTCCAGTTTTCTCCCACGTAAAGTTCTGCTATGGCAGATGGGACACAGCTCTTGTTTGTGGCCAGAGGAGCTGAAAATAGTAGAAACTTTGCTTAATTGGACTCTCATAAGAATGAACACTGCAAATGGAGCAAAAGAACCTTTTCTTCTTACAGGGATGCTGGAGGCCCACCTACAAAGGAGGGCTTGCCTTTGTAGTTGTGACTATCTGGACAGTGTGCTCCACCCTCTCTATGCATGCACAGTCTTGTTCTTCACATAATCAAGGGTAGACAGAGACCAGATGACCCATGTGGCTGATCTTTGCCCATATGAGACCATAGTAGCTCATGGTCCTTCAGGCTGCATAGGGTAAAATTCTATTCACTGACACTCAAAGGAAAAATTTAAACTTGTTTCCATGAGATTGCTACTCCTTCACTGTGTTTTCCTAGAATCACAACCAAGAAATTGTACACGGAGTTCTATGAATATACAGCAATGCTTACAAAAATGCAGCACAGAAAAAAATTAAGAGCTTCTGTCTCAGAAAATTTTCTGCAAACCTTGCCTATTATTTTCAGCAACTGTCATCTGATCAAAAATACAGCTTTACAGACTAAAATGTATAGAATTGAAGGAAGCCAGCATGTGCTATTTTAGTGGGTGTATTATCTAAAGTAGGACTTCCATCTGTTTCAGACCTAATTATTACATCATCTTTATGTAGCTCAATTTACAATGAGTGAATTAAATGCTTATGTGAGTGCTTCATACAATGTGCAACACAGCTGTGTCATTTTTATAGACAGAACAGGGCAAAATGTTCTAGACACACTGAATTTCATTTTTCTACTGTGTATACAAAAAAAATTCCTTTTTAGCAAATATTTTTCCCACTCTCTTAGTAATAGACAATTGTATTTTGGAGAACCATACAGCATATACTCAGATTGCAATAAAATGCTGCATATTTTTTTCTGCCAAAGAAAAGACTGTGAGTTTAGTGATCAAAACAACAGTCTCTATGAAAAGCATTCAGCTGGTTCTTCCTAACCTAGCTGTTGCCAAACAAAGACAGATTAAGATTAATTGCAGTAATTAAACAAAGGGACAGGCTACAGCATTAGTAGCAGCTATGTTCCCAGATACTTCATTCAACAGGAAAACAGAAAATCACAGAAGCTCTAGTGGATATTATGCACATTTTCTATAAGGATTAACTCTTCAGCTGATACCAGTTACAAGGTATGTGCATGTATATTTTGCCATACCATATCAGTCTTTAAAAATCCCTCTACCTAGTAAAAACAAGGTAAATTTAGAACATATTTCTTGATTAGATTAGATTGTAACCCTCTAAAATAGTTTAATGGGAGCAATTTTTTTAAACTACCAATTTTCAACTTGCATTTAAAAAGTCATCTGAGAAGTTACAGTGAAAAGAGAGGTAGAATATAGATTAGGGTCTAGCAAAAGCTGTTGTTTCAAACCCCATAAGGAACAATCATCACTTTCTTCTCACTTTCACCTTACCCAATATTTTTACTTGCTTGGGTTGGTGTTGGGTTTTGTTTTGTTGTTGCATTTTGTGTTTGCTTCAGAAGATATGCACTCTGCCTGAGGCCAGTTTTGGTCACATCGTGGGCGGAGGTTACAGTGTCACTAGGCTCACAGCAGGACATTGCAAATGAGTGATAATGCATTCAAAAGGCTTGGCATATACACATTCTGAATGCCAGGATACTGGTGGTTGTTTCCTCAGAATGGAAAATAAAGGACTTTTGTGTCTCTCAAAAACACATCCTTTCAGAGTAGAAAGACAGATTTAAAAACCATGCTCATACTTAGGATAGTCTAAGTCTTTGACCAATAGTTTATAAACTCGGTATAAATTCTGTGTACCTCCAAAGCTTCTGCTCTCCCAGGACATTTCCCATCTCTTTTGTCCACACACAGCTGGACAAGAGCAGTCTCTGCTTAGCAAGACACAATAAGAGATTATTTCCATTTTAAAAAAAATTCCTCTTATGTCCACTTCAGTGCAGCACAGACACAACCTGTTTTGCCAGGGTTGGCGTAGCTTAAGGCTTAGTCATTAGTCATTAGGACAGAAATACACACGTTAAGAAATCAATAGGCAGTTTTGCAGGCAGAAAGGTAGCAGAAGATAAACAGAGCTGTACTCTAGGAAGCAATTATGAATTTTCCTCATTTAAGCTTTGAACTGGAGAGTGAATCTGATACTGGGAAGAAAACATTAAGCATAACTGAGGAGAGGAGAATGTGTCCCTTGCAAATAATTTCCCATGAATAGCTGCCTGATCTGACATCTTTTGATTGAGCTATTTCTAGAGCTAACCCTCTGCTTGTAAATACTGATGCTAATCTTGTTTCAGAAATGTTTCATCTTGGCAAGACATTGATAAACACCATACCAGAAAATGCCTGGAGTCCAGCCACGCAAAAGGCTTTGCCATAATAGATCAATCAGCAGTGGACATAGGTGAAGACCAGAATGATGTTCAGATGCCTTTGTGGTTTTTCAGACACATTTTGATTCAGCCAAGGCCTGGTTTGGCTTTTCCTTGGTGCAAGAAAACTTCAGCTTGTGTTAATGCTCCCAGAAAACAAATGCTAGTTCACAGGTTGAAGTTTGCTTGTTGAGAAAAGAAAATCTGATTTGGTTGAGAGAACAAGACCCCTGTTATGGCAGAGTCATCCAACAGGAGAGCACAGGTAAAGCAAGGAGATACCTAGTCACACTCCTGGGCTACAAATCACAGGAACTGCCATTACAGACTATTCACTAATCACTTATAGAAAGGAGGTCTACTGTATAGGTCAAAAGTGATTTGTGATTGCAGATTTTAAGTCTTCTTAAAGGAGTCTGATTTTCAGGAATGAAGGTCTTCAAGGCAGTCTCATTCTTCAGTTGCTTTTGAAAGCCATAATGTGTATATATCACAGTCTGTTAAATCACAAACAAATTAGAGGAAGTCATTTCTTATTGCAATGAATTACTATTATTATTACTTGCATTGCTGTTGACAAAGATTGGGCTAAACAGCCGGAGACAGGTCCCCTCTTTGTAGGAAGTTTTGCAAAATATGTTGTACAAAAAAGACAAATTCAGCTCTTAATAGTTTCCAATCTCAATGATGCATTAACAGGAGAGAGAGAGTGATGTTACTTTTCCTTATGCAGTGCATAGTCATCAATGAACTTTCACCACTTATCTGAGGCTCTCATCATTTATGCAAGATGAAGAGTATTAATAGCAACAAGTGTCATTGGAGGAAAGTGGTGAGTGAGTGTGCAGTACAGCCTGTTGTTGATAAGAGTTTGATCCCCTGTCCAGCTGAAGAATGAGCCTACAGCTGCCAAACAAAGCGCCTTTGTTCAATCTCGTTGCTGCAGCCATGTAGGGAAAGGTGCCAAGTATGATTCTGAAGTAGCCTTTTAATAGCAGATAGCTAAAATGAGAGGTTGCTCTGAGTGGGAACACAACACACATAGAGAGAGACAGTTTTGCTTGATGTGTGAAGGCTTACTGTTTATACAAGATGATGCACATTGCATTACATAATTGTAATTGGATGCTTTTTTGTCTCAGGAGACATCTGAATTGTAGCCTAATCATTTGTACATGACATCCTGCACCCCTATTAACAAAACAAAACAAAAAAAAACAAAACAAAGTTTTGAACTGTGCAAAGATTAAAAACCCCAAATGGAATCTAGCAGGGATCATGTTCACCTTAATTTTCCATAGTTTTGCCTTAGATCCCCATAACCAGCAGGATGTTTATGGCAATATACTTACATGTAAATCATTAACAATGCAGACAGTAATGTTGTGATTCTGTTTCATTCCAATAAAAAGAGAAATGTGCTTTAGGATAAAAGTCAATAACTCATTACACAAGTCACCATCTAGTGGTACATAAGAACATGTACTACTGCTCTTTAAGTATAGAGGTTAAATAAACCTGTGGGTTTAGGGACTTAACATATTCAGTGCTGCTCAGGATGAACTTGTGGTTCATATGTAAATATATATTTTGTACATATACAAATATGTTCTGTGTTTTAGATGCATGTATTAATATATTAGTATAGGGAGATATTTTAAGCAAATTTGGTGCTACTCTATGCAAAGTTTAGTTCAAATAAAGTTTTACTTTATGTATTTGAGATGATGGAACATAACAGTTTGTAAGCTACACACTTTTTAGCCTTTTCCTCTTCTCTGCATGCATTTACATGTGTAGTCTTTCTTTATGTGTATCTGTAGCTACAATTAAATGTCTGTAACTGATGCTCCACAGCATACCATGGAAGGTGTCAGTATTTCTTACTAGTGAGCTGAGTCGCAGAGGCAAACTCGGTAGTTTACTAGCGCTACTCAGTAACTGCTGGAAGAAGTGACATCTGCCCCACTGCAGCTATCTGTTCAGAGGCAAAGCTATTAGGACTGACAGAGAAGCTCATTGTTGCTCATTATGTTCCAAGCCCTTACAGATGATGCAATTTTTCACTCTTCTCAGTTGTGATAAAAGCTGAAGACAAATACAGCATTATACTCTATTCAGCCTGTGTCTAAAAATATTCTGAATTTATTTATCTCTGAAGAAAAGCTGTATGCGAGCCAGAATTTTTTCTCTCCCCCAGTCTACCTTTCCTATTTGCATTTATAGTTAGCATCTCCACTCAGGGCCAAATGTTTGAGACCTTATTTGACTTTTACCCAGTCTTTCTTCCTGCATTAGTCACCATATGAGATTTGTCCAGCAAAGGACTAAATTAAAACTTCGCAGAGAGAATGTGCACTAGACCTTCTTGAAAACAAAAGCCACATGGCAAACAAGACATGACATCAGATTGCAAAGGTGGACTGATCACAAGCCATGACATTTTGGCTCCTGGGCTTCCAAAATGCCAGAGGATATGGGGGGGTGGAGCTGTAGGCAGCGAAATGAGGCAGGCACTGTGAGAGGAAGGCTGATCTGCAAATAAACAACTATGATTAGTTCTTGGCCCTGTGCTGCATTTGTTGCTTGGACTCCCATGGAAAGAGCCGTATGACCTGTTACAGAGGCTGATACAAAGCGTTAAAAAAAGGCTGATTTTCCTTTTACACCACAAGATTGTTAACAGCAAGATTTTGATCCCTTTGTTCTACTCTAACTATCATCTAATTTTGGGAGACATTTATTATGGAGATCTCTAAAGTCAAGGCATTGTGGTGGAAGATCTTTCATCCATGAGCACTGCAGTGATTGAGTCAGACTTTAACATTAAAGGCAAGAGCACAAAGGAATGCAATGAAACTATTTAATAAAACACCTGTCAAGCTTTGGGGATGAATCTTTGTAAAACCTAGTCTGTAAAGCAGGGACTTTTAAATGCTGTCACCAGTTTTCAGTTCCTGCCTCCTTGTACTGAACCTGGAAGAAGGAGAAGAGAGAGTACTCTCTCTGCGGACTCACATACTGGATTTGGTTCCCACAGTGGCAGGATACCACAAATGAGTTTAGTCACAGGATCTGCCTATACCATTTATCCTGCTTTAAATGCAAATAAAATATTTTACCTTAAATCCCTTCATTTAGCTAATGCATGTTAGCCCACATTTATTTAAGTTTAAGAGCAGGCACACGGCCACTTACTGAGGTCATCTCAAAAGAGATAACTGCTTAGATCTTAGTTGTCTGCTTGAATCTTTAAAGTCTACCTGTGTGGTTCTCCATGGAGTCTGGAAAGAATGCTGAAAGAATAGTGTCTCGGACTCAGTAATGTTTCTACCTCAGATTTCCTGAGAGCCCTGATGCCAGTGGGAAAAATGCAAATTCATACTTCTCCAGATTATGTACTACCCTTAAAAATTCAATTCAATTCTCTCTTGAATGAATTTCTTGGCTTCCTGTATTATTTTCTATTTAAAGGTATGCAACCTCACAAGTGGCCAAAGGCATCTGTTGCCTCACCTCTCCTTTCTACCTGTGCTCTTAAAAAATTTCTTTTTGCAGATGAGGTCTTAAAGGCAGGATAGAATACATAGTGTTGGGGCTCTGTAGCACAAGCACAGAAGAAATAGAAAGCAGAACACTCTGGAAGAAAAAGAAGAAAGTGGGTTTAGGAAATGCTGAGGCTCCACCATGATTCCTGGAAGAACACTGAGGAAGATGTAGTAAGGGCAGTTAAATCTTCAAGTGCAAACTGGCATTGCTGAGGTAAATTCAGAGGCACTACACTGATTTGCACCATCAAGGACTGAGAACTGTTACTAGGGAGGAATGTGTAACAGCCCTGTGAGGCACAGATTTTACTTTCTGTGGAGAATATTGTTCCAGTCCCTCCCACAGTTTGTCAGTGACTGCTCCCTGGTGAGAACATGAAGAAATTGTCAGGTCTATTAACCTTAACAAATGTAAATATGAACCCAAAATGTGGAAAAAATGCTTGGATCTGAAACAAATTTCATTCTAACAGACTGTAGAGCTTAACAGTCGCTTACACAGCCAACACAGCAACAGCAGCCACTGAGAAAGAAAATTGTTCACCTCATTCTTTTCAGGTTGTCCTTCCTGCCTCTTTCTTGGTTTGGTGGCACCTCATGTAAACAGCTGCACTGAAGCAGGTTGGAGACACTCGTGATTTATCCCAAATAAATTACCTTGTGAATGCAGGCCTTTCTTGTCCAGTTAAGACTGTTGCTAACAATTTTTCTATACAGTTGCAAACAAATCTTACCCACCAATTCACTCACAAAGTTGCTGCTGGAAAAAAGACATATGCTCAGTTCTTGTAGCATCTGACCAGAACTAGGAGCTGTGCCCCCTTATTCTGTTCCCTGAAGGAATGGCATATCCTCTGTTCCACAGGGAAAGAGGTTGCCTTAGACAGGTAGTTCATGAACATGGGGAACTGTCCACATTGCATCTCCACCTGTGCCTCTGCTACCCTCCTCCACATCAGCAGCATGGCACATGCTTCTGCATCTCAGTAGCTTCAGTGCCAACCTGAAGTCCCATGTTAAACTGCTGGGAAGAGGGAATTGAGTTAATCTGACCGGGCACTTGTGCTGCTGTGGTGTGCCCACCTGTCAGCTCTGTTAGAGTGGTAATGCCCTCCAGCCAAGGGTATGCAGAGTGGAATCAGCCCACCAAAGTGTTTCTGTCAAACCCCTCCAAGTGCTGGGGCTGTGGCTGAGAATGGGGAGTCCAAACCTGGAGGCAGGAGATGCTGAAAGCAGAGTAGGGGAGAGAGATTCAAATTTTATCTTTCCCTTGGCCTGATCATCAGTTAGCTGTGAAGATGGGTTTCAGCCTCCAAGATCTCACTGATGGCTCAGGCATCAGTACTGTGCATTCAGGCACTGTCAAGAGCACTGCTTTCTCATACAGCAGGGCAGCAAGAGAAAACAGGATTCCCTTTGCTTAACAACCAAGAGTACTAAGATACTTGCCCAGATATCAGACTTCGAACTTCTGAGTAATAAAAAAAAAAAGATAATTCAGAAATATTAGGAGAGTTGCCTTTATATGTAAGAATATTTGTTAATATTTTCTGTACTATAGTGACACAAATCTGCTCAATGGGACAAAAGAAAAAAATGCAATTAGATTTGACAGAATAACTTTAAAGTATACATTAGGGTCCTCTAGCTCCATTTGCATTTGGATCCAAAAAACTCTGGCATTGAAAAGAAGGCATTTAAACTTCAGTGGAGATTTGCTTTCATTTTTGAGCTTTCTTCTCTTTTTCATTTTCCAGGTCAGAGGTAAAATGGATAGCCCTTCATTTTATTTAGCATGAAATGAATTACAAGGAAGTGGGACCTCTAAGAATAAAATGTCTTCAGTCTGTATGTTCAGGTAAGTGTAAAATGTACTGCCAGGCAGAGTGCTTCTCCAATTTTGCTACAGATTTGTAGCAATAAAAACATGGACTCTGAGGAGAAGTGAGCCATGAGCTGTGTGACTTGAACAGCCACATAAACATACACAAAAAAAGGTGCAAATGTTCAAGACAGTTCTCTATTAATAGAAAAATAATACAGCACCCAGAAATGAATAAAAAGGCAGTAAATGACAGATAGGATGACATACTTGATAAAAGCAAATCTAGACCGACTTCCATTTAAGAACTAGTAAAGGCTCCCAGTAGTTGCAACTAAAGCAGGGGAAGGGAGACAGGAACAAATGAGCAAAGGAAGAAGGGATCATACACATTGCAACGTACTTGGCTAAAATACAGTGCTGGAATGAATGAGAACTGATACCAAGATGATAATTGACAATACAGAGATACAGAGAACATTCCATCAGTGTTTGGTAGAAGGGAAAACTAGTGCCTGAGTTGTTCAGAAAGCAATGACAGTCTGTTCATAATACTCACATCTGTCACACCACTCTCTGTTGTAATTACACTCCCCTTGATGGGAAAGGAGAAGATTATGTACATCCCCAGGGAAGGATGTACTCATATGAATCTGCAGGCAACATTCAAAGAACAATCCACTCAGAACTTGCCTAATTCAAGAAGCAATAGAGTATACAGTGCCAATGAGCCACATTCCATACATAATAAAGCTAAACAAAAAGGAGAGACATACTCAACACTGAGCAGACCTTTGATAGCCAAGTAAAGGAAAAGAGTTATAAACTGGAGGAAAATACCTAACTAATACCTATATAACTCCTTCTGCGTTGCGTGAAGGTAACCAAGGCTGGGTATTAAGGACAGAATAGAATAAAAGATCTGAAAAAGAAGTATTACTTGTTGGATATCTAGCAGGAAGAAAAAAGAAAAAGAAAACAAAACAAAACAACCATATGTCTCTAACTTTCATTTGAAAAGAACCTATCAGAAAACATCTATCCACCATGGAGTAAAAAAAAAAAAAATTTTAACAGTCAAACCCATATCTTCAGATTCACATATTTGTGAATATTTCCTGCTTTTCACTCTGCTTTGAGGCAACTGAAAAGCTATAGTACTTTCAATTTAAACTTGGTGCTCAATGATTATATTCTAGGCTGTCCATGTAGCTCAGCCTTGGAAAAAAGATATGGAAAATCAATAGGATTCCATGCTAATGATGAATCTGTAACAGCTCAGAGTAGCTTGTGCTCTTCCACTGATAACATCAGTGTAATGGCAGTGCCCAGGAAATTACAAAGATTTGAACCTTTGCAAGATAATGATCACATTGACTCCTGTTTAGGGGAAAAAAAAAAGGATTAAGGACACTTGATTTTAGCAGTATAAGCAAAATGGCACATTGCAGAAGCTCTATGTAAAAATAATAAAAAAAAATAGGAGTAATGAAATTGGAAACAAATATTACTTCTGGACTAAAACCTTGGTATAGACTTCGGGGGGGGTTGTGAATCACTCCCCTGAGACTTCCCCTGTCCCCTCCAATTTCCCTCATAGATCTTGTAATGACATTTGCAAAAAACAGTTTAGAGGTGCAGCTACATGGTGTTGTTCACATTTTACTGTTTCAAGAAGACAACCAGACACTACCACCTTTGCTGTTACAGCTTTGCTGCCTGTCTACGGGAGCATAAAAAATATCACACGCCAGAACTTCCAACACAGCTTCCCAAACCAGACAGGAGAGCTGTGTAGGTGCAAGGGCAAGGCTGGTAATTAGTATTTTTCCCCTAGGTGTAGGTGATGTGACCAGGGTGTGGTAAAGTCATGAGTTAAGACCTTAAAATAAGGCACATTTTGTTCCCGGTGGTAAAGCACCAAGCCTTATCCTATGCACCAGGTGAACATGTAGTGTGCTTGTCAGATCCTTATGCCTTGAAAAATTAGGGAATTGGCAAGCAGTGGGTATACGCAGATAGGCACCTGCCACAGGTGCCTTCACTATTGTAGTTGCACAAGTACCAGTCCAACATTTTACAGCATTGTTTTTAATTTTCATTTCAGATCCCCATCATCCCATGTGGAAAGCGTTCCTTATAATTAAAGAGTACTCCAGCTGTTTTCATGTTGCAGCTTTGTGGATTTGATATGGTTTATGCATATCGTATCTGAATTAATGTACAATTAAGCTAATACGGGATCTCTTGTGTAAAGCATCATAGAGAAGCTCATACATCCTCTTCTCACCCTTGGACTGTAGTCTATTTATATCCCACAGCCTTTACTTCTCTCAGGCTTCCATTTGCACTGTGGCCTTTGTTGCTCCTCTTCTCTTTAGCTTGCAAAAGAAAGCTGTGGCGTCATTTGTATTTTGTGTTCTGTCTGTAAGATCTGTGGCAGTGTACCATGTTTAGAGAGTTTGAGGCCAGAGGGGATCTTCAGCTCATCAGCTACTGCCCTTCAAACTGTCCTCTGATTAACTCGTCATTGGCAAGAAAGACACATCTTCAGAGAACATGCCTGCTTTGGAAGTCATTGAAAGATGGAGAATCTATCACCTCACCAGATAGTTTGTTTCAATCACTCCTACCAGGACAACCTGTGACTTGTTTTTAGTTGGAATTTGCTGTTCTTTAACTTCATGGTTCTTTCTGTGCCCTTGCTGGCTATATTAGATAGATGATTCACTCACAGTATTTTCTCCCTAGTATATGAGTATTCTGTAACCGAGGAGTTTTTTTTCTCATAGATTCATTCTGTAGTGCCCAGCACCAAATACATGATCAGCCGTTGTACTGTTCCTTGGAGAGAAACAAGTTAGATCACTTCTAACTTCTTTTATTCATACAATTAAACATGTTTACTACCAAAAGAAAAATCAGTAAATTGCTCACTGGTTAACTATCTTTCTTGACTGCTTTTTAGAGTTTCACTGACCTTTCACAGTGTGCTGCTACCTGGAACAATACACCATTAGTTAATACAATAATTAACTAACAGACATTAACATTGAATAATGTTAAAGTACTCATAATTCCAGCCACCATCAAAGAGAAGTCTGGACTGCTGTTACCCACACTGGTACAGATACCTTCTTTCAGAAAAGTTTAAATAGATGGTTCCATGCTGCAGGGCATTTTCATTACTTACACTGAGTGACATGCTCACTGTGGTGGCTTAGTCTAAAAAATATTTTGTCTAAAGCACAACTGTGCACCTTCAGCAATGAAGCATTTCAGAGCTAGCAAATGGGTGGAAACATGCTTTCCCTGAAACCAACCGCCTATGTGACCCTCTCAGATTTCCCTGTGAAAGTCAACAAACAGATGCAGCTTCAGAGCCATTTTCATTTGCCTGTTGAAGTCCAAAGATGTAGCAATCTGCATGGTCTGGCCAAAGCTGAGGGTGCTGGGAATGCCAGCTGTTTTCTCTATCACCGGAGCTCCAGGGACACCAATCTATGCTGAATCTTTCTGTCAAGTCCACCCTCACCCTTGCTGGGTGCCTGCAGGCAAGTCTCGCTCTGGAGGGCAAGGCTGTCCTTTCCCCAGGGAACATGTTTGTGGATTTTTTTCAACCAGCTTCATTTCACTGGTCCTGCTTACAGGGCGGGTCACTACCCACAGCTAATTACATCAAAAAATGGAGAGGGCAAGAACTGAAAATGCAAATGTGGGAGCTGGTGGGAGTTCCTTTAAAAGAATAGTAAAAAGTTATGTTAGGCAACACTCAGGTGTCTATGCAAAGTGCTTACGTCTATCAGCTGTACTATGTGTCACTTTAACATCTGAAGAGCTTAAATTCACTACAAGCTTAATCTAGTTTATTCTATGAAAAACACTGTTTCACAGTATATCATCTAGTTTTCTTCAAATGTACATTTGATGCCTTCATCATAAAATTCATTGCCATAAAATTCAATTTTTTTCACTTAAAATGATATTTATAATTCTTAATTCTTTTCAATCAATCCATTAAAATCTTTTTGTGTGCAACTAAAACTAACCTATTTGTTGTCTTAAGAGAATTGATACTCAGCATTTATTTGTAAAATATCCAAATTTTTTCACAAAAGGAAAATATTCTTTTTAGTCCTGCATTTGAGGTTGGATTGTAAAAAATTAATTTCAGAGATATGAAAGAACTATGAGGGGAAGGCAGAATGCTATTCTATTCCAGAATACAGGTTTCCAGATGTGGCACTGAGGTGACCACATGTTGTTCTGTTTGCTAGTAGTTTGCACACAGATTTTAATTTGGTTTTTCAGAAATGTTTAGTATTTCCTGAACATAAATTGGGAAAAAATTTTCTGTATTTTATCAACTACAACATTACAAGCTTTCATTGTTCTACTTTTAAAACGTAAAAGTCATCATTGTGAAGGAAGATTAAAGAATAAAGTATCAGTTATTCAAAAAGTCTTTTCATCATCCCTTAAGTAAATTAAGTCTAAAACACAACAACTTCTAATATAAGATAAACATTTTCAGGCTCCTTAATTTGGGTTTTGGAGATAGCCACCTCTCAGAGAAATTCCTCAATATTTCTGTGCACTCAAGGTTGACAAAATGAAAACTGCCCTGTAATTATAAAAGGCATTTAGTAAAAATGGAACAAATAATTTAAATGTTCATTGTATACATTCAAGGCCATATAATGAGTCATATACAGCTTCCCATTTTGTATTATGCAGTATGTGGATCAGGAGATTACTTGGAATAATTGGAATTAATTTTCAAACTATATTAATATGTAGATAGTTTTATCTCCCTAAATTAGTATTTCCACGGTCTGTTTTTCAACACTTTTTTCAAATTTTTCAATTTTTTTGTACTATTTTCTAGCTAAATATTTTTATATCTTCCAGTATTCCTGATGCAATTTCATGATGCCTTCAAAATAAGCAACAAAATAGACAGCAACTAATGGACTATACATCTGCTCATATGGTTAGGAACAACTATTGGAACATTTTAGTATCTCTGTGTATTGGGATATCAGTGGCCTTTTAAATTAAGACAAAAAAACTTTTGCACTTACCAATAACAGTCTAGTTCTAAGTGGACCTTGGGAAAAATTATTCACATTGCTATCTCAATGAAATGACCTGGCATTCTGCAGTTCATTACTTCTGAAGTCACTTCATCACTTTCTGCACTCTTATACTTTTTAGCAATAAGAAAGTTGTTCTCTTAAACTATGCTACACTTAAGTTTATTATGGATTCCACTTCCATGCTGTCTAATAGTCTGTTGTGAATAACTGAGGTTCTTTGCATAAACTGCATATGGCCTTATAACAATTAGTGCTACCTTTACTGATCCTGCAAAATTATTTTCCAATCATTAGGGAAATTGCAAAGCTCTTTCTACTTAGGGAGTGTATTGTGATTTACTGAAGAAATTACTACTGCCATTGTGCCAAAATTAAAATTTCTGTAAGGATGTAGCTCAACCAATGAAAACTGCTATGGTATTTAAACTCAGACTTAGTATGCCTGTATGTACTTAATGTCTGTACCAAGACAGACATTAGATATGTATTCTACACAATTATTATTTAGTTATAATAAATATATGTGCTAAAATACTCTTTACTGTCTGAGAGCTTGAATACACAGGCTAATCCTAAGAGTAATTCCTCGAGGTAAATTTCAACTATACTGAAAATACATATCATACTTTCTTTTTCTTGTTAGGGTTAAATTTCTCTTCATATAAAATGAATAAAGAAATAAAGGATGCTGCAGTTTAAAAAGCTCTACACCAATGTAAAAATGTTATTTTGATGGAGGTCACTGATCAGAGCTATGTAGGGAGAAATGAAGTTTCATCAAAGGAAGGTTTGACTCAGTAGTTCAGAAGTTCCCCTGCGTCAGAGTCCTCTGTGACCCCTGGAGGAGAGTTTGCAGTGAAGTTTGTAAGGAGCCCTGCCATGATACCTGCCTGGAAAGTTCCAAGATCTGTGTGGAGAGTCTATGTTTCACAGCCCTCTTGCAGTTGGTACTAAAATTCAGCAATAAAATACCCTTATATCTGTTTGTGTCTAGTATTTCATTTTTACTTTGTAATTAACAGCACTTCAAAAAAACGGCTCTTTTTCCTCTTGTGAATTGATCCTCATCTGGGCTACAAGTAGAAGAAACAGCAGAAGTTATTCATGCAGTGCCGTATCCGTGATTTTATTTCTAGGTGGTCTTGGGAAAAAATTAAAAAAAAAAAAAAAGAAAACATAATGTCTTCATTTTATAAGCTTTGTCAATAGGTTTCGTTAAAAGACCTGATTCTTTGCAGGCTGAATCCTACAATCCAAAAAAGGCTTTATTGATGAGTAAATTCCTTTGTGTAGTTCTGCAGAGGCTTGATAGATTGGGATTAAGGCTTCTGCTTATACCTGTAACAGCAGACCAAAATAGAAGATGGTCTTTTAATCCAAGGGAAGAGCCTTGGGAACACCACCTGGCACTACATTTATCTCTTTTGTTCAGGATTTCCTTTTCCTCGTCTTTCTTAGCTCCTTACTCCAATAACAAGGAGGCTTTGAAAAAAGAACTCTTTCTCAAATATAGCTCTAATTTTTAGCACCATTCCCCTATTATGTCACGTTCTGGAGTTGCACTCTGAAGTAACACATGCAAAATACCTCTTTTGCTTCCCCGGGGACATCCGGAATTCAGGACGTTTAGGCATGTTTTTGAATTAGTATGTTTTTTCTGCTTAAAATGGTCTTCCTGGAGGTCAGAACCATTCAAAGATTATTTCAAGATACAACATTCCCACAATGTTTCATAAAGCATATATCATAAAACGCATTCATCACATGCATACCTTACCCAATGTATAATCCTTTGTTCTCCCTGAGCACTCTCTGGAGACACTGAGTATTAGAAATGCAGACGACCAAGCACTTTGTCAAAACTACCTTTCCTCTCTCTTTTACCTTCCTAAGAAGTTCATGACATCATGGAGACTAAAACTTGACAGTGTAAAATGAAGATTTTTTTTTTCCATGTAGGAAACACGACATTCTGTGGGACTTGGTGAATCGTCTGTTACTCTGGTTTTGTTGCTTTTTATTTCTTTTTGAAGAATAAACGTTTTTCTACCACACATAAGAAATTTATATTGGATGTGTTTTCTTCTCAAAGCTGAGATATGCTTCCCTCAAGAGGATTTCCTTTGAGCAATTGCCTAACTAGTGTTCACTGAGCTGTAATTACTCCAGATGAAACCAATTGTCATCATTCCTTACAGTGTAAACTGCACACAAACTCCAAAAAGCATTCCCATTAGTCATATCTTCAGCACAACCTGCATATTTTTCCTGCTGAAAACAGATATTGATCCGACACAGTGCTGAGATGATATGATGTATAACTGATTGTACATTTCTGTACGGTATTGAATTAGACTAATGCACCTAGGTTTTCAATCGAATTACCTCTGCTCAGCTGATGGAAAGAGTTGTACCCTGTGCAATTGCCTTGGCAATTGCCAATATCACTTTATAATAATCTACTTAAAAATGAAAGAGTCCTAGTGAAACAGGAACTTAGAGTTTCTTCCAGAACTTTTCTAACGTCGCTTGTACTTTTAAAGGAACATAAGGTTTTTCTGAATTGGTAAATAAACATTTGAATCCTACTCATGAAAAATCACAGAAGAAAGCAGTCGACATTTCCAAGATCTTTGAAAGAGTGTTTGTATCACACTGGTTATCTATCATCTTTCCATGAATGCACTCTGGTATGATTTGGTCTTGGCAATATGTGATGATAAATGCTTGAATTGTGCAGCTGGCCCTGGATCTAAACCCGAGATTTCCCCCAGTGTAAGATGAGCAGGAGACAAAAAGTACAGATAGTCTTTGGTCATGAATAAATTGATTTTCAAGAAGTAAAGAATTGCCCAAACTACACAGAATATTTTTTTTATGTTTTCTGTTATCCACTACTTCTCATGGACATCTAACTCCCATCACTAGTTCTAGTTGCTCTCCTAATTCTTGGTAAAAGCACAATAACAGATCTTGAAACACATGAGGGAAAATGGGCTCACTTGAGAGTCTTTTGGGTCTGTGAATGATCAGGATATAAAAAAGTGCTCAGATTCAGTGAGTGAGGTGATTGCCAAGAAGCTAAACAGCACCTTAGAATCAACACACAAAACAGAAAAAATAGGCGCAATTCCCGTGCTCAGACTCCTTTTTGTGGGAGACCTCGTTACAAAATCTGTGTGATGCTAAATTGACTGTAAAATAGATGAGGTTATTTTTGTCCTTGAGAAAATGGACAAGAGTAGCAAATTGTCAGGATTAAGATGTCGTTCACCCAATAGCTCTGAAAGAGCTCCACAATGAAGTAGCTTGTTTACTAAAAGGGGTGGATAACATGCTTAAAACTTCACACACCTGAGCACTTGAAGACATCAGATATGATACTAAATGAACAAAAAAAAACTGTTTCAGGGAGAACCATGGAAGTGCAAATATGGAATTCTAATACCTGTCCTTGTCTTCAACAGCATGCTAATATCACAAAGACCAGACACCTGGATAAGTTCGATCTCTTAGGGAAGAGTACTCATGGGCTTTTTTAAAGAGTATGCCTTATCTTGCAGGCTCAGTGCAGTTATTTGAAGAAGTCAGCAAGGAGCTGAATAAGGGTGAACTGGCTGGTGGGGTGCATCTGTACTTTGAAAGCACCTTCAGCAAATTTCTTCTCATGTAGTTTCCTTAGCACTTCCAAAAAACATTAAAAAATAAGAGAGGAGGAGTGAACAACCATGACAGCAGGTAGAAAGCAGTGAAGGTCTACAGTGATGTGTGCAGGAGCCTGTTCTAGTTAGAATATTGATAAATGAACTGTCTGTGAAGAACTGCACAACTTACAAGACTGAGTGCTTGGGTAGAATCACAACAGCTGAGAGCTTTCAATACAGATAAACATAAAGGGATGAGCGCTGGACAAAAGTACTTCTAATGCCTTAAATTATAGGTTCTGAGCCCAACACTAATAGTCGGAAGTGAGATCATTCCATGAATACATCAGTGTATTGCTCAGTAGCAGTCAGGGGGAAATATAAGCTAATATAATATAAGGGGAATTAGTAAGAAAAATAAAGCACAATAGACAATATTACCATACCACTGTATGGATCCATGGTTTGCCTACACTTTAAAAAATATGCAGTTTTAATCTCCCTGTGTCAGAAAACTTATATTAGAATTAGAAAAGATCCAAAGAAAAGTAAGAAGGATGATCTGAAACAGCAAACATCTTCATATAAGAAGCAACTGAGGCAGGCTATGACTTCTGAGTTCAGAAAAATTATCCCAAAAAAATGATGATTGGCTCAACAATGGTAACAGGAAGCAACTGGAACAGTGTTTTCTACTTCAAGAACTGTAGATCTTCAAATGATCTGGTGGGAGCCAGATTCAGAACAAATAACAAAGGAAATGGTTCTTTGTGCGAGTTGAAATACTTGCCAAAGGATGACGTGGAATTATGGAGCATTTATGTGATCTCCTTTTGTTCAGCAAGTACCTAGCAAGTGAGAATGTGAACTGGGATCAGGACAATTCTGTGGATCCATATGTCCAGACCTGCTTTCTGATGATTATGGATTTGCTGGGTTGATTAGGACCTGGCAAAAGGAAACACAAAGCAATCACAAAATGACTACCAAGAAAGAAATAATGCTGCAGACAAATCATGTACAGTACATTATTTTTATTTTTATTTAATGTCCTGAGTGTTTTCTGAAGAGGCAGGAGTCCTATTGTCACACCTGGCTCTCAGAGGCACTAAGACAAATCAGTAAGAGAGGTCTGTGTGTCAGGGCAGGAACCTGCTGGCTGGAAGCCGCTGATGATGTGTTCCAGGTGATTTTAAGGGGTGGAGTAAGAAGTTCAGGGCCCTGGAGAATTGGTATAACAGATGGCCCTGCTGTGCACTGTAAATCAGGGAAAACAGCTTGCAGTTAACGAGAACTGTTTCAGGGCTTGTCAATATACTCTGGTTTGCTGATTATCAGAAAGGTACAAAACCTCTGGATCAGATTCCTAGTGGATGTAAATCCCAGCCAATTAAAGTTACAGTTTTAAAGTTTCAGAATCAGGTAAAAACATACATCCTATGAAAAAGGGAAAAGCAATCACCAAACCTGGTCAAAAGGGACAATTCCCCCTCTACCTCTCCTGACTACCATGTATGACTGCTCCAGCTTCAGAGCCAGAAAAGCCCCATCCAGTGAAACAGTCATTGGCTACATGGTAATCTGCTCTACTGTCTTGCACCCATCATTTTCACCAAAAAAGACCTATAAATGACTTTATGTCTTCACATTAAGGAACTGGGGCCTCATCTAAAACCACTTAAAGTCAGTGCAGACTGTCATTGACTTCACCTGACATTGGAACAGACTCTGAGAATGTAAATCTACAGCCTGCTAGCAAACTAAATAAAGATCTGGGTTCAATTCCAGTTGGACATAGATAAATTTAATAGTACTGACATCAGTGAAGTTATACAGGTCTGCAAGCAGACCAGCCTACACTCTGTTTGTTACTGTTCAGTTGACTCCAGTAATTCACTGCATGAGGTAACACATCAAAATGGCATTTGATAATGATTTTCACTATCAGTGAAGGCATGAAGCAGAAGATTAAATAGAAATCAAAGTTTCCAAGGGCTACTAATAATATTTTACAAATGGGAAAGAATACTTTGCATTGTTTATGCTGTGCACAGGGTTTCAAAAAATCGAAGCCAATAACTCTTTCAAGACAGCATGAAATCAAGCCATATCTAGAAAATGGTGCATTTATCAGGATTTCAAGAAAAATTGTTCTTGCTATTATCTCTGGGATAAGATTGACTGAGCAAGAATGACATAAAAATATTCTTGCTTCCAGTGTTTGACTGGCATAATCTGTCCGCAACACCTACAGAATATGATATTGTGTTGCAGGAATGTGGCATCAGTGTTTTTTAGAAGGAAATATTTGGAACATCTTGAAATATGTCATTGTCATATATGTGTCTGTGTGTATGGTAGAAAATAAATTCTGCTGCTGGTCTCTTGAGCTATATCTTCTTGCACACAGAAGTACAAATTGGAGTCTTCATCATAGCATAGAGACATAGCCTTTTGTGGTATCTGGACTGGAGTAGACAAGGAAAAGTAAAACAGAAAGGAAAAGAAAATTTTAATAAGCATTTAGGTCATCTGAATAATTGTTCTGAAGGGAAAAAAACAGGACCTGCTGAGAAGTTTCTGTTCTAATCTTTTCCATTGCTATAGAACAAGTACAAATTCACACAATTTGCCACTGAATTTTCGTTGGGCTTTTCATTGGGTTTTTTTGACTGACATTTTTTTTCCCACTGTATCTCCTAAAGAAAATCCACTAGTGTTGTTCTTCGCAATGATTATATTAAACAAGCCATATTGATGGAAAGACAACCCACAAGAAAACCACTTGGAACTAACCAGTTCTTGCCCAACTCCTTCATTCCTGATCACACAATGATAATCTTGAATGGGTTCTGAGAATTCAGGACCTGCAACATCCCATCCACTCTCGTGTTGTTATGCAAAGCAGGACCAGAAGCACAATCTAGGATGCAGAAAAAAACCCACTTAAACTCTGGTGGTTCACACAATTTCCAATACACAATTTCCAATAGTCCATCCCTTTCCAGTCAGTGGAAGCTTGCAGGGCTGCACTGCACAGACATCTATGGACAAACACTGGGGTATTTTGCATAAACATTTTCAGTCATGTGGGGAATCAAACCTCTCAAATAGGATGGTTGGTTACTGTCTGGATGGGAGTCTCCGTTGCAAGCATTCTTGCAAGACTGGCTTCTACAAGATCAAGATTGGATACCACAATCTGTTCTAATGATTTCTTACAGTCCAGTTGATCTATGGTCCTACATGGTGAATACAGTACATCAGTGATCTATTGGTATTTATTATCTTAAAACTGTGCATAGAACATCTTCTAACTTTCATACTACATACAGAGTGTCCTACCTATATCCACAGAACTAGAGCATAATTTAGGTTGAAAGGGACCTATACAAGTCATCTAATCCAAACTCCTGCTGCACTCCCTTAATTAGTTCAGGCTGCTTAGGTAGTTATCTAGTCAAATCTTGAACATTTCCTAAGACACTTCTGCATCTGCATTCTGCAGACTATTTAAATTTATCCATGTACAGTTTGGCCAGTTCCCTCACCTGCTGCAGGAACTAAGGCTATAACTGGGACTGCCCAGGATTCCTCCCCAGGGAGTTCACCAACATTGAAGCACACAAATAGTGCCTATCACCTGGTCTAGGCACAACAGGAAATTATCTGAAATTCCCACCTAGATAGCTGTAGTAATCAGTCAGTTGCTTTGCTGCAAAACAAGTAAGCGATCAATCTATCGCATTGACTCAAGTCAGTTCATTGCCTCATCCACGCAGAGATCACCTGAAGACTTCCTGGATCAGACAGGGAGCTGAAGGTAAAATGCACTGGCTATGTGCACAGATACAGTGCTGGTACTCATCTACATCACAAACCTGAATTTAATAATTTTATCACAGATATAGTTTAAATTAAAGCTTGTCAAAAGTGTTTCATTCTTGGGTCTAACCAGGCCTACCACTTCACTGAATGTAATACTAACACACACATAATTATGAGGCAAGAGAAATTTTTCCTACTTCAGCACTTCCATTCATTCAACCATATGATACTGTCACATTTATAAAGCGTGATTCTATTTATATGTTCAAGTAGCTGTCATAGCAGCCTCAGCGTCAAATAGCTGCTCTGCTGGTGTGAGCAGATAGTTGTTAATGGGAAACGTTACAGAGTTCTTGTGGACTCACCCCATGCTAAGCAATATTGCTGCTTACTGTAGGAGTAAATTTAGAACAAATTTGCACCTCTAAAAACTGCCCCTAGACAAATGAATGTCTTTACCCCAGGGTGGTGCCCCCAGCAAATTATCTGGCTACGTATGCTTTAACAATTCATTTTAGAGAAATCATTAAGAATGTATATCCATCTCAGACATACAGCTACCTCGCACTTTTCACCCTGGGTTAAACTAACTAATTAACTAACTAACTAACTAACTAAAATAACAGTTCTGACAGTACACCAGCATCATCCTTTGATTTTCCCTGAGGCATACTGGTAATTACTTCATCAACACAGGAGACTGAATGTGCAACCGAAATGGAAAACAAAATCACCTAAACTTATCTAGAGCAGATGTGTGTCCCATATTTCCATTCACATGTAAGCCTAACATACTAACACAGTACTTGCTGGTACTCCAAAAACCCCATCATCTTTTCCACCAGCTTTCTGTTACTGAGCAGAATATAGTGACGTGAGCTGTGCTTAGGCATTCTTTCTACACACATCAGAGGAGGGACCATCTTCTGGATTAAAGGGTTTTTTTCATTGTTGCTTTCTGTAACATGATGACTTTTCAAAAAAAAAAAAAAAGTTTAATTTTAGCCTTGATATTTTAGCCTTGATATAGGCAGTGCTATGAAAAGCACTGCCTTCTGCAATCTTATAATTGACCTTGATTTGGGACGTAACAGTGTTTACAATACTTATTGTTTGGAATGGGAAAAGTTTACCATCTCAAGATGCAATTAGGCTTTGGCTTACAGGTTCAGATCTCCTCTGTTCCATGCCAGCGTGGTCCATAGCCAAGAACTGCATTAATTTGAAAAAAATTACATTTGATTCTATATTTATGTCATATAAAGAGATAAAAATATTTTGTGTTTACACATATGTTACATGTAACAAAAACAATGCATTAATTATTAAGTGTATTAATTTATAATAAAATTAATGATAATTATAAATCCATAATTTTATTATTATAAAATTATACCTTTATAGGCAAAACCATAACAAGATTTAGACTAAACCTATGAACTTACAGGTTCATCTGCAGTAAAATTTCCAGTACTTCCTTTGACTGAGGGAAGGTTTTCTGCCGTGGCACTGGCAGGATGGTGTAGTGAGACAAGGGTTGAACATGGCAGCAATTCCAGTGGAAAAGTACCACTAACACCTTAGCCCAGTATGCATTTTCTTAGGTTACTGGGGTACACAGAACACTGAGGTATGTCCCATACACACAGATCTGCCTCAGATCTGCTATCTGCTCCTTACAGACCTTGTCATCCAGTTTCCTTCACTGTGAGCACAGTAATAGATTGTCCAGAAGTCACTGTGTCATTTGTAGCACTACCAAGCTTAATCCGTCTGTGGAGGCACCTGAAAGCATATTTGATGTACACACAAAAGTACCTGTTATTAGCAGTGGAACTTGAACACACTACGTCTTAGGACTCCTACTTCAGTTGAGAGAAGTAATATCAGCGACTACAGGTCTAGTAAAGGAAATTTATTCAGCCAAAGTTATCAGAAGACCCCAGTCAAGGAGATTTGAGTCTTCAGGTAGTCAAGAACCCACATCCTGACTTTATCTGGAGTTCCTTGCTGAGAGTGAAGCACTAGTTGGATGTGCCATGGGAGCCTTGGCACTGAGGATGTATCAAGCAGTCGTCTATACTACTAGGATTTACTTGCCAAAGGGTCAGGGTTCCAGGATGTCAAATTACCGTAGGAGAAGTGATTAACTGTACATAAGGGTTGGAGACTTTGGGGCAAATTGAGACATTATAAAACATTACTCATTAATTATACCACATGAGATTTTATCTCCAACAAGGGATTGCCATGTTGGCCAGTTTAGTGTAGATGTTTACCAGATCTTCGTTGTCTGTTCTAGGCTCCTTTTGACTCCTTGGTCTTTCTTCACAGACTGATCTTATGAAAGCTTTGGGGCACCATCCTGTCTCTGTACCAAAACCTCTGCATATTGCTGGCTCATGGTCTGTATTGGCTCACCAATTCAAAGTGTGGCCCATTGTTATCTTTCAAGAAAATCAGAGAAATAGTTGGATCGTCTAAAAGAAGTCTAAAGATGGAGGTATAATTTCCTGTTGCAACTCAGTAGGCAGCTCCCACCCATAACAAGCTGTCATTACCACAGCATATTTTAGCCCCCCTGAGAGAGACAGTGGCAGCTCATGGTGGCACAGATAAGATATCAACAGGGGCCCTAAGAAAAGAGATCACTCTGTACCCATTAATGCCACAGATCATCTACCAGTGTTGCAACACGGCTTTATATTCTGACTAGAGTCCAGGCTTTGCTACAATTAGCATATTAGCTTCAATTATGTGAGCCTGCAGCTAGACTTTATGAGTATCTGTAATTTAGCTGGGGAAGAAGTTTGATTTTGGCTGTCTTGTTCCTGATGTAACTTGACTCAGAGTGAATTTTATGCAGAATATTCCTTCTCTGGCTGATATGTTCTCTATTTCTAGCAGATCTGGAGTCAAGATCCTCTTTTACATCTCAGGAAATCTGTAATGGGTTTCCCTGCATGCACAGCTTGGGTGCTGGTTGTTTAAAGATGTCCAAAATATCCCGAAAAAGCCTTAAGTTTATGTCTCACTTGAGATGAGTTTCATAAGGGACTCAGCATAAAACGGGTCACCCCAAACCTTTCAATGTACATACCCTGCTTAGGAAAAAGCAGAACCCCACCAGACAAACAACTAGGAGAGTTGGGAGAAAGGCCTTGTTAAAATACGGGTTGGTGACTCAGACTTGAGCCAACTTCTTGGTTTCAATGTCAATTTAAGGGGCACGCTCTGGGCAATTTTAATTAACATTTTTCTACGTTTTTACAGCAGGTGGGGTTAAGAACAATGACTTATGAAGCTGACTGTAGCACAGTAAGGGTAAGTTCACAGGTAGTTATGAGGTATTTAAACACTACTGTGGAAAAAGGCCATGGATGTGCCTGGCCAAAACTGTCAGTTCTTTGCTTTATGTTAATACATTAACCTTCCCTCAACAGGACAGAGGCCTAAAGGGCATCCTTTATTCTCAGGCAAATTCCTTCTCTCTCCTTGAAGTAGCCTAGACATAGCTGAAGCAATTGAGGAACAAGCAGCTAAAAACTGTCAGAAAACTGAGAGCTGCTTAAGCTAAAATGAAAATGGTTATGGAGGTTTAGAAGGAAACATAGTAGCCCTCCTGGGCCTTCAGCTTAGCAGAGCATAACCATGACCAGCTCTTGTGATGACTGAGAGGGTAGGGGGAGAGCAACAGCTCTAGGATTTTTGTTCTTACATCAGGCAAGATAAAGAACATTAACTCATAGCAATGTGGGAAAATAGAAGACCAAAGATTGACTGCTTTTTTAAAGTGAGATATGAAATGAAACATACATCACCAGAACAATCTCTGACAGATAAGATCAGAGAAAAGAAGAGGTGCCCCAGCTAAACAGTACTCCTGGGAGTTTATCTGTGGATAATTCACATTACTCTTTTCACAGAACTATGATCTGATATTTAATATTTCCGTCACATTTTGTTTTTTGCAGGATGTTTTTACTATCTCACATAAGAACCAAATTGTTTTGTAGCTTTAGGATGACAAACTCAAACTCTTCTTCAGGGTAATACTAAAAAATAAAGAGATAGAAAAAGACTTCAGTGATGCACAGGCCTTATGTGTTGTTTTGTTACAAGACATGTATCATCAACTTCCCACACATTTTTTATGCAGGAGATCTATGGGATGCTCAGCTTGGCGCTCCACAGTATGCCACCACCATCAAACAAATGACAGGAAATTGGCAGCATGCTGTGGATTTGCTTTCTGCAACTGAATGGAAAACACTGTTCAGTACGGATCTCCTGCTCTTCCCTCTTCACCCACTCATGCCATGTCTTTGGGTTTCCAAAGTAGCTCTAAAGTTGAAGAAAGCCTCAGTCCTTCATAGGTTTAGTATAAGGTTTGTCAATGTGTCACTGGGAGCCATACAGCTCCTTCCTCCCCTCTTCCAACAACACTCCAGAGAAAATGTTTTATTTTTTTCTTCATAAAGGGGAAATCTGGAAGAGAAAATACTGCATTAGGAATTTCAAGAAGAATTAATTAGAGTGGGTGGGATGTGATCACTCCATCTGTGTTTGTGTTACAATTTCATCTGGAAACTAAGCAGGTCATTGCACATGCCACTATAAATGACAGCCTGTGCCCCAGGCTGTTCACCTCATAGACAATTAATAATTACAGCTAGCAGCACCAGTGCTCTCAAGTGGTCAGCTTTGAGTCACACCTAGCACTTCTACTGTAACTCCAGCCATACACCTTAAACTCTTAAATATTCCACAAGCTGCTAAGACGGCACTTGCCAATGTAGTTCTGGAAGGCCTTAAATTGTGCATCTTTCTTGCTTTAAATGGAGACTAATTTAAGTCGAGAAGTGTGTTGCCAGAGCTGTATCCTCCTATCCCTTCATCTCCAAGTTTAACCCTGACTACACACAAGCTGAAGGCAGCTGGCTGACAAACTGCCCCAGCAGTAGCCTGCAACACCTTAAAGATAAAGGCATTGCCACGTAGTCTCATTGCACCTAAGGAGCTGCAAGGAACTCCAGTCAGAAGTTTGTCATACTGCTTTTGACAACCCTAGGCCGAACTGATTTCCTTGTGGATCAAGCTTAAAAATACACAGCATGGCTAGAGGTGACAGCAAAGGTACAGAATCAGTGTTTACTTGTATTATTAACCTAGAGAAGAGAAGGCTCAGGCGGGGATCAAGGAGTATCTCGTTAATGTGTATAAATACCTGAAGGGAGAGTGAAAAATAGAGGGAGACAGGTTTTTTCCAGTGATATCCAGTGACAGGACAAGAGGCAATGAACACAGACAAAGCCACAAGAGGTTCTGTCTGAACATCAGGAATCACTTTTTTATTTTTTTACATCTCTGAGAGTGATGAAGCACTTCATCAAGTTGTCCTGAGAGGTTACGGATCCTCCATCCTTGGAACTATTCAGAAGCTGTCTGGACATGGTCCTGGTCAAACAGGTCTAGGTAGCCCTGCTTGAGAAGGGTTATTGGACCAGATGATTTCCTGAGGTCCCTGGATATAATGTGTATGTGCATTGTTTTCCCTCACAATAGCTTATTGGCAGGAAGGCATGTAATTTTCAGCAGAGCTAACTGGAAAAGGAAGTACAATTAAGCCTGCAAAAGACAGAAAAAATATAACCCTTATAGCAAACAGCTGCTCAAAACACTCAGAGTAATTACAGTGGATAAAACATGTGAAAGAAGAAGCCTGAGGATGGACAGATGTGATGCCTGGATCTTAAGACATCACATCACATTTGCAGGGGGGCAAATCTTATCCCTACCAGATGGCTCTATGATTAGACAGCATTTCAGCACAGTGATGGAGTTTGAGACTTTCTGTCTATAGTCTGCAAGAAGTAGCTTCAGGTGAGTTTCAGCAGAGTAAATATGCACCATTGACTTTTATTCGGTTTTAATAGACTTTTGCAATACACTTTTTAAAATGCACTTCTACTTTATGACTGCTGCTTTCTCATTCCCTCCTCCTCAATCTCTTTCCTCCTAGGTCTTTAATTGTGTAGAAGATCCACTGTGATGTATTTAACTTTCATATAATTTCCCCATTTAGGAATAATATCCCCAATTAACTACTGTTTTCATTAACCAATTTACTCATTTATAATCAAGGGCAATGGCTTTAACAGTTCTAATAATATGCCTTGTTAATAATGTCTTAATGAGGATTATCCTTATACTCTCTCAGAAGGTTCCCTTTTTCCCTAAAATGAGAAAAGGCGTATTAATGCAAAATAACCTTCTATCTCCTAGTTAAGTATTTGTTGGCATGAAAAGAAAATATAGAGAAGTACTATAGATTTTTTACCTCCACAGGCTGCCATTTAGAAATTCAGTGACTTACAGTAGGTAGATTACATGATGCACTAGTCCATAAATCAGTTCTGGCCTCAGCCCTCTTTCTTACTTGCTGTAATTAGACACCAAGAGGCTCCTTTTATATCCTCAGTTGAATTGGAATGTAGGCATTCTTATCAGTTTCACTGGATGTAGCAAAAAGAATATGTTAATTAACTCAGGAAAAGAAGTAAAATGAAAATGAAACATCCAGTCAAGCTTTTACCAAATTAAACGAAAAAATCAAATCAAAGAGACTCTTCTCCTATAGACTTATCTAAGGAAAGACAATAAAACTGCAATGACTGAACTTATGTTCTGCTATCAGTAGCATCGAATATTTAATGTCTAGAATAGGCAAATAATGAGACAGGTTTACTGATGATCAACAAAAAGAATCTGGCATGGTCATGCTAAAAATAGAAGCTCAATCACATACAAGTAAAATAGACAAGCTGCAAAAGAAAGCTTGCATTTAAAATAAAAGGGAACAGAAGCATAAGTCAATGCATGGTCAGGCAACCTCGGAAGTTTAAATGTTGGAGGAAAGAGCACTTGGTGAAAGATAGGTCTATAATGCACCTGAACTGATAGAGAACTGAATGCATCTTTCACTTTACAGTTTTGCCAAAACAGCACCCACAGACTGGTGTAACAGTCTCTGAGGAACAGAAATCTGTTTGTTATCACCTGTGCAATGCACATTTATTTATGCTGCATTCTGTACACAAAAAGACCCACTAACCTTCGATATTCATGGTATTTTAAGACAAAATTACAAACACTTTAAGCCTTCCATCTTCCAGCATGTTACTCAGATGTCCCTGTATTCCCTGTTCCAGCACTGTTAGGACTTGAATCTTACCTTCAGCGATCAATTAGGATTTTAAGGCATACTTAGGTGAGGAAAATAGTTGAATATCATTAGTCCTAAGCACTGAAGACATGGCACCTGATATGATAAGCACCTGTGCTGAGTTGGGGAGAAACTGATCTTCAAAAGTAAATATTTACCTGGAACATCTGGAAATATTGGTTTGCCATAATCAGTTCTTTTCTTGCCTCTATGTTGTTTTTAGTGAGTGGAAATTAGAAAGATAAAAAGGGTAATGTCTCAGCACCTTTTCTGTTTCAGAAAAGCCATTGCAGCTGCAGCTCTGAAGTGTCCAGATACATTCAGTTCAGGTTTTAGCACACTGTAAAAATGTAAATGTCACGCTATTTTTCAATCTTTTGCAGAGATGTCAGATCAAGGCCTGTTCACCCTACACACCTGACTACACTTTAAATCTATGGTTTTGATTGAGCAAAAAAGTTGGAAGTAGCCTTGGCATTAATTTGTATAAGAAGAGAATTCTGTAACACAAAAATTTCATTATTTTCTATTATTTCCCAGAAGGTTCTCTTGATATCAACAAATACACATGGAAGAAAACCTGTTTGCACTAAACTGATCAGGCATTTTCCTATAGACTTCATTGGATGTAGTATTTAACCTCATATCTTATGAGGAGTAGATTTTACTTTCCCTTGAGGAGTCACTGTCTTTACTGGTGAGCAAACAGCATACTTTATACAGCAATTCTGAGGCAGCTCATGCAAGTGAAAAGAACTCACTGAACAAATTTTGAGACCATATGAGAAGGTCTTAATTCACAGAATCAAGTTTTCAAAAAAATGAATGCTTTTTTCGTCTTCCTTGGGCTTCAAAACAATGTAAAACCTCTGATTTGGTACTGAATTTAACAATGAGCTCCTTGCCCTTGACTATGTACAAGCTATTTCTAAATCACTGGCATGCCAGTTCAATTCCATCACTTATTTATTTTTTTTAGGCTGGAAGAATTTAAAGCCAAACTTAATTAAGCTTCTGACATTGTGAGATGGCATACAGAAAACTGTTTAAATTATGAGTCTTGTGTGACTTGGTTCTTGACATAAATCCTATTTTAAATTCCTAACTTATAATTGTTTAAAAACATGTCTTAAAGCTCTAGTATTTTTCCTATGGCTGGTGTTTGTCATCTTTTGCACAAATCTATGCCTTCCTTTGCATGAAGGACATGCATTTTCCTATAGAATATGTTATATGTACTCAGCCAGCTCTTGATTACAATCTGTTTCTCCCCAGATGAAAATACCTGGGGTGCAAAGCCTTCACAGGCTTCACAACTTCACCTTTTAGTTTTGAAGCTAGAGGGGAAGAACTGGGGATGAAGCCAATCAGCACCTGGTCTGACATGTTTTAGGACTTATCTGACTGCAAATTAACAATGATATTTTCCTTCCTATTTTTGCCAGACTGGCTTGACTATGACATAAATAGAGATGAGAGAGGCCACAGAAAAGACAGATGGAAAGAAGCACAGAGGAAGGATGGGAATTGAAAATATGCACAAAACATGACAGAGTCATGAAACAGGACACTGGACAAGTAGAAACCATGACCTCCTTGGTCCAAAAATCTTCCTATAAACCATTACACAGCTTTAGGTCACCAGCAGACTTGGCCAACTTTTGAAAATGGAACTAGTAGTACATTTTTTCAGATCTTCTAGCCAAAATCTTGGCCCTATTAGGCTTCAGTGCTTTACAAATCACTGGGATTTCAGTGCTTATGAACTCTTGCACTCCAACCATTTCACTTCTTTGAAAGCCTATAATTCAGCCAAAATCAGAACTGTTTTCCCACTGATATAGTGGTAGCTGTTCATTCACTTAGAGAGTAGATTTGTCATTTGATTATCCCCTGAACATTAAAATACATTGAACTAATGTAATAGACTGAACTTTGCTTAGGTAAACTGATTGAGCCCTGTGATCAGTTTTTCCCTGATAACCTGGGACTGTTAAGGTGTTTTCACGCCAGATAAGGGGAAAAGAAGATAAGAAGCAGATCCTTTGGAGGTGGGGTAATGCTGTTTATCACAACGATTTCCTCCCTCCCAGTAAGGCACAACTGCACCTAACACTGTAAAAATTCCCCCCAAGGAAAGTATTGGGCATTCACATGTAAGCCTGAAGGTATTCCTCCCTTCTGATAAGGCACAACTGGCACAAGCACACAGTCATGGGAAGCAGGGCCAAACATGTCATTAGAAGGGGCCACAAACCATCAAAGACCCCCCCTAAAGCACACACTCCCACCCCTACCTCCCCCCACCCCCCTCATTTCCACAGTGTTGTATCAGATAATGTAAAAGTTCACACTTAGGTCTGAACATACATAACCTGTCCAACTCTGCTGCGTGGGCCCCCACCCCCAACAGATCAAGACTGTGACCTTCACTCAGGCCACAGACATCAAAATTGCAATGATTAAGTCTCTTTGCTGGATCTGGTGGTGATATCTTTCCATTATCTACTCTTGTCTTTTCCTTCTCTTTCTTTCTTTTCCTTGTATATTTTCTTCAAGAAAATTTAATATTTTTCCGGAAAAGAACAAAAATGGCAACATACCTCCTTTCCACTACAACCAAATTGTTTTAAAATAAACGTGGCCCACATATACATTGGTCATTCAGTGTTGTTTCACAATAATCCACCCCAAGGGATCTATTAACAAGAACTTCAGTTACCCTGCCTCAAAAGTGGGTCAAAAGGAGAGGCCAAAAGTCTCAAAACTGGTCATATTGCCACTTTAAATTCTTAGCTGAAAAATTAAAAATACACATGTTCTGTTCAAAACATATGAACAGCATATGAGTGAGGAAAATATTCATTTACACAATCCAGACTGGTTTTATTCAAGAATCAGCCAATGTGCTGCTCGACTTGAAAGACAGATTGTTTTTTCACACACCACAATCAAAGTCTAGACAGATCCCCACCATTTTGTGGTACATAATATTTCAGACTTCAGATTACAATCATTAGCTTTTTGGACACAGTTACTGTAACCCATCTAGTATAAGCCTGGATGTACTACCTGAATACTTCCCTCTACTTGTCCTGAAGGCTTGTGGCAGAGACAGGAACTTATTCCACTTCTCTTCATTGCTAAATAAAACCCAGGTCTGTGCTAGACACTAACCTCAAGATCCATCTTCATATGCTGAGGTAATGTCTCCATTCTGGGCTCCTGGGCCAGCTGGTACTTCTTCCAGCTTCTGATTGAAAACTGGTAAACCATAGCAGCAGCTGAAAGGCCACTATTCAGAGTCTTCTGGAAAAAAGGTAAAAACTTGAGCAAGAGATCTAGTAAATGCTACATAAATTAAATATTCAAAGAAAGGGCCGTTGTGGTGACATGCTCTGGATGCTCAATATCTGCTGGCACCTGGTCTCTGTGCTTTTACACAAGAAAGATAAGCCCAGGACCATCCTTCCCTGAGTCAGCAATAACATAAACTAATTGAACATCCTGAAAGGAGAGGTTTGTCATGTTTCTATATTTCACTTGTTCAATAACCTGATGTTATTAAAATCTCTTGCAGTCTTCTTGTTATTAGGCAATGCCTTATTTGATCAGCTACGAAAGATGGAGGGGTCTGTTAGCTTATAGAGTTTCCTTCCGATACAGAATTACATGCTAGGCTGATTCCACCTGCATGTGGAAGAAAAATGAGAATTTCCTTGCCTCCTTTCTCATTTTTCTATTTTGATTTCATTACATTTTTTATCCAAGAATGTCATAGACTACTAATATCCCATGACTCCATTTCACACTTACTTAGCAATGGTATTTATGACTTACCTCTGCAGCTATCTGCTTATGTGAAGGTATGCAATACATCTTGGGATCAGGAAAAATCTCCTTTTCCTCCTTTTAGATAATATCCTTATACAGTTTTACCTAACTGTATTACCAGTTTTTTCCACTAGTCTTCTGTAGCTTGTTCTGCCTTCATTTCTAAATGAGACAAATATCAAGATGAATGTCTGCTTTTACAATGCATATCCTGGGGTGAGGGGGGAAAAAAGCATAGGAATTTGCTTTGACATGCTCATGCTTATAATTGTCTGGAGTATTCTCAAGACACATCAGTGTATTGTTTTTCCTAATTTCCTTTTAATCCTTCAGAACAATAACCTTCCTTTTTACACAACTCTCTAAAGAGCTGGTGTTGAATCTCTCTCCCTGATATCCCCAGATATTAGGATGCTCAATGAATATTCCCTAGCAGAACCAAAATCATGCCCAGATTCAGCCCTAGAATGTAGCATTTTTAGACCAATACATGCATACATTTGAATGGTAGGAATCTCATGTCTGTTTATAATGATGGTTGTAATGTTTCCCTCAGCTGATGGAATGGAAATGGTCTGGGCACTACAAGCAGAAAAAGAAAGCCCACCACTCTGTTAGAATCTACATTTACATCACACCAGACATTTTCTTTACGTTTTCTACTATGCCATAAACATAGGATCATTTGTTTTTTTCTGTTCTCCATAAAATCCTGTGAGAACCAAAGAACAGTGTCAATGAACAAATTTCCATAGCAAAGAATAGTCAACCCATTTGCAGAAAAGAGGCTTCAGGAGGTACAACTACGTGACAGAGATTATAGGCCTTATTGCTCTTGACTATTCTCAGCTTTCTTATGTGGAGTCCCTTTTAATCCTGTATTTGCCCCTGTTGATCCAGAATTTGCTTACTACAGCATCCAAATAAATTCTGATAACAACCAGAATCAAGCAGTCAATTTAGTGGTTTATTTATGAGGAAGATTTCTCCCTCTCAGTAAAAACAATTAGAGCTGTTGTCATAAATCCTTTGCTGGCAGACACTACTGCTGTGATGATATCCGTCAGCCGTTTCAGCCACATTCATTCTTTGCTGGACAAGGTACTCAGCAGACTCTCTGTCACCCATGAACAATCTTTCTTTCTGACCGGTGATGCAAGAGCTTGGACACATTAGCTGCATCCTGAGCCTACTGCTGGATCTGGGAAGCCCTTCCTGGTGCTTGCTCAGTTCTTTGTGCTCCCCACCTGTCTCAGGATGAAAAGACTGCTTTTTTCACAGGCTTCACTCTCTCTCTTCAGTAGAACAGAGAAATGTCATTAACTGATTAGGCAAGAAGCTTGAAATACTGATGTAGGCTGTGATAGGCAATATTATACCACTATATTTATAGCTTTTTAGTTTCCTGTGGAAGCAAACAAGAATTAGAAATACCATATATGTGTAACAGTGGTGTCCAGTATATAATACAATATAGTGACAGATCTGTATCATTATGGGACATTGTGACAGAATGAAATAGCTACTGTACAGAAAGCCTATATGTATAGCTGAGGTACCACAAATATACATCCATGTCAATCCATATGACATGGCCGTAGCTGATTTTGATTATGTCGTGGTCTAGCTGACTATATAGAGACAATTCTACTGGCTTTTACAGGGCACTCCCTTCCCTTTTCCCAAATACATCTGCTTAAACTGTGACTAGAAAACTGTCACGGGCTCCCTGTACCAGAGAATAAACTGAAATTATGAGACTAGGAACTATATTTTCCTGTTCTTTGTATTCTTCCACTATTTCATCTATTTCCAAGTTCTCCTCTTCTGCATTGTTTTTCTGAGTCTTTATGTTCTTCCCCTTTATGTAATTCCCTTTAGATTATCTGCCAGTTTAAAATTCTAACAGCACAGTAACCATTTCTCACACTTTTAATGACAGCTCATAATTGCTGACAAGAAAGAGAAGCAAACCATGTGAAAATTTGTATGCATAAAATTGTCATAATGTCATACACTATGATGAGATCAGTAATGAGGAGGTTGGGCCTTAGTTAAGATAGCTAGACAGCACATATATACCAGGAAGAAGAGGCAGAATATAAAAATGAATAAAATAGTGGTTATGGAAAGCTGTTTAGACAGAAATATCATGAAATCAGCACTGTAATGCAGTTCATTACTGGGTTTATGGGTGAATGGGTGGAATCTCAATGCATCTCTGCTATAAAATGTGGCTTCAAAAAGTCCAGCTTTGCTAAGGACTTGGCAGTCAGTTCATTAAGACAATACTTTTCTGTATCCATTTCTCCCAAGAAGAGGCTTTTACACTAAAGAATGTAAAAGCTGAAACAGTGTAGTTGAGAATTGACCTCTCTACATTCCCATGAGAAAAAATGTAGTTGCACTAACAGTAGATTTAAGTTTAAGCCCTGACAGTCAAACTCAAAAAAAGCCCAGTGTGCATTGCTGAATTTCCAGTACTTACTTACCCCAAATCATCTGCTGCTGAAAACCTGATCATGTCTCCTGAGGTTTGCATAAGTGGTTCCAGTAATTGGAGTTGCACTTGGCCAGCTGCCGTTTAAGTCAGAGTTCCCCCAATTAGAGAGACGAGACGGTGTTCCCCAGGGAATTGCCTCACTAGGACATCAGTATGCATCTCTGCAGACCCCATCGACTTTCTGCATTCAAGGTTACCTAGCAAACATTCTTCTCAGAAACACCAAGTTATTCCTATGTCAACATAGGTATTATTTGGAATGTATTAACTTTGATTAGGATAAAGTGGGGAACGGTGAAAGGGGGTAGGAAAGGGGAAATGAAAGAAACTGATAACCTGTTTTTGGTCTATTCTACAAATGTCAAAAAGGGTGAGATTTCAGGTGGTTTTATGTTAGGGCTTTTTTTTTTTTTCTTTTCTAAGGATGGATAAGCATTATGAGAAGGGAGAGAAGTGAATTGCCCAGGTGTATTTTGGAGTTCAGAGGAGAAAAGGAGGTGCCAGATCTCAAATCTAATACATCTTTTACACAGTAGAGGAGCTGTCATGCAAATCTGTTCCAGTGGGCTGGGCAAGTATCGACGGAGGGGCTCAGGACAAAGTTCAAACGACCAATGTGATCCACAAAATGTCTGCTTTATTTACAAAGAAGCTCTTTAAATACTGTTTCTACACCCCGGTGCGTGATTTCTCGTCCACATTATTGGTTTACATGAAAGTGTTCACGATACAAACATACTCTATTGACGGCTTCTAATTGGATTATGGCAGGTGCTCATACGAGGTGAGAACATATGTTTAACTTTTGGGACTCCTCCTTAACCTTGGCACAGATCCTTCTTTGTGTCAGCTTCAGAGCCTGAAGCCATGTTGATTGTGCAGTGTTTTTTACTGTCTGTGCCAAGCCATGTCAAGGCAAGGCCTACAAAAATGCAGGAGAAATTGTTCACACAATCCTGCTCTCCCAACAGGCAAGTGCAGGAGAGATCCCAGATTTCCACCGTCCCTTTTAAAACAGCTTGCACACAGCAGTGAGGCTTCATAGGCAAATTATTTCCTTTCACATGACTAGCCAGTCTTGACTGACTAGATTTTATAGCTAGTCAGTTGTAAAAACATACAAAATACTAATCTCAAGCATAGCATACATTTTCCTTCTTTCTGACCTGATTCTGATTTCAGCAAATCAAGTTAGGGTCTGATTAGGCCCAGGCTTCACTTCTGAAACATGAAACAGTTGTTATGATGCAGCATTTCCCTTATTATATTCTTGTTTGTGGTAGAGAAAGCAATTTTCTTTGTGAAATCTGAATGAGATGGCCACAGCCATAAGGTTCTGTTACAGATGGGTTGATGGGCCAGCTAAGTCAAGAACATCTTTGCTGAACAAGCTGAGGAATAAGTGCTCCTTGTGCTGGGAATGGAAGCTAATACAAAGTGTTCAGGATGAGGAAATTACTGGGTTTCACAACTCCCTCTGTACAACTGTGTCTCTCACCAGCTTCCCACCACAGAACGCTCTGGCTGGTGCCTAAGGTACTTAGATGGCTTTCAAACATGCATTTCTTTGCTCCAGTGTTTCCCATACTTAATGCTCATTCTCAGAAATATCCCATTAACATTCTCTTTGCTGTAAGTGCCCCTAGTGACTTGACATTTGGGAATAAGCAGCTTATATGGCCTAAGATGCCAGTTAATTTTAGCAGTGCCAAGACTAGAGATGGCAGTCCTCCCCACACAAAAATATGGGTGGCATGCTCATAAATCCAAATGTTAGTGGTTTGAAAAGGCCAACAACTTCTTCCCCTCTTTCACGGAAAAGAAAAAGAGGTAATTTCAATATAAAAAGAGGCATCTGCATACATTTGCTATGTGAGCTCACTGGCATGTATCCCTGCCAACACTGCCAGATTTATTAGTATCTTGGTCAAATACTCAAATCTGGCATATTTTACTGCTTCATGCCCTTTGTCTTCAAATACTGTTGCTATGTCTGGAGAGCACTGCCAAGGCAAAAATAACTTATTGCACATTTCAGAGCACTGCCTTCAGCACAGCCTGGAGTCTGTCAGGCAAAATTTCACCTGGGGGAGAAAACGAAGAAAAGAGTAATGCCTTGTAGTCCATGGGTCCCTAGGTCACTGGCCTAGACTGATCTTGTGACAAACATTATCCCCACACAGAGCTGGTGGTCTAGAGAAAGTACCCACAGTGAGCCTCTGCCCTTAGGGAGAGCTACACCTCTCACACCAGAATCAGAGCTGCAGAGGGTAAATTGATGCCTAAAAAAAAATCTAGGGAGAAAAAAACTCTGAGGTAAATTAGTCTTGAAGGTGAGATAAGGAAAGGGTTTTAATTTGTGCCTAGGCATAAGATTACAAGATGCGTATGCAAGCCCCTCTGTACGGATGTTACAATTCATAATATTGTCTGTCCAATCCCAGATGTTTCCACCCCATGGCTTTTGCCCTGGACCACCCTCAGTCATGCCCCTTGGGAATTGGGGCTGGGGTCTTTAAGACCCTCTCTTCATCAGTCTTCATCTTCTTCAGAGCACAAAGGGTACACCCAGTTTCTGACCGTGTTCTGCGGTTTAGGCTAAGATACAAGCATTCTCCAAACACAACAGGCCTATCTTAAAGGAGACTAAACATTTCTACTGGAATTCGGGGGTAGAATTGATATAGGGAGCATGGAATGGGGTAACAGGGTTGGGAAATGTGTGTAGTTTCTGTGCTAAGGGTAAAGGAATGAAATGCTGCTGCTTCTAAATCTACTTCTACTATTTATCTACTTATAAAACTTATAAAAATTGGAAAAATAAAAAAAAATCAGATGGACCTTAAGGCATCAAAATCATAAGCAATCATCATGATGGTCTTGGGGGCCTGCAGCAAGCACAGGTTCCCTTTCATCCCCATGACAGGACAGGCACAATACGCCCTACTAGAGAGTGTTACTGCAAAGGAGGAAAGAGAAGAGGAAATCCTTTACCTTGTGCTTGAATATCTGCAGAGAAAATGTAGGTTACTGAATACTGGGACTGAAGAAGCCTGGTTTCTGCAGGTTGATGTCTTGAGGCTCATTGATACTACTTTATAAAATGGTACAAGGCTGAAATTCTGTGTGGAGCTAGAACCGGTGTAAGGCTCTGCTCCATAGGGCTCCCACTGCACTCACCATCAGAGTGTTCTCAATAAGGTTCCTGGTCTTCCTCCCTTCTTGTCTTCCAGAACCTTGTCTCCCTCTTGAGTTTGGGTGACATCACACAGCTGGTTCAGAAATCACTGTGGGGAAAAATCAACAACTGCGTATGTCCATAAGCACAAGTTTTATAGAACACCATGTGTGCACATCAGCTATATAATTATTCCAATAGAAAATCTGTACACTTTAAATAGAGAAGTCTGAATAAAATAAAAAGCCTGGAAGTAACCTTTTTTGTCATTCTGAGTCTCCCTGGCAAATCTGACAGCAGGTCACACTTGTATCATTGCTCAGTGCAGCAATGTCCTCCTTGTCCCTGCACCAGACAGATATTCCCAGAGCTGGCTGAACCATTCAGTCTCCCTCAGCAGACTCCAAATTGTGTGCAGCGCTCTTTTCCACTCTTGTTAACATAGACTTTGTTTCAGCTCTCCACAAAGCAGAGGTCAGGCCTGGAAAGAAAAATCATTGAGACCCACCTTGTTAGTGTTGTTGTTTATGATGTTGTGAGTTCAAAGACCATTTGAGGGGATGTTGAAGACACTTGAAGGTGTTTCGCTTTATCCCATATCACAGAGAAATGTGTAAATCTAGGCATGTGGGGAGAAGATAGGCTAAAAGTATTCTTGTAAAATCTGTAACAGCCAATTTGCTATCCCCTGACTGCATTTTTAGAATGGACTGCTCTCACTGATTTTAGTGGTGCATTGGCTGAAACTGGTTAGCTCTCACTAATGTTTCAGGATTGAGTGAAAAGCAGTAACTCTCAGGGATCCTAGGTATTTCAGAGCTAGAAAAAGAAAAGCCTGACAGTATGTTTTCAACTGTTGGAGCAAGAGAGAAGGAGTGAGACACCTGTTTCAAAAGTAGTTCAGAACATAATAAGTGGCAATATTAAAATATAAATTTTCATTAGTATCCTGTAAGATCACCCATTGTTGAGCAAAGCTTTCATTAAAGCAAGGCACAAAAGTGCGAACTCTGGACAGAGTGACAGCTTTAAAAGTGGATTTTGCAGCTTTGGCTGAATTTCATTGCTTTTTTATACTACTTTTTTATGCTATCTATACTACTGATAACCAGAACCTGTTTTGCACTGAGGCAGAGGATTACAAAACTTTTTTTTTTTTGGTGGCCTATTCTACATTTCAAACATTGGTCATTAAAATGAGAAAGGCTTATTCTCTTGAAGAATTTCAATCACAGAAGAAGTGTAGGAGGTTTTTATCTCCCACTCTAGTGTTTCTGCTATCTTTTTGAGATACAAGAGGGTATTTCTGGTAGCTGCAAGAACCTAGGCCACTGCTAGTTTGAGGCAAATCAAGATTTAATGCATTGCAGCTATGTCCTCCAAGTTCTGGGACACAGACTGAAGGGATCAGCCTTTGGAGGAAAAATAGTCCTATAATCCTAGGTATTGAGCACCCAAGTTTGGCCCTGGTTTACAGTTCTGTTGTAAATTTATAAACCTCAAAGTATTCAGGAGATATAAAACCAGATCTCTTAAAGCACTAAGGATCAGTGACACAATTAAATACCTTAACATATTCATATGACTGCCCATGTATTTGTCATTGTGTATTTCAGGGTTCTGTCAAGTTGAGGCACAGGCCATGCCAAAACATCTGGTGCATAGTGAAACGAAGACCAAAAAGACTAGGCATGAGACTCAGACTCTACTGAGGGACACTAGCCAAAGGGAAATTCATAGATTCATTTCATCTGATTTTTTTGTGTCTTAGATAGGTTTTGCAGTGTGTGTCTTAAATCCTGCTGCTAATTCTGACCCCCTTCTCTCTCTTCTAGCTACATTCCGCTTTCTTTCCTATAGGTTTATTACCTGTCCCCTGGGTAACAGCTCTCATTACTGAGGACTGGTTTGTTGTGAGAGAATACTTCAATTTCTCTTCCCCATAAAATCACATGGACTTTTTTAAAATCAGTTTTCCCAGTTACTACTGACTTACTAATCTCTCTGGTCTGCAATATGATTCCTAGAACATCTCCTTCTGGTCATAGACTGTCATCATCATAGCTGAAAACATGTCAGCCTTGACCTAAAGAGAAATGTCGTGCAATCACAACTGACCTCCCCCTCTTTTGCCTACAGAGCCAAACAGAGCTCTTTAACTCTAAAATTCCTAAATATTGCACCGAATTTGGAAGTGATGAGCCAAAAATATGAAGATCAGTTCACCTTACTGTTTCTGAGTTTAGCTTAACCTCAAAGTGATAGAATAGGATTGCGGGTGACGCAATTTCACTTTATTCCGAGTGTGGTCCAGCCAGTAGACCATACTTCCTTGTGTGCATCAAAGAGAAGGGAAATCACATGATTATCTGGCCACAGAGACTTGGGATAAAGTTATCAGAGCAGAATATTAGGTTTCCAAGTGATTGTCATTACGGTGCGCTATTGCCAGCTGCAGAAGAATGGAGAGACATGCCCAGACTCAAAAGTCTAGCAGGCTTTACTGCTACATTTGATTTTGAAAATTCCTCAAAGTCTCTCTTTATAAGCAAGAGACATACTGCATAATTTGAAATAAAATGTCTCAGTCAGAAAGGCAAACCAATGACATTCCAAGTACTCTTCTCTCACCTGCTCACCCTACTACATTAGCAGCCCCTTCTTGTGGTACTACAAGTAATTTCACTGACATACTATTATTCCTGGTCACAACTCCTACAGTGACATCTGTGACTTTCCAAAACCAAGGAATGGAGCAACCAGTTAATTTATTCATGGCTCTACTTCCCCTCATATGCTACATTTGATGTTCTTTCAAATCCACTGCAAAGTGAAAATAATAATGAAAAAAACCCTCTTCATTTCATAAATTATTTGCCTACCCAATTCCACTGGTTTACTTTCATCTTTAACTGTGTTCTTGAAAATTCATTGTCATGTTGCTTTCTTTTTTCTAAGATTTATACAGGCAAGACAATTCATATTGGACAGGGAAAACAACATCCACCAAAATAACCTCTAAGTTGTTGCTGCTCAGTGCTGTATTTGGGGTTCTACTCATACAAACTATTGTAAGGAAAAGAGAAGCAAGAGAATAAATACCAAGGGCCAATTTTTCCAATGGAACTCCAAAAAGTCACAAAGAGTATGTGCTAGTGTGTAGCTTTACATGACAGTAGACACACATTTACATATACAAAATAACTTGTTAGCCACGCAGTCCTCTGTGAACATGAAATATCCCATTGCCTGCACAAACACAAACACTTGCAGAAACATATCTTTGCAGAATGACTCACAGTTTGCCTTGAAAAGGCAAATGGAATTAGCAAGACTGCACTGATATTTCTTACTAGTGAAACTTTTCCAAACACAGAACAATCACCTGTGCTCCTTGGGTATGAAACCCAGTAAGTCTGAAGTTGTAATTGTAAGTCATTTCTTAATGATCAAAGAATCACATTCTGTAACAAGTTAATTCCTTTTCTTTTACTTTTTTTAATGTATTTCTCTCCCCACCGCCAAAGAGCATTGTAATACTTTTTAAAAACAAATTACTTCTATGAGGAGAACAAGAATAAGTAGTTTCAGCCCAAAGGATAATTTTGCTAGAAAGTTTTATGCAGCTGAATAGATTTTACCATGAGGGTGTTTTCTCACTCATAACAATAATGCCATGTTATAATGAATGTTAGAAGTCAATCCTTCATTACCTAGCAAACAGTAGAAGCAAAATAAAACCCCAGTAGGTGACTTGGATTTAAGACTCGATGACAATATATTTGGATCAGTCCAATTTAATTTGCTTTTACTATCAGGTCATTACCTTCTGAATGCAAATCTAGAGAGTGCATCCACAACCACTCTTTGGGAACACTTGGAAGTGCATTAGCAGACATCTAGCCATTCCTGTTACAGTAAGGAGCATTAATCACTAATCCATATGAAAGTATCTGGTGATGGTGTACTTAGTCTTCTTCCTAAGAAACAAAAGGAATATGTTCTTAGGAATATGCAGAGGGGAAACAAAGGTCTCTTTATAATTCATTACCACATAACTAAATGCAGAAAGCAAAGAGAAAGTATTTTGTTTATTACGTAGAAAGAACATTACTTTGCAGAAAAAACATTTCAATTTTCTTCATTACCACACAGAAAACTATGTTCTGCTTTTTATTTCCTATAGGATTGTCTGTGGTGTGTAGTCCATTTTTGTGGACCACTTCATATACACAAATGACACAATCAAATACTGATCTTTAGACTTGACCTCATGAAGAGGAACACTTTGCTTTGCAAGGGATGTAGAAAAGGGAATAAGGTAGCCTCATTAACATCCTAAGTTTCGCATACTTGCCAGAGCAGTTGCCAGGGCAATGTGAAGGTCCCCATTGCCATCACTGAGCTCTGGGCTCCCACTGGCCTCCTGGGAACGGGAAACATGCAGAAACCACAGGATAACTGCCCTGGCAGGTCTCACGTGCCACTCCCTTATACACCTCAAGCTCTAAGCCTGGAAGAAATCACCAAATTTTAACACCATTGAGGAAGACTTATGTTGCGATAGGGAGATTGAATGTAGAGATAGAACTGTAAAATATTGGAAGAAAATACATTCTTTCTAAACTGCCTAATGAATTTTGCAATTTAGCCATGATTAAACCACAGCATGCTTATGAGAAGCTAGTACATGTACTCTTTCAACGCCGCTTTTTGTGACAAAAATGATCAGGGCAAACATCAGCGAATCTAATTGACTGTAACATTGAAGGCTCAAAGTTGCTTTTCTGTTTTTCAAGAAGTGCAGGCCTTTTTTGCTAAAATATACAAACAACTATATGTCTTTATGGCTTGACTTAGTAAGAGATGAGCAAATCCAGAAGACAAAAAGGAATTTTTACGTAACAGTATGTGTAATTTTATCTATGCAATCCTATGTGACTGTAGGTATATATATCTCTCTAACCTGAGTACTTAAAACTGATCCCTGAGCTGCTGAGTGAGCCTTTTCAGTTATTAAATAAGCCCCTTTTTTCAAAACCATTTTCCATCTAAGTAACTTTAGAAATTCAGACCAATGTTCTGTAGTAAAGATGGGCTCTGGGTTGAAACAAGGCAATTCTAAAGAGTTAGCAGCGCACTTGACAGTAATCCAAACCATGGACCTATGCTAAAACTGCATTTAATGGACAGATTTGAAATATGACGAAGAGCCTTAAAGTAAAACCAGATTTTAATTAAACGTTTACAGATCGTCTTCGAAACTGACCTTTACCTAGCTAAACTGTAACTTGAAACATAGACTTTAGCAAGTTTTAAGTATCATTTAAAAGCACAGGCAAGTCAGCTCCCTTTCAACAGAAACTGGCCATCATACAGTTTGTAGCAAAACCTATTATTTAATCCATGGTCTCATATGTTTTAAATGGTTTTACAATGCAGCATTTGAGATTTGCAACACAGCATTCACAGTAAGCCTTGAGGAGAAGTGATGCCAGCTTATGGTAGGACCTAAGCACTCTCTATTTGATCTGGGTACTCATCAAATCATTTCAAAATCAGCTATTTGGAAAGGCGGGATGGGAACAAATGAAGTGTGAAAACCAATGACTTCTGAGCCGAAAACCAATGACTTCTGAGCCAAAAACCAGTATTTGTGTGTGAATTCAACCACAAAGTTTTGTATACCTCCATATGACAATCTCAGTTTTTCATATTGAAATAACTGCTGGGAAATCACTATCTTAATGGAAGATTGTCCAAAAACTGTTGTTGTGAGGAATTAAACCACTTATGAGTAAAAGGGGCAAAAATATGGCTGTAAGGAAAAAAAATATCTCCCTCACCCTTTTCACTGCATCTAGAAATAATTTTTTTTCCTATTTTGCAGTTTCCCTGCACCATTTTCTTCAAACCCCTCTAATTTTGGCCCCATTCAGCCTTTTCCCTCTGTACAAGCTTAAGATGTGTTTCAGCTATAGTGGGAGAGGCAATGGGAAGATACCTCAGAATTTTTAATTGCATGAGGTGGGGAAAGGGCAAGAAAAAGAGAAGGTGAGACACCTGCATTTCCATCTCTTTTAACTGCAAGTTCACTACCTACAGACTATCTACATGTTCCTTGGATATCAGGGTATTAAGATGTTTGAAAAACGAGGGCTAAACTTAGACCCTGTGGAGTACCAAGTTCAGTATAGTGAGAGAGCAAAGAAGGACTTAAATGCTGATCTGTCTCTGAGTAACAGCTGGGAATAGCAAGAGCTTGGAAATACTTATTATAGATTATTGTGTCCACTCCCAGCACAGAGACTCCTAAGAAAAGCCAGTGTGTGCTAAACGGGTGCTGTGTTATAGTTTGTCAAGAGAGCAAGACAAAGAAAAGAGCAAAAATAAAAAAATCTATGAGATCCAAATCAAATGAGATCTATTAGGGGATTGCAAATTACACTACAGGATTAGTTTAATTAGTTGATTTTATTAATGTGGTGAAAAGATCTTTAAAAATTAAAACAATAGAAAATGACAACACTTTTCTGAGGCATTTCTACATTTTCTATAGCATTTTTGAAGCATTAATTCATTAATATTTGCAATGCACCTACAATTCAGATATCCTTATGTTTTCTGTAATGGGAAAAGTTTGACTCTGAAATTAAAGTAAGAGAGACAGTTTTTGAGTCACAAAAGCATCCAGCTCACCAGGTGGAATTCAGTGTCTGCAGGCACAACTGCTGACTTTTTAGCAAGTCTTCTCCCAGCTATTCCAAGACATCAGAGCTGGAATTAGGGAAAGATCCAAAGTCAATAACAGAGTTTTGCAAAATCCTCACAGACAATAACTTAATGACTTGCATTAATTGCAAGAAGAAAAGTGCATCTTGAAGTTGGTGGCATGTCAGACACATACTGACACATATTGAATTGCATGGCCACTTCTATGAAAACCAAACCTTAAAAGCCTTACTCAAGACTAGATGAGGTCTGGAGTTCATCTTTGCTAAATCTAGCCATCCAAGCCATTGGCCTAGCTTTCCTCCACAGTTCACACAGAACATAAACATCTCTAACGGGGCATTCCATTCTATCTTGGGAGTTGAAAACACATTTTTCCCATGAACCAGAATGGCAGAGCATTGTAGATTATGCATCTACCCCTCAGGTGGCTGAAGGCAGGGAAATAGATCTGACCCTTAAACAAACTTACTGTCATTTCTCGTCATGATTTTTCCACTTCTCTAAAATCTTATTCTCTCTCTCCCTCTCTTCCCCTCCCTTAGCCTGTAAGTCTAACATAAATCTTCCTGCAATTTCATGCTATTTTTCACCACTCCTTCTACTATTAACTATGTACAGCAGGAGAGAGTTGGTTTTCTTAAGATAATGTTACACCTCAAACAGATTTTTTTTTAAATTATATGGAGTTGCCAGGGTGCAAACACACTTCAGTACAATCCAGAACACAGCCCACTTGTTCAGCAGCTCTCATTAAGACATGAAACCAGCTGTGAGTTGATGAGACTAGTGGACCATCAAGAGATCAGTTCAGTGTAATGTGTTATTAAAGGAAAAAAACACCTATTATTAAGCCTTATCTTAACTGTTATGTTTTAGCTTGATAATGAAAACTCACTCAAGCAAGTCATCTGTCAGTAGCCACTATTATTTCTTGACCCAAAATTCTTAGCTCACAGTACTCTGCTCTCGTTCAGATAGAGAAGATGCTCTCTCAGGGCTTAACATGACAAATTATAGAATTATATATCCAGGGATTTGTTTTGAATGCTTTTAGGGCCTTCTATGTATGCAATGTACAGAGCCAGAAGCAACATGGAGCTGAAAGCTCACAGGAGAAAGTTTATAATCTTTTCACTATGGAGACAGTGAAAAAATTGAAGCTTGAAGGAACAGTATGAACTGACTCAACTGTTCTTCTTTATTAAAAAGCAAAGAGAAGGAAAATGGAGCCTGGAAGTCATGTAGGTTGGCTCCACTGAGCCAGGGAAAATCAGCTGGCAAGCAGACACGCATTCCCTCAGGCCACTTCGACCTCCAGGGAAGCACAGGCAGCCCTCACTGCTCCACAATATTGATTCTCTGCAGCCTTTCCTCATTCCCCTGAGCTGGAGGCAGAAGAAACCATGGAAGTACCTGGTGCAGACACAGAATGAAACTGGTGCCAATACACAAATTCAACCCCCAGACCCAGCCAAATGCAACGCCCACTGCGGCAACGCAAGGACTCAGCCTAAACTGAGATGAGCGTAACCAAAATAAAGTTGTCCCTGCCTTAAGAAATTCTTGGTATTTCCAAGTACTTCTAAGCATAAGGAAAGCCACTTGTAATTGCTCTCGTGAAGAGCTGTATGTGATGCCTTGCTGTTCCAAGCAGTCCTTATCCTGTGTGTCCTACTTTCAGCTACAAGCTCTCTGGAGGCTGCAGTTAGTCTGTAAGAAGGAAATACTTTTCCTGGGCTCACTCCTTGGGACCCACCAACACACAGAATGCAACTCCTGCTCCTTAACCCTGCTCCTGCGATGCTTACTAATGTCTCTACTTCCACAGAATAACTGGTTTTGTAGCCAGACACTAGATGCTAGTGGGGGTAACTGGGTGGGCTACCTCAGTGCAGGTACTCCTGGCTTTGTGGCACTTTGTCCCTGAACAACGCAGCCAGTGTTCCAAGCACAGCCACCCTGACAATTAATGATGAAAAATGACCTTCTCACTACTACATTATTACATTCCTTCACAGAGTACCTTTACACATGCAATTACTGGCTAACCGATGCAACATAACCAAGCACCAGCAGCAAGATCTCTGCTTTCAGAAATGCATTAGTCACTCAAATGCTCTACACCCTGGCCTACCCAGGAGTAAAGAGACACTCATGGGTTAGTTCAGGTCATTACATATACTGAAGTGACTCCAGAAGGAGTTTGGGAAAAATGATATAAAGAACAGTAATACATTGCCAAGACCAGATGGTAATCACTCAAGAGTTTTAAAGCAATTCAAGGATGAAATAGCTGAATTGCTGGAGACTTGTGTAACCTTTCATTTAAAACAGTCTGGGTACTTAAAACTGGAGGATAACATATGTGATGCAGAGGTCCCAGTGGAGAATTACAGGAACACCAGACTGATGTCCATATTGGACAAACGAATAGAAGCTATGAAGGGTTAGCAGGCAATTGCGTAAGCATTGCACCATAAATAATCCACACTGATAGAGTCATAGAAGCTTTATATAAAAGGTCATAATCCTGCTTTTTTTTTTTTTGTGATGTCAACAAGCTTATATATGGGGCAGGGTTATCTGATAATACAGTCTATTTTTAATTCCAGAAGGCTTTGAGAAAGACCCTCACCAAATGCAGCTCTTAGAGGGAATTTCATGCATGGATATAAGACAGAAAAGAGAATAAATGATCAGTTCTTTCAATGGAGGGAAGAATTAAGAGGAATTTTTCAGGGGTCTGTGCTGACACCTCTACTGTTCAACATACTCATAAGAAAACCTGGAAATGGCTGAATAGTGGAACAAGAAAACTTGTTGGCAACACCACCTTTATAAGTCAGCCTGCAGGCTGGCTGTATGAAGTCTCAGATCAAGACTGAGAAACAGAATAAAATGTGTAATAATGTGACAGAAGATGTTTGGTACAGCTAAATGCAAAGTGAGGCACATGGGTAAAATAATTCTGACTTCACACAAAGAATGATGGGTTTTATACTGGCTTTCACCCCCTCTGGATGTCCTGAGGCTCTTATAAGTGGCTCCATTGAAACAAAAGTTCAATACCCCACAGCAGACAACAGAGGAAATCAAATGTTTGGCATTATTAGAAAATGAATGCAGAACAAAATGTAATACTATTCTGTGACTGTACAAATCCATAGTCTGTTACTTCAGACTTTGAGAAAGCTGACAGAAAGGTAAGAAGTACAGATGATCAAGGACATGAAAGCCTATTCATATTAAGTCTAAGCACTGCAGTCTGGAAAAGGGATAAGTGGGGATGATGTGGTATACATTTACAAAATCATGGATGGATAGGAATTGCTGTTCAGTGTCTTTTAGTACAAGAACTGGAGAGCATCAAATAAAAATAACATGAACCAGGTCCAATACAAACAAAATATTTTGATTATTCACATAGTAAACAGTAGACTGGAGAACTTGTCACTAAACTACTTAAGGGTGCTAAAAATTGACATAGGTTCAAAGTGAAACTGCACATGTTCATGAAAAAGAAATATAGTGAGAATTACACATATAATGAAAAATCAGGAAGTCCCTGAAGTGGAAATATTTGGGGCCTGAGAGAGATGTAGGAGGAAGTGTCACAAGTGTTTGCCATTTGACCCAGCACAGTCATTCAACTGGTCTTAATATATTCATATCCCCTGCCCTATGGAATGGAGGGATGAATTCTAACCTTTCAGTGAATGAAGCCCCTTTGAAATGCACTGTCCCAAATGAGCACTGCTCCTTAGTTTGGCTCTCCAGGAAATAAGCTATCCATAACACCAATTGTTTTCCTTTAATCTAAGTGCAGTTGAGAAAGATTTTAAGCTTCTTCGAACACGAGCCTTCAATGCTGGAGTATCAGGTTTTCTTGTGGAAATCAATTGTATTTCTCTGAATGTTGTCAGGTTACAGGTGTCTCATTTGCTCCTGCCTCAATAAAATTAGTTTCTGGCAGCCACAGTAGAGATCAGGGCACCTCAAATCAGAATTGTAGTAAATGGTTTAGTTAGAGATGCATTTTTTTTGAGATGTTTCAGTGTGATCCAGCTCTCCCTGAATGTCTTGAGAGTAGATAAACTGAGTCTCTTCAACATCTCATCATTTCCTTGGAAAGGAAAAGGAGTTGGGACAAGGAGTCAAAGACAAAGAATGGTAAATCTGCAGGCTAAGGTAGCACAAGGAACATGGACAACAACAGAGAAAGGAAGCACAGCAGCTAGTAGAAAATGACCAGTGGTGACACAGAAAAGGACTGTGAAAGACTAATTCATTTTCAGGGGCTTTCAGTCAAGATTCTCACCTTGATACATACCCAGATTCCAGTGCTCTTACTCATATTTAATAGCATTTGTTCTGTCAGATGCTATTTAGAAGATATCTCCCAGAAATCACTGAAGCCACCTAAGCAGAGATGCAATTAGTGTGAATTGGAGATAGGGCTCTCATCGAATTAACATGGGCCAGAAACAATCTCTCTGTTGAAGCCAGGCTCTAAAAGAATTGAAAACTGTTTATAAACATATTCTTCTGAAATAAAACTGGGGTTTCAGCTAAACTCCTTATTTAAATATCATGTCTCATTTCTTCAAAGAGCTTCCATATTCAGAATAAGGAAGAGTCTTAATTTCTTAAGGATAATTTAAGTTAAGGGCAAGGGGAGTGGCATGTATGTGTGCATGTTTGCATGCATTAGAATGATAGGTCAGAGAAAATTAATCTGATTAGACCTACAGAACTTCCATAACTTGAATGAGGTCAAATTTTGCTGAAGGAATCCTGCTCCCAATCTAAGTCAGCTCTTCCTTGTATATAAGTATTTCTAGCATACCAGCAGTGGTGTGCTGTGGTTTCTTAGCACAGATCTCTCAGCTACTGAACTCTGATGCTTTACTCCTACAGATATCTGAAATTTTTTTCTCAGGAAAGTGTTCCCAGAACATTATGGCAAATTCAGTGATGATGGGAATGGGATTCCTGGAAATGCAATGCATTTCCAAGATTTCCGGTAGATGTGCAGCAGTATATAAAAATTCACTATCTAAGATTGTTCCTATTTTTGGTTTTCTGCCATGCCACTCCCATGGAAGTTGCCAGGTTTATAGTAGCAGCTTGTCCATAAACCAGCTCCTGAACCACTGCAGTTTTCAGCCCATCTAATATAAAACTGGAAGAATTTTATCTATTATCTCCCTTCCTTTTCAAGTCATCCATAATTTTTTCAACTATTATCTTCCTTTGCACTGAAAGAATTCTTTCCTAATCACTTTGGAGAATTTACCTCTGCTCTCTGCAAGATTATACTATCTTGAAGTCTACCAAAGGAATCCTTACACATGGGAGTATTGCATTATGATTGAGACTTGGCTGTAGCTTTTGGAGGTGAGGTTAGGGGTATGTGCGAATGCATAAAATGCCCAAGGAAATAACAGTTCTCACTGATCTCTAATTTTATCCTTACTTCATTGTCAGAGGCTTGTGTAACAATAGTGCTGTTTGCCTTTAACATTTGCTTTTGTAAATCCTCAGATGGTATTAATCCACAGTGAGACCTAAACAGAATATAAGACAAAGCACAGGCTACTGCTGAAACAGGTTAGTATGTGACCTGATAAGGCCCTGAAGTCAACAAAATTAAATTGACTTATGTGCCTGAACGGCCTGGTGGGTCAACCAGAGCAAATATATGTGAGGACATACAACCGCCTGGAGTTACAGCTGTAATTTCATATCATAACAATACCTCGAAGAAACTTCATGTAGAAACGGGTATTTGCTCTGTGAATCTGGAACACTCAGGAAAGGGAGGGAAGCCTCTGAAATCAGTGGCTAGTGTCCTTTATAAAACAGTTGTTTCAGTATATTAATCACTGGCATTTCTATTTTGTATGAGCAGGTCCAGAGAAAGGGCACAAAAAGTACTCAGCATATCCTGTTTGCAGATTGAAACAAAATACCTTTCCTCTTTAGCACCAAATGTAATTGAGGATGTAGTGGACAACTGAGTCATCCAGACTCTGCTTGGGCTGAAGCCATCTGTGCAAAAATGATACTAATTTTTAATGATAAAGGCAACCATGAAAAGAAAAGCCTGTCCATATGCTGTTTAATATGGATGTATCACACATGGCAATCTCTGCCCCAGGTGTATCTGAGCTGTTAGAGCAAATGGTTTGTTTCTGATTAACAGCTCATTTTTCTCTCTTAACTACAATCATGTACTTTTTGGAAAAAAAAATCACTTCAGTGACCATTTTAGGAAAGGCAGGCAGGACTGAGGAAGTCAATACTGCCTATCCACCCACACAGTGTTTCTTCTATGTCCCTGGTCTTTGAAGATGCAGATATTTGAGGCATTGCTTGCAAAAACAGTGCTACAGCAACACAGCTGACTTTTTTGGATAAAGCTCTGAAAGCACAAACACTTGTGCTACCTGTGGAAGGCAGCATTTCTAGGAAAGGAAATGCTACAGCAGCTTCTGTAAAGGAACTGTGAAACTCCTTCTCAACTTCAGACAGTGAAATGCTGTAGGAAATATGGAAGGAGAGGGACATTTTCCATGAGAAAAAGCTTTGACATACAAGCAGAATTAACGCTAACACCTTTCGCTTCACAGTTTGCAGAAAACGTGAGTTATGGAAAGATTGCAAATATTTCCTTTAGAGGAATAGCCATACTCACATGTATGCATCTAGTCTGCATTATACAGCCAATCACTAACACTAATCTCTTTACAGCCTCCTACACACAAAGCCTAAGGTGTCCCTATCACCATAACATTGCTTCAATATATTATTTTGCAGAGGTTGCAACAAGTGTAAGTGACATGGCCAAAGGGAAATTACAGCATCAAATAAAACAGCCTATCTCAGACCATAACCTCTCAGGGATGTCTTTCTTTCAGGTTTTGGGTTGGATAGTCTTGTGAATAATTACAGAGGGAAGAAAGACAAAGGGAAGAAGAAAAGAGATAGCAGCGTTGCTCCTATATGCCTGTTAGGTTTTGTTAATTGTTCTACTTAAATTTGAAATCTCTCCAAGATAGACCGTGACTAAGGCCTGTGCAGGGTTTAAAGAGAGAACTACATAGTATATAGACCTACAGAGAGTTTCTTTTGGTAGGACCTGCAAAGACTGACATTGCCAACATGAAGAAGGTCAGCACAGCCCTTTCAGTGTAGGGTAGGCAGCACTGCACCTCATTCACATGCCTAGAGCTAAGCCACAAAGACTGGGCTAGGATGAGGAGCTGGGTGACCAGACCAAGCCTCATGGCAGAATGAGAACCAGCACCGGGGCAAGGGTAGACCAGGAGATACACAGCAGTCACACAAGAGTATCAGCTGGTTATCAGACTCATGGAAGCCACAGGGAAAGCCACCCTGGTGAGCCCTCTCACCTGTCTGTGAGGACTGTGACAAACAGAAGTAAGAGCATTATGGTTTTATAACCCTGAGCAGAGACAAAGAACTGAAGATTATGGCCAAGAACAGCCAGGAGGTCACTTATCTTCTTCATCATATATTACTGGTAGTCTCTGTATTTTTCATGACCTATGTTCATTTCTTTTCTCATTGCTTTCATAGAGTCTTATTGTACATGCAGGTTCAGTGCTTCCAAGGTTTCTGAGCAGTTGCCTGTGGTGGCACTCACAAGGGGAATGCTTCTGCTTGTACAACATGAGCAGCCCATGTTGAAGAAATGGTTCACAAAATATTTCTCGCCATGTGCATTTCTTAACAACCCACACAGATATTCTAACATCCTGTCCAAATATCTGTGCCTCTGACCATCCTCCTAGTTTATCTCTATGGCTTCATTTGGCATCTGTCACCTCTTGTGAGAGCCATCCCTCACCCTTCTTGCCTGTTATCACCTCTGAGTTTGCCAAAGGGACAGTTGTGCTCATGCAGTTTTTGGATAAAGTGGAGGGGAAGAATTGCTGGGATAGTGTTTAATCCCTTGGAGGGATCTCATCCTGTCTGAGCCATATGGATGATATTGTGTGAGGCATAGGGGTTTTGGCAGAAAGCACAGGCAAAGAGTCCATTTCTTCTGCTAGTGTTGAGTAATTTGCTTTTAGAGATTTCATGTGCCCAGCACAAGAGAAGATTAGGCTGCAAATTCAGGAGTTAGGCCATATGTAACATTATATATACACAGTATAACTGTGCGTGTTTATGAGTATTTGGGGTGCTCTTTGATTTCTTTGAAGCGGTTTTCAAAATATTGTTTTTTAATACTTCAGGGGATAAAAGCCAATACAGTGCACATGAAGAAGAAACGTAATAAAAAGCATATAGTGTTTTTCAACTTTTCAACTTCTTCCTCCCTTGCAAGAAAAAAAACATATTTTAAAACAGAATGGTATGTGACTAGTATTTTAGTCATTACATCGTTTCACACTTGCAAGAAACCCATCACGCTTTAAAACCCCTTTGCAAACAACTCCCCTTCCCTCTTTATAGAACAAGAATGCTGTTCCTAGCATTAGCGTGCTGGTCTGCAGTCAAAGGGAATGCACATTCAGACCAGTCCAGGAGCATAAAATTACACTGGGTTTCAGCTCAAGTTCCACGAGGTAGTTCCAACTTAGCTGGAAGGATCTGCATTTTCCCTGGAAGCTTTGGTATTCCCTTACAGTGTTTCTTGAAGCCTGCCCTGATGTTTCTCAGAACCAGCATGAGAGTGCAGATGCTTTTAGAGAAGTTTTGCTTCAGATCAGCCCAAGGTTGTCTATTCTCTAGATAAGTGATTACCCTCTAAAATCAAAAAAGAGGAGAAAATTGACTTATAAAGTCATATAGATGGCAAAAATTCTTCAAAATATTTACCTAATTCTTCTTCCCTGGCTCCAATCTCTCCAGAACTGAAGAACTGACTTCAGCTGTGTTGCCCTGAGATAAAGCTCTTTGAAATCAAAGATTTCAATCAATTTCTTCAGACTCAAAAACCTCCTTCATCACTTTTCTGCAATACTTGTCCAAATGGCACAAGGGTGACAAGGAAACCATAAAGGCCCAAAGGCCCCAGAGATTTTACATATTACAGGTATTTTGAAGGCATTATCTGACATAACAGAATTAAAGGTAAAAGACACAGTGTGCCAGAGCTTACCATTGTCCTAGGGTCATGAAAAGGTGTGTAGAAGCACATTTATCTCCAAGTAATTTTGTGGTTTCCATTGTAGTTTCTCCCCAGAGGTGTAGGCTCAAGGCTGCTATGTACTCCAGAACCCACAGCCATGTCACTGCTACTTTGTGCATCCTTATTACCTGTCAGTGGCATCCTTCTGCAATCTTAGGCCTAGGTGCAAAGCACAAGCTCTTCGGGGCGGGAGCTGTCTCTCTTATGAAACATCTCTTTCATGAAGAAAACAAAGAGGTTGGTTTTTGGTCTAGATCCAGGTCACAGCTATGCAGAAGACTGAGGTCTGAACACCTGTAAGATACAAATGAAGCCCTGCTTTATTATGGGGAAGATTTCAAAGTTGTCATTTCAGCAAAATGAGGTCTGAGAGTGTTTCCTAAAGATGGAGAAATAAACACAATTGTGGCACTGCATGCCCCAGAGGGATACTTTGAATGCCAGCTGCACTGCGACCATATATAGGTAGTTCCTGAAATTCCATGTTTACATTTAAAGAAGCAGTTAGACAAGCATTAAGGCCTTGATACTATAGCAGATTCAATGCTCACAATAGTAGATTCAATTTTCATCGTTTATCAGATTGCTTTGGCTCACAGACTTCACTGTAAGTGATTGCAGGCATTGTTAAGGAAAAAAAAAAAACATTTTAGTCTTTAAGAATGAAAAGAGAACCCTGTAAAGTTATATTTAAAACAGCTGACTCAGCTTTAGCTATTGCAACAATATAAACAAAACATTGTTCTGTCTTTTCTTGTGAATGCTAAGTCATCAAAGGCACATAAACCTTTACAGTGGAAACAAACGTGAACCAAAGTAATTGACCCTAGACTTAAAGAGGTAGAAATAACCAGACATCTGGAAAGGTCTGACTTCAACAGAAGCTAATGTCTAGGAGCAAATTGGATCACCAAATTCTAACACATCTAGCTGTTTAATTACATAGATCTCTGCGGTGTTCTCTTGGCTGTGTCGATTTTTTTGCCATTTCTTTTCTTACTAGGATTTTCAGAGGCATCAGATTTCCACTCTCTGCATATTACTTTTTTTTTCCAAAGAATTCCTGCTCTTTTTTTCATGTTCCATTTTAAATCAAGTCCCACCTACAGCACATTTTGATATTTCTGAGCTGTCACTTCTACCTATGATTCATTTTTGCGTGTTTTGTCATTCCTAATTTTGCAGTTTCTAGAAGTGGCTGAAGAAGATGGCAGGTGATAGAAAGATCTACAGGAGAGAAGGAAGAAAACATCTTGTATTTCTTAGTGAGCTAAATTGCAGGCTGTGACATTTTCAACAGTCCATATGGAGGACTTCAAAGGACAGCAAATGCGTCCCCACAGAGACCGTAATGTGCATATGTAAGACACTTCAATCGCTTTTCATCTTCTATCGCCTGGCATTTCTCCTTAGGTTCAGTTTCCTGTGACTTGGGGATTTTTCAGTCCTTCAAGGCAGAGCAGGGATTGGGCTGATGGAGGCGATATATTCCCCGTTCTGAAATGGCCAGATATGGGAGAATACTGAAGAATATTTTCTTACTGCTGTTGTAAAGCTTTAAAGAAAGATCAGTTCATAGAAACAGACTACCCAGAAACTTCTGGATTAATATCTCCTTAGCTAAAACAATTGACCAAATAAATACCATAAATAATTTCTGAGTTGAAGTCAGATAAGAAAATTCAAATCTCCAAGATATAGAGAACTAGAACATGAAAACATGGTACTTCAGGTACTGTGAATCATTTGGAAACCTTGCAATAACTCTACCTTATTGAGATGACTCTGAGATATATACATTTGTTGTATTTGGGTCCATCTTCTCATCTTTTTTTTTTTTTTAACTAAGGGGTCTCTAATCAATATCTCATCTGTTTGCACTGCCATAGTGAAAGGTAAACTATTTCCCTTTTTTCATCTGCAGATTGAGAGGGTGCTGCAAGGATTCAATCAAGTCAGATATTAGTTCAAATTCATGACTCTCAACTCATTAACTAGTCTCACAGTAATCTTATTCTGCTTTTTAGATGCAAGCTCTGATGATGGCTGCTTAAATTTCACATTGCTTTCTTCACTGTCAATTATTATATACCTCTTCTTTCTGACACATCTTGGAACTGTTTCAATATGAAGTGTAGGCAGAGCTGTCATTAGCAATTTGACATATACACACATGCTACTTCTACTGCATCCTGGTCTGTACTATCCTAGCAGAATTAATCAAACCTGGCATGTCTCTGCAGTAAGGAATATATGGGGACTGCTAGCATCTAGAAGACACTAGTCAAAAACAGCTTCTTTGCAGGACTATTCCTATCAAAGTTAATAAGAACAACTTCTTGTCAGCATTTCTGGAAGTCAATCTGCTCATATCCTTCCTTCTTAACAGGAGGCCTTAGGAGAAGAAGCATCTAGGAGATATGAAACCAGTGTCTGCATGTAGTTCCCAATTTAGCCCACACCTCTGGAGAAGCAGCCCAGTGCTGTGGTGCATGGGGCAGTTTCACCTGTCCAAACAAAATCCACAAGAGATCCACCTCCAGGATTAGAAAAGGAAGTGGAAGATCAAAACTGTGCTGCTCCTACACTACAGAGACCTGCTCAGGGATGTGGTTTATTAGCCCAAGTGCTGCAATGCATTATATTATAGTTTCCAGTTATAATTATATATTATAACATGACTATATTATAGTTTCCAGTGCCTGACCTGGATTTTCGGCACAGTGCTCTGCTGTGGGAGGTGGTGTTTCTGGGATCTTGAATGCACTTACACATGTCTGTGTGTATCAGACACACATATGTGTGCTTTATCAGACAATTCCCCCTGGAAAACAGTCCTTCACAGGCAGGTATGGAAGCAGGTGATAGCTAAATTGGTAATGCTGCCAAGCTATTCATGAGTTAGAAAAAAGACTCCCAGCCATGGTCAAATGCTTGTGTTTTTCATCCAGACAAGGCCTGCCACTCAGAGCTGGAATGAATCAAGCAGAAATAAATAAATGCCTCACAGTCATGAAATGTTTGAAAAAGGAGACTTTGAAAAGCAACCTGAGTGCAGTTTTTGAGGTGAATTATTCAACCTGAGACCTCCTACATAACTGAAGCAAGTGAACTATTTTTTCTGCATGTCAGCACATTGTATTAAAACAAACTTATTTCCCAAGTATTACACAAAATAATTCCAAACTCATTCAGGTAAAGGCCTACCTCCTACAATGGCAGACAGTTGTCAAACACTTGTGGGTCCCAAGGACTGAGACAGATCAAGGTGAATAAGTTTTAAAAAACAAGTAGAGAAGGAGAAGAATTTTAGAAAAAGCTCAGACCATTTCCAGAGAAGTAACAAAGTCATTAAAGGATCACAGTTTTCTCTATTAATATAAGGTCCACGAAACTTACAGAAAGTTGAGTCAAAGCCCTTTGCTGCTTGTATATGAAAGTTGCATCCACACAGTAATCCAACGATGCTGATTCTAGCTGTAAGCCTAAAGGTAAAAGACCTTTTCTATTTTACTGAAGACTTCTTTATGTTACTGAATGCTGCACTGCCTACTTAACTCATTAAGGGTTTCTTTATTTTCAAGCTGCAGAAACTTCATTATGGTATCTTTAAATAATAATGTTCTCCTTTTATCCTGGAAATGCCAGTCAGCAAGTAAAACTAGATCAACCATATCCACTTCTGTGATCCAATCCTTGTGATTGATTTTCATGGCTGATTTTTCATGTTGTGCTTAATGCTCTGGCCAAGAATTTAGTTAGGCCAAAGCCTGTCTAATCCATCTAATTTAGTGTTTACACCAAAAAAAAACCCCAAAAAACAAAACAGTAATGTAATGCATTAACATGGGCTAAGGATTCAGGACCAAATATGCATTGACTTGGTTAAGAAACCTACGCTTTATCAGCAAAATTCTCAAGAGATTAATAACACAGTTCTAATGGAGAGTTAGTGCAATAGAGGGACAATAAAGAGTGGAATGTGCACTCCCTTTTGCCCCCTGTTAATATACTTCATATAAGCTCAGTTCATTTGTTGCAGGGTGAGAGTTATTGGAGATAATTCTATTTTTCAAGATATTATGCAGATTAATTTCCAGGAAAACCTCATGCAGTGCTGTTTTCATAGAATCACAGAATATTCTATGTTGGAAGGGACCCATAAGGACCATCAAGTCCAACTGTTAAGTGAATGGCCCATACAGGGAACAAACCCACAACCCACCTAATTGGTGTTATTAGCACCATGCTCCAACCAACTGAGCTAATCTCAGGGTCAGTTGAGGGACTACAGAAATTATTTCTACAGATTAAAGTCTGGTTTATCTCATCTTGCAGAGACAGACATGTGCAAAATGCAGAAACAGTTTGAAAAGAAACAAAGCGAAATTCAACCTCACTTTTTTCCCAAGGTTTTGATGTGAAGGATCCTGACAACAGAATACTAGAGTCTCCAATATCTTTCTACCTTTCCCGTGTCAGTGAAATGCTAACCGAGGGCATGAAGCACCCACCAGAAACCTCTGGAGAATCACCTATGTAAAGATGATATTTGAAACATGGTTTCTCTAGCAGTCAGTCTGTCCTTGTCAGTAACAGCCATTTCTCCTTATTTCCACTTTTTAATGCATCTGCCAGCCTCAGAAGTGTCTTTGCATTTCCACTCCTTTTTTCCCATCTGCCCTGCACTGGCAGCTCTTTAAATAACCACGTCTGTTAGTTGGTGACTTTATGCAGAAAGAGTTGAGCATAATTGGCAATATATTTCCCAGTAAATTCATTAGGCAAGAAGAATACATTTCTTCTTATTACAGCCCTTACACACAGGACCATCATTTCATTTTCCATTTTCCATTAAAATCTACTTCAAAACTTTCCATATCATATTACATTAGACCCTGTTGTTCCGTGGTACTTACAAATGGCAAGAGGAAATTGTGAGTAGCAGGCTAATGTCCTAATTTATAGACAAGGCAGGGCAGCTGGAAATTAGGTTTCTACCATAACCATCATCTGGGATCTATTATTAGATCAAATCCTGAGGCAACTTTCTGGAACTTCAACTTCAACTACGGAAGGACTCTTTCAGCAAACACTGCTGACTTCTCCAAAATCAACTTCCTGGGTCACTGAGTTTAGCACCTGGAAAAGCTCTCTTCTAACACTTGGAAATACTCCTTGTTTTTTCTCAGTGTCCTCTCAGCAAATCCTCTATCTTCTTGCTCATTCACTGGGGATGTTACAGGTGGGTGATGAACGTCTCTGCCCCCAACTTCAAGACATTGGGGACAGCAAAACTGCAAATTGCAAATATGTACCTGTGATAATGGCTTCCTCTTAAAATGCCCCAATGTGCCAGAGTGAGAAATAATCTAATTCTCTTCATACTTTATCAGATGCTGAAGACATTAAGTCAGCAAAGGAAGGCATTAGGGAAGGAAGAACTAAGCACTCTTATTTGTCCTAGGAGGCTAAAACTGACTGCTCTGACTCATCCCAGCTGCTAGCTCTGCTCTGCTGTACAGCATTACCTCCACTTTCACTCCCATTAGCAATAGAATTCTCCTGGCATTGCTCTGCACTGGCACACCTGTTAGAACAGCGGGATGGGTGCCTGGGAGGTGGTGATATAACACAGAGTTTACAGAGGTAACACTCCTCTTGGTCCCACAATCTTATGTCACTATATGCCTATATTTTAGTGTGACATATCTTCATTCATTAAATCTTATCGTGATTTGGACATTCATAAACACAGTTTCTACAAGCATTCACATATGTGTGGCTCTTACTCTAGCCAGGTACTGAAGTAGTCAACTATTCTGGGAAAACAGTACATATGGGCTGACAGGATCCCATATCTCGCTTTGAAGGGAACCACAAAATCCACTGGCAGTGTAGGTCTTCCATGTTCTACACTTCCAAATTCTCTGTTTCTTAACATATGTATGGATACTCTGCATGCACAGCTCAAACTGCCAATGTCACTCTCCTTCTGCCAAAAGACTTTTCAGCTCTCACAGTGTTCTGTGTACTGACAATGCTCTCCTTTGCACTATTCCTGCTTATTAAAGGCCAGGTTAACCTGTATTCCAGCAACATTGTTGGCTAAACAGAGCTTCCCCACAGAGGCCACCCTTGTCACATTCCTGTGCCACTGACAGTACTGATAACAAGGTCTGTCAGAGAACTAGGGGAGGGAAAGGATCCAGCCCTAAAACTGTTTTTCAGCCAGCTGCGTGATCAGTTATGCCAACACAACAGTGGAGCTGTACAGGATTGCAAGTGAATGTCAGGAAGCAGGACTCTTAAAGCAGCCCAGCCACCAGATACCTGTGTGGCAGTCGAGTTGTCATCACATGAGCCAGTGAACTCAGTGCTATGTCAGGGGGGCCTCTCCACCACTGTCCTAGTTAGAACAGCTGGGACCAGTTCATCACTGTATGGGTGTAATCCAAAACTGTGTATTCTATAGCATTCTATGCCATTTCCCAGGAACTGTTATCAATAGACCATTTACACCATCTGCCCAGAGCAACCTGACTCCTCAGGCTATAAACTGGGTGTTAAGAGGCCTGTGAGATAGGAGGGTGCCTCTCTGTCCTCACACTCTTTTGTGGAACTCCCCGCCCTGAGGGAAGTACTGAGCATTTCTGCCTGAACTGGAGGATATATAATCTTGGGGTCTTGGAACTTTTGGAACCACTCGTGGGATCCAGAGGAAGACTGCAGATCATTGCTCTCAACCAGACTGCAGATCACCACTCTCGACTGGACTGCAACCACCACTTTTCAACCAGACTGCAACCATCACTCTCAACCAGACTGCAATCATCACTCTTGACCAGACTGCAACAGCACTCTCACCAACAGGTTTTTCCCTCTCCTTTTACTTTGGACTCAGGGGGTCCAAAGAACACCACTCTGTTCATGCCCCAGGGTGCTGGGTTATACATTTGGGGTTTGTGGGTTAAAACCAATTGTTTGTCTGTATAATCGTACTTATTGTATTATTTTATTAAATTGTTATTCTGACTTATAATCTCTCTTTTGAGTTGAGTTCATTTCCCCTGCTGGTTTACCATTAAACCAGCACAACCACAAAGAAGCTATGTCACCATTCACCATTAGGAATCCAGAGGAGACTGGATAAGGGAAGTTTTGAGCTACTGCCATTCCAAAGGAATGACAAAAGGCAGTAGTTGTGGAGCAAGATGCATCCAGAACTGAAGCAGAAACCAGGAGTTTTGTGGTATATGGAATATTTATGTTTTCAGTTTTTAAGAAAACTTGGTTTAAATTTTGGGGTCGAGGCTGTCCACTGCAGAAAGGTGGAGATGGCCTTCATGTCCACTTCAGTGTTGTCTGTACTCTGGCTAATGGGTATATCTACTCCTGCACAAACTCACCATTGGAACTGGCCAACACAGAGCAACCAAGGAAGCTGTCCCTGGAACTGATCATGGACCAATACTCCAAAAGTACAGTTTATTTACAACTGTCCAAGCATCCTCCACAGTACAACAAAGTTTGTGTGCATTTTCCTATTAAGTGTCCTTATTCATTCCTGATCTATAACCTCTCTCTACCTTGGGAAATGAAACCTGGCAGTAGAGGCAATTTTTCTTCCTGCTTCCATCTGCCGCTGAATACACGTGCTGCAAGTTAAGGAGCTATGAATGATGGAGTGTGTGTAAATTTAATTTAATGACAGCTGGATAAAGAGTGATGGGTTAGAAAGGAGAGCACAAAGGTCTTTGGGTGGACTATGTAAATGAAGTCAGAGTCTGTATGTTAAGGACTATGCATTAGGAGAGAAAGAACCTGAGAAACAGTGGGGCTTTAAAGGGTGAAAATACGATCAAAAAGCCTTTGTATGTCTGTAGACAGGCAATATCATTTCTCTGGTGAATCAAAGAAGACACAGGCTGTTAACCCCATTGATCTGTATAGCCTAAAGTTTAAGTAAGATCCCTGAGAGCAGAATAACTGTGTCCAGGTTTATGCTTTTCTAAATAGGACACTGCCTCAGATCATGGCTATATCATGCTCTGAAATGAGAGAGTACCTCAGAAAACACTAAAAGCAAGGGGGTTTTATGAGATACTCACCACTTACTTGGATTCAAAATTTTGTATGTGAATTAATTAAGTTGTCTGTTCAAGTGTAAAAGATAACTAAGAATGCCATTACCAGTCCTAACCCATAAACAAGAGTAGACAAATTACCTTCAGACAGTATGGCGTCCCTCCAGTTATGATCTTTCTTCTTGACTTATTCACGGCTCCCAACTCAGAAACATTAATCAGAAATAAATGAAATGGACTCTAAAAGAGGTAAAAAAAAAAAAAAATCCAACAAGACAAATATATTTCAGCTTCCTGATTACTCATTATTTATAGTGAAATGGAGACTAGCATGTATCTAGGAGTTTTCCACATTATTTCCTATAATCAGTGGGTTTCAATGCCTAACCATACAATGACATTATCACCAAAAGGAAAGATGACAGACACTGTTCAAGACAAAAAATACTGCAGGCAAAAATACAGAAAGCATGCCTAATCATTTTTGTTATAATGAAGACTCCAAACCTTACCTTCACAGTTTCTTACAATAGTTATAACATAACACACCAGTATTTGTCATGTGACACTAAATAATTGAGATGCCAGTACTTAGGGACACAAGGAATGACAGCAGGAAGAAAAGATGTTGCATGTCATCACTATCACCTGCTCCTGCTACTGGTACTTTCTTTAGCTCCTGTGTCCTGGCAATGGATTTTACAACCTTAATACAATTCTAATTGCATTAAGAGGTTTTAAAAAATCTTCTCATGGACAAGTGCTGATCTGTGTTTAATTCAATGGAAATTGTGCTTATACTGCCAAGATGCGTAAATAAGAGTAAGATGTAGCTGTCTTCTGGGAATGACAGCTCCGAGGTTCTGAGATCTGCTATACCATTCTGCCTGAGTACAGAAGCACAGTCTAACTAGGTGAGGCCAAAGGACTCTCTATCCCAGTATCCTCTCTCTAAATATAGACTGGACTGTATGCTTAGAGGTAATCTTTGTATGGGGCACCTCATAACATCTGTGCTGGTGAGCTTTCTCTGCCACAGGTATCATCCAGACCATCAAGACTGAAAGGCAGCTGCTCCTCCTGCTCCACATCTCAGCTCTTTCAGAGCCTGCTTTAGTTCTCACCACTGTTGCACTCCTGTGACAATAACAGCCACAATTTCACTAGAGGAGTAAATACCTCTCTCTTTCTTCCTTTCTTTGTGGGCAAGGGGGAAGGTGGGGTGGAGGGAATTCAGCTCATGTCCCCAGTGCTTCCTCTTATGAGCAGCCACAAGTAATTGCTCCCAATCCACCAAACCCACAACAGAAATTATTTTATTAACCTCTACATTCCCCTTTCCACCATGACTTTTCCAGCTCATTCAGCCTCACTTTGCAGGAAAGCTATTCAACCGTCACACAATTGCTCTCAACTGATTTTTTTATCTTTTGTGTCCAGCAGTGTCTGGAATATTTGGGACCAGTACAGATGCTGACATACATCTCTCTGCTAGGATATTGGAAGAAGAGAAGGGGGAAGATGTTGCTCTGTTGAGCACCGCTATTGATCTAGGAAGTTATTAGTTGGCTTCTTGATAATGACCCACAGTCAGAAATACAGGAGCTGAAAAAAACAGGGGGAGGTGTTAGTCTCCCTTTTTTTTCCCTTCAGATCCTCTGGACTCCAATCCTGTTTGCTACATCCTTTCTAAAACAGACTCATCAGATGTATATTTAGTGCGGCTGACATGGCCATCTAGGGGCAGATTCTAGGTCATTCTCTACACTTTTTTCATAGGAAACCAGCAACACACAGTTGAGATTTTGTGAAAATTGCCAAAAGCTGATACCAGGATTTATTTCCAACAGGTTAATAGCCTGCTTACACTCCTATCTTGCACAGGTATGGTGAGGGCTTTTATTTTCTTTAGGTATATTCAGCAGGGTCTAAATATGTTAGAAGTTCAGGTATTTAGTGGGTCTCCCAAGTGAAAAGTTTTCCTGTGTACAGACATCCTCAGCACCTAAGGAGTCTCAGTAGCCAGCAAAACAGTTGGTAAGGTTCTATCTTTATTTATCCTTGAAGAAAAGAGGAAACCATTTCTATCTTGCCAGGCTTCATCATGAAAACACATCTATACTTAGTTTTTAGTGACAACCCCAAAGGTTAAAAAAATATAAAAAAATACCCTCACACAAAAAATATCACTGACATTGAAACAACAAGATGTTTTTGTATGGGATTTTCAGACTCCTCTTTGACAATTGGAACAGATGAGTCCACATATTGATTGGCAGGATCACACAATGGTAGAGGTTGGAAGAAACCACCTACAGACATCATCTAGGTCAACACAGTCAACTAGAACATGTTGCACAGGTTGTTTGGCTGAGTTCTGACTATCTCAAAGGATGGAGACTACATAGCCCTTCTGTATAGCAACTTGTTCCAGTATTCACTTAATCATAAAGATTTTTTTCCTTCTTAGGTTTAAGTAGAATTCCCTGCATTTGAATAATTACCCATTGTCTCATGCCTTTTGCCTGCCACCACTGAGAAAAGTCTGGCTCCATCTTTCTTACTCACGTGTTCTCCTCCCTTCCAACCCAGTATTTCTGCATATGGAAAAAATCCTCCCAAGCCTTCTCTTCTCCAGACTGAACACTCCCAGCTCTCTCAGCCTTTCCTCATAGCAGAGGTGTTCCTATCCCTTAATCATCTTTGTGGCCCTTTGCTGGTCTTGTCCCAGTACGTCCATGTCTCTTGGATAGGGGAGCCCAGAATTGGACCCATCACTGCAGATGCATCTCACCAGTGCTGAATATGGGGAAGAATCACCTCCCTTGACCTGCTCGGAAAACTCCTCCTAATGCAGCTCAGGTTACTGCTGGCCTCCTTTGCTGCAAGGGTGTATTGCTGGTTCATATTGAACTTTGTATCCACCAGGACCCCCAGGTGCTTTTCTAGAAAGTTGTTTTTCAGCTAGTCAGCCCCCACCACATCTGGGGCATGGTTATCCATCCCCAGACTCAGGACTTTGCTTTTACCTTTGTTGAACTTCATGAGGTTCCTGTCAGTCCATTTCCCCAGTCTGTTGAGTTTCTTTTGAATAGGAACACATCCATTTGGTCTATCATTTGCAAATTTCCTGATGGTGTACTTTGTCTCATACTTCAGGTCATTAGTGAAGTTTTAAACAGTTCTGGACCCAGTATTGACCCTGAGGATACTTCACTAGTGACCAGCTTCCAGCTGGACTTTGTGTCAAAGGTGCCCTCTAAGCCCATTGGTACAGTCAGTTTTTGATCCATTTCCCTGTTCATTTATCTAGGCCATATATCATCATTTTGACTTAAGGATGCTAGGGAAAACAGTGTCAAAAGCCTTGCTAAAGTCAAGAAAAACTACAGCACTGCTTTCCCCTCATCCAAGCTCATCATAGAAGACTATCAGATTGGGTCAGGTATGATTTGCCCTTTATAAATCCATACTTATTTTCCTAATCACCTTCTTGTCTTTCAAGTGTCTGGAAATGATTTGCAGGATTATCCAGGCCCTCATGCTCTCAGGCTTCAGGATGACACTGATCAGCCTATAGTTTTCCAAATTTTCTTTCTTGAAGATAAGAGTGATATTTGCCTACTTTCAGCCTTCTCTAGAGAGCCTTGTTCCCTTTCCAAGCAATTTTGAGGCAAATAGAGCCTGACCACCACTTTTACTTCCCAGTGTCATACTTTCAGTTCCTGGCTTGTGATCCATACTCTTCTCTTTCAAGACTCAGTATTGTCAAAAGGGACTGAACAGCTAAGTTATTGCTGGGTGACACGAGGCAGGAGAGGCACAAGAGAGTAGAGCTGCTGGGATTTTTCTGCACCTTCTTCTTATTCCTTCTAGAAAATAGAGTAAGGATTTTGCTCATTTTGCCTGTCTGCTCTTCTCCAGGAGATGGACAAGTGGAGCAGACATCTGAACAAAAACTGAGCTGATAATTCATTGGAGACTGAAGTTTCTCATCTCCCTGCAAACCAGCTCTTAATCACAGCAGAATCATCATTACCTTTGGCCTCTTCCTAAATAAAAAACAAAGCTTGCAGACTATTGACAGAAGCAGCTTCCAGCTTACCCTGAGAAGTAGTTGTATACAGAGACAGAAAAGTTAGCAAAATGCAAATTGAAGCAGTAAGAATATGCATTATCAAAATGAGAAGTCAAACAACATGGGGAAAACATATTTTCTGACAAGAGATGATCAGTCTTTCTCCTCTTTCAAGTATGTGTCAGGTTCTTCATATGTTAAACAAAAAAATCCACAAGACACATCCAAGCATCTCAGACCCAAAGGGTGAATTTCTTGGACAGCTTGGAAATAATATTTTCACAGCCTATGTTACATTCCCTGCTTCCACAGCCACAACCCAAATTTTATCCCAAGAACTCCATGTCAGCCTTCTGGTGTTTGTGTGATATAAACGTGGCACCAGAGGCTACATGCAGGTAAAGAACCAATTTGGCCATCTCTCTTACAGTTAAATTAAAGTTTTCAACCTACATTCACTTTGACACTCCTGAAGTATGCAAAGCCAATGAATCAGGCCCTTCAGCAATGTTGCATTTTTTTGCTTAAAAATATTTTGTATTAAAAATAAACACAAGATTTTCTAATTTATCCTCTTATTTGCTTCATATTTTCAGGTTTTGTTGCACACAAAGGTCTAGATGGACAAAGTAAACAAGCAAAGTAAGACCTACATCAAACTGAAACTGGGCAATTCTATACATTCTACCTTAATGGGTGACTTGTTTGAGACAGTGACTAAACTTTGACTTTGGTAGCTGAGTCTACCAGACTGCTGGGAAACAGATCATACAAAAATCAATTCTTTCATACTTTCTAAAGAGCCCAAAAGAGAAGTGAGATAAAAACTCATTTATTTAAAGTTTAACTGTAGAAGAGAACAAACATTGGGAAACAACCCAACATTTTTTCAAAGGTGTTAGCTGTGCAAATTCACCCATATGCCTGTACTTACTGTACTTTTTTGCTAACAGAGGAGGGCATCAGCAAAGAAGATAAATATTCTTTCATATCTTAAATACAATTCTGATTTCTTTGAAAGAGGATTTTAGGAAAGGAAAAATAAAAGCAGAGTTTGATTTATGCCCTTCTGATCCATGCCTGGCAGTCTTCTACAGCTGGAGTTTGTGGAGAAAGAATTGGAGGTAGCTGGGATTGGATTACTGTTACACTGGGCACTCTTTCTGTTTTTCTGTATGAAATACAGCATATAGGAGAAGACTACACACAGATACTGAACACTGGGAGGTCTTCTAGGAAACTGCAGGATTTTAGAGATCTCCCCACCCAAGGCAGGAAGTTGATATATTTGCCCATCCTACTTGGCCGTTTTCCAACTCCTGCAGTTTTGGATGTTTTTCTAATTTTGCCTGTTAGGAGGCACAGACACACAAGCACACACATACTGAAAACCCACAGGATTTTTTTCCATTCATATCCTAAACAGACACCCATGAAGAAAGTTATGTATCCATGTACATAACAGAATCATTGAACCATAGATTTGTTTAGGTTGGAAAAGACATCTAAGACCATCGAGTCCAACCATCAACCCAGCACTGCAAAGTCCACCACTAAATCATGTCCCCAAGTGCCACATCTACATGTCATTTAAATACCTCCAGGGATGGTGACTCAAACACTTCCCTGGGCTGCCTGCTCCAACACTTGGCAACTCTTTCAGTGAAGAAATTTTTCCCAATATCCAATCTAAACCTCCCCTGGAACAACTTGGGGCTACTTCCTCTCATCTTGTTACTTTTTACTGGGGAGAAGAGACTGACCTCTACCTCCTACAATCTCCTTTCAGGTAGTTGTAGAGAGCAAAAAGGTTCCCTTGAGCCTACTCTTCTCCAGGTTAAACAACCCCAGCTCCCTCAGCTGCTCCTCATAAGACTTGTACTCCAGACCCTTCACCAGCTCTGTTGCCCTTCTCTGGACATGCTCCAGCACCTCAGTGCCTTTCTTGAAGTGAGGAGCCCAGAAGTGGGCATAGAACTTGAGGTGCAGCGTAACCAGTGCCAAGTACAGGGGGACAATTACTTCCCTGGTCCTGCTGGCCACACTATTTCTGATACAGACCAGGATGTCATTGGCCTTCTTGGCCACCTGGGCACACTGCTGGCTTATGTTCAGCTGGCTGTTCACCAGCACCCCTGTCTCAGTTTAAAGAGACTGGAGTGTTTTGCTAAGGAGGATGAGTTATGAGGTAGACCAAACTCTTCTCTCTTAGCAATTGTAAATCCAAAATTAAGAGGTTCCAATCGAGGAAGTATGGAAAAAGGAAGAAATAACAACCTTTTATTAAAGGATATATGTATATTGGCAAAAACAGTAACAGAACACAAAAACAGCTAAGCAATAATCCTGTACCCAAAAAGTCCCCCTCAAAAAGGAAACAGTCTGATACTTCTCTGTCCTCCAGCGCAATTCTAATCACGGTGGGCAGGAGCGCTGTTGGATCTCTGGAGGAGCAGAGCCTGCAGTTGCCCTGTGTTGGTTGGCAGGGGGCGCTGTTGGGCTCTGGCGGTCGCCGTGTGGGGGACCCTGGATCATGGGAGAAGCCGAAATGGAGATCTCCCCCCACCAAGGAGGGGAAGGGGAAGAAAGGGGGAAGAAAGGTTGTTTCTTTCCCACTAAACTCACGCTGTCTGCGGCTGGCTGTAGACAGCACTCCTCCTTTGTTCGTCAGGGAGTACAAACTCTACGATGAAATCTGAGCAGATTTGGCTGGAACAGAGCAGACCATAGACAAACCGAGGCCAGAGAACAGACAGATGACCAGGTTGAGAGCAAAATGGCCTCCAAGCTTTTCCAATACATCTTGCCTTTAAGGCTCAAAGTGAAGTGTTCCCTATTTTGTAAGGAGAGGAGGAGAAAAACTCCTCCTCCCTCCCTGCAGTTTTTTTAGATGGGCTATTAGCCGGGAATGCAGGTCTGCCAGCTAGTTCTTTTGTATAGTTAATTACCCCTTCCCCCTCCTCGTTCAACCTCCTTCTCTTACAGTGGGACGGGGTAAAGGAAAATTTCTGCTTGGATTTTTAGAACGAGTAAGCCTATGACAACCCCAAAGTCCTTTTCCACCAGGCAGCTTTCCAGACACTCCTTCTCCAGCTTGTAGCACTGCATGGAGTTGTTGCAACCCAAGTGCAGGACCCAGAACTTGACCTTATTGAGCATCATACAGCTGGCCTCAGCCCATTGATCCAGCCTGTCCAAATCTCTCTGTAGAACCTTCCTACCTTCTAGCAGATCAACAGTCCTGGCCAAAATTGTTGTCTGCAAACTGACTGGGGGTGCACTTGATCCCCTCATCCATTATCCAATTGATAAAAATATTAAATAGAACTGGCTCCAACACTGATCCCTGGGGAACAACACCTGTGACTGGCTGCCAACTGTATGTAATTCCATTCACCAATGCTGTCGAGGCTCAGTCAGCCAGCCAGCTTTTACACAGCTAGGAATGCATCCATCCAAGCCATGAGCAATCAGGTTCTCTAGGAGAATGATGTGGAAAACATACTTCATGGCTATTCTGCCATACTTAGAGAACACCTCTTTTTCACTGGCTTAGGTACAAGATCAATGCAAAGCTGTAATCCTTCTGTACTCTTCAAAAGTCTCTCTTTCAACAAACATCCAGCCTGCAACCTCAGTTGGGATACCGGTCATGACAATAACTAGATATTTGCTCCTGACGCTGTCTTTGCTTCATACATTAAATTTTCCATTGCATTTGATCATTACCTCAAATGGCATCTCCATCTTGAAGCCTGCAGAATCTCCTCATCATTGGCTTCAAAAAGGCAAGATATAAACATATATAAAATATATTAACATATAATATATAGTATGTATAATAGATAGAGAGACAATATTTTCTATCTATACATATATGCATAGACAACGATACAAAAGAAAAAAATTAGGTACACTTTTTACACAAATTTCATTTCCATTTTTTTCCTTATAGAAATATATGCTCCGGTCTCAGGATGAAAAGAATATGAAAGAAGGAAAATATACTCCTGACTGAGATTATTCACATGTTAACATAATGCTGGAAGTTATTTAGATACTGTGGTGACAGCTGAAGTAACAACACCTGTAGAATCCAAAGTAATAAAAATACATTCACTGACAAGAACCTTATTTTTCACTCTTTTGCTATCTTGGTACGTACTATTCTTGGTTATTTCTCAAACTGTTGGAATATCTACAGAAGTTGTTAAGCTGATACCCAAGGGAATCCCCTTTCACCCACAGAGAACTGCAGAAACTTCTAAGAAATTCCCGTCTGCACAGGGCTCTACAAACTCTGGTGAGCAGTGAAGATGACGTCAATGCAACCATTCTTGCAACCACCTCCTGAGCTAATTTGAAGGTGGTATATCTACAGTCACAGATCAACCTACACAACCTGCAAGTGTTTCCAAGCTCTGAGGTTCAGTATTTCAGTTGTTCTACTACACAGCTTTGTGCACCTTCCCACCTTATGCCCTGATTTTCATGCAAGGTTTTCATGCCAATCTCTGAATATGAATAATGAAGACTTAGTGGAGTGAACTGCAGAATATATCCACTCTAGATATGGCCAGACACATTGCAATGATATTGGCAGATTCAATTCACAGAAACCACCTCACTAATCTGTAAGTAGCACTGACTTTCAGATGGGGGCTTGAAGATTCTGTATCCTATTAGCAATGCCTTGATCCATCCTCTTGTTTATTAAATCTGATTAATATTGAATTATATCAAATTTAGAAGGCTATGCCATGATTAATTTCACTTGTAGTTCTTCGGATTTCTGAAATGAAGACGTTAGCTGTTGCTATAAAAGTTACTTGTGGATCTTGAAGAAATTAAACCATATTAATGATATTGCTTTATGTTAATAGCAATAATGAAAGGACAGACAAAGAAATGAATCTCAAGTGCCTAAAGCCTCAAGGCAGTACAAAGATTGTGTCTCACTTTTAGGGTTTTGCTTGTGCCAGCCAGAGCACAGGGCCACCGCCATCACACTACGTGGCTGTCACAGCTCAGTTAAGCATCTTGATCCCTCATGGCCTTCTAGGCTTGATGTTTCCCCAGTGCACAGGTGACAGACATCTGTCTGTGTCACCAGTTTCAGGACCACACATCCCTTGGCAGCAGCAGAAGTTCAATAACCAGTTCACAACAAAATATTCAGAAACAAAGCGTCAGAGGCACTGACAAATGGCAGTGATGTTCTGACAGTGGTCAGAAGGGTCAGACATGCAAGTGAAGCTTTAACTGTGAGGGAACTACAAATGCCTGTTATGGTCAGGGGCTCTCAAAAGAAATGCCAGGCAAACGAACCATTGACCTTATTTGTCCTGAAGAAACATAAATCTTTTCAGCTCTTGTGAGGGTCAGTGCATGTAAAACAGAGATAGGTTCAAGCTTCCGGACTGAGATGCAATCTGGATTACAATTTAGAACCATCCCTTCCTTCCTGCTGAAAAAGTGCCCTTTCAGGCTTGTTCAGGAGTGTGAAGTCAGGCTTATCTCTATTGCACAGACCTCGGAATGCAAGAAAATGCTTGTCTGAAGCACATCAGCAAATACAAACACCATGTGGCAGAGGGATTTAAACTGCCCATGCATTGATTGCCTCCTGGCAAACAAAACTCACAGGTTCAGTGTTTATGATTTCAGGAAACCAATCCTGAACTGCTTAAGAGTGTTTTCACTATACAGAGGCCTTCTGAGGCAGCACTGCAAATGAAATTCCACACAAGTCACAAGACAATGATATCCTGAATGTTTTTCCTGGATATGCAAAAGATGAGAGATTTTTCCCCTTCTTTCTTTTACACACAAGTGAAAAACACACACTCCTTCCTCTGCACTGACTCAGTTGTTGCATAAAGATTATTTTTTCCAATCACACTTCAGTATCTTCAACACAGACTGGCTTTGGGCTATTGCCAAGACTTTAATGAAAGCTTCACTAAAGCAGCCATAAAAAATCATTTCATTTGTGCTAAGATGCCCCCTGAACCTGAACTTGCCTGCTTGGCTTGACTCTGCACTGCCAGTTGACTCCTGCGTATCAGATCTCAGTTGTTACAATCTTCTAATTCTTTCCCACACTCCTCCAAGGATTTTCTTGATCTTTCTATCTATCTATTACACATCTATGGATGGTAACATCCATATGCTACCATCTTCCTGGTGAACTATGTTCACCTAGTTGGCAACTGACCTAGACACGGACAAACATGTAATCAAGGAATTATTACAACAATCAAATCAAGGGATGGTATCTCCATTGCTGGCTCATGTACCAAGATGGGCAGCCAGCAAAATATCCCTTTTACATGAAATTCATAGGTGGAAAACAGCCTACCACAAGCTTTTCTGTCCATGTATATTATGCTAAGAGTATACAGGCACAGGCTAAAAATAAGTAAACCAACGCAGGAAGCTTGGATGTAACAGGAACTCCAGTCAAGGGAGAAGACAATAGAAAGAGTTGCTCCAAGTGGAGAAGCATAGCTACTATGAGACAGTTCAAGGCTTCAATCTCTGCGACAGCAATTTTCTGAAGTGCTTCTTGCGGCTTGACTAGGACCAGACAAAGAGGAGACGACCTGTTGAGTTAGTTCAAGGCATAGTTCAGAAAATGGTAATGGACACAGAAGGTTTAATTTATTATGACTTGGGAAAGCTTGGATAGATGGAGAGTATAAAGAAAGAAATGTCTCTGTACAACAGAAATAATTTTTTCACATCTGAAATCAAAATCAATACAGAATAGTTTTTACAGTTAAGACTTTAAAAAAAAACAACAAGTGTTAAGGAGAGCAACATGATGTAACAGATATTTGAAGGATTAAGTCATTAAACTAGAGATTAAATTTTCAAATAAAGTTTAACATAGAAGTTCATGGAAGTCTAAGAGGAAACAGTGAATTACAGTGTCAACAAATAAATAAAACTTGTTATGGCAGGTCTACAAAAACAGATGATCAGCTCAAGATCACCCTTCCAAATACTTTGTAAGAGCCTAAAAATGAGGTGATGGTCTGAAATGCTTGGCTGTATGTGATAATAAGATATCTCAAAAGTTTGGTGAAAAGTATAGTCTTCATCATAATACTGAAGGTGTACTAATTATATAGGAATGACCTAGTAGGGACAACTCTGAATGAGCATTTACATATTAAAGAAAGCAGAGAGTCAAATAGGATACAAAAATTAACAATGCCAATAAGAAGCATTGAGTCCATACAGAGCAAATTTTCCATGCCCAAATTGAAAAGGATTGTTATTATTTTTGCTGTTGTTATTATTATTATAAAGATAACTATATTCTTAAGTATCCAGAGGAGTGGCTGGGAATAAGAGTGCAAGTGCAAAAGACTAATTATGGAGCAGTTTCATCTTCCTACATACTGAGCAAATTTCACAATATCACAGAATAAGCAATTTTACACCATTTAAACTACATTTTCTTGGAACAACTAACATCCAGAAGTGGAGAAGCAATGCTTGATTGTTTCCTGAGTACATTACTGGATTTGTATCAAAATGATACTGATATAGTGACCATGACTATTAAAGAAAGACAATCTCAAAGACAGCAATTCACATCCATGCCAAACCCCAGCATTTAGGATTGGCACATTAGAAATATAGAATGTGATAGAACAGCTGCAACCTTCTACTGCCTATCAACATCTTTCTAAAATGCGTGAGAAACAGGAGAATTTCAGGTCATAGGGATGTAAAGAAGCACACTTGTAGGGCTACAGATGAAAGAATGCTTTGCACTGATGTTTGCTATGGAGGAGCTTAGTTAAGTTTCTTCACTCATACAGTGCTTTGAAGGAGCAGCTAGGAGGAGGTGTCTCAAACTGAAGAGCCAGTAGTAAAGAATCCTAGAATCATAGAATCAGATGGGTTGGAAGGGACCTCTGAGATCATCAAGTCCAACCCTTGGTCCACTACCACCGTGGTTACTAGACCATGGCACTAAGTGCCACATCCAGTCTCATCTTAAAAACCTCCAAGGACGGAGAATCCACCACTTCCCTGGGCAGCCCATTCCAATGCCTGATTATCCTCTCTGTAAAGAATTTCTTCCTAATATCCAACCTAAACCTCCCCTGGCAGAGCTTAAGACCATGCCCTCTTGTCTTATTGATAGCTGCCTGGGAGAAGAGACCAATCCCCACCTGGCTACAACCTCCTTTCAGGGAGTTGTACAGAGTGATGAGGTCTCCCCTGAGCCTCCTCTTCTCCAGGCTGAACAGCCCCAGCTCCCTCAGCCTCTCCTCATAGGACTTGTGCTGGAGTCCCTTCACCAGCCTTGTTGCTCTTCTCTGGACCTGCTCCAGCACCTCAATATCCTTCCTGAACTGAGGGGCCCAGAACTGGACACAGCACTCCAGGTGTGGCCTCACCAGTGCTGAGTACAGGGGAAGAATCACTTCCCTGGACCTGTTGGCCACACTGTTCCTGATCCAGGCCAGAATGCCATTGGCCTTCTTGGCCACCTGGGCACACTGCTGGCTCATGTTCAGCTTCCTGTCAATCCAGACTCCCAGGTCCCTTTCAGACTGGTTGCTTTTCAGCCACTTTGTGCCCAGCCTGTAGCACTGCATGGGGTTGCTGTGACCAAAGTGCAGGACCCAGCACTTGGCCTTTTAGAACAAATCAGTAGAAGTAGTGTAAAAAAATGTCCAAAAAACAGATATTCCTGAAGAATTCTAAAGGAATTGTGCTATTAAGCAGGAGCTGTAAACCCTCACTTAAATCAGACATATTATCTGAAGAATGGAGGATTGGAAATCTGATGACAATTTTTGGAAGATTGCCATAGGTAAGACCAATAAATCTAACTTCCTTCCAGGGAATCAGCAAAAACTGTAAAAGAAATAGAATTCCCTCCAAACCACATGTAATCTAGTCCTCTTAGGCTTGTGTTGTGACACCTCTGAGGATCTACACAAACAGGACCCACATGACTTCATATTCTAGAGTATACATAACATATTCTAACATAAGTGAAAAATGTTCTGATCCAAAGTAAAAATTTTAAATTTTAATTGCTTAGTTGGTGTGGTCTAGATCACCAAAACAAATTTAAAAAATCCCAAACAAACAACAAACAACCAAAAAGACCAACTTTCTTAGACTTGACTAATGAAGTACAGTAAATAGTAAAAATAAGTGATAACCTCTGTACACACATTGATTATGTAGTGCAAGGAACATATATTGATAATATATGATCCAGTACCACAGTTCACAATCCCACGCCATGTTTCATGCCACTGCTTTTCATAACATTTCCATTTACTCTGCCTTACCTTGTTCTTTTTCCTCTGACTGATTTTTCCATTTCTCACCTATCATTTATTTCAAGTTCCAGTACTGACAACCTGTTCCCTGGCCTATGCCGTTCCCTGTAATATCTAGTTATTTTCCCATTCTTGCTGCTTAGGTAATTTTCACTGTTTTCTCAACTAAACACAGAAGTGTTTATTTTTTGTATACCTTTGTTAATTCTTGTTTCATCAGTGTTTAAACCTGAAGACCACTCCCTATATCAACCATAGCTCTAGTTTAACCTTGCGACAGCAAGGTATTTTCCTGTGACTACTCAAAACTGATTTTGTGTGATGAATTCTGGCTCTAAACTTATTATTTCATCAATAATCATTTGACATAAGAGTTCTCAAATATTTAACATGGCACATTTCATTTCATCTTGCTTTATAGGCTTTTAGTTTCCTGAGCTTTGATGTTCATTCACATTGCTGGGTTGTGGAAAGCACTGATCATATGTTAACGTTCTTTTGCACTGAAATGACTATGACCTAAGCAATTTGAAAATGATTTAGACCCAACAGTCCATCAGTTAAACATGTTCTGTAGCTGCAAAAGCAAAAGCTGCCTGAGAACTATGCACCAGTTTACTACAAAAGCTTGAACGTATATTTTCATATCAAACACCATCCTGCATTAGAATTCACGTACAAAATAGTTTTACAGTCTTTACCTTAATGAAAGATTGAACCTTTTTTATGAGTTTATAGAATCATTCTTACATTTTCTGAGCAATCCAACCACGCCAGAACAAGACGTGCAAGGCCTACTAACGTAGTGCTGTAGCCACTGTAATCAGAACACAGCAGCATTATCTAAAGTCATGAAGCCATACTTACCTGCAACTGTGTTAAAATGATGCTTGGGAAGCTAAACAATAACTATGTGTCAGGCTATCTAGAAACAGATGATCTGCTGAGAACAAGAGTCAAGCACACCAGCTAGGTATAACATAGTAGGTACAGTCGACACAATCATGTCATTAACAGCAGATCACAATTCTGGAAGCAATATTTAGCCTGTAAGCTGAATGAAACAGACAGGCTAAGATTACTTCATACATTGAAGATTATGAGCACTGATTTTCTCTTGATTTTTAATTACATGTCAGAAACTGAAGTCTCTACCTCATACATGACAATCTCTATATGGACATATAAGGAGGGCTTTTTTTTTACACAACTATTTAATGTTAAAATCAATTTCAAGGGCTACCTAATATTCAAAATATAACAATTTGGTAGTCAGATTCTGTACCTTTTTTTTCCCTAAGAAATCAATGAAAGGAAGCCTACAGATGACTCAGAAGAACACAGAAAGAGATTTCAAGAATACAAAAGGTTTTTGCAAAGAGAAAAGTAACAGTATTCATAAAAAAAAAAGAGGATAATAAATAAGGAATTTAAACTGGACTTTAAAATGAGAAAGCTCAGCTTAGACCACAGGAAACATTCGTAACGTTAACAGTTGTGAAAGACTGGGCTGGGGCACCTGGAAAGTTTTACAATACAATTTTCTTGGTCACATAACCACCTCATGGGTTTTGATGGAATCCATAATAATTGCAAATTTTAAACAGTAACAGTCAGTAGCAGCTCAGTAACCCCAGATGCAGCAGCCTGAGTCTTCCTGAGTGAGAACAGAACATAACTTCTGGCTGTCAAGTGAATTATCAAAACTATTAGTCAATGAATTACCAACACGAGTTCAGCTAGAGCTAGAGAGTGGATACAAATTATTACAGGTAGCAAGCCTATCTGGTTATCATTTCTCTGGCTCAGAATAATTGAGCTTTTGCTCATTTAGAGACTGGTAAAAGGCCAACCTTTGAAGTTTGTAAAAAAGAATAACTGGTTACATACAAGCACCTGTGAGAAGTTTATCAAGTCTAATTGGTCCTACCTTGAGGCAAATAATCAATCTCAAAATCCTTTCCAGACTTATTTTCTATTATTTTAGTGATCCTATTGGCATAGAGAAAGAAAGAAGGGAAAATATGTCTTGCACCAATTTCTCTAGCAAATGAGCTACGGAATAGAATATTTTTCATTGCTTTTGTGTAAATGGATATTGCTAAAGCTATTCCTTTACAGATATGTTGAACTAAAAGAGATCAGGTTCTCCTATTCTGCATTAAAGAGTGTCCACACACGCAAGTAATCCAGCAGTGTTTTCCCAAAATAACTATAGGCACATAAAAGACCTTCTGTAAAATAAGTAGTATGAAAGTTAGAAACACTGATTAAACATTTCATGACATGGCTTGAGAAATGGTCTCATGGGTTAAAGATCAGAAAACAGAATGCAGATGCCTCTATTTTACCATTCCTCTTGAAGCTTTTATCTCCTTTCCATTTTACTCTGCTTTTTTAAATGATGAGCATTCACTAATCAGATGTGAAGATAGCAAGCTTGAATTCAGACAACCAGTAGCTAAAGAAAAATGCTTCAGAGGAATATTAGCAAGATAGCACCATCTCAATCCAACAATTCTGTTATAAAGAAGATGTCTAACACTTCCTGTAAGAATAAACAGGAAGGAAAAGAGAAGAATACAGTGCGGATCTGTACTGACAGACAGGAAAAAACTACTGTGGAACCTGTTTAGTGGCAGTGAGAACAAAAAGTTGGCATGTTTCTTCTGTTCTTTACCCATTCAAACAAGATTATCAAAACTAGGATAGTTTCTGAACCGACCTTTTGTACCATTTTATATGAATCAAGAACATCACTTTTCTAAAATTTTGGGAGAACGTCAACATCTAAGATCAAGAATGGATGCCTCAGTACTTTACATTTAAACTCCATGATTTTGTTCCAGGTTTTCAAGAGTTTGTTTTTTGCTACCAGAGCCAAAAACTTACCTGGATAATAGTAGTAGTCATTTTCCATCACTGCACTCAGTAAATTCACTTAATTCTAGGCAGTGCTTTATTGGACAGCAACACTCACAGTCTGATTGCTTCAATAACATTCATTTCTCCTGCATTATCTAAAACGATGCCTTCTTAATGTGAAACAAATATTGCTAACATCTCCTCCTGCATTTTGTGACCTGTGGGTTTAGAAAAAGATCAGCATACAGTTCCTCCGTTAGGAATTCCTCTTGGGTTTGTCATATGCCTGTAAACCCCACCTTCTACCCCCTGCCTCATTTTTACAATGCATATAGAGTTTAAAAGCATGTCATGCAGATGCCTATTCCAGTAATTGCCTATGGGCCTTAAGGCAATTGAAACTCTGAATTCATTTTCAAGCTATGCTCAGCAGCAGTTTGAAGATTTTGAGCCATTTAAAACGCTTCCTTGAAGAATTATTCCTTAGCATCTGTTTTATTTTTTTCCTCTCAGGTCACTCTAATTTAATCAACAGTTGCCTGATTTACTGCATGAGCTACCTTCACATACAAATATTAACACAGGGGAACCTGAAAGGGCTACAAAGCCTTAGAGTGATTCAAGACATATTTTTCCTGTAGGATAGCGGTCCTTTCAGTATATAGGGAAGGACTAATGGATGATAACTGAAGTCCATGAACAGAACCTGACAGACAGAAGAGGCCTCAGAAAAAGACCTTGCTCTAATCTGTTATTCTGACCTCTGATTCTCCTGGGTAGTTCCTGTTGAGGTAGGTATAAGCAAATATGATGCTCATTGTCCAGCACCCTCAAGGATAGGAATTCCTTTTTTTCATGGTGCCTGAACAACGGAAAACCCTTCTTTAGTCACTTCCAAATCAAATATTCAGCTTCATTGCACCACTGGTATTTCTGCTCTGGTTATGGTGTGTGTAGAGCATAATGAAACTCTTTCTAAATCAGACAGAGTTGTAGCATAGCTGGAGTGACAGGTTCACACTCTGATAAGTTGCCATGATTTCTATATAAGCTTCAAAAATTGGGTTTGTGAATTGGTTGAATAGCATGAAATTAAGGTATGAGCCCGAACAAAGACAAAAGGAAAAATGTAGCTGAACATCCAAAGAAAACACCCTCACACTGAAATAACACTATGACACTTCCTCTCCTGTCCCCTTCTATCAATGTTCAAGACTACTGTCAGGCATCTGATCACTTAAATGCCTTCATATTGTCAATTAAGTAAAATGTGGAGGTACAAACACTTCAGGTCAAAAGACTCTGGCTGGCTTTTTGGTGGAATGTAAATATGTAAAACTGGTTTTAAAAGGGTCATTGTGAAAAAAGGGGGAAGTTGCTTCAAATGCTGAAGTCTATCAGTATCACACAACTTGGAAACGGCCCTCCCCTTTAGTCCTCAAGGTAGGAAAGACCTGGCTTGTGAGAAGTATGTGGAGCCCTTGTAAGAGAGCTGAGCTGTCAGCCCACTTTTGGTGGAAACGATTACGAGCTCACTACACAGGATAGTGCTAGAGAGCAACAGAAACAAAATGTAATTAGGCAGGGAAAACAGAGCAGGAGGCATCTAAGAGCCACTGCAGAAAGATGTTACATGATCAGAGGCAGGATTCAAACATATAAACAGTACATTATTAGCATTTGAGTCACATAGAGAGTAAACTCAAGAATTTTAGTGGCTTGCCAAGAAAATCAATGCCTTAAGTCACTGATGACTTGCAGAGCTAGGCAACTTGCTGTTGAGCTTGTGATGATGTTCTAACTAGATGACTAGTCCATAGCTTTTTAATTGGCCTTCCTGTTCTCAGTCACTTCTTTGAGAATGGATTTATATAAGTAGTGCCTGTCATTTACCGTTAATGATCTGAAATTCCAGCTCCCATGAAACAATTTGTTTTGAGTTCAAAGAGATTGTTCTCCACTGATAGACATCATATATCAAAATCTATCAACAGAACTGATTCAAGTGAGTTGCATCAGACAAAGCAAGGATGGAATGCATACAAAAGTCTACTTGTGCAAAAGATTAAATGTCCATTACATCTATCTGTTCTTCAACACTTTTCAGGCACTTTGTCCAATGCAGAGAGATAATCTTGCATTTCACTCTTTTACTAGGATAATTTTTCAAAATTCTTTATCAACATGGAATTGGGTCCTGGGTTTGGATTTTTCTTGAGTGTTTGGAGATTCTGATGGGGAAAATGACAACATTTCATACAGGGATCAGTGAAGAACTGGGAAGATTTAATTCCTTTGCTTAACAGAAATCTCAAAGCAGGCAAACTGTCAGAAACCTTGGCAAAATACAAAATGCAAATGATTCTCCCTTCTGATTTGCAGCCACACTCAAGCTCCAGCTAGGAAGATCACACTCCTCTTCAAGCAACACTGAGTTCAAATTTGTTCTTATCTAGGTGATTGATTGAAGCCAGTGTAGTTTCAGGAAGAGACTGAAAACAGTAGCAAAGCAACTAGCCAACTCTCTTCATTCTCTGTGAGGCCCCACATGACACAGGAATCACTCCATCAGCTAATGCAGATAAAGAGATCTACATCCGAGGCTGTCAGCAGACCACATTTTACGAACATTACCTCCACTTAAGTTGTATTTGTGTCTGGTGTTCCTGTAGCAATTATCTTTCTGGCTGTACTTTAGAATACTTAATTCAATTGGACAGATGAAGACATTGAGTTGTACAAATGGATGCTGCAAAAGAAGTGTGCTAGAGGACCTCTACATCTTTGGATATGGTTTTGGCAGATGTCCTGATTACATACACAATCTCTTTAATGTTCAAATTATGTTTTGTTAATGGTGTTTGCCCTCAGTACATTGGTTGTAATTTACAAGCTGTAATCTGGTCTGTGTCTGCTACTGCATTATTGCTCTATTAATACCTATTAAGTCTCTGCAATATATTAAAATTCACGTTCCACACATTTTTCATGGAATGTTTCAGGCTAATGCATATTAAATAAAAAGTCTAACAGTCATGAAGCAAATAACACTATCCAGAAACAAAAAGGAAAAACAAAACTCTAAATGTGTTTAAAAGACATTATTAAATTTCGACCCGAGGAACAGGCTAAAAAGCTAACAGGAATTTGCAGAAAATCAACAAAGACATTGTTGTCAGTATTAGCAAGTAAAATAAAATACAAAACAATTTGCATACCTAACGTACATTTCTAAAAAGGCATAAATAGTATTTTATGCCCCCCCATGTGCTAAGAAAACTTTGTTATGTCCCTAAATTCTGTGAATAAAAATTCTGACGTTTTAGCGAGTATGACTGGCAGTAGGTTTCTGAGAACATCTGATGGCACTTTGGAACACCTGCAGCTTTCCAACTAACAGAGAACAAAATAAGCATCTCTTGAATCAGCAACATACACCTACTATAAGTAAGAAATTAATGAATAAACAACATCCTGAACATTTAGAAAGAAGAATTACACAGAGAGATTTTGACTATACAGATCTGATATTAATGATGGTATAACAAGCTCAAGTGAACAAAGTACAGCTAAATAAGGAAGGAAAGGTATGTGTGTGAGGCACAGTAGTTGTGAAGTCACAGCTACTGCAGTAATTGTGAATTTCCAAGAAAAGAGATTGAAACTACAGAAAGATCAGATTTTACTTGCCTTTTCCAGGCCTCATGTAAAATATATGGTTTCACTGTATAATAAGAACAAAAGAATACCTCACATGAATTTTCTAATCCCAAGGATACAGAAAAACCAATTAAATAACATACAATTCATCAAGAAAAAAAAGCTAGGTAGTACTGTGTACCAATGGATGACATTTTCCAAGAAGCTCAGCTGGAAGACAGGAAGCCTACACTCCTGTGTACAATCCAACACTCACTGCAGAGTACATTTCTACACTAGAGCGGAATGTTTCCAAATGGCCCAAATGTTGTCTCTGAGATTCTAAGAAATACACACAAAAGAAGAAAAACAAGTCACAAAAGCAATACAAAAGGAAGCAGTATTAATACAAAAGCTGTTACTAATCCAGTGAAAATCCCTGATACAGAGATACAGCTTTGCTTTTTTCTCCTAATAAATAATATTAAATTCCCTTATCTAATAAAAAAATTCAAACACGAGAAAAGCATTCATACTGTGGTCATTGCTTTGGCAGGTTATGGGCAATCTTTCTCTCTCGGCCCTCCGAAATGTTACCAATTCCTTGCCGCTTTATTTGCCAGTTATTTTCAGTTTTATAAAAATACATTATCAGCAGTATAATAACAAATTATGCCAGAATCCTTTATTTTTACCTTTTGTAGTTTTTTTCCTGAAATTCCTAGTATTCTTTACAGAAAAATTTTTAGATTATAACAAATTAAGGAAAAAAAAGACTGATGTTAGACAATCCTATTTAAATAACACATTTCATGAGTTATATGTATTTTATTTATTTTTTTAACAGTGCATTGTACCATTTCCCTTTTACCACTGAAAAACTAAGAACAGAAGTCATTCCGTGCGCAGTCAGTACCACCAAGAAAGACTATCACACAGGAGCAGTTAGAATTTTCACACTCAAAAACCTGTCTTAATGTCAGCCTGCAGACTTTTCTCATATTGCTTCATGACTATTGTGTATAGAATAATTTGTGATTACAACTGGAAATGCTGACATCCATAGGAGCGATTAAAAACTGAGTTTTGCAGACCAGTTCTAAACTTCTGGGTTTTTCAGATCAGCTATAATGGAAATTCACAGAACTACAGGGTGGAAGGGACATCTGCAAATCATCTCATCCAACTGCCTTGCTCAAGCAGGGTCACCTAGAGCTGAATGCCTAGGACCATGTCCAGAGGCTTTTTGAATAGCTCCAAGAATGGAGAGTCCACAACCTCTCTGGACTGTGCCAGCACTCAGTCACCTTCACAGTGACAGCATGTTCAGACAGAGCCTCTGGGTCTTCATCTTTGTGCCCGTTGCCATTGGTCCTATCACTGGGTACCACTGAAAAGAGCCTGCCTCTGTCCTCTTTGCACATTCCCTTCAGATGTTTATACACTTTGATAAGATCCTCCTGAGCCTAGTCTTCTCCAGGTGGACAGTCTCAGCTCCCTCAGCCTTTTCTCCTTTGTGAGATGCTCCTGTCCTTTCATCGTCTTTGGGGCCCTTTGTTGGACTCTCTTTGTTGGGCTCACTCCAAAATGTCTATGTACTTGTCTCTTGTACTGGAGAGCTAGCACCGGACACAGCACTCAATGGTGGCCTCACTAGTGCTGAGCAGAGGTGAAGGATCAACTTCCTTGACCTGCTGGCAAAAGCCCTATAGTGCAGCCCAGGATACCATTAACCTTCTATGCCACAAGGGTACACTGCTGGCTTATGTTTAACTTTGTCCACAAGGACTCCCAGGTCCTCTTCTGCAAAGATGTATCTGCACATCCTCATTTACCACTTTAGCTTTTCCCTTCTGTTGTTTCTGTTTACTAGTGGCGGTACTAGGACATCCACACAATCAGCTGCATCAACAGCAGCTAGGAATGAGGTCAAAACACAGCTTTGTATCACTACGTTTCTGCTTCCAGGTTTTATTTTCTTAAACAAATTATTAACTGTGGTGTATGCAACAAGACTGGAAAGTGAGTCAAGCTCATAGAAACTAGATTTTCTCTCTTCTCCAGGAATACATCAAGAGTTTCTATTTTCAAACAAATAAATAATTATAAGAACGTTTTTTGATGCAAGATCTCCATTTTGAGGGAAGAAAGAAGATCTAATTGCTAAAATACAAGTAAAAAAAAATCAAGAAACTTGATCTTACAAGCTTGGCATGAAAATAGCATTCAAAACAAATTCTCAAGGACTTGCTCTTCTCATCCATATGTGCTGTTTCACTCAACAAAACCTTCCACCAGAGTTCTGGTCTATGGATAAAAGAGCTAAGCTATTGCTAAGCATCCCTCTCTTTGTATAGCTTTTGCATCTGTAAAATGAGGATCTTAAACTTTACCTTGTTTGGGTGCTAAAAGATTTAGTTAATTAATGTCTATAAAGCACTTTAGAGCCTTAAATGGGAAGTTGTACAGGAATGCAAATTACTATTAAAGTCCTCCAATATGTTACAAAAATACAAGTGCCTTATCTCATCTAAACAAAACTCTCAAATGTAATAACAAAATTTCAAAATATTTACCAGGATTCCTAGTCTTCTTCCCACCTTTTGTATCTACTTTGTCCCAGTGACACACAGTAATAATCTTCACCTCCCTCTAAAACAGAATGAAAAAGAAAATTGCAAGAAAATTCCACAAATACAAAGGAATAATATTGAAATACCAACAAATCTAAAGGCTTTTTACAAAACCTCCTGACATCCTGAGTCAAAGCTACAGGATGTTAGTCCCTACCATTAAGGGTATTTCAGCCTTAATATTTTACTTGGCAATGAAGCAAATATGTAGAATAATTACTGTCAAGCACTTAACACATTGAAATGAAGAGGATATATATAATTTGCTTTAGGAAAAAACAGCAGTATGTGCTGTAGTGATGATTACAGAAATTCAGTACAAAATTCACTGTGTTTTCTCTTACAAATTATGGTGTAACATATTTCAGGATACCTTTCAGGTTTTTTTTTTATTTGAATGCAATGCATTGGGCTGTCTCTTTAAAGCAGTGAACAGTGAACCTTTACAATGTGCAGTCTTGATAAATAGGAATGAGACGAGGCAGGGGTAACAATCACACATTCAAAAAAGTTGGCAAACCCCTCTTCTCTTCAGTTTAAACAAAAGATGCAGCTTGTTGCCAAGCATGTTTGGCTGACAAATTAAGAATATCTTCTAGATCTTTCTGAGGTATACAAAAGAACAGTGCAGCTACAGAGGAATACACAAAATCAAAGAACATATCTTGAAAAATAACCTGAGGAAATTAATCTCTCCCCTACATATTAGTATACTATCTCTTCATAGGCTGACAAAAACAAGCCACAGAAGGTGATAAAAAGTTAAGAATAGATGGGTTGAGCATAGCTTCAGTTATGTGGAGACTATATTTTTTCTACTAATAACTCTAAGAAAATTCCATTTGTTGGAAGCTATACATATTTTCCTGGCATCCTGCAACAGGGCACAGTCTGCAAACAAAATGCCTTTACAGTGGCAGCTTCAACAAAGTCCCCCCTGACTACTCACCAGGATAATGTCAGTGTGTTGGTTGTTTTTTCCCTGCTCTAGCTCTTGCTAGAGCTCTTGCAGCCATATCAGCTGGTTTTCTATGTTACATTGATAATAAAAAGCTGAAAGACTTCCTCCCTTGTAGGAATTTGTTGATCCCCAGGTTCTATAGCAATATATCCTGAGCTTCTCTGTGTCACCTCAGTGCTAGACACACCAATGCAAAGGCCAAGGGGTTCAGAAAATGCATCAGCCTGGAGACTCATTCTTAGAAATACTCATAATACTTATTTTGTGAGTGTGGGCAGTCTCATGACTCAATAAATGAAGGGAAGTAGCGTGATTAGATATTCAAATACTCCATAATGGATAGTGATTTCAGCAGAACAGCGCTGAATCATTATTGTCATGCTTTGCAATGACTGGATTTTTTCAACAGTTTTCCCAAAATGCTGCTCTGTCAAGTACACTCACTGTCACCTAGTGAAATCTGAACACAAAGTGAATTTCCTATTGTTAAAAAAAGGTTTGTACCCACTGATTTCCACCAGCCTCTCTCTCAGCACTTCTGACTGAGAACAAGGCTATGAGAAGTTAGTTTGCTGCTGATGAACCGGTTCAGGAACACGATGTTTGACATTGTCCATTATTCCTTCATGTAAGGAACATCTTTTTCCATCCATTCTATAATTATTTTTCAATTAAAAGAATCAGTATTATTTCTTCACCATTTAATCTTTCTGAAAGTCAGTGGGCAGGTCACTCAAGGTAAAGCTCTAATTGACTGCCAGGCTTTCTTATTCAGAGACAGTATTCATACTGTATGTAAAGAAGCATGGTAAATGTCTGTCTCAAAGAGAAGATGACAAATAGGTCAACCTTAATTTAGGCCTCACTGAAGACATCTTTAAAAATAGCTGTCTGCAGAGTGCTACACCTCACTCATTTATTTAATGCCTATGCTCTGGAATTTAAACCTAATTGTAGAAATGATCCATCCAGCACAACATAATTTAAGACTATCAGACTGCATTGTAGAGTTTTACAAAAGTCTCTGGGGTTTACTGTGGTCCTGGTGGCTCCTACAGGTCTTCAGAAGAGGACCATTCCTGCCAATATCACTAAGAGATGAAAAATTGGTCAGTCTTGCTTCTGCTCCGTACACTGCTGTCCACAGTCTATTTTCATTGGCTGCATTTGGACTACAAAGGATCACGACTGATATTAGATACACAACCCTTCAGGTGTATGCTGTGTCATTGGCTGTGGGTCAGAGTGTCAGACCCACTACATCAAAATGACTGTTCTGCAAACATACATCATCTTGTATAATTCCATGGTATCACATCCTGCTTGAGAAAAGGTAAAGAATTAATTGTCATGATTCCAGATACTTCTAATTAAAACTAATTTTTAAAACCTTTCCAAATAAAGTGAATAAACATAATTTCAATGACTGTTCACTGTTTCAATTATTTTATCTCTATTTACTGTTTCAACTATTTTATATTACATATATATATTGTAGGGAACAGAACAAAGGTCTCTATGTAACCTTTGTTGATCTTACCAAGGCTTTCAATACTGTGAGCAGAAAAGGTCTATGGCAGATTTTGGAACATTTAGGATGTCCTCCCAAGTTCCTTAAAATGATCATCTCACTTCACAAGGATCAGCACAGCCAAGATGCACTTTCTGAGCCCTTTCTAATTACCAATGGTGTGAAACAAGGCTGCGTTCTCGCTCCAACTCTATTCACAATCTTTTTCAGCATGATGGATGCTCCAAAGGGCCACTGCAGACTTCGATGATCAGGACGGTATCTACATTCGATACCGTACTGATGGAAGCCTATTCAACCTAAGGCGACTGAAGGCCCACACTAAGACCTTAAACCATCTTGTCCGGGAGCTGCTTTATGCCGATGACGCCGCCCTTGTTGCACACACAGAAACAGCTCTGCAGCATTTAACATCCTGCTTTACAGATGCTGCTGAGCTCTTGGGCTGGAAGTCAGCTTAAAGAAGACAGTTCTCTATCAACCTGTACCTCAGGAAGTCTTCCATCATCCCCATATCACCATTGGCGAATCAGAGCTCAAATCAGCAGTTTAATTACCTAGGTAGCCTCATCTCCTCGGATGGTAAGACTGATGGAGAGATAGACAACAGGTTAGCAAAGGCATACAGTGCCTTCAGAAAGCTCCATAAGAGTTTGGCGAAATAAACACTTGAAGAAAAGTACAAAGATCAGTGTTTACAGAGCCATTGTGCTGTCCACTCTCTTATATGGATCTGAATCATGGGTCATCTACCACCACCACCTGCGACTCTTAGAGAACTTCCATCAACGCTGTCTCCGTACAATCCTAAACATCCACTGGTCAGATTATGTGACCAATACATCTGTTCTAGAACAAGCAGCAGTCACAAGCATTGAGGCCATGTTGCTGAGAACACAGCTGCGTTGTGCAGGGCACGTCTCCAGGATGAAGGACCACTGCCTCCCTATGATCCTGCTTTATGGTGAACTTGCCACCGGTTGCCGCAAGAGAGGAGCCCCAAAGAGAAGATACAAGGACTCCCTGAAACAACATCTCAGCCTCGGCCATATTGATCATCATAACTGGTCTACTCTGGCCTCCAACCGGGAGGTCTGGAGACACACCATCTCTAACACTGCTTCTGCTTTTGAGAAAGCACGCAGGATCACTCTTAGGAGAAAAAACAACACAGAAAGAACGTGTCTTGCAGAATATACCACCTAAGGAGTCCTTCTGCTGTGCCTTTTGCAACCGGATGTGTCTATCTTGTATTGGCCTTTTTAGCCACCAGCGCGTTTGTAACAAACGTGGGTAGAGCCCTCCCCAAATCTTCGTTTGCGAAGCCCAGCCATGATGACAATATTGAATATAATTTTATTTTATTATTTTATATCATTTACTTTTCATAAGCTTGGAAAAATTATTCCTCTTTAAATGAATATTGCTTGATCACATATCAGCCAGACCACAGAGACCACACTTCATCAACAAGATATTCCTTCTTTTCAGACACATGAGAATATTGCCACGGTATTAATGCCAGGGCATTAAGAGCACCGCACAGGCTACAGGAACAGGAGTCAGTGCATTTCTAAAAGTTCTGGAAGCTGCAATCTTGTAGACAGCAGTACCACTGTCAACAACAGGCCATAAGCTTTGTGCTGAATTCACAAGGCCTCAGTCCTGAGGCTTGTCAGCTGTGCTGTCTGAATGTATCTTTGTTTCAATTGGAATAGCTGTGTTTGTGATTCCTCTAACTGACCAGTTCAATACCTCTAATTTGTTTTATTGCTGTTTATCTTTGAACAACCGTAGTTTTATATAGATAGCTGCAAAAAGCATTTACTCAATGTATGATGAGATACTTATGAGACTAACACAATGATACAGTATGAAGAGATACAGGCCTGGTCTGATAGCAGGGGCCCTAAGACAGCTGGGCCTTAAGACAGCTGGGTCTTAAGACACAGGATGTGATACAGAGGAATTAGGAATGGCATGGTAAGAGATGAGGCACACACTTGGCATCGGCGGCTATAAACAACTCAGCCATAAACAGTAACAAAATGCAGACCTGGACTAAACTAGGTTTAGAGGTAGCTGAGAGAACAAAGAAATAGTATCCAGTACATGTAAAATGCACTATACATTATAAAACAGACGTATCACGGAGCTGCAGACCAATGAAGAAATAGCAAAGGGGGGAAAATGTGTTAGCAAATGTATAAAAATGATCCCAAGTGGTGGATCCTAGAGGAAGAATGAGCCATCAATAAGAATATCCTATTCCTCCTGGCACAGGATTCCAGCTGACGACAACTCATGGTAACTACCCCACCAGAATCAAACTACTGGCCTTGGGACACAAAGAAGAAGTGGAAGGGTGAACATAAACCCCCAGAATGGGGAGAAGCTAGAAAATGTTTGCAAAGCAATTTAACTGCATTAGTATCCTTTCTTTTCCTGCAACAGATCTAGACTAATAATGATTCTTGAATTAGACTGCTAAGATTTCAACTATACTAATTTTTAAAATCACATATATATTATATATAGATACATATATACACATTTACATGTATACATACATGAAAATGTGTGCATCTTTAGTGTCTATAAACAAGATTTGGATTGTAGCTGACTACAGACTCCATTGCCCAGGCAAGGTCCAACACTATCTGTATTTGCTTACATTGCACAAATGGAGATGAAGGTAGACAAAGGACAGTAATGAAGCTATGGCAAACCTAAATTTTGAGCAAAACTGAGTAAATCCATTTATAGCTTAAGTCAAGGAATATGTCCTGACTGGCATTATTAGAAACAAATTAGAAACATAAGTCAAAATATCACAGTGGACAATGAGTTCAACTAGGGAAGCAAAATCTTACTAGATGTAAGTTTTTAGCTCAGTAGGAAATTTGAAGACTCAAATGTCAAATATTGTAAAATGACTAGTTTTCTCATTACAATTCTCTGCATCTCCTATTGAGAACAGTTGAACACAGAGTATTCATGTGATTTAGCTTCCTGCAAGTCAAGAAACAGAATTAATTAGAAGAGCTTTGTTTCCAATTGCTGTTGTCTGTCTAGACAAATTGAATGATGAAACTTTCAGTTGAGAAGTTTTTTAATTCAAGTGCACGGTGAATTCATATATTCAAAACCAGATATTCTCAAGTGGCTTCCTCTTTTCACATCTCCTGAAATGCAGTTCATTCACAATTGCTGGTTCTTCCTAAAATCAGGGCAGAATTGATACAGGCTAAAATTGTGTATATTATGCAGTTTAGGGAGGTCACTGCTAGAAGTTTTCTTGTTTTTAATAAGGAATTTTTTTGGCCTTTCTTCTTTAACTAACATAATTCCATAAGTTCCATAACTGGTTGTCAAATTTCTTGATACAAAATACCAATTACCAGGCAACAATCCTAAAAGTTACAAGGACATTAAACAGTCTTTAAATACAGTATTCTGTGACCATAAACAAGAATTACTTTATAGAATAAAACTAATTATTTGATACAATGTCAATATTTGATTATTCAGGGATATGAAATGAGACTGTGAAATGATTCAGATAGAGTACAACATATGTAAATCAGGCTACAGCATATACACACAGCATGTTCTCCTGACAAAGTGCTTGTAATCAGATGACTGTAGAAAGTAAGTGCATGAATAATAGAAGGCATAATACTACATAATCTCAGACACTTCACTGCAGCCAACAAACTGTAGGAAAGGCCTACATAAATCACAGTTTAGACTAATGAATAACCAAAAATTAACTGTAGTTCAGTACAACGTTTCAGCATGGTTAGTAACACACTTTGCAGGATCTTTTTCAGCTAGCTAATTAAGTACAGCTATGCCTGTTTCTCTGATTTTTGCACAAGTTACACTAAAGATGTAACTTTACTAAAGAGGTACACATGAGAAAAAGAGCTCCACACCTTGAAGGATACTAGTTATGCACTGGACTGGAACTCAGGAGATGTAGGTTCCATTCTCAAGTTTGCTGATGATTTCCTGAATTATATTAAGCAACTTATTTTTGGTTTCTCTGTTTCTCTAAAGATGCTTTGTCTACATTTTCTGTACAAAATTTAGCCATACAGAAATTATACCTGTCAGAAATATGATGGACACTGATCTCATTGGAGAGCATCTACACACTAGTACCATAAATTACTTAACAGATTAGATAATGAATCTTCTGCAGCAACTGATTGTCCTAGATGTAAAATGCACCAACTCTTTCTTTCAAGTCAGCGTGTCAGTACTGTTGCAAGCAGGAAGGGAAAAAATTCCTAGTGAACACTGACTGGGAAAGGAACAGAAAAGACCACTGATTTCCTGCTTTAAATCAAACCCTTGGTGGTTGCAGCTGCACGTGCCACCAATCCACCGCTTGTCTGCTCCTCAGCTGGCCACCAGAGCTTATTCCACCCCTCACAGTCACAAAAACAAGTACAAAATTTCCTTCAAAGTTAACAGCACTAAAAATTCATTAAGAAAAACACAATAAGAGTAATTAATTATACTCTATTTCTCAACAAAAATAATGCCATCAAGTATGAATTAACATCATACAAAGCCAGACAAAATAAAAACAATGAAACACGCTTGAAATAAAGTCCAAATTATTTCTAAGGCATTCAATGCACTCTGACAATTTAGAATTATAAGACATTTCTGAAAAAAATATATTAAAAGGTTACTTTCAGTGTAGATTGGTTATATGCTATTTTAGTGGAAAATTATGAGAATTCATACAGAGTTTGAGTAGAATATATCAAGGTTGAATTTAAATGAAGAATTTTTGGATAAAATATCCATGTAATCAATTCTATTGGCAGTCATATACAGCATGGATTTACTTTATAATCTATCAGATTTAACCATACTGCATTCCCCTTCTACATTCTAGTAAAGCAAAACTAACACGCTGAACTAAAATAGGAATTGATTTTTAGAGGCAACATTGGAGGAAACGCATCTTCTATGGTGATTCATGGTGCAAACTGTAGCTACCTGGTGGTAATACCTTAGAAATTATATGTCTTGACCCTTAAGAGACCTCTGCTATCAGTATTCTACCATTGTATGGATGCAAAGGCAGCTCCTGAAGACTTTCAACACCATGTACCCGGGAAAAGAGGGTAGATTTTATTACTATTATTATTATTATTTTTTACATTGTCCACTGGGCCCTTTTTCACTGCTTCACAATTCAGGATGTTGGAGTCACACATTATAAGTAAATTATACACTTAAATTGTTAGGAAATGAATGCCAATTAGCTGTTTATAGTTACAAACAAACCACTGGGGGGAAAAATAAAGAAAAAAGTACACAACATATATCTGCATGAAATTACTTATAAGTAATCGTGTGATGACTATAAGGCTAATAATTTTTAACAGAGATAATAAAACTGTATCACCAAGTGCATCCTGGTTATTTGCAATAGCTATGATTGCCACAGTAGCAACTGTAGAGAGAAGCCTTTGTTATTAATAAGTATTCCTTACTAAACTGTAGACAAAAACACAGCTTCTCTGCTACTGCAGTGAGACATTTTTATCTACATTTAATACAGTGAATAAATACTGAAATTCTGGAAGTGCTATTAAGTACTTCAATTTTGATTAGTAGCAAAGCATGTATTTAATTTACTTAAGTCTGTTAAACAGTAAAACATACGTGTATATAAAATGTATACAAATGTACATGACACATTTTATGCACACGGACGTATACAACGTGTGGCTAAAGACAGACATATAATATGAAGACATTTTGAAACAGCAGTAAAGCCAGCTGGTTTTAAAATAACAATGATTTCAGAAGCTATGTCATTTGCAAATAATGACAATTAACATGTCACAGCAGCATTAGAATTTGCAATTACCTAAATATAAGAAGTGAAATTCCTTCTAAATATTAAAATCATACTGATGGTGTTTAATCTGTCTCTAATTCTGGTAGAGTGAACCTAGATATATTTTCTGCCTGGTCATGTTACAAAGCTCTTTTTCTTCCCACAGAAGATATAAATGGACATCAATAAGGTTACTGAACTGTTGTTCCAGAAAACCTGACTATGCAAACCATATTCTAAAAAGAGAAGGTATTTACTGTTGAGAACTGTACTTTTCTCCTAATTTATAAACCTGAAAGCATTTTTCCCAATGTTCCTTGTAAAGTGCTTATGCTGTAAACAAAGCTAAAGAGTATCATCCTGAAATACCCTGTGAGGTCTTGAAGCTGCCCCACATTGGTATTCCATCTGGATGTTATTTAATGAGCAAAGCTTGACCCTTTAGTAATCAGTCTCAGCTGAAGTACAGGCAGGTTGACTTCATTAGGAACAATTCCAAACCCTTTGTTCAGAATCACACATTCTCTTCTTTTGCTGGATAGTTCTTTGTTCCCTTTGGAAAGCAGAGACACCTAGGAGGAAAAAAAATCAGTAGTTAGTTGGAAGTAAGAATTTCCCACTATTCACACTCACCAGGTATGGGATCAATCTCTGTGCTATCAGCAGAAAGCTGATTTATGAGCATAATGCAGAAGCCAAAGAACCCCAGAAGTCTATCAAAAGAAATGGTTTCAGTTCAGAGCTTACAACAGTTTGATGCAGAAATCTCTGGGTGAAATTTTATCATTTATGCTACACACAGGGAATTAGTTTGTCTAATGATCCTCTGACTCAAAATTTATGGACTAGTCTGCACTGCATACAAATAGAATTAGAGCAGCATGGTGCAAAGTTTTCCCACAGATAATCAATGAAGCCTGAATGCAACACAACCTATTTGTGGGCCAGCTTTAACTTATGTTGCCGATGTAACATCTCCAGACTTCAGCACTATGGAGAATTAGTAGAAAGCAAGTCTTTAACACCACTTCTTTCTCCTTTTCTAATTCCTCTGTAGCCTGTTTCTATGCTACATAGAAAATTAGCACAGAAAGTGATGGAGCTGCATCTGTCAGCTCTATGTTGGTGAAACGTGTCTCATAATCAAGATGTCTTACATTGTTATAATTATACTATGAAAATATGACGTAAAGACGTCTCATAATCACTGCTGTGAGAAAGTAAAATAGGTTGTCTTGGTTTTGTCTCAAAACTCCACCAGTCTCCAATCCAAGTGTAAGACCTCTTCTGAAATTTCCCCTGACTCCTTGTATACGACATGTGTAACTCAGATATCCAAAGACCTTTCAAATATTCCTTAATACACATGGTTCCTTAGGAAGCAGTGTTATTTTGATTACTGAAGTACTGAAAGATATGGAAGTATTGCAGGAATGAGGAAAGATATGAAAAGTGGTTTACAGCTTTGCAAACATACTTCAACACATGCAGATAGAAATCCCTACGCTGAGAGATTGTTATTAAAGTTGTAAAGTCAAGTGCATTTAAGGAAAACCAAAACATATAGACTGAAGGCTGACAGTAGACTTCCGTTCAGCCCGGTATGTGGATAACATAATCCTTGATGGGGCACTGTACCTGTGCAAAAATTAGAACCAGGGAATAGTTTTGACTGGAAAGGGACTTTAAAGACCATGTAGTTCAACACTCCTGCCATTGGCAGGTATGTCTTTCATTAGATCAGGTTCCCAAAATGCCATCCAACCGGACCTTGAACACTTCCAGGGATGGGGCATCCACAACTTTTCTGGGCAACCTGTTCCAGCATCTCACCACCCTCACGAAAAAAACTTCTTCCTTAGGTCCAATCTAAATCTACTCTAAAACCATTGTCCTTATGCTGTTGCTACAGGCCCTGGTAAAAAATATATCTCTTATCTATTATAAGCCCCTTGTAAGTATTGAAAGGCTACAGTAAGGTCTCCCTGGATCTCCTTTTGTCTTGTATTTTCTTGTCCCAATTGGAAATCCTTGCTACAACACACAAGTTAATAAAGAAAACAACAGCAGATTTTTTTTAATATGGTCAAGCAACGTAGGGCAAAGCTTCTTACCTTCAATACCTTTGTTCAGTGTTGTAAAAGCTAAAATCTCTCAGCTTCTTCCATGGCCCAGATTTCTAGAACTACAGGACTCCATGGAAACATGGGAAACTCAGGAGACTGAAGTGGTTTACAGATAAAATGTCCCAGTAAGATAAACGTAATTTTCACATGATCAATCTTAAAAAAGAGGTTTCAAATGAATTTTCAAAACTGGAGTTGATAATCTGATGAGGCCTAAGAATTATCTTTATGAAGCACCATATCAGTAAATGGAGGTTCTGCTAGTAAAAAGGGAGTATTTAAGGACAAGGGGACACAATTACAATACTTAGAGGAACACTGTGCCAGTTAGTACTATATTGACATCCTAGAATAGCTTTTGTTTTATCTTGCACCAGTATATCAACAGCTACCTATGTAACAACGTGCAATTCCTCCTCTAGCCATAGTCATTAAGAAGATCTTGAAACAGGTAAAAAAAGGATTTACCTTTCTATGGCACTGATTTCTGAACACTTGAAACCAATCTCATCCTCCATTTCTTCAAAAACTTTCAGACTGTCTTTTGTTTAGCCTAAGAGCTCCCAAGTGCCTTTCAACAGCATCTTGCTATGACATGGAAAGGTATTACCTTCTTACCAGCTAATCTGCCCTTGCTGGACCAAACCACTAAAACCTCAAAACCAACAAATCAAACAAAGAAATAACTCCACCACCACCACTTTCCCTTTATTTCAACTAAAAGTGTTTAGTCCAAAGGCAGTCTGCTTGCACAAGAATCATTCCAGACTACACTGAGCTTTCTGAACCATCTTAAGTAGGAAGGTGCCTTCTTATTTGACGTTCTTTGACAGACTTTATCTATGTTCTAAGCAAGAATTCCACCAAGCAGACACCTCAGACACACAGAAGTCGTTCTCAAAGTAAGTCTTTTCCTCAAACTGGTAGAAAGACCTGCTTCAGAACTGCAACAGCAAACCCATCTTATCTTGGCCAAACAAATCTGTGATGACAGATGCTTCTATTCAAAGATGGAGAGCTCATGTAAGAACGTCTGAGAGCTCAGGGCATGTGATCTCTGCAAGGGATCAGAGCCATCTGCCTGCTGTTGAAAACAGTCATTCCCACAGTCCAAATGCTGACAGCTTCATACACATGCACATTTTCTAACAGACAGTGTGGACTTCAGGCATTTTCATTGTCAGGAGACCACTTAATTTCATGTGTACATTACTGAACTGTATCAGTGACTTTGTACCGACCAGTCAGCCTAAACTCAGGCCAGATGATCTTTCATTTTTTCCAACAAGAGGTAAAATGCACCTTTCCACATATCTCATTGCTAAAGAGAATCTTCAGCTGAGTGAGGGGAGAGATTCTGCATCAATGATAGTCCTACCACATGATCAGATTGTTCTGGTACTTGCACCAGACAGATCCCTGGATCCCTTCTCTGTTCTGCACAACACAATGTCATGAAAAACAGCCAGGTTATACCTCTTTTATACCTAGCATACCTAAGACTAGTCAAATCTATGCTAACTAACAGCTAGAGGGCAATAGTAGTTTCTGTAGTTTCTGCTACAGTCCCTATCATTCTGTTTCATAGGGAAAAAAACTTTAAAAAAAAACCTATTAAGCAAAGTGGGAAAAGTGCTTTATTATGGTATTGTAATACCAGGAAAAAAAAATTCCAATTCTTTTTGTCATTCAAGTCATGCCTGAAGTGACCAGAATATTCCTGTAATTCTCTAAAAACACAGTTAGTAGTAAGTTTTTCACACCTGGGCATTTGATTTTGACATGTACAGCTGCTAATACCCTAGGATCCAAGGCATACATTTTTCCTAGTTTACAAGTCATCATTTCTCTAGATTTCAACCATTACCATGAAGCCTGGCACATGTATCTTCTGAGTATAGCCAACATTTGTGCAGCTGTAACAATTTGGTAAAAATTATGTCTCTAGCAAGTGTGAAAGGAGCAGTGTGACTATCACCACGTGTAGAAGCAAGCCCTATATCTTTTAATCCACCTCCTGGCCAAATGTTTCATCGTTGGTGGAACTCTCTGTATTAATCAATGTGACAAGTATTAGTCTGTCTAACCCTAGGAGCCGGATGAAGTTGAAGGTAGGATCAATTGCTACCCCAGGTTTTCATGTTGCTTCTAATTTCTGTAGGATCTGTGACTTAGGAAATATAGGCCAATACTGCCTCTTAGTGGAGGGACAGCTAACTCAAAAGGTGTAGTTAATGCTGGTCTGCGAAAATAGAGCGACATACTAATGGTGCCACACAGACACTCAGCTGGTAGCCATCAGAACTGCAGGGGGTGAATGAAAGACTGTTGCAGCCATTCATGTTTAGAAATTATAAAAAAAAAAAAAAAAAAAGAAGAAGAAAAAGAAAAAATAATCATAATTATGGTTAAAAAGTACTGCTGAACTTTGGTAGACTTTTTTACCTCCTTGGGTAGAAGTACAATTCAACAGAACATTGGTATGACTCTAATAAACATTGCTGGCTAAAACAATCTTTTGTATGTGTAAGAAGTAGGACTCAACATGGACAACCATTTGGAAGAAAACAATTATCAGAAAATGCCTGGCAACATTAGCTGAAGGAGTGCCAGGAGGGAATAAAAAGTAGCAGTGTCATAAATCACCTAGATATCACTAAGTCAAAAAATCCACTTTATATACCAGGAGTGTTGGAGCTGTGTACAGTCATCTATTGTCTGGTTTGGTAGGTTCTAGAACATTAAAAAAACATTAACTAAACTAAGTACAAATTTGAATCCGTTAGTCATCTAACACAATTAAAGAGATGCATTAAGTGTTAAAGAATACTTAATTAACATGGTAAGAATTTGCAGACAGAAAAAGCTCCATTAATGCATTTCTATTTTCAAATTATGGACCATAGACCCAATACAATGAAGGTTGCCTCAAAAGGGCACAATTCAGAACTTGCTGTCATTCCTGAGCTATATAATCCCTCTGGGAATAATACTTTGAGCTATTCTTTGAGTAGTTAAAAATGCATAGATATCATTAGAGCTAGACTTGATGGTTTTCCTCTTCATGAAAATAGCTCTCTTTAACTACAAGAATAGTTGCCTCTCTATTTCTAAAAATTCAGTAACAATGGAAAAGACTGCATTGAAGAAAGTTAAGAAAATTATATATGACAACATATCAATGCATGCACTTCATTATGAAGTCTGTTTCCTTCTATTCTTACTTGCATTGCAATAATTTTTCTTCCTACAAAACTAATGTTGAAACAGAATTTCTGACAAACAGACCTATGGTCATATGAGCTTGTACTGGTTTTGGCTGGGATAAAGTTAAATTTCTTCATAGTAGTTTGTATGGTGCAGTGTTTTGGATTTGTGCTGAAAATGGTGTTGACAACACACTAGTGTTTCAATTATTGAATTTGGGAAGGGACATAGCCAGGACAGCTGACTCCAACTGACCAAAGGCAAGTTCCACATCATATAGCATCATGTTCTGCAATAAAAGCTGGAGCAAAGAGGAAGGAAGGGTAGGGCAGGACATTTGGAGTTATGGACTTGTCGTCCTAAGCAATCATAAGACATGATGGAGTCCTGTTTTACTGGAAATGGCTGAGCATCTGCCTGCTGTTGGGAAGCACAGAATTAATTCCTTACTTTGCTTTGCTTTGATATGCAGCTTTTGCTTTACCTATTAAACTGTCTTTATCTCAAGCCAAAAGCTTTCTCACTTTTATTCTTTCAATTCTCTCCTCTGTCCCACTGCAGGGGAGTGAGTGAGTGGTACTGAATTGCCCAGGGGGTTAGACCACGACAGAGCTACAGCCCTCAGCTGAACACAACTCTCCTCTGACCATTGCTATTTTTGTTTATTTATAGCAAATCTTCTTTTCATATAACTGAGTTTCTCCTTGGATTAGGTCTCTTCATGCAATTTATTAAAAAGACATGAATTTGGGTATTACATGTGTACTTCAATATAAAAAAACACGATGAAATTTTGAAACAAGTATTCATTGTTCTATTCATAAATAGCTTCACAAACAAGGAGCCTGCCTCTTGTGCAGTATAATATTAAATCAGAAGGTGAAAAAGAGAAAAAATGGATGTGAATGGAATAATTTTGAAACATTACAGGAGGGGTTTTGGGGGGCTTTTTTCGCCTGTTTACCCAGTTTCTGTATAAATAAGTAATACAATTGGAGTGCTGAGTAATTTCAGGAGATTAGTGATAAATGGGCACAAGTTGATTATCCAGGATAAAGCTCAGGGTCATTATCCTCAGCTGGTCATTAATCCCCATGAAATGACTGGTATTGAGATAGTAATTACTATTATAATGAAAATAGGGGGGGAAAAAAGCATGACATTTTTCTTATGAAGCTGTCTCAGTTTCTAAAGAATTCATGTTTCTCTCATCACTTGATTAAGTTACTTGAACAATTTTTAACCCTTTATAGAGTTTTTTTGTCCTACTACAATTTTCATGTCATTGCCTCACTTAAGGTTTGGTTCCCCATCTTACATTATTGGAATTTCAGGAGGGTACAGCAAGGGGCAACAGTTATGGGAAAGAAACAAAATCCACACACAAATTTCCCCAAACCTGAAAATAAATAAAACATATTATCAGAATGTTTTCTCTATAAAGTATGCTCCACAATGAGGTAAAAGATTATATTATAATGATACCTAGCTGTTTATTCTGCATTTAATAGTGCTTTTAGCCATAGCACACATGCCCCAGTTCTTTGTTCCAAACCAGAATTCAACTTGTAGCCTTACAACAAACTGTCTAGTCAACTTGGCCAGAAACTGTGAAGAAATTTGGCCTTAAAATGAAGAAACACCTTCAAACATTTGCAATTTCACAAGTTAAGTTTGTGGTGTTTTGATGTGTCCTCCGAGGGCTTTTGAGCCTTTGGAGTTCTTTTTCTTCCCATCACTACTCAAAGAGCTAGAAATGTATAATGGGCTGAAGGGAAGGCAATTTGTTTCCTGCTAGAATTGCTGTCACACTGTTTCCACTGCGAAAGGCCCACACATGCTGCATCATTACAACTTCCTATCTTAGAAAATGAAAAACTCAATCTAAACTAAAAGCTTTTAACATAAGTTAAGAAAGTTTAAAAATAAGTGTATTGTCCTATATGTTGCTAAAGCAAAAGATATAGATACTCATTACTCCTAGTACTTTTTTCTAAAGCTTTTCTGTGAACACTTTTCCAAGAAAGGGATCCCAAGAAAGTCACAGGATGTACTAAGTTTCTGCCAGAAAATTTGCAGTTGCTTCTGAAGTGTTCCACTGTGTATAAAGGAGAGGAAGTAGAGCAAGGCTCAAAACAGCTTTAGGCAAGAATGGCTGAAAGGATGTTGCAGAGAAGGCTGCAAACCAATTACTGCATGATGGAATAAAACCAGATAATGGTGGACACCAATAAGTGACTTGCAGTGCAGCTTGGGAGACTGATTTGTTCTTCTAGCTCGCTTAAGCTGCTGGAGAGTTCAAGGTGAAACCTAATGATTCATGTCTGCCAGCCAAATGAATCATTCAGTACTGGACAGCTATCAAAACTGGACTGTTTGGCTATTTGGAGAGAGTGCAAGCAGCAAAAAAAAAAAAAAAAAAAGAAAAAACCCAAACTGCTCAAGTTCTGAAAGCTCTGATTGGCACCAAGCAGCACACACCACAGAAAACATGGCAAGTTCTCTGGAAATATAAACAAGTTTTTGACAGCCAAGGCCAAAGTGTGGTCTGCCAATTCCCTGGAAGAAAAGGAAAAGATAATAAGTTATTTGGGAGTAGAAACTTGTCTGGGAAACAATTAATGTAATAGTGGGGATGGGAACCAAACAAAATTATGCATCACAGCAAATAATAGGATTCAAAATGTACTGGGTTTGCTTGGCCAGGTTTTGGTATCGAGGGCGCTACACGAGTGGCTTCTGTGAAAAGCTGCCAGAAGCTTCTCCCATGTCCAACAGAGCTAATGCCAGTGCCAGGAGGGACACACCACTGGCCAATTCCAATCAGGAATGATAGTAACACATCTGCAATAATATATTTAAGAAAAGGTTATTGTGCAGATTTAATGGCACTCAGACACAAGAGGAGTGAGAATATGTGAGAGGAACACCTCTGCAGACACCAAGGTCAAGTGAAGGAATGGGAGGAGGTGTTCCAGGTGCCAGAGCTGACATTCCCCTGCAGCCTGTGGTGAAAGACCATGGTGAAACAGGCTGTTTCCCTGTAGCCCACGAAGGTTAATGGGAGTGCAGAGATCCACCTGCAGCCGGGGAGTGCAGAGATCCACCTGCAGCCTGTGAAGGAGACCCATGCTGGAGTGGGTGGATGTCCAAAAAGAAACTGTGAACCCATGGGAAACCTGTGCTGGAGCAGGCTCCAGGAAGGGACCTGCAGCCCCATGGAGAGAGGAGCCCACACTGGAGCAGGTTTGCTGGTAGGACTTATGACCCTGTGGGGGACCCACACTACAGCAGGCTGTTCTTGAAGGACTGCATTCTATGGAAAAGTGACCCATGCTGGAACAGTTCATAAAGAACTGTAGCCCATGGGATGGACTCACGCTGGAGAAATTCATGGAGAACTGTCTCCTGTGGAAGGAACCCCACACTGGAGCAGAGGAAGGACTCTTCTTCCTGAGCAGTAGCAGGAACAGCGTGTGATGAACTGACCATATACCCCTTTCCCACCTTCCTGTGCCACTGTGGGGGAGGAGGTAGAGCCTGGAAAGGAGGAAAAGATGGGGAAAGGTGTTTTTAAAAATTTTTTTACTTCTCAATTACCCTGCTATGATTTTTTGGTAACAAATTCAGTTAATATTCCTAATTTGAATCTTTTCTGCCTGTGACAGTAATCGATGAGTGATCTCTCCTTGTCCTTATCTCAATTCCTCACCTTTTGTTATATTTTTCTCTCCCCTGTCCTGTTGCAGAGGGGAGTGATAGAGTGGCTTTGGTGGATACTTGGCACAAAGCCAGGGTCAACCCACCACAAAAAGCATACTGAAAAATCAAGTTGCTGGTGACAGACCAACAACAGGGCTGCAGTATGACTGTTTTATATCTGCAACAAAAGCCAGGACATGTTATAGTGACACACATGCAGTGGAGTTGGTCAAAGTCTACAATAGCTGTTATTGCACACCATTAGCAATTCTAAGCAACCAAAAAAAAAAAGTCAAATCTAGACAACATAAATCTTAACTTGTAAGGAGATTCGTACCTATGAGAACATTTCACTCCATTCCTCAAAAATTCATTCCAAAATCAATTTAGGTCTTATGATATCTAGTTGGTCCAAAATCAATCAAGTCTTCACTACAAGTGCCATGTAAAAACCACAAATCAACACTGATTTGTGGATAACATAGAAAGGGCATGATTCTGGGGAAACACAATGTGCTTTCCAATTTTCCTATGTTCCTACAAAAATCAAATACATAGTGCATCCACCAATGTGAAGAAGGATGCTGAACATCCATTGGCATTCTCCAGACTTTATGTATGCATGAAAATGCACCGCTTGCTCTTTTACCTGTTTCTTTCTGCAGAATAAACATAGCATAGAGAAGAATTCCTTATACTACCCTGTTGTCCTGTGTAGCTATGAAGAATGTTCTCTTATGTCTCCTTTAAAATAAAATTTTTAAAAAATTAGAATCTTAAGTTAGTCTTCTGCAGAACTGCTACTCTCTAGGGAACTCCAGCACAGTAGAAAAAAAAAAGTAATCCTGAATAAATCAGGAGAAAAATACTGTTAATTATTTCACTGCTGTTAGTCTCACGTGCATTTCTGTGGCACTCCTGTGTTAGACATTGAAAGTATCAGTACATGTGCCTGCAATCTCAAGAATCCTTTACCTTTCAGCAATGAAATTTACAACAATAGGATATGAGGAAATGGAACAAAGTTGCACTGGGAAAGTTCAGATCGGACATTAGGATGGGTGGTTGGATATTGGAACACGCTCCCCAGGCAAGTGATCAGGGCACAAATCCTGTCAAGAGTTCAAGGGGTGTCTGGATGATGCTCTTATTCATATAGTTTAGTTTTAGGTAGTCCTGTGAGGAGAAGGGATTTAGACTCAATGATCCTTTAAAATGAGATATACTGTGACTCTATGATTTCCTTCAATAGATAACTTTGTCGTAGCTTTTCTAAAAAAAAACAAGTCCATATTTAGCACACAGCTGCTTCATTACAATTAATTAAGACACTTTTTAGCAGTCTGTGAGATAAATGTCTATACAACTATAACACATTTGTACATTTACAATAAGACTTGTTAGATCTTGATGTTAAAAATGAGAGTATTTTTCTTTTTCATAAGTTGTGTGATATTATTTCTACAGCACCAAATCCTGGGACCTTGGGATTAGGACAAAAATTTTTGAATTTGAACACACTTATAAACAAATTTGTCAGACCTCATGGCTGAAACAGTAATCTGTAAACATAATTCAAGTATACCCTGAAGGTTTAGAGATTGAACTAATATTTTATTTTGGGAGTGTTGAATCATGATTTTTCAATACTTTGAGCTGGCAGCTGCAAGACACTTGCAAGCTGGAATTCCAATTTAACGAGTAGCCGATAGAAATATTCAGAATATCATTAGAAATTTTTCAAACTTGAGTCAATCCATATCAGAAAGTTTACAGAGATAAAAAAAACCTCGAAAATATCGCTGAGGCAACAGGAAGTATAAATTCTTAAAACCTCTTAATATTTCTATTAGGGGAGAAGGGAGTGGGGTGGGTGTATGTTTGTTTGTTTTAGAAAACTAACTGCAGTCTCTCAGACTTTAAAATGGTGAGTACTGCAAAGACAAGAACAGACCTACTTGATGAAAGTAGTTAATGGTTTTTTGCACTAAAGAATATTTGAGAAGATAAATAATAGGCTAGCACGTGAAAAATATGAGAAATGCTAGACTTATGTTGTGGACTATATTGATATGTTTCATATATTTTCTTTCCTCAAAATTTTCCCACAGAAAAGATATACCATCTCCAGGACAAAGCATTTGCCTAGTTTCACAGACCATTACATTTTTTTTCATCCCCTGCACTTTTGTGCTAGTAACCACTTATACTGCTTTTTGTGCTGTACTCATGTATTTTACTAAATATATCAGCTTCATCCCTTCAACCCTGTAATGGCAGACTATTAAAATAAAATATACTTCTATGCAGTGAACCTTTTGTTCAGATGTGGGTTTATATGTGGAAAAACGTGAGGAAATTGCTGCCATACTTCTACTACTCTTTCATCTGAATGAAGAAAACAGATATGGCCGAAAAAACCTCCTTAGATTAGCTAATGTGTCCCACATACATTTCTTCCAGTCCATGCATCCATGCATTATAATAAACCACATATTGCACTAAGTTTAAAGTGAAATTGCAATCACATAAACAGGACAATGATACATTTGGTTTTAGCACATCATAATTAACTTTTTCTTTTTAAATTGACTAGACTGACCTGTTAGAAGAGAAACTGTAATAATCACTTTCCTCTAGAACCTCTTTAATTAGAGTCTACCACAAAAAAGAACTTAATTTCAGTAAATTATCTTCATTAACAGTAATAAATGAATACATACAGTTTACCTGCAACTGCTCATATGTCACCCCTTCTGCCATGTCAGAAGTGCCAACCATGCCTTAAAGAAAAAGGCAAGTAATGTTATACTACTGAATTTGGAATTTATGATCCCTTATAAGTTTCTTAGCAATTCCACTACAAATATAACGATAAGAGAGATGCTTCATTATCAGTAACTTCCACTGATGAACCCCTGACAAGGTGAGGTCATCTAATGTGAACATTTGCATGATGCGAACATTTGATGCGCTTATTATGAAAGTGGTCAAACTGATGGAAAATAAAGACTTTATCAAACAGAACATGGAAATGTAACTTTCTTATTTTTTCCCACTTACAATTTACAGTGGGAAGGGCACAGAGTCAGCAGCAATTTGTGAGGACAAAAGTATTGTCTGCAGGTTAAGGGATTCAAAAATTACTGATAATGAGCATTTCAAAAATTGCATTGTCTCTGGGAACAAAATAATGCTTATATTTAAAGTGATTGTTAGGGACTCATTTCCTACTCAAATATCACCCTTGACATCTAGTATTAATTTTGGTTTTTGCAATAAGCTGTGTAACTGATGTAACTACAATGTTTCAACACAAAGCCCATAAAAACCAAAGCTTCTCACTTTTCTTTCTGGCATCACAGATTTCTAACAGCACTTCCTGTTGTTGCTTTTAATAGTTTCTATAACTATTTTCTTCAAGTTGGAAATGCCCAGAATTGCACACAAAATTTGAAACATTTTAAATTTGCTACCATTTACATTTTAAATAGAGTATTTCTTCCCTTTTCTTGAGGTTTAAATCCAATAGTTTTAAAGCTAACACCATTTCACATTTGTTGATAACATTTATGAATAGTTTCATTTATTTCTAGACACTTAAAAATTAGGTTAATTTTATAATAAACATATCCTTTTTCTTACCCTATTTTGGGCATCCTTTTCTGAAAACATCAACTCAATACACAATGAGCAGATATTTCTTAGATTTAATGTTATGGGTGAAATACAAGAATTGTTTAATATATAAGTCCCAGCCTGATTTACAGTTTTCAAATTGGCATGAAACCAATAGCTCAGAAAGAAACATCTTTAATTATCTTTCTAATGTACTACCAAGGTAAACCAAAGTAAACACTAAGTAACCACCTTCCATGAAGCTTAAGCATCTGAGGTTAATTATTACAAAAGCATAGGAAGGATCCAGCATTTGGGGTCAGTCTATTTTGTAGCAAACAATGATGCAGAAGGTTCCACAATTCAGCATAAGTAGGTAACAATCAAATTAGGTCACACAGGAGAATTATGTGAATGATAATAAATCACCTTAGTCATCAAATTTTAGGTACAATAAAATACCTAATAACTGCTTTGTCACTAATTCAGTCTTAGCTTCAGTCTCCCCCAGTGCACAGATGACAAGGAAGTAATTTTCAGATCCTTTGCTGATTACAGTGTTCTCAGGAGATTTTGAAGGAACATGTAGAAATTCTGATATTATTGTTAGCTCTTTCTCTGTTGGAGAGCATCCAGCCTGTCACTGGAAAATAAGTAGGCACGGTTCTTTAGTCAGGCCATTCTTGCAAATCTGCAGTGGTTTTAAAATGATGACACTAAACTGTTGCTGACACACTATGCAACCCTGGGACAAAGTATGTTATACTCAAGGCTCTCTGGGACATTGCTTTCTTAAAATTAATGGTTTGAGTAGAAATACATTCCAAAAAATGAAAAATACTGAGAAACTATTCACAAATTAAGAAGAGTTTACATAAATTAAGAGCTTACATAAACTCCAGTTGCATTTCCCTTCATCTCGTCTTTATGAGCTCTGATGAGATGAAGTCTGATTTTGTGTGCTAGAACCTTGCGGGTCCTTTCCATTAACAAAAAATGTTCTAATGATGAGACAAAAACTTGAAACCAACCTACAGAAACTACTTACTTAATGAACCTCCATATTTGCCAAATAAAAGATATCTAGAGAATATTCTAAATATTTCCTTTTAAAAATTGACTCTTACACTTATATTTTTGTGATACTAATATCGATAGCATAATTCAAATAGAAAAAGGGACAAATTCAATGTAATAAATGGTGTGCTACACCTTTTTCTTTTCTGATTTCAGATTACAAGGATTGCTCTGCTGACTGAAGAGGGACTTCTTGAGCCTCTCAATGATTCTCCTTTTCAAGTTGCATTGCAAAGCTGGAGGAAGCTATATGAAACAAAGAAACAGATGTTTCCACCACTCAGTTACACCTTCCATAAAGGTGACCCATGCAGCAGTACCATTATTGAAAAAAGTATCTACACTTCAAAAAGAAACACTGATATCTAACAGCATGGTGATAAACAACAGCACAAGACTTGATTTAATAGCATATTATAATAAGGCTCCTTGGTTTGCCCACTCTGTTGGCTTATCATATAACTCAGTTCCTCTAGCGTTGAAGGTAAACACCATAATAACAAGCCTAACATAGGTGCAACTAGATTTGCCTCCCTGATCAAAGTGCTAGTATTTGGGACATTTAGGACTTGAGCACAAGTCCTATGAGGAGAGGCTGAGGGAGCTGGGGTTGTTCAGCCTGGAGAAGAGGAGGCTCAGGGGAGACCTCATCACTCTCTACAACTCCCTGAAAGGAGGTTGTAGCCTGGTGGGGGTTGGTCTCTTTTCCCATGCAACTATCAGCAAGACAAGAGGGCATGGTCTTAAGCTGTGCCAGGGGAGGTTTAGGTTAGATATTAGGAAGAATTTCTTTACAGAGAGGGCAATCAGACATTGGAATGGGCTGCCCAGGGAAGTAGTCGATTCTCCATCCCAGGAGGTTTTTAAGATAAGACAGGATGTGGCACTTAGTGCCATGGTCTAGTAACCACAGTGGTAGTGGATCAAGAGTTGGACTTGATGATCTCAGAGGTCCCTTCCAACTCAGCTGATTCTATGATTCTATGACATTTTTCTATAGATAAAGCCCATCAACCATTAGACTATGGTTGTATGGCTGTAATGAGTTGATTCAGTTGAAATTAATGGAATTTCAAGAAGCTTAGACCTTCATTCAATGTGCATAGAATTGCTTCAACAGGTCTTTTAAGGTCATTATGGGTGTTAATACAATTCAGAATGTCTCTTTTGCTAGAAGCTACCTGTGGGAAGTAATCTATATTTCACTTGTCTATAAAGCATAACTTATTTTGTATACTTTTTCCTCCTGTATTTTTTTGGTTGAAAAAGAATAGATATTTCATCTACATTTACATTTTTTTAAAAAGTACAAATCATACTTTATAGTGCTTAAAGTCTTTAATATGGAGTTCAAAGGATGTCTCTTCCTTTTAAATATTTTTTATGCTGCAGCAGTAAATGTAAAGTTTCCACTATTGGGCACGGCAATGACACAAACTCAGTCTGACAACAATTGGATGATATGTTACTACCTTTTTGAAACCATGGTCTATGCTGTTTCTGTAGTTGCTTATACCTGCAGGCACCGTTTGAAAAAATATGATTTTCTACCATTTAGTATACACTTTATACTCACATCATTGATATAAATTCATAAAGTGCCACTCCACTGCATTCAGAAGCTCTTTGACTACTTAAGGATGGTTTGACCACTAACAATTCACATTCAAACACTGACACAGTACACATCATAAAGACATTTATCCCACTGGAACAAATTACTGTTTTTAGACAGCTATAAATCCAGAACAGTTTTATTGGGCCCACAGGAGTCCTGATTTGCTCTGACAAACCAGAGATCAGTCACATTCTGTGCACAAAAGACTTCACCAGACAGCTGGTTGCATACAGGTTTTTGGTTACAGACAGATACTACTCTCTTTTCATGTAGATAAGGTCTTATATATATGCTTTAAGTCAGGTGTTGAATGTTCCTTAGCCCATAAGCCAGCAAAAAAAATTATGCCTTAGGAAAGGCTTGCAAGATGCTCTATAGATTACATACCAGTGCAATCAACTGTGTGCAGTTAATGTACCGTGGGCATACTGGGATATACTGAAGCAGAAGCGGTAAAGAACAAGTCCACTGCTTCAGAAACTTGGAGTTGCCTTAGGCACTAGTGTTCAATTTTAGCTTTTGTTTTAAGGAAATCAGCTGTCAGATCAGTTAAAAAAAAAAAAAAAAAAGGCCAAGGATTTACATAATGCTTTTTTAAAAGCTTTTTTTTACATTGTTTTCCAGAGATCACTCTGATTCTTGTTCCCATGGAAACTGGGTTGAGAAGGCTGCTAGCAGCCAAGAACTAACAGGCAAGACTCTCCCTTGCAAACTTCAGTTTAGAATTGTCAGCTGAAATATGTAAAAGAGTTTGATAAACCAACTATATATTATAAAAAATATTTGACCTTAGACTGGTAAGAACACAAACAAGTACAAGAGAAGCATATAGTACAGCGTAAACAAGCACAGGTATGGATCCTGGTTTCTCTGCTTTCCCATTCTGAAACCAAATGACACCAAAAGCATCAAAGTTCTTGCTGCTGCTTCACTGGTCAATTCTGAATCAGTTTGTGAGCTGCTGTTAGTTCTCAGTTATTGGGCATCCACTTTCTGATATCTTCTATTAATTAGTAGGCCACTTAATAAAACCTTCAACAGAGAGGCCAGGTTCACTAACGAGCACCTTGGACATACTCCTAATACACCATGTAAACACTGAACTGCCTTGTTACTGCTAGTGGGAGAGGGAGATAATTTCCAATTATTTTAAATTATGATTATTTCTTTGTCTCTGATAATTTAATTCCTGTGTTACCTGTTTTGACAAGCTTGACAGCTAAAAAGAATAAAAAAAAGAAAGAAAAGAGACATGCAAAGCATGCTCAAGTTCAGTTATGCTATTCTGTTTTAAACAAAACTGAACAAATTTGGCTCATCAATCTGAAAATCCCTGAGGTGATAAACATCACATGCCGAAGATAAACACTTCATTTTGGAAAACAAAAAGAGATTTATTTAAGAATAGCAAGATTTATTTAAGATGGCTGCATGGCAGCCATCTTTCCAGAGAATAAAAAGTTTTCCATCACATTTTTAGTGAAGAGTTCAATGTATATTTGTATCAGCTCCATTTTTGCTTTGGAATCAGCATGAAATAACTTCAGCTCTCTTTCATTATGAAGCATTTCAACTTAATTTTAAAATAAGTCTTAAGTTTGAAAAAGATCTGACATTTAAAAACATTTCAAAACATTTAACATATTCAGGATTTGAACTATTGCACTAAAATCCCATGAAAGTATTACTACTTATTGATAATAAAAAAATTTAACTTTGAAGTTATTTAGGAACTATTGCTACAGAGGAAAGCATTTTATATACTCTCCAAGTCAGTATATGATATTGTCACCTTAAATAATCGTATTGCTAGTATGATGGAATGTTGTAAAAATAATTTACTGTACAACCCATTTTTCTGAGGTGAGCCACTGATTTTTTTTCACATGACTCAATTATTGCCATCCTCCACATACTAATATTCAGGGTTAGTCTTTATTTAAATGATATATTTTTAAAGCATCCTGCCATCTGCAAAAATGTCAAGTTCTGTTGTTTTTAAAGAACAGTGACTAAATTAGCAGCACTTTGCAGTACCATCATTTTGACAACAGCAAATAACTAAAAAGCACAGAATGTCAGAAGCAACAGTAATGCATACTTGAGTGATGAAGATAATTTTGTAGAGCTGAATAAGACTCTGCTGAACGGGGTCACTGATCTGACACACCTTCCTTTGCGATACAGCAATTCCAGCTGATGCTGTAGATGACAAGAGTAAAATCAGGAGGGCAGCTCATTTTGTTGCCTTAGTACAGTAATACCATACATTGTTTAAAATCTGTAGATATAAATGCTAATGTTGCTGAATTTCTGTGCTGGCTACTTTAACAAGAAGTAGAAGACAGACATTCACAAACTGAAGTGTCTAGGGACCATTCAGTTCTGAGCTGTGCTATCACAGAAATAGAGAGTTACAGAAAATGTCCTTTTCTGTCACAGAGGGACACGTTTCCAATAGGATCAGGAAGATGATGATGTCATTACTGTTACTGGGGGGTTTTTGTGGCCTTTTGGCAGATGTGTTGACAGAGTCAAGTGAAATTCAGTTTGACACTTTTTCCCTAAGTCTTGTCTTAATGATGAGTAAGAGGAAAAGTCTTGCATTTCCCCTGAGTCACTTAGAGAAGAATTTAGATTGTTTTTTCTGGTCAAGGTGACAGTGGAAGCCATGCTGTAATAATCTAAAATACATACCACTGGAAGAGCAATTTGGATTTAGCTCTTTCTGCCCCATTTTCACCTCTCTACCAACTGTTTCAACACTGTTCTATTCAATCCCCAGTCTTGCTGTTATGACCTGTGAATCTTCAGCTTTTTTTAGGACAGTCAGAAAACCTGTATTTTCTTGGCATGTTATCTTTTTTGCTATTCCCTGTTCTGTGGTATTTGTCTTCTCTTTTCCTGTCAATGGCTTGTATAACAAACCAAAAGAAAACAAATCAGTGCCCTTTCTTTTGTGTGCCTTCAGATTTTTTTTCTGAATAAAAATATGTTTAGAATGATAACAGCAAACAAAAATGACTGAGTAGGATATAACATGGATTTCCCTGTTATTCAGTGTACAGAGCTTTCTCTCTTTTCTCGTATGACAGCAACAACATGACCTAAAAGCTGTAAAACAGAACTTACTATAGACAAAAAGCACTTTTTATGATCAATATCTCAACTGCTCAAAATAATTTTCTTTCAAGTATTATTTAATTCAGACAATATGCATTCTGAAATCACAGCTTAGTAGCTCACAGTATGTGAAGCTTCTCAGTAAGAAAGAAAAGTACCTCAAATAGAAAACTTGTTTCATCAATCACGATGTATAAATACACGATAATTTATAAGGGCTCTATGAAAACTCATTTATCAGGGGAAATTCTAATTGCATTCAGCAGAAGTTTAGCCAGCACAATGACCATTAAAATGAGGTCTTACTGATTTACTATTGGAATTCATATTTTTAAGAAGTACCTTAATGATATTTCAGACAACATACTTGTATGTGAAATGTAATTGTCTCATTTTCTAATATTTTAAAATACAATTCTTAGATAAAACCATAACATTTCATATTGTAAAGATCTGCAACTGGTAGACTATGACAAAACACTCTATATGCAACAGGAGAATAATGTAATAATGTTTAAAAACTTGAAAATTGTTAGGTTTAATTTAAGTTAAAGTTTTAATTTCTTGCAAGCACGAAATTACCTCGTCGCAGTCTTGATCCAGGACTGTCAACATAATCTCTATCATTATTTGGAAAAAAAAAAAAAGGTTTTAATTATGTTTGGCATCAACGACTGTAAATAAAATAACAGTATTTCCTGACTACGTCTCATGTTTCCTCTAGAGGAAATCTGTCCAAATCCCCTTGTTTTTAACTGTGCATTTTTAAGTTACATAAAGGCTGGCTTACTCTGCATGTCCAGCATAACTTCTACTAAATAAAAGTTTCTTTCCCTGCTCAGTTTTCAGCCTGGAACACACAAAGTCTGTAGAGAGGATTTTAATACTGAAAACTCAATAATCCACTAGATTATGCACTTGTACGTGTTTAAGGACCTTTTGGTTAACCCTTCTTATGGATGGAAAACATGAAGAATAATTATTGTTTAGAGAAGAAAACCACGAGTAATAATGCATACAGTACTGGTAAAATGGGGGAAAAAAATAATATTACATCACGAGGATAGCAATATCTCAATGTCAGAAATACAGGTCTACATGTTTCAATGTTAGATCCTGCTCTGTACTCTACACAAACTCTTTCCCAGCTGGCAGATTTCACTAGCTGAAATAAGTAATAAAAAACGAATATGAACAGAGAGGAAACTGAATGAACCGATATGATGTCCTGATGGGTGCCAGCTGTGATAGTCTTAGTATGGTAAGAATTGGTATATATTTTTGTGGCAGTAGGGAAAACTACAGTTTCAAGGAGTAGTTATGAAGACAGATAAGGAGATAGCTTTTCTAATGATTATGTGAGGGACAGAGATTTGTGGACGAGTGAATTTGTACAGAGAGAAAAAGACGTGCTGGCTTCAACACAAGCATGAGGAGGCTGCCACTACTGACTGCAACAGGACCAAAGCTGTGAAGTGATAAGTGACAGACTGGATGGTGACATGCTAAGAACCACTCTCAAAGCAAAAATAAAATATTGCCTTTGGTTAAAATGGTGTCTGTGGAGAAACACCAGAGGAATCAATGCCATCATTATAAATACTTACACAGCTAAGTTAAAGGTGAAAAGAAAAAAATTGTTCAGGAGGCAGATGCAGCCAAGAGTCATTTTGAAGGTTTTTCTCAGATATGAAAGAAAAGCAGAAATAAAGAAACAAAGAACAGAGTCTGTGAGTAAGAGTGGTGCCAAGGAGATCAGAAAAAATAATGGTTGGTCAGGAATGTGTTTGATGCAGTACTAAATAAACAACAGAAGAATAAGGAAGACCTTTAGAAGAGGAAGAGGGATGACGTGACACATTCTGCTTCTTTTGTTTCCTTTTCTGAAGTAAATGGGCCTCCACAATACAAAAAATGGGTTTCTATGTTTGTATAGAAGGTCTAGAGAAGTTCAAAGGGAAAGATCTTACTCTACACTACTACAATATACTCCACACTATCCAATACACAAACACATTTTTGTATGGAAAAACATCTGCTTAAAAACACAAAACCAGAATTTGGCTGACCAAATAACATTGGTTTAGCTGATGCAGCAAAGTCCATTTTTAAAACTATTTATCACGTAAAACTTTTGAGTGCAAGCACCCTCTTACAACATTTTCAAGCAGACTGAGTGTTGTAGGCTGATACAATATGACTCTGTAATGGTAAGTAAGGAACTGTTTCATGAAGGAAATTGCAGAATTGTTTCACTGTGAATCAAACAACTGGAATTGATCATAACAGTGATCAATTATATAATATATATTAAAAATATAAATCACACCCACCTTATTTTTGGTTGTCTTCCAGAAGTACTAAAACTTTGTTTAATTATACCTGAAACAAGGACATAAATATTATCTTCTGCTTAAAAAGCCCCCAAAACATGCATGTTAATATTTTCTATTTCCCAGACGTGGTGTCAAAATAAATTTTAAAAAACAGTGTTAAGCAAACTCCAAACCCCATTTGATTATCGAGTTACTGTTTGATGCATTGAAGATTTTCCTACATCATAAACTAAAATCTCAGCGCCACACAGTATTTCAAGAAACACTTTCAGAATTTCACAGATACTAACAATACATATTGACTAGATGTCCACAGAAGATTTGCATTCAATTATTACAGTTACTGCTACCGCTATAACGCCAACATTGTTGATAGTCCGGATAGAGTCCACTTTTTCAGGGGACCTTTGAGGGGTTGTCTAAACCTTGTTCCACCAGGGTTTTATTGCCACCATTCTATTAGCTAACTATTCATATGCAGTAACATCTACAATACCTCACTTCTTATATAATCCTACTGAATTTAAGACTTTGAAGACCAGTTATTGGTCCAACATCTAATAAGCAATAAAACTGTATGTAAACATTAACATAATTAGTGCATAGTGCCAAAAATGTCTAAAAGGAAGGGTAATGTTATTATTTCTACACTTGGAAAGCATTGCCTTAAATCTTAGTCTTAAGCATTTGCCTTAAAACACTCCTGTAAAACCACTCTTTTCATGGTCATTTGGACGTATGAGACCACTCTGTCCTACAAATAGTATCTCAGTTTGAATGAGGAATAAGTGCATGTTTAATGAAAAGGTAATTCTGCTAACTGAGAGTCTGAATAGTAAGATTAGAATATTCTAGAACAATTTTCCCATACAATTCATGGATTTTAATAAAATTCCCTTCATCTTTGTCTACATGAGATTTTTTTCCACACTTACTAACATTGCAAGCATTACCATTAAACAAGAACTAATCACTCAAATAGAAGATAAGAAAAAAAAAGATTTTATGTCACATTTATACTAGTTTTCCCATTGTTGGTCTTGTTACAGTAGTTATATTAGTTCTAGAGCAACAGTAGAGCAAACACATTTCTGAGAGTCTTAAATCTTTTTGTGTTCAAACATACTTTGTGTTGTACTGTGAAATATAGTGCCTCTATTTTTCTTACTTTTCTGATATCCTCTGAATTTAAAAAAAACAAAATCCTGAAGGAGGCTTGCATCTGTCACACTGGAATCACTTTAAAACCAAAAGAAATGATACATTTTTAGGCCAAATCTGTTTCCCTAAAAAGGAGGAACACAGACAGACAGAGAATGAAAGAAAAAGAAACAATTTTACTCCTTGTTAATGGTTTGCTTAGGAAAACAGATATTAAAATTCTGTAGTAGCTAGCATAAAAGACTGTTGGGTAAGAAAAGCTGACCTATGTAATAGCAAATAAACTAGGCCCTCATAGAAGCAAAAGTACTTCAATTAACCTTTTTACTGAGACAGAAAAATAGACAAAGACAGTGTCTACTGTCTAGAAAGTAAAGAATGACATGCAAAATATGATTGTGCCTATTCAAGGAACAGATACTTTACCTGCTTAGGATGCAGACACAATAATACAAATACAAAAGTAGAAGCACTGACTGAACCTGAATCACGCTGCTTGGGGTAAAGATTTTGAGTTCCCACTTCAGACACAATAAACACCACAATATATTACGTGAATATATTCATGAAAATTAGTAACAGAAGCCACTTGGCTAGAAAGCTAAGTTTGAATTCTAGCTCTTTGCTAGAATTTTATAAAAAACACACACACCCTTTTCCAAGTATTCATACACAAAATTGGGTTTGAAATACTATACCCTTTGGTTGTTTCAAATAAATGGTCTTTCAATGAGTAAAGGGTTCATATCCAAATTTGCTTGATCAGTTTGATGACTCACCACATTTGACTTGCTAATCTGCCAGTTTATGAGTGTATTTACAAGTGCATGATATTTCACACCAGAATCTGTCTCATCACTCACTGTACATGGCAGAGACATAGTATTTTCTGATTCATATGCTAAAGTTAGGAAAATACTAATGTTAAAAAAACAGAACCAAAAAAAACTCAGAAATCATGATGCAGAACATCACTAAACAATAGCAAGCATCCTTCAGCCCTATTTTTATTGCTTATTATTATGTTAGAGACCCACTGAGCAGCTACATCAGAGAGAAAAATCTCATTATGTGTTAGTCACTATGAAAACACAGCCAAATAATCTATTCAATAACTAATCACAAGGAGATTCAAACATGTAAAAATCACTGTAACAAACATTCATGTGTATATACACACACGTAACACTAAAGACTTTATTTATAATACTTAGCCTTCTGTGTATGAGTTATGCTAATCACACAAAGCCAGACGAGGAGTAAGAAAAAAGATTAAGATGCAGACAAGTTAACTAACAAGTCATGGAGCACATTGTGCATCCTGATGTTCAGCCCAGGATTACCCGGACTGTATTTCCTTTTACCATGGTTACTCCTTTGACAGGGATAGGAAGAGCAAGGCAATATGTTTTGTTCAAATGCCTTGCAAGAGGATATTTCTCAGTTTGAGAGGATCTCAAGGAAAAACGAAATACACATCCTTCATCTCTCTCCTATTTTGTGCCCACTCTTGTTAGAATGTGAAAGACACACAAAAGCCAAAGCTTTTAATTCTCATCAGCCTCTCTATTCTGAATAGCTCTATGAAGATTCCTTGAGGACATTTAAAAAAAAAATTAAATGAGGCATAAAGAACTTCACTGACTGCTACTTTGGTCTTTAATAGCGGATGTAATTAAAGCAACTTCTAAGGCTTTAACTTCTTAACATGCATTGAAATAAGTGCAAATCATATAAATACCTTTTAATAGGCAGTTTAGTGTTTTGCTCTTGCAGGCACCTAACCATGTAATTTCAAGAGAAGAGTTTATAACACGATATGAGATCAGAAAAACCTGAGGAGATAATAACTTTTGCTTTGGCTTTAACTTTCACTTCAATGTTATCTAAAAAATCTCTGAAAACCCTCTCCAGTTTGATCAGACCGGTAGGAACACTGAATCAAGATTTCACATCAGCAGAAAACTTCAGTGTATCTCTTTGAACAAAATGGAAGCAAAGGATGTGGTTTTTTGAATGACAGCTTAATGATCTATTCAGGAGAAAGGTCAAATTACCTTTATTTATTCAAAATACTCTTAGTAAGCTGTCCTTTAAACCACTGTGCACTGGAATGGCCAATCCCAAGCACATTAATTAAGCCCTTTTGCAGAGTAAACAACTAAGTTCTTTTCTCACTAGCAGGGACTCCATGTACAGCAACAGAAGTTGACATAAACATACTTTGAACTTAACTCCAGCATCATACTGGAAAACCGGGTCTCAGCAGATCTTGTTCTAGCTGATATTTTCTATAAAGACCCATTAGCCCAAGGTCTCAAGAGAAATCTGAATCTTAGATAAATTGGGAAGAGCAAGCCTACAAAACACTAAGATCTCCAAAGTTCTTCACAGACAGCCCATTGTGCAAATGATAGTTTTCTTGATGCAATAATAATTTTCAAGGAATTTCCTAAGCTTTCCCTTCACAGTCTAAAGAATCATATATAGCAGATGTCAGACAATCTTATCCTAAAGACTTACAAGACTATCTAATTACATTATTGAAAGAAGAAATATCCTCTCAAAACATTAAACTCATCAAATGCAACTGGTCTAAGCCAAAAAAAAAAAAAAAGCTCAGCTCTATGATCACAGAGCTTGTAAGATATAATGTAGTTGACTGCAGATTACTGACTCCAGACAGCAAGCAACATTACTGAATGGGGGTTTCATTTCACATAGTGTTCCTTGTTATCCTCAAAAGTAGTTAAATGTGGAGCTAAGCAATGACCTAAACTCAGAGCCCAATCATTTGCTACATACAACATACAGAGTTCCTATTTTGAGAGCATCCTAGTTCTAGAATCCCCAGTTATTCAACTGGATATGAGCATCACCTGCACAAAACTCAAGTCCTGGCACTGTGTAAACACGTTATATTTCTAAAAGCTCAGAGAAAGATATAGGAGACCCTCTACAGTTACATCACTAGAATATTCTTCAGGCAGATCTGTGGTGTCTTCATTACATGGTAACTCTGAATACTATTGGTTTGCAGAAATTCAGGAAAGGAATCCTGAATATCAATGTCTTTGCTTATTGATCACAAGTTAGATCAAAGGTTACCCCAAACACTGAAAACATAAATTAAATTATGAGGTAACAATAAAACTTCTAAGAAAGATACAGCAGCACAACAGGACTGTACATTGAGACTTCTTAGCCTTATGAAAAGCTAATGGCTGAGCAATTCTGAAAGGAATATATTGCATGCTTCATTTTTATTGTGAGGAAGGTCATAGGATTTCTAATAGGATGTTTTACAATGTTTTACACAGTAATGTCTTTCAAGGTATTTAGGATGCTGTCCCAATTGCAGTGTAAGTGAACAAGATTAAGGGAAACAAAAACTATTTTCCAAAAAAAAGCATTCCCAAACATAGAGTAAATTTTTAAACTCTCACTCAACTGACATACTAGCTCTGCTGGACTACTGTGCATTAAGATATATCATATATTTTCTTGCTACTTGGTTTTACCAGCAGAAATGAAGGTAAAGTTACACTGTAAACCAAAAGCAAGTAAAAATCTCTTAACGTGTCTAAGTTAAAGTAAAGTTGGGAACTTTGTAATTTTAAAATAAGAAAAAACAGCAGCAAGTAAACTATTATCATCCCATCACTCTTCATTGCTTTTGACTCAGTATGGCCCTACCCTCTGTCAATCTTTCTGTTTTCAAATTAATAGGACTTCAGGTGGGGAAAAAAAAATGCATCTGTCACTACTGCCTCTATGCTTCTGAAATATATAGAATCTTGCTTCTGTAGGATTAATCATTTCAAGTACCAAGAATAACTCTTCCAGAATCTACATACCCTGCATTTGGCCATCTTGAGAGTAAAGGAGTTGGTCTTGTAGAAATACATTGTCTAGACTAAGAAGAATAATCCTTTTCTTAAAGGATAATTGAAAATCAGAGTATGTAAAATTATTGAAAACATTATGACAATAGTGGACTATAAAAAAAGCTTACCCCCATTACACTGTCAAATGCATAGCAGCTTCAGTGCCAATGAACAACTCAGCATATCACACAAGATGCCGCCCTAGTTTTAAATTAGACTGATATTTTTCTACGGTTGCAGATCATGTTTATTCTGAGAATGATGTGATGACAGCATGACTAGACAAATCCTTTCAAGGTCCTCATCAATATACCCATAACTAAAACTCACATCTTCATGTTAGCAGTTTCCAAGTTAGTTAGATGAATATTGGTCACATTTTCCCCTGCAATGCTGACATGCTTGAAGAAACCATGGCTGATAACGCAAACTCTGTTAGCCATTTATCAGTAATGAATGGAGCATAATCCAAGTAATACCCAATTATCCTGAACTTATAATTATTTTTTAAAGCTACCTTTTCTTTATCCTTGAAAAGAAGAAATATTTGCCAGCATTAATTACAACCAATATACAACACTGACTTCAACATTAAGTAGACACTAGAGGTGATTTAAGAACATAAGACTACAGAGTTATTTTTCTGAAAAAGCAATCTTGAAGTATCTATATAATTAAACTCTATGCTGGGAGAAAAATGAATAATGATTTCTAGAAATGCTGATTAAAGTTACTGCGATTGACAGGAACCAACTGGATCTTTCTACTTAAAATATTTAATTAAAAATATGGAAACCTGGTACCATAATATTCAAATATTAGAAAAAGTTGATGTTTTGTTAATGTCCAGATCTCAATCAAGCAAAATAGACTGCAAGGAAATCATTACCAGTAATGCTTTGGGTGTGGTAAGTTACAAACTACAAAGATTTCAAATGTCTGTTTACAACGCTGAACTAGCCCACAATTAATTACATTTCTGTGAGACACACAATGAGTTATTCTTCAGTATAAACACAAAATAGAACATTTGTCTCCGCAAGCTGCTTTTCCTCAAGGGATTCCTTTTATGCAGGCCCTCTCCCACAGTTAGACTAGGCTGCCCTGTATCCCGTAGCATTCTCCTGTTACTCTCTTGGCACAAGAAAGCAACAAAGTGCTTTTTAAAATTATTATTTTTTAAAGAAAACTTTGATAATAATCTCAGGGCTGGCCTGCCACAGGTCCTCCAGCCTTTAGAAAGGCAGGCTATCCAGTTACAATTAGCAAATCATATTAATGGATTTTAAATAGAATTATTAAATCATTTATTTGCCCTGAGCTAATGGTTAGACATTTCAATTAAAAGTAGTCATATTTCTTCAGCACCTAGGCCAAAATCTGAAAGAAATCCAACTAGCAGATAGGATTACAAACAGATAAAGTGATGTTATTCTATGTTTTATGAAGCCTGGGACCTTGTACCAATAATATTTGTTAATCTTCACACGACTACATTCCCTTTACTAAAAAGTACATTATAAATCATCCACAAATTTTCTTTCAGAACTAAACAGGATGAATGGAAATCTTAAATTTTGCTCAACTCTAATATCCATCTCTTTTTTCTAGTATAAAATGCTCTTTGATTTTCTCTAATCATAATCTCATCCCATTTAATAGGTACATCATGGTAGCTCACAATTTTGCAAGTGACTCAAAGCAGTTAGAGCTGGTTTTTTGTTTTTTTCTTTTAAATTTTCATATTTGGAACATAATCAGAAAAAACTGTTACTTAAGATAACACCCAACACAGCTGATGCTTTCCTATTTGCTTACCATAAATAACTATAAGCAGAATTAATGCTCTGTTTTATCACATAATCCTGTTTTAATCATTAAGCCTTCCTTCAATTCCATTCAGCCAATTCATCTAGACAGCTAAAGCCTGCCTCTTTCAACTTTATTTTTCACACTCTTCCATCTGTTTCTCATCAATACTAGTCATCTTAGGGCTTCAAATTTAAAACTACCTTCTTTGTCAAGTTGCCCGATAATATTCCAGCTTTCACAGACGTTACTGCAAAATACGGAGACAAGCTACACAAAGACTATGAGATGCAAAATGTATTAAACTGGAAATGGCTGCCACAGAGGCACAGTTATTTTCTTTACTTAGGTAGTTCAGATAGTGAACTTGCAACAAATAATGAAATACCCTAATATTCTGGAATAAACAACTGCTTTGCTGTTAGAAATTAGTGTACACTTAATTCTTAAAGAATATTACCAATAGCAGACTCTTTCAAATTACTTGAACTGGAGCTGCTTGAGTAGTCCAGTATGTCCAGCTCAGCATCTAATTCAGAGAACATACCTGCACATAAAAATCAAAACAAAGAAGCTTTTAACCCACCTCTGACCAGCATCAGCACCCTGATGCTTCTTTTGCTAATGCCTACCTTTCTCTATAGTCCTGTGATCCTCTACCAGAATTTCTTCATATGTTCCTTCCTCATATTTTCCACATGCAGACTGACAACTATCAACTGGAAGGTCAGTATTTTCTGAAAACTGACTTTTGCAACTGGCTGCTCCATTGCTGCTACTATGAAGACTGATAATTTTTCTGACAACAAAGAACAAAAAGGAAATGTTATATATTGTCATTTTCCAGAACTTATTAGAAATTCTGAAAATGAAAGTGTCACTTGTGCATACACGCATAAAAACACTCTTTTTGTTCCCACTTAGCTTCTAGTCCAGGACTGTAGAGTAACTGGTTCAGTCACTGATTCTAAATTTAGAACAAAACTTTCAAACCGAAAAAAAATATTTCTAGTCTTTACATAAAAGACATCTTTGTTCTTGATGACAATCTTTTCACAACAAGCATTGAAAGTGAAAAAAATGAAACAAACGCCAGAGCAGAAGCAAACACTGAACAAAAACAGAAGACTGGACAAAGACAGTAGGTTCCCAGGTACGAGCATTGGTAGATTTACTCCCTTCCAGCTTAGATAATAAACAGCAGTCCAGTTCTGGACAACGCAAAACCTGCATAACAGCCAAAATGGTAGTAAAATATGGAATTAACTTGACATGATGCCATGTCAGAGACCCCAAGGCTGAAATGACCAAACACAGAGCTAGGAAAATAAAACATTCAACATAAATTATTTGCCTGTAACATTTAACTGCTGTGTCCTGTTTGTAGCACAAGGTTCTTCAATAAGTTTAAAATTCTGCCTCTGCTGTTGTCAGTGTTTACTGTTTTTCTAGAAAGAATAGAAATCCCTGATCCCTGTCATTGCTTCTATTTTAATGCAATGTATTTTGAAGGAAGATGTTTTATGATCTCTGTATATATTGTTCCAAGTCTTCACATATTAGTTCTGTTGTGTGTAAATAAATCCATGTTTCTTTTTACCCTATCTTGTTAGAGCAAAGCGTGATAAAGGAGGACAGGAGATAAATTATACAAATATATCAGATTAAACAAATTAGTATCTTTAATATTATTTTCAGGAGATAATACATTCCTAAATACTTATATTTTTACCAAGTCTGCCTAAGACAATTTGTTCTTTATCTAAGTCAACTTCTTTCAAAGTTTTTCCCAAGAAGTATTTTTATCTTATCAGGAAAGAACAGAGTGGGTACATTAGAAAACCTTTCTCCTCAGAAACCTAACTGCACCCCTGAACACTGACTATACACTGTCTGTGTAATAGGTCTGCTTCAATTACTTCCCCATCTTTGGTTCTACTCCCAAATCTATAACTTAACTTGTAAGAGATGGATGGTCAAGCCTTTCTCCTTAAATTCAGGTGGGAAAAGATCATTTTATACTTAAGTACTGGACTGAGCTTATGTCCAAGATGTCACAATAGCAGTGACTGGAGTGTAGCACAGCATGACAACCACTAATGATGACTCTCTAGTTCACTTGAAGAGAGCAGTCTAGTCCTGGAATATGAGCACACAGTGTACCCTGAGCAGTCAGAGCACAGTTACTGAAAAGAACCAACTCACCTGTTTTACATTAAAGAAAACAAAGTCAAGACACAGAAGGGTCAAACTGCATGGACATTTCAAACTTAAATCTTTCAACATTTACAGGACTGAACCTCATACTCAAAAGACTAACTGTTAACAATAACTTCTAAATCAGGTGGAGCTGAAGAAAAAAAAATATCAAAAAGACAGCTATTACCAACTGGTTTCAGATCTAGCAGCCCATCAAGATGGGAAACTTGTTCAAAATGTGTGAATTGAATTCCACAGACCTCATGATAAAAATAATTGTCAGACCTGCTATAGAAACTGCTCAGAGATCAGTGAAACATATTCTAAAGCCTTAAAGCAGTCATATAAACTGTAAAGCTATAACCTGTCTATACATAAAATCTGGCCCATTTACATAACGGCTGAACATAGAAAACTATAGTATTCATTAGTAATCTGAGAGTAATGCTGTGTATATTTTGCTCCACCTAGAAAATAGCTAATAAGTTTCAAAAACGAGATTATATACTGCTTTTTCTTTTTTTGAGTAGGACAACTGGATGATTTAGAGGGACAAAAGTACCCTGACTAGAGGAGGCTGTGATGCAAGTTCAATGATTTTGGTCACTATTGGAGGGAGAACATAAGGATCTACATATGGACATAATTTTATGAGAAGAGGATGGAGAAACTTTTCTCCAACACAGTGAAGCAATCATTTTCATATGCCTCAAAGCCTCAGACATACTTCTTTCAGACAAGTAGAAAGACAGATACTTATCTTTTGAAGAAATCTGTGAAACAGTGGTATACTCAAAACATCACAAACATTCAAAGAGGAGTTTGAGTTTAGGTTGATACATATTCATTTGAACTATGCTCATACCTACACTTGATTCTAGCGTTCCAGTATTTTACAAATCTTTACGGAGGTTCCATCAGTTGATTCAGTTTATTTTCACATTTCTGTAATAAACTAGTGTCTCAGTTTCCCCATGTATCAGATTGATTGCCACTTTTGTTGAAGCAAACTCTGCCTTCTAGTACAAAGAAACACAGTTGAAAACAAAAGCTAAAGGGAAAAAAGTCCCTCTTCAAAAAAATGTTCAAATAATGAACCAATTAAATTTTTTTTCCAGCATTCATCTATCTTTATTACTGAAAAAAAGCATCTCTGGAAATTTGTGTCCTAGCCATGAAGAAAAAATTCTATCTTCATCTATATCCTGTACACTTGTCTCTTCCTTGGTCACCATTACTACTGTAAAATCAAGTTATACCTAATTTTTGGACAAGTGAAGCCTAAATTGCTCTTTTTGACTTCCAGTAGAAATCTAAAAAAATCTAAAAAACCCAAGTAGAATAAAGATATCGATCTTTTGTTTAGTTCTGTTTTGTCATATTACTGTCCAGAAGAATTAACTTTTCTATCTTCAAGAAATATAGAGCTCTCTAGTGGCATTTGCAAACAGTGTTTAATTAATCTTCTTTATTTGAGACATTTACAATTACAGCATTATGCTAATCAATTGAATTTCTATTTCAAGAAAAAAAACCAGAACTATTTCCACTATTAAACTAAAAACCTACAAGTCAGCAATAAAATGAATAATAGCTGACGTGAAATTGTCGGGGGAAAAAAAACATGCTAAAACAATGTATTTTTTTCAGTAAGAGGGTAACAGCTCTTGTGCATTAGGAACAAGAAGTAGATGTTATATATAAGAATTTTAGCAAGGCTTTTGACAATGTTTTTCATGACATCTTACAAGAAAGCTAGGGAAGTGTGACCTAGACAAAATCACGATCAGTTGGCTGTATAATTGACCATAAAAATTGTACTCAACTTGGTAAGCGCTTCGAGTGTTTGTTACACTGAAAATGGGTAGCAAGCACAATTTTTCAGGATCCTTTTTGACCTTGTTCCAAAACTACTCAACGGTGTCACTGAATTACAATGATAATCTGAATAATGGATAGCTAGAGTGCCTGTTAAAGGTGCCTAGACTGCGATACATTCACATCATATATCATACTGCAGCATATACATCATACACAGAGCTGTGTCAGTGAAACCGACAGTGGGTGTCAAAGAAAGTTCTGAGAAGCTGGAGAAACTAAAAGAACTTACGAAGTTTAAACAGAGAGAAACCAAAGTTCTGTGAGCAATGGGGAACAACTGTACAAATGCGCAGACTGGGGAAAGACTGGTCAGACAGAAGCTGTGCAGGAAAAGATAGGGGGATTTTGATGGATGAGAAACAGAATATGACTCAACAACACCATGCTGTTACGGAAAGGGGGACATCATACTGGGATGTATAAAGAATAATTCCAAAGAATTGTTTATTCCTTCTAGTTGATACCAATAAGATTCTCAGTTGGAGTAATTAGGTACAATTTTGAACACTACCCTTAAAATTATGTCAGTCTTACTTTTTAAGTCGTGTTTTGTAGACCTCTGATTGTTTTCATATCTTTCTTTTCCTGTCTCTCCACATTTTTTATTATTCAGTCCATATTAAAAAAAAAAATCACAGAGAGGGGAACCAACATAAAAGAGAAAAGACATAACTTTTACATATTTCCACTGTCAGGAGGACAATTTCAGTAATCAAGTGTTCAACTATTGCATCTATCTGGGATCCTGAAGAGAGAAATAAGCGTTCATACACAATGTAACTGGTCTGAATGTGCTCAGCAAATGCAGTGTTCTGGGGATATTCTGGATTTAGTGCTCTCAGAGTGCTTTTATGGCACTTAAGATTGGGTCTGAAAATGTCAAGTGCACATGCATATGTCCATCTAGTATCTCCTGGAAACAAGACATGCGTATCATATCTACTCTGTCAAGTATACAAAGTAAGACCAAAATTTTCTGCAAGCATCAAACTTTAGATATTGTGTATAGCACAGTGTATATGTGCTGTGGGTATGCCCAGGATGCTTCAGGCATCTTCATCATTTCCTAGATGTTATCTTCAAATGGAAAGAAAGACTCAATCAGATGTGACTCCTGACTGTAAAGACAGTTTGTGCATCTCTGCTGTTTCTAAACTGTTTCTATCACATGACTTTTTTATGACTGACTGGTCAAATACCTGCCAGGAGTGACAGGTAGCTCTAAAGCTCAGAGAGGGACAAGATAATCTCTGACAACTCTTCCTGCCTTTTATCCGGTAATTCTATTAAAGTATTTAGATGTATTAACAAATTGAAGCCGAATTAAGCATATTATGTGTTTGTCCTTAAGAGTCTGATCATATGTTTTCACAGGTAGTAATTTGGCTGTGATGACTATTTTCTACGTTCGGCAACACTTAAAAAAAATATACCTGCAAAACAGTTTTTATATCATTACTCTATTCTCCAAACATACACAGTATAAATCTAAAAAGGTTATTTTCTTTTTATCACGCCAACATTTCTAACATTTAAACTTTAAATCTAGTACCTGCTACATAAATGTCAAAACAGAATGGTGTCAGTGGAGTGAAAGGTTGAAGAAGAAGAGAATTGGTGGAATGTTAAGTCTTCATGACATTCCCGAGTCCTCACTCATTTCCAAATGGAATTGTATGCAGTAGTGCACAGTCATTATCACCCAATTTTTCAATACAATTTTAATACATTTTAAGAATAAATTTTAATAAAAATATTTTAATATTCTAATCTAACATAAATACAGGACTCTATTTCTGCAATATTAATAACCTGTTGCCTTCTAAGTGTTTTAAAACCAAGCATAGTCATTGCTTCAACTGATACAAAAGCAGTTGCTGCACACATACATGGCTGTTTTAAGAAAAAAAAAAATCTTTTATGCACCAAAAGGCTGAATTGCACAGAATCTATTTCTAAACACAAAGAAAAAGGAAATTAAAATGAACATTAATCCAATCTTTATGTCTTTTTCTGAGTTAACAAAAAAACTTGATTAATTCAAATTGAATTGCTAATTAAGTACTACTTTGTAATGCGTGTGGTGATGCTTAGAAACTAACATGATTATTAGCACAACAATTGCCAACAGAGCAGAACTGAATTTGGGTGTGGGGGGAAATGACTTGGTGAAAAAGCAGCTAAATCATTTTGTGTTTCTTTGTCTTTCAGATAGCTGCAATCCTGTCCTCTTTCTTGTGAGGAAATCGATGGCTGCTGTGAATTACAAGAGTTGCCAGTAGCCTGCAGGGTGGTTACAAAAGTACAGATTCTTAAATCATGATCTCTAACCCTTCCGCCTTTGGTCATAGATCCCTGTGGATGAAGAAAAAGATAAATCCATTCCTGTGGATGAAGAAGACTGGTAACAGTAGCATGGTCTCTATTTACAGGTATTATTACAAAACACTTCACATTTATTTACATTGTGGTCTTTGTGATAGAAGGGGCATAGAAAGAAATCCCAGCATTTCTCAAGACTCATTCATGTTTCTAAATCAATCCAGAAAAGACATAATGCAATCAACTCATAATCATCTAGAGGTAGATTATTGAGGGTTATGTCACAAAGAGAAGCCAGGAAACTCCCATCAGCCAGGCTCTTTAGTTCAGATTTAGTCATTTAGATATAGTCCTGTTTGAAAACAGTTATGCTGCTTCTTTCAGTATTTCTAACCAATAACAAGTTGAACAGATTCTGCAGGAGAGAGGTAGGCAGGCTTCTTAGCATAAGCAGCAGCCAGGCTGCCTGCAAACAGAATAATCAGTGTGTTTTCCAGCAGCAGCATCCTAGTCCACCAGAAGCACAGCACCTTGATACCTACAGATTAGCCTGGGAGGGCCAGTGCTGACCTGCAGCTAAAAATCCAATCTAAACGGAAGATGACTCACCGTGGCCTATATGCCACACCCCCCAGCATGCTGGGTTAGGGGAAGACTTACCCGTCCAAGTGTGAAAAAAAAAAATGCAGAGAGCAGCCTGGCTAATAAGAGTTCTTGTGCACTTGAACATTAGGACAAAGCACTCAGCTAAGGGCCACCTAAATGGACCAGGTCAGACCAAGCGCTGTTAATGACTTTTGACACTCTGTTAGCCCTGACTAACCTGGAATGTGGATCCACTCCATAGACCAGACTACACTCAGAAAAAAAATTGGACTTACTTTTCCCATTACCTAAGCATCTTAGTTTCCCCCTTTACTCTGCTTAACTGGTTACTTGATCTGAATATATGGATTTGCATAGATTAATTTAAAAATGAAATTAATATTTAGTGACATTATTAATACAAAAATTAAAGAACACGGTATTACCTGGTATAGAGAAAAAATGTGACAGAATATGTGTGCCACATGCACGAATCAGTACTACAGAAACTAAGAAAAGGAAGTTGCTCTGATCAGACAGGTAGTCTATCATGTCTGCCCATTTTTAATATATTCTCTGAGAGTAGCAGAAGGTACAAATGGCTCATATTCTGTTACATATTTTTAGCTGACACACTCCAATTATAAAACTTACATTTTTCTCTACCACATTCAAAAGACAGGACAGATCTGAATATTCATCATTCTATATTGTTTTAGGTATATTTATATTTTACATTAAAAATATGGCAATGGAAAAAAAGTTAAAAACACTTCAGGATATATGCTAGATGAAACAATCGTGGATGATGCCCATGTAATGAAACATATATTTCCAAAGTAAGAAAAGTGACTTATTTCACATTTTTCTAAACAGACCAAACAAATTTTTCAAATCTATATACTTCAAAAAAGAAATCAAAATACTATTTGGCTACACACTCATTTCTTCAAAGGACAACACTAGAAAGATAATTTGTTAGTTAGATCAACTACTGTTTTGAGACTCATATTTGCCTTGAAACACAGAAAACCCAGGTTTGCCACTAGTCTGTTCAGTGACCTTACACAAAATACCTTTTTCCTCTCCACCTCTTCCTACCCTGAGCATGAAAATGTAATATTGATCACCTTGAAATGAGAGGTACAATGTGATAGAAAATTATTGCCATTATTACTACTTGTTGGGTCCTTTCTATCCTGTATAATGTCAGCAACCTTAACCTTTCAGAGCTGAACACACTAACTTTATTAAAGACCTGTCACCCATACATCTGCTTCTGTTCTGACATAAACAATAATTTCTATGGAAAACAACAAAAAATACAAATTTATGTGGGAATATGATAATGATTCTTTTTACTAGGATTATTTTCAAGCACGGATTTTATGCTATACTTATCACACAAGATAACTATACTTCAACATCATCTATTGACATGCCTTTCAATTGCCTACTTACCTGCTTACAAACTAGTCTTACAATACTTATAAAACAAATTCCACTCTGGTTCCAAAAGATCTCTGTTGCTTAGTTTCATAAAGCAGGACAGAGAGTACAGTCCTTATTTCAGAAACATTCACAATATGACACAACCGGGATGAAAAAGGAGGCCATAAGTACATTTCAGTAGAGAAAACAAAGTATAAGATAGTTGGCTTCAACAAAACAGTGAACTACATGGCAGAAACACCGAATTCTCTGACATCATAGAAAAATGACAAATTACTTGGCTGTGGAATAGCTGGGGCCTTGACTAAGATGAATTAGGCTGTCTATACCTCACAGAGTTTTTATTTCAGGAGCAGCTGCTTGAAATTCTTCCTAGCATTTTTAGTCAGAATATTGCCTATTTTTTCAAAAGACAAACTTTTCAGGAAAAATTATTCTCTTTGTTAGAAATTCTCCAACTTCATAAAATTTTCCAAAGTACCGGGAAGAAAGAAACAACATGGCTCCTTCTGTTTCTAAGCTCTGCAGCACTCCCCTGAAATTTGGAAGATCCTAGCCTGTTTATTCTATCTTATTTACAGCAAGGACACACAGTTAGGTCTCCCACTTCTCAGTGCTAAGCTATATTCCCCTCTGGTTCTTCAGTGTTCTGGATCTTTGTCAGAATCTTATGTTCCCTTAATATATAAAATATCTACTGGAGTGGAACTAGAACTACAGTATTTCTTCCTCAAGAAGATTAGCCATTATCACCCAAAATACAGAGCCATTTTTCTTTTCTTTTTGTAGATAGGTGTATTTTCAAAGTATTTATACAAAACAGAAGTACTCTAACCTTCTATGAAAAACTATCAGTTCTATCATATCTTACAAATGTCTGGATAGGGGACTCTTCTTTAAAGACAAGATAACTGCATGTAAATCCCAAGTATAGCATCTTTCCATTTATAGCACATTTTTTTGCAAATTTCATCACAGTTATGCAAGAGAATGATTATATCAAGATATGAAAAAATAATGAAATACAACAAACTTCCAAATGCGTAGGGTAAGAACATTTTTTAAAAAATGGAAAAAAATTGCTTGTACTGTTTTAAGTTAAAAATTCTATTCTGTATCTTTCTTGCATCCCAATACCTCTTACATTTCAAAAAATAGTGGTTTGTTAAAAGTCTTCTGGAAGTTTTTGGCATTCTTCTCCTTGAAAAAAAAGGGTATAATAAAAATAATGATCTTAGACTGATAGGTCAAAAAACTATTGAAAAAAAATATTAACAATTTCTACAAGTGTTACATTTAGCCAGGAACATAAAGACCAAAGTTTGGGACCAAATTGTGTTCCTGAAAACCTTTTTCCTACACAGAATTTCTTCAGTGCAAACTACTGAACTCTGACAAAAGGAATCTAATAGATTCAACTTCTGAACAGACAAGAGTGGTTGTGTAAATTATAACTTTGCTTTGCAATTACCATAACAATAATTTTCACAGTGCGCTTTTGCTACACAGAAACATTATCCTTGTATTTTCTAAATAAATTCTCTGAGATCATATACAAGTTTGGTTCATTATGTAAAATACTGATGTCCTTCATGAAGGGTGCTTAAAACACAGCCTGAAGCAAATGGAAGAACTGCAAGAAGTATTTCTGCAGAACTGTATCAGGCAGTTAGAAAACATGAGCAAATACCTTATCAGCATCAAGGGTTTGTATTTAGCAATCTGTATTTAAAAATTATATTTGTGTAAGTTCCATTTTCTAGGTGTCATTGTTTATGAATCATACACAAGATTATCAATTCGTTCCACCCTAACCAGGTGTATATTCTCCTATTCACAAATCATTCTCAAGGCTGCAATAATAATTAAATGTTATCAGATATTATCAAAACTGCAAGAACCTCCATAACAATGCCATTTTCCAACATGGAATGATACTGGTTTTTGAGATACTGTCACTTTTCCTGCATAAGCATGTGCAAAAAAAAATATTAATGAATACCTTGTTAAAAATAAATTAAAGAGCCCGCACAGAAAAATGTTACAAGAGGATTCATTTTGATTTATTTTCTGCTTTGTTATTTTCTCAGATATGGCAAACAATGATAAGAAAAAATAAAGTCTAATACATGTACTTACTTGTGATAAAATGGAAAGCTGATGGTGATAGGTTACTGCATTTCGATTAGCCTCCATGAAGAACTGCTGGGTTTGTCTCCTCTCCTGATCCAGTTTCTTCTCCAACATGAGATGAGAGGTGGATAGAACATCCAGGTATTTCATCATAACATCAGACAGCAGTGAGCTGACCTCCACTATGTCTGGACGTGCCTCTGCATCAGGAGTCAAGCAGCTACAGAAATAATATTCTCTATTTACTTATTTCTAAAAAAAAAACCAAACATTTTTCACCACTGTATTTCTCCACTGGTATTTATGGAGTCCTGCAGGCCAGCACTCTGTTCATTCTGCATGGGACAGTTTGATGCTGTGCAGCCTCGTTGAAATACCACAGCACAGCCCCTGGTATCAGCTGGAACAATTATCCTTGGCACCAATCCAGACAAAAGTGCAACTAGGGGCTGCAGCTGTGCACCCCCAGACACACTGGGGAGTGCCCAGGGCCTATTCGTGGGACTGGGAGAGACATTGCCTCCCTTGTGGCGACTGTGCTCTAGTCAAGGAGCTGCACCACTGAACAAAGCATCTGTGAAGGAGAGGAGTGTGTTGTCAGAAGGATTTACAGGAGAATGTCACGATTTTCACAGAGACTTTGCAGAGACAAACAACGCTCTCAAAACAATGCAAAGAAGCAGGAAAATCTAGAGCTTACGCTCAAAGAATCAGTGGATAGAGGCTCCCAAGAGGAGCTAGATTGGGGACTTGTGACTTCTGCCAAGAGAAGGAAGGTTTTTCCTCTAACTACAGATATATAATTACAGAATAGGTATAGTGACCTAGCAAAAGGTGAGGAAGAATAAGACCTAATGGAGGACACATCAGAGCCAGGTGAGTCTGAATCAAGAGTTCACATCACAAATAAGATGCAGTAGCTGACAGTCATTTGAGGCTGAGGAACAGAGGCATCCATCTACTTGATCTGATTTGGTGCCTGTGATGTCTGTTGCTTGGACTCAGGACATTGTGGAGATACTACTGATTCATCCTGACCCTTGGGCTATTACTTCTTGCTGTTCATTCATATGGGCACAAATAACACTATCAGGGTCAACTCCGAACACACTGAAAGTAACTACAGTGCACTGGGATCAAGTGTGAAGGACACTGAACAGAGATGGTGATCTCCTTAATTCTATCAATGAGGGGGAAAGGCTCAGGTCAGGGTGGGTGCAACCTGACTGTGTGTAGTCAAAAGCTTATGAGTGAGGATCAGAGGAACAGACCAACATGGTGACATTGTGGTAGACACCTGCTATAAACCACATAAAACCAAAGAGGAAGTCAATGAAGCCTTTGTTGGACAGATGGAGGAAGCTTTGTGATGGTAGACACTCATACTCATTGGGGCCTATTAACCACCCTAATATCTGCTGATGGAATGGTTGACTGCAGCAATCAGGAGACTTCTGGAATCTGCTGATGACAATTTCTTGGTGAAGCTGATTCAGAAGCTAACTAGCAAAGGCACTCTGCCAGATCTGCTGCTTACAGACAAGGAAGAACCAGACAAGGATGAACCAGACAAGGATGTGAAGATTAAGGACAGCCTTGGCTACAGCAGCCATCAGACTGTGGAGTTCAAAATCCCAAGAGAAGTGAGAGAGATCGTATTGTTACAACAAAGGACTTCAGGACTAGACGACTTCCAGGGGCCCCTTCCAATCTAAATTACTTTACAGTTCTATGGTTCTTGTTTCAGGCACCCTAGGTAGCTGTTTAGTGACTGAAATAATATACTATTAGATCTATTTTTAAATCCCCAGAATATTTTGTATGCAATGTAGGACAGAAAAGCTGATAGGGACAGTTCTGCATGCACTACAAAACTCTTAAATCTTAACTCCAGTGAACCTGATAATTTACTACAATTTCCCTACAGAGTACTATTGACCTGCTAACACACATAACCCAACACTCTTCTTTAAAGAAAGTCACAGAATGGTTTATTATTCCTAAAACAGTTCTAAGTAAAACACAACTGCCATGTGAAGTAGCAGTTCTGAAAATATTTTACAATACTTGAACTCCTTGATTTTAATCTTTTTTGTTTAAATACTCTCAAATACATTAATTTAAATAATTTCCATAACTTTTAAAATCTGTTTTACTTGAAATTTTATATTTCTTTTGAAGAGGTGCAAGTTTTTCACCCTTAAGAAATATTCTTGTTTGGGATTTTTTAATTTTTTCTTTTTAGTCCACTGAAATTGGTCAAAATTTCCCAGAACAATGTGAGCTATAAAACATTTCTCATGAGTTCTATTTCCATTTCCCATGCATCTAGAAATGATTTATGACTAAACACCAACTAGATTGATGTTCAGCTCTGAAAAACTTCGGTGATTATGATTCCAGAACTTTCTTTTGTAGTTTAATCCAATAAAACTGTATTTTAATAACAATACCGAAGAAGAAGAATAACGCTAAATGCAAATTTACAGTTACAACATTAAGCTTTCAATGTTTTTTCTAATCATGATCAAGAAATTATTTTTCTATTTATGACATTCATCTTTGAATATGTATTGTGTTTCAGTCATTCAAAAATAGTTCCTTTTCTGTTAATTTTTCCTCACATATATTATAACTAAAATCTCATTATTACTGCTTTTCTTTAATGTTCCTTATTCTTTCTAAATATCTCACAACCTAAACAAAGCCTTAATTTAAGAATTAACCCATAGTAAGAGATAATATTAAAAATAAAACAAATAAAAACAATCAACACTTTACGCTTCTCATGCTATTACAATATGTAGAGAAATCATTAGGTAATGTAAAAATTTTAATATTTTCATTAAAATTAATTTCCAAATCTCCTAAACGTAAATTTTAGCACTATTAGCACCTATACTTGCCATTGTTGTCCTTCATTCTCAGGGTCTTTAAATAATAGAAACCTTTTTGTACAATAAAACATAGTATAAAACCCTTAGTCTTTATACAGTACAGTGCTTTTTTAGAGATGGAATTGCATATCTGAGAAAGTATAAGCATTTTTGTGCTAAGTGGGGCTTTTTCTACAATGGAAAAATCAAGGGAGCTAGATCTCCACTTCACTCTGTGCTTTGCTTTACACATGACATTATCACCGGAAAGATGTAAACATAGCTAAGAGAAATATGTGATGAGTGAGTAGAACAAATACAGTCTCATTTTTTCCTCCATTACTGCATTCTCTCTGCTTTGTTATCTCTGCTATCATGCTAACAGGATTATAAGGCAGTGGAAAACATATTTCCGTCAGTCAAATAAACAGAAAAACTATGAATGTGATCACACAGTGATCTATAAATAATACTGTAACAGGGTTACTTCCTTGACCATAATCTGTATTTGAATATTACTCAAAATGCTGTATTTTCATGGGGGAAAAAAATTGATGTGTAGGGAATTAACTACAGTGCTGATATTGTTAAATTTAAAAATTTAAAGAGTATACTGGTTAAATGAATGTGTTGACTATACCGGTATGTTTTCCTGTTGCATGTGTGCAGCTGTATTGTAGATGTTACTATTGAGGTAAGGAGATACCTCTGTTTTTCCTTAAATCTAAAGATATTACCTTTTCAGAGACAAATACTGGCAGTTGCTTAAGTCTGCAAACTGTCACATTATCTCTGCTGGAAGCACAGAAAACAAAAACATCTTTTCAGAAGGATGTCGAAATAAAATGAGATGAGTAATTACCTCTTAATGGTAAATGACACTTTTTCAGAGTAGTGTCCTTCTGGCACAGGTTCATCCATAGCCCCTACTATCTGAAAAATAAATAATCTACAGTTTGTTGAAGAAAAACACTCCATTATTTATTTCAAGATCCCATATGATAAATATTGTTTCTTTATTGATGGGCATCACATCATCAGCTCTAACTTGCAAAACAACTTAGAACACATCTTCTAATGCAGAATATCACTTCCAATTGGGTATCCACATTAATGTATATAATCACTGCAGACTAAAGTGCTAAAATATCAAAATCAAGGAAACAATAAACACAAACCCCCAATTATTTATTTTAATTTATGAAATCTTCCGAAGATGTAGATACACAACGCTGTAGAAAATCCAATATTATTACATCAAGCAATTTTATATATCTGAAGCTCCTATCACTAAATGCAATGAGTAAAATATGCTAGTCTGAGAGGTAATAAGAGATTAATATTTACAAGCAATTTTTGCAATTAGAATGGCAAGATACCAACTCACACAATGATAAACACTTGTGCTCATTCACACATTAGAACTGAGAGCAGTTTGTACATCTATAACCTTAAACAAATTCCCACGGATCAGGCAAGCACATGCAGAAATAACTGGTACATTGATCTCGCAAATCTGAATACCTTAGTAGCCAAGGAGAGCATATTGGTGCTGTAAAATGGTGGGTTCAGAGTTGCCATCTGATAAAGGATGCATCCTGCAGCCCAGACATCAGCCTTCTCTCCATACAGCTCACTCTTTTCAACTTCAGGACTAAGTAGAAAGCAATGCAAGTCACAAGCATTGAATGAATTCACCTGGAAGTAGGCTTATTTTCTAAAAAACCCCACCCAATATTTAGTTAGTCACTACAACATAATTTCAGAGCACACACAATTACATTCAAAAGGCTGCATTTATTTCCTTTATCAGCCAAATTCTTTAAGAGGAAGCACAATTAATAGCTTTTCGACCTCTACTGAAGTTCTTCTCATAACACTAGTGGGTTTTATGTTGTTCACTTGTCCTTTCCACTCATTTTATGTCTTTGGACTTAATGGATACAAGTGAACTACAGGATTTAGAACTAGTTTACAGTGATGGCATTTCAATAAAATGGACTAGAGAATAGATAAGCATATCACATCGTCTTGTAATTCAGATATCAGAAAGATTTAAATTCAACTCCCATATTTAGAATGCTAATGGATACAGGTTTGCTATTAATGTAAGTCAATAAACTTTACTCATTGTATCATTTTCATCCTCTTAAAACTACTGTAATGCATTTGTGTGAGGATGCAGCGTGGACACTCAGCAGCCAGACAGATGACAATACAAAAAAATATTGTAAAGATCCATTTAAAGCAAATGGAAGAAGGCAGCAATTTCAGACTCCACTTCCCTTTTCTAATTTCTTCAGTACTTTTCATGAACCTGGATGATAATAATTTATATTAGTAGGTATATTCTGATGTTGGAGGTCAAGTCTTAGCAGTAAGTAAGAGTCATATCACAGGATGTGGTTTGAGGGTTTTTTGCACTTATTTTTTTCTCTCTGTAATCATTCAGAGATACAAAAACTACTTGACTTCTTTCATCTGAAAATCAACTTGAAAACCTACTTCTTTACATTACCCCCTTCAGCTTAGAATTTGGAACCACTATATCAACTTCATAATTATACTACTGATATCTTTGGTAAAATGCCTTATTTTGGACCTGAGAGGTACTGTGTAAATTCAATTAATGATGCTAGAAGATGTCCTGCTGATATGTATAAAATGCAGAAAACGGATTTTTAAAATAAATGGGATGAAGTCCCAAGATAAATTATGATAAGACAAATTAAATTCATTTAACAGAATAGAAAGGCAGAACAGAGGTCACAGTGCAGGAAGGTGAGAGAAACTAACAGGTCACACACTTCTGATAAAATTGATCAAGTGAGATACAGATTCCTGAGGGAAACCTAATTAGCAATTTTTCTTGAATCTTCTGCTGCTGTTACATAACAATAGAGTGGAATACGGGATATTGAATATGGTGTTAGAACAAAATAGCATTTCTGCAATCACACTGTCTGTGATGGTCTGTGACAGTAACTCACGACTTTGTGGAAATTTCATTTTTATGTATTAGAAGTGTCTATTAGAGTAAACATCAGTATAGCAACTTAGATAGATGGTGAGCTCAGTAAGGCAAAGTCCCTGTCTTTGTAAAGTTCTAAGCATGCTCCTATCCAGAAAAATAAATCTGACTTGAATTCCAGTCTTTCATTCTAGTGATAATTTTCATGCATAGAGATCAAGTTAAAAATTACTATTTTTAAAGGACTAAATTATATTAAAATACCAAATTGAGATTATTCAAGCCAAATCTATGTAGCTATGCAAAATGCTGCACAATGCATAGCACTCACAGGAAGAGTAAGTTGAATACAATCATGAGAGAAACAGAAGCACCCATTAGCTGGCCTGCAGAATCTTGTGTTTGTGAACAGCAGAGAAGAACCTTGCTTGATGTCCAGAGCAAACAGACTTGAAAAAAATAATGCTATGATTTGGAAATCACAGAAAGAATATAGTGCTGACAAAGTTGTAGTTTTAGCATGGTTTCACACAGATGCACAATAGCTGGAAGTTAATGAAGTAATTTGTTCTGTTTATTCATGCTGAAAGATTTCGTGTTCTAAATGCACATCTAACGCCTTTTTCTTTTCCCTTTTTTTTTAATCAAAAGGAGGACTTGCAGCAGAGTACTATTTGATCTTTTCTTCCAGAACAAATGTCTTAGTCAGAAGTCTCTGATATTTAGAGCATTAGGATGACCAACACCATAAAAAATACTGTCTCATGCTTAAGAAATACTTTAAATTAGCTAAGTAATATTTTTTAAGGTGACCATGAAAGTTTTAGAGTAAATATAAAATCCCATACTTATATGATGCTATACTTCTATGGCTAATTCATACTGTAATTTAGATTTTTTAAATAGGATTTTCAAATATTATTTATTTACTTTTAAGAGATGTAGTGAAATCCCTCACCATGCTCTCCAGGCTTGCCTCACCATCTGCTAGTTATAAATGTGGGTGGGGTACAGTACTTGTTGACTAGCAAAACAGTTCTGCAGCCAGTTGCATCTTTTGGATCCACGCTGTTGAGGGATGCCAAGCAGAGAAAGTACCCACTTCTGTTCCTATACACTGACACCCACAAACAGGAGGGTGGTGGGAGTACATATGGTTTGCCTGATTCAGTTGACAACTGTGTATAAACTGTCACTGTCTGGTCAAGACCAGAAAGAATGAGTAGAACCAGTCTTACTCACAAACACTGAAAATTTAAGGGCATAGTGGTGGTATGACCTTTTCTCGGTTTATTTGTAAAGGCAGGATTCTTCTTTAATTCTTAGATTTAGAGATCTCAATTGGCTGAAAAAGGACAGCAGTACTAATTAAATTTTTAGCAAACAGATGTCTGCATCAGTTTCAAATGCATTCAGTGTCAAAACAGAACACAGAAAAGGGGGGAACTCTAGCTGATAAAGAATGACATTTCCATTGCTTCAAGGGCTGCTTTTACTGCCACAAAGCAGCAGTTCTGATGCCATGCTCTCTGATATCCACAGTTATTAAAAGTGGTGACAGATACTTATCTAATTAGTAATTTAATTCTTGCAGCTAACATATTCAAGATAATCACTGCAGTTTTCATCTAAGTTTACAAATAACTGGTCATTTCCAAATTACATATTCAAGCTGAAAAAGCTTACTCCAGGAACATTATGTTAACTATAAGGGGGTCCTTTACTAAAAAAATGTCTGCAGCAAAAATTCTTCTAAATGAAAGACACAAAATTATATCTACAGAATAAGTGTCCTAATTCTCAGCATCTAACACACAATTTTATAATTGTTTCTCAGAAAGTTCACTCTTGTTCAATATACAAGCATTGTTTTTATTCTTAATAACAAAGTCTTCTATGCCAAAAGCCTTAAAATGAGTCATTGCTTAATCCAAAGAGTTACTTTTTTTTTCTTTTGAACTACTTCTACAAAATTTTAAGCAGCTACTTTAAATACAGAAGATAGCTTTCCGTACTACCCTACATTTTTAATTAGGATTTTAAAAAAATTATAATAACCAAATGTTTTCAGTATTTGTGTTACTTGTAAGATATCAAACACATTTAACTAAATCATCTCTACATGGCCTTGGAGATATTTTTGCAATCAAGTTTTCATTTATAAGTTTGCTTACTGATGTTATTTTGTCATGGTTTTTCTTTAAGAATACTTTTAAATTAAAACTGAATCTGCTATATTTGCACTAACACACAGCTATATGATAGAGGACTATCCTCACTCAATTAGCTCACATTCACATCAGTTATTAGTAGACAGAAGTTTCAAAATGAAGAAAGAAATCCTGAATTTGGAGAGGGAAGAAAAGAGGAGATGGGGGAATGAAGCATTAATTTCCTAGAGTTTCTAAAACTTATAAAAAATGTTGTCAATACTATCAGGCTGACTTTATATGGGGCAAAACCAGTGAAGATTTCCCACTCTGCACAGAACTTCAATAAGCCACTTGTGAGTTATCTTAGTACAGTGTTCACTGGTGCTTCCAACAGGTGTAAGAACATGCTGGTATATGGCATTCTATAAAGTATGAGGACTATTTTCAAATAAGACATGGTTTCAACTAGACAGTTATGAAACCAGTGTGAAAAAAACTACATTTACTCTATAATCAGTTCTCTGAGTCACAGAAAGAAGGGGAAAAAACTACAAGGAAAAAAAAATAGCTGCTCACCATCAGCATCATCCCAAAAGAGAAAAAAAAATAGAAACCCAGTTGCTCCTTGTCACAGTTTTTCTCTGGCTAGTTTGCTGTAAGCTACAGATACACGTTCAATATTATAGCTTCAATAATTACCAGTAAAAACAATGGAAGAAGAAACAAGAGCCACAAAACTGACAATTTGAATAAAGAGCTCCTGAGAACACTGCTGTTAGCTATTTGCATTTCTCACCTACATGAAGAATTCAACACAAGCCTTTTGGGAATATTCTGTCTATCCCTTGAGTGATGAAGTAGGAAAAGGAATTTCAATTGCTAGTCAAAAATTTTACTTTCACACTTTTCTATTTTGAATGTAAGGCCAAGTAAGTCTATAATAATTTAGTATGTTGCCTTCTAACTTGCTACCATTTTTTCCTCATTACAAATTACGTTACATATTTTTATATATATATATATATATATATAAAATTTTCTTCACAAAAGACATCTTTTCAAGCATTCTAAACTTCTACTGACATTTAGAGAAAAATTCATCATTTCCATCATTTTTTAAAATGTACAGGAAGAAATTTACTACCTTCAGATGGCAATTTTACAGTGTCATAAATCCTCTTGCCATCAGGTGGGGAATGTAATTTTGAGAAGGGTGAAGTCAGCTAAGAGAGGCCACTTTCATGTGTAAGCTCTCACATCAGTGTAAGCTCTCTCATCAGTGTAATCTCAATATTTTTATTTTCTAGTCCAAGCATTGCCTGTCTCTGCCCAGAAAGTTCCTCTATATTCATATAATTTAGTCTATAGAGAGGCAAAACTAATCCACATTCAGTGACAGGCCACTAACAGTTGTAGGATACAGCTGACTATATAATGCCTGCCTTATGTTTTTCTTAATGTTTTTCAAAAAAACCTAAACACTAGTTTGATGTGGAAGAACACTCTTCACTGCAACTAGTAATAAATTTGTGTAAAGTGTCTCAATCTAAAACATCAATAATCACTGAAAAATGTTCAAAACCAAGATCCTAGCAATAAACCACTGTAAATCTCAGCTACACTGCCTGTTGATCAACAATTTATGGAACTCACTAACTCACTGCTTTCTTTCAGCACAAATTCAGTACCTCTCTGTCTGAAGTTTTATAATTTACTTTCTGGGTTTTTCATCTCACACTTTTGGAAATAAAGATATGGACATGCAGTTAACCTTCGACAACTGATTTGTATTTCTTTGCATCTACAAACCTTCAAGTTTTGATGTGTGCTAACTTTATATACTATTGCTTAGAGATGTCAAATATATTAACTTTGAAAAATAATTTATGACCTTGCAGTATAATAAGACATTGTTCCAGAACACATGAAAAACTGCCATCAACTCACTTCTAGTTCACCCAGATCACGTATTAATATAAATCAAATGACATTTTTTAAAAAGTTCATTCCATTGTTCTTTACTCCTATTGCTTTGTTAAACAAAAAACTTCTTCATACCTAAGTCATTAAATATCCAAGGCAGAAGCATGTTTAGAGCACCAGATCCTCTTACAAATTCTTAAGTGCAAAGAGTCACTCATACCTACTTTTTTCCCCATCAAAAACTTAAAGTGCACATGAAACTGTGAAGACCAGGACAGCCCCACATGTGGTAAGTTGTTTAGGCTGTATATTTGAAAAATATTAACATAATATTAACCCTCCCATGGTGTCTTGCTCCTGCTGTTCCCACTCACTCTTTTCCACCACTGTCTGCTCTCCTGTTCCAGCACAAGTACCTCTACAGCTGTATTATACATCAGACCAAAGACCCAAACTATTTTTTAGCCAGCTCAGTTCTCTAATCTAGTTTATAATTACGTTTACGCAAATGCTTGTGTTTGCACAGGAGTACAGCTGTTGCAGTTTGGTTTTTTTTTTCACAATTGGATTTTTTCCCTTTAATCATTTCATTGACACAGTTTATATCACAGAAAATGTATAAAAAACTTCTGCATATTTCTTACTAGTTCTTCTTTCTGAGAATAAAGGCTATATAAAAACCTGCTGAAAAGAGCAGAAGAATCTCATTGTGAGGACTTCTGTTTTCATACTCAGAAGTAGAAGACAAGCAAGTTACATTCAACTACTACATGTTCTCCATCTTTGAACTCCTCACTTTTTTATCATGTGCAGACCATTATACTTCCACTGCTTTTACACCTATGAACTTTTAGTGCTAGAGAAAACAAGTGCTAACTTCAGCGCTTTCTGAATTTCATAGAGCAATGCACTTCATTGCACAAGTGTCTTCTTAAAAAGTATCTTTAAAGCTGAAGGATGTATTTCATGGATGTTCATTGAGACATCAAAGTTTCCCAAGAAATCCATATCTAAATGTTCTCATGATTGAATACATGGAAAACAACATCTTCCAAAAATTCCTAGATATGGCCGTACTTGCTGGGACACCACCAGGCAATTTCAAAGTCTCTGGCGTAAGTATCAAAAGTAATTGCCAAGAATTCTTGTAATGTAAAATGTCATATGTACTTGAAAGCACGGAAGACATCAATATGACAACTTCCTTTGAATGTAGTTATACCAGAAACAGTGTTGCTAACTGGATAAAACAATCCATGCTTAATTTGACATTGTTGAACAATGAATTAAACAAACAAACAAACAAAAAAAGTATGACAGTGTCTGTTTAATGCTATCTAAACTGAATTAAAATCTCTACAAGTATGAACATTCATTGATTTCTCATAACTGTGTGTGTGTGTCTGCATGTTTATGTATGTCTCAATATATATGCGCATACCTATATATCACAGAAAAACAGAATCACAGAATAAGCTGAGTTGGAAGGGACCTACAAGGGTCATCAAGTCCAAATCCTGGCCCTGCACAGGACCATTCCCAATAGTCATGCCACGTGCCCAAGAGTATCATCCAAATGCTTCTTGAACTCTGTCAGGCTTGGGGCTGTGATCATTTTCCTGGGGAGCCTGTTCCAGTGCCCAACCACCCTCTGGGGGAAGAACCTTTTCCTAATATCCAACCTAAACCTCTCTTGACACAACTTCAGGCCATTCTTTCGGGTTCTGTCACTGGTAACCACAGAAAAGAGATCAGTGTCTACCCCTCCTCTTTCACCCACGAGGAAGTTGTAGACTGCAATGAGGTCTCCCCTCAGTCTCCTCTTCTCCAGGCTGAACAGATCAAGTGACCTCAGTTGCTCTTCATACGGCTTCCCCTCAAGGCCCTTCACCATCTTCACTGTCCTCCTTTGCACATTCTCTAATAGCTTAGTATCTTTCTTATATTGTGGTGTCCAAAACTGCACACAATATTCAAGGTGAGGCTGCACCTGCAGAGCAGGACAATCCCCTCCCTCAACTGGCTGGCGATGCTTTGCCTGATGCCCCCCAGGACATGGTTGGCCCTCCTGGCTGTCAGGGCACTGCTGACTCATAGTCAACTTGCCATTGACCAGGACCCCCAGGTCCCTTTCCTTGGCACTGCTTTCCAGCACCTCATTCCCCAGTCTGTACAAACACCCAGGTTGCCCCATCCCATGTGCAGAATCCGGCACTTTCCCTTGTTGAACTTCATATGGTTGGTGATTGCCCAGTCCTCTAATTTGTCAAGGTCTCTCTGCAGGGCCTCCCTGCCTTTGAGGGAGTCAACAGCTCCTCTCAGTTTTGTGTCATCTGCAAACTTGCTTAGTATCCTTTCCAGTCCTGCATCCAAGTCATTTATGAAGATGTTGAAGAGCACAGGGCCCAAGATGGAGCCCTGTGGAACCCCACTAGGGACAGGTCACCAGTCTGATGTTACCCCATTCACTATTACCCTCTGTGCTCGACCCGTGAGCCAACTGCTCACCCACCACATAATGTGGTTATCCAGCTGTCCTGGACATTTTGCCCAGAAGGATCCTGTGAGAGACAGTATCGAAAGCTTTACTGAAATCCAAAAAGATTACATCAACTAGCTTCCCTTGATCAGCTAGCTGGGTTACCTTGTCATAAAAGGAAATTGGGTTTGATAAGCAGGACTTTCCTCTCCTGAAGCCGTGCCGGCTGTGACCAATGACTGTGTTATGTGTGTATATGTATATCCATACTCCTACTCAAAGATATATTTTGGGTGTCTAGAATTTTCCAGCCAGAATGTTTCATTGCAAAACAAAGCAATTTGGGAGCACTCAGTGTACAGTACTATTGAGTTACATTGTCTACAAAAACTGGGAGAACTCTCAGCATAATGCAAGATTCCAGGTATCAACATTTAAGTATCCTTTATGTTGACCACACATCTATTTGCAATGTTTTTTCCCATCATCACAATAGAGTGTCTAGGCATATTGGGAAAATATCTCATAAAGATACAAATCTCATAAAGATACAATATATCATAAAGATACAATTCAGTTGGAATCTGGCCTTCTCGTCTACCTGCTGTATTTGTCAATCTGCAGAAAAGACTTGCTGGGAGTCAGTGTTTAAAATTGCTCGGTCTTCACTTTTTTAATAATTTTTTTCAAGGACAATTTAAAAAGCCTTGTAGGTTCTATTAGAAAATGTGATCTGAAGATCAAGCTGCTTCTTTCTTCAGTTGTCTTACTATTACTGAAGAATGTAATGAAGTATCACCTTTCACACTGTAATAAAAATACAGCTATCTAACTAAACTCTGTGCCCAGCTGTTTCATCTTTTTTATGCTTCTGAATTTTCAAGATTATCATATGCATCTGTGAGTAAGCTATAAGGACAAATCAAAGTATCATTAATACATAATTTAGTGTTCCATTATTACATACAGTTCCTCTGGGAGGCTTAAAACAGAAAAACACAATACAGTTCTAATTTACACCATTATTCCTTCAGACATATTGTGGATCAAAGTCTGAAACAACAAGAGGAACTATAAGCCAGATTCCGAAACTTACAAAATAAAATTTCCTTTCAGTGTGATTTGTTATTTATATTATTAAAATCAAGCATCACTGTACAGTCCATACATCTGTTGTTCTTATTTATACAAAAATATCTAGCAAATTGTCAAGCTGTCAGTTTAAAAAGAAATGTTGTAGACAAATTGTATCTGTAAGTTGTGGCAAAGTGTTATCCATATACATAAAAAACCTGAAACACTCATATTCTAAAAAGGTACTGCTAACATACATCTGACAGGTACTTCTAAGACTTAATATCCAAATTTCATGTAAAATGGTTAAGGAACTGCCTTAAGTCTGTAACTCTATAAACTGCTCAAGAAAATATTTTTTTCCTTTTATCTGTGGAACAGAAATCTGAACATTTAAAAAATGGCAAAGGATTTTTCTAAATGAGATATATGCCTTTTGGAATGAACTTCAGTCAGTGCCTTTGTCCAGCTAACCAAGCTTATAAAGAAATGGCATAAGTCTTTATATTTTAAAGGGAGATATGGAAAAGTAGGCATCTGCAAAAAGATCTACAAACAGTAGCAAATCCAATTCTACAACAACTCTAAAATAGACCTCAATCTTTAATAACTGATTTCATATAAGGTGTCAATTTCACCTAACTTTAAACTCCTCTAAGTTCGATTTATGCTCAGATCCCTGTGTAGCAAATGAAGAGAGATAGGCACATCAGGTGGTTGATTCATCTCATCCTAAAATAACTGTTTAAGATAGATGAGATGAAATTCATTATTGAAGTGCCTATTTTTTCCATTACTTTCAGTAATCATATACCTGCTTGACTGGAATAAGACGCCCAGCTTTTAAATTGCTACATATCAGCAAGATGAATCCCAGCCACACAGAGACTTGTTTCTAACAGTAACTTGTGTTTCACAGTAAGGTATGAATTAGATGACTTAGCAAGTATTTGGATTTGCTGGGACCTAATATACAAAATAATTAACTAATAACAATTTTTCTGTCTAGCAATCACATTCAGTATAGATTAAATGGAAAAAAAAAAAGGAAAAAAGAACCCACCAAAAAAAACCCAGAAAGAAAGCAAGACAGCAGAGATATGAAAATTTTACCTGAATAAAACAGTAACTTCATTATCTTCTTTTACATAGAATTTAAAATTCCCAAATCTAAATAAAGGCCCCAAAACCATTATGGAAGTTAATAGATGACATATGCACACAGACTCATAACATAATAATCTAGATATAATTTTTTTTTATATTAAAATGTATTATTTGATAGACCACTTACAAACATCAGGTGAAAAAGTAAGGCTACATGGAAAACTGAGCAAAGACTAAAGAGAAGGTAGGATAAGGTTTGAGATAGAGGTTTGAAATCTGGCTACCAGGAAAAAGCAAGTAAGTGAACAAAGGTCACACCAGAAGCTAAAGCCCAAAACACAAATAAACAGAGCAAACAGCTTTAACTAACCATCAAAGACAGCAAAATGACATATTAAGGAAGCATCAAAGACAGCAAAATGACATATAATGGCACTAGAATTTGAAACAGCACATCATATACTGAACAACAAAGTAAAGCAGAACAAGAAATAGTAAGATTTAGAAACAGTAAGGTTTTGCCAAGGTACCAATAGAGCTGACATCTAAGATAGAAGAGAATGGGAAAAGTAGAAATAAACCCCCTGAAAGTATTTTAAGTCCTGTAGTTCAGATGTCATAGGAGCGTAGTTTATCTAAATGTAGCTCAATTAACAGTACTTAAAAGAAAAAGGAAAGAAGAATTCTAGCAAGCAAATACTAGTAACATTGGACTAAAAGACATTTACAAGCTCATAAATTAGTTTGATGAAATGACTAATCTTATTCTAATAAAAAGTGTTCATCCATTATTATTATCTCTTCCATAGAGATAATAAAATAATAATTATTATACATTAAAATAATTGCTGTACAATTTATACAAGTTCTATAGAAATAACTACTTCCAAGAAGTACACTGCTGGTTTACAATGTGTTACGGCACTAGAATAGCAGGTTTTTTTCAACATAGCAGTTTAAATTCATCGTGGAGTCTATAAAATTATTACATACTACACCCTAGCCCCCAACATTAAAGTAACACCTTAGAAGCCAGATCAGCACCATTCACTTGTTAGAAAACAAGTACAGAAAATTGTTTTCACACTCTCTTTGAAGTAAAAAACCTATGCTATGACTTTAAGCTACTTATAAGCCTTTTTTTTATCCTTAACAGAAGAGGCAAGATTGAGTTCAAATTGTGTCTTCATCTCTCTAATTTTCTTTCTACAAGACCTAATTACATTCCTAAACTCTTCCTGAGTAGTCATCCCTTTTTTCCATAATCGGTAGGCTCTCTTTTTTACCCTAATTTCCTTCAAAATCTCCCTGTTCAGCCAGGCTGGCCATCTTCCCCGCCAGCTTGCCTTTGGGACAGCCTGCTCCTGTGCATTCAAGACTGTCTCCTCAAAGCATGTCCATCCCTCCTGGACACCTTTACTTTCAAGGGTTGTTTCCCAGGGTACATTCAGAACTAGTCTTCTGAATAGGCCGAAATCTGCCCTCTGGAAGTCCAGTGTAGAGGTTTTATTGATGGCCCTTCTTGCATCCCCGGGTATTGAAAACTATTATTTCACGGTCACTGTGCCCCAGATGGCCTCTGACCACTGCATCTCCCACCAGCCCCTCTCTGTTTGTGAACAGCAGGTCTAGTGGGGCCCCATCTCTGGTAGGCTCATCTACCAGCTGGAGCAGGAAATTATCCTCTATATGCTCTAGGAATCTCCTAGACTGCCTCTTCTCTGCTGTGTGGAGTTCCCAGCAGACATCCGGCAGGTTGAAGTCACTCACGAGAACAAGGGCTGGTGATTTTGAGACATCTGCCAGCTGCTTGTAGAATAATTCATCGTCTTCATCATCCTGGTTGGGTGGTCTGCAACAGACTCCCAACAGGATGTCAACCTTGTTGGCCTTCCCCCTGATTTTGATCCACAGGCCCTCAACCTTATTGTTACTGACTTCAAGTTCTACAGAGTCAAGAGACTCTCTAACATACAGAGCCACCCCTCCACCTCTCCTACCTTGCCTGTCCCTTCTGAAGAGCTTGTAGTCGCCCATGGCAGCACTCCAGTCATACGAGTCATCCCACCATGTTTTTGTGATGGCGACTACATCATAAAAATCATATCACAATACTGATTTATGCAGTGTTCTCACAAGATATGGCTATAAACAGAAGCAGTGACCAGTACTAGAAAAGAAATCTGGTTAACATAACACAGTATGCAGACTGACTGTGTAGTCCATAAACCAAAAGTAATAACAAGGAGTATTTTATCCTCCACACCGGAGAAGATGTAAGTAAAATAGTACCTCTAAATTACCACTAAAATGAGAGTTTCCTCAAAACACCACAGCAAGAAAACTCTTCAACTTTAGCACAAAAAGCCAAATCTTACTTAACATGGTTCTGTGCAACAGTTTTCTAACAGTTGAGAACAATTTTGTTTCAGAAAGATCAAGTTAGTTCATCAACTAAAGTGGAATCTTCTTGCCCACTTCTTCATGACTTCTGAGGGGTCTTCTCACAGTTTCTCAACAGCTTTTCAATATCAGTAAAGTTCTCAAGGAATTGGGATTCTCTATTCCATGCCAATCTCAAAATTTATTTCATTTCCAAGAGTTTATCTAAATTTTTCCTATACATATCCAATTATATATATGTCTATCTTGATCTGCTTCCATATGTCCCTTTTGTAAGTTACAATCCTTTTTGTGAAACAAAGAAATGGAAGGTATAAGTGAAAGGAAACATCATTCTCTATAACCATGGACAATTGCTGTGTCTCTTCTGGGAAGGCCTTCAAGACAGCATGATAATAAAGACTCTGCCACCGTTAACTTGGAGCAGATTGTTTCTGGTGACTTATGAGCTGGGAAAAGACTTTGGGATTCATTACAAATTCCCTAGAGCAGTTTTTTCCACAATTTTTAATGTAATAAGTGTAAACACATCAATTTAATACATCTGGGGTTCTAAACATACACATTGCTGGATTCTTTAATTCAGGAATATAACCAATTAAAAGGAATTTAATTAGTATGATAGTAGAATACAATCAGTATGAAGTAAAATTAAAAACCATCACAATTACAAAGCATAATTATATGAGGTCCTCTCTCTAAACATAAAACACCGTCTGCTGTTACTTTATGATGACACAGGGTTTAAAACATTGCATTAGCAAATTGATTCAGTCAAGCCCAAATACAATTATGTTTGGTACATATAGTGGTATGTTTTTATCTGAAACACTCTGAATAATGCTGCATAGCCAAATTTAAATAATAAGCATCAGACACTACTTTTATTATTTATTGTTTTGTTTCTGTACTATATTGTCTGCTCCAAAATGGTGGGTTGTAACTCAAAATATCCAGAACTATTATCCTGCCAATTCAGAAGAAAGTAATTTCTGCCATTCTAAAATGAAAATGTTGTCTCATATCTCTTTGTCTCCCTCCTTTCCTTTTTTTTTTTTTGGGAAAACTAATATTGGTAGATATGCAGTCCCAATGTTTTGACTTTTATAGCCTTTCACATCTACTTAAATCATATTAAAAAAAAACCACAAAAAAAATCTAGTCCAAGCACTGATTAAGACAATAGGCTCTGACTTCTGTTCAAGACTTGTGTTAAAATACTCAATCAGTTCACTTCTTTCCTTGTGAACAGGTTTCTATTTCATAAAGCCCACTGTCATACACAGTACTAACCAAGCACCTTGAAGGTGGCATTCAGTGCATTCAGCTGTTTGCAAAGCCTTTTGAACATTCTTAAATTACTATGACATTGGAAGGATTTTAATATTTTAGCCTGTCATTTTAAATATTACTCAAGCATATATTTTAAATACAAAGACATCTGTACTTTACCCTTGTTCTTTTTTCTGACTGCAGACAGACAAGGATCACTGCTTCTATGATTTTGCTTGTGTAGTAGAACTGACAACTAATGTCCCAAAAGACCACTTGAGAGACTGCAACATGTAAGTGACACTTTATCCTCAATCCTGCATCCAAATAACTGGACGAAGAGGTAGAAAGAGAATTGCCAAAGTCATAGCTCTTATGTGAGCTTCCATGTACAAAGACAGGGTATGAGAATAATAATAAATATAGTATAAGCAAAAATTATATATAAAAAGAGAGTATTTAAATCTGCAGAACACTACTTTCAAACAAAAATTTCCTACAAAATATTAAAAGACCAAAAGACATCAGTGAACAGAAACACAGGCATCTAACAGGGGATAAAAGGAATTGAACCTAGATTGGATAAGAAAATTACAACTCAGTGACCCTGAGGATCACTGGGGCATGGTTTTGACACCTCTGACACGTCTACTTTTAAACTGTTGTTTAGAAGAGCACAGTAACTTCTCATCAACAGCTTTTCTGCCCAGTTATAACTGAACAAAACCAATTATTTCAGAGAAGCTGAAAAAGATGGCACACAACTAGTTGCACCAAACTCTTATTACTCTTTAACAACCCAAACTATCACTCACAGATTGAGTGTCACTCAGAGACTGTGCTATGCTTCAGGAGTATTTGGAGAACCAATTGAGGCAGCCTTGCCTTTGCTCACCATGAAGAATTCCAAGGATTAGTCTTCAAGGTATGGGACTTGAATATTTAACATATTACAAGGTCTCACCCTTGAAGCCATTTTAGGATTTAGTGATTTCTGGGGAATAAGTGTCAATCATTATCATATTGGCGCTAGGAATTCAAAAGCCACAATTTCAAAAGTGGCATCATGAATTATGTTCAACAACCAAGCGCCTAGGTTCTTGACTTCCTCTTAACTCAGAGCAATCAGTAGCTCTCCTGATAGCTTGGAACCTTTACTTGCTACAGCCCAGGAGAAGCATTCTCACAGGTGTAAGGCCATCACATGTGGTGATGGAAATTGATACCATTTACATGCATCTTTTTATACTTTACACCCACATTTCTTTATTATACGGATATTCCATATATATATATATGTGAATAAGTTACTACACAATGTGAGAAATAGAAACCCAGTCGGGCAATTTCCAATCAGAATTTTATTATATGATAAAAGCAAATTCAGCGCTGGGTGATCAGGGAAGGGGTTCAACAACTCCCAACGCCTGTCACACCCAAAGAAGACATTTGTTCTACATTTATTTCCAGCTACTACATGAATATTCATTATACATAAGTATAAACATTACACATTGTTAGGTACACGAGTATAAACATTACACATTGTTAGGTCAGACATTCCACAGATATTTCTTAACAAGAATGTTATCTATAAGCATCCATAATATATTGTTAAATCAGACTTTCAGCAGATGTTCGCTTGTTATCTATACAAAGTTATAAATTTTAAGAAAGGTGCTATTATCTAGCTAACTAAACAAAATTCTCTCATTATAAATCCTACACAAGGTAAAAAGGGAGGTAACTTGTTTTATGCTTTTATAGGGGCCCAATTAACTTTTACGACTTGTTTTTCTTTTCTCTCCAGGTCATATTGACCTTACACTGTTTTCTCTTAATTAGCTCGAATCATTTTCTCAGTTTATCACAACAATCACAGTTAGTTCATTTTTGCAACAACTTAACCCCCAGTAACTACCCTGTGAAAGAATAGACAATAAAATAGGCAGGCAACCAATTATGCAGAGTAGCTGTGGGTGGGTACCTTGCACTTTATTCCTTATTCCATTGTAACTTGCCTATCTGCTCCAAAAGAGTAACCGTGAAGACAGAAGTCACTGGACTGAATGTTGTATGCAAGAGTATTTACCATGAGTATAGAATGGTTCCTACTACTGATGCAAGTTTGCAGTTTTCTTGCTTCTGCTTTGCAAGCCCAAAGTCAGCTATGATAAAGAAAAAAAAGATTCACATCTCAATAGTCACCCTCTCTGCGTGACAATCAGTGCTCATTCACAACAGCTGAAAAGTTAGGAAAGGGTTGAAAGGAGGTTTGGGATTTTTTTTTTATCTTTTACATTTCACAGAACTGGACCATATTATCTTTCTGTCTCCACATTCATCACAACTTATGTTTGAATCAGGCCTAACCGCTTTAAAAATATTTAAACACACCTCTAATGGTTTCAATCCAAACTATATGACCTGTTTCAGGTTTCTATTAATATATTTCAGTAAACTGTATGACAATGGTGAGTATCTAATAAACAGTGATCTAATGATCAAATTAATGCTAATTATTTCACTTTCCTTGAAATTATGACAGCAGAAGGGCAGACTTTCTCAGAAATTTAATTTCAAATGAGTACAGGAGGATCTAATAACTTGATAGTTCATGTTCAAAGACTGCATTTGGTATTGAAATAATGCTGAATCTTAGCCTTACCTTGTGACAAAAGCTGTAGATTTAGATGATCATGCAGTTATGTTAATATAAGTGCCTTTTGTGTAATTATTAGGTAGTCTTTCACAAAATGTCACACAAAGTCTTTAGAGATGATATTTTTAATCAAAGTTCCATGCAAGCAGTTCAAGTTTTATTTTTTCAATTCAGAACTTTACTGCTGTCTCAACAATGCAGCTAAGATACATCATACTAATTCATTAAGTCCAAGCACAAAGATTAAAAGAAAGCTATTGTACTTGTTAAATCCTGTTAATAAATTTTGTATGCTAATACTACTTCAGAAGTGGGAAGATTTGTGTGTAAATAACATAGTTTAAAACATTTTAAGACTCCTGTTCTACTTAGGCAGAGCTCATACCATGCCTATTCCAATTGCTTTGAGTGACATAATTCACAAAAAATTTATTTCAGAATGTTACCACTCATAAAAAGCTGCAGATCAGAAGAAATACAGGTAAGAAAAATTAATTTCTGTTGGTTCTTGCTCAGTTCAAGCCTTCAGGATCTGAAAAAGAGTAGATCTCTAATTCAGAAAGGGCCTTTGATAAGAAACCCAAATCTAGATACCCAAGACACAGATCATTTTTCTTTGAACAGAATGTCCAAAGGACTAGCTCTGCAGTGTTTGGGAAATATAAGAAGAAAGAATACTAAATTAACAGGATCCCTGAGAAGCCTCCTTTTGCCTCTGAGTTAAGGCAGTGCTAAGGCAGTTCACTCCAGGGAATATTAATCCCAAAAGGACCAGAGGTTTTTGCAATGTTGATACTTCCTTGAATTAATTAGGGTGAATCATTCTTAATTCCCTCCTTTGGAATCCTTCAAATAATATTCTATGAAGAAAGAGTATTAAGACATTACAACAATCAATAAATTTAGTTCCTGGTGCTTGAAAGACTTAGTAAAGGAAAGATGAAAGCTGGATATTTCAGTTCTGGAAGTAGTCTATTTTAAATCAACATTAGCTATTATCTGGGGAAAAAAAAAGAAAGCAAGAAAATCAGCCAGATAGAGTAAATATAGTCTCTTCTTTTTAGGCTCAAGTCCTCAGAAATGGAAAGAAAAAACCCTTTAATTGGCAACTGCTTTTTCCAAATTCTGCTAAATTGTCTTGACACCAGCAAGAAGCTCCTATATACAACTGGTGCTGCCAGAGCTAAGGAATGTAAAGCACAGGACAATCAGCTTTACATTAAGCATAAATATTTTTTCATAGCTTTTCAAAGCCTGTAATACAGAATTGAATGAAAAAGAACTGGCAAATGTTGAACAGCATTGAACTAGTGAAATTGCTTCTTTTAATTTATGTAAGCATCTATCTGCAGCTTATAATTTGGTCTACAAGTTTTAATACTCCATGATTATTTGGTATTTGATGCCAAAAGTTGCTACAATAACTAACAAACAAATGAAATACCTTCTGAGAACTGTGAGAGGCCTGCCTTGCATATCATTAAATGCAGGAAAATGACCCCTGTTAACTGGTGAGCATTGTTTCAGCTATGAACTGCAGCTTGATTAATGAGGACCCACTGCAATAATTCATATTTATCAATGTCCTGAAACAGGAATTGAGAGAAAGATAACTCAATACTTGCTCAACTTCTTATGAACTTTACCAACATGTCACCCTTTAGCACAGAGAGCCACTTGCATAAATCCTTGATCTGATCTAATGAATCTTATGATCTTATTGGTCACTTCTGAAATTCAAAATTCTGCTTATTAAAGAAAGCATTCTTCCTGAACTATCTCAATTTGTCCACAGTTACTCCAACTAATGGTACACCAAGCATTAAGACATAGCTCTTAAGTATGGGAAGCTAGACCTAACCTTCCAGAGGCTAGACTTAATTTACACATACTTGTGAGGATATAGATGCATTTGATCACAAATCTCAGAAATTTCAGAAAAAAAAAAAAAACCTTACAGCTTCCAAATATTTTCCTACAGTTTCTGTTCTCACACAAAAAAAAGCAACCTACCAATTAACAGAAGTGTTGTGAGTACTTGCTGGAACTGTATGAATGCTGACATATGATAAATATCAGTAGAATAAAAGTGACCAGAGAAAAATGGAAAAGAAGAGCCCTTAAAGAATCATACTCAGAAAGTAAGTGAAAGCTTTGTAAACCACTAAGTTAGATGAACCAAAACAAAGTCTGGAAAGAACAAAGACAAAGAGATAGAATAAAACAGGAGGAAAGGAGAGGGTAAGCAAGCCATCCAGCCACTGCCAACATCAGGATGCAGAAATGCATGTTTCATCAGTCCATCCAAAGGGGAAATTATAAGCTGATCTAAGTGATTCAAAGAAAGATGAGCTTGTAGCCCTCTGATATAAAAAGGAACTATTCCTGCATCTCTCTTGCACAATCTCTGGAAACCAGATCACATGACATTTGTGTCTTGATATGTTTAGCTCACCCTTTTTCTAGGCTATCTCCATGCTACTTTAATCTAGTCCCAAATCATTGGCTTGTCTGACACTTGTTGCTCTCTGTAGTTTTGCAATGCAGGAATAAAACCGGCATTACTGAGGCAAATTCCTTCTCCCCCCAAAATAACAAACTCCCTCATTTTGACTTTTAGCTTGTCCTATTTCCCAGAAATTAAAAATTACTCCTTTTGCACTAAAAACAAAACAAACAATGGTTATTCTATAGTACATCTGAAATTAAAAAAAAAACTAGTGGATGACACATTTTCCTGAGGAAGCAGTCTTGGAGCTCTAATGGTACCAATGGAATGATCTATCTGCCCAAAAAAAGAATTGTCTGTTGCTGCAAAATAATGATTGCTTTTATCTGCACATTTCATTTTGGAAAAATTATACATTTTCCAGTTTTAAATACTATTTTAATATTTTTCAAGTTCATGTGAATTACATGCATAACACCACTACAACTGTTTGTACCATCCTAACACTAGAGTTTGTAAATTGAGAGTAATGGTAGGTAAAACAACCTAGCCAACAAGTTTTCTAAAACAAGATTTCCATGGCAATAGTTTTTGGTGCTTTGTCTACTGTGAAACCTCAACTGATGCAATTTCTTTACAGCTAATTTCTCTAATGGTTCGAAGCTTGGCATCCTTAAAAATAAAATATTATTTTTAGTCTATTCAAAGACAATAAAAAACTAACAAACTTTCACCATTAGATGGATTTTTATACACTATGGCTAGATATGCAATTTCACTGGCAATTCATTATCAATAGACACGTCTCTCCACAGTATTATCAAATTTACTACATTTTGAACTCTGATTGTAAACATTAAGCCTTGAGAGTTTTTCGACTGTGTATCAGGAATCTAGTAAATTAAACGTTAATTTTCTTTGAATTCATTAAAAAATAGTCAAACAACCACGCAAGACAGTCTTCAGATAGGAAGAAAAATTAGCACAGTATGATAGTCATAATCCTTTAGAATCTGAAACACCCCTCTTCACTTGTTTTCATTTGTTTATATTGTGTTTAGAGTAGCAGAGTAAGTGATAACAAAGTAAGATAGCTTCAAAAAAGATTAACACTGTGGAAGAGCGCATGAAGGGAAGATAGAACTATGGAACAATAAGTAGGCTGACTTGACTAGTATCTTAACCTCCTACAAAATGATGTCTTCAGTTTTCATAATAGGCGAATTACAAAAACTTTCTAAATCTTAGCAGTCTCTTTAAATGAGCGCTTTAGGTACATGCAGTGCTTTTTTCTCTTTTTATTGACAAATAAATATCTGTTTTTTCATTTGCTATTTCATTTCCCAACGATTTCAACTAGTAGATTTATCTTCTACAGTAAAGACAAGAGGAAAATTATCCAGATATTACATCTTAACAACACTTATTTCATATTTGCACATTTGCTGCCTTAATTTATATTTGAACCCTATTTGAAAATGCCATTAATTCCTCCTAAAATCAAATATGCACAGAAAAACCAAAAGCACAGCAAAAAAGGAGGATGAATGGAATATCAAATTCATCACATATGTGAACTTCAGACCTGCTCATGTCAGATTTTCATTGTGTACCCACTGAACAGTTTCTTTCTCTAAGCTGAAGGGCTCAGGATGAGGCAAAATCCCTTTGCTTCTCTTCAGCAAGAAAGTTTGTCAGTAACTTATTGAGTTACATTAATTCAGAGTATAAAATTAGAAGTTTAATTTTATTTTCCCTAAAAGCATATGCCAAAATCCAGATAATTTGCAATTTAATCAACAGTAGTACATACTTACTCTACTCTTTCCCATCAACAGAATGGGAACAGAATTAATTTCTCCTCATTCCCAAATAAACCTTCTAGCTATTCTATCATTCTCCTTTCTGTATGCTGTTATCAAATATCTCTAGCTTAGTTGGTTAGAGCATGTTGCTAATAACAACAAGGTCTGTGAGTTTGATCCCCATAGGGTCCACTCACTTGAGAGTTGGACTCTGATCCTTGTGAGTCCCTTCCAACTCAGAATAGTCTGTGAATGCTTTGTAAGCAGTCTACTGTCAGTTTTGTGAAGCTTGTAACTTCTGCACTAGAACCTGAGCATTTATCCACATCTAGAACTACAATTTGTAAAGAAAGATGCAATCATGCCATTAATCCACCAAGAGTTTTCAGAATGTTTCATTTACAGTGTCAACATAAACAAGTGGAAGATTCCACTCAGCCTATTCTGAAAACAGCTTTGAAAATAAAGCATTTCCTTGAGCCTTAGTACGAAGGGTAGCAATTCTGACAATGACTATTAGTTAAATGAGCCATGTAACCTGCTAAAAAACTAGCACTGATTCAAGTGACTTTGAAAAGTAGTGACCAACACACAACAGACACTGGTTATATCCACTTTATCTCATGGCCACTGCTTCTCTGGACATGGCACAGAATCCAGACCCAACAGGTCTTCTAAAGCATTAAATAAGCAAGTATTCTGAATTTCAAAATTAACAGGTAGCCTTCTGTAGTGGTTTTCTGTGGGGTTTAGTAGCAGCGGGGGGGCTACAGGGGTGGCTTCTGTTAGAAGCTTCTAGAAGCTTCCCCTGTCCCATGGAGCCAACGCCAGCTGGTTCCAGGATGGACTTCCTGCCGCTGGCCAAGGCCGAGCCAATTAGAAGGAACAGTAATGCCTCTGTGATAACATATTTAAGAACAGAAGACTGTTGCGCAGAAGAAATTCCAGCCAGGGAAAAGTGCAGTGAGAACATGGGAATAACAACGTAGATGCTAAGTCAGTGCAGAAGGAGGTGGCAGAGTTGTGGCCCCCGTAGCCCGTGATGAAGACCATGGTGGAGCAGCTGTGCCCCTGCAGCCCATGGAGGACCATCGGGATGCACAGACCCACCTGCAGCCCATGGAGGAGCCCATGCTGGAGCAGGTGGATGCATGAAGGAGGCTGTGACCCCATGGGAGGCCCAGGATGGAGCAGGGTCCTGCCAGAGACCCGCAGCCCGTGCAGAGGGAAGCCCACACTGGAGTAGGTTTTTCCCAGGTAGGACTTTTGGCCCCTGTGGGGGACCCACATTGGTACAGCTCATTCATGAAGGACTGCACCCCATGGAGGAGTGACCCATGGGACAGCAGTTTGGGAAGAACTGCTGCCTGAGGGATGGACTCATGCCAGAGAGGTCCATGAAGGAATGTCTCCCATGGGAGGGACCCCACGGGAGCAGGGGAAGGACTCCTCTCCCTGAGCAGCAGCAGAAACAACAACTGACCATAACATCCATTCCCTGTCCCCCTGCAGCGCTGGGGGGAGGAGGGAGAACATGGAAGGAAGGAGGGGTGGGGGGAAGGTGTTTTTAAGATTGTTTTATTTCTCACTCTTTGGCTCTTATCCTGTTAGTAATAAATATAAGTACTATCCCCACATTGAGTCTTGTTTTGCCTGTGAAGGTAATCAGTCACTGATTTCTCCCAGCTCTTATCTCTGCTCATGAATTCTCAACTGTTTTGTTGTTTTTTTTTTCTCTCTCCTCTATCCAGTTGCAGAGGGAGAGTGAGAGAGCAGCTGTAGTGGGTACCCGGTATCTGGCCAGGGTCAGCCCACTACACCTTCTTCCAGCATCCAGCAAATATTTGAACTTTCCAAGTCTCATTCAATTCACTGTTCTGACACTGCATGGCTGCCTGCTATGATTAGAAATATATCAGACAGATGGGTTGTCTCAAAACAACTATTCTGCTGCTATATAATCCTAGGTTTCTGATTTATATAGATCCTTTGTGCTGCTATTTTATAATGTGTACTAAACATTAAACAGAACATGCTGCCCAAAAGAGAGTATGGGATCCTTCACAATTCTCCTTGATATCAGCTCCAAAAGGTGACAAAGTGATTCCACACAGCCCTCTGACCATCAAGGTCTAAACCTTGGTGCAACTAAATGACACTGAGGAAAAGTGATGATCTCCAGGGTCTTCTGTTTTGTCCTACAAACAGATGCAGCTATGAAGCTCTAGACAGAAACACACTGTAACAGAAACAAAATACAGCTGCAGTAAAATATAGCTGCAATAAAAGCAGATACACATTTTCAATTCAGAGCTGTAACTTCTCAATGTCTTCTACAAAAAGGCTGGTCAGATTAAACTGAAAGCCACAGATAGTACCAGTTCAACGAATCTCTAAAACCCTATACAAAACAACTTCCATCCAGGCTTTGCCTAAGATTCTACTTTTTTGTGTGTCAGAAACAATAAATTAGACATTCAATCTGACCAGAGATGTACAGTTTCAGTAACACTTTTCTATCAATTTAGAAAGAGGTATTTTATGAAACTGCAGGTGAGCATAATCTGGTATTTATATTTTCAAGCATTTGTAGCTGAATCGATTAAGATTAAATGCTGTACTAACATAAAAGACAGTAATTATGGACACCTTCCTATCAAATTTATGTCAGAAATTAAACAGAAAATTAGTAGAGTGGGCAGTTCCAGAGGCTACATAACAGCAACACGCTTAAAGTTCTCTACAGTCAGAGACAGCCTGGCTAGGATCAGACTGTAAATGTCTGTTTGCATATGCAAACTTAAAAGAGCCTGAAAAATATTGGATCATGCAGATTTAATTGATATGTGTAAATGATGTCCTGGAAAATACAAAGCAAGTTATATAATCTTCACATCAAAATGAAGCACCTCCTGGGCTTAGTATTTTTATTTGTACCTTGCATAAGTTCAAAACCAAAACAATAAAGAAAGACCTGAATAAGAATAGTATCTAACCACACACATTATTTAAGAAAAAGAAAACACAGTGTGACTACAAATATTCAAAAATTCTTCATATTATTATCATAAAAGGGTTTGGTTTGGAACGGACCTTAAGGTCATCTAGTTCCAACTCCCCTGACAAAGGCAGGGACACCTTTCACTAGACCAGGTTGCTCAAAGCCACATCCAACCTGGTCTTGAACACTTCCAGGGATGAGGCATCCACAACTTCTTTGGGCAATCTGTTCCAGTGCCTCACCACCCCCACAGTAAGGAATTTTTTTCTCATATCTAATCTAAGCCTACTCTCAGTCCCACTACATGCCCTTTTAAAAAAGTCTCTCTCCAGCTCTCTTGTAGCCAGTTTTAGGTACAGGAAGGTACTCTAAGGTCTCCCCAGAGCCTCTTCTTCTCTGGGCTGAATAATCTCAACTTTCTCAGCCTTTCCTCACAGGAGAGGTGTTCCACCCCTCTAATACTCTTTGTGGTCCTCATCTGGACTTACTCCAACAGGTCCATGTCCTTCTTGTGCTGAGGACCCCAGAGCTGGATATAGTACTTAGGTGGGGACCCACAAGAGCATGAGGTATTAGCTCAGGCAACCTTTTTCAGTAAGATCTATAGACATGATATTCAGAGACCATCACTAGAAAAGGTCCCTCAACTTAATATTACATTGTGCCAGGCCAGTTGCAGAGTTCTCTACATGAATTCTTGCTTTCAGCCACCTTTCTCCATAGCTCCCTGCTGGAATTTTCTACAAGGACCACCTGTAGAATTTTTCTTTATGAATTCAGGACTAACAAGCATAATTCTTTAGCAGGTTTATTGTTTTCTGCTCTGACAGCAAGGTGGGAGTGTCTCCCACACTATGCACTCCTTTCCTTTTCAACCAGTGTAAATGCAGAAACTGCATAAGAGATCTTCAAGGGGTTTGGAATGTGAGAGGTTCTGTTGTCACATACATGGTACGAAATGCCTATTTGTGGGTTGAAGAACTTTCTTAAAGCAATTCATTGCTGGGACTGCTGCAAAATTAAAGTCTTAATCTATAGAAGCACTTTGCTCACTTCATTCATTTTTTTTAATAAAAATATACCATGAGATTCTGAAGCTAAGGTGCCTCTCTAAAGACAACATTTTTGAAGAACATTAGTTACAGAGGAATGAGCTGCCTTTGTTATATCATCAGCCTGCAGAGTCTCATAGCAAGAGATTAACAAGAGTTACTATTTCCAGAAGAACTGATTGAGGAAAAGAAAAAATAGCAGCATTATAAGATATACAAACTTCTTTTATGGAACAAAATAATTTGGGCCATAACTTGATTACATAGTCACACAACACCGCTTCACAGGTAGTCCACAGAAACATTATTCTAGTTAGATCAAGGCAACATTTGGGTCAGTTTTCAGATTTGAAAGACTCCAGAAAATTGAACTAACTCTATTTAGGATGACTGTGCAGCTTGTAGACACAGAACTACAGTTTTCAGTAGATCTTGGAGCAGACCTTCTCTTTTTATAAAAGCTGACAAGATAAATTCAATGTAGAGATTTCTTAATATTTTAGCATATGCTTCATATTCATCTGACATTTTGTATTAACTTTGTCATCGTTTAACCCCAGCCAGCAACTCAGTACCAGACACTCAATTCTCCACCTCCCCCACTGGGGAGGAGAATTGGGAAAAAAAAACGTAAAACTGGTCAGTTTATATGAGAACAGTTCAATTATAGAAACAAAATAAAATATAATAATAATAATTATTACCATGATGATGATGAGAGAGAGACAGAGAGAGAGAGAGAGAGAGAGAGAGAGAGAGAGAGAGGAATAAAACTCGGGAAAAACAAGTGATGTGCACTACAGTTGCTCACCACCTGCTGAGTGATGCCCAGCCAGTCCCAAAGCAGCGATCAGCAGCTCCCAGCCAACTCCCTCCAGTTTATATATGGGTAGTGGCATTCTATCGTATGGAATATCCCTTTGGCTAGTTCAGGTCAGCTGTTCTGGCTGTGCTCCCCCACCCAGCTTGCCATGCACATCCTCACTGGCAGAGGATGGAAAACTGAAAAGTCCTTGATTTAGAGTAAACACTACCTAGCAACAACTAAAACATCAGTGTGTTATAACATTATTGTCATACTAAGTTCAAAACACAGCGCAGTACCAGCTACTAGAAGGAAAATTAACTCTTTCACATCTGAGGCCAGAACAAACTTTCATCAAGAACCACTTGAAATTCTCAAATGGATAGTACATTTACCCTCAAAAACTGTAAGATATAATTATCAAGATCACAAAATGCTCCGGTCTTTGGCATGCTCATAAACGGTACGAGTTAAGGCACAATACCACAGCAGGCACCAACAGAGTAGAGATTTACTGTTGTCAGAAAGAAAGTAAATTATTCTTAATTTCATAATGGTCATAAAACAGGGCTCACTAAAATTCAGAAGCAATAGATAAAAGGTCTTCAGCTCCCTCCAAAAATTCAATGGTTACTACACTGGTACTAGTTGTAGGACTAAATAAAGTGTTTGTTTAAATATTGCAATAATTTTGAACCAATCACTGTAGAAATGGTCCAAGTAAGTTTCAGTTCTTCCAATTTCCTCAACTCCTGTAAATCTTTGCCATTAAAAAGCATTTATATTTCTGTCAATTTTGAGCTTACATTTGAAAGTACGCTTACACTTCTTCATATTTAGATTGGACCAGAGATAAGGAAAAGTTGTTAAATCAATACAAGAGTGCCCCTCAGTGGTAGTGTGATGATATAAAATACACTTATATGATACTTTAATATTCTGAATATTTATTTTCATCACTCAAAGCTCTATTAAATCACCTTCTTTCAAAACTATATCATTACTATAAATTAGAGGGCTTTTGGCACATACAATTTAATAATGAATGAATTTAAGTATGTACATCATCAGGTAAAAATATTTACTATGAAACAACAATTGCTGAATATTTATAGCTGATTGTTTTGTGCATGGGTGTGTGCATACACCTACACCTTCCTGTTAGATTTAAAGGAGAGAGATTGAATTTTGCATAAAGACTTCTCACAACAATTCTGCGGCATTCAAATAGTTTATTTTCTTCTGTGTCATGAGCAGTAAGAAAGCATGCAGTAGTTCTCTGAGAACTTTAAAAACTACAGGATCTGAATTGCCTGTAAGACTTGCTGTGTGTACCAGGTTGTATTGATTCACTCAAAGACCAAAGCTATGCCATGCTTTGTACTGTTCACACACATACTGCTTTCAAAGCCTATCCTAGAACCTGCCTAGGCTCCCGCCTCCACACTGTGGTGATTACAGAAGCATACATCAAGAATATTCACTAGTCAGGCTTAGACAAATAGCACCTCACTGCAGCTGATCACTGGGAACAACTGAAGGTACTAAGCAACTTCATGGTAGAACTGGAATAGAATAAAATTGACAGCTGTTTTACTTCGTATGTTCATTAGCGCTTGCTATGTAATCTCGTTATTTCAATATTCTTGCTGATGTAAATAAAAACAGGCACTGAAGCACAGCTACAGTTTAATTTTTCAGGCTAAATCATCTCCTCCATCAACTGCAAAAAAATATAGTCATGGTTGATGACACCTGGTGTCAATGAACACAAATTTGTATTAGCAATTATTTTACTTCTGTGCCTGGGAATATCATGGAACAGATCCTCCTAGAAGCCACGCTAAGGCAGATGGAGGACAGGGACGCAATTCAGGCTTCACCAAGGGCAAGTCCTGCCCAAACAACCTAGTGGCCTTCTATGATGGAGTGACTACATCAGTGGACAAGGAAAGGGCTACACGTGTCATTTATCTGGACTTCTGTAAAGCCTTTGACACAATCCCTCACAACATCCTTCTCTCTAAATTAAAGAGAGATAAATTTGATGAGCAGACTGATAGACGGATAAAAAAGTAGTTGGATGATTGCATCCAGATGGTAGTGGTCAATGGCTCAGAGTCCCCAGTGGACATCAGTGACAAGTGGTGTCCCTCAGGTGCCCATATTGGTATCAGTCTTAGGTAATATCTTCATTAATAACAAAGATGAAGGGACTGAGTGCACCCTTACCAAATTTGCAGATGACACCAAGCTGAGTGTTGCGGCTGACACACCTGAACAATGGGATGCCATCCAAAGGGGCCTGGACAAGCTTGAGAAGTGGGCACATGGGAATCTCATGCAGTTTAACAAGACCAAGTGCACACCTGGGTTGGGGCGACCCCCACATCAATACAGGCTGTGGGATGAACAGATCAAGAGCAGCCCTGCCAAGAAGGACTTGGAGGTGCTGGTGGATGAAAGGCTAGACATGAGCTGGCAATGTGAAAGCCAACCCTACCCTGGGCTGCACCCAGCAGGTCGAGGGAAGTGATTCTGCCCCTCTACTCTGCTCTGGTGAGACACCACCTGCAGTACTGCAAACACCTATGAGGTCCCCAGCACAGGAAGGATATTGATCTGCTGGAGTGAGTCCAGACAAGGGCCACCAAGACGATTAGAAGCGTGGAGCACCTCTCCTAAAAGGAAAGGCTGAGAGAATTGTTTTTTTTCATCCTGGAAAAGAGAGAGTTTCAGGGGACCTAATTGTGGCCTTCCAGTACCTGAAGGAAGCCTAGAAGAATCATAGAATCACAGAATATGCTAGGTTGGAAGAGACTCATCAGGATCATAGAGTCCAACTTGCAACTCTGCACAGGACACCCCAACAATTGCACCATGTTCCCGAGAGTCTTGTCCAAATGCTTCCTGAACTCAGACAGGCTTGGTGCTGTGTCCACTTCCCTGGGCAGTCTATAACACCCTTTGGGTGAAAAACCTTTTCCTGATATCCAACCTAAACCTCTCCCATCTCAGCTTCATGCCATTCCCTCGGGTCCTGTCACTGGTCATGAGAGCAAAGAGACCAGCAACCGGCCCCCCTCTTCTCTTTATAAGGAAGTTGTAGACTGCAATGAAGTCTCCCCTCAGTCTCCTCCAGGCTGAATAGACCTCAGCTGCTCCTCATACAGCTTCTCCTCCAGACTCTTCTCCATCTTTATTGCCCTCCTTTGGACACTCTCTAACAGCTTAGTATCTTTCTTATATTGTGGTGCCCAAAACTGCACACAATATTCAAGGTGAGGCTGCACCAGTGCAGAGCAGAGTGGGACAATCCCCTCCCTCAACCAGCTGGCGATGCTTTGCCTGATGCCCCCCAGGACATATTTGGCACTCCTGGCTGCCGGGGCACTGCTGACTCATATTCAACTTGCCATAGACCAGGACCCCTTTCTGCAGCACTTCTCTCCAGCTTCTCATTCCCAGTCTACATAGAAAATTAGGGCTGGAGAGGAACTTTTTACAAGAGGATGTAGTGACAGGACAAGGAGGAATGGTTTCAAACTGAAAGAGAGTAGGTTTAGATCACATATTAGAAAAACTTCTTTACTGTGAAGGCACTGAGGCATTGGAACAGGTTGCCCAGAGAAGTCATGGATGCTCCATCCCTGGAAGTTTTTAAGGTCAGGTTGGATGGAGCTCTGAGCAACCTGGTCTAGTGGAAGGTGTCCCTGCCTACAGCAAGGGGGATTGAAAATAGATGATCTTTAAGACCCCTTTCAACCCATGCCATTCGATACTATAGGATCACAAGGCAATAATTTACTAGCTTCCAAGTCTGGTTACCAATGGTCCAGGAAACCGAAACCTTCTGAGAGTTTCAGTAAAGAAATGCTTCTCAGGTACATCATGAGAAATTGTCTTAGAGAAAAGCAGTTCTACTTACTAATTGTAACTTTGTCTTTATCCCCTAACATGACATTGTTCAGAGTGAGGTCTCGATGAACAATCCTCTTCTCTTTATGCAAATAACAAAGAGCTAGACAAAGCTTAAAAACAAACAGAAAGGACCTTACAAAGATTCTTTAACTGCAATCTTAATAAAGGCATATAAAATTAAATTCATAGCTGATATTAGCATCTGATAGAATAAGTATTACTTTGTCATTTATTAGCCTAAAAAAATGGCGCTACCAATTACATCCAGGAAAGTTCTGGTAAAAGGAATGGAGGTCCTTACTTGGATAAATATATGCCATATTCTGTCTTCCGTAAACTGTTGTTGTTTTTCCTTCAAAGAGTGAAAGTGTTCTCCCAATGGCACCCCCTCTATGAGCTCCATGACTATGTACAATCTGTCATCTACATAAAAGAAAATTAATAGAACATTATATTTATACAGAAGGCATTTGAAAATAGAGTATTTGAGGTAAAAATATATTTTAGAAGCTGTTATTTTTTACTTTTTAAAAATTTAATTTGTACAGACAGATACATTTTAATCATGACTCTACTCCTTGGTATTCCATTTTTTCCTCAATTTATGTCACAGCACCTATAAGGAAATCACTGTCTGATAATCACTCAGGGGGCAGGTGTATGTAGATAACTCTTTATAAAAGAAAATTAAGAGAATGTGGCTGGGCAATCTGTATCTTTCATCCTACGACTCACTATAGCTTTTCTCCCTATTTAGCATTTCAGTTCTAAATTTTGGATCTTTTTAGAAGAAGAATGATGCTTGCCATATGTTTACATTGCATCTAGTTTTACTGATAGATAAACAAATATAATTTCTCACCATTTTTCCAATTTTAAAGGAATATAAGCCTGTCTGAACTGCAGCAGTTCTTGAAGAAAGATTATTGCTCAAATTTGACTCCTGACAAGCTGTAAGTGGTTTTATGACATATTTCTATTTCTTCATTATGTAAAATGTGGTAATTCTCTGCATTTATACTTACTTTCCAAGAAGGTTCTATAATACCGTACAACATTTGGATGATAAAGCTACAATGAGGAAAGAAATGTAAATGCTTAGAATAGTTAAACTGATGGCACAGTATTTATAATGTTTAAGCTACACATTGGAAGGAATGATATCATAAGGATTCCACAAAGTTGTTTATGAACTGCAGTGCAGCAGATCTTCACTGCTACCCCAAACACAGAGAAATGTTGCACATTACTAGAGCAACCAGAAGGAAAATACAGTATGATTCCTCTCCTCTCTCCCCTTAATAATTGAAAGAGAGTAAATGAAGTTTGAAGACAAGTAATTATACCTGTATCAAAGTATTGGCTTTCTTAGCTCAGGAGCACTAATGATTAGTTTGTTTTTCTAGTTTTCAGTTACAAGAAAAGACTATCTTCTCACTGTATTTTAAAACCAAGACTTGACTGAATGCAACAAAGACTCATCAGTTTTTTATCACAATCTTAATTTACAGAATCTCTGAAAAAAGTTCAAATACTGCCAACATATAAAGTAAGAATCTTTAGTAACAAGCATTTGCACTGCTGCTAACACTACAGTAAGCAGGTTTTCATTATCAGCAGAATTCAGGTAAAGGGGGCCAGAATTCAGGTAAAGTACTGGTTGAATGAAAAAAAAAGCAAAAGCCGCTGGGAGTCATGCTATATAGAATCATTTATGTTGGAAAACACCTTAAAGATCATTGCATCCAACCGTTAGCCCAGCACTGCCAAGTTCATCACTAAACCAGGTCCCCAAGTGCCACATCTGCACATGCTTTAAGTATCTCCAGGGATGGTGACTCTACCACTTCCCTGGACAGTCTGTTCCCACGCCTGACCACCCTTTTGGTGAAAAACTTTTTCCTAATATCCAATTTAAATCTCCCCTGGTACAACTCAAGGCCATTTCCTCCTGTCCTATCACTAGTTCCCTGGGCTGATGCCCCACCTTGCTACAACCTCCTTTCAGTTAGTTTTAGAGAGTGAAAAGGTCACCCCTGTGCCTCCTTTTCTCCAGGCTAAACAACCCCAGTTCCCTCAGCTGCTCTTCACATGACTTACTCTCTATATGTTTCACCAGCTCTGTTGCCCTTCTCTGATCACGCTGCAGCACTTCAATGTCTTTCTTGTAGTGGGAGGCCCAAAACTGGACACAGGATTCAAGGTGCAGCCTCACCAGTGCCACGTACAGAGGGACAATCACTTCCCTGGTCCTGCTGGCCACACTATTTCTAACACAAGCCAGGATTCCATTGGCCTTCTTGGCCACCTGGGCACACTGTTGACTCATGTTCAGGTAGTTGTCAACCAGCATCCCCAGGTCCTTTTCCACTAGGCAGTTTTCCATACGAGAATGTCCACACATCAAATCAGAGTTTGTGAGACATACCTGCTCTCTGATGACGGTTAATTCAGAGACAATGTTTCTTACACTACTGTCTCTGTCTTTTTTGTCTTTTCCAAATGCTGGATTGTGTAAATTGACTTCTTTCATTGCCAGGAGATTTTGTCCATTATGCTTCCTAATCTATAAATAAGATATAACCTTTGTACAATTGATACAGGATGGGGATAGAAAGAATGTTATTGTGGCTATCGGATTAGTTTTCAAAGTCCAAGGCTTTCTCACAAATGTTACAATGTGTGTATGATGTGATTAATAGAAGAAACGGAGTCCCACAATAGAGATTAGCAGTACACTGCTGAACTTGCACGGTGTTTGAAGTGACATTACCTGTGCTCAGTGTTGCTTTTCAGATAAAACATGCTTGAATTTCTGTGGTTTTACACAGATTTATTGGCCTTTGTAATAGATAGAAATGCCATTTGTGGAAATGAACTAAAAGAAAGTCAAAGTAGAAAACCTAAGAGATACGCTGGTCAACCTTACAAATACAAGATGGAACAAACAAAATCACAGTAAACACTAACAACAAGCCCAGATCCATAAAGGCCTTTTTGCACCTACATTCCCCTACTGAAATTCAAAGGACAGTTCTGCCTAAAACAGGCATTAGACCCTCTTTGTGAAAACTCCCCTCAAATCTGTAAAATAATAGCAAAAGCAAAGTTTACCTTATATACACTTCCAAAAGCTCCACTGCCAAGGTGCTCTAAAATTGCATAATTTCCTATATATTTTGTGGGTACCTTATTCTGATTCATACTCTCAATACTTTCAGCAATTTGCTTCAGTACATCCTCCTAGTCATAAATTAAATGACAAATAAATAAATATAAAATATTTCATGCCTTTCTTGTGCTAAGAATGAGCAAGAATACAACTTCTTAAAGCTATGAAGGTTTAAGGTTTTTACTTACCTTTAACAAATTTAGCTTTGATGCCAACCCTTCGTAAGCTCTGATATCACGCACATAATGTCCAATATCAATGAAGATTTCAAGTAAGTCAGTTGGGAAAAGTCTACAAAGGTATAATTTTTTTATATATTTTAGAAACAGTAGCTATTAATCTACAGCAGAGACTTGTCCGTGTTTATTATTACAACTTACTTCAGAACATCCTAAATAATACACTTATTTTTTACTAATCTGTTGAGACATTAGCCCTCTAACATTACAGACATAACAGTTAAAGGACTTTTTAAAAGTCAGACTTCAGCCTCCACTGAGTTTCCAGTAATTTTCCTATTTTTTTTCTTGTAGTATCTGAGTTTCTTCTTGTAATGCATTAAGTGATAGGATTAACAATTCTCTGCATTCAGAGAATGATGACACCCATATTAGAATTTTTGCTGAAGAAGTCTAGTCTAAAAGATGAAAAGGACTGAGAAAAGCAAAAGCTAACAGATAGTAGGCAATAATTGATTAGTTACATGCTGAACAGAAGTTGTTTCTTTTTAATGTTCTGGCAGAAGTAGAAATGCAGGAGATTAAGGCATTTGGAAAAATCAAGAGGGCAAATTGGCCCACATTCTGCAAAAACCTGTCAGCAACCATGACAATTCACTACAAACTAGGGCACTTTCAGTACAAAATCTGCTTTTAAAAAATAAAATATAACACAAAAGTTATATTTGAATTTTAGTAATTTCTGATACATACTAAAAACATACTAGAAACACTATTGACAGGCAGAGCTCCTAAGCATTATGATCACTATTCTAATACCACAAATCACACTGTTATATTGCACATGGCCTTTGCAGCCAACCTGGTGAAACTGTCATCTTAGTAGCAAAAATGGGTAATTGATGAAAAACATTTTGTCCTTATTGATCGAAACCTTTCAACAACTCTCCTAAGTAAAACAGCTTGATGCAAAGTCATTCCCATGTGAAGGAATTGAGGGCTCAGAGAAAAAATTTTACTGCTCCCAGTTAATTGCTACTATTGAGGGCTGCAACTTGCATCTGCTAATCTTCAGGGTAGAAGTATGTTTTATCTCCAACAGTATTGAATCTGTCCTCAACATATTTAAAATGTTGATTCACAGGGGGAGAAGGAGCCCATGCAGAGCCAGGTTGTCTGGCATGCACACAAGTCCCCACATATAAAATCTTGTAGATATCTAAATCTTGTAGACTTGCACTGATGCAGTACAGGGTTGGCTATCTGTAGTCGTGGACAGGACAGAAATTGCCCATTACTATTTCCTCCTGTTGATAATAAATTACATTTAAAAAATAGGTCTTTCTGATTGGACTTTTGAAAACTATCCTAAAGGAGCTTCACAAAACATTTGGTTACCGTACCTTTTGAAAACATGCCGATATCTTTCCATACTGAAGAGAAATCTCAGGGCTCTGAAAGCATAACACTACAACAGGAAAAGTACTCCAGTAATAAGAAATTTATACACAAATGGAAAAGCCACTGATAAACAAGGATTCCCCTTGACTTTACACATTGGTATACTTGGTATTTAAATGACTAGATAGATTATCTTATTTACCCGATAACAAAGGGAATAAAAATATATTAAGCTCCTCCTGTATTTTAAAAGTATGCTGGAATATTTAGGGAAAAAAAATGTTTAAAAAAAACAGTTGGTGACAATAGTACATGCTGAGGAACATTTAAATCTCAATCATCTCTTTTTGTTTGCAGATAGCTCAAGACTTGAGACTGATCTCCTCTCCAATGCTGAAAAAGGTAAATGTAATCAGTGGGTCTGTAATGTTGCAGTAGAAAAAGCATTTTGCATTTTTTCTGAAAAATACAGTGTAGAACACTGTAAGTTTTAGCAGGGGACAAAAAAAGAAGAGTGAGAAAGAGAGAACACTCAACTTTTTAATCCTAAATTCATCATATTTACAGGGATCTTTATGTACCTCAGTTTCTATATTTATGTATCTTTGTTCCAATATGATCTTTTCTAAAGGAAGGTTATTTTTAAAACAGCCACTGGCAGGTAGCTAATATGTATGCTTTTATGCAACTCATCTTTAGTTTGGCTGAGCAAACAAAGATAGTCATGGAGTAAGATCACTAAGGTAGCATGGCAGAAAGAAGCTGACATTTAATCACTGAAAACATAGACAATGGGGCAGTAAAGAAACCAGACCAGCACTCAAAAAATTCTAAGAAAAATACCTAAGAAATTAAAAAAGGGTATTTCAATAGCTGCCACTGTATTTCATAGCAGTAACAATGACAAAGGCAATACAGATGGCTGTGGGAGAATATGAATAAGGTTTCATAAAAATATACTTCTTAATGTTTACCCAAAACAGATTTAGCTTTCATATGTGATCATGAAGTCCATTATTAATTCACATTGGCTTCATGTTTAACCCAGCTACAGTTGCTTAGTAGCTCTTGTGAGTTATTTCCAACACATTCTGCTGCAATCTAAAAATCTCAGTGGGCATAAATTAAACTCCTTACAATTCTGTGAGGCAACTGTAGTGTGCATATGCTCCAGTTCATTAGACTCAACGTTAGTTTCATATATCCTTTAGGAAGACTTTTATTTATCTCATCCTTAAGATGATTTAACTGAAATGCACTATAAAACTCTGTTGTAGTAGAAAGACACCTACTGCACTGAATCAGCTCCCCAGCCCTAATCTAGAAGAACTGCAGTGAGAAAGATGACACTAGAACAAAATTCTTTTTTTGTGGAAATGCCTTCCCTTACTACTCAAGCACGCCTACCTGATTAGATAGTTGAGTAGCTATGTAACCATGTTAGTGTAAGGCTATGCCAGAACAAAGAGCAGGTGAGAGGCAGGATCCTGACTGCATCCACCTGTGCTAAGGACTTTCTCAGACTTGCCCAGAGAAAGGCAACCAGAGCAGCAGCAGCTGTGTTCATCCCCAAACCCCAGCCCACTACTTTCCTATAGCTTAGAGAGACACCCACATTTTCACAGAGCCTGAGAAAAGCTACCAGATAATTAATTACTACTGATAACCTTTAGCCTAAGTTGACTCAAACCAATACATTTATGGGGGTAATGATATGCAAAACCAAGAGCCATTCTACGCTTAGTGGGTCTGTATTTATCCTACACTTACATTTTTTCTACTTCATGTGATTGTTTTCCTATATGTCATGTAACAGCTGCAGTAGGATGCTCCAGAAATAAACAGATATTAGTACAGTGTCAAATTTACAGTGAGTTTCAATGACAATTAAGGCACTACAAAGAAGATCTGATGCTGGGCAACATGAAAAACTGGAGGAAAGACTATCACAAGAAAAAAATTCACTTTCCTTTACACTATATAAGGTTTTAGAAACAAAGTAAATCAGAACAGAAAACCAGAAACTGAAGCACAATTTAACTTTTAGTTTGTGGGCCATTTGTTATTCCTGGGTTTGTTTTGGTGGAGGGGGTTTCCCCTTTAAGTATGACTTTTTTTTTCACTATAAAATAAACTTCAATTCACAAAAAGTTCTCAGGAACTGTTTGGGGCTTTCAATGTCCAATCATAATAATTACAGTTACCTGTAATAAACTGGCTTTTTCAGCATTCCTTTCTTTGTTGGGTAAAATCAGCTTTGCTATTGTATATATTCCATTTGCCTAGAAACAGAGAAAGGTCAATATTAATAATGCTCCTTTGCACAGAAACCACCAATAAGAATCAGTGTTGCTTCAGATAAATCAGAAGCTAATACCAATAGACAAGTTCTCAACATCTAAAATATAAATTCAAATTACTTAAATCTACAAAAGAATTAAATCACTGTTCCATTTAAACTGATACTGCAAAGAGAGCTTTTGAACGGATAATGAAGCAATGCTTCCATCTCTGGAGGTGAAAGAAATTGCAGCAACAGATCTCCTGTCACCATGTGAATATTCTGCATTGTCAGGAACAAAAAATCCAGTCTCAATAAATACAAACTGGAGAAACACCAAAAGTGATAGCCTGGGGAGTCTGTGCCTTCAGCAGGATTTTGTGAAAACCATACTGATTTCAGCTTCCATTTTCATACAACCATGTGTCCTCCTTTAATGTATCCACTGTGTTGGTCTGATAGGTGGGTACTGGTTCATTTAGTTAAGAGTACTGCTCCCAATTACTTGATAAGCTCCCTGTTGAAAACTCCTCTCTAGCAAAGTTGAAGGAAATATGCGCCAGCTCTGCTGAGGCTCTGTTGCAGTTTTTTTCATGTTTTCTTCAACTGTTCATGAAGGTAGACTTAAGCTAAGGTTTTAGATGGTGCAATAGAGCCATTGAATCATAAGCACATTCTATCTGCTACCAGAATTACTGCAGAGTGCTACCAAGGCTGTAAGTTGAGGCAAGGAGACAAGACAGATGAGTAGAAGGCAATTACAGCAGAAGCAAAAGGTTCCCAAATGCCTGAACCAAGAGTCCTTTGACACTAAACGGTATAAACCTTTAGAGGTCACTTAGATCGACTTCCTCAGCACATAAGTGAATGAGCTGCAAATCTTCTTCCTCTGTTTTTAACCCCAAGTGAGTTCCTTCATCTTGTTCCCCATGCAACTCTCAAAGTTGTATTAGCACTGAGAAAGAAGTAGGATTTTAAATTACAGTGGCTGTTGTACAGTGGAACTCCAGTGGAAATCAACATGCTTGAAGGTATGTCCTGATCTGAGAGAGAAATTGTTGGCTGGTGTTTTGACAAATGGAAAAGTCAGTGTCTTAACAGAATGAGTAGGAGAAGTTAAGTTTGAAACATCTTTTCCCAGGCTGCACATTGTACCATCAATTTTTAAGAAATTTACTGACAACAGTTACCATGCATTGTGAAAGCAACACAGAAAACCTCTATGTTAAAATCATTTAATTTAAGCAAGTGATATTCTATTTTGATGAAATCAAAGTCAGCCTAAAATGTATGTAGTTACATTGTTCAGATAAAAAGTTGTCTAAATTGTTTATTGATGATTTTAGTGCTTAAGAATCATAGAAAATATTTTTTTCTAGGCTTACTTTCATTCCTTTCCTGCTAACCAATAGTTTTGAAATATACACAAACTTATTTCCTGGTCATATTTAAGGATCCTCAGTTCCTTGAGGAATACTTCTAGTTGGGTTTTAGGCTAAGTTGAAGGCTTTGATCACTGAGTTAACATTCAGAATGTAAGAGCTGGCTACAGGTTTTCATTGCTATTTATGTTCTAATTACTTTTATCTTTGACTAGGTCTGGAATACAATCAGGGATTTTAAGAATGGTTTACCCCTGGAGATGGAATGCCAGGAAGTTATCTCAGAAATACAACACCCTTAAGAGAAGATAAATTGATGTGAAATAACACGTCAATTTTAAGCTGCGCAGTTTGCTTTAATAAACTTCATGTAATTCAGAATTTGCACCTCTCAGTTAATTCTGTGACTACTCTTATTTACTATTCTGTTTCGAATATGAAAAAAGCACAGCAAGAGATGCCAACCAAAATGAACCTTGTCTGAATAAGGCTGTTTATTCTTCCAGACAACCAGACATTTATTTTGATATCTTTGTGCCTATGTCTCTGTGTGTAACTCTATAAAGAAACAGAATTACTAAAGTTATAGAAAGGTATATTTTGCAATCTCTTAAATTATGATAGCAAACAACAACAATTAATTGAAATTATAAGCTATAGTAGCTTACTTAAGTGAATAAAATCTTCCCTTCCTACCTGTACAACTTGGTAAGCATTAGTCTCATTGAGCACCAGCTCAGTAATCGCAGCACAACAAGCTAGAATAAAAATTCAGATGTAACATTTAGGGCTAGATTCATACATATATTTGGATAATATGGTGGGTTAACCTTAGCAAAGGGCCAAATGCTCATCTAGTTGCTCATTCACTCCCCCTCTTTAATGGGACAGAGGGAGAAAATAGGATGGAAAAATGCATGGGTCAAGATAAAGACAGGGAGATTGGATACTAGATTTATTTCACATTGCCAACTCTTCAGAGGTAACATTTATGTAATTCTTAGTGATTGGAAAAAGACATGATCCTCCAGAAGGCTTTCAGAATGGGAAGTTGACTTCCTATTGAGAAATCTCCTCTAAAAGGAATTTGCTCCATAACTACTGAGGAATCCTAACCTGACTGGTAGTCTTTAGAATACCACTTTGAAACAGAGTTCCATCATAATCAATTCATGATTGATCTACCATAGCAAATTTGAATAGAGGGAAAAACATGATCAAATAAAAATAATCTCAGGGTAAACCCAAAATTATATATACAAGATGTTTTTACAGGTGAAAAATATATCTAATTCCCATATACTTAATACTTCATGCTTTGCTTCTTTCTAACAAAAGTATGCTTTTTGAAAATAAGTGGTGGTATTGCACATATGGAAATAAATACATCTGACTTGGTGCTCCTACTCCCTAAAGCACGTATAAAATTTACAATTTTGAAATATTTTGAATCCTTTTGTGTAAATGTACATAAAGACATAACAGAGGATTAGACCTTATAAACCTACCCGTCTGAAGTGAGAAAGTATTTTTTTGCATCTACTCAGGACTCAAATCATTTGACAAATGAAGATCCTGGATTGTCCCTGCTGCATTTGCACTAGATAAACTTCTAACTGAAGAGTGATCAGAAAAAAGATTTCTTTCCCTGGAAGAAAAAAACAAAACAAAACAAAAATCAAATTATAAGTGTCTTAATATGTCTTTGTTAACCATTTCTGAAGTTCTGAAAATTTGTATTTTTTTCACTAGATTAGCTAATACACTTTGAAAAAGCAAATAAGCCTTTAAGCAGAAAACTCCTTTACCATGTTCATCAATTATATTCACAATTCTAGCTCACTAAATAGGTGTCTAATTAACTGGGAAACTAAGTAGACAGTAATGACATATTTATGATTTATTCGTTATTTAGTTTATACGCCACAAATATGAAAACCACCTGAAGGATGACAATGAAACACGAAAAGCTGAAAAAAAATATTGCTCACTCATTATGTTCTAAAAAGCCTTTTAAATTCTGCAGGCATCATACAAAGCTGAACAAACCAAAGATGCTATTTAATGAAACAGGGCTTGGTCAAATATATCTTAAAATATCAAACAGTCTCATACAATTGCCATGAAGTTGAGGACTGAAAACCTACCCCTGTAATATATGAAGGAGCTGCTTGATTCCACCCCAAATCTGAATTTCCACACTAATCTCAGGATCTTCACAAACCTGTACCAGAATCCAAACTATACTCCACAGAAGTTTGATATGATCAGAATGGAGTAAACTGAGCAAGACTGGAACTCCTTCATACATTTTTACTTGTTCCTTGACTCATGACTCTGCACAAAGGAGTCGTAGCAACTCTGCTGTGAGCCTAAAAAAACAAAATTAGCAAGAAATTTTAACAATAACTCCATAATTACTTTGTATTGTCAGATATCAAAGGGGAAAAAAAATCACATCAAAAGTTTAAGAAAAAACAGAGGTCTCCTATAAAAAAAAAGAAGTTAAAGAAAATGTCTTATAGTCATTGCAAATTGGTTAAAGTCATTGTTTAACAAAAAAAAAGAAGACAATGGTCCAAATTTTCACAAAGGATGAAATTATATTTACATTGAGTATGACTGTCAGCATAGGCAACCAGGCATATACAGCCAGGATGGGAGGTGACCAGGTGGACTGCAGTCATCCATGGTACCACCTTCTTGTTAATGGCATTAGTACTGCAAATAGCACCAACTGCATGAACTTGGAAAGTCCATTTGTGGAACTCACATAACCTAGTTCCACAGATAACAGAAATAAGCGTGATTCTTCTCTAGTATGGTTTGAACATTATGTTTAGAAAAGTGATTGGACATATCCTTTAAAAGGCTCATACAAGATTTTCTTAATTTCACTTCAATTTAGGTGGAATTCCCACAGAAAATATGCTTAAGGATACCTATTTTCATTAAAAGCAAGAAAGGTGCACATGTGTTTGATGAAACATATGAATTCAGGTTCATAACTAAATTTAAAATTATCCTTAACTAGCAATGAACTTCATCAGCTTTCTGTGTACATTCAAATTCTAGTTTTTATATCCAACATTTGGTTAACATATAATCTAAATAGTTTTCAAACCCACAAACTAAATAAAATCTCTTGATATATTCAATTTCTTTATCCTTAGTAATATATAAAATAAATTATATGTGCAAAATAATTAAGCACGAAATTTTAAAAATCTCTTCAGAATTTTAAATCTGGTCACACATTATCAAATTTGAAAGTCTTTTGGTCTTTTACTGAAATACAGATATGTGATGCTCAGCTGGCAGTCTTAGCTGAGATGAAAGGACACTTAAAGAGTTTTTACATTCTTAATGAAAGGATGTGGGGTCTGACCCAGCCCCTGGCATAAACTACAGCAGCTACAGCTCTTGCAATTTTACTAGTTTATATTGGGCATCCCAGGGACTGTCAGAGTTCAGCATGCTTTCCATCCAACCACTCAGGTCTGCCTTGAGCAAAGAGGAGACACAGCAAGAAAAGTGACTGCTATCACTTTATTGTAACATTGCAACTCATTTGGACTGCACTGGAGGCCACCAGCAGAGAGAAAGCAGATTGCTTACAGTGGAACTACTGGAAAAGATTTTGTTATATCAATATCTGACCGAAAATACACAGATATTTCAGTGTCCCGGGTAAATTAAAGTGGCACATTATCTAATTCCTCTAAATAAACGTGCCCCTAAATGAAAAAGACAAAATATATTTTAACACAATTAATCCACAAACCAAGTCTCACCTTTTAGAGAGAAAATCGTATTCATGTAATATCACCAGCAAGTTCTCAACAATGGTGAGCTCACTCATCTTCTCCCTACATTCTGGACTACAAATGATTATTCCTGGCATTTATATTGGATGAAATTATATGAAAAACATGCATTGCTCTTTAGTTTCTCTCCTTAGACATTTGATTAATTTTTTTTTAATCGTCTTAATTAATAATATCATATTGCGCACACAAACACTTAAAGCCACAAATATATGTTGGGTGAAGAGTAACAGTTCAAAAATTTCCAATTTTACCAGTAGAAAAAAAGTAAATGTAAATGCATAAAAGTAAAGACACAAATGTATTTTGTTTCTTACTAGAAATTAAACAAATGAGGTACATTTTTAGAAACAACCACAATTTCCATGAACATTTGTAATATACTCCAAACACTTTCTTGCCTAGTCCAAATGTAACACATTTAGTTCAGTGAAGAAACTTAAATGGAAGTTGAAAATGTATGTATAACATCATTTAAATTTATATGGACATTTAAAAAAAAATTAAACTGGATCAGATTGCAAGAATTTTGGGAAGTCTGGAAGACAACAGAACAACAATGTAGAAGAAGTATCTTTTTTTCTATAGAACTACTACAGATGAAAGATGCTCTATCTTTCTTTTCCTTTTTTCCCCCTCCACAACAGGATAAAAGCATTATCTTTATTTAAACACTAATTCATGAAAGGAGGGTACATATACATAGATTTGAGTGCATGCTTTTATTATTTACTCCACTGAACAATATTATACCTGATTATTGTGAGGCACTGTTAGATTAACCTCAGGACAAAAGAGTTTTATATGCAGAAAGTCAGTAGGAATTCCAGAACCCTGCATAAGAATCTCAAAGAGAGATCCTATGACTCCAGTCATGCAGAGTTCTCCACATGAGCAAGAAGTCTGCTGCAAGGACCAAAGTTTCTACTTAGTTTCTAATGCTTCAGTAGAAAATTAAGAACATTTCATAGATTTCCACAAAACAAAGATTCATTTTGGAAAAAAAAAAAAACCTCTTCCACATAAACAGCAGTTTCAATATTGTGTCAAGAGAAAACATTAACTACAGCACATGAAGTTGAACCTACCTTTCTGCTAGGCTAATCAGAGCAAGGAGGGTACCCAAAAGGACATTGCTGTCTTGAGCAGATAACAAATTTACTAAGGTCTGGAAAATAAAACATGAAACAAGGTAAGTAAACATAAAGTATAATATTTTCTTTTACAACTCAAAACACATATAGAAATATTTATTGAAAAGTAAAAATTAAGATACCAAATCCTTTCACAGTATGTTAAAAGTCTTAGGTACATTCAAAGTACACTTAAATATACATTTAAAGTCTTAGAATACACCTAGTTTTAGGACAAGCAAGGACATTTCTTCTCAAACTGCAATTAGCATATCTTTTGACTGCTAAAGCATCTGTCCAACTTAGACCATTGTAAAAATCAGTTTCTGTGTAAGACATTTCAGAATTCTAAATGATGCCTCCTGAAGCAAACCGTTAATATATAGCTTATATTTAAAGAGCACAGTAATTTAAGGCCCTTTCTGTATTTATGTTCATGATTTAAATCTAAAGTAAACTTCATATTTGTCTAGATTCTCTAAAAACAGGTTGTCTGATATTATCTAATCAGAATTGCCTATGTTTTTCTGTAGCATGATAAAATCATGAAATTTGAGTTAAAATTATTTCAATCTCTACTGTTTCTCAGTTTAGCCACAAATCAGCAATGGTAAATACAGATCCTTAGACTAATGGTAAGGTATAGCATTATGCCTGAGTTGTCACTGTCTAGCTTGACACTATTCTATTTAGAATACCTCACAAGTGAAAAATCATAGCAGAAATTTATATAAAAAATAACTAAAATATATTTATATTTTAAAATTATGTAAAACTATTTGTATCATAGTAACATGTAGCTCAGGACAGTGTAAACATGAGTACCAATTTTTATATGAAAGAGTTTAGTCCAAACATTTAAAATCTATTTATCTCAAACAACCAATAACCATGTATCAGACCAATTAACTTACACAGAAGAAATTATTTTTATGGTATTACTAGTATATCTCTCAAACACAGAGATTATCTCACTTTACAAGCTTGACAAGGTAAGGAATTTAATCCCACCTAAGTCAAATCTGAAAAGCATAAGTCATTCCATTAAGTAGCTAATTGCATATAATTAGCAATTTTATAAAGCACTTACTTTATGTGCTCCACTTGCTATGACCCATTCTCTTTGATTTTAACAGCAGCAAGCTTTTGGAAAATGTCTATGGAACAAAAGAAGTTAAATAAATTGAATCTTTACCACTTAATATTTTCATTTTACTAGTTAGATAATAAAGCAAAATACTGCATAAGTTCTTTGAATCATGACTAGCTAATTTTACTCTGCCAGTTCAATGCATAAAGAGGTAATAATTTCTAAAATACTTAAACGTAGAAAAACAAAATATATTTTTCCACAGGAATTTCAGTTTTTATTTGTGTGCTGATGCCTACAATGATTCTAGTAGTATCTTACTTAATGACCACCTCAAGTATTCTCAACATTTTAAGCCTCACCCAAAAAGTTGTAAGCAGCCTTATCACGTCTGTTATCAGCTATAACACTTACATGTCATGTTGACCAACTTGTCTACATTATGCTGCTCCTCTCCGTAATTAAGACAGCTATTTGCTACTGTTTCCATATACTACAAGAAGAGAAAAAATAAAGAATACCAGTAAAAAAAGTTTTAAGACTTCATAAACCCAGAATGTTATGCACAGAAATAGTCTGTAGGTGGTGCATCTGTCTCATGAAAAAATGTTCTGTAATGCAATAGTATATAAGGACAGATGCTTTGTACAGTTTTGTACACTAATGAAAAAGACCACACCAACTGCTTATGTGCAGAGTACTGGACTCTGTTCCATAAACCAGGAATATATGGACACTGCTTTTTGCAGTGTATTTCGTTCTAAACATAATAAACTGACATGCAAACATAATGAGCAAGGGTATATGAGGAATTCTACCTGAGCTAGATTTTCAATTCCACCCAAGCTGTGAAGCATTTCCTACAGGAAGATGGAAAAAAAATTAAAAATCAGTCAAAATATGGAAAATACCAGAAAAAGAGAACACTAGAACATAAATGCTTTGTTTGTCCTGAAAACAAACTTTGTTTGTTTATTGAGAAATTCTGACTCCAGTGGTCAAAGTCAATGGACGCTTGAAATGCTTAGCACCTTCAGAGTTAAGAATTACTTAAAATAAGTAGATAAAAACACAGAAGTGAAATTTTAAAGGTTTTAAAACTGTGGCTTTCAGTTTACTTCACTTACTACATTATGGCAATTTTACATATTTATATGGTAAAGTCAAGTACAGAGCCTAGGGCTCAGTGGAATGACCCATTCATCTGTTGGGAGATTTACAGTTTCTTTGTTAGGGTTAGCAACAACAGATGCTACATAAGAAATACCAGAGCAAGTTATGCAGTAACAGTGCAAAATCACTCTTGGAATCTGTTTGTTTACAAATCACATCTTCACATACAGAAATATTGGCACATACATATAATAAGTATGCATTCATAAGAACAAATGTCTTTATACATAAGCACCAACACAGTTTATATGCATGATGCTTATATGCATTCTCCTATCCAAGCAAGAAACAATATTTTGACATACTGACCTGATAGCATGGATCCCTTATTAATAATCTCAGGCAGATCAATACTCTAAGAAAATGGGTGGAGGGAGCTTGAATAACCCACTCCCTGTAAAAGAAATATTCAAAACATTAACCAAATTCAATACAATAGTGTTTAAACAAATAAAACAGTTTGATTCGGGAATCAATTGACTAGAAGATTAGTGAGCTACAACAACTGTTCAACATACTATACCATAGAACTTTTAATACTGTTAATATTCAACCCTAGAAGCAGCTATAAATAAATTTATTTCATTATATGAGCACTGCCAGCCATCACTTATTATCACTGAACCGATGTGGGAAAGTACATGCTTATCTCTAAGAACAAATCGAGTGTGCTTTGATATAAAGATACTTTAAGTGTTTGGATCAAGGCCCAAAAAGGCAGAAATAAGAGAGAAACCACACAGCAAACTTCAGTGCACAAAACACAGTTATGTAAAAACATGTAGGCCATAGAACCAAAAATAGCTATAGTTCAAATGTTCTTGAAATAGGATTGTATTTCCACATAGAACTTCCCCCTTTATATTCCTCCATACAGTTCTCCAGCACAAGGCTTGGCAGAAAACACAATCAAATTTGCAGATTTGCACAAAGCACCCAGGGGCAGTAATCCTGCATAAAATACCAGTAACAGAATCACAGTTTCCATTGTCTGTTGAAGGTATATAACCCTATCTTACTATTTAAAATAAACCCAAAATTAGACATCTTTGCTGTGTGTTTTTGTTGTTGTTTTAACTGAGAGGATAGAACTTGTTTGGATAAATTTCCAAGAAACAGAAGAAGTTTATGGGACACGTCAGTTCTCTTCCTATTTTATCATTTGCAGTTCGGAATTATGCCAATAGCTAAAAATATTTTGATAAAAATAAATGTTTTACAAATAGATGCTAACAAAATCTCAGCCCCTCTGCCAATATTCTGCCTCAAGAAATACTATTTTTCATTATGATTCCATAATTGGCATCTTCCGAACAGCACAAAACTTTCATGGAATAAAAACAGCAACCATATACCTGTGTGCAAAATTTGCAGGCCAGGTTTTAAAGTGACCTGAAGATATTGCCATGGTGGACAGTCATACAGCATACTCTGTTGAGTGGGAGTAAGTGTTTGAAACTTACAAAGGCAGAAACATTCACAGTTAGGTTTAGAAAGTTAAAAATACATCATTCGTATCCCAAATACTGGGTTAATATCAAAATATAAGTAATAAACACAAGTACAAATATAAATGCCTTCAACACCTCAATAAGCTTTAGATACAAGAATATAAAGATACTCAGAGAAATAAGTGTGCCATCATATTAGCTTTTTTTTATTTTTACCTAAATTTTTCAAGCTCAGCAGCTTCTGTTGATTCTTGCCATTGACCACTGGGTTCTTGTTCCTTGCTTTTCACATTTTTACAAGCTCTTGTCACACTGGATTGAACACTTTCAAAATATATAGCTGGAAGCTAAGGAGGAAAGGGATAGTCATCATTAGGCAAACACTGCATTTTAAGTTTTATGAGAATATTATCCAGCAAAAGTACCTTTTCCCAAGTTCTGACTTGAACTTCAGACCTATAACTTCCCATCATAAAATACGCACAACCCCTTCAAAACAAAACTGAGGTGGCAGAAAACTGATGCAAAGCTAGACCGGAAAACAAGTACATAAACAAAATGTGAAGAATGGTGTCTTTTAAAATTTACAATAGCAAAATTCAACAAAATATGCAACACACGCTCATTATCTATGCTCCTTACCTGTCCCAGTTCTACAATTGCACAGCCTTCACATTTATTTTAGGTTGCAGAATTCACGTCTCAGCTTTTGGCTCAGAAGCAATTCCAACCACGTAGAAAGTGCACAACTCCTACCTCACGCAGATGAATCCTTAAGGCATTTTGTCATATCTTTTTACAGAATAGAAAGGGAAAAAATGTTCTGGCATTCCGAAGACACACACCCTGATGGTGTTTTTCCATCACATGTTGGTTTTCTTTGCTTCAAATGGTAAATACAAGCTTCACTAAGTGAGTTGAGGTTAAGGAGACTTTAGTGTGTCCTGTAAGTTTCATGCATTGATATTTATGCTTCGAATATTTTTAGCTGAAGTGTTATTCTCCAAAGACAAACTGTTTCTGGTTAAAATGCTGATCTTATTTTATATTCTTTAACACTCTCCCCTCTGTTGTAACTTACACATCTCTAAGCCTACCTTCTTGTGACATTGTGGCAGGGCACGGAGGAGAACAAATCTGTTAGACTACTTGACTATATGCAACAACAGCTGCATAAAAGCTGCTCAAGATACAAAATGAAGTTATTTTTTCTCATTAAAATAAAAAAGATATGGTGTAGTAAGATGAGAAGAGGAGCAGTTTCATTCTTTTACCCGTTCAAAATGGGATTTGTCCCACACAGTAGGTCTAACATTGGAAAAAAAAGTTTAATCATAATAGAACACGATGTTCTAAGTATATGCCACAAACCATAATCACCATTAATTAGAATTCTAAAGCATGTTTAATAACAGTTATTGAAAAATACCTGTTGGTTCCTTGACCGAACATTCAAGAGAGACTGAAGTTTTTTCAGGTCAGAATAATCCCTAGGAAAAAACATGATAGCATAAAGACATGTGCTAATAGTTACATAAAAGTATTTCCATAAGAGTAAGGAAGGTCAACAAGCAACAACGCTACTGGCAGAAAATAAAGTTTTCTGGTGTTGCCTAGTGTCCCCATTTTGTGAATTTACAAATTCTCCAGAATGACTTAAATCAACAAAGGTGTAAATAAACTTTGTGACCAGAGTAACAGTTGTCATGTTTACATTGCATTTCAAATTAAAGCATTCTGCTTTGGCAGCCAGTGCAAATTCCACGCGAGTCTTGCTGAAGTTCAAAGTAAAACATCAGATACTATACCTCATAGAGATCCCATGAGGTTTTTTGTCTGTTGCTTTTTCTGTGCTCCTCAACTTTTTGTCCTGATCAGGCATTGTGTATCACGATTATCATTATGTGGCTAAAAACTCATTTCCTTAAAAATAAAGTAGATACAAAGAATTATATCATTGCAGCAAAAGGAACACATGTTTACTTACAGAACCAACTGATAGAACTTCGAAAAAAACCCCAGCTTTACCATTTTCTCAGCATGAAACCTTGGGCATTATATCAGGATATCCTTTAGAATTCCAGATATTAACACATGGGGAGATAATACTGGCTGTCTTGCTATTGCATGTATTTTTATTAGGATTTTTCCTCTTCTTTCGTCTTATTACCATTATTTCTCACCATGGATTGGCTATTTATGTCACAGCAGTGCTTACAGGCTAACATCAAGGTTGTCAAAAACAAGCTGTTGTCCAGACAACAGAGAATATAACAGTTTTATCATCCAAATAAACAAGTTGAACAAAGGGTAGAAAAAGGAGGTATCTTACAAATAAATGAGATGCATACAGCAAGTCAAGAGAGGTGATTCTCCCCCTCTACTCTGCTCCCGGGAAACCCCACCTGGGGTACTGCATCCAGCTCTGGGGCCCCTGGCAGAAGAATGACATGGACCAGTTGGAGTGAGTGCAGAGGGGGGCTATGATGATGATCAGAGTGTGAGATACTGGATTATTACTGGATTATTATATTATTATTGTCTCAGACCAACTCAAACGTGGGGGGGGAGGGGCGGAAGGGACAGGTCAAATTTCACAAAGGTGAAGTGGTGTCCATTCCACACCCCACCCCTTCGAGCCTCCTTGGACAGCCCTGGAGCACTGCCCAATACCACACTCCCTGGAGCCCCTAACCCAGCCCCAGAATGGCTGTCACACCAGAAGTCCCACCTGCCCTGGGTGGCCACAGGAGGCCTGAGCAGATAAAACCAACACCATGTGGTCATCACATGGTCGCAGCCCTGCCATCTCCTGGACTACTGGTAGCTGGATCTATGCTGGATAGGGGGTGGTGGCTATAATTCTCTCTTCTTCTCTCTCTTTTTTTACTTCTTCTTCTCTTACCCAAGTATCAAGAAAGGAGATTAACTGAAAGCCAGATGGGTTGGATTTTGCTAAGTTGTATGAGTTAGCATGTACTAAGTCAATGCTTTGTGGAATGCTCTGTTTTGGTTGAATGTTGCCCTTTAAATTTTTGCCAAGTTCCCTTATTGACCAAAGATTGCCAGTAAAAGTGTGTTTGACCTCCTGAGAAACGTGTGCAGTGTCTTCTCCCATGCACTCTCTCAAGGTATTAAAAGAACTGAAGGCCCTTTTAATAGATCCAGCAAGTGGACTTTTGGAGCCTTGTATATTTTCAAAGTAAAACCCCTTCAATGAGCTTGTAGCTCAAATCCGGGCTCTTATATCAGATGGCTGGAGCACTTCTTCTGTGAAGACAGGCTGACAGAGTTGGAGTTGTTCAGCCTGGAGGTGAGAAGGCTTGAGACATTAGAGCAACCTTCCAGCACCTAAAGTACAAGAGAGCAGGAGAGGGACTTTTTACAGGGGTAATGATAAGACAAAGGGTGATGGCTTTAAACTGAAAGAGAATAGGTTTAGATGAGATCTTAGGAAGAAATTCTTTACTGTGAGGGTGGTGAGGCACTGGAACAGGTTGCCCAGAGAAGTAGTGGATGCTTCGTCTCTGGAAGTGTTCAAGGTCAGGTCAGACAGGACTGTGAGCAACCAGACACGTAGACTTGGAACTAGATGATCTTGAGGTCCCTTCCAATCCAAACCATTCTATGAATCTACAATCAGTCTGCCAAAGAATAACAGAAATTTTCAGTAGTTTAGAACTAGGTCTTCTGAATCTCAGCTGAATGCCTTATACCAATAGTGTCCGCATTCCTTGCAGTGGGACACACAGCTTATTTCCACAGACAAGCAGAGCTCAATTGGCCGTTACCATGTATTAAATTCCTGCAGTCAAGCATACATGTAGGTCTGACTTCCCACAAAAGCCCTCAGCTAGTCGCTGGCACAGCATACATTTGTTCACTGAAAATCTTATAAAGCCCTAGAAAGAGACAGAAAGATACAGAAAGACTATATTCAAGGGGAATCTCGTGCTGCCACAAAAGTAATTATACTGATGCAGATCCTGTTCTCAGTGAAGAAAAAAAAGGATGGTCAGGAACAGACTGAGTTTGTAAAATTATCCTAGAGAACTGGATACAGCTGTAACATTGGTAGAGCATTTCCAATTTAAAAAATGAGGATATAATTCCACTATCTCATCCTTTCTACCCATTTTACTATTCGCTAAATACAGACCGTTTGGATGTTGCCTTTGGTGTCTCTTTAATATAATTTTCCATATGAAACATGACAGCCTCCTGTCAGTGTAGAATTCTTCTATTACTGATTTTTATTCCTCTTCCTCATAAAGGTAAAGAAGAAGAAAACCAGTCAGGAACAAAAGCATTGAAAAGAAGAAGAAGAAAACCAGTCAGGAAACAAAAGCATTTGTAAACTACCAGAAAGAAGCTGCTCCTTCCCAAATGAACATGTTTTTTCCAACTATACAATTTTGCATCACAGAAGTACCCAAACTGCAACTGCTGACAGTATGAACTCATGCACTGTATTAAATCACTCTGGGAAGTGGCCTGTAAGCCCAGTTCATTCATTTCTAGTCTTCTGAACAAGCCTTTATCCTACCACTAGTCCCCACATAGAGAAGGATTGATCTGTATCTACAAGAAATCTCTCTCTCTCCCCCATGCATCTACTCAACAAGGTTATTAAAAAACATCTCAGAACACTTCTGTGGCACCAATTGTTATCAAGGAATGAATATAAACAGAATCTAACAGTAGACAAAATTCTTGAGTTCAGATTAACCCAAATGCAGCTAGCTCGAAGCATTTATTTCCTCTGCTTCAAGAGCATTAAAAGTTAAGAGAAAACACGTACACTGTTAAGCATGGTTAGGAGTCCTTGTGAGAATTTCCATGTATTGTTTTAATGATGTTCTTATATCATCTCCCAGTACATCAGTCTATTTGGGACATTATCGAGGCATGACACGATGCAATATGCACCTCACATTTGTACAGTAGGAAAAAGTGTGAAACACACGAACTGTCAACTTGATCACGAGTACGTTTTCACAAAGAACAGATTTCAACCAATTAAAGAACTACCAAACAAAACCACACACAAACAACTTGTCCACGAGCAAACAGAGTTAAATTTTTAAAATTTTCAGCATCCCATGAAAAAAAGTAACCCTTGGGTTAAACCTCTAAACCACAAACAGCAGGATTTCCAGTATGGCTAGGATTTAATCCAAAATTGTTAAGTCTGTGATTATTTACATTTTGCAGCTGCAGACCAACCTTGCTTTAGGGCTGCCAGTCCAATGCTTTTGCTGTTTACTGTACCTTGGTAAAGATGAAACAGAGGAACAGCTGACTAATATTTTTAAGGTCCATTGCCATTACAGATCCAAAAGTCTCTATACAAAATTGAACCTCACAAACATCAAGTCAAATTCCCTGCACTGCTGCCTGAAAATGAAGGGATGTAGTTCACTCAAGGATAGAGCCCTCACCCAGCCCTGAGAACTCACCCTGGTGTTACCTCTATTTCATAGAGACAGATCTCTCTGGTCTGTCAGCAGAGCATCACCATAGATGCACAGCTCCCTGGACTGGGAAACCTGATTCAGGTTATGAATAAACTCTCCTGTTTTAACCCCTATGACCTTGCAGCTTGTCTCCAAGTACTTCTGCTGTACAAGGGCAGGGGCAACATCCAGAAAGGAGCATTTATCCATGCAGCTTAAAGTGCTGTGCCCTTCAGCTTTACTACAGAGATTAAACCCATTCATTAACAGCCACCTGCTGATGAAAATAGCTTTCCCCTTTCCTTCCCTTCCCAGCCTCAGCTACTGTCCTCTTCTTCAGCTGATGTGACCCAATCTGAGTCAATTTAGAGAAAGGGAACAATATGCCTCCCTTCAAGTATAGTAACTCTTCTACCATTTTAATTCCCTGTTACAGTAGCCTGATGAGTATCTCTGCTGACTGGCAGGAAGGCACAGGTGTAAATCGAGAGAAGAGCAGAAAGTCTCTTTCCTCAGTCATTAAATCAGGTAGGTATATTAGCACCACACCCTGAGTGAGGGGTAGACAAAAGGAAATAACCCCCTCTTTTCATTCTGTCAGCCAAAAACCTGAGAGAAAACAGACATTAAATATTCCTTAACTATTCTCACACTTATTTGACTTTCTTGAAGTTGCTGGATAAGTTCCCACCCCTCTGTTTCTTCTTTACTCATGCCAGTAGAAATTTCCATGAAGCCAGGCTATTCACTATCCTCATAACTATCCCCCTGCTATTAAACCAGCCATGAGTAATGTGTAAGAAACAAACCAAACAACACTCGCTTAGGTTGTGCCAGAAAAAAAACGGGATCAGACAACTCTTTAAAAGAACAGAAACACATTAAAAGGAAAATGTCTTTACAGTCTTATTTCATTCCATTTAAAACAATGAGAGCAATATTAACTAATTTATTTTAACTGGGGATAATTACATGTAATTAGTTATGTTCATTTAATTACATAGGAAGGGAGATGCATTCTGATAGCATTGGAATGCAGGATAGGACAAGAAATGCTCCAAGAATCCTGTCAGAAATGAAAGAATCCACATGATGAGAAACAGGAGACAAAGGAATTATCCCAGACTTGATCTGTGGCCCAATTCAGTATCCATCTCAGATGACTTAAACACATAAGCTTCAGAAGGTGAAAACAAACCCCAAAATAAACAAGAACACAAAGACATGTTGGAGGCTATATCTACCAACAACAACTACAGTGTAACGTTCTCTTCAAAAAGACATCTCACATTCTTTATAATCTTTATTAGCAATAACTACTGGATATGGACAGTTTGTAAGCCAACTAGTTGATGGATTTACCCTTGAACTCCTTCCTTAATCACTCCAGTGGCTGAGTTCCACTATCTAATCATACACAAGATAACTGGCTTAAGGTGGATAAAGAAACAGTAATATGTTATATCTTGGCTTTAGTAAGACTTTTGATGCTGTCGCTAGACAGGAATGTATCTAATACCATAAACTGGGTCAGATGAAGGTCAGATGAAAATTCACTCCTTAAAAGAGCATTTATCAATATATTACTGTCAAAATAGAAACTGATTCCAAATATGGTCAAAGTGATGGCAAAGGAAGCATCAAAGATGATGAAAAGTTACCAAAAGGTACTTTCCCTCTCTTGTCTGATGGAAACAAAGGGAAGTCTGGATGTCTTCCCCTCTTGTTCTCAGAGAACACAGCAGTCAGACAAATAGATCCCCACCAGTCACAGTCTGTGTCTAGGAAATTGTACTGAAGAACCCATAAAGACAATGTTTGAAGAGTATTTCTTTCATTTTATTGACTGAATCAATATGGAAATCTGTGTTTGCTGTATATGACAACTTTCACATGCATATATATTTATCAGAAATTTTATTTAATAACTCCTTTGGGGATTCTGTAAAGATTAACTAGAATCCAATGTAAGGTTCCTGCTTTCCTAACAAATAAGAGTATTCAAGCTTCTGCTGGTTTGGGTTTGATTGGATTTTTTGTTTTCTCTCTGCACCACCTCAGTTCCAGTGGAGCCATAAATGGACAGGCCTGTTCTCAGATTCCTGACCTCACGCAGTGTCAGTCTCTGGGCTGTTTTCCACAGCATAACTTTTATCTGTAGTCTGCCTAAATCCACCCTGTTAATCTGCAGTTCACAGATGGGGGGGGGGGAGGGGAAGTAGAGGGAGGAAGAAAAAACCCCAGATTTCTGAGGTCTAGTGAGCAGCTCAGTATCAACTCAAGAAAAACACGTAGCTCTGTGAAGTTCATCCTCTCCGCCCTTGCTACCGGTCAGACCTTTATGGGGAATTACACCGCTATGACTTGGAGCCTCTGTGAATCACGAGAGGTTGTCTAATGCCTCCTGAACGCTCAGAGCTGGCAAAGGTGCAGGGCTGGGGAAGACGTCATCAAGTGGAATGGGGGAGGGATGGAGATACTGCCCTTCCTTCCCCCTTCCCTCCCGTTCCCTTCCCGGCGGCCGCTCAGCGCGCCGCGCGCTCCACCCGCCCCTTCCCACTCACGCCGCGGCGCGCGCTCGGCTCCGCTCCGCGGCCCGGCGACGGCGACGCTCCCTCCGCCCGGACGGGCCCCCGCGGCCAATCGTCTCCCCTCTTCTTGGAGCGAGCCGGCCCGCCGGCCTATCGCGAGCCGTCGTGCTCCGCAGCCCTGCGGGACGCTGGCTACCGCTTCCGCCCGGCGCCGTTGCCATGGGCACGGGGACGCCACGGCCGAACCCTCCCCGTAGGGTCAGATCCCGGCACCTCCAGGCCCCTGGTCCCGGGCAATAAAAACAGAAACGGCCTGAATAGAGTCCAGGAGATTTTTTTATTGCTTTTACCAACTTTCTGAAATGTTACAAAAGATAATTTTATTCTAGCAGTAATTAACACAAAGGCTGAATCTTTCACATTAAAGACAAGTCTGAGAGTTGTGTTTTCTGTATAAACTGAATTTTGATTCTACAGCTGGAATAATGTTTTCGTTTGCTTTGGATTTGGTTATAAAGTAAGAAAACGTCACTGTAATTAGAAAAGCAGTTGTAAAAAATTCAAACCGTACAGTATGTAATCACATTTCAAATAAAGAGTATTAAAATCAAAACCTCAGTTCAGCTGCAGAAGCCGAACCTGGAAGACACTTTTGCACAGGACCATCAGCAACGATAGAAAAGAAAATACTATAAATGATGTGTCTTTCCAATAAAATAATTTAGAAAAGTATCCATTTTCAAACTTATTCATTATTCCAAATAAATGTCAACAGATACTAAATTCAATATGAAAGTGTCTTTAGGTTAACTTCAATGCCAACTACAAAGTTCTAGAGGTTTTCACTAAAAACATTATAAAATAAAATCGACTTAAACTTACTGAGCAATTTGCTTTATTTATAGCACTACATTTATGCTGACTCAAAGCTGTGTGTCTCTATAGTCTTAAAATTTGCCATAAAATAAATTACTGCTGGTATAAAGAAAATATTTCACACATTTGTACTGTACTTGATAATTTTGTCCTAGATGAGTAATTAAAACATTACTAATCATAAAAAAGCAAAAAGAAAACTAAGCTCACTGTGGTGCTCATCTGACAGACTAAATTTGTGAACTGAAAGTCATGAACCATTTACCTTATGATTTACAGAACATATGTACAAGACAAACCCTTTAGAATGGTGCAGGCTCTGTGATGTGACAACTATTTGTTACAGATATATTTTACAGCCTGTTGAACCTGCCTTTAGGAAGTTACTGTATACAGACAGAGATGCAAGTGAATGAAACAAATGATAACTTATGGGAGAACATTCATTAAATGTGGAAAAAATGGCCAAGATACTTGGTTGGAAAAAAACACTATTAGGGCACCAAATTCTACCCTAAAAGGTTTTATGATGACAAACTTGGCAATTTAGAACATTTCACGGAAAAATTTTAAAAATATTATGTTATAACTGCAAAATTAATCTAGGAAGAAACTGTCATTAACTTGGGCATATGTAAACAGAATGAGAAACATGTCACTGTAATACATATGAAAACAGTAAGAATGACTTGTCTAGAATATAATTTAAACATGAAACTGCATTTTAAGTGATACATTTTAGATGATAATTTAAATGGAGTGGTCAAAATTAAGACCTACACTTCATGTAAACATTCATATTTTTAAATAAATTAGAAAAAAAAGAAAAGAAAAAAAATGAAAAAAGAAGAAGGGGGGGAAAAAAAAAAAGGAAAAAAAAAGAGGGACTTCCTGAGGTGGCTCTGCAGCCAGGTACACAGTAGCACTAAGCTCCATTCCAGGAAACCAAGGCATCTAAAAAAAGTGCAGGGTTGTTTATTTTTCTCTGACTGTTGGAATGGAAATACATTGGTGTAGTTTTTACAGGGTTTAAACCCTATGAAAAAAAATCAGTGCACAGCAATTATCACTGCTCTTTTGCATCCATTAAGGCAAAATGTATATCTAAAATAGAAACTACATCCTTAGCCATTTCATTTTAATACCATGCGTGATTTTAAAGCAGAGAAGGTGTAAAATGAGCAGCGAATCACTTAACCATGGATTATCAATAGAGATTTATGCACTTAATACCAGATCTTCTCCTGTTCATATGGGGAAAAAGTGCAAGTATAACGTGCTACTACTGCCTAGGAATACTGGAACTAAAGATTACTGTAAACTGGTTTGCCAAGTTATGGTCTGGCACTGATTAAAATATCTACACAATAAATAAATACTGTGATTAGACTTGTGGGCTTTGGTTTTGTTTCCTTTCTACTTTACTAGAAATATATCCACTTCCTGTAATATTGACCTAAACTTAACCTTCCCAAAGTAGAAGCCAGATACAAGGTGTGCAGCACCACAGAACCCTGATTTCCAGCATTAAAGAGTTAGAAATCCAAGAGGCTTATAGTAATTTTTTGTGTCTTTGGAAACTGTTGCAGGACTCTGAACATTAAGTGTAAAATACTACTGGGAGGACTAGAACAAAAGTAATGTGTTGTGGACGATGTTACCTAAAATGCTCAAAATATCTTCTCTCTTCGATTCAGCAAGAGCTACTTAGTAGTCAACAACTGACATGCAGATATGTGCTTTTTATTCTTTTAAATAATGTAGAAAGTTTTGGGAAACCATCTGCTGTAGTTTCACTGTATCTCAGTTTGATCAGAGGGAAAACATGGGTTATTTTCTAAAAGAGCACAAACTCAAACTAAGGCACAAGCTACACTACTATCTAAGAACACCGGTCATTACACAGTATTGGTCAAACTGCTAATGCAGGCCTCACTTGCTTTGCCACTGACCTGAGCCTTTGTTATGACAGTTTGGATACCATTATTCATACTGCTGTACACTACAACTTCCTTTCTTTAAACTGTCTTCTTGGAATTCAGTCAAATGAAAAAAGGAAAAAAAAAAAAAAGGAAGAAAAATGTTAAATAATTACATTACATTTAAAGGGAACAGTAACAGTCCGTGTAATGTAAATGCTATTTTTAAATGTTTCTATTTATTCCCACTGATTGCTTTATTTTTGTAATATACAATTACCTTCTCTTGAGATGACACTTGGTTGAAGTGCACCAAAATTCCACCTCAAGTGGTATTTTCAGATAAAGTCTGCCTTCCTCCAGAATCAGCTCCTTTTACTGGACCACCTCAACTGGTCCATGATAATACTCCCAATTTTGCCAACAGTTTGCTTAACAGCAAACAGCATCTTCTAATTTTAAATTAGCACAGATTCTAATTAAAGTCATTGCAATACATCCAGAAAGGTCTAGTGGCAATACAGAATGTAAAGAGATGGAAAGTAAATACAAAAAAACCCCCTAAGGTATAAGGCAAAAAGTATTAACAATGGAAACTGCGCAGGTAATTGATCAAGATTTTCATTTATATATAAAATTCTCATTATTTCAAATATTATAGTGCTAAACTCTAGAACTTGAAAATGTTAAGTATAATAAATGCACACTGACTGTATCTTTATCAGTAGAGCCCCCCAAAAATCCCATTTACTTTAATAAATGAATATTTATTTCTTCAATTCATTGTACATGATAAAAATTTATACTAATTAAAATAAATAAAATGTTTAAAAATAAGTTGGTGTGATATCATATATGCCCTTTACAATGGAGAGGATCAGAACTGTACACACAAATACCACAAGCAATTAGTAATCCATAAAATAATACTGATCATAAACCTATTCCAGAATTAAACTACAGCTAATTTAATCAAATACACAGTAAATTTAAAACCCAAGAAATATATTTGATGAAGACATGAAACTTTTAGAGTATTTCATTCTTAGAGTGAAGTAAATTAGACTCTGCAAGTTAACAGAAAAAAATGCAAGTAAAAACCAGAAGAAAAGAATTCAAGAGTACTGTTGTGGTAAGTATGTATAACTTTGTAGAGACCAAATTGCTGCCTGTAATTTCAAATTATATTGTGTAAACATGGAGTGTCCAGAATGGCAAATACTGACTTGGGGATCTAACTACAATTACTGCACTCATACTGCTACTGGACAATAATGAAAAACTAAGACACAATTAAAAATAAAAAAAAAAGGGAAAGCAGGAAACCAGGGTATTTAGATATATTTTAAGGCTTAACTAACCATCTGACTTAGGGCTCTAGGCCACTTCTGTAGAATAGGAGAGATAGATTCCAGAAAACACTAGCATGGAGTGGAGACATAAACCACAGCAGTTCTTGTCAACAGCACATTAATATTTGTTCTATGAAACCACAAAAAAAAGTATACCCTGCAAAAAAACAAGCACTAATTGCCTGCATGGAAAACAAACTTCTGTAGCGCACATTATAAACAGAGGTATTGCAAAACTTTAAGCCATGTGGACCAGTAACCATCAGCAAAAGCTGATGCAACTTTTATGCACATATTGATTATTGAAAATAATAAGCATTCATTACAGTCTTCCTATTTAAAAATTAAAATAAAATTCCCAATAAAATAAATAGCTGAAGTGTGATTACCACTCCTCTTACTTATTGGAAAAATCTTCGCATTACGCAAGCATATCTACAGTGCCCTAAACAATGGCAGAATTAAATATATGTTGCTCCTTAAATTGGAAATCACACTTCCATGGTATAATATCCTACAGTGATACATATATACACACACAAATACACACAATTCCTCTTGGTTCCGTTCTATAAAGATGTTTCAGCATCCACATATTTCACAACAGGTGATTTTTCCACTTCTATTTTCACACTTTCTGGTTTTTCAGGGCTGTTCAAAAACAAAGAGGAAAATGCAAGGTTTGGTTCACTTTCAAACATTTTATACTTTACAAAGAACACTAGAAGTATTTACATAGAGACACTTTCATGATGCAATTCTATTAAATTTTAGTAATTGTTAAATACTATTCACAAGAACAGTACAAGCCTAAAGAGAGAAAATGCCAATCTCTCATCCATAAATACCATTTCCAATCCCACTGCTATTATTGATTTGAAGCTGTTTGGCAAAACATCTTTAAAAAGAAAAAAACCAACAACACAGCAACCTGCAAAATCGTCTAGTTAAAAATACTCAAAAATACTTAACAAGCAATATTACTAACACTGCTTTATTCCTGGACAGGGAAACTATTTTGTTCGTAATACAAGACTGGGAAAACATTTAGGTCTTTTCAAAAGGGAGAACCACACTTGCAACAACAGTAGAGGACAGTTAGAAACCTGCATAAGTGTCCATTCAAGTGAAGTGGAAGACCCTAAAGACAAGTGGTTGGCTGGCACCTGAACAACTGATCCTTTTAGGGACGCAGCCATTGAACGGTGCCTTATTCAAGGGCAAAAAGGAATGTCCCGAGGTAACTGCAGGACAGTAGAAGATAAAATGAAAGAGTGTAAGAGGAAGGATTCTCGAGGCATGAGTATTAGAAGAGATGACATCTGTAAAGTTGCTCTCTAAGGAAAAAAATGTATTAAAAATTCATACAAAAATTCTGTGACTCCTTTGAAAATACAAGTGTGTGCAGACTCCACAGAGTCTGTAAACTATGACAGATGGTTGAGGGAGAAAGAAAAAGCAATCTGAAACAGTTCAGAACCAGAAAAAAAAAAGAAGAAATGTATTTTCTTTTAAATATATTATTTTTAATAAATAATGTCAACCCACACAACATGTCCTCTGGAATTATAAAAGACATGCTTGCATTAGTATTTGAAACTGATAAATCTGAAAATAGCACTGCCTACAGAACCATTTTTACCACAGCACTGAATATCTGTCCATACCATGAAAAGAAGACTGTTACACAGAAAAACCTTAACAGAACTGAGATGAATAATTTACTAGTAATTACTTTTGACTGAGCAGTAGTGACATCTCTAAATCTTGACAGCACCCACTAGACAAGAAAGTGTAGCAAATATCTCAAAACAGTAACTGAGTTAAGGTTCAAGGAAGTCCTGCCTTTTAACATTTTCTAGATTGATGCAATATCAGATTGCCTCTTGAAAGAGCTGGTTTCTGGCATCAGTTTTTTATTTTCAATTTATAGTTTTAGGAAGTTCTCTACCAAGATGAAATTTTTACTGTACTAAGCTCAAGCAGGGCATGTTATGGAATAAAAGGGAAATGTCTAATAGCAAAACATAACAAATGGATGGAATAATGAATACATGCTTAGTAATCAAAAAACATCGCAAAATTGTCAGAAGCCTGATTTGCTAGTACTGCATATAATTCTATACTAACTTAACTTACTCAGGAAACAGTACATCTCCATCTTGTGCTTTCCTAACTTGTAACTACCTGAAAACCAAAATTTTAATTCTTCTGGAAAGAGAAACACAGGTCTGTATCTCTTCAAGCCTTATACACCCAACAACTATCAGATAAGGTACTAGAAACATCCACAAATTCTGTAACAGATTTCTGAGAATTTAGCATGAAAGAAAACAATTAAAAGAAGAGGGTAGACTGATAGATACGCTCTGTTATCTAATGCCTCTATTATTTGTCTTCCTGACAGTCTTGTTCGTGTAGTACTCAAGTTTTAAAAAATGTTTCAATTAAACACGAAATTAAACATTTTAAAAGTGTTTAAACAAATACAGGCTAGAGGTTCACTCGAAATGGTGCCTGCACTCACAAGTCTCTTCAGCTTTTCCTCTTCACCCTTGGCTGACCTCCTGTCTGGCCAAAGCAAAGCCGTATTTCCATGCCTAATTTGGAGCAACACACGTGTTGAATAGTCAGATGGTACAAAAGTGCTAAGTGGCCACTCACTTCTACTGTTTCCATGATGCAAGCTCAATGGCACCTGAGATAGTTTGCACAGTTACATATGAACACTCCCTTCTCACCATGAACTCCTCCACCAAGATGTAATTTTATACAAAACCTGACAATTTTTTATCTTTGAAACATGCCTTCCTTTGACAGAATTGGCTGAAAGGGATCAACCAAGAGAGATGCGTAGACAACAGGATTGCATAAGCTTAGTGTTCCAAGGCAACCATGCCCATTCTCCCTTCTTTCCTACATAAAAACTACTAAGCAATAGTTGCATTGTGATGGAACAGTTCACAGATACCAGTCCCTATAAAATACAAGCCTTTCAGGAAGTTGAGGATATTCCACGTATTCAGGTTTTGGTTTATTTCCCTTGATAGATTTGGCCAGACAGGAAAGAAACTAGGACAGAAGAGCAGAATGATTCATTGCACCCAGAGTTGGTTGTATGACAGGGACTTCACTGAGAAAAAGGCTCCCAATCAGTACAGAAGATGCACGTCAGCTCACAGGGAACTGAACTCCTGATCTGTTCAGTACCTCATTCAAATATATTTTATACTTAGTGAAGGTAGTATTTGAGACAGGTTTAATTTTTATAATATTAAAAATGAGTTGAGGAAAATTAATCAAGTGACCCACCCACAGAACCCTAAGGCAGATCCTAGGCAGCATAAAGCAACAATGAAAGTGACTTACCATTATTCCCAGTCGAATTTGTAATGTTGAGGATCAAACCACTCCCATGCTCATATACACTCTAGTATTTAGAAACCCTAAGCCCATCAGAGCAGTAAACACTTGTATTAAGCAAATAAAGAGTAATTTCAAAATTACTATTTAAAATAATTTATTTAATTAAATAATTCCTTATAGAAATTTATAAACTTCATAATGAAGAAAAATTAAGTTTGAATTCAAGTTCCTCTAAACTAAAAGTCAGTAACTCATTACAAACCACATATATTCATTTTTTTGATATACATTTCAAGAAATACAAGTACAGCTGCTAAACACAAGACCACAGTTAGAAAACATGTGAGTAATTATAGCTACCTCAGGTTAGCTCTGGTTACTTTGGCATTCTCAGTACTCATGGAAAGAGCCTTCCACTGTGCAGTTTTGGCCATTTCGTCTGATATGTTTACAACTGAGGGATCAATGCTAAAGAACAAACATACTTTCTGGTTAGTATTCAATTCCTTGCAATAGTATTATACTTACTGTCACTCATCATTTACATCAGTTGTGCCTTTTCTCAATATTTACACAGCCACAAGTTGAGTTCATCTCTCAAAAATGTATTTCAACAAAAAAATCGAAAATTTAACTCACTAGCACTACCATAACCACACATCATCTTGAAAGAGTTTTTCACATAGATACCACTAAGACATTGAGAATATTTGAGAGATAACTCCTATGCTCAGAAATAATGAATTTAATCACACTGTTCTGCTAAGGTTTTCATAAACCAGTTACTTTAGGTGGCTTCCAGGAAATAATCAAGAGCAAAGAAGCAAATGTTAATAAACTTTCAAAACTAGTATCTCAGGTGAGAGTTAAAACTACTAAAAATCCAGAAATTACAATTATCTAGACAGATTTCAAGGTTTGGTTTTTTTCCAGCAAAGCCTTACTAGACATTTTTCAAGGTTCTTTTGCCAGACCACCCTCCTCCCAAGTCCTGTAGAAGTTCACCCTCAGAGATGGTAAGTTTTTAAAATCTATTTCCACTTTTGTCCCCCACACATTTACATGTACAGTGGACTTAGGTGTTGCCTGTAGGTATGTTTTCTGTCCTGTTCCATACTTAAGCTTCACAGTCTACTCCAGGTTATCTGTAAAAGTTTTTCAAATGGCAAAGAAATTTTTCAAAGCCATTTTTCCTCAGGAATCCCCATAGGATACAAGGCAGCAGAATACATAGTAAACACACACACAGAGCTGATGAAATCATAGTTCTACTGTGAGAGCAATTAGCAAGTCAATTGTTTTTTAAAAAAGCTTTAGCATTTAGTATTTTCATTTGAGTTGCTATAGTCTGATTAAGCCTGCTTTCCGAGTAATACTCATCAGGAATAATTTCTGCCTGTTCCCAACTCACATCAAGGTAGACCTGACACTACCCTAGATTCATAGGAAGGCCAATTTTTAACCCAGAAACCCTCAGAGAGGAAAAGAAAAGTGGTAAGCTACTTGTCTGTCACATCTTCAGAGTGTGTTGGAACAGTTGTAGAATACTTGACACTCAGTTAAATACAACCCCCAGTAAGGGAGAGACATACTGAGACAAAATGCCTTCCAAAGCTGAAGGAATTTCCATCAGTGAAATTCCAGCACTCCCTTTTCTGGAAAAGAACCTGTCCTCATATCTACTTTCAGAAAATGACCTTTTACTAAAGTAAAAATGGTTGCCTGTAAAAAGTAGTTTTTGCACCATAGAAGTTACTGACTTTAGACCTCACTGAAGTAAACCAAAGAATTAGACACTCAGACTTCGTCTGAAAAATCCAAGTGGCTGGTAAACACATGGCTCAACTGATGCTATTAGTTGCTTAATGCTCAGTATTTCATGCACAGTAGCACACAAATATTCCATAAAAACTGACCAAGGATGCTTCTTCACCTTTAGTACAGCTGGTCGAAATTGAGTCATCTGATCTGTTCAAGATGGTCATGTAAATTTATAATTAAGATGCAGTTTTAAAGAACAATGCAACATAAAAATACTACTGTAGCATCATGAGATATACCTTCATAATTCCTAATCATGGCTAAGTTACAAGCTTGAGAGGAAAAAAAATTAATTCAACCCATACCAACTTAATATAAAGCAAATTACACCATGTGATACAAAAACTTTTAAAAGACCAACATGTTATTATACCTGCATTTCAGCGTTTTTACAGGAAAATTCAAACTTGCTTCTCCATATGCAAGGTGTACGCTTTCATTGTCTGAAAGCATTCTCTCTGCTTCCTGTAAATTCCAAGTAAGAAGTTTGTAAAATTAGTCATGCAGCAGAAACCAAAGTATCTCACACTGACAGTTATTCCATTCGGATAAGGTATCGGAGTTGCATGCAGGAGAAAAAGCTTATGACCTTTTCTCTTAGAAGTGTTTTATTCAGGCAAGGGAGATGGGAGAATGGGGAAGGAGGGTGTTACAAGCTTTGTAAGGAATTCAGCTAGGTGATGTACAGCAAGGCTGGACTTTCATGGAGAAGTTACGCAAGCTGTATTACTATATTACTGGTAACTCGCAGTTGCTTTTAATGAAAACACACACACACACGAGCACCATATCCCTGATACTATGAACAGTTCTGTGGTGAATTTAAGCAGGATAAGGAACCCTACTCCACCACTTCCATCTCCCCTTCCTTTTTCTCTCCCTCTTCATTTTCTCTCCTTCTAATCTGATGAAAGACAAAAAACTCAACATTTTTGTGTTAACTACTGCTTCTTTCCACTTTGCTTGGTAATTTTCATCACAAATAAGAATCACAGTCCATAATAGCATAATTGAAACAGTGACTTAATTCCTTAACTGTCAGCAATAGTTCCTCTAGAACTAAATCTCATTAGTAAGGAATTTCAAAATGTATATTTGGTATATAAGGTCATATGCTCCAGTCACTTAAAATTCTTTTTCATCTTATTATCTCCTAGTAATTTACAACATGCTTAGTTTGATTGTTTTCACACTTACTTCTTTCTCTTTTATCTTTTTGTCATCTTCTTTCTTCTTTTTACTTTCTGGCATAAGATCATCAAGCCAACTAAGTTCTCTTTTGGTGAAACATAAATCCATGAGCTTGCGAATAAACACTAAAGCTAGAACCTTAAGGGAACCACAAATGAAATTATTTATATTTAACTATTTAAATGAACAAAAATTCACACATGCTTTCAGTACACTCAATCTGTAGTTGAAGCCCTTTTTTCTACTACTAGTTTTATCTTACCACAAAGTTAAATAATTTCCACTTTCAATAGCTACTCACAATTGAACTGCTTATTTTCAGGAAATGAAAAGTCTTTGTGTTTCAAAGGGGTTTTTGGTTTCTTTCCCACTCCTTTCTTTCTTATAGCAACAAACATCTTTTGAAGAGATTCTGGATAAATCACATACTCTGGTAAAATTACTAACTTGTAAAAAAGAAAACTTACCATCATAGGGAAAACAACAGCAGCTGCAGAGGCTTTAATCACCCACAACAGAACTAGACAAGTGAGTTGAATGACTGTAAAGATATGAACCTTCCAGAGTGGCACATAACGTAGATAAATCAAGTCAGGTTGATGTTTGGCAGGCATTCCAAACAGTTTTATACGGTCAAAAAACTGCACAGAAAATGAAATCATCCTTCAGTTAATTATTTTATGTCTCTCCGAAAGAAAATAAACATTTTTACGGGACTCCACAAAGGTGAGTTAATTCCAAATAAAACACTAATGAAAGACACTGAATATACAAGGAGGTGGAACTGGGGGCTATTTTGTTGGGTTCCCCCTCTCACACTAATAATAAAAAATTCCAGAATATTGCAGAAAATTTGTTTCTTGGTTAGACTATTGAAGGAATAAATTAAAAAGAACTGGAAAGTGAAGGCACAATACTGTAAGAATCATGACACTCAGGAAATTATCCTACAAGCTATTCAGACAATATGGAGTAGCATTATTGTGGCTCACATAATGTGGTCTGTTACAGTTTTCTTTTCAGTGTTAAACAAACTGCTCATTAATATCAGATTTTACCTGAATGCCTTTTAATGAAGATACTCCCATGTAAAGAAATACACCATACAAAACTGGCATTGGAATAAACTGGGGAAGAAAAAACACTCACAGTTAAAAGTGGAATCAACACGGCATAAGATAGCAGTCCATATCAGAGAAAGACACGGACCAAATTATTTTTTACTTTATATTTTACTGAAGTGAAATCTGTAAAATCTGAGGCCCTTTATTTATAGAGAAAATACATGCATCAGTGAGTAGCAAAAAAATCTAGAACTAACAAGGCTATCCCCAGGATTAAAAAAGCAGTTCCATCTCGACTGCCCCATTCATTCAATTTTCTAGGTTGCAACCAAGATTTTTATTCATGCTAAGTATACTGCTTTATGTTGCAATTTGATAGGAACTGTACTGACACTACTGGATTCTGCACAACTTCATGAAATTACCATATGAAGTCTTACTTTTGATCACTTATCTTGCATTTCTGGAGCAGTTGAAACAAAAACCCCACCATACCAGCTGAGCTATGAAAGTCTGCTAATTTTTCAGAGCTAAATTTTGCTTCAGTAAGATCAATTTAAAGTTTACTGTAGATAAAATTTATAATAATTTAAATAATAATATATAATATACATCTTATATAATTTAATATTAAATAATTTTATCCTTTAATATAATTTAAAGTCTAGTAAGATAAAGTTGTCCACTGATTTCAGTGGCACTTGCATCAAACCTCTACAGTGAAGCTTTCAAGTAAAGGACAGCCAACGTACAATTTGAAATCTTAATAAAAACTGCTGCTATCAAGCTTGAACTTGAACTTAATCAAGCTTTGATTAAACAGTGTGGAATAAAACTATGCCTTAGGGATTCATTACTGCATGTGTGGTGTGGCTAGTGTCTTCACTGTAAGCTCTATAATTTGATATTTTAACTTCTACTGCATTAAATCAGTATAAATCCACACATGGAACAAAAGCACAGCAACTGACAGATGCAAGGCTTTGTTCTCCTTACTTCTTTTGAACAATAACAGTCATTCACACTGAAAAAGAAAAACATTTAATAAAAAACAAGAGAAATTATTTCATTCCTACTACCACAGGTCCATTAAAAAAGCATTTGTTTCTAAGAATCAGCTGTTTTAACATGGGGTAAACATCTTGCTTCAGCAATCAGCACTTTTAACTTTTGCTTTTGAGCAACAATAAATCTATTTCATTATTTTTGCTTTTGTTTCTGATTATTTGCATTATATAGCGAAGTTCTTGGTAGCTTTTCAACCAGAGACTGTCAACTCTGAATACCTATTTTTAGTAACTAGTACGGTCTTATTGTTTTCAGACCTTGACATTCTTTAACACATACAAATGGCCAATTCTTTAGAATTTGCAATATGTAACTCTAATTACTAAACTATAGCTGTGTGTTCACAGGTTTATTCCTTCCCATTATCTAAATTTAAGAAGCTATGTTTCTCATGAAATTACTTATGATCTGCCTTTAATCTGACTTTTGCAAAGTTCTATAAAGGTACTAGCAATGATGCAATATCTGATATTCTGGCAACAAAGAGCAGTTCTTTTGTTTCTCCTTTTAACTACTGGATTTGAAACAACTAAGCAGAAGTTGAACAGCTTTTAGTAAAATCTGGTCAAAAAGCCACCCAAACTGAGTAGTTTTCTTTCAATAAAGTCCTTGAAAGGCCACTAGGGATATCAATTAAGAGACAAAGTGTAATCTGAAGCTACAATACAACCAGCAAAATCACTATTACACCATGATGATGCATAAGATAATCTTGACACTATAAGCATCAAATGAAGTTTAATAAGATGAAGATAAGAACAAGTGAACAATATAATTTCTGACTATCACCTTTTAAACCAGATGGTTTTGTTCCTTCTGCTGTATTGTATTACTTCTGCTCAAGTAACCTGATATCTTTATCACACTCCTCTTCTCTCCTCATTTATGCACTCACATAAAAACTACGTTTTTTGGGTAACATAGATTCAATAAACTAAAAAAGAGCTGGCAAGAAAACCAGGTATGACAGACAAAGGTTGCTTTCTTTACTACTCACTACATTCCTAGTTTTCTCAGATTTTGTTTTCTTACATCCTCCCACACTGTTTCTATTCAACTAACATCTGTTGCTAAAAAAGAAATTAAAGAATGGGTCCAGGTATGTTTTACTTAACATAATAAAACTTCCTAACATTATGAAATGCTAAATCACAACATCAAAATCAAAAGCACAAAGAAACTATTTTGGAAAAACATTTACCTTTAACACAGAGGTCATGAACACTGACATCCCCATCAGCACAAAAATCATCAATCCTGTCACTCGCTGCTCCCGGATTCCCAAAAACTTTGGTTGTTCTCCTGGTGCTGAGCACTGAGATTCAACTTTCAGGCTGTTAACGTGACTTATAGACAGGACAGTTGCAGCAACAAACCATGGTAAACCCATGAGAGAACATATCCCCAACATAACACCAACCATCAGCAGATCAAGATGATAACCACAGCCTTTCTGTAAAATTAAGCAAACAAATATCTTGATAAACTTTCTATTTATATGATACCATATTTCCAACTCAGCCAGTAAATAATCTATAACTATAAAATTACATACTTTGAGAGGGTCTACAAAATTGTATTTGTTCTTTATTAGTCAATTTAAACATTTATTTAGTAGCTGCTGTTAATGTTCCATAAATTTGCAGAATGAATCTGATTTAAAATAAACTTGACTTACGCAACACTAGGTTCTCAGAAAAATTACTTTACCTTCAGTTTATGCTCTTTCCTGTTTATAATAACAGCTGTTATTTGTTGATCCATGAAAATGAGAATAGTACAGAGTAAAGCAGGAACAGCAGCAACTAAGAGTGTCCACCAAGGGTTGCTTCCAAGAGGATCTATGAACCATCCTCGGTCTTTTCGGGTGGGCTGTAAAAAACCCCCAACAACAATAAGAATTAAATGACTATAAGAGAATGCAGATTTTATTGCCGCAAACAACTTCAACGAACAACAGATCAGTTTCTTAAATATGCATTCAGATTTTTTTCCAATGGCTTTGACCAAAAGACTGATTTAGCTATTACAAGTGAACATAACATTTTTGTGGAAAAAATTAAAACAAATCCATTCAATCCCTCATATTTGTACATTTGCACAAAAGAATGCTTCCTTTTCAGTTATAGTATAAAGCAGTCTCTTCTGTCAGGTGAGACATCCATCTTTTCTGAGAGACTACTTGATCAACTACATTGTAAGCAAAAAAGAGACATTTCTGTTTCTATACAACTCCATTGTTTTATTGTCTATAAAACTGTAAGCATTTTCAAAAGGTTTTATTTCTTACTTCAAATTTCTCTGGAACATGGAGCTTAGGAGAAGGTATTCCTATAAAATAGTCAATCAAAACCATGATTACTATGGTCAGAAATACTGCAAAGTCACTGATGGTAGAACGCACCTATAAAGGAAAGACTCGTGTTAAGTCTTGTTTTTTCATCATTACAATTTGCATGTACAGAAAGACAATTTCTCCCCTATGAAAAGTGAAGTCTGTCTACATTATACTATGTCACTGAACATGACATATTTTCTCTGTTTTTTCACACTAAGCTGCCTGCCAGCATATGAAGTTGCATAAGATAAACATTCTGTACATTCAACTACCTCATAATGCTGTTCATCCAATTACCTCATTTAAAAGTGGTTTACTGCAAGAGGCAAAATAACTCCCTCATCATCTTCCTGTCCCCTCAACCCTACTAGGGGACTCAGCCATCACAGCTAGTGTCTTGTAGCTTAAGTCAGTAACATTACTGAAGAGTTCTGAAATCAATATTCATACATTTGATGTTTTAATCGATAGGAGGCAGATAATCTGCAATACATTCAGATTATCAGAGATAATTTTATTAAACGTAAGGAACATTTTGCAAGAGTAGGCTGAGGTTTACAGAAGATCTAACCACTTCATTCTGCCACAAGAAAATGTGTAAATCAGTCCAAGGATCATCATCATATTAGCCTCTATTAGAAAACACATTCCCCTGAGAAACCACTCAGAACTCTACAAACATCAGTAGTCTGGGGAAGGCAATCAACTGTTTTGTACGGATAAGCGAGAAAAACAGCAGCAGTATTATCTCTCCAAATGATATCTGGCAATTCCCATTAACTTAGGGGATTAGGTCTTCCAATGTTTAGAACATCTTGTTACAACTATACCAAAGTACAGAGAAAGAACTGAATTTTCTGCAGCCAATTTCTTTCCTCTAATGTCTTCATTTTTGCAATTATTAGCTAATTTTGGGGGTTTAATTTCCTTTTCTGTCTTAAAATAAATATCATAATAAAAATTTCAATTTAAGTTATAGTAAGGTATTTATCACAAGATAACAATAGTCTCTAATCAGAATTACCTTAGTTGGGAAATAGCGTTTAGTCTTGAATTTCTTAAGGAAAGAGGAGAGGAAAAATGTTGTAAAGAATAGTATGACAGACCAGAAGAGAACATCTGGAATATATGGTCCGTGATGGCCACAAGCTGATCCACGAAACACACCATGAAATTTTAAACATTCCTGCAAAGAGAAAAACTCATTAAATTTCTATGTTTTATACATTTAGTATATTCAATCAAGCTTGCAACTTTTTGATTTAAAACACATTTGAGAACGTCCACAATCCCAAAAAAGGGGGTTCTTTCCTTTATCACTACCTACTCTGAAATGCCAAAAATGTGTGCTGTCTGTTCCAGAAAAGCCACAGCAGCCATCACTGATTATTTCAGGATGCCAAAATGTTGGGAGATGCCCAATTCCTTTACATTCACATTATTTCTATTCTGTTTCTCAAAGCATTGCAAGATAGAATGTATATAAAATAAAAGACTGAGGACTAAGCCCATGAAAAGCAGAAGATCCAACATCAACTTTCAAGCTAACAGACATAAAAAGACCATCTCCTCAGTTTCTCCCTCCTCTTTATTGATGATTTTGTTTTGTTCTGATACAGTTAAGGAAAACAAACAGACTTCGTAAAACAAGATTAATCCAACCATAAGAAAAAAGTTTCTGGTAAAGTAGAAATGCATGGTAAATAATGGATTTGAATAAAAAAGAAAACAAGGTAAGATGATCCCTATCCAAAAGGCTTATTGAAATGCAAAGCAAAAATTTAAAGCAGATGCAAGGAGGTACAAGGAATCGACAAGCCAATAAATCAAACAGTTGGAAACAGCACTGCCAAACCTAGTCTTAAAGGGGAGTAATCACTGGAAATGTAACTTATGACAAGAATTCTTCCTGTTAACAACGTAGTTTGATTACAAGCACAACCAAATCCTGGATCAGTTCCATCTCTCAGGTAGACTAAAGGTGATTCAGAGGATGAAAAGGCATATAAAATAAATAATAAAGTAAATATAAAAACTAAGTCCAAGAGAAACTGCCATTCTAAGTGATTATGGTAAACTAGAAGTCATTAGTGGTACACAGAAAACAGCACTGCTAAAGTCCAAGTAAAGCACTGAGGTTTTAGCATAGTACTTTTGCTGTGGAAAACACATATTTCAGTGTTAATGTCTAGGCTTAGACACAATGGGAGCCCATATACAGATTGCTGTTGCTGCTTTAGTAGCCTCAGATGCCTAAAGTGGGCACACAGAGCTAGTAAATGCAACACAAAATTTATACCAGATCCAAATCAAAGATGTAGGTGGAAACAAGATGCCAGGGTACACAAAGTGGCTGTACACAGCTGCATTTAGTCCACCTCACACCACCCAAGGAACTACTAATCAGCAAAAGTGTTTCTCCCTAAAGCCTCTCAGAGCACTTCCACATAGAAACTATCCCCTCTTTACCTACCCACAAAATCAGATACTGGTATAAAATCCACTTCAGAAGGTAATGCTTTCAACCTTGTTCCAAACAGTTATTTTCAATTTCAAATAATTATTTTCTTCCAATCAATATTTAGGTAGTTCCTTTGATTCTGTTGTAGTCATACCAATGTCCAACAAACTAATGTAACATGTTTGTTACCACATTTTTACTGCAGATTCCATCTTTACATCATCTTAAAAATATTTGTTCATCCTTTCCAGGAAACGGAAGAAACAAAGTTCCTGTTTATTCCCCTCATCATATTCATCTGCACTTCACAAAGACAACTGTGGTGCCTATCAGGTTAAATTGGCTACCTAAAGCAGACTAGTGTAGCATTAGTATTAGCATTTACTAAAATATTAGCATTTACTGCCCTGGACTCACTCACTGAAATCTCTACAATGACTGTTTAAAACCTCATGGAAGGAATGAGAGGGTTCAGAAATACAGTTATAAGGAAAACAAACCACGTTCAAATAAAAAAAGAAATCAGATAAAAAAATATTAATCAAACTGGTATTGTGCAGATATTTTTTATACATACAAACACACAGAGACATATATAGATCTCAGATACTCACAGAAACTGTAAGGTTGCTCCATGCTATATCTTCCCCAGACTTATTCATACTCCTCCACACACGCAATGTTTCATTGCTTGGTTTCTCAGGCTCAGAACACACACATCTGAAGGGAAGAAAAAAAATAGTTTTCCTGCTTTTAAGCTGTATGTGCCAAAATGCAGCAATTTGCAGTAAATTCAAAAATGCTTAAGAGTTTAAGCCGGAGTTTATCTCAACCTTTTATGAAAGAAGCAGAGTACAAGGCTCCTCCTTCCAACAGCATGCGAACTACTGGCATGGTGGGGGAAATCAAGAATCAAAGACACAACTGCTGAGGAGGTTTAACAAATAGTACAAAAAACCCCCAAAACTATGTATTTTAAAGAATGAGAAGCAGGTAAAATATTGACTTAACTATTTGACTGATCTGCCAGTTTTTAAAAACAGAAGCACCTGAAAAAAAAATGAAATACAAAACATATGTGGACTTCTACATATTGTGAGTAACAGATGAAGACAAAAATCCAAATGACTCCACTTTCCAGCAACCCTATACTAACAAATATTGTGTTATTTTTAAATAATTCAACAAACTTGGCACAAATAGTTTTCTATGACTGTGTACCAGTAAAGGTTTTTAGACTTCTATACTGCATAACATCCCACAATGAGTGAATCTCAGTTAGTCTTACTGCATACTAACATAAGAGGAAACAGAGATACTGAAACCATTTCATTTAAAAAACTGGTGTAGATGACTACATTTCAACAACTCCTTTTCAAACTAGACTATGTGACTAGCCTCTAGAAGTTTCTAAGTCTTTTGTCTGTTCTAAAGCTCCGATAGTTAGCCACTTATCTTATATTTGCATGCCTTCTGATCTATACATGACCAAAACCTGTCATGCTGAAGTAAGACACCATTTTTGAGTATGCAGTGAGCTAACTGAAGATATAAATGCATACACTGTTTGGGTTTAAAGCAACTACCTAACATGCTTTTTTTAGTAACATTTTTGTAGGAGTAAAAGTGTCCCTCCCTACTGCACTCTTCTTCACACTTGGACCAGAAACCCTTCTGTCAGACAGGTTGACAGAAGCACACATCAAATAAAAAAATAAAAAAAACTCAAACCAAAACACAATTTTGACTTAATGGGATGTTTTCAAATAAAATTCAAGTACACAAATGATAAGCTTAACAGGTAAACATTTATGTAGAAAAAAGAAACAGGTAATAAGGAAGAAATGAGTCTCCTTTTCTATGAGATTCACTAAGACACTAAAAAAAACCCCAAAGAACCATGGAAGGGCAAATTTGCATTTGATGGTGTGAAGGTAAAGAAGGAAAAAAACCACTAAATGTGCAAAGGCAGAAAGAACCTAGATTTGCAAAGTACAATGTTTTGGGGACTTAAAAATTAGTAAGTAAACATATTTTGTTAACTGAATCCTACAGTAACAGCATAAGGAAATAGGAGAGGACTGAAAAGCAGTAATTCAACAAGGTAGTTGCAAACACAGAATCATCAGACGAGAAAAGAATTGCAACCATAAGTATGATGAGAAAAAAACAAAGCATACTTAGTTGTTAGTCAAGGCAGTAAACATAAACAAGCATGCTGAAAGGGAAGACTGACAAAAGAAATTTCTCAACAAATGCAATGAAGATAGCGGATGCCACCAAGTAGATAAGTGGAAATCCAGAAGAAGAAAAAAAACATAAAATGTAAGAGTATTGAGATTGTCTTGTGGCTCACTTAGATAAGCATGCTTGTTTTGCACGCTCTTCACCATTGGGGGTACAGAGGGGAAAAAAAAAAAAAAAAAAGAGACAAAGAGCAATTGTAAAAGGCTGAATCTCCTACAGCTCTGTGATAGAAAAAAAATACAGGACAAATCAAAGCTGAACACCGTGGCACGTCCTGAAAGACATGATACCTCACAGAGACAAACCAAAGAAAAATCACACTTTCTTCTCTCCACCCTCGTGGCCTGCCTGTGGCAAAACACAATCAGGTGGCGAGGGTTAGAAGACCTACAGAGCAGTTTCTGCCTTATTAGTGAATTTGACATGCTCATATAGGAGTCCAGTGAGGTCCCAGAGCCATTTAAACAGAGGGATGATCAGCCAGTAAATAAAGGGAAATTGGGAAGTGAATGTACTTCCACGGTCCACTCCTGGCAACAGGACCTGGTCTTAAAAGCTGTTAAGACAATAAAGTGAGTGCAAATGTCATGTGTGAACAGAACACAAGAAGCAGTCTGAGAGGGTGTTTGCCTTTTCATCCTGAAAAAAAGTAGCAAAGAAGCATCAGTGTTTGTAAAAGTGAGAAGAGATCTTGGAGTAGACACACAATAGTCAAAACCTTGCCAGGAGTCACGCTGTGTGCAAGATGAGCTCTGTCTTAGCCAGGCAGAGCAGCTGACCAGTGGAATGGTGAGTACTCTGCTCTCCAACTAGGGAGTGACTGCCCAGTGCAACAAGCAGGAACTCCCACCTCAGGTGTATGGACATGACCTCGCTGGGGGCTCCCTCACCACCACTTTGTAACCACACAGGTACAACTAAAACTGGAGGATGTACATGTCCAGCAGGAGGGGGGGCATTAGCAGAGAAACCTGTACTCCTCAAAGATGGTGTGTGAGACTGTAATCCACATGTCTGGGGCAGGAGGGTAAATATTGGTGTGGGTGCAATTAGAACTTTTGGAGATTAGTAACAGAAGACAATTTAAAGATGTATAGGTTCTTACTAGTATTTCTGAAGTGTTCTCACATTGTGGTTTATCTGCTGTATTACTGATACTGATCTTGAACATATGGATCACTGATAAACAGTTAATTTTGTGTTGCTGATGAATCAAAGAACAGCTGCACTTTTGATTTCATTTAAGCTATGTGAAATGAGCAGCTTCTCTCAGCAACGGTGAGCAGAATCTCCTTCTGGCAGGTGTGAGCTCGTAATCCAACTCCTCCTCTTTCAGGAAACTATAATATAAGCTTTGATTTCTAGAAGTAGTAAGGCAGAACTCCTTTTCTGACCTTTAGTAAAGCTGCAGTTAAAGCAGGCTTTGTCACGGCCCCTCATCCCTTCCAACCACCCATAGCTAAGGCAGAGAATTCAATTCCACTGCATCCTGAATAGAATTTTTCTGAGGTTTCTCATGCCCATACCAACCCCAGCATTCCTCCTACCCTTCCTGGAAGAGGCACCCATTGCTAGTTAGTAAATGGTATGTCTCTATATTTTCCTACTTATTTCACTAACAGATAGAAACTTGGTACTTACGAATATAAAGTCAGTTTATTCAAATCATTGTGCATATTGAAGGCATATACTTCTCCCAAATGAAAAAGCTTTTCCAGTGCCTCATAGATAAATATGATGCATATAAGGGCAGCAAAAGCTTCCTCAGTAAAACGAGTGATGTAGCACACAAGGCTGCTGGCATCAGTGGCTACAAGCACAATGCATAGAAATGCAGTCCACAGACCAATGCTAGTTCGCAGGGAGAGGTAGGAAAGATCGTAATCCCTGTGTGAACAAAGAAACAAAAAGTATTAACTGAGCCAAAAATCATGAATACTATATTCTATTTGAAAACAGATACTGAGGCCAAGTTCAATAGGTATTCATCCCTTTTCTCATCCTTGATGTTAGCTCTGAAGGACACAAAAACTTTTTTTGTCTAGTCTTCCACCAAAGCAAAGCAACATTGCAAGGTGTTTCTAGGATTGACAGTGCAACTACCTAGCTTGGGAAGCACCACAGGGATGATCTCTCCAGAACTACCCAGACAGTTTCTCCTGGATTGATCTGCCAATCAACCCTTGCTTACCCCTGCAGAACCAAAACCAACATGTCCATTCACTCAGAATATAACTTTAATTAAAGTCCTAAACACTTCTTATCACTGATTTTCTCATTAAGGTTCATCAGTGCCTCACAGCTTTCCCAAACTATATAAATTTCTCAGTCTCTTGCCACTGCATTTATCATCTTAGACATATACACATTTAATGCACATAATGTTTTCAATTACAGCTATTCTAATAGGTTAGAAAGTTAAAAAGTTCATCGGGCTAATATAAACATCACTTACCTGCAAAATTTAAATAATATTTTTTCAAATACTAGAACTGGTCCGGTGCTTCCCAAGATAGTAAGAGGTTGCCCCGCAAAGAGAGAATAGGCAATCCCAGTTAATGAGGCTCCAAAGAGAGACTCTATTGCACTCTGTTTGGGGGAAAAGAAACTGCTGTAACTATGCTGCCTTTCAGGTTAACGTTTAGCATCACATCTGCATAAATACAGCTTTAAGACGCATTAACTTAGAAACAAGACAAGATGCAAAAACATTGCAATTAATATTGATGTTTGAGACAAGAATAACTTAACACAGTTTTGCAGTAACAATACCATGGACAAAAGATTTTGAAAGTTTCACTCCTGAGAAACATAAAGCCATCCAACTAGAACAAGTTACTAGTCCTGCTAGCTATGGAGGAAAAGCATACCAACAATTATATATATGTTTAAAACATAAATTAAAAAAAAAAAAAGTTACTGAACATGTAGTTTATGGGAAGAATTATCTGTCTCTGTAAAGAAAATTAATATATATATTGCAACATACCTGTGCCAAAACATGATACGGCCTGCCGTATCAAACCTGCATTAGTCAACCAAGCATTACAAAAGAAAAAACAAACTGACAGGTGGAGGTGCAGGGGAAATTACTGAACAATACTGGTTTATGTATACATGACACCAAAAATAGATGAGCAGTAAACCAATGTCCCACCTGGTAATGCATTTCTTTCACTGAATTAAGATAACTACTTCAGTTCTTGAATTAAATGTTTTACTGTAACATTATCTGCTAAAAAATAAACCAGTTAAAATGCACCTCAAAAGGGAGGGGCAGGAATTTTCAATACTAAAATTATACTAAATTTAATTTTGAAAATACTTAACTACACCACCTACCACTATAAGAAGTCATGGACTACAGATTCCTGTAATGGAATTACAGGGTTCCTGATGGAATTTTTAGGCGTTTGCTATTATGCAATTATGCAAGCCTAGTATCTGTGCAATCTTGAGCTCCAATTCAGGAAAGCATCTGAAAATGGTCAAAATGGTTTGCTGAACTGGGGTTATTAAAAATGAAAATGAATCCTTCGTCCATTATATTAGGAAAAAAGATATAATCCCAGTCTCTTGTTCTATTACCTTTGAATTACTGCTTTTGGTTAGTCAATGCATTAACCTTGGGGCTCTCAGTCAGGGTAGCAGGGAGAGGAGTACTGTGGACGTGATGACCTCTGAGAATGCGAGGGAAGGTTTCAAAGACAAACTGTGTACCTTACAGTATCAGCTACTGTGCTTGAACATGTGTGTGCAGTAACTAAATGTTTTATTCAATGATGCACACCAAGTATCTGAAGGCAGGAACAAACCCACAAACAATTCCAGATAGCTAAAAGAAAGAAGGTGTTTAAGAATCAAGCTTTAAAAGGAGTATATTTTCATAATTATACGTGTAAATTCAGAATTTACACTGACATTTTGATAATAATTCCTACATTTAGAGTGGCGATACCAGCATGCAAAAAAGATACAATTTATTTCTGTATTTTCTATCAGCTTCAAGTGCTACATCAATTAACAAAAATGTGAGTCAACGGAAATATTTGGAAGAGACAGAAGAGTTAACTGAATTTTAATATAATACAAGCTTTAAAACTTCATCTAAGTATCAAGTAGAATTTTATATCATTATAAGTTTTACCAGAATCTTAAAATTTGTAAAGGACATGTCTGAATATATGCTTCCCTCCCCTGAAAGGACAAAGCCTTGTTTCTTTGTGATAGATTTAAAAACAGAAAATACACTTCAAACTAGTTTACTCATAAGCCAATTGACACTAAGTTATAAACATTGCTGATATGAAGTAATTTTTCCCTGCTCCAAAAACTCAAGTACAATGATATTCTGGTGAAAAAGGTGCTGGTATTATGTTATATAACGCTATCAAAATTTTGTAAGGACATGATTCACATTCAAATCATTTACAATGAAGAGTATTTTCTGCTCATAAACCTTAGACACTTGATTTTATTGCGACCAACATACCTTTAGTGCAAGCACATACATATCCTGTCCGTTACATAAACACACAATGAACTGCTCGCCATACACCGCAGGCATTATCATCCTCGTAGGCCTACTACTCAAGGCCAGTACATGTTCTTGGCTATCCACCTTGAGCCTCTGACTTTGCCTAAAGTAGGCCTAGTGGGATGGTGCACCTTTACTGCTATTCATTACTTTTAAGTAGCCAAAAAGAAGGCAATGCAAGCCATTCATCCAATAAGGCAGGATAAACATTTTTTACCTCCACTGTGCATCTTCTCCTGTTCACATGGGTTCCCCACATTTTCCACAGCATTTACCTTTTGGGGAAGATCTGCTTTGGGGCAGGCTAATCAAGTGCTGTGGGTAAATTCTTCAAATACAAGTATAAATAAATGAGACAAATGCACACAGTGACTTGCCTCTGAAGGTCTAAAAGCCTGGCCACTACCATTCTTTGTACTCACTATTCTGCCTTGTGTAGCTTCTCCCAGGAGCCCTCCAAAAGTGATTACAGGAGACATACAGGCACAGTATAGGAAAAGAATCGAGGCCAGGCACTGCAGGCTTAATGCATCCTTGAAGTCACTCAAGAAAAAAGGTGCTTTCCTTTGGATGTCAAGTATCAAACCACCAAAAAGCCTAAATAGGTGAGATGAAACTCGTCAAACTGTACACTAAAGGATTCTAGCTAGTTCAAAACTATGGGCTACACATCACTGCCAGTGCCTATTGCCGGCACAAATTAGCTATTTCATAATCCAGATTAAATCATAACAGTTAAAAACATAAATGAGAATATTATCTATTCCAATTCAGCAGTATTCCAAATACAATCAAGCAGGTTAGCCACATTTTTTAAAGCTGGCTAGGTATTGTATATGGGCTAGACACTGAAAAAATATCTTTGCAAACTATTTTACCTAAATGCTGTTTAAAGTCAAATCTGTTTTATGATATTCCAAACAAGGAACAGAAGAAATATGCTAAACATCAACCAAGACCACTGCACTGATACATTTCAATATTACTACTCCAAGTAGTAATTTTGAAATACTACTTGTTGGAGTAGTGATTTGAATTCCCTACATACATATGATTAGGTCCATAAATAAATTTAGGTTGGTATTTGCATCTGGAGTACACAGATATTCTATAAGTGTAAATACAAAACCAAACATACGTAAGTTAGTTTAACCAGATAAGTTATTATCAAGATATTAAAAAGATTTGGCAATTTAAAAAAACTTTAGGACTCCAAAATACCAGGTATTAATTTGCAGTTACAAAAATTTATTTTAATTATTAAAAAAAAACAACCAAACATTCCTAAGAAAAAGAACAGCTTCATCTGTGGGCAGAAACGAACTTCTCAGCTCCACATAGTGTCTACAAAGAGGCAAAAAGTAATTATAACAAATCACAATGGTAAAAATCAACACAAATGTTGTAACGCCTTTCTCGCAAATGTATGAGAAAGATGCATTGCATTTGGAAGTTTATTATTCTGGGGAAAACAACACTGCACATATATTCCAGAATCTCTCAGTTGATTTAATCTTTACTCTCATTTGAGATCTTAAAGTTTAATCTTAACCAAGTATTTCCAGTGTTGAGATTTCTTTGGAAAGTGTTTCATAATTAACAGAGAATAACAACTGAAAGAAATTCCTCAATTTTATTTTAGGTCTAAAAGAAACCTGACCAAAACCCAAAGCTAACCAATACCAAAGTACTTTTTGCCACTTTATATTTCTTGTTGTTCCATTTCATATATGTTTAATAAAACAGATTTGCATTAATGGAGATTTTTAGTACCTAGCCCAATACTTAAAATTGCATATGCCTGCTGTAATTATGATAATTGCATGCTCTTGAAGATTAAAATTTAAAACCCAACTCTTAAAAGTCAGTTAGTTAAATTAGGCAGCATCTTATGTGAAATCCTTCGCAAATGTGTTGAGAAACATTGCCACAGACTTGAAAATACTTCAGCAGATTGGCACTTACAGGCAAGAATCCAACACTTGAAAAGGACAAAGGATGCACTTTGACACTTATAGCATGATTTTTTTATGTTCAAATGTCAATCATTTAGATGAAGATTTATCACTTCTATTTCTTTATGGTAGCTAGCATTTAGGGAAGTGAACACACCTTCCAGTTCTCTGAAGTTCAGGTCCAGCATGATGGCCTTCTTCTTTGAGAGTCTCTCCTGTAGGAGTAGATCCATTTGGAAATTTAGGTGCCTTCCTTTTCTCCTACAGAAAAGACAGGGGGGAAAAAAAGGAAAAAAAAACAAAAAGAAAAAAGAGAGATTCTCTGAGTCTATGAAGTATAGTTAAAAGACAGCGTGCAGAGACATTATGCCTTCCAAACCTTTTTTGATATTCCCAGATTATCAGTAGTCCTCCGTTTGCCAAATTCATCTTTTGTTGTTTACAGACAACTAGAACTGTACAACACTCTCCAAAACATCTTACTAGTACCCTGCACAACAGTATTAATCTTTCCTCTTTCTACAAGAAATAGGTTCCTGAAACATGATAAAACAAAGCCTGGCTTTTCAAGTAGAGGCTCAACCATGAGACCCAGAAATATTGAGATACTTTTTCTCAACCATTTCCAGAGCAGAAGCCTCTAGCACTTTATGACATGCACAGTATTTAACTGAAGTATAAATGACAAGTCACTCCCCTCCTGAACAGGCTGCTCACCAGCTCCTCATAAATTTCTCAGCTGAATTTTCCTTCCAAAAAACCTTGAGTCCTGCTTATTTTGGAAAAAAGTTACATGGTAGCCTCAGGCAATTCACCAATAAACTGCATTGCTGTCACCCCCTTCTATTCCAGCGGCTCCACCGAAACACCACTAGACTCAACCTTCTGAACCAAGAGCATTGGTCTCTCCCCTGCTTTTGATCCCGTCGGCCCAAATTCCCCTAAGCTGTAAAGAGGGAGAAGGAGAAGAAACAATCTTTCTAAGGACTCACTTTTCCTGGTTCTCATTCTAAGCCTGTATCATCACAACTGAGTGGTATGATCAATTTTTATCTATTTCATAAATATTCTGCGAACACTATAAGCTAGACAAAATACATTAAGGCATTTCAATCAAAGCTGCATGCAAACAGAAGTTCTTACAAGAATAAAAATATCCTTGCTGATCATTTCTAGACTGGTAGCAAAATTTATAATACGAACTCAGGTACAATTTCTGACCAATTCTCCTACTTCTCATATGAACTCATTTCAGTACTTCAGAAGGAAATATAGTAAATACAATTTACTTAACAGCATAGCAGAAAACTGATTAATGTCTTTTTTCCCCTCTTCTTTTCTTCATGTCTCTTTTTTAAATTTTTTTTTAACTTAAATTGACAATCCACTTTTTCTTGCAAAATAGATGTGGGGACTTTCTTGATGGTTTTCAGCCAAAGGGATATCAGTTAGCAGTATGCCCAGGTGGCCAGAAAGGCCAACGACATCTTTGTCTGTATCAAGAATAGTGTGGCCAGCAGGACTAGAGCAGTGCTTGTCCCTCTGTACTTGGCAGCTCAAATCCTGTGTTCAGTTTTGGCCCCCTCACTACAAGAAAGACTGGACTTTTTTTTTCTTTTACCTGGGAAGGAACACTTTTTGGCGGCTCAATTCGTATAGAAGGATCCCACTCTCCTGGAGGCAGGACTGTCACTTGGTCTAAAAATTCATCAATTCCTGACAACAAATCATTTCGGTCTTTTGCTTTATAGGCAACATCATGGAAAACCTACAGGAAGAAAGTACTCAACATTTGTTTTTATTTTATTTTTCTGAAAGAGTAACTGGTTATCATTATATAATGATTACACTTCATTAGTTTTAATTTAAAAGACCTGGAAAATATAGGTCCTGAAAAGTTTGACTTCTGCTTTACCTGCATACTTTTGCATTAAAAGCTACCTGTATGCACTGCCATAAAATGAGGCAGTTTTATCTTCAAACTCAGAATGAATACTGAGTTCACTTTTAAAATTAAATTAAAAGTTAATCTTCAATATTCACGCCATCAAATTCATGTACTATTGCCTGAATAATTCTGCCCTACAGCCACTGTACCACTGTGCTGTGCTAAATCAGGACAGAAAGTATTTCAAATGAGTTTCAAACCAAAACACGAGTTTTTATTAAGAATAAAAACTTCATTTGTATACATCTAGCTTAATTAAGTTTAAAAGACTACTTAAAAAGCACATGAAAACAATCCTCCAACTATTAAAAAACAAAACAAAACCACTGCACTGTTTTACAGATGACAACAGAAAACTCTGAATTGACAAACAGGCAGTATAAAATAAAAAAACAGTCCTTGAACCCCAAGATGTATTTTATACACAGACAGAAGAAAATGTGCTAGTTTTGCTATTAAAAAACTGTCTGCAGAAGATGATCCTAAATTGCTTCTGTACGCTTGAAACCTGAACTGTTTGTCTCTAATTACCTGACCATTAAATTATCTGATCTTAAATTAGATCTTGTAAGCCTATTTAGGTCTTTTTAGACCACTAAATAATTCATAGTTTTTCATATTTCAATGATCTACAGTATTCCTAAAAATCAGATCAGCCTACCTAAAAAAATCAGAACATGCAACTAAAGCTTTCAATATTCAGTTCTCACATTGAACAAAAACTCTATTCACAGGCTGGTTACTCAACTGCAAAATGACAATTTTTTGGTTTACATTTCCAAACTTCAAATTGTGCTAGAGTAAAAAGTACTTGAATTTCTGCCAGATAACCCTAAAAATTATCAGTAATTCAGTAGGTGGCGCTCAATGCAAAGCCAAATTTAAAACATCCTAATTCTGCTCAGTAAGATGGCAACGACCTTAAAAAGTTCTGATTCCCCTGTGGCCTTTAAAACCAATAGGGCTCTTAATATATGACTTCAAATGGCAAGAAGAATTCTAATTTTAATTATTTGACCTTGGTTAGATAAAAAAATACCTATGATGACTCAATTGCATGCATTCTTAAAACCTTCTGTCCTGAACACTTACACAGTTTGTTGTGTCCTTTTTAACATACAGTGATTCATATCAAAACCAGTTCTATATAGTCTTTCTGTTAACTGATTTAAAACAAAAATGAAATCTATACACCAAAGCCAAAATAACTTTTTCAGAAATGCATTTAGGATTTCTTCAAGACAGACAAAGAGGAAAGTTAATTTACCATGATCTACTTCACCAACACAAGAAATAATTAACCGTTATTTATTTAACCGGTTTGCAGGGGTTTTTTCTTTAACCTGTCACTCCAAAATCATTTCTTGAAATCAGGTGGTAAATATATTATTCTAGACTTTAACTACAAGCATTTAAAATACATCACTCACATCATCTGTCATAAGTGTTGCTATTGATCTTCCAATTTCATGGTACTGTGGAGCTTTTCCTACTGGTCCCAGTAATAAAAACAAAAACCTGTGGAGAAAGCAATGGAGCTGAATATGGCTGACTCATCTGCATGTACTCAGAAGGGGTCTTTCAAACTAATGTTTAAGCAAAATTTAGTAGTGAAGTAAAAATATCATTTTTACCATTTCAGATCTTAAAAGACTGCTGCAACACTGAAAAAACTTGCCTCAAAGTCATTATAGGAAGGAATTCAAATCTGAACCAAAATTTCTTCAAAAATCTTCTTAAGTAAGCCTAACGCATATGTTAACAGACAGTCTCTATTTCCAACCCCAGTAATAGTTATTGCAATTATTTTTTTATTAAAAACAGAAGAAACAAAAAACTCCACCAAAACCTTGAACACAAGTAGCATCTTATGAATTCAAAAGGATACAAACCAAGGAGTAAAAAGTAAAACCTCAGTCATTTGTTTCACAACCTTCTTCCTATAATCCATGAAAATGAAGTTCCTAAGCACAACACACTTGAAAGAAAGTAACATCATCTTTTATCTCACAGTACAAAAAGCTCAATTCTATGTCTCCTTTACAAATTTACTACCCTTATTGAAACTGATAGTGCATCTTCAGGATCCAAGCATGCTATTCCAAATCTGCAAGTCTACACCATTCTAAAAACTTAGAACAGAATTTTAGCTACATTAATACAATAATCTGTATGCAGAAATTTTGGAATTTTCCAAAAAGCATAAGCACTAATGTCAAGTATCCTCTGAAAATTCTCACATATATTTTTGCCTTTCAAAAGAGTAAGCTGAAAATTACAAAGATAAACAAACACTGAAAAAAAACACCAAAAAACATGAATGTACAAATGTTGCCAAACACCACATAACAGCCCCATACATCAATGTGCCCAGAAAATCAAGTGTCCTCCATGATGACTGATGAAATGATCTGCTACCTTCATCATGGATGGGACCAGCATTTTGATATTCTGAACATCTGTAGTAAACATACCCACAGTATACTTGTGAGACCCATGATTCTGGGGGAGTAGGGGTGGGTGCACTAGACTGGATGGCATATTGCAGACTGAAAACCACTTCAATGTATTAGCTGCAGATTGGTTACTCTAGTGTTAATCATGTAGATTTGAGCACATAATAATTAAAAAAGGTCTTTCTACCACCTAGGTTATTCATATACAGAGTATTTGTATAGAAAAAACAGAGATTCAGGTCAGACAATCTTTCAGACTTAGTGAGCTCTTCCCCACTGACAAGCTGTGTCACACTGAAGGGAATTATAACAATCTTCATGCCCATCTTTAAAATGGCAACACAAGCTTGGAAGACTCACTGCTTTTACTCCAAGTCATCTATCAGTTTCAACTCCTGCACTTGCTTAAAACAGCATCATAACATATTTTATGCATTCAGAGAATTTTATGGTAGATCTCATTCATTCAAATTTTGCAGCAAATGACTGGCATAATGTTAAACAAAACTCTACACTTCTTGAGCTTAATACAGTATACATAAAAACTTTCAGCTACTTGAGATCTTAAATATTGCATAAGTAAAGCCAGACTTTACAGGCATTTATTTACCGTGTAGGAACTGGAACCTCTGTGAGACCCGAGAGGAGCACAGCAGGGGAGAGCCTCACAAAAGCAATAATGGGTCTTTCTAAAAAATCTACTTCTCCCACTAACACATTTGATGCTTCTGCTCCTGAAGGAATTTTCCTCATGAAGTTCATATCAACCTATTCATACAAAGATGAAACAAGTGTTTTTATTCCCTTACATTTTTTAGCAGAAATTTTGTAACATAATTACATTTATCAGTATTTACTAGACATTTATGCTACAAAGAAAAATTAAAAAGCAAATTAAGTATCCCACAGTACAGAAAAGACAAACACATTTAGAGAATGTCAGCCATCCAGCCAAATAATAATAAACTATTTTCTATAAGTTAGAATTACTAACACCTAGAAGACTCCAAACTGCATAATTACCTTTCTAATACTATAATGACAAACATTTTATGATAGGACATAAATTAACAAAATCTATGCACAATTAACTAAAGAGAGTTCATGTAATTACACATGGTTTCTAGAATGCAGTGAGTTATTTCGCAGCTGTGTATTTCAAATGCGTCATAATTTTGAAAAATAATCTGTATGTTTATCTCTTCATCCATAAAGAATATGACAGCTGAAAATCTTCACATCCGTTTCTGTACATAATTACACAAGTGCATTAGAAAGCGGTGCAGGACATGAACTCTGTGTTCACATACACACACACAAGCACCAGGTACATCGTTAGCTAGGGAACTTACAGATGGCCTCTTGAGTCCCACACCAAGTGTGCCACAACTACAGTGCCAGGAGGCTGACTCCTGTCCAACAGGAGACAAGGCAGGTGTACACAAGGACAGGCCAAGCAAAAATACAAAAACTGTGACAGAGGAGCAGGAATATATGGTACCTACTATGATTAGATCAGAACTACACTGTAAGTTAGCTTTCCTTACACATAACTATTGAACTTGGCAAACCAATTCTCTTACTGTGTTTCGCAGTACAGATGACACTACAGACTAAGTTTTATAGTAAAAGCCATAATGGAACTTGCCCAGGAAATTTAAATTATGAAAGAAAAACAACAGATTTACAGTAGATTTTTTTACAAGGTTTCCTTCAGAAAGTGATAGTATATGTTCCTAATGATTAAGAGGTACAGTAACTTTTGTACAGGAAACTCATAATACATGTACAGCAAATCCTCTTTAAAAGCTCTCTTCAGAAAAAAAAAAAACACAAACTGAAAAACAAACAAGAAGTCGAAGGAAATCTACAAAATTCTTTTCACATGAGACTCAACAGTAGATCTGAAAATACCTCCATCTGCATGAGAAAGTACAGCAGCTGCACTCTTACGTTACCAAAATACTGAGAAAATCAAACAGTACGTTCCATCCCACTGGGAAGAATTTCAAAACATGTGACACATCTAACCTAGACCATATTCTGACACTTGTATGTACAAGTTATCTCTAAGTACCTATGTCTTGTGTACACTGGTACATGTCTTAGTTGTAACTAAGGGGGAAGTTACAACCAGCACATTTTTTGTTTCACAATTAATTTGTGCTAAACACTAAGGTATTTAATGTTTACTTACCTTACTAAAATCAACGGTGCTGTTTTCTCTGCTTCCTCCTGTCCCAGTACCTTTAACATCTCCACTTTTCCCAGTGTCTAAGTTTCCAGGTGCTGACTGTGGAGATGCTAACAGCCCTAAATTAAAACAAAGAAGTTAAGTTCAAAATGGTGCATGAAGTGAACGGAGTGTGCAACACTACCAAAACTCAATGTGGCAGCTTGCTCAAAGCAAATGTGCATGTTATTCAGTACAAGTGCCCTACATTAGTATCATAAATGCAACACTAACAAGTCACTGTGTTGCCAAATAATGACACAATTTAAAAAATTAAGTATTGCCCAAATGATGGCCATTTGCAAAACAGTCACCAGAAAACATCGCAGCTATTTCAATCGCAGAAAAAATAACTGCTGACATTTTAGTCATAACTGATATAGTAGTTAGTATATAGCACCTTCACCATACTAAGAAGTCCTCAGACACCAAATACAAACACCTCTGCTATCTAGTCTGCTGTGTGGCAGCTACTGCAATTGTAAAAAGCATCAGGAGGCCTCAGGCGACAAATACAAGGAATGATATCCTAACTAAGCTGTACAAGTAAATTGTGTACTGCATGACGGATAGACAGTTTGCAAACCATGATTTCCATCAACAGACCAAAGTTCCTACTATTCATCTGACCAGATGTTACTATATGGAATATACACTTTAGCTGAAGAAGCATGCACAATGAGGTTATTCAAGCTCAACATACAGCTTCCCGCTAACACCTGCACCAAAACAAAACCATCTTATGTAGCTTGCTACACTGCCAGCAGCACTGAATTGCAGGTTCAGTAAAGGATGCAAAAGTCAATGTAATCCAAGTGTTCATACACACTGAATTCCATGTTGCGTCATATACCCAATTAACATTTAAAAGCTGGTCTAGGCACGCATAGTCAAGCCCAAATCCCACCTTTTGGATTACAGAGCTTTTGTTGTTCAGTTTAACATGCACTAGAAGTGCAATTGGCCTTCTTGCTTGTCCACACCTCTCAGCTGTGGTGACAGAACATGTTTTCACATGCTTTCAAAACCACATCTACACAAAGACTGAAGTCTGAACATCTATTACAAAGAGAAAGTTTGTATTTAAATCAAGTGTCACACTAGTCAAGATAAAAAATTAAGTCATCAATGGCTACATTTGGGCTATTGTTCTATCATAATTACTGTCACGTAACTCTTTGCATACCTCCATGTTTATAATTTAGCAACCTCGATATTTTTTAGCATTCAAATGACAACTGAATTCATTCTATTTCACCCCCATATTTGTTTCCAAAAAAACTCTCTCCAAGAGTCATCTTATCAACAGAAAATATGCAGGTCCAAGCCTTTACCATTAATTTTCATTCTTACAGTTCATAGGGATATAAGTGGTATGGGTAGTTTTTCCGAAGCAAAAATCAAATGAAGTTAATAGGTTGTCATTTCCTTCATAAATCCTAACATGCACAAGTAATGAGCTAACGCTATAAATACTATGTTCAGTTATCTAGACAACAAAAAATCCCCCCAAGAAAACATATTCTACTTTTCTGCTCCAAGATTTAAGCATCATTCACAAGAATCACAGCATCAACCACCTGTGAAATCAGCTGATCAAAAGTATTTAACTGCTTAAGAGTTGATGTGTTTGTAGAACTAGAAATAAATATTAAACGGTTGTTACAGAAGAGCAGCATAATATAAAAGTTTATATGTATAAACTTTTTCTACTTTGTCCCCTCTTCCAGTACAGGAAACTCAAAATGTTTGTAATTGATGAAAGATGAGTCATAATGCATCATTCAGCACTTTTCAGAAATGCACTGAGAGCAAGAGCAAGCAAAGACTAGAACAAAAAGGGGAACATCAAGGAGAAGGACAGAGAATAAGGATTCTACATATTAGCATAAACACTTATTATTTCAGTACCAAAGTGATACTGATTCTTCTAAAAGGTTTGCCTTCAAAATTTCTCCAACCACTCATATATGTTCAAGCTTACAAGTTTCAGCACTGACATTTGTCTAATCTTAGTCCTTTCTGCTGGCCTTGCAGTTGGACAGACTGCTGCTCTCACAAGACAAAACTGCTTATACGTTTTCAGACCTGGGCAAGCATTTCCATATGACACTGCATTTCATTATGCATATCAATCAATCTGATGTTTGCAGAGAAACTCTGAATAAAAAGTTATCTTCTCTAATACTGAAACAGTTCAAATCTCACACTAATAAAAGAACTTATTTCCCTCTCTTCTCCGGTTCAGTAGATGCAAACTCAGAGGCTACTGCAAAAAGGACAACTACCTAGTAGTACTTTTCAGACTATGAGACAGAGAAATTTATCATTACCAAGCTACCAAGGGGATCATTAAAAACACACAGTACTCTTCTTGATGTTGTTAGTTAGGCAGATGTACCACCTGTCTCCTCCAAAAGACAACAGTGGATTGAGTGTTGAGTAATTTGGATTATAACCTCTTAGGATCACTCAAGTCAAAGTATTTATAACTATACCTTCACTAAAGATCATGTGCATTTTCTAGCAATTGTCTCACATCTCTGCTTCATATAAGATGAGGAAGATATGAGTTCAACACCTAAGCATGACTATTTCAATGTAATTATATAGGTAAAGATTATATAATAAAAAACTTTTAAATATGAAGTCATACCATATTTATATTTGAGGAAATAAGAAGCAATTTTTAAAATTAAATTCCAATGCAGTCTTAATGTGAAAAAAATTACTAAGAGAAAGCAAGTATGAAAACCTTTCTGAATTACTATTTTCAGTAAGTAATTATTTAAAGAGCAAAGTTGTTTTAAATGTTATTTTGCTCAGTTCTAAAGTACACTTATCAGTGAACCAAAAGACCTCTCTGCTGCTTTGCTATTGCTCAGACATCAAGAAAGCTCAAAGAAAGTTGGTGAATTAACAGTTCATTTTTAGCTGTGACACAGTTCTCTTCCTAGCCTTACCAATGGAATTCATTATTCAATAGTTCTTCAAATGATAGCAAAAAAAAATTAAGAGAACCTTTTGTCTGGTTGACTTACTACGAACTGATGACTGGTTGATGAAAATTAAGTGGTAGACAGAAGGTGTGTCCCTCTTCCCTCCTTTTACAGTAACTCACATTAAGCTCAGTAACCTTCCAGCTATTAATAGTAAAGACTAAAAAATAAACTCTGAAGAACACAAGGCCAAGGACAGATGAATGCTAAACAGAAGAATGTCACCTATTAGAAAATTAACACAGTTCCTAATGCTCACAGGAGGCAAAACCAACTCAATCACACAGATGTGGAAAATGTATTCAGATTGCAATATTATGAATTACTAAAGAGGTAATACAGAGCATACTCTATTGTAGAATAGAGCAGGAAGATTTTTTTTTTTAATTAACACCAGGAAGATTACTTCTTCCTCAGGGTTTCCTTCTCATTCTGCTTCTCAAGAAAAAGATTAGTCCAGTTGCAGCTCTGAAGTCATAGTCTGAGAATGTCTTCAAAGGCATCTCTAAGGAAAAGGTGTCTTTCTGTGGTCAGATGATTACTTGAATTAAAAAAAAGGGGGAAACCCCAGAAAACAAAAATGTCTTCCATCATCGTTGGTGTTTAACATTCTCTGAAAAGACTTTTACTTATGATTAACTAGAAAACCATCCCTTTCAGATTTTTCCTTTATGAGAAACATCGGAACAAAAGCAATTTGAATGCAATTTGGAAATTCTGGCGGAAAGCTTTATTAGTGATGATAATAATAGCATAAAGTACTTTATTTTCATTTGTTTGTCTTCTCTTGTGTTCTAAAGACCTTGGGTCTGGCATGCTGTCATTCCTGTCAGACAAATGAGAACTGGAAAAACAATTACAGCTGTTACGTTACTTCTGGTTTCTAATTACCTTTGCAAGATGACCCATGAGAGAATAAACTTCATGTGAATGCTCTTAATTTCCCAAAAGGAAGTCAGAGAAAGAGGTTTTTGTTTGCTTTTCTGAATTTAAGTAATGACGAGGCCCCTATACTTCATCTGAAGATAACAGCTTATGACACAGTTTGCTCTTTCCTTTTCAGTGACTTGGTTGCCAAATATGAAAAGGCAGACAACCACAGCCTTTTCTCTATCAGCATTGTTTCACTGCTGTATGTAACAATGTGCTCTTATTTATTAAACAAGTGAGGAAATAGCCAAGAAAAGCCTCACCAATGGAAGACCTGTTTGAAATCAGCCCCTCTCCCACCCCACTACACACAGGTCTAAAGTAGACAAACCTATACACTAAGTTTTGGCAAGACAAATTTCTGAGAAGGGGAGGAAAAAAAAGGCAGGAGGAGGCTGAAGGCTGAAAAGAAAGATGATCCCTGCCTTAAAAACGTGATCTACCTAGAAGTATCATGAAGTCTATACCTAGGTAATAATTCTGCAAAAGTAAAGCAAGTATAAGACTATGACTGCAGAATGCATGAGTAATGAAACTTTTACTAAAAACAATTCAAGAAAAGTTGGAATGTTTTGACAGTTTCTTTCAACTAATCTATACATCAATATACCTTTTTACATATAAAGAACAAAGTCTTGCAAGACAAAAAAATAAAAAAATTGCTGAGCTCCAATCTACAATTACAAACTCTTAACTACCTTCTCCAATTTTGCATATCAAACACAACAAAACACTGATTGAGTGTCTGATGCTGATGCAATCCACTAATGGAGAGTCATCTGGAAACAGTTGTAGGTGAACTGTACCCGAAAATTTCATCATAATGTCCTATTGGTTTTAACAGCCGTGGTTTTTAAAAGAAAAAAAACAACAATAAAACTGCTTGATGACTTCATTATACAACTAACTATGAACACTACTGATAATGGCATCCTTCCTAATTCTTTTCATATCATCTCTAATACTTCACCATCACTTCAGCTGTACCTATCTCAGGATAACAAACACTGTTTTAAAATATTAACCACTGATAAAACCAAAGCAAAACCTGATATGGACCGTAGGTGAGTGAAAGGAAAAGGCCACCATTTTTGACATTTTGCTTATATATTACATTTTAAAGCCATATTACTTTTTAATTATACAAATGAATGTTAATTAAAGAATTTTTTGCTTGCTTTAGTTAAAAGCTAAAAAGTTAAAAATGCCAAACAAGAAAACAATCACAACTGAGAAGAAATAAACATGCAGGCAGAGGTAATAGTTATCATATTCCTTTGTGCCCAAGTTATGTGCCAAAAACATCGCAATGCAAGTGATCCAGATGCAGAGAGCACCACACATGGACAGCTTAAATTTCAGTAGTTGCCTGGTGTTTTGCCAATATTTTCCTCTGTCTTCTTTTCCTGGCTTTCCTGCAACTCTAAGTCCTCCTCAGGTGGATGAATTACTACTGAGGGAATGTCATCACTGGCAGGTGACACCAGCAATTCCTTGCCCTGAAGTGGACTTGGCTGGGCACTTGTGGTTGGCAGGAGACTGCACGTAGGACTGGAGGGTGGTGTGTTTTGAGGGGTAGTTACAGGTGTTGTACACCTCGAGGCTGCCGGGGTTCCAGCTCTTGAAGAAGGAAGAAGGTAACTGAGAAGAACTGACAAACGGCTTTCTCTTCTCAGGGAAATATTTGAGGCAGAGAGACCTGTTCGCAAAGAGTGGCGGGAGGCTGAAAGGCCTTCCCCTGAGATAAAACAAATGGAACACCATGAGGCTTACAAAAGGGATATATTAAATTAAAAATAAAACAAAAAACCAAACCCACACAGAAACAAATATGCATGAACAATTTACATAGCAAATTGCAAGCTTTACAGGCCAAAGTGTCATACTCATGCAAGTAAGACAAGAGATAAGAGTAAATCTGATTTCAGACATTACAGAAGTCAGAAATTACTGAGAAGTACAAATTAGAATGCCAAAGATCTGTGGGAGAAGATATTACCTTATTTTTTATCTCTTGAAACTGACTCTTAATCTTTTCTAGAATAATTTCTTATTCCAAACTGCGCAGCAGATACTGTTAATGCCATCCAAAAAGTACATTGAAAAATCATTAGCAACCAAAACATTAAAATACTTCAGTTAACTCCATTCACTATATACCAAAAAATTTTTATTTAAAAAGTGAACATGATCAAACATATCCAATTGTGTTAAATGCAACTGTCTTCCAATATAAGCCTTGTTTTACTAAGAATTTTCCCAGGCAGTTGTAGCCTCAACACATATTTTTGAAGAGGGCACAAAAATGAGATACATAGTCCCTTCTCCATTTCCTCTTGCTATGACTTACCAATAGCCCCAATATGCCTAAAATCAAACACATTTCTCCAAATCCATTGTTATTTTTCTTGCCCTATCCAGTTTCAGTGTCCCACTAATTTCATATGAAGAGAACATAGTCTTGTGATGGTTCCCTCAGATTGGAGTTTGCAATGGATTTCAGTTCTTCCTTAAGCAGGAAAAGAGACTGTTGACACTCATGTAAGCACTTCTATTAGAAGGTTTAGCAATACCATTTCTCCTGTTTACCAAAACCACTTTTCCTGGGATGGTAATCTCCTCGAAAAGATTACTGATTACTTCTCCTACAATGCCTGAACCCAAAACATGCTGTTTTCATGTACCATGCCATCAAGTAAGGAAATATCGAAGTAGACACGTTTACTCTCACATTTATAGTAGGCACTACTGAGACCAGTACGCTGAACAACCCTAGAATAATTTACAAGAAGGATAAAAAGCATGCCTAGGTATAGGTTACATATATTCCCCTTCCCCCCCCCAAACAATGAAAGACTGGATCCTACAGATACAAACCTGATTTAAATTAAGAACAAAAGAATCAAAAATCAACTATTAAAACCACAAAACTGCACTGCAGTAAAGAAAATAGGACCAGCAGAGCAAACTGGTTGATTTAGCCTGTATTAATCACTACAGTAATAGCTAGATTTCTGTCAGTATACTTGTGATAAATCACGAACATGAGATGTCCTAAACAGACACACCCCTCTAAGGAGCCTAAGAAGTACTATGCACATGTGCATTTTCAGTTTACCAGTTTAGAAGATCACTGTAGGATTATAAAGAAAGAAGTAAATCGGTATATGTTGAGAAAAAGTTCACCAAATTATACTGGTTTCTAATTTCAGCATATATCCCATATTCTGTTGTCGAAATAGTATTATGAATAAACTGTGCTGGAAAGTGGAAGTGATACACGAAAGGTAACTGACAAGCAAGAAACCTTAAATAAAAATTCTCAGAATTACAACTGGAAACACAGGTGTTCAAGGATGGAAAAAACCAAGTCTGTGTGTGAAATTTTCATATTTGTTGAACAAAACAGGAGACTTGGGAGTTACAGAAGACAATACACTCATATAAATTTGGTGCATTTTCAGTCTTGAAAAAAAAATTCTGAAACTATCAGAGAAATATTTAAGCATACACTTTATACTCCCTGCCTAACAAAAAGTATCAGTAAGCTTGGGCATTTGTTGTAGAGTACTCCAGAGTATGTAGCTCCTAATGAGTACTTAAACTAAGTGAAACATATTTTATGCAATGAGGCATCTTTCAAGACAGGAAAAGAAGTTCCCTTCAAGGACAGTTTCATGAAATCCTTAGTTTTCACTAAATTAAAAAAAATTTTTGTCTTAGTTAACACAAGGCAAAAGAAAACAAAGAACAGAGATGGAAACAGAGGTCACAGAAATACAAGAATACAAGTAAGCTGCTCTGCAGTACCTATTGCTATTTGGAGTTTGGAACTGGATGTCTAGAGTAGATTTTCAGGAACTGGTTCAAAACAAGATGTGGTGCAGCTTCTAAAAACATTGCTAATACCTTTCTTGGGTTTGGGATTGTTTTTCCCCATTAGATCCTTTTCTACAAAACCAGTTAAAACTAAAGAGTGTCCTAGCTAAATGTACTATCTTCACCATTGGCATGGTGAACTTTTTCTAGCCATATTAACATAACAACACTGGAATAAAACACATAATTGTCAGCATCACTGAACTCATTCTATGATCGCTATGTCAATCTCTTGGGCAAAGACTGTATAAGCAAGTAGCATCCATTTTATACACACATATAAAGTTATGCCACGATGCTGAAATTCCTCAAACATTGCACATTTTATACAAGCATATACTAAAAAACATTAGGACCAATGTAGGTCTATTTCTATACTTTAAAATAATAATGCATGCTGTGGTATACAGGCAGGAGTAGAATGTTTGAGTAAATTAAAAAATATCCAGAAACACCATCCACATTATTGTTAGTTCTTTGCTCATGAAGAGGGAAACACTTATCTGCTATTACCAGCTGAGCTTTCCTTCATCTCCAAGTGAGAACATTATTTACCAGGTTAGTACAAACTGGATGCTACAACTTATCTCACCATTTCGTTCAAGCAAGTGAGGGTCAGAATGTTTCTTGCCTATATCTGCGAAAGACCGAACCAGAGGAATCCGACTGCTGAATTTTTTCTCATTCTGATGATGGTGCCTTTTTAGGAGAGCCTCTCTCACATTCTCTCGTATGGATTCATCCAGCTGGCCAGAGGCAATCATGTTGTCCAAAACCATATCTATATAATACAAGAACAAAAAAGGAAATTATATAGGTAGCTATCAAATCTCTCCTTCACCACATTCCAGCACTGTAGTTGCACCAAGTTAGAAAAAAAATTTAATCTATTCCAATAAAAATCTTTTCTTTAACAAAAAAGTTATCTTCAAGAATCCACAGGAAATTTTCAAATGTCACTAAACAAGCAGATGTGAGAATAAGGAAAGCACAACATGCAGATCCAAGAGACAGTATTTATTAGTAGCACCATTTCAACAAATAAATTACTTAATATTTTATAATGTACTGGCATTTACTTCAACTTCCAATGGTGACTCCCATTCAAAAAAGTATCTAATGTAATCAACAACCCTACACTAGAAGTGAGTACACAAAGACAGAAATATGATGGAAAACAGACATGACAGTCTTAACCTGGTGTTACTTAAACTATATAAAAGTGAAAGTTACTACAGAATGAGATGAATTCCATAATTCCTCTGTCATCTTTGGATGCCCTAAGATCCTGAGACTCTCTACTGAACTTCATGTGATTCACATGCTTTAGAGGAGGAAGTGTAAAACAATATCTAGTAATACCATGTAAAACTAACTAATCATCTGCCAAACAATATCGAGTTTCAAAAGAGCATCTCAGCAGTATGCTCACACCAGGAAAGAAAGCCTCCATATCAGGGAAAGTATCTACTGTGATTTCTTAGCTGCCCTTTTTTCTAAATAATAAAAAGTAAAATAAATCCATAAAAAAGGCCCAACCAGCATAAGGCAACAAAAACCTATATGACAACTTTTCAAATATAGATTGCCAATGGTATCTAATGTATCGAGAACTCAACTGCAGTGCTAAACTGAAATGACATAGAACTTTTCCCAATGAAAAATGTTACAGCTCAGGATACCTCACTAACAAAACTCTATGCAGCGAAGTGTCTGTCAGTACAGTGCAGTTTCCTTCTGGGATTACTGGTAACACACAGCCATTTGTTAGAGGTTGTCAGAAGGAAACCTGCCACCTTCTCCCTCCTCTTTGAGTAAGAAACAATAATACCTACTAGGTATTCCTGGCTCATGGAAACAAGAGAATACATTTGTATACCAAAGACTGTTACCCTACATACTTCACAATGGTACCTAAAATTAACTCAAAACAAATTCATAAAATCTCTTAAGACATCCTAGTTCCAACTAAAATACCCACTATCAAGAGCGCCATTTACATAGAATTAAGCAATAACTATTTTTCTTATGAACTAAGATTATTGTTAAATTCAATTATTAAAAATAATATCATAAACAAAAACATTATATTTACAAACAATGCATTGAATGCTCTTGTTCAGTAAGTCAAGAAAATAGGAAGGGAATGACAATTTCCTGAGTGAATTTTGAAGATTTCAAAACAAGAAAACATTTCAAGCACTGCCAAAGTTTTTAAGGCCAAAACACCTTGTCCACATACATGTTAGTCTGCCCTAATTCTAATATGATTCCTGCAAATGCAATCTGCTGTGTGGTACCTGTAGCAAGAGATACCAGGAAAATTGTGTACAATTAATTCAAAGACATTCAGGCTAAGCAGATATATATAATGTACATAGATATGTACGTGTGTATGTGTATATATTATATATACATGAAACTCTCCAAAGTTGACTGTGTATCCCAAATGACGATGTGATTAGTGAGGACACTCAACATAGTAGGTCAAACAACATGTACGAAATTTATTTCTGCTCACCTCGTATAAAGGTGAAAAAAATACCAGATGTGCAACAACCAACTGCACTAATGGCATCAAGTTAACATCAGCCAAATTATGATTAATAATTATGGTACTAAAGTGCACAAATAACTCCTAAAATGTTCTGGCAGATATTTACAATTCATCTGTAGAAACAAAGACAAAGAACACATTCAGCGATTAGAACATAAAGGCAAATTCTGGGCCTCATCCTAAAATACATATGAAAGGAGCTCCTACTCATCCAGTGTAGTTTTTTGTATGTGAAGTTTGTAGAAACCAAATTCCTTATAAACAGATCAAGAAAACTGCAGTAAGCATGCACATACCTGTTTCTTCAATATAGTATTTCAAGAACATAAAGACACCACCAAAACCACCTCAAATAGATTAAAACTTAGAAATATTTTTAGAAAGTTTTGCTGCAACCTGCTATCTCATCAAGTGTGTTTGCTCTCATGTCCAACATGACCGTCCCATTTAGAATACAGCTTCGCAGTTCAAAGAGACTGTGCAGAGACAGAGTTGCTACATAAGGCTTGCTCCATCGATCACCGCCATCTTCAACATCCTCTTCAAATTTCAGCCACCTGAAAAGCATTCACATACACATACTTATATTTCTCCTGGAAAGAAAATTTGGCAAGTAATCTCATCCTTCCATGTGGCTCTGGCATGACACGGAACAGGAAATCGCATGAAACCAAATCACACCGCCTTTCATTTTCTCAGACAACCCAACTGATTGACATTTTTGTCAGGCCTTTTAACCACACTCAAATGTTTTAGTTTTTGCCCATTTTGTTTCTTTTGGTTTAAACAATACCTGTCTATTCACACATTCTTGTGAAGAGTATTGATCTGCATATCTTGATTTTGTCAGTATTTTAGGACTAGAAAGTTGTCTGAAACACACCATATAGGATGTTCAAGTCTCCTAAGGGTTCTACGTCAGATATTTAAGAACTGGGCAATACTAATATGTGCAACTATAAATTGATCTTGATTCCAACTCACAGGCATTATGCAAATCAAACTTCTGCAAAAGCTAGCATGCAACAAGGTAGTTGGAAGTACTGAATGCAGAAGAATTTATTACAACGCATATGTAGAGGGAAGCAACTAAACTAGCATAGGTCAAAAACAATCATAGCATCCTGTAATGTTCATGCATGCAATTTGCAAAAAACTAGTCAAATACTACCCAAGAAAAACATAATACCTGGTTTTCTTTATGTCTGAGTGAGAAAAAAATGACACCAATATATCGACAATAATATACCAGAGAGATACCACTCTATGGATGAACACCTGTATTAGTAACTCAGTGCAGTCCTACCTTTCACAACGTTCAGTATGATCAGTACTAGGAAACTGAACACACCACCAACCAGTAAGACTGAGGATCTCTTGAGAAACCATATTGATTCTTTCAAAGTTGGACAAAAAAATCCAGAAGTTTTGTTTTGCTGAGCATGACTTGAGTAGACAACTCCTAGTTAGTGAAGATTCTAACCCAAACTCGGTTTACAGTTCTTTGAAATAAAATCACTATAATATTGTTGGGAGGAAAGATTTATAAGTAGAAGAATGGCGAGAAGGATGGTAGATTCGCTCAAGTGACCTTGCAGCTGGGAATGCCAAGGTCTGGAAAATAACAGTGTGGGAAACCCCATATACAATGCCTCCTGCTGTTTATCCTCTGTCTGTTTTGAGAAGTAGAATCTCTGTGTAGAGATAATAGAGGTCTTTACAGAGACTTGGAAGCACTCCTACGGACATGCTTGAGCTCTCTACCTTGGGAGAAAGATCAAAGCTCAGAGATTATAAAAAAGTACAGGAGGATAAAAGCATGGTGCTAAACTACACATGTGCAGGCCTTTCATACACGGGTGCAAACAGCAGGCCCACTGCCCATCAGGATGGACTGAGCCTAACAGTGCCAGCGTTCCTGCTTGTGTGTCTCAGTCTGGGTGCTGCTTCAGAGTCCTCCAGTTAGCAAAGTAATGAAACAAATCTACCCTTTGCATTTCAGCCGTGGTTTTGTGGGTGTTCTGGTTGCCTATGTGTGTCGACTCACACACGTACACCTTGAAACAATCTACTCCCAGCATACCTAGCCGTTTCTCTCCATTCATATTCTTCTCCATCCCTGAAGTAAAGTTCATCCATTTCAGTGAAGAGATCATGAGGAATGTGTTCATCGTCATCTTCAGTACCCAAGATAAACTGCACCCGTTGAGATGGTGTGTCTTGAAGAAAAGGAGAAACTTAACAATTAAAAGAATTCATACTTATATTACACAAGAAACACTACATAACAGTAAAAATTCCTGCTCTCAGTTAGAAACATGCAGCACAACATCTTACTTTAAGAGGGAAGAGGAACAAAAGAAACATGGACATTTCTTTAAAAGGAGGTTCTCTGAAAATTTTGCATTGTTTCTGAAAACAACACATCTGAAAACTTACGTTTATGAAAAGTAATTAAGTATTTTTAGCTCTTCCATAGATTGCCAATGTGAAAAAAAAATCAACAATAGAACTGGTTGAAAAAAAGTAAAAATTAATAAACCAAAAGGCTAGAAATCTTATTTTCATTTTGAGAACAAAATAAATGATACCATCATAACACAGACACTAATTACAGGAGAAAATGAGAAAACAAAACAGGTTGTTGGAAAAAACCAGCCCAAATAATAGCTGAAGATACTCAATTGTGAGTACCTAGGTACTCGTACTGTTAAAGCAGAAGACTTTTCTATGGCCTGTTGCTACTAACATAGGATAAGAAAAAAAGTAATTTTTTCATTGTGTAGTTGAAGCACTATGTATAAATTAGCATAGCAAAGCAGAAGCTATGCAGCTAAAGTGTTGAGGAAATATTTTACCTTCTCATAATATAATGCCCATCGGAATAGGCTCAGTAAAAACTTGTAAGGATATTAAACAATCTCTATTGATTAAAAGTAAGTACTGGATTTCAGTGCTATGACCAAAACTTTAAAAAAAACCCCACCAATAAAAGCACATGGTTTTAGATACTTTTAATACCTATATAAAGATTTTGTTTCAACTCAAATTACAACAGTTCAATAATGTAGTAATTATAATGTTATCTCAGGAAGGTCAGAGACCAAAGATCCAGGTAAATCTCAATTTTAAAAATTTTACTTTTTTCACTGAAACATCACTCTCACAGCTATGAGATGTGAACATACAACTGTATGCTTCTAGTGTAGAAAGAAGAGCACCCTTTAGATTTAGACATAAGATCTGAATTACTAACAAACTTCATTCAAATTTGAATTTTGCTTATGCATTGATGTTCTGGCATAGCTCATCATCCAGTAACAGTTCTGAAATGAGTTCTTTTGAATGCAAACAACATTCATTATCAGACCCATAGCAGATTGTTTCCGTCCCAAAACCAGTACACCCCAAGAATCCTGCCATAACCTATGTATCCAGGATAAAGAAGTAACCAAAACAGAGGACTGATTTTCTATCAATTTAATATCACTTGGTGCTTCAAAAACCGTACAGCAAGACTCTACAAACATAATGTCAATTATAATAATTTACATTTGGGAGGGGAAACCTTGAAGATGGATGAAACCAAGAACCAGAGGAGAATGGCAAAAGGAGACTTGTCAAAGCATTTCCATTGGAAGACTCCTTTTTTCAGGTATTGGTCCCGTGAAGAATATGGTTCTAGTTATAGAAAGGTAATAGTGAATAGCATGATGTCCACACTGGAATTCAAACATTGCAGTGTAGCCTGCCCATTCACTGCAGTCTAGGAATAAAAGTGGGCATAGGGTCTTGAAGAAAAACTGCTAAGAGTACTGCCAAATAATTTCATTTCAGAGAATGATAAGAAAAAATTATCATCTCTTGAGGATAAGAGGTAGACTGGGGGGCAGTTTATGATCCACGAACTTAGGAGGCAGTACAATTCCCTTACTAACAGACAGGAAAAAGGCTGAAGTAAATACTTAGATCATTGATCAAATTACCATGGCAAACGCTGCTTCACAGCTACATTCTTACTTTTAAAAATCAGACGAAGAAGCATACACGACTACACAATCTGAAAAAAGGTGTCTAATTTAAATAACACAGATTTTCATGCTACAGGAGAGCATTACAAAGCTCTAGTCTAACCTATTCAGTGCAGGCTGCTGAACATTCATGTGGACAGCTGGACCAAGTCCAATAGCTTATGACTTAGACAAAACACAACCACAAAATCCTTGTCTGGTTGTACACAGAAAGACGTTAATTACAGAGAGAATAAAAGAAATAGCACAAAACAAGCAACATTTAAGCAGAGTTAACTACTACAAGTTTATTTTCAAGAGAGGCAAAGAACTTGCACAACTAATTTCTTACCATATGATGGAGATTCTCTGCCATCCTCTCTGTCAGTTTCTTTTTCTTTTTTCCTTCTGTGATGCCTGTGCCCACGATGTCTATGCCGTCGACGGCCTGGCTTTCCAAGTGGGACATGAACTCCAATATACACAGCTCTGTGGCCTGTTTAGAAGGAAATAATTAAAGAAAAACTGACCTGCTGCCCATATTTAGCATCTAAAGACAAGGGGTTTGAGAAAAAGAAATCCAAAAGCACTAGACAAAACTACCTGTAGTAAACTACTAAGAGCATTTCGTTTCTGTCCTCCCAGGGTGTCAAGTAACTAGTGCTAGACTCATTTCCCTGATAAATTGGGTCATATTCTTACTCAGTTTAAAAATTCAATTGAGAAACAAGTAATACATAAATACAAGCTTGACCAATAACACTGAAAGAAACTACTGGATAAACATGAAGCCAAGGCAGAGGAATTACACAATGCTCCTCTTTTTTGCAGGGATTCATATCAGGACAGTCACTAGAATGGCATAAATGTAATCTCCTGCTTCAGTTTATTAACATCATTAAGAAACTGACCCATCATTTAGAGTCTGCAAGGAGTTTTCTCTTCCTGAAAGAGCTGCCAACATTTCCTCAAGTAGCATGTGACACATCTAGATGGAACTGATGTTCAATTATACCATTCATTTACTATCAGGAACATAATAAGAACTTATGTTTTGAAGTGTATGCCAACACTTCAAATAACTTACAGAGGCTGATGTTTTTTTTTTCCTATCCTAGATTTTTTTTTAATAAATTTAGGAGGACATCCTCAAATTAATAGACTGCTCTTTAAATCATATACTTTCAACATCTTGTTTTTCCTTTGACCTTTCACATTAAGACAATACTATCATCAACTTGGCAAAAGAAATCAATCAACAGACTGTTATGAACATATTACTACCGTGTCTCCTGTAATGGAGATAGCATATACAATAGCATTTCAATTCCTATTTAAACAAACAATCTCCGGAAGAGACATATTAACTAGAAGCCTGGAGGTTAACGCTAAATATTCTGTTTCATACTGCAGAAGGGTTATTTCAGAAGACTGACATTAACCAAAGGAAAAGGAAGTGGTTTTCCAGCTCTTAGACAAATTCAGCAAATTTACATGATACAAGCAAGCCCTAGGAGCTGTGACTGTACACATACATGCACATATATATGTGTGTATAGATTAGACTGAAGATATTGAAAAATCCCGGTGATTAGAGTTCTAAAGAAATAAAAAGTGGTAGGATGTCAAACCTGTTTACCAAAAAAGAATCCCTAAGCTTAAAAAAATACTGGCTTTATAGAAGTTTTGTGTATTTTTACAGTGCTACATGACTAAAAATACAAGTAAAAATCAGTATTAACAGATGAGTAAGTTCAATGTTTAATTAATTTGGTGAAGATTCCTTTTCACGTAACAAAACCCAATTCTTGACAGACTTCCAACACCAGTTTAATTAGAGTCAACCGACTGGCACTATGACCAAGTCTGAAATTAAGTATATTAAAAGCTATTTGTTTCCATGAGTGGAAAAGAGATTAATTTATAGAGTCCTATTTATAGAGAGAGACTTGTCTTTTGTGAGCTTCTTCCAACAGGAATACCCAGACCCTGCTGGGTAGCCTGACCTCCACCCTCCATGACTGCTATGCACAATGCAATTCCCAGAGAACTTAATGCCAATGTGACATCTAAACATAAATCAGTGCACTTGGTATATAATATGACCAGGAGGCATCGTTAGCTATGGTCATGTTATTGATACTATCATGATACAATAATCTTATGCACAGAGAAAGCAAACGTAGTAGGCTCAAAAATAATTGCGTTACTCACCACATCCCACTCAAAGCTGCCTGGTGCAACCTAGCGAGCCACCACTCACTGCAAATGTTATCATGCCTGTTGAGATTTCTGTTTTATTTTATAAGTTCAACTGGCAATTATAAACTACAGTTTTATATTTATATATATATATATATATATATAACTTAACGGTTCTATTCGTTGTGTTGGATTTTTTTGCAGGAATTATCTCCTTCTAAGAGAAACTCCAGCATTCTTCTACCAATAGAACATTTTATATAATTCCTTGTTTTAATATTGTTAATAAGACTGTTTTAAGCATGTGTTTTGAACATTGCACACACAAAAAAAACCCCTTGCAGTAATGTGAAACTGTTCAGGATTTTACTTCCTGAAAAATTGGAAGGACTTCCACATTTTGGTCTCTTGCTTTACTCATAAATTAGAGACTAAGATTCCACACTGTTTTCTGTACTCAATAACAAACAAAACTCCCACACAATTTTTTCAAGGGCCTGCCTCCATCTTCAACAATATAGCCTGCTATTGCAAAAATTGGCATTTGTAATAGTGTGATCATTTCCACAGTCAAAGACTACGTTGCAGCATGAAGAGGAGGTAGAACAAGCAAATGAGGAGTCTATGTCCTTATGAGGAGTCTATCTTCTTTTACAAAATTGCAGTCTGACAAAATTTTTTTCAGTAGAAAAGTTTGAAAAAGAGCAGATATGTTGCAAAGGGACAGGTAAAAACTATGGAAAGCCAACCTGAAATAAGCAACAAAACAAAGGTATTTTTAAACAACCTGTGCCCAAAGCAAATTCCTTTCCCACCAAAATGCAGTGACCTCTCAGCTATGACTACCACAGAATCAAGTCCAGGTACCTCATGGTTGCTTCAAGGTACACGAAGTAGGCACTGCCAGTCAGTCAGCCCACAACCTACAGCACTGACATTGCTTTTCAACTCTGAAAGGAAACTTTAAAGAACCCACCTTCTCGCTATCCTAGCAAATGAAGGTCTCACAAAGACAGGAAAACATAGACACAGTCTTGCAGGCAAATGAAAAAACAAGAATACCTTCCCCAAACCACTTCTGTATATGCAAAGTGACTGCTACACCTGCAATGGTATTTTGGGACGATATGAAATGTTGATGAGCAAGATGGTTTGCAGTGATGATTAAGTAAAATGCATCACAATCCAATGTAGTTCTATCAGAATAACTTGAAGAAAAAACTTGATGTTGAAAAAGAGCCTCTGAATTATTTTTCTTTTTCAGAGCAAGCATTGGGGGTGGCAGTACAATAGACTAAGACAGTACACCAGACTGTTGCTTAAGAAAGGGACTTTTTTTCAGTATCACAAACAGTCAAAAATAAAGACATTTCAACTACTACCTAGGAAATCCAAAACTATTACTTTTGAGTATACTGCCATGTTTACACAAAAACATGTTGCAGGTATATTCACTCCAAAGGTAGGGCAAAACTAGATAATAAAACTTGGACAAGCTTAACTTTGATTCTAACTCAACAAAGAAAAGCACTGAGAAGCCCTCTAAGAATAAGACAGCTGCATTGAGTAGGTCAGTGTTCCCTTGAGTTTCATTATTCAGATAGGAATAAGAATATTTGGAGGTGGACAGATAAAGATTTACTTACTAACACAATTTACAAGGAAAAGTAAAACAAAACAAAAGCACGGGGATTTTTTTTCCTTCATTCCCAATGAATTGGATAAAACAACCTATAGTACCCTTCAGCCTAGCAAAAAAAAAAAAAAAAAAAAAAAAAAAACACAAAAAAAACCAACAAAAAAAGTTAGCTCTAAAAAGGCTGGAATGTATATTTCTAGCATCACTGTTATTTCTAAAAGGAACACTACCTTTTACTTGAATATTGTTTTTTAAAAGCTTGAAAAGTACAATTACGTGACCTTCAAAGCTTTATTCACATAAATGTCTGTACCACAGTACAACTTTCAAGCAAAGCTTCTTACAGAATTACTATAAACCAATAATCAATAGAATTAGTAGACTGCCCAATACTAAATTTAGTAATACAAAGCTCAAGAGATAATTGCTCATTTTAATCCAACATGACTTTATCCAAGCTTAGCTGTTCAAATCCACCAAGAGCATTTACTACTTAAGGCCCTTATCAGTATGAAACAAATTTAAATGTTAGGAACTTGCAACATCTCTATCACATGGTTGGTATCACTCCAAAAGTAAGTTTGTTTAAAGTCCTTTAAAATTCACAAAAAAGAAAATGCTTTAAGTTTCCCAATTTCTCCCCAAAGCTCCTATGAAAATGGTAATAGAAGACTTCTGAAGTCTGAGAGATCAAAAACATGTATCCAAAAATCCTCTGATGTGGCAATGCTTGAAGTACAATTCCACGCAGAACTTTCTCTTTTCTTTGGCTAGATGCCTTTTAAGCTTCATACAAAGAATAATATTCTTCCACCACATGTTAATAATGGAAAAAAATTCAAGTGTATATCTATGTGAATTCTCAATTCCTGTTACTTAGAAATTTGAACTAAGAGACATATATTATTGATGGATGTAAGGACCATCAGAGACGTGAGCTACCTGGTCCAATCTTGCTCAAAGTACAGCCAACTTCAAAGTTGAAGCCATCTTTTTGATCAGGTTGGTTAGGATGACAACCAGCCAAGCTTTTAGTACCTTTAAGGATATATATTCTACAGCCTCTCGGGCAACCTATAACAATCTATAGCAATATACTGCATGAAAAAATTTCTTAAGTATTCAATCATCACTTCCAGTACTTCATCTTCATGTGGTTCCCCTCACCCTTTCACAATGCACCTCCAACAAGAGTCTGACTCCATCTTCTCAATAAACTCCCAAGTCTGCTGAAGACAAAAACTTTGCGACAAGAATTACTATTTTTTCTGAAAGTCTTCAAATAATAATCTGAAGATATATCATTTATTTTAAACAGAAGCCTTTATTTAATCAAATAATGTCTTTGTCTATCTTGCCCCAATACAGAGCATTCCATTATGGAAAAACTGGAGAATCTGCAGGAGAGATCCTAATTTGTTCCTTTAGATCATAAAATGGGGGAAAAAAACCCAGCTGTTTTGTTGTCTCTTAACTGACATCTCTAAGTGCATTACCCTAGTAGGAAAGATTTGGAACATAGCATCTCATGCCTTGACATTAATTTCTCTTACGTCACAGAGTACTTGTATGCACAAAAATAAGCTCAACACAATCTATCAGCACAACTTCTACCTTTTCAGTCACAGGACTGCTCTGAAGGTAGAAGCACACAAACGGGAAAAATTACCTAAAGTGGATGGAAGAAATAAGTGTGAGAACAAAAAAGTCTTTTCACGCCCCAAAAAACTTCACAACCCACAGGTCTTCTCCAAATAGTCCCTGCTCTGGTAAAACTTAAGGAACAAGAAGAATCCCTCATTTACACACACACACACACACCCACCGCCCTCCCCCCACCTTGTTTATTTATAATGAAAATTCTGAAAATTCACTCAAGTCAGTAATTCACTGAAAATACTTCTGTGTTAATTCTCTAATTTTCTAATTAAAAGTAATACCTCAATTCTGAAGAATGCACAATTAAACACATAAATTAATATTGATAGTGAAACTCTTTGCATAAGACAAACTGAATATTTTAAAACAAAGAGCATTTTTCAGTTATTGTATAAACTTTAATTGCCGAGGACTCTGCGCTTTATTAAAAGAACTATCTGACAAAAGCTATCTCTTGCTTTCAGAATTAAACATTTGAGATAAATTTTTCAAACCAAATCTGTGTAAGGGAGTAAAGAAAATTCTTTCACAGGATAGCTATATGCCATAGCTGGAACCCAAAGGTTCTCCACAGTGCAGCATATTTTAGAATCCACAACATCTCCTAAACTGTACTCCGAAATCTCCTACTGCTCCTAGTAATTAAGTATATCTGAGAATACACTCTTTATACTTGGATAGATAAAATGGAGAAGCATAATCCAAAACCACAGTAAGCACAGCATATGGTAAGGCAGCTCAGTAAGAGTGTTTTCTCACTACACAACAAAAGACAGCATTATATTACGCTAACAGAAGCAGTAAATGCTAGATTTCTCATTACACATAAAAGTGATTTTTTTCTGACTTAAAACCAAATGTGAGTTGGTAGGGGCAGTCATAGAGAGAAATGCACTGAATATTCCCATTTGACATAATCAAATACTCAAAAAGCCATAATCAGTAATTACATTAGACATGCAGGTAGGAACAGTAATAGGAAAAGCTTAGTGCCAGCTGGCAAAGCCACACAGGGATTCTGGCACAATACATGCACCCCAGGTCTCTGTGGTTCACTGCCAGCACCCATGTCCCTTGCCTGGGAAAGGAGCCAGCACTTGGTACTGTGAGAGCTGGGCCCCACACTTTATCTGAGATGAAAGTCTTTGGTCCAGCCTGTCTCTGCAGCAGAGCTCAGGAAAAAGGATACATACCCAAGAAAATTTCAGAGAGTAGTTTCTGTTGGAGGAGAGAAAATCTAGAAAGACACAATTCAAGCTAAAGTCCCACTGAGATCCAAGACTGGCCCTTTGTCCACTAATCACATCATAAAATCAAAGAATGGTTTGGGTTGGAAGGGACATTAAAAATCATCAGGCCTCCATCACACATACCTCCACTGCCCTGTAAGGACAGAAGGCTTCTACATTTGTAACACTGTGCATGTTAAGTATTTAAAAAAAAACTTCTGCAAAGAAGACTTTTTATCTTCATCAATGGGTCACTAATACAGACACTTTATAATTTTGATCACACTCCTCTCCTGTACAACTGCTTAAATGGATCGTTTTGCCAAATGCATCTATTTCCTGATATTTTAAGATATGAAAAATATTACATAGGGAATCTTCTCAATTCAGGGATATCACCAAAGAGCATGGATAAATGGTGTTCTGCAAGAATCGTTGATGGCCATCCTAAATTATTTTTGTTTTCAAAAGTAGTTTTGCATTTTTCTACTTGTGGACCACATAAAAAGACACAACTTCATGAGAAACCATTTCAGATTTTTTTTCCTGTTAAACGTGTTTCTTTTTCTAGACCATAAGGGGTCTCCTAAAGGTTAAAGCCTTCATTCTCAGTTTGAGCACCATAACAAACCTGTTCTGTACTGCCTATTCAAATCTCTACAGCCTATTACAGAACACAAAAACATAACTAAGCACAATCTTCAACTACCAGCAACTACAATGTCCTGTTTTATTACTTGTGTTACCTGCTCCTGTACAACTTGTTTCTTAAAAGATTTGACAGCAATAATTCATGGGTTTTTTAACAGTTGAAATTTAGATACATCTAGAATAGGTAGCTAGTATTAATAATAGTAAATAATAGTAAACCTGCCACCTGAAAAAAAATCCCAGCAATAGATTCTATTACAAGTTGCCCTATAATTCTTAGTTCCCCAGAACCCTTTCATAATACTGAAACAATTTTTAATAACTCATAACCCTTTAAATTGCAAAACACTCGTAGAGCAAGTCTTCCACTTCTGTACACAATATTCACTTATAGAGAAGGAAAAAATTTAATTACCTACCATTGTCAACTAAGATTAAGCTTTTTTCATAAGTAAAAACTAAACCATCAACGTGTAAGAGATGAAAGGGTCACCTGAAATGTAAACACTACTTACACCTGCCACAGGATCGTGTGAGAGTAGTGTAGCTATTAAATCATCTTAACTCTTGAAGCTGCTGCTTGGATTTATGCCACAGAAAACTAGCCTACCAAGATACACATTCTTGACCTCAGATTGTTCCCGGAACAAAACTTCTGTTATATGTAAACTCCTTATCTTTGCTATGCTTGTAACTGGTCTGCTAAGAGTAAAAGAATACATCTCTTTTCCCTTAAACTGTATCTAGTGGATGTATCCTCAAATCAAGACTGAAAATTAACTACGCATTTTAAAGGATAGGTCTCAGTAGTATCAAGCCAAACATCGTAACATAGGTTTAAGAAAATCTTCCTTGAACACCTTCCTTGAACATGGTTCTTAAGAGAAAACACCTTTAACAAGATCACAGAAAATACCTTTGCCATTAATATTCTTGCCTTACTTTCACCTCCTGGTTTACTCTGTTATTACTCTCATTCATTGCATCTCAAAGAGCCTGGCATCAAGTTAAGAACATCAGGTGCTCTTAAAAAGGTTATTTTAAGATGTTATTCCCTCTTCTAGTTCTTCTGTAAACTGACATTTGTTATTTCAAAGTAAGGCCTTACAGCTTCAGTAAAGTGCAGTACCTTTATTTAGTACACACACAGTCTGCCCACAATTGCAATTTACTGTCTCTAACCATTTCTCTTTTACAGGAAAAGTGTTAGGAAGCAAATAGCCTGTGCCCAACCTTTCTAAACTAAACACTGTCACTCCAGATAGGTACCACACTTTACCAGCCACCATAAATAGAATGCAGAGCTTGAGAAGCCCTAAATCCAAGATCTATTTTTCCCTTTAGCATTTGGCCCTCTTTCCATTAGCATTTCATCACAAAATTTCCAGAAGATATTAATATTCAATACTGACAACAAGAAGAAACCTTTGCTTTAGTATCAGTAGCAAAATTATACCTTCTACAGCAGCAAATCTATCAACACACTTTAAAGCAGTTAAATATCACCTGTCCATGCTGGCTCTTAAAGGTTTGGTGCTTCACATCATAGCTGAACTGCATTTACTGCTTGCTGCCTCTCCTTGAAAATATATCAACACACACTTCTGGAAAGGTTCCAAATTCCTAGAACTGCTTTTCAAGTCACCAGAAACACACGCTGAAAGACTGGACTGAAATAGTTTCAGGTCTTAAAACACTTCCAATGCCTAATGCTTTAGTACAGGTCTTCTTAAGCCTACGGGAAAATCTTCACGTCAGAAATGAAAAAGAATACTAGTTGGAGTTGCTTTACTGCTTGCAGCCAACAATTCCATTTCTCCCCTTTTAAGATTTTAATACCACAATTAAAAACAAAACCTCAAAATCCCACATACCTACTTTCATCATAATAGCTCATAAATAATGATCTCGTAAACAGAGTTGTTAAGTTCACATAAGTATATCATCTAAAATACCCTGAATTTGAAGAATCTCTGAGAAGATAACTATATGAGTCATAAACAACCACACTTACATTCCTTTCTTTTTCATACAGGAAAAGAAAAACTTGTTCTTACTTTGGAACAATTTCCACTGATTAAAGTCAAAGTACACATTGTCCCTCCCTTTCGCCATTCTACCAGTAAAAAAAAAATTCTTAAAAATATAGAAGACACTACAAAATATGTGAATAATTCCTACTCACGTGTGAAAATGTGTGCCTATATCAAGCTTCAGATATTTGATAATCCTATTGGAATACATTTTTCTTGTCAACCTTGTCAGATGATTCTTACTAGTTATTTGTTTAACCTCTGTTTGTGTTGAGACATTTACGCTGGGTCACTCCAAAAAGAGTGAGATGTAGTAAAAGGAAAGATAAGGCTGCATGACTAAGAGCAAGGTGAGGACAGTGAGATCTTGCCTTCTCCTTTTAACTGCTGACTCAGTTGCTCATCAGACAGAAGTCTTCATTTTACCTTAATTTATTCTTTGACTGTGGGTAAGAGAAGGGTATTTTCCACAGTCAGCGCTTAAATTGCCTCAAGCAGCCTGAACCCCCTGCCTTCCCACCCAGTATCTCAGGTAACTACAGTGCTGTACTAGCTGAGGCACTCCTACCAATGTGCTATGAAAGAGACTGGGGAAATTATTTGGCTGCACATTCCCATGTCATTCGTTGTGGTTGAGGCATTACAGCTGCTCAGGCTGCTGCCCAGCACACCACTCCAGCTGGATGCCTGCTTCCCCTTTAACCCCTGCCTGCCTGCAAAACATACACATGCTTTCTCTGGGTCATCTCCCAGAGAAAAGCAAGAGAAGGAAATTAAGGAGGAGACAGCTTAATTCTGCACTGAAGATTTAATTGCAGAAATAGCCAAAGCAGTGGTTTCCCCACTGCTCAACCCCATCTAAACTGGCATTGTCACAGCCTCTGCCACTGCACCTCTCAGCCTTACATTCATACTTCCTTCCTCTGCTCAGCACTGGCACACATCCATCTGCGTGGCAAATCAGTTTGGGATGCTCAATAGCTGAGAGCTTGACCATCTTCCTTAGTCAGGGCTGTTACATTTTCCACTGGCTTAACATACTTAACCAGGCTTATGGTACGGTCAGACAAAGGAGAGTGTTAGTACAAGACAAAAAAGAGTAGGAGAATGAAGGGACAGAACAAGAGTATGACTGCAACAGCAACAAACAACTTTAATCATTTTAAACCATCTCTTGGTGGTATAAGAAAAATGTGACAGCAACCTAAATCAACTTCTTTCAGCTAGAAACTGCTGCTGTCATGGCTCTCTCCAGCGTTCTGCAGCAGTAAGAGCCAGTACTACTTAGTGAATCTACTGATAGTCTTTTAGCATTCTGCAAATGTTAATTAAGCTTCAGAGCATTCTATATGAAAGACAACTAAGATTTAAACACTGGATCTCTCTAGCTTTTTCCCCTGGATTCATTAATTAGCATCCATGAATCTTCATCTCAATCTAATTCCTTTTCAAATAAGAAAGAAATTGTGTCTTAGATGAAGTATCTAATTTTACATTTTGCTACATGAAACTAAAACAGTGCTATTTTCACTGCTAAATGCAAAATGTTGAGTCAAATAATGAAGACCAACAGGATTCCATAGTGCTGTAACTGACTGCAGATTGTGGCATGGACAGTTTACTATGGAACCAGAAGCACTGTTACCCATCTGTTCAGACTCTCAGTATTTAAAATGCATGACCATAATCACAAGAATACTTAACTTTCAGAAAACAAAACAAATATCTCCCTCATGACCCCTGTTTCCTGAGTTTTGATTCTGCAGAACTTGACATCACTCATGCTGGAAAATTACTTACCAACAGCAATCAGTTTTTCAAACCTAAATCTCAGAAGCAAGTTTTCCTTGGAAAGCTTCATAAAGAAAATTTTTTTTTAATTTTCTTCTGTGACAGATTTGAACAACAGTGAGTATTTACCAGCATGCACAGAGACCAAAAACACAGGGCAGGTCATCTCTATCTTTCACTAGTTTTATTTGCTAGAATTTCACGATAGCCATAAAATTCTGATTCCTTTTAGCATGGAAAATACATCTTTTATCCCTAGGCAAAAAATGCGTGTTAAACAAACAGAAAACCACCACAAACTTACTCTCTAGTTCTTCCTTCTCAAAATTTGTATTGATAGTAGAGCTGATTTTGCCCATATCTACAACAGCTTCTTCATCGTGACCCTGAAGAAAGAAGACACAAGTTTAAGTTAAAATTCAGTAGAACTATCTTTTTCCTAAATTTCTAAATATGTTCTGAAACAGTATACCAAAGTTTTCTAAACCAGTACATTTTCACCACTTAGAAACTGAGAATGAAAACATCACTGAAAATCTACCCATCCAATTCTTCAAGAAAACATTACCCTATATTGAAGGAAAAAGAGAGTAAATCAACAGACAAGCTAAATACCACGCAATTTGCTTTTTCAGTGCTCTTGATTTCATCGTATAAATGGTTAGGACGCACATTTCAGGAGTGCAGTATTCTTTTAGTTTTGTATTCAACAGCAATCAATCTACTTTTATAAAATAACTGGGAAATTAATAGGAAGTTACATAACTTGACATTCAGAGATCCTGAACTCATCTGCTTAGAGGACAATTCCTGAGATTTTCCAGCACAAATAAGAAGCTTTTGTGAACAAAGGGGTAGCAAAAGGTTACACAACTTGGGGGCCTCTCCTACACCAACAGCTCTGGAAAGATGAAAATAACTGCTTCACTCAGGTTTCAACAGCCAGCTTGTTAACCACATCCCTACCTAATTCACTTTTTTTTCTTAGGCACAAAGTTAAAAAGCAGAAGTTTCAAGAAGACCTGGTCAGATTCCATTACTACTGAGATCACACCACGCATAATGTAAAACCTTAAAACGCTGCCTTTTGCTCAGTCTTGACAGAAATTAACTGAGCAGCAGAAATCTCAATCTCATCTCAGACCTGACATCAAAAATAACATTAAACTTGCCTTTCTGCATGTGTTTGCATTCCTTAGAATACAGTCCACTTTTAACAGCTCACAAATTACAGCCTCCTGACAGAACTGGTTCTCCAAAAGACCCACAGCCTAAGGGTAGTGCTTTACATCCAAGTATAAGGGCACACTAACTGCTAAAGATTACTGTCCCTGCTCTTTCTGCTCCCTTGGGCACATGCTTTTTTCCTTAAACCAGACCTAACAACCATGGCATCAGATAAAAAGTGCTTAAGCAATAGATTTTATGTTTTTAGCTGTTTTAATAACAACTTAATTAGTTTTCCACTGGATCAGTTCACTAAAGTGACTTTTCCTGAGGAAAAAAACAGAAGCCTAAATCCGGAGTCTTACAGGGACTGGGAACCCTAACATTGTTGACACTCACCTAAACTTTGGTCTTAGAATTATGCAATTGCTTTATATATAGAACAAATTTGTCATCTCACAGGAAAGCGACAAGGATGAAAAACAACATACCTGTTTAACAGGTTCAAGCTAAAACAAACTGTAGCAGGTCCCACCCCCAGAGAAAGCTGGTTTTGGACATGTAGCTCCTCAGTCTTAATAAAAAAAGATATTTACTACAGTGTATTGTGCACACATACAAACACACACCAAAATAAATCTAAATTTTAGTTTGCCTATTGGGGAAAGGAGATTAAAGAATATGAAGATGACAAACACCACATACTGGGAACAAAAAAGTCAGATGAGGTTTAAAAAAAGGTTAAAGACAGTTAGACCGCAAAAAAAAAACAACAGCAGTTGGCACTATGTAAATAAGCAAGAATACAAGAGAAAAAAAGAGTGGCACATGGCAGAACAAGCCTCTGAAAACTAAATAAAGGTTGACTCTGAGTTGTGTCCCTAAAAATAGGGTTTTCAAGGAAGGCATTACACCATAACCTAAACTTTGTCACTACTGCTGCATTGCAAAAGTAGTTTTTCATGTAGGGTAGAAAAAAATCAAAATTCCTGCACACTTCACACAGCTACAATTAAAAAAATTGGTGTGATTAAACCAAAGTCATGTCTGTTGGACAAATCTGTGAAAATGTTACAAGGACCTATTAATGAAGAATTGGCAGAAATCTGAAAAGTGTCATGGTAAGATGATGGGAGAGTGATGGGGGGCAGGAGAAATAGTATTTCCTGTCTCCTACACAACAAAATAAACTATATTGTAATACACTCCAGTTCACAGAAACAGATACACACAGTAATCTTGAACATTACCATTAAACTCCAAATAGAGATGGATATAGATGGAAGAATCACAAATCCTCTAAACTATCTCATTTTATCACATGTGAGAGAAAAAAAAAAACCAAAACTAATAATAGGAAAATTGCTATCAAAACCTGTTCCATAATTACCTTCATTGATATAGCCACAGACTGCTGAAAAATCCTGTATCTAAATACACCCATCCTCAACAGTCCTTTTAGGACCCTTGAAATCTGGCCAAACACAGAGTTTTTGAGCAATAAAGGAAGACAAAGTTTTTCTCCAGATTATACAAACTACTGCATACCAATAGAAAACTACATACACACTGCAGAAAATACACACACAAGAAAAGATTTTTATCTCCCAATAACATTTTGAGACAGTATTTGCTGTATGCCCTACATCATATTATGAATATTTATCATCCTTTGTTTTAGTAAAAGAGGTTCTTTGCCAAACTCAAACATATAGAAGCAGTCTTCAAAAACCACATAATGTGTAAAGTAATATGACTTTTAAGATTAGATTACAGGAAGGCATGTGTGCCCTTGCAAATGGTTCTATCACTATCTCAAAGTACTCAACATATGCAAAGACTCTTCCAAGAATAAACCATCAACAACCACAAATATCATACATGAAGAAAGCATATAATTTACAGCCTTTGTTCAGGAAAACACAAAGCATCATTTTAACATATCTGTTTGCAATGCTGAGAGCAAATCCCAGTATGAGATACTTTTGCCTTAGGTCAGGTAAAAAAACCAAAAATATTCAAATACGCTATAAAAGTAATTCCAAACTACAACCTTTCCCTGGTTAAAAATAAAGTCTCTAGGGCACACGTTTCCAGTAATTCTAGATCTATCATGTCAGTTGAAGGTACAAAAGCGAGGGAAAACTATTACAGTTGCCATTTTAGTTCTCTCTTCTACTTTCTGAACTTCTTACATACATAAAGAGCAGTGGGATTGTTGAGAACTTGTCAACTTCCCTTTTTTAGGCACAGAGAACGACTTGACCTTAAAGCAAGCATTCCTCTGCAGTTTACCAGCCACTTCATGTGAAACTTTACATGCAATAATCCCACAGATGCCCAAATACAGCTGCTGAAGACGAGCCAAAGTAAAATTCAAGACTTAGAATGTATGTAACTTTCATTTCCAGTCAAGAGACAGAACAACTGAGAAGGGAAAAAACCCAACAGAAGCAGCAACTAAGGTACCCCAGAGAAAGATTAAGTCTTCATGTTTGTCTTTTTTCTTTTTTTAAGGAGATAGTAATTTATAAAAACAGAACAAATCCAGCATACTTCAAATTGGGGGGGGGGGGGAAGTAAAAGTACATTGTATTAAGATACACTACGTATACTTTTTCCTAACACAAACATACTGTAGAAACAACCCTCCAGTAAAACCTTCATATTCAGCCAGAGGTGCCTACATACACTAAAACCTGTCTTCTCAGCTTTCTAACTCTCACCAGCATGAATATGAAATCCCTTTTCAACTGCTGGAGATCAGATCAACACTCTGTGTTCTACCAGACTTCCAGTAGGATTCCTCTTGCCACCTCTGGTTTTTGAATGTTTTTTCTCAGTCCAGGAGGAAAGACTAATTCCCTTTGCAGACAAACGAGCACCCAGAAACTCACTTCAAGTGTTAGAAATTAACACTTCACCTTGTCAAACATCTGTCATCATTTAGTACAGTACACTTTTTATATCTACAATATTAGTGCTACATGTTTTTTAAAAGTGCTGTTGAAAAAAAAAGAGTCAATCCTAAATTGCACGAACCATGAAGGAAAGCTCCTAAAGTTTGGAAGAACTGACAACCTCCAGCAGTGTTAGCTACCACACAGTGGACTAGCACAAACATGACGCACAGAGTATTAAATCCAAAGGCAAGTTTCCACGGTCATCTGTACAAGCTCTTCTCACCATGCAACTCACTTAACCTTATGCAGTCACATACACGACAGACTTCAGACAGGCACGCTGCCAAAGTGCATCACTGAATAACCACTTCCAAGACAGACAACTTGCTAGCAGCACATTTTTAAGGTACCTGAAATACAGTTCAGTCAATTCATTTCTGGTGTTAGACAGTGATCATAAATGGCTGATACAGCTAACCGTAAACCTTTGAAATCTACAAGCCATTCAGTAATTGTTTTGAGAATAATTCGAGCTCAACATTTAAGAACATCACTTAACTAAGCCAATGTTCATGTGCTCCATTTACACTCTCTCAGATCAAAGTTCTTCCCCAGCAGAATTACTGAGAGACTTGCAGCACCAGAAGAGACAGCACTAGTGCTCATGGAAATAAGTAAGTAGGCTGTGGGAGAGGGCAAAAACAAACAAAAAATCCCACATCCACCATCATCCCTCCTCTCTCACCCCCAGAAAAAAATTACACTACCACTTTCATGCTACAAAGAAGCTTTGCTTCAGCATTTATTGAAGTAGGTGCAAATGAAGAAAAAAAAAAGTAAGAAAAAAAAAACCCAAAACCAACCAATTAAGAAAACAACTAACCCCAACTCATGGCAGGGTAGAGAGGGGATGTATTCATATCTACTTTTTTCCCATATACATCTGTCCTTGGCCAAGAGTGTAGTAGTTCTTATTTTAATAACTGCATACACCATCACAGTGAACCTACATACTGTTTTATGACTGTAACTATAACCCAACCTCTCTGGTTTGAAGAGAAAGCAAGTAACTTCCCCTCTCCTTCCCACAAGAACCCCTGGATACATCTCCACTTTTGTAGAGACACCAGATCCGGCAGACAGGATTTAGCTCTTAGGCTGGAATGTGGCACCAACAAGCCGTTCCCCCCAAAGCAGGAGCACACAGACCCAACTGGCAAATCTCTATAAGCATGCTACTGTAGATTTACCAACTAAGATCAACATCACATTTGTTCTTCATATACTGCTCTTTCTTCCTTCATCATCAGTATATAGGAGAGCAGTTAAGCTGGATCAAACCACCCATCCAACACAACAGTAGAGGCCTACAGCAACAAGTGTAAACCTAGGAAGCATAGCCTAAGCAGGATTTCTGTTTCATTATCAGCCCTCCTTTGTTGGATCTGCATTCAGAAGACAGCCATCAAGGAAGGCTCCAGTGATCAAATCAAGCAAAAAATTTAAATAACAGAATACTTCCAATATTGCTCTGCTTCAAAAATAAAGGTTTAGCTCAAGAACCAATGAAAAAGAAACCCTTCATTTTGCCCATACATCTCAAAGATAACCAAGGAGGAACTACAAAACCTCAGTTTGCAGTTGTATCCAGGTTATGTGGATGTATATATAAAAAATATTTTAAAACTGACAATTTTCATAGATAGATAGATAGACTAACTCATTTGTTTTGTTACATAGCTATTGAAATATATTGTTCAAAATAATTAAGAACCAGCAAGGCAATTCATGATTCATTTTCACAGCCACATTTCCAAAGCAGTCTGTTTCAGAAGCCTCCATTTCTGTTCTAAGCACACATAATACTCCATGTCGTTCGGAAGTAAAATACATTTCCAATTTATAGAATGCACATACAGACTTCTCTCTATCCACACAACCTCCCAGAACTGCAAGTTAATAACCACTAATAGTTCGGGAAGGGGAGAAGAAGGGAGGGGGGGAACAGACAAGACCAATGTTCTAATCCTACAAAATTAGGAGATAAGTCTACCAGTGACAGCAACCCTGAAAGTGATAACAAAAGAAACCAGAAAAATATATTTGATAACACCATCTTTGATTACTGTATGAAGAGTTCAATGATAATCATTCTACCTCAGACAATCATCAGGTCTACCCTACAGCTCTCCCACTGCTACTCATACACAGCACTGAGCAACCTTAGTTAAGAACGAGTAAATTAGAAAGGGCTTTTTGACATGGTTTACCTGTAGGAACGACTAATAGCACCACTTGGTTAGTTCTAAATATATTGTTTTACTTCTTTCAAACTGAATCTGCTTTTAAACCAGAAGTAAGGTGAGCCCACGGTGGGAAGGAGGGCAGGCATCTCTGGTTGTTGCCTCCTTTAAGGACAGTCAGGATATGAAAAATTAAAGTTCTTTCTAAATAACAGTAAATGAAGGTATTGCCCAGTCCATTAAATAGTCCTATAGATGCATCTGAAGTAAGTTCTTTGGCCACAGCCTCTACACAGCAATACTGTATCTACAGAAGTTGCCAGAGTGATGAAACACTACCAGTTCTAAATCAAGCACATCAACCTAACAGCCAAGGGAAAATGCACCAAATATAAATGAGCCCTGCCTCATTTTGTCACAGTACAATTTTTAGCTGGCCTTGCCCTCTAAATATATACGGATGAGAGTACAATTAATAATAATTCACAAACAGAACACTTGCCAGGTTTAAAATAGGAAGCATACCGTATTGATGGGTTCCCCCTTAGTTGTATTTTCTATGGTCTCATTTGCACAGGAGCAGCTGCTTTCCAGATTTTTTTTTTGCTACTATCTTAGCACAGTGTATTGCTCAAGCACTACAGTAAAGACTCTAGTACAGCTCTATGGCTTTAGTGTCACCACACACGCACATACCCCCTTTTCTTGTGAATTTTATCTGTGGTTGTACAATGACTATTGTATACAATAGTCCTCACATGTAAATGAAGATCCATCCTAATCAAAGCAACTCAGAGCCTCGCCTGAAGGTTTAACATTTAGATTTCAGCAAGACCACAGCCATAACGAAAGAGGTTAGAAATACTTAGACAAGTTTTTCTAGCCTACTAATCCTCTAATTAGCTGCTCAGCTTACCCTACTAAATACATCTGACCAATCTCCTTCTAGGAGACTTACAAGAAACACAGCAGCTATACAAACCTTGTTTGGACAAGTATGTCCAATAGACATAAACAGACTTCAGTCAGACTCTCCACAAGTTGCATTTTACTTTTACTTTCCAAAACTCTATGTGGATGGCAGTAAAGACATGTATATGTGCTACTTTAAAAACACCACAAAACCCAAACCCTTTCAGGAAAAATGACTCTAAACATGTTAATGTTTTGCTTCTCATACCACTGAAATCTAATGTTTATAAGTAGTTTTATCTCAATACTTCTAGCAGGTGTTACTCCAGCCAGGGTGACACTGAGCACCACAACCTGCAAGAGAAGCCATGTCCCATCCCAGACAAATCAAACACATCTCTGAACAGTAAACAAAGTGTCTGTGTTAATCAGACCAGAACATGAAACTGGGAGAAAAAGTCAAAAAGAAAAGGAAGCATAACACCAAGAGACTGGTCACAACTGTGAATGGCTGTCAACTGTGACACACCACAGCAATTCGTAAAAAAACCTGGGTTAGAACAAACGCAAGAAAAAAGGATGGCTTATTTCCTAGCAAAGTATGACTAAAACACAAGTAAATACTTGATTAAAATTAGAAGCCCATTTGAAGTCAATGTGAGCATCCTGCAAGCCAGAAAATTTACCATAACTTACCAATTAATTTAAAATTATTTATTTGCATAATCTTAGCAAATAATGTCACCAATCCAACACAAGATATCAAACTGCATATCTAATATTATAGTAGCTATTTTACAAAGTTGCTTTTTATCACTGCCTCACAGGACTAAATTTCATTCAAAAAAAATCTACATCGCCATTCACTTAAATTTCTGAAATTTAAGTTAAAAAAAGTTAAAAACAGTTAAAAAAAGCAGAAGTACCAGAGTCCTTATAACAAGCCACCTCATATCATTACCTAGTCTTCTAGGCATATGCATGCTTCATAGAGTGCTGTGTCCAGAGCCAAAAGTAGCATCACAATGAAAATCAAAAATCGATCACTGTTCTACAGAGACCCTTACAAACAAAAGGCCACTGCAATCTGATGCATTTTAACATGTCTAAATCAAACTCTTATGCTCACACAAGGAAATAGAAAATTTACTTGTCGTTTTATAAAATTTATATAAAATAATTCAGGAATCTGTAAAGCTTTACAGCTTAGGAAAATTCCATTCCCTAAGTTTTAGTTTCCAGGAAACTCTTAAAGTAGTAAACCCTGTAACAACACTGCATTGCAGTTACATGGCAGTGGTAACAGCAACCCATACAAGTGCTAAGCAATAGCTTGTAATACTAATATTAGAATTGACTGCTTCATTATACAAATCCCCACAAATGGAGTTTTTTATCTGTGCCACTGAGGTCTGAAGAAAATGCTATCTCCATGATCATTTTACCTCAGTTACATAGCTCATTAAGTTCCCTTTTTTTTTTGGTCAAAAAAAAACAATCAATAGATTATTTCAAGATTCACTACCAGAAACATCCCTGCTATACTTGCATAGAATCACTCAAAGCCACAGCTGATAACCTTCAAATTAAAAAAGGCTGACTCAAAATAATGCAAAAGAAAAATAAAAAATAACCCAACACAAAACACTCAGCCACTCTCAAAATCTGGTAGTATGCTCTCACAATTGTAAAAGTATATTTTCTTTCTGAATTAAGCTGGTTACTATGATTAAGCAATTTCAACAACAGAGCAAATATCCTCCCTAATACAGAAATCTGTACTCAAAGTATTATTTCTATCACCAGATCTTTCAAAAATTTCTTCCACAACTGGTGAGTCTAAGGTAGCACACCATTCTGAGACACAGCTGTTACATATCACTTGCACCAAAGCACGTTTGAGCCGTTATTAAGTAATACAGCTGCTATTTACATACAGGTTGCATTTTCTTCCCTTGACGAGCTTCTTCCATGCTGATGTGCAGAAGCGGAGAATGCCCTTGTACGAGACCCTGTAATGAACCTCCCAAGAGATCAGAGCCTGCGCATACATGACTGCTTTAGCTCGCTCTGCTTGACACAGATGTACTCCGGGAAATTGCTCTCCAGCCAATCGCTCCCGCTCCAGTCTCTCATCTCCCAGGCCACTGATTACAGCTACTGCAGGGTCGCACAGCAGCAGAATGGGCAAGGCGGCGTGCCTTCAATTCCAGCTCAGAGAATACCAAAAAAGGAACTGAAACAGAGTTCCAGACTTAACATTTTCTGTATCAGCAGCTGCTAAGAACAGCTCCAAGATAATATTTTTGCTCTGATCCAAGACTTCATTAGCACTACAAAATGAAAACACATTTGTACCTCAGGTCCCAGAACAGAACAACCCAGAAGTCAAACATCTGCTAAATGTGTTTATTGCTGCATTATCAACCTTTCACTGAATATCCATTATAAAGCAGGTGGTTTTTTTTACACAAGCCATATATTCTTGTTTGACAAAATAAACCAGGGCTTCCTAAAAAGAGAACCCCTCATTTATTTTTTTTCCTGTTGAAGAGGTAAAAAAGCTTTGTTGTTAGCTGCAATTAACCTCATGTCTGCCGCCTGAGTAAGATGGCTCTCTGTTCCAGGTATGATGTGAGTAGCAGTACTTTTTCCTCACTTAAGCCAACCTTAGAAAAACGCAACCTTCGCTCCAGCAGATCAAATTCAGAGCTTCAGTTCGCTCTTTCCCTCTTCATCACTCATATACCTTAATCTCCTTGTCCCATCATAAAATGATGGGAAAACCGGCTCTTTAAGGTGTTATCCATAAGTTAACCTTCATGACACGCCACTGCCTTCCTTGTTTTTATTTCTTTCATTCCTACTTCTTTTATGACGAGAACTCTAGTAATGAAGCTGGACTGGTGCCATGCCAACGAACAAACAACTTGGACAAAATAAAACAAGTAACATACTGTTCATAAACTTGGTGCAAATACCACTAGCCACATTGTGCAACTGTGAAGACTGTATTTATCACCTAGCTGCAGAGAAACAGAAGGCCACATTCAGTTCCTCTCACTGTCTTTCTCAGTCCAGAAAATTCTGGACTAGAGTAATACCTCAATAATTCATAGACTACAAAAAGTATTCTCAGATAGTGCTGACAAGAGTTTAAAAGTAGTTGGTTTCCACTCTGGAAATATATGTACACTCTAAAATATGTATGCATCTTTTCACTTCCAAGCTCTTGAAGGTCTCTCTGCTGCCATATGTAAATGACCATAAACTAAATGATTCATACAGGAAGCACAAAGTCAAACAAAAATATCAGATACCCTAACTCTTAGTGCTCTCTTCTCAACTGTGCATCCTAAAACAAACCTGTTCTTTTCCTGATGCAGAGCACAGATACGTACAGTTCTTCACCTGCACAGATGAATACTGAAACAGCTCTGCTGAATTGTGTCCTGGTGTTCTGACTCTCCCGTATTTCAATGCACTGTTTCTTAGCATAAATCCATACTAGAAGTAATTCAGTTGCTACAAGTTCAAAAAGATGGTTTGTTTAGGTTGAGGGTGGGTGTATGACGGGGAAAGAGGCTGCCTATTCTTTTGGAATAGAATAAGTGGGGTGGGAATCACAGGTTTGATTTTTTTTTTTATTATTATTCTTTTTATGAGTTTGGGAAAGAATACTTGCTTTGTTTGGAAACTTACAGAAACTTACAGAAGCTTACTGAAATCTCTTTACAGGCTGTAGTCAACCAATTCCTAGTTAACAGTCACTCAATTTTGGAACAAACAAACAAGAAAAAAACACTCAGGAGCTGTATTCGTTTTTTAAAAAGCAGAAAGCAAAGAACATGTTCACGAAGAGCCAAGCTGAAAAATCCAACACTCCAAAATATAAACGTGTTTTTTTCAAACAGATGGAAGGTTTTGTCTTTTAAGTCCTATACCAAAACACTTTGTGGATAAACATCTGCTCTTCCCTAAGAATAAATATCAGGAAAAAGCTTTGCATTAAATGGAGAACAACACAGCAACTTCAAACTGCAACTGTCTTAACATGTTTAACTATAGAAGTATTCCAAAACAAACTGTAGGCAAATATATTCAAAATTATCACATCCTTGAACATGTTCAGTGACAACACTCTGAGAACTCAGCAGAACTATTTGTGCTGCAGCAATATTTTAGCCATGTGCTTTATGCTGCAAAAGAATCTCTGTGAAGTCTATGAGGACTTTTTTTTTTAAATAAAAAGAAAGATAAGTAGCTATCAGGAAACATACATTTTCTTTATCAATATATCCTTCTTAATTTTCACTTTTATACCCCTTCAAGCTACACTTATTTGATCTTATCTCAGTCTATAAAATCACATCTTTGAAAGACAGGTCCAAAAGAGTAAATATCTCTTATCAAAAAAAAATTCTTTTGAGCTCCTAGATCTTTTCATCTTTTCACAAGCGATATAGAACTATGATCCCAGTCCATCATAAGTGGCAGTGAACTGCCTTACTGCGGGGTCTGCAGAGTGTCTAGCAGGCAGAGCTAATATGCCATTCTGAAATGGCAGGACATTTAAAGCAGCTGCAGTAAGCAGGACTGAGCCCTCAGCAGAATGTACCACATGAGCTCCAGTCCAGTTGCTATCGGACAGAGCCAGATATGAGCGCAAGGAGACTGAGTGTTTCTTTGCTTGCAAAGAGGCCATACTGACATACCCATACACCTGGCCCCGTAAAATGGTAGACCTAGTATGAGGTTTCTATTGATATTTTAAAATTCTGTTTTGGGGGGTGAGGATTGGGGTGTTACGAATTGCACCCAAACTCAATAATCCAATTGCACCCATAATCCAAACTCAATCCTTCCTTGTATGAACAAATCAGAGTACGGAGTTGGACTTGATGACCTCAATGGGTCCCCTCCAACTTGAGATATTCTATGATACTATGACCATCTTTTCCAATACTGCAGCCCCAAAAAAAACAACAAAGGTTTACTGCTGCCTTTCTTCATGCATCTGAACGGGCAGAATTTAACAAACTCAAAGCACCTCTCTTTAGAAAACAATATAAAAACCAAGAAATACTTGTGAGACAGCAAGACAATACTTCTAAATGAGGCTTTATTTTGGAGGGGGCAAATCTGGCCCAGGTCATGGGGGAGTCAGGAGAGAGGCAAGGTGCCAGGGGATTAAGATGACGCAGGGGCAAGTTGTATGACACAGTCTAATGTTAGTATGTCAAATACCACTATGGATGTGTCCTAGTTAGAACAGCTGGGACCACTTCATCATTGTATGGGTGTAACCCAAAACTGTGTATTCTATAGCCTTCCATGCCATTTCCCAGAAACTGTTATCAATGAACCATTTACACCATCTGCCCAGAGCAGGCCTGACTCCTCAGGCTATAAACTGGGGGTTAAGAGGCCTGTGAGATAGGAGGGTGTTCTTGTCCTCACGCCCATTGAGGAACCCCCCGCCCTGAGGGAAGTACTGAGCATTCCTGCCTGAACTGGAGAATATATAATCTTGGAGTCTTGGAACTTTTGGAACTACTCGTGGGATCCAGAGGAAGACTGCAGATCACCGCTCTCAACCAGACTGCAGATCACCACCCTTGACCAGACTGCAACAGCACTCTCACCAACAGGTTTTCCCCTCTCCTTTTACTTTGGACTCAAGGGGCCCAAAGAACACCACTCTGTTCATGCCCCAGGGTGCTGGGTTATACATTTGGGTTTTGTGGGTTAAAACCAATTGTTTGTCTGTATAATCGTACTTATTGTATTATTTTATTAAATTGTTATTCTGACTTATAATCTCTCTTTTGAGTTGGGTTCATTTCCCCTGCTGGTTTACCATTAAACCAGCACAGGATGGTTTTGTTCAGCTTCTTATTAAATGGGAACCTACTAACTCATATTAAGAAGAACAGCTTCCTAGGAGTATCTTATTACAAAGAAATTAAATCTAAGGTATACCTCCAAAGAGATGTTATTACTTTAGCAAGGGAACACAGAGACTTTTGCAGACAGTGGCTCATCATTTAATGAATTAAAGCTAGCCATAAAATCCAAAAGTCTGACTGCCTTCAAGTATTTTTCATAAAAAAATTTTCACATAATAGCTAGTTGCCAAGGCATACATCTGCATAGCACACTTCAAGCTTGCCTCAGCTTGTATCAGCACATACACGTGGAACTGGGTGTTTCCAAAAAAAAAAAAAAAAAAAAGGAAAGAATACAAAAAAAAGATGTATTCTATGCAGATATTCTCTGGTGTATTGTCGCAGTAGTGGACTCTTGAGTTTCACAGCACATTGCAGGAGAGCTGAGAGGAGCCACCGGGATGCTGAGAACAAGCATGAATGAGGCAAGATCACTAGCTTAAGCCCTCCTGGAATTATACAATTACACATCGTTTGGACAGCTGAGAACTTACTCTCTAGAGAGGATACCACTGAAATTTATAATCCGAAACCTCATTAACAGTGAGATTACTATGCTTTCTACTGTACTATGTACTACTTCATTAATCACCCCACAGCCCTGATCTGCATACACTGATGAAGCAGAACAACAAGAGATGTGTGTAAAGCTTTTGAGTACTTATTCCTGGACTCAAAAACATCCCTCAGCAGAGAGGGATTAAAGTGACCATCTTCAAACAGAACCCCCCCAGAATTTCACTCCAGTATGTATGAGCATGAGGTCAGCACACATATGGCAGTGAGCCAGGCTAGGGGGGATGGGTGATTTGATTTTTGGGAGTTTGAGGGGGTTGGGTTTTTACTCTTTGGTTTTCTTTTTTTTGGGGGGGGGGGGCCATGTGGTATGGACACACACACAGAAGGATGAGGATAATTTCCTAAATTCAAACCTGCTCACTTTACAATATATTCCTCATCACTTGCCACATGTTTAAATGTTTTACAATCGCTTGTATAAGTATGTTGAATCATAGAATGGTTTGGGTTGGAGGGGGACCTTGAAGCTCATCTAATTCCAACCCCCTGGTGTGGACAGGAACACCTTCAACTAGACCAGGTTGCTCAGAGCTCCATCCAACCTGGCCTTGAACATCTCCAGGGATGGGGTAATCTGTTCCCTGGGCAACTTGTTCCAGTGCCTCACCACCCTCACAGTAAAGAATTATTCCAGATATCTAATCTAAACCTACTCTCTTTCAGCTTGAAGCCATTCCCCTCGTCCTGTCACTACATGCCCTTGTAAATAGCCTCTCTCCACCTTTCTTGTAGGCTCCTTTCAGGCAATGGAAGGCCACAATTAGGTCACCTTGAAGCCTTCTCTTTTCCAGGCTGAACAATCCAGTTCTCTCAGCCTTTCCTCATAGGAGAGTTGCTCCATCCCTCTGATCAATTTTGTGGCCCACCTCCAGACTCGCTCCAACAGGTCAATGTCCAAATACTAAACATTCATCCTCTAGACTAATTTCCCAGAACACATGGCATAGAAGCAAACAGCTGATGAGTCCAGATATGAAATAGCATAATAAGGGGCAGATGATTTTATCTTGTTTGTATAGACATTATTTGAAGTACAGGCACAAGAAAGCTTTTTCCTGACAGCAAACTGAGGAGGAAAATAGAAAAGGAAAAGAGAAAAATAAATTTTTAAAAAGTAAAACCATCCAATTATTCGCTTAGGGCAGATTCTTCAAATACAACCAAACCAAGCTACACCCACAAAGAACAGTTCCCTGACAAGACCACCAACTACCAGCAGTTAATAAATAAAAAAATTATTCTTTCAATGAATGCTGCAATTTCTGAATATTTACATACATGTTTTTCTCTCCACAGCAAAGTGAAAGACCATGAATCTCACCAATTCACATGAATTCAAGCCTTAACTCTTCACCTTCAGCTTTCCCTGTGTCTCAAGTTCTCCATTTATATAACTGCATCCCAGTCAAATCAAGTATCTCTAAATAACTTACTGACATGTTTACTCTTAGAGTGAACAAAAATGACTACCTACAGATCAAAACTCAGCAAGCTATAATGGGAACGTAAGGCAATGTTTCCAACATTAGTAGCAGGCAACTGATACAGCAGGAGGAATCAGCAATCTGCTGGCCCACGACATTTCTTTTTTAAAAGAAGGCAGGAAGAATGGAAGTAAAGCTCCAGGTCTGCTAATGACCACTGCAATCTGAAGGAGGGCAGAATTCCATCATAAATTTTTAACTTGCTAAGTGCTGTAACATACAGAATATTCAGGTGCTGTTATTTGCAGATTATTTTAATAAAATGTAAAAAAAAAAATCCACATATTACATCTCCCAAGTTATGCTGAGTAACTTCAAGGTATCTGAAATCTACTTTTATCAGGCATACCAGTTAGCCTATTACCACTGTGACATGTTGAATGTCAGCTAGTCATCAGTGTATTAGCAAGTCTTGAACTTTGACAAATATCACCCTGCTTACTTCAGAAAAGTAGCATGACACACTTGAAAAGAAACCAAAAGTTCTCTGCTACTGTCAATTTGCAGACAGTATAGACACTTGTAACCGAACAGAAAAGGCTCAATTACATAAAAAACAAGGCTGGGCTGGTTGCAGCCATTGATGCTGCACACACAAAGTCCTGAGCAAGGGGAAGCTACACAAGCAGCCTGTAATTGTGAAAGCAAAGTTCTTCAGGAGAAGAACAGATGGGAAGATCCAAGAAATTGTTAGTGCCTTGGCTTTTGTGGCATAAAAGTTTTTGTTTTATTCAAAATTTTTTAAATAAAGACAAGGTGTAAAATGAGGTGAAATAATAATAATAAAAAAAATCACTAGCATTGGTGGTTCAGTGGTAGAATTCTCGCCTGCCACGCGGGAGGCCCGGGTTCGATTCCCGGCCAATGCAAGTTGGTCCTTTTAGGGATGTGATTCTGTCCCTCTACTCTGCCCTTGTGAGACCCCACCTGCAATGCTGCATCAGGCTCTGGGTCCCCAGCACAGGAACGACATTGACCTGTTGAAGAGAGTCCAGAGGAGGGCCACCAAGATGATGAGAGGGATGGAGCAACTCTCCTATGAGGAAAGGCTCAGAAAATTGGGATTGTTCAGTCTGGGAAAAAGAGAAGGCTTCAGGACGACCTAATTGCAGCCTTCCAGTACCTGAAGGGAGCCTACAAGAAAGATGGAGAGAGACTATTTATAAGAGCATCTAGTGACAAGACGAGGGGAATGGCTTCAAACTGAGAGTAGGTTTAGATTAGATATCTGGAATAATTCTTTACTGTGAGGGTGGTGAGGCACTGGAACAAGTTGCCCAGGGAAGCTGTGGGTGCCCCATTCCTGAGGTGTTCAAGACCAGGTTGGATGGAGCTCTGAGCAACCTGTCTAGTTGAACATGTTCCTGTCCATGCCGGGGGGTCTTGAACTAGGTGATGGTGCCTTCCAACCCAAACCATTTTATGATTCTGTAATTCTGATTAGAAGTAAACATGTATCTTAGTTAATATTCATTTCAGAAAGCTAACACTGTCAAGTTCTGTTTCAGTTTGTTGGGTGTTTTTTGACGTTTTTGTTTGGGTTTTTTTCCAGCTTCACAAGTTTAATCAGCTTATGGGATAGGAGACAGGGCAAAGTGAGAATGACACCTCCCCTGCAGAGATCAGGATCTAGTTAGTCCAGCTCACCCCTACCATGAAGCCATATCTTAAGATGTGTACTTTCTTGCCAAAATTTCTTCCACTTTCCTCTTGCAATTCTCAAGTACAACAGAGTATCTTATATGTCTGAAAAGTCTAAAATAACCTTTATAAGAGAAGACATAATTAGACAAAAATCTCTCAGATCTTGAAACTTCTAGGAGCCAATCTAAAGGGATTGGCTTTAGAAGGGCCACTGAGGGGACATTTAAAAGGGGATCCACTGTGTTCCTTATTTGCCCTGCCTAACATCACGTAAAGCTATGCAGCTGAGCTCCTTTAGTTTCTGTTCAAAGAAAGCAAGTAGCTGATTTTCTGATGTACTAAGAAGTGTAATGTTTTCACTATGTCTGACTAGGAGGTTCTGAGAGAAGTCAGTTTAAAAGGTGTTGATTCTGACACAACTGATTCATGTATGCCATTGCATATGATACTAATTTTACAAGAAAGTTCAGTTCACAAAATGCAAAGGGAAACCGAGACAGAGATCTAAAAATTAGCCAAAAAAAGAAAACCTAACTCTAGCTACTTCATGCTTTGTCTCAAGGACAAACTACTGATACTGTTTGTAGTATTTTATTATTTTTTCATTTTGTGAATAACTATGTAGAGGACAATCTACAATACAGTATTTTTAAGAAAGGCCCACATACTTTTCTTGTAAAGAGAAAAAAAAAATGCCGTAGGACTCTTATTGTAAATTTACGACTTGAGGGGCTATTTAGTAAGAAAAGTTGACCACATCCAACACATGGAAGGCAAATTAGTTGCTCTTGATTTGTTTAACACTTAGAATTCTCTGCTTTAGAGAACTTTAACATCATTTGCATGGGAGTTCTAACCAGTCAAGAACTACTAAAAAGGGTGCTCTGTAAAAATGCATTTTTAATTACTTTAAAATAAGCAATAGAAGTTACCCAGCTTCCTAATAAAGCCATAGACTACACTTCCATGCACCTTAATCTGTACACTGCCATCTAGTAGCACAAATACAAGTTAAAGATTGATTTTAAGTGAAATTGGAGCATGCACAACAAAGAACTTAGTCTTTTGGCTTTCACAATGACTTCTGGAAGAGAGACAATTATGCAGCCTTGCATAAAGTCTACCCATAAAAATTCTACTGCCATGATTTTCTTGTAAGGCAAATTTGAACTTGCAGAGTAAACTTACACCAGCCATGCTCCATGAGATGCAACTACAGCAATTCTGACTAGCCCTAGGAACTCTAAGGCTGGCATCCATAAATAAACGTCATGGCCCTAGACACAAAGTCCCTGCCTGCATTCTCTGCCTGAACTTGAAAAGAGATTCAACACCTTTAAGATGTCCTTACAACCACAACTGATACTTTTAACAGATAGAAAAATAAAATACCAAGTCAAATACACAGTAAACCAAACATTAAGACAAATACATAAAATACATCATCCAGATTGGACACCTAAGCAAAAGACCTTCCAGCAATATGAATCAAATATGCTACATCCAATAGCTACAAGAACTTTACCTTAACATTTGTAATTCAGGGTTTTACAGCTAGCAGGGAAATTTTAAATGCTGACAAAAATGCAAGAGTTGATCTAGACAATGGCAACCGTTCCTGGCAACCAAATGAATTTTCTTCAAATATCAGATAAGGGAAAAAAAAGGAAAAAAACGGCATTATGTTTCTAACTATTTAGAAACTAAGTCTTGAGAATAAGTATTTCTTTCTGATACTATCAAATCTATAGAGAAGCCATCTACACAGAATACAATAATTGCTTTTACTGTGACATAAAATAAGAACAACACAGCTTACAGCCCTGGGGACGTGTTATCATATCAAGTAAATTTCTGCAATCAGATATCTTAATTACGTATGCATTAATACAACTTTAAATGTTCAATTGGGTTTTTCTGGGGGTGAAGAACATCTTTACTTGAAGGTTTTTAGCAATTTAACCAAGCTTTCACCATTCCATGATTCCAAAAGACTGTGTTCTACCTCAAATTGATACAGAAGAGAGCTTGAAAAAATAAACACAAGACATATGAGGAAACAACAACTAAGAGCAGCAATATTGAAACTTTCTCACCTACCGCCAAAACCAACAGGTTAAGAAATATTTAAATAGGAAAAATTTGAATATACTTGTCCTCTAGGCAACTACCCATGTTTCTTGATTAAGTTTCTCATTTGTCTAGATCATATGCATATTATAAGCATATCCATCCCTTTTTCCAGTGTTACTTCACCTAAGTCTGGACACATAGAAAGAAATTAACCTATCCACCAAATTATTTGCTTTTATTCTTACATTAATTCACAGGACTGACTCTACAGAAGAAAATCAACTGCCTGTAAACTAGGTTGGAAAAGTGTCACCAACAGCATGTTGTAAAGATCCCCCATGTACAAAACAAACAATCAAACTGGCTTCTACTGCACTCTAACCTTAATCAAATGAGACTGTCTCTGAATTACAATAAGGCATTCAACTTTGGCAGAAAGTGGTACCTTTTTATTAACATTTGAATACACTTTGATATTTGGGGCAGCACGACATCATAGCTTTTGCTTATCTTAGCACCAACTTCAGAGCTTCTGTCTGAGATTTAATTCATTTAAATAGAAGCAATAATTTCATATCTGATATAGTCACCTCTTACAGACTTCCTCAAAAACTGAGGTTTCCAAAAGCATCTGTCTTTTCAATTTGAACCAACGTTGATTATCAAAATCAACATTAACAGAAGCATTATTTTTTAAAAAAAAGCATATAAAGCAAAATCATTCAAGCAAAATGGGACAAATAAATGATTATTTTAAAATATTTATAACCAGGTCAACTGTCTACTAAAAGCTATTTATGTTGTCTGAGGTCCCTGTACATTGACAGGAACTCAAAGAAAGGATAAGATGCCCTTTTCTCAGTGGGACAGAACAACTGTGCCAAAAGGAAGCTCCCCCATTAAAGGAAAACTGAACGATAGCTCAGCTTAAAATTACAACATCCATACCAGGACACTAGGGGGAACCTAAAAGCAGTACACGTCAAAAATCTCTTGCATGCACTGATCCTGCCATTAACCCCCAATTTTCACTCATGGACAAGTGATTTAGATATGCAAGAAAAGAGAACTTTTTTCAGACAACTGAGGTCAAAGCACTTAAACATCTGAAATGCTGTCATACAGACTACAAAAATGGGAAAAAAATCATGGTGTTCTGATAACCTCAGAAAGGAAGCTATTGTACAGTAGTACAGACAACATCCATCACTCTCAATTGTTACAGTTCTTCTAGTCTTTTCTATTGAAGAAAATTATCCAGCTGCAGGCTCAAACAGCAAGAGAAGTATGCTAAACAAAAAGCAGCTTAAAAGGCTGCAATGCTTATTTACACTTAATGTTTAGGAAATGAAACAAAGCAAATAGTCTGAAGAAAAGTTTATTCTATGTATTTGAAGTTTGTTTCTACTTTTGACTCATTCCATAATGCAACTGGATGTTTGGTATATATGGCATATATAATGTTATTAGTAACTTACACATATTCATAAACATGTGTTCTCTCCTAAGCAGTATCATCCTGAACACACTACACAACAGAGGAACTACACCACAGTTCAGACTTTTGGAACCACTTTGTCAGCAGGCTTCACTTCTCTTCTAGGTCTTAGTTTGAATATGCAAGACAGCCCCACACTTCTAAAAGCTCTAGAGAAACTAAGAAGCATTAGGAGACAAAGATAAGCATGTAGTTTTAAGAGATGTGATTAATTAGGAACATTCACTGCCTAACACTTTATAAGAAGGAGGATGGAAGAAGAGGTTGATCTAAGAGACAGTTCACTAAGGGCTCCCTGAAATTCACCCGTTTTCTTTTTCTTTAAATAGCAATTCTCTTACTTTAATAGCTCTATGTACTTATTGACACTTCAAAGCCGTATTACATTCTGTAACTAAGCCTTCCAGAAAATCTTCATATTCTTTCAAATAGCCATTCATGTATTTTCCAGGTGTTGCCAACTAACTTGATTAAAGTCTTTTTTACTAATGTTATCAAAAGAACTGCCAATGCATATTAATAAATGCACAAACATTAGTTTGTTAGACTTGAAGACCTCAAAGGTATCTTCCGACCTAAATGATTCTATGATTTTAATGGAACATATCAGTGCTTACACTTCTGAAGTGGAACATTCTCAACACTTTCTATTAATCAAGCATCAACTCAAATACAATTTTTCAAGCACTATCCTCTTCACCCAGATTTTATGAACAAATAGCAATATAGTCACAACACACACACACAAAAAAAATCCCTCTGCTTAAGTTGCTTTAATTGGAAATTTATAGAACTGCAGAGGAAAATTCTAACTATTGTAAATTAGGAAGCCACTGAAGGAGCCATTTGCAACAGGATAATACTAAGAAGCCATGAACGTAACTCACCCACACGACGCTGCCTTGACAATCAGGGACCACTTTACTAACACATCATGAGCAGGCCTTGAATTACAGGCCTCTCTATTACACTAACAGAAACACAGAAAAAACATTCACCAGTAAATATTTAAAAAGAGAAACCTAACATAGCCCTCAGTTGCAAGGGAAGATAAATGGCTAAATCCTCGACTTTTCTATTGTGCTGTAGCCATATTCTCTAGCACCTTCTATGATGAAAAGATGTCTTGATTGTTCTCAAGTGCGGTTTTAGAACACCATGACAGGACCACATCCAATTATTCAGTTTAAAGCAAGGAATTCTGGCTGTTTCCTTCCATCTAACCTCTGAACAACTCTGCTATAAATCATTGTTCCCATTAATAAGACTTCCGTCAAACTACTTGCTAGAAGTAAGTTAAACACATTAGCTTACAGAATTAGTAGAGGACACTTAACAATGACCAGCTTTCTCATCTACAAAGAGTTCCATGACCAACTGTACAAAGAGCTTTGTTTCTTTTCCATGGGCTCATTTAGTCTTGTTCCTTTACTAGTAACAGTTTCTGGGTTTGGACTTTTTATGACTTGGATTGATATAGGATTATTGACCTTGTCATCAGATAGAATATAAAGCATGTAACTTATTTGGAACTTTTGTCCCTTCTGGTGATGCAAAATTAGGAGATAACTGCTTAGGACTGTCTCAAAGCATGATCACGATGTATCTCAAGGGGGAAATAGGATTATTCTTATAGGTTCTGCAGTTCCTGATACTTTGAGGCCATCTGTCAACTTGAAACCATTTCAGCTGGAAAAGGCCTCCAAGATTATAGAATCCAACCTTTAGACCGACCATAAAGAGATAAGGTTAAGGATAGAAGTCAGGTACACCTCCTCCTAACAAAGAAAAGCACTGGATACCAAATAATACACCAAAATAAAAGGGGAAAGGTGGAACTACAGCCTTGTCAAGATGCCTAAAACTCATCTCTGTTGCTTGCTGTTACACATGAATTTTCCATGGAATGCTTGAGAATTACCTTGACCACAGAGCCTACAGAAGGACACTTTCCTTCGCCCCATATCACTCCTCACAATAAACCACTTTCTTGACCATTATTTTAATGATTCCTATATAAGCAAGAGGAGGTTGAAAGCAGTTCCCAGATTCTTCTCCTCTTTTCTATGTTATACTTCACTTCATGAATACTACTAGACTTAAATGTTTATTGAGGATCTGTTAGTGAAGTATTAGACTTGTACAAGACAAAAGTATTTTGAGACAGAGTTCTACAGGAGACAAGTTCTGCAAATTAAGGTCATATCCATTCTTTTCTGTAACAATATAACTTCTTCCATTTAAATTTAGTACATCTTAAACACAAATGTACACAATGTTCACCAATAAAGAGACATTGTTCAGTCCTCATTAAATTGAACAGCATATTGTATTCATTCATGGCATTTGGGTGGTTTTCTTAGCAACTCTCAAGATGGGGGAGAGAATTTTTTTTCTGTCTTCGCCTAAGAGTCTGTTTTATACTATGAGACAACTGAAGCAACAAACAGGTTCTCCATATCATGAAGAGGTCATAATACACAAAACTATTTACAGCCTTACTTACAATTGATCCTCTGAGCTTGACAAGAAATAGCAGTAATGCAGGCCACAACACATACGTCAATATGCCATCTTGGAGTTATGTATTCTTTACTCTCCAGTAGAAATTCAAGCATGTTGTACACTCTCATTTTACTTCCAGAAACAAGCATGCATACATACCCTTTCTGTCACTTCTGCAAGTACTCAGCTCCCCAGCTGCAATCCCCTTGGGCTCTCAACAGCTTTCACAGCATCTGACACCTGTACTGCCACTGTCCGTGTCTCTCACCAGCTCCTGCCACCTCTGCAGCTTCTAAAACAAACTTAAACCTCTCTTTGGAGATACTGCCAGCATTCTCTAGAAACTATTTCTGAAAACAGATACACATTTCCCTGGATCCCGGGTGCCTTCACTGCCACCAAGTTCACCTTCTGGCTACAGACCTCTCCCCCAGCACCTGGAAGTGGACACTTGTGACTTTACTCAAAATATGCCCCAGTGGTGATTTCAACTCAAAGTATTCTACAACAAAGACTACAGCCTTAGTTGTTTGAAAATTCCTTATCTAAACAGTGATCATCAAGCCCTACACATTTCTTCTAAGAATAGCCAAAGACAAAAAATGCCTTTTGTCAAAAAGCTGAAGTTAACTATTTGTGAATGCATTAACCCCCAACATCGTTTTCAAAGTGAAAACTTTGCACCCCTCTCATAAAGAAAACACAACTATAGAGTTGATATATGTGGACTAGCAAGGGCACACCACTTGTACAGCATAGGAATATGGCCTGGGAAACTAGACCTGGTTTGAGAACTACTGTTTCAACATGCAAATGTTCATCTTCTACATTGCCTCCAGGATCCGGAAGTTTATACTCATCACACACCCAGCCTGGGCTACTGTAAATGCAAACAACAAACCACTGAATGTGACAGAGAGAAATTCGTTATCTTATTTAACAAAGCAGCGTATTCCAAATTGTTTGCTGTATTAGGATTAGCTAAAATCCCATATACCAAGCGGGTTACAGTACGTTAGCCCCATCACCAGCAAGAAAAGACACTGAACTTTCTTGTTTGCCTGGCTTTTCAAAAGGTTTTGTCAATGCAAAGCACAGAATACAAACAGTAGGTATATTCTTTCACCTTGAGCATAACAAATTTCCTCCATTCCCTACTTATGTTTTGCCCTTCATTTATGTCTTCGTAGCAAGGCAATTCACTTGTGCTTGCGAAGTAAAGCCTCAGACTAACACTACTTGGCTTCACTCAGTACAATATGGCCATGTTCTTCCTGAACTATAAGCCAACAGGCTTACCTACCAAGCACAGTTGCAATATACAAATGTTATAAACTGGAAACTGTGTCTATAAAACGTAATTTATGTACCTTTAATCATGTCAAACAAAATGTTCTGTTTGACAAATAAGGTTTTTTATCATGTCAAACAAAATCATTTGGTGAACAGCTGTTCCATTAAAAAAAAAAAAAAAAAAAAAAACAAACAAGCCAGCATCCTACCCCTATTTAATTTGTTCTCCTTCTCAGTGATCAGATTGGTAATTTTTTTGGCGTTGTGTCCTATTCTAGAGGCTAGAGTCTATAATTTTACTTAGTTTGAAAATAAATGTTCCTTCCATTGACTTCAAGGAAAAACACTCTCAACTTCTCAGTAAACTGATCTTCCTCAGCTGAAGCTCTATCTACAGCATCTGCATATAAAACAAGGCCCACGAATATTTATCCTTACAACACACAGAATCGTGTACAGTTACAGATTTCAGTAAAAGCAATCAAATTTGATCTAGTAAAGTACATTACACAATACGCTGAAAAGAACCTCTGGTTATGTTTCTAAAAAAATGTAAAGCAATTGCAAGCATTTTGTATAACAACAGTAGTTAAGGCAGGTGATGGATGGCAACAGTGATGTAAACAAAAAAAAAGAAAGGTTGTTCTCCCTTTTTTGATTGACATATATCAGCAGTTTTTAAAACACAAGAATTTCCACAAAATCAGTTAGAATAGCTTTAATCAAATTAATTGTATTTACAATCTAAAATTAAAACTGTACAATAACTGGTTTTGTAAACTTAATTTATAAGCTGAAACATGTCTCTCCGTTCTATCATTATCTCACTATCAACAATTCAACCAAATATTAATTACATGAGTATCTGCCTTCTTAATTTCTTTTTTGATATCTCTCAATGGCACGCAAGCGCAGCAATATTAATAAAGCTGAAAAAGGAAAGGATCTCTACTACTCTTGGGTTTTATCACTTCCTTAAATGAGTCATAACAATCATCAGATGCTATCTGTTTGTTTTTATATAAACTGTTTTAAAATTCATGGTTGGTAGGGTGTAGTTATTTGACAAACAAAATTAAGAATTTACCACTAACAGTAACACCAACTGTGGCTACTCACTAAGAAGTTTCTCATTTCCTTTTTTGTACACAAAGTCTGTCTGGAAATATGTCTGACATGTTAAAGAAATGCATGTGCTTACATAATAGTATATCCTCACAATAGTGCTACACAAGCCAAAGGAAAAAAAAATCCAAAAATCAGTAGCCTAAAACAAGCATTAAGTTTAAATAAGTTTCCAATAGCCTTTTTTAAATAGAAACAAAGAAGCAATAAATCTGGCAGCAGTCTAAATAATTCTACATTATTGTTTAGAAATGTAATTGAAGAGCTCACAATCAGTCCTTTGACTTAACAAGTTAGTCAGAGAACCCACAGCATACCTTCTTTTAAGTGTTTTTTCTGGGGAGCAACTAGAAAAGATGATCTGGTTTTGTCTAGCCCTACTAAGCCCCAGTAGCATTATTCAGTTAAAATCCCGCTATAAAAGAGACACAGATGAAGAAAGTAATTCCTAGAACATAGACTAAAGTTGCAGTGTTTCCACCTACAACAAATTATGTTTACAGATATCACATAGAGAAAGAGAAGAAAATTTAGGCTTTTCAACTGAAGCATCTCCAATATGGCAGAACTGCCTCCCATCTACACAATGAGGTATTTATTAAATGTTAAGGTAAGTGAAAGAGATATATATTATTACAGGCACATGACCTGGCAAAACATGAACAGGAAAATCTGTTGTGTTTGGTCCCTTCAAGCAGAGAAGCCAAGAAATTATGCAACATCAGCCAACGCAACAGCACCAGCCAAATAAAAACTTAAATGATTACTGTTAAAGAAAGAACAGCTGCCTTGAAGAAACAGCAGTTATTACAGGTAAGTTTACAATACTGAGTTGTTAAAATAATATTGACGTGATATACCTATCAGAAACCAACTGGAAGTAGAACAAAACATTCGCATAAATGTGTATTTTAAACCCATATTGTGAACAGAACTAGATGATAAAGTTTAATACTTTCACGACCTAAACCCCTGTGCAGTGCATCCATCTCCCAGGGCTCAGACAAGAGAGGCAGCTAACCGATGTTCACAAAACTAAAAAGGGCCCTGAAGCACTGTTCAAGTTTGTGCAACATATTACAAGGTGAAGTTTCCAACAACTGCCAAATTAACTGTCCCTTGCACATCAGAGATCTCAGCTTCAAGAACTGCACAGGGAGGATGTCACCATGCAGGTGTTGGCCTGAAGGAAGCACCTGCTGCCCCTCCCTGGTGCTGTGGATCACAGTGTCCTCCCTCATCTGATGGTGGTGTGCCATCTTCGAGGTGCTGAGTGCCCTGGTGAAAGACCTGCAGGAGGGAAAGAACACACTGCACAACAGGGAACATAAGCAGGAGGTCCTGGGAAGTCTGATGCTTTTTGAACACTGTTTTGTGAGGACTGAGGCTCATCCAATCCTCAAACTACTGCACTTTCCTGCTTATCCATATGGACACCAACGACATTTCCAAAATGCAACTACTGAGAAAATCAAGAGTGACTACTGAGCACTGTGGGCAAGGTAGTTGAGGTGGTGTTTCTCAGTCTCTCCTGTGAGAAGCAAAAGGCTCAGGGTAGAGTAGATACATTCAGAGGGTCAATAATCAGTTATTAGCAGAACTTTTACTGCTATGACCACAGGAACTTCTTTTGGGAACAAGCATTCATCTGACAAAGTGTGGCAAGAGTACTCTTGTCACCAGGCACAATAAGCTTGTGAATAAGACTTGTCACATTGAGAGAAGTGAAGACAAGGGCAACACAAGACAGAAGGTTCTCTTACTTCCCTTGTAAAGCAGCCTGTCTGTGGGCCCATCTCAAGTACGTGTACACAGCACAAGAAGTAACAGGAGGACTTAGTCCATGCACCATTGCAGAGTTATAACCTCACAGGAATTAGTGTGATGGTGGGACAGCTCACATGGCTGGAGTGCTGCAATGGAAGGACAGAGACTCTTTAGAAAAGCCAGCCTGGGAAGGTAAAGAACATGGGTTTCAATCCATGCAAAGGGCTGTTTGCAACACACACTGCTTTACTTGGAATGAGTGACAAGGCATTCGAGAGCTTATAGGAAAGGATCAGAGAATAGTGCAACATGGTTGACTTTGTACTAGATGCCTCCTACAGACCTGATCAAGGAGGGGCAGTAGAAAAAGCCTTCATTTGAAAGCTTAAGGAAGCTTCATGATTGCAGACCCTGGCACATACTAGGGCCTACAACCATTAGTATCTGCCAGTAGGGTACAGCCAAACACAAGCACTCCAGGAATTTTCTTGAGTTTGTTGAAAATGATTTCTTGATGCAAGTCATCAACGAGCCAACTAATAAATATGCTCTGTTAGACCTGTTGCTCACAAACAGGGAAGAAACAGACAGAAATGTGGAAGCCAAGAGCAGCCTTGGCCACAGCAACCACGAAAATTGTGAAGTTTAAAGTCTTCAGAGAAGTGAGAAAGACAAATAGTACGTCATACAGTGCAAGACCCAGTAGATACAGTTGGAACATGACACTCGGGAGAACAGGTTTCAGCTTGTTCAGGGATCTGATTGGTAGAATGTCCTGGAAGACTATTGTGGAGGGTGAAGGGAAAGCCTGTGAGTGCTGGCTGATCTTCAAGACCAACCTCCTCAAAGCACAAGAGGAACCATTCCTGCATGTAGGAATTCACGCAGGCCTGACAATGAACCAGTGTGAAAGAAAAGGGAACCTGTGGCTGAGCTCAAATGCAAAACAGAGAATATGAAAAGTGGAAGCAGGTGTGGGAGGAATACACAGTCTAATCGGCAGGGGTGGAGTTAGATAATCCAGAGCTCTGCTGTGGTTGAAACTAACAATGGATGTGATGGGCAGTATAAAGAGGAGAACACACAATTTGATTTTTTCCTCTGAAAGTGAAGTCATATAGAAAAAAGAGAAAAAAGACCTTTGTACAACAAGGTGTTATACACATCAGCATCTGCCAGACATCCTTTACTTAAAAATATAAGAGAAAATCTGAAGAATCAGGGCTTCTAAATGCAAACTTGAAGTCTGATCAGTTAGCAATAAACACGATTTAGTAGCTGTACTAGCTTACTCATAACCCTGTCTAAAAGAAAGAAATTGCACATGCTTCCACTTAGCATGATTTTTGAGATCCAGAACACAGCAGCCTGAATCTCTTGACATGGCAAAACAATTCTTGCACTGAGAAGCAATCACAGTCAAAAACTGGGCACCAAATAACTTTCTATTGCAACACCTCTATGAATACAGGTTTGCTTTAATGTCTTTCTGTTCTTTGGTAACAAAGATATACACACAAGACAGTCTGATTATTGATTTTCTAGTCTGATGATAATATGTTAATGAAACAGTCATGGTGTTTAGAGGCAGCGTTTTTTGTTGAAGCAAAGTCTTAACTATTTTCTAGCAAGGAATCACTGGTATCATTACCCTTGCCACAACCTAGGTACTCACAAAAACTTAGCTGCCTTTTTCTTCATCTCAAAATAGATCCCAGTCAAGACACAGCATATATTTAGCAGACATTAGTCATGGAAAATGCAGAGGAATCAGTCTAGTGCAACAATGAGCAAGGGAAAAAATAAATCTTCACTTTACACTCTAGGGAAGCATAGTTTTTCAAGACATTCTTTCCACATACACACTCTTATTACACACATGCCCCCATAGTAAAAAAGATAGTAACTGAAAAAAACAGTGAAGTTTTCATATGATTCCTCAGTTCACTCCACCTGAAAGCAGACCTCAGCTAACAGATCATCATAGTACAGCTGTACTGTAGAAAGAACAGTAGCAAAGGGCAGAGTAGGTCAAACAGCAGAATTCCAGCATACAGGGGATGCTTCTCTGTAACTCCCACTTCCTCTCAGCAGCTTCCACCCACATGCCTCATTCACAGGAAGCTCCAGTTTGCTTGGAGGCAGACTCCAGACATTCTGTTAAACTGGAGCAACAGTGTGACAACAGGTGCCCAATCCAGAAACATCTACTTAAGTTTAAAAAAACCTTCAAGGGTGTTTTTAAGTTTAAAAATATTCTGATATTTCAGGATACTATCTTAACCATACTCCAAGAAGGTAAGTCTAGATGCCTTCCAGCACAACTACGAAAAATATCAGTTTTCATTCCATATCAGCTGTAGAAAGTTTAAACTTCCAATTAGTTTGAGTAAGCTAAAAAAAAAAATACACCCACACCTTACCAGAAAAACAAACAAAATAATCAAAAAAAACCAAAACGCTGAGTCACAAGAAACCTCAAGATCTCTCACAGTAGGATTCTGGGAAAGAAGGTGACACACCTCTAGCTCACAAAATACCATATATTGAGAGAGTTCAAATGAAGATTGGAATAAGGTCCCACTCTTCAAGCTGACATTGTGTTAATCAAACATAACCTTCAGAGCAGAAGACAAAAGAGTAGGAGAAAGGGAAGATCTAATACACTACTAAGGACAAATGTAGGGCAAAGAGTCAAACTCCAAGAAAAACATAAATATACCTTTTATAAAAGTGGATTCTAAAGGAAGATACAGGATGATACAATGAGTACAGCACTGTGAATACTTCTGCTAAAACAGGACTTGCTAGAATTAATAAGCAAGGGGTATTTCAAGGTTATGAAGTACTCCAGCATTGCTGAAATAAAACAACTGGTGCCAGTATACCCAAATAGGACAACCATTTCATTACACAGCTCTGAGTCAATTTAGTTTAAGGCACTGGAGTAGGGAAAACAAAACTTCAGTTTGAGCTAACAGCCTTTCCTGGGCAGAAGTTGCAAGAGCCTCCAGACTGTCAGATATACACCACTACGGATCAATATTCCAAAACGTTACTTCAGGCAACACAAGATGTACAAAGGCTGTAGAGCTCTACTCATGTGACACTGGACAATTTACAGAGATAACTGTAATTCTCATTAAGAGCAAGCATTCACTTTTTTTTGCATCACATTTATAAAAATGGAATAGCCTTCCTGCTATACAATCCTACCACTGTTATTGGAAGAATAAAAGATTTAGTCTTTTCTGTAGGTAAAGAAATTATTAAAACCACCATAAGCCATACTCTAAAGACAAAGTGACTGAAAAGACTTGAAGAAACTAAGTTTTTTAAACTTAGATAAATAGGCACACTGATATGTAACTAAAGTGGCTCCATCTACTGGTTAAAATACGCATTTTCTTTGTTATGACACTACTGCAGCAAATTTAATTCCCAGTGAAACAAGGAACTCTGAGGGTAACAAACACAAACTAGCATAAGACTCTTAGACAGATAATCCCTTCTAATAACTGTTGAGATATGCTGGGAAGGTAGATTCGGGATGGTTGCATAATTAATGTTTAGTCTCAATAATACAAAAAGGAGCTCCTAAAATGTAAAAACCGACATTTTAAACACAACTGTTGCACTTTATTAAAAATAATGTTGTAGTATTTTCACTTACTGGTAATTGTGCAAATGTAAATTTAGAAATACATATTTAAGAACATTGTAAGATCATCTGTAAAAGAATCTAAAGTCTCATTTTTGCATTCAGACACTGGTCTACTGGATTAAGTAGTACGTGGTGCTCAACTTCATCTGCTTATATAAAAAAACCTCATTTGAGCTTCACTATTCATATCACTATTTCAAAATATTAGCTGGACAGTTACCTTCATTTTAGCAAAAAATTTGATTTGCCCTTAAACTTTATCATTCCAGAATGTGCTATACCAAAAGCATGACAGTATTCTTTGGAGACTCTCTCTAACTAAATTCAAGTATATTCAAAGTTATACTCTTTTTATCAATCACTAGTTATAGAGCAGTTCTATTTACTAAGTATGACTACAACTTCAGGGCCACTAAAGGTCCTGTGGAACAGATATCCTTGTGTAAGGACATCAATATTCAAAGGTCAACAACAATTATGGTGACATGTCAAATCACCTGCAGAAGCAGATCAATCACATGGATATAAAGCAACAAATACTCAACTTGGTACACCTTACAGCTTATTTTGGAGAGTAAACAGAACTACTACAATGAAGCTTAATGAAAGTTCTCAAGTAAGACATCAAGTTTTTGACAGCCATGGTAACTTTTCAAGAACTCAAAAAGACTGCCAGATATGCACTTAAGAGCAGCTTACAATACTCTAATCCAGAGGCCCACTACACAGTGCAAGCTGTACAAGGCATGCACCATACCCAAACAGCACAACACAGAAAAGCAGCTTGTCTCTCCAGTCATAGATTCAAGACTGCAAGGCTGCAAAGCTAGTACAATTCTCTCTGATCAGGGCTATTTAGCTAGGACACTGTCACACAACTCTTAACTCTATTGCTTTAACTTGTGCAGAGCATGTGTTCAGCCAGATGCCACAAACTTGTGGGGGAGGAGAGTTTCCTGCACAGTCCTCAATTATGCAGTACAAACATACCCTCAGTTGCCCTTGTCCAACCATAAAGGGAAAACACCAGTTCAAGCTTACTATGTTAATGTGAAAAAAATCTATATTCACCAGCATAATACTCTTCAGACCTGTCATTTGACTTAACATAACAAAAGCCCCGTGTCAAATAAGAAGGCAGCAGATGAAAGTACCTGTAACCCAACTGATAATGTGCATGCACAGCTGTTAAAAAATAAAAAACAGCAGACAACCACATAGCCACTTCAGAAAAAGCACAAGGACATTAATGCCCTCTTCAGTGAGAAATGGCAGACCACAGTACTTTTACTGCTTTGATTAGGAAAGCCAGAAGGAAAAGCTGGAAATACACCCTTCTCCAACAGAGCCACTTTCAGTTCTATCATCATCTACAGTAGAATTAGTGATAAAAACAGATGTGCTTCATCGAAAGAAAAAGAAAACACAAACCCATTACTTAGCTATACTGCATGGTCTACCTTGTGAATATTTTGAGATACATGAAATAGTACCAAGTACCAAAGGAAAAAAGTTTCCACCTACTTTTTTTTTTTAAGGTAACAAAGTATTTTGAAAATATTACCTGCAAATACCTAGAAACAGAACAGCAATATATTTTCCTTTAGATGCTACTTACAGCTGTTGCAAAGAAGCCCACCAAACTAGACAGTAATGAACAGCATAACGACAAAACCTAGAAGTTAGATCTAAGATCACTGGTACACAGTATCAAGCATTTTAATACCATTATCGTAATTGTTAAACTCACCACTGTACAGAAAACAAACTGCCATGTTCCACTCCTATTTAAACAAACCCAACAAGAATTACCATAAGTAGATGCTGAGGGAAGAGGCAAAACAAGACAAGCGTATAACAGCTCCTCCTTACACTCTCACAACCTCCAGCTGTTTTCAAAGTCAGACTTCCCAAGGCTGTTGCTCATCTATTTAAAAACCTCAATGTATTTGTCTTCCAATGCTTGTCCAACCTCCCCTTAAGTCCACAAAAACTTTTTATGTACACATTGTATAACAAGTACGCCTGTGAATCCCTACACTGAGTAAAGAATCATCTTGTTTGTTCTGAACTAAGCATCTAACTCTGATTTGACTGTGTGCCTCCTCTTCCATGTTCACCTACTCTCTCCAAAGCAGTTTTATAGAGCCTTACCATATCACTGTGCCATCATTTCTACCAGGCTGACAACTCTTAGACTGTTGAATTCATTCTTATCTTTGAACTAATTCATGTTTTGTTGTCCTTTAGTGAAGGTTTTCCAATAATAATGTATCTGTTCTGAGGGGCAGAACAGCTTACAGTATGTAAGGTATGAAAGGACCACAGATCTATGCAGTTCCATGTCTTTTTCCTATTGTATTTTCTAGCCATACCAGATGTTCTGATCATCAGCTGCTCTCTGGTTGTAATAACTATCAGGTATTTGCTTCACCTCCCCCTTCCAACTTCCATGTACACATTGCCACCAAGCAGGTTCCTCAAAATACCCAAGTCCTAAACACTTGATGATTCTCTTCTTTAAGACTGGACCTAAAATACAAAACAAGGAAGGTTACAGGATATTTTATACTTTTGATTTAATAAACAGAGGGGGAGGGGAACATGTGACTGACAGAAGCACTCCTCCATATGAGAGGCACCAGAACTTAACACATATCTAATACTATATGAACACAGAAACAACAGTGGACGAAGGAAGAAGAGAAAATTTTAGAGAGCTCTTTGTTTGATTATGCTCCTGTACTTTTAAGCCACTTCACTGAAGTTCTTAAATTTGATTCTCACTTTCTACAAAGTCCTTTCATCTTACTGAGATGTTTACCTCTGAAAAAGCTATGCATATGTAAGCAGTTTCAGCAAGCTTTGCAATCAGGAAGGTGGCCTGTACTGTCAAGAAATACAGGATTAGAAAAATTAAGTCAAGCTGTATTGTCAAAAATACTCGTATTTTGGATTAAGTCGCTTTTGTGTATCTAAAATTACACCTTTCCCATACAAAACCCACGACAAATCCAATATTGTGCTATACTATGTAATTGCCCAAGATCAGCATATTCTGCCTTTTCTGTAAGTCATTTACCTGTTGTGTTTTCCACAGAAATTCCTTTTTTCTAGTTCCGGCACTGAGGTCAGGCATTGCTGTTGCAAGGAAACCAACCTGGACCACTTCACTGAGCACCTCTGTTTAAAACACCTACATCAAAAATGACCATGCAACAGCACAGCAGCTTTTGCATCTGTCCCAAAAACCCCTAATTAATTTCTGTTACAACAGAACCTAATGACTCCTGCCAGGCCTGACAAATGTGCTCAAGACACACTGACTTTCACATCATCTGCAATCCTCTTTTTGTTTGGATTCACCTGAGCGTAACCATTACTATCTTCAACTTTAACCCCACACCTGAAGCCCAGAGTTTTTGCACCTTGCTCTACAAAGCTTAGCATCTCTTTACTACATGGGAGTATTCTTCTGCCAGCTCAGAAGAGACACCTGATACAGAGGAGCAATGTAGTTTTAACATGAATTAAGCCTATCAAGCAGTCTGCTCTTAATTAGAATTTATCTTGAGCAATCTAACATAAATTGGGAATATGCCTTTTGGGGGCAGTGACACGGTGGAAAAGTGGTCTGGAATAGATCTGCAAAACACTGACTTCTGAAGTCATCTTATAAAGATTGTAACATTTGCAAAATCCATGGACCTTTGAACCACTAAATTATCAACACTCTTGTTATAACAAAGGAAAAACACACTGAACATACTGATGTCACAGGAAGCGAATACTTCATTAGACTGCCAATTTTATCAAATGTGACTCAAGTCTCTCCTTGAAGAGTAACAGAAAAACGATGAAAACGCATGGGTTTTCAGTATTATTTCTCTGTCCCCCACAGCACGCTTTGTGTTACAAACTACACAAGCCTCCTCTTCAGGCACTGTAGACAAGTTGCTGTGCGACACCTTTTTGGAAAAGGCCCTGAAGGAGAACATCAGAATAAGAGCTCAAAGGCTCATTAACAAAATCCAGACCTTGAGTCATTGGAAGGGAGGGGAAATTACAACCGTGGAACCACATGTATGTTTCAGTAGCACAGGAAGTAAGGCAACACATGCCTGCTTTACTGAGCCACCGGCCCGGGAAGGAAACGAACCTCAGCTCCGTGGTTTTACCCATCTGCCTCCCAACAACACTCCCACCCCTAGGATTAGACACCCGTCCCCACCACGCCGCCGCGCACCTCGAGGGCGAGGGGAAGCTCGCCGCTTGCCATGTGTGCGCACTTCTCCCTCGCCCAGGAACTCGTCAGCGAGCGGGGCAGGCAGAAAGGCGAGGCCAGGGGCGGCCGCGCCGCCCACCGCCGCCGCCGGCACAAGCCCCGTGGGGCTCTCACAAAGGAAGGCGAGGGGGGCGGAGGGGGGATCCGTGCAGACGCGGCCGCCGAGCGCACGGAGCCCGCGGCCGAACAAAGGGCTCCGGCCCCGCGCTGGGGGGGCCGGGGGGTGAGACACGGCCACGCGGCCGGCATGCGGGCACGCCGGGCGACAGCGGCCGAGACCCCCCGCCCGCTCGGGGACCGGCGGCGCCGGGGCCGGGGAGCCACAGCGGGGTCCCCGCCGTGTCCCCCGACAGAAGGGGGGCGGGACGGCCCCTGCGCGGCTCTGCCCCGCGGCGGCCCCTTTGTGCGCCCCCCACCGCACCGCACCCCCGCGTTACCGTGGTGAGCAACGGTCTCATCTGCTCGCCCGCCCGCTCCTCTTCCATCGCGGCCCCGCCGAGATCGCCCGGGAGCGAGAGAGAGCGAGAGCAGGGGGCGCGGAGCGACAGGCGAACGGCGAGCCGGAGCCGGACGCGGGGGCTGCGCTGCCGGGCGGAGGGAGGGAGGGCGGGCGGCGCCGGTGCCCTCGGGACGGGGCGTCCGCGACTGCTCCGCCGCGCCGGGGGCTGAGCCCGGACCGCCTCGGCGGCGCGCCCGCTGCCCCCGCCCCGCGCCGCCGCCCGGGCCAATGGGAGGCGGCGCCGCGCCCGCCGCCCCGCCCGCCCGCCGCGGCCCCCCGGGGCTCTCGGGGCCGGGGCTGCGCGGGGCGGGAGGGGGGCGCGCGGTCCCACGCGGAGCCGCGTGGCGGGGCCGGCTCTGCGCGCCTCGGCCGCTCCCCGGCCGGCATCCCCATCCCCGACGGATGCCGGGGCTCAGCTCCCAGGATGGCGCGGCGGGAGGGCAGCGAGCTCCTAGCGCTGCCAGTGACTACGGCTGTTCGACGCTTCCCTTTCTTCTCTTTTTTTTTCTGTTTTATTTTTTTGACACCCTTCGCACTTGCTGGTAACTTCTGCCAAGCTTTTACACGCAAGCTGAAATTTTCCATGCCAGGTGCCTGCCTCAGGCTGATTTTTTTTTTTTTTTAAGTTATCAAAATAATTCAGTCATTTCCAAAAATAATGTTATTTGACCTTGCATAAATATTCCAACAATCCTTTATTCAAAAGGCCCGGAGGGGTGGCGGGGGAGAGTAGTGTCAAGGTTGTGCTTTTGGCTGCCCCTGTAAGGCTTCGGTCTGGTGAAAGTTTTTAGAAAGAAACATCTGTTTGCACTTGTCTACTAGAGATAACTTCGCCTTGTCTGCCTCTGTGAAGATGACACCTCCTCGGGCATATTCGGTTGTGAAACACCTTGTGCTGACGGGACTGAACATCCACACACAGCAGGTGAACCATCTCTTCATGCTTCCTCTCCTTGAGGACATGCTCATATCACCCTGGGGCTTCTCCTTCTAACAACATCCACTACAGTCTGGGGGGAATTGCATGCTGTGGCTCCTTTTTCCACTCTGACACCCCACCTGGCCTGAGGAGAAGGCAGCCTTTATTTGCCCAGGACTTCTGGACTGAGCTGTCAGCGAGGCTCTAATACCATGAACACAAGGAGTTGACGGGCACCAGGGGGGCAGAGAGGCCACACTGCTCCACACCACGTGCAATACAGCTAATTCCTTAGACCACTTTCAGGATGCTTTGGGCTTAGTGCTTATTTGTTACATACAGTGTCTGAACTCTGAATGGCTGGAAAACGTCAGGAAAAAATAGCAGTGACTTCGCTGTAGGACCAGTCCCAGGCTGATGTATGAAAAGCAGCAAAGTCTGGAGTCAGTTGATGAGAGGCATATGGTTTTTAGGATCAGACTAGGATCACAGGAGATGCAGTGTAAAAGAGAAGGCAGGCAGGCTTATGCAGATACAATATATCCACGACGCGTCAGGGCAAGGGGATCAGAATTGGATCTGGGTCTCAAACAAGCCCTCTCAAATGGATATAGGAGAGCTATTGGTCTTATCAGCAGCTTTGTAAGCAGCAAATGATAGGAATGTGTGCACCAACAAACACCCTGCTGGACTAAGGGCACTATAAAAGAAGGCTCCACAGAGCCCACAGACAAAAATGTAAACCAGGCTGTAGAGGCAAAGCAGGCCTCTCACTCTGCCTGCCAGCAGGAGGCTCAACACAACCTGAGAGACCCACTTCCTTTGGAGGCTGGCCACAGGAGAGTGAAAGGCTCAGAACCTTTGCCTGAGCAAGGGCAGGAAGAGTGGGCTGGTGACCAGTAGCCCCCTCTGTGCTTTTCAGGAAAGGCGCTGGCAGAGACAGATCAGTCTGCAAAAGAAATTGGTTCAATGTTTTTCTGAACAGAAGCAAATGTTCTGGAAGGAACAGCAGGTGCACACACTGTTGGATGGCACTGGGCACAAATGCAATCCTGGCCATAAGACCAGAGCTCAACTTGGAAGAAACTTGTAAATTAAATACTTGGCATGGGCCTACACCAGGTCTCTATAACCTGTACTTTGAGGAACTTATCATTAGTGTAAGCTACACCTGCTAGTTGTACTGAGGAGACGAAGTAAGGCAAGCTGTGTGGAACTGATTGAACAGGGAGCAATCTTAACACACGCTTCAATCAAAGATTATGACCTGGATCAGGTCTCAGCTGAGTTTGAATAGATAACAGACAGAAATAAAGTGCTGTGCACAGGCACCACAAAAATAATAACCTTGATATAAAGGGCCTTGATACACCTGGAGTATAACTGTGACCTATTCCATCCTTTCCTCTTCCAGGAACAGTACTGGCAGGTTTCAACCCAGATAAACCATCGAAAATGGTCTTGTACTAGACAGCATGGATATAGTAGGGATGTACTGTAACTTCAGGTCCCACATAATTGGTGCTAAATATGTGTCTTGGGAGGCAGATTGCGGTCCTTCATTGATATTGGGATAAACACAACCCATCTTCACAAGCACAGAACTTTTCCATTCTCTGGGGACTCAGTCCAGAGAACAGTAATATCTAAAGCAGAACTTCCCTTAATGTGCAGTGAACTACAGTATTTAGTGAGATTTCTTGTAGGACAGCAGATGGAGTGTTTCTAAAAATTCAGTCAGAGTGAGAAGAATGTTTGGTCCATCAAAATGGAGCCTACTGACATGAATGCCGGTTAGGTTTTGGCATAAAAGAATGTTCCTTTTCCATTATCTTCTTGATCTCTGTAGAGGGATCTCTGACAAGATGCTCTAGCACTTTTTTCACTGGCATCAGAGAATACCCAATGGACAAATCAAGGTTCAGCAGGGCTGTAGGGACCAGCATTCATTCACCGTACTTCCTTTGCACACTATACTGAGAACAATATCTCCAGGTGAGCATGCAGTCATTTGCTGAGCTGAAAAACTTGTTTGCTCACTGCATTCCATCTGGTCACCATATGTATAACTATAGCAGAAAAGGCCAGCCTAGCTTTCCCATGCCATGCTGCCTGAGTGAAGAGAAAGTGATGCCACTGCTCACAAGTTGTCCAGAACTTCCAAACATTCAGAAACCTACCAAACCTTCTAGAATTCATTATGGAAATAGAAGCAGGCCAGCATTGTGCACATGAGCGTTGGTGTGACTGTCACTGACACACCAGGTGACACATGAAAGGAGGTGGATAGGGCTCATGTGGCACTGAAGAAGTGGATCATCAGTATCTTTAATAAGATAATGTACCTGGTCCACCAAGAGTGGCCTGATGGTGCTTTTCCTCCACTCCTCTTCCTCCCTTTCCTCCCCTCACCCCTCCCTAAACACATTCTTGGACACAGATAGAAGAGCCAGAAATGGTTGGATAAGCCACATCTCTGATTAGGAAATTGCCCGTCTCCTTAGGGCAGCACCATCAGTGTCAGCTTTACACTTTATTCTCCTCCTGTTTAATTTCTTGCCAACTATCAGGCATTCACAGGGCTCAAAGGAAGGAAGTTAGGGGCTGATAAAGGCACCTTCCATCCAGCCTGACACCAGCATCCGATCCACTCCAGTCATCAGCTGCTCTGGCAAGTACAACCCCTGACAGGAAGCTACCACAGACCTCACGAACAGGAAGAAAAGATGACGTTTGATGGGATAACTGCAACAGCCATTACCTCTACCAAAGCAGATTCTTTCTCAAGGCTTTTATCTGTTAATACAGACTGTTCCTATGGGCTGACCAATATTATTAATGAAAACATAAACAACTTTAACAGTGCAGAGTACCTGGTGCAGGTAATCACAAGAGCAGATTATTTTAGGTGCAGCAGCGCCCCTAAGAATGGTGAAGGAAGAAAATGCTAGGAGTCAGTATTCCGTAGTTCTTGTTAACCTTTTCTTCCCAGACAAAGCAGAAATTGTTTCCATGGCTAGGACAGAGTCTCAGACTGAGAAACCACCAATGCAAAAAGAAAAGGAGGAGCTGAGGGGAAAAGAAGATAAAGGGCCTGGCCTTTCTTTCTCATTAGAGCATCTGATGCTGGCAGAAGCAAATAAAAAGTCAAGAAATTAAATCTTTGTGTGAGGAAGAGAGGAAAGCCAGTTTCTATAGCTGCACCAGGACAAAGAACATTTAAAAAGGAGGAACAAAAGTCATATAAAAGGAGTAAGGGCAAAAAGACACAAATACTAGTGCAAACAATCACCGGTGCAGAAGGAAACAGGCAAGAGAAACACCTGGGTAGGCTGAGAAGACTGGCTCCATCAAAGATGTGGAGTAAGCCTGGGGACAAAGATGCTGATTTCTTGGGGATCAGAAAGGTTAAGTATTAGAGGTTAAAACTGCAGTGAGGGGAAGAAGGGGTGAGGAAAGAAACACAAACTACAGCGCTGCAAAAGAAGAAACAGGCATTCTGGCCTAATGCTCTTAAAGACAAACCAAAGGGCATAGGGAAGTAAGACTTCACTGGCAGGAGGCAGATTATAGCAGAAAAACTGAAGAGTCTGAGGACTCCTGCCAATGCACTTTCTATATCACAATTTAAAAAATGAAGCTTTCTCATATGTGGTCAACTAAATGGTGTATTCTTTACCTTCTGGGTACTGAAAAAAAGCCGAAGACATTTGCAAATAAAGGGCGAGTGTCATGCAATACTTAACATGTAAAAAAATTACCAGTTGAAGTGTCTAAAATTGGATACTGAAGATCAGTTGAAACTCTTGACATTGCTTGGCTAGCCACCTGCAAGAGAGTAAATTCCCCTTCTCATATTTGTGAAAGCTGTCATGAAAGTCAGTGCTTATAAAACAAACAGACATATAAAGCTGAATACTTTAAAAAGCATAAAACAATAATATCACCCTAGAGCAGTAAATAATAAATATATCCTAAGTCTGCACAACTAAAATAAAACACTAAAACACTGGGAAGTTGTTCATTAAGTAAATGCTGTCATATTTTCTATGCTGAATACAGCATGAATGGTCTTCTAAAAAAAAAAAAAACCAAACAAAACAAAACAAAAAACCTAAAGCAAACTAACAAAAAAACCCCAAATCTTGAAGCAACTGTGTAAATGAAGACCATCTTATCAGGCACATGAATAACAGGGTCAAATCTATACTAACAGCAACCTGCATTCTGGTAGATCCTTAACTAAGATATACAAGCGTTGAGTGCTCATCTCTGCACAGTTTGTGGGTGTAATATTAAATACAAAACTGTGACTAAATATTTATTGTACATTAATATGGTCAAGAATCAAAGTTATTCTTGTTTCTTCCCAGAAGATTTATTGTACTATGTGGTTTTTAAATGCTTATGAAGAAATAATCACAGGCATGATGAGTTCATAATATAAAGCTAAGAAAAAAGCAGACTAGAGAACAAGTGCAGCATGTTTGAGGTATACCAAAATTATCAAATTCCAAAGTTGAGGAGTAATCAATCTCCTATAATTATCTCTTTTGTGATTGCCCTCGAAAGAAATTTCAGTATAAACAAAACAGTGATGTCACCACCATTACAGTCACTAGCTTAAATGAATACAGGTTCAGATGAGTAAAGTAGATTTGAAAGGTATATAGCAAGTCAAGACAGGTTATTCCACTTCATTTTCTCTCCTCAATTCTCATGTCTTTTAAAAGATCAGTTGTAGTTTTTTTCTTTTTTTCTTCCACATAAAGAGAAAGAATACACATTTTAGAACAGATATGTGTTTCAACTGTTACTCAGATCAAAACCGGGTTTTAGTCTAGGGAAATTTGTTTCACCTTGTCTTTAAAAAAAAAAAAAAAAAAAAAAAAAAGAAAAGAAAAATCTGCTGTTTAATAACTTTCTGGTATGTCACAATAGTAAAATCAGTACATACCTCTGACAGAAGGAAAATACTTACTAATGTCAGTGTATAGAACCTGGCCATTTTAGAAGGCAGGTCAAATAGTATGAAAGGTCTCTAACAAATTACCAAATGTCTTGACAGTATGTCCATCTATTGTTATTTATCCCTCCTTAGCACTATCTTTAATTGTACGTGATACCTACCTTGTCCAACTACAGTAACACAAATAACAGCTTTGGCCATCAACAGTAGCACTACCAGACTTCAAAGAAATTTCAGTTACACTTCTACATGTCATAATATATGCAGCTGATTTTTAACACCAGTTTATATTTCTTCCCCCATCCAGCTTGTGTGCAATATCTAAAACGTAAGAAATTTCAACCCCTTGTATAGAAAAGCAGTGAAATCTATCCTCAGACTTAACCATGTGTTTAATGCTCACTGGATCACAGTGCCAACTTACACGACCACGGCCAGCTTACTAGAAGAAGAGGCCTTCCTGACGTTCCACCTTCACGTGGTTTAGCTCTATGGTAGCCACGATATTTACTTTTATCCCCGGGACAAAGAAAGGAACAGTTGTTTAACATAAAAGACAACATTGGGTCAATTTAGGCTGAAAAAACTTTCTAGACATCAGAAGAATGAAGGTCTAGGAAACCCTTTTTAGATTGATCTAGGGAACCTTGAGAAAGCAAGAAACACCTTAGACCTTGAAGTAGTAATTAAGCACTTCAGCATGTAAGTGCCTGCAGTAGGAGAAGACTCTTCCAAGAAAAGATTTCAAGAAGTTCTTTTCAATCCTGTAGTTTCACACATTTCACAGCTGCACTTGTTCCTTGTTTTCTGTACAGGCTCTCAGTGTAATATTTTAACCTCACCCATGCAGGCCTTCACATCACCAAAACAATCAGTACCCTTTATTATAGCCCTACTTAGCCTAAAGTCACAAATTTAACCTTTAACCTGTTCCTCAGCCAAGGAAGAATATTAAAAGTTATTCAACTTCTGTAAAAGTTTTTCACATGCACAGCAAAAAAAGGAAGACAGCAAATAAACACCAAAGATATTAATATATCCTGGATTACAGGTAGCTGAGGTAAATTGTGCAATGTGGGACACCAAATCTCTTTTCCCATAAGGCTCTCCAGATGAGCATATTCTTCCCACACAATTTCTCTTCCATCACCCTAGGGAATTTAATCATACCTGTTGTGATGAAAAGCCAAGTTCTAAATGAGTTTGGACACCCTCTGGACTCAGTTCCAAAACGCCCAATTAACTACATGCCAATTATCTACATATAAAATGCCTTCAGAGTTGGCATTTATGTTTCACAATGTCATACCACAAGGTCTTCACCCAGGATCTGGTGACTATATATTTATAGACAGTTTTAACATCATTTGCATTAACACAATTTTCCTTTCTTTCAGTAATCAGTTGAGATATTAAAAAAAAAAATACTACATTTATGAATCACTGCCTTTGAAGTGAACTATCTTTACTACATAAAAAGTTTTCAATTCACTGTTGTGATCTTTGTTTTCTGACCAAGAACAGAGTCAAAAAGCATGTCTAACTCCAGATAATTTTCTTTCATATTTAAGAAGTTTCAGCTCATGAGAAGTAAGGTACTTAGAGACAGAAAACAGCAACATAATGAAGTTATAGCCCTTTAATATTCAAATAAAACATTATAATAAATAAAAATATAATAAAATATAATCTAGTTACAGATTGCAACTGTTTTATTAAATATTATCAAATTTATTAAACATTGCCTTTTCCATCTCTTATGTTCAAATATAACCTATTTTCTCCACAAGAATTAGGAAACCTTTACTTTCAAAGGGGAATTAAGCAAGAAGATACCAATAAGACAGGAAGGCAACTCACTCCTGGTCTCCTAAGAGAGAACAGATTTGAATGTTGTTTCTAACAGAGCATGGAACATATAGTGAAAAATGTGTTTGTTGATGAAGGACACAACTGATGCAAATGAGGTTACATGTTCCTCTAGGCACAGCTTTGTGATATTTTGGGGGAGAAAATGGGTGGCCTATTTTGCTTCCCCACTCACTTACAGAGAAACACTGCACATCCTCACTACCTCTGGGTTTCTGGCACTGACAGAGGAGCATGGATATTAGGAACATTTATTTACAAGTCAAATACACGTCCCACATTTTGATATGCTGTAATTAACTTTAAGACGACAGTGCTGCTAATGAGCCGCATGTATTCCCTAATGCAAATCAGATTAGGAATTACTGAGATTAAAACCTCCTCGTGTGGGGACTGTTGTCAAAGTCCCTTGTGTAAATGCGACTTCTAGAAAGTTCAAATCTATCTGAGACTTCTAAAGAGCAAGTACCATACATTTAAGATTCCCAACTGAAAGGAGAAAAAAATCAATGGCAAATAGATACATTGTTGAGGAGAGAAAGTGATTACAGCATAAATCCAGAGATTACTGTCCCCCTAAATATTCTTCTTAGCAAAAAAGATTCCTCATAAATCACCGATAGATAACACGAAACAAAGTAATACTTTCCAGGTCCACAAAAGAGCCCAGAAAAAACCAGATCACAGCTGAAAATTTTCCTGAGCCAGTATCAAAGTGCACTCTTGTTCTTGTCATTCAAGACTCTTCCACCATGTGCTTTCAATTCTATTTCCAGTCTGGAGATTGCCATGGCACAAATCCCCCCCATTAGGCAATTCTGGGCAAAGAAGCTCTGAGGGTTAGAGCAAGAATAAAGCAGCCAGAAATGAGAATGGCCAGCTAAGGAAAGCAAGGTACAGCATGGTCTGTCTCAATTCCTAAATTGCCCGTACTCCAGTCTAGAGGATTTACTGAGTGAGCTGGCAGTGCGCTGAGAAGTGATGGCCCAAGGCCATCACAGTGAAAATGGAAACTGCTACCTGCACTTTCTGTGCTATACAACTTGAGTTCTTAGAATATTTATGAAAATACCAAATTGTAAGTAAATGCTACCCAGGACCATTGTTCTGTCAACAAATGGAACACATGTTTCTGCAGCACGCTGGTAACTGAGTAGGAGTCAGATTACATCCCATCAGCCAGCTGAGCTAAGTTTTCCCTTGTGATTGCAAACCACCAAGTTGTTTTTGGCAAGATACAAATAGCTGTGTCCCTGACAGACATCTAGGCAAAGAATTTCCAATTATGGAGAAGTTGCATTTAAGAGTTTCAGATCTAAAATATGGACTTCACCTTAATTCCACAGCTGTTGCGAAACAATTTGCCTGTGAAGTTACAATCCAGTCTGAGGGAAAAAATCATAGAAGTTCAGGAAAAGTTTGCTAATGCACTTGCATTTCCCTAGCAAAGGATTAAAATGCCTATAAACAGGGCACGTGGATTTACAGTTTTAGTAAAATGCAATCATTTTATCTTAAAATTGGCTTTTTTTAATTGATTGATTGATTGATTAATGGGGGATGAGGTAGAATCTATTGATATCAACATTTAGATAGAAAAGATACAGAGCTTCTTGGATTTTCTTCCTTTGAAATTGCAACGTTAAAATTTTATGCTGTCTCCCTGTCTTCAAAAATCGTCTGGGTACACTGACACGTTCAGCTTCCACTCAGGTGCCTTCAAAAATCCTTTGTCCTACGAGTTTAATTTCCTGTGTATTTCTTATTGCAAAAAGTTGTTCTGTACAGGTTTACAAGTGCATGGGATAGACACTACTGTCTTTGTACTGCTGAAGTGCACTTTATACTCTTCACAATACTAGTTCTTTATCTGTTCTGTTTCAAAAGTGCAGTATAGTTAGACAGTCTCAAATTTCTGTCTGATAATGGAAAAATCAGATTTCTTGAAAGACAAAACTTTTCTCTTTGTGATCATGCAGTTCACCTACCATAGCAGAAAATTTCATACGCAACATTGGCTAAGGAATTCATCCAAAGGATTTTAGTAAAATCAGATATTAGATCATTTATGAAATACATTAAAGAAGAAACAATATCTAGATAAATTAAGTTTAAATAAATAATAAGGAAAGAGAAAATATGTGGAAACAGAATATGAAAGTAGATTATTTGGTAAAGATATTTACAAGACACACACAAAAAAATTATATCTTTCAAACTGGGCTACCTAGCCTGAAATATTTCACATTTGTAACCAGATGTCTGTACTAGTCAGTAGACAACCACATGTGCCAAATGGGTTACAGTAGTTACTCCAAAATTTAAGAAACAGTAGGTTCTTAGTGAACATGTAACAATTTAAATTTCAAATAGTCAAACCTGGAAAAAAATTTAAAAATAAGCAAAAATCTTGAACCTAACTCATGACTCTCATTTCAAGTCAGTTCCTAGTTACGAAACTCTTGCTTACTTTGGTGACTGTTGCATCTGCTAAAGTATTTCCAGACTAAAATATAAAACAAAGCAAGGAGCCCTGTGCTACTCCCTCAGGCGTGGTATCTTAGAATCATGGAATAGTTTGGTTTGGAAGGGACATTTAAAGGTCATTTAGTCCAACCCGTCGCAATGGGCAGGGAGATCTACTAGATCAGGTAGCTCAGAACCCTATCCAATTTTATGATTCTGTGATTCTCCAAGGTGATATGAGTATTATTGCCATGGTAGTGATATTAACTAAAAGTAGTGGTTCTGAGTGACATCAACAGATTCATTACTACTTTGTGAAGAGTTGCACAGAATTTCTGTTCACCTCTAATTTTGATACAGATTTTCAGATTATTTCTTCTTTAAAAAAATGACATAATTTTCACTATCCTGGTTTAAGCATTTTATCAATGGATATAAGAGGATTTTTTGAAACAAATGTTATCACCATTTCCAGGACAACAGAAGTTCTTACAGCACCAAAGGAAAAATGCTGCCAAAAGTAGAAAATATTAAAGGACAATAGCGGTATTGCCTAAAACATCCTCGAGTAGCCTAATTTTTAGGATATCAACTTTGATGATTTGTACCAGTGACCTAAATGCATGTTTTCACTTAGAACTAGCATATACCTATACTTTAAAGATCCCATTTACAGTGCTTAACTCTCCTGCAGCTTATCTATTTTATTTGAGCTTAAAAATTATTTTTTTTCTTCCATATTTGTAGTTCCAATACTCCAACGCTATTTGATTATAAAGACTCATGCTAACTATGTCTAACAGAAATACATCTTGGCCTGGATGTAGAAGGGGTAGAAAAAGTCAAATACAGTCTCTGCTGTTTCATTCTTCCCTGAACAAGATACAGGCGGAGCAAAAGTCTTCCTTTACTAAAGATTTACAACTTGTGTAAATAATTTTGGCTACCCTGGTTTGACTGCATCTGTGTCAAGCAGTTCATGTACAACCTAAGAAATAGCAGTATATCATCTCAAAAGTGTGCAGGGAGAGTCAGAGTAAGAAAAGCTGATCAGACATGAGGCCATTCTGAACTGAGAACCAAGTTGGCAGGTTAGCATGGAACTCTGCTGGGGCTAATCACTCTGGTGAGAAATAGTCCATACAGATGTACCCTCAGATAGTTCCTGACATTTTATGACTCTCCTTTGCCTTTTATGGGAGCTGCCATTTATAGCCAAGAAATTGTTCTTATTTTATTCCTTCACAATTTCTGGATCTAAACCAGTACTAGAAGTCTGTTCAAGACACCCACACGAGATTTTCCAGTTTAAAGCTGCCACCATCCTGCTGAACCTTGACAGGCACTGTCAATGGTCTGGCTTTCCACCTTGTCTCCCCATTAATATTTGTCTTAAGCTTCCATTTATATCATTCTGTCAAAGTGAAAACATACAGAGACAACACTTTTTATCTTCAGCTGTGTGGTGGGTTTTGGAGTGATTTTGACAATTTTATTTATAAGCAGACCTGCTTAAACTGTGAGTAAAACATTAATTTACACCAGCAGATACAGAAATCATGTTTACACATTCAGTTCTGACTTAGTATAATTGTAACATACCTTTTGATCCCTAATTGCAAGGTACAATAAGAACATACAGTCTTGCAATCATTATACACACATTTTTCGCTATTTAATATAAACTTTTTATGATAGCTGCAGAGAAACACATTCCAGAAATTTAGCACACCAGAATTGTCTATAAAAACAAAGTTTCTAGGATTTGATTTCTCAGAGAAAATATACATAATAATGACAATGTTAGGGCTCCAAGTTTGGCCTCTATTCTCAGATCATCCAAGATATTTAAGTGTTGTATTGCATTTCAGTAAGAAATTTGCTCTCCACCTTCTTCTCCATTACAATTTCATTTGAAAGAAAAACAAAACACTACTGAAAATAGTTGTTTATTTAACATTAACATCAGTCCAGCAAAGCTCTGCACAAATCCTCCAGTGCAGAATACGGCTTTCTTTGTTTAAGCTTCTAAATTACATTATATAGAAATCTATTAGAATTTATATCACCCACCCAAAATCCTGTATAAACCCTAGGCTCTGCAAAGTGTAATACAAACCAAAGATAGAAGATTGCAGAAGGAAATAAAATGCCAAACATAAGCTTCAGAATTTGCCAAGAAAACTGTAGATAAAAATAAAGCTTGAAGGTTAACTCTAATACTTGGCTGCAGGAAAGCTTACTTTGCTGAGGACTAGAGTTTAGAATAATTCCCCAAAGAACTCTGGCACTAGTAGGAACAGACTGTAAGGACTTATGTTATTTAGAAAACAATTCCTTCTACAGCCAGAATGATTAGCTTTCAAAGGCACATCTGGCTTTCCCCCTTCTTAGTTTTTAGTTAAAATAAAATTCATTTGCCACTAGAATTTTTTTGGAGAAGACCCAGAGTGGATAAAAATGGTTCCATTAAAATAGGACAGCTTTGCAACAGAGATGATAAATTCCATTATGTCTCACAAAGCAGGAGCAACAGTAATCAGACATTTCTGGCTGCTATATGTTCTCTCTGGCTACAGAGGGGAAGGATTTTCCCCTGTGAGAAGCTACACCCAAAATACCACCTCTGAAGATGTCTAGGCCAGAGACAAGTTAAAGTTCTAGTGTGTATTGCTACTACCAAGTTTCAAGTTTTGCACAATGTTCCATACAAGGGAGTATATCCCACCATTTATTTCTATCACTGAAATGCTCTGTTCAAATCTAGTCCCTGAGAGAGAGATTATATTAGCTGTTCGCATGGAGGTAAGGAAAAATCAACTCATAACTTATGAGACTCCTTCCCTTGCACCTATTATTTCTGACTCACTGTCAGAAGGCTGGTGTGTGATCCCATTGGTGTGTGGTTTAATCTGAACCTGGGCTGCTGCAGTCTTGCTCTCCTCTGCATGCTACCATTTACCTCTCTTGTGCTAGCACTGCTGCTTCGGCAATTGTTCAGTGTGGTGAGACAGCTGAAAGACATTCCTAAAAAGAGGGATTCATTTTTGTCTGGCTCTGCCCTCAAAGGAGAGAGGACCATGGCAGCCTCCAGTAGTTCAGCTACAGTTGCTGCCATACCGCACCTTTGCTCTCATCTCCAGTTTGCCCATCACATCAGGCTCTACTGTCTCCTCCATTAGATTTTCTAACCAGAGCCCTGTGCTTTTCTCTTGCAGCTTCTCACAGTCAGCTGAAGCTCTTCCTAAGCAACCCCTGAGCTATCTCATTCTTCCCCTTCCGGTCCCCCTGCACTTAACATGGGTGAAATTGCTGACATGCAGTGACAACTTGCTATAAACGCAGATCAAAAATATCCCTCTTGTTTACTTACCCTGCCTATTTGCAAGACTTGTTTATGTGATAATCTTTGAAGTACTCGCTATGTCTGTGCTATATACTATACAAATACAGAACAAAAATTTCAGCTAGAGAAACAAGGCAATAAAAGTTCCATATCCTAGATCCAATAGAGTGTACACATTCTGTGTGTATCCATCATATTGACTAAACACCACAGACAGCAGCTCTTCCACTCTATTTTCAGATGCATGTTCTAACCTTGAGCCCACTTTCAGCCCAGTTCTAGTAAACTCACGGACACCAAGCTTGCAGGATGAAAAGGAGGTGACGCAGCACTACCAGCATGTTATTTTCAGGCAATAAGGTAGGAACAAATCAGGCTGTTCCTTCTACCCTTCCTGCAGTCCTCGAGCAATATGCATACTATAAATCTGTGGCACCTCATATTACCTTTATTAACAGGCCCAAACATGATTCCTGGTAACAAAGTCTAGACTGCGTTACTAAAATAAGACAATAGAAACTTAAGTACTCTTTGGACATACTTTGACAGTAGATTGCCAGCACAGGTGCTATGTGACTGGTCCTGATAAGAACAATCCTCCAGCAACTATCTCACAGTGTCTTTGTTCTTCAGGTACTATCAACTTCAGTTTCTTGCTAGAACTAGGAAGAACTAGGAACTAGAACAACCTAGGAACCCAGACACCATCACTCTTTTTACCTTGCCACGCAAAATCTCCGCCTGAGAAGTGATTCTTGGATCCCTTGGGCCTGTAGGTTTGTACTGCCTCTTGGATCTTGCTTCAGGACACATTTAATCATTGCTGAAGCATGGAAAGCAAAAGTGGGCTCTAATGAGAAACACCTGGCAAAAGTACAGCAGCAGGCTGACTGAGATATGAGGAAAACATACAACCCAGGCTGCTCTCCTCCAGAATGGAAAGGTTCTTGACAAATCCAGCAATGATGTCACTCCAATATTGTCACTTGTCACTAGTGCTCCATAAGACCCAGGAGGGGAACTGCTGGCAGTTCCCATTGAAAATGGATTTGAGGGATTATTCTTGATGGCAAATATACATGGAGGAGGGCAATATGGACTTCATGTACAGCAGGAATAACTCTGCCCTAAGGCAGAGACTTTGAAAGACACACAGTAAGAGCAAGAGAAGACAGTTCAAATTACCCTGTGGCACATACTTTTCTCACTAAGGAAGTCTGTAATCTACATTCCCCCTCCTTTTCAAGGTATAAGTTGCATACAGGCAGCTAGAGAATAAATAATTTGACTTTTTAAGACCAACTTATTCCAGTTATATGTCCCAGTGAAGCAGACTGAAGGAAAGGACTGAGAAGTCCTTTCTGAAAAGCACACCAGGAGGTTAGGAGAGCTTGAAAGTGATCCTGACTCTGAGAAGCAGCATGTGACAGCCCGTTGGCCCCTCTGTCCTGTATATGCATGATATACATATATACGTGCATCTCCACTGCACCAGAGTGAGCAGTTTAAACTGATACCTTTCACCTCACAACTGCAAGCAGAGACCACTCCTGTGGCCAGGTCCCGCAGTGCAGCTGACAGGCACTTGCTAACACAGCTTTGCAAGTGCCCACATTCAAATATGTTTCTCAGACAATGAATTTTGACAAGATACCCACTGGACGTGATTCACACATCTTGTGGAATACAAGGGGAAATTTTCCAGATGCTTCGAAAACCAGTGACTTCTGAGTCTAGGGTAACTCTACATTCATTGGGACCACATACCTTGCCTTCCTATCTGTCTGTACTGTACCTAAACAAACTGGCTGATACTGAGGAAGTCAATATCTGGGAAGTTTCCTCTGTTTTTTAAAATATATTTATTTTAAGACAAATTAATATTTAAGTACTGATGGATTTTGAAAGTTATTAAATCTCCTCAGATTTGTTACTATTTGACTCTTTAAATCACAATACCATCAAATAAAGGAAAATATGACAAATCAAGTTAGCATCTTGCCACCATATTTACAGAGATTTTGCACAGCATATTAAAATCCTTTTTAACACAGTTTAAGCTATCTTTTCAAGCCTTACCCAGTTTTACAGTCCTGATTGCGTTCTTGCAGCTACAAAGGCTGTTTAAGTATTACCGATAGATATCTTGACATTTTAACCCTTATACTCATTGCTACATTTCCCCATATATGTGCAAAATATAGTAAGATAACGTACAATGGGAATATAAAATTTAGGCCTATTGAAAGCCTGTCAAGCGACCAAACTCAACATCCTGGGCCTGTTTGGGTAGTAATGAAGTCTGTCCTTGCTCCTATCCAATGCTGGGGTCTATCAGCCAAGGAAGGCCGTGAGGCCAAAGCCTTTGCAGTCGTTACCTACACTGTAATAGTATCAATTTAAGCATACTGGTTTGAGGAAGAGGTATCTTGCTTGCAGCTTTTTTCAAAGATCAGCACTTCTAAAGTAGAGCTTCTGTGCTCCTTCAATGCTAAGGAAAAATAGCCTAGAAAGCCATCCCGCATCAGTGTAAGTGCTCCCTCTTCTTTGTGCTCATAGCTAAAGTCTCATACAGCCAAGGAAGACAGGACCAGGTTCTGTTGCCCATCAGGAAAACCATTATTTCAGAAAGCCCTCTTTTTTCTGTGACAAAATCTAGAATCCTCACCTTCAACTGAAGGGTATACTTCCCACCTGGGTAATGTTCCTTCTCCCTTAGATAGTCACAGAAAAAGCAATTACTCAGTAATGAAGAACTTTACAGGACTTCAAAGTGTGTTTACAAATAAATTTTTCTTGCATCAGAGAAACATGTCTTCGAAGCCTTAAGTTCTGCTGCTACACCTGATCGTTCCTGATGGGCACCCAGACTACTTCCCAGCAAATGTATTCATTTCACACACAGTCCCAAAAGCACTAGTCCATCTTCTTAACTGACCCTCTGACAAAGGCAGTCCTAAAAGAGACAACTGCACCATTTCCATCTTAATGGAAAGGTGGCAAGGCAACAAAGTAGAGAAGCAATGACAGATTTTTTTTTAAATGCTAATGAATTTATGGAATAAAAAATTATTATTACAATTAAAACATGGAAACTTGACCTTGTATATAGCATATGTAGGACATGGAGCACAGTAAAGGTCCTACAGAACAGTACTTTGGGTGCTGGCAGGATGCTCTTCACAGTGCCTTTTGTGTTTGTAGTCTCTCACAATGACATATTACAAAGACTCGGAGCACAAATAGCCTAGCAGCCAAAGGCCATTATCTGCTCTAGCTTTTAGTGTCAGACCTGGCTTTAGTCACGTTGGCCAAGACTGGTGACAGGCATAAAGGAATTGAACAGTTGGACTGAGTTCATCTATTTGGAATTAGCTTAAGCACTATAGCCTCTCTCTTTACTTCTGCTAGCAGAGATTGATTTGCATTCACTGTTCCATGTGGTACCAAAGGACATGGCTTCACACTGGCAGCCTGAGTCTGTGTCACACAAACCACTGCTGCTAGGTTGAAACCAGCCTTCTGTATATTGACTGCTGTGCCTATAATGTTTGCTTCTTATGTTATCTTATTGGAACAGCTTTGCAGAAATAGAAGTTATTTAATAATTCCTTATCAAAGCTTCAAGCTGGGTTTTATCTTTCTGCTGTTCTTGCAAAGAATATTGTTTGTGAAAAATTAATCTGACCAAACATGGACTTCTTTCTGTTTGTTTCTATGCCCATGAAAGCATTGATACTTAATTTCTTGTCCTGTAAGTAGTCCGTCAAGTTTAACTATATTCCAATTTAGCCAGTAGATATGTTTGTACCTGGATATACCTTCTCCTATCTCATGAACTAAATGTCAGTACCATTGTTTTTAATGCAATGTATGACTTACACGACATCTTCACATGCTAAGTGCTATACATGTTGGATATGCTAAGTATGTATTTTGGATCTCATAAGTGCGAACGACTACAACAGTCTTTATAAGCTTAACACCCTTGAAGAACCAGTATTGGACACACATTACTCTCTTTTAATGGAGGAGAAAGAAAGGTGAATAGCAATCTTGGACTAAGAGCAATAGCTTTTTTCCTAGAAATGTATATTTGGCAATGTATGATGCTCTTTTCAGCTGAAGGTGACTGAAGACTCACAATAATAAATTAATAAAATCAATTAATCAAAGAAAGGGAAAGAGGATGCAAGGGAGAAAAAGAGACTGATGGCTTTCCATAAAATGTTTCGATTCCAGCTTTGATTTCCTTTCACTTTGTGGTTAGCTGTTGCCTAAGGAAAACTCTCTGATCGAACACATGACATCTAATGTCAGATAGAGTACATCTAATGCTTTGCGTGGAGCACTGTTAGTTTACCAAAACATTGCATCAAATCCCTAACTAGTTCAAAGGGTGTATGCGCAAGTTATTACTTCCCTAGAGATAGAACAATCCAAATAAAACATTGTTTCTGCTCCTTGGACCAGAAAGAGAAAAGGCTAGATTTGCAGTAACAGGGCCTCTTAACATCAGGCCTATTTTGGCTGACAGAAATGACTTGAAAGATTGTCAGCTTTATGCCTTATGTGAGGGCTGTAAAAAGGTTGCAAGAATATCACCCACATACCAACAAAGGATTTTTTTTTGGTTACAAGTGAATTTCCTATATCTCGAAGCTTTCTGAATTACACTAAGAGGAAATTAGATTTTTTTCCCCTGTTGCTGTAGAAAATTCCATTCATGAGAATTAGATTGACAGTCTCTGTATCTCACACTATCCAAAAAGAATGTCCCATACACATATTAGCTCATTTACTGTTATGAATTGTAACTGCTTACAGCAGCACAAAAAGCCCTGGGGACCATTTGATGTAAATTCTGCAATCGCTTAATTCCATGCAGCTCAAATGACTTCAGTGAAGATATTTCAGATTTATATAAGCACCAATAAGCAAAATTAGAACTCAGAACCACACTTAGCAAAAATTTCTCACAGTCAGTCCTACTTGCAGAAAGAATTTTTAGTCTTTCCTTTTAAACATAGATAAGCCTTAAAAAATCCCATCCTCCTTACAAAGCACAGGCACTGTTGCATTGTTTTTACATCCCGCTCAAAGTACCTTTAAGAAAGAAAAAAAGGTGCAATTCTGTATTAAAATCCTGGTACAGAGTATCGTTGTTGGCATAAACAGAACTGCCTCACGTTGGCACAACTTAAGCTGTATCTCTCTGCAGACAGCTGCGTTCAGAGCAGACACTGCGGAGTTGTCATGCTTTCACCATGTCATGTATTTATGATCCCACATGGAAAAAAAAAAAGGCTGTCCAGTGATATTTTTAAAATAAGTGAGAGCAGGTAAAAACATGCTCTGCTTAGAGCTGCGCCAAGAACACCTCATTCAAATACATGCAGCAAACACATTCACTCATACTCCAGCCCTCCCACAAAATTTTCCAGCCCACCAGCATGTCTATCAGCTGCCAGAGCAGCTTAGAAAATTACTTAACAGTACTTGTCAGTAGTATTTTACCCCTGTCTATTTTCAGGTGCGTAATTCCTAACCTGAGGAATTTGGGCAACTGTGTATCTTTGAGGATCCAAAACTAAACTTCACTGAATATCAAGTAATTCAACACAAATCATTATTTGAAAAAACCTACCCTGTCAAGAACATATTCTTACCAAATCCCAATACCAGATTTGTGTTATTCACTTTGCTGTCTACAATCCACATCCTACAACTCCCTGTAGCAAATAACTAAATCACACTTTAAAAAGCTGGCACTTCTAAACACAGGTGGTAATTCATGACTGAAGTAGCTCCTTGCTGGACAGCAGGTAAGCTGGTGGAAAATGTCTGGGGCTTCACTAAGTGAATACAACTTGCTGCATGTGGAATTGAAACACTGGCAGCATTTCCCCCCTACCTCTTACAGCACATAGCAGGAAGCTGCAGTTACTCACTTTGATAGTGCCACCTCCAATTCCTAGGTCCGTTTCTCTTCAGGTGCCCCAGGAGACAATGGTACATGGAAGGACCAGTAAATGGCCTTCTTGCATGGAACTGCACCACTGTTCGTGCAGATATCTGTGAATTCTGAGGAGGAAATATTTTGCCCACTATGATTTTTCACCTTCTGAAAGTCTTAACAGGCCCAGGAACAGGCTGCCCAGGGAAGTGGTTGTCACCATCCCTGGAGGTATTTAAAAGATTTAAAAGACATGGTGCTAAAGGACACAATGGACTTAGCAGATGATCATAAGGGTCTTTTACAACCTAAATGATTCTAAGATTCTAAGATTCTAAGATTCTATCTTATGACTGCTTCTAAGGAACTTATAAGGTAGAAGAAGTGAGAAGAATTATTAGACTTACTATGGCAGAATCTTGCATACTGAGCACTGTGTATTAGCTGCTATTCATTTAACTTTAAACCTTTATTCCTTCTAAAATCAATTTGAAAGCTTCATGGATTAGTCTAACATACAAGATATACCACAGAAAGAACACAGAGAATATTTCTCTGCAAAGTCAGGAATGCTGATTTCAAAAAATACTCTAAATCACGCAGATCATCATTGGCCTCAAGAAAATGTTTTTAACAGTTTTATGGTGTAAATTCAGTGTTCTTCAATACATTTGGATCTAAAACTTTAGAAAGTAAGAAACCTACCACACATAGGTTACATATTTTGCATCGGTCCATTATCTACAGTGATCAGCACGTGTGTTTCTTTTTCTGTGGTTGTTTTCAGGTTCCACATCTCTGTCTGCTGGAGGCAAACACAGAGAGAGGTGATACAATCTTGTCTTATGGATTTCAAAAACAAAAGCACTCAAGTTGTGAGTCTGAGCCTCAGAAAAGAAGTTCAGACATCATGCACTTCCACTGGTAATTTTCACGCCTGAAAGAGACTCAGTAGTGGAGGAGGATGACTCTATGTGAGCAGAACCCAGGTACCAAACTGGTTAGTGATGAAAAATATGGGCAACAGCTTTCACAACACTCATATGCGTAAGATTAGCTGATTCCAGCTCATCCTCTTAGTTCCTTCCTTAAAGTAGCTTCAAAGTGCCCCAACGAATTTCAACAGGAATCCTAAAAATGTACTGATCTGATAAACAGCAATTAAGATTTTACATTTCTTCTGTTGCCCCCAGGTTTAAAGGAGATTCTCATAGGATATCTATTTCCTCATTCACAGAGACATGATCCTGGTTCATTATATGTATTCTGGAGACTCAAGACAACCAGACAAGGTCTAACCACCTAACTGAAGATGCCCTAGACATATAAGCCTTGCTTAGAGACACAGAACGCGGCTGCATTTCAGCAAGCCCTTGCTGTCTTCATTGACTGAGAGGGCTCTGGTTTGTTGGGCCCCATTTGAAGGAAATCATAGAATAAAGGAACATCATCTAGAAGTTTCTCTCCCTCCTCTGAGACAGGATCATGCTTGACACACTGACTGTGCATTTTTTTCTCTTGTCTCCTAAAGGTTGCAGAGTGGCACTACCTCGGCTATTAAATGAGGCCTTGCCTGCATCCAGTCTAAACATCACTTGCTGCAACTCAAGTACTATGTAGAGATAACACTGAGAATCCTTCATTCCTTTCCATTTTGCAGCCATCTTGTCTGTATGTGATGTCTTTTTTCTTTCTTTCTTCTGATTGCTCTTTCCTAGACTAAGGACTAACATCTTTTCAGCCTTGCTACCTGAAGTTACCAACAGGAGGATAGCACAGCATTTCATTGATTGTCATACTGACAACTCACTTGTGTGTCTGAAGAACTTTATCTTAATTGTCATGGATTTCAAAATTCATTATGATTACATCATATACCGACAGGCACTTTGTCTCTTCACTGGTAAGTGCATTAATTTCATTTAGCACTGAATGGTATTATTCTGCTGTGCTATGAAAATAAATAACTTGTAAATGCACAGAGCTTTTATTAAACTCAAATTCTGTAGCTCACCTGACTATAGCAACTGTTTTTTCTATAATTCATGAGAAGAATATGCCACTTCTCTAGTCAGCTACCCTTTCACCTGCTGACAACAACCACAGTCAAGATTGTTTGACTAGTAGCAAAATTAAGAAATAGAAAATTATTTCCCCTCCCTTTTCACAAACACATTATTAAATTTTTCCAGTATCTGGTGTTTATCAGTATTTTGATTAGATCGTTTACCCATATGCTCTCTTCATACCAACAACTGATAAACCACCACAGTTAGAATGGAAAACCACATCTGGTCAGGAAGTGTGCACAGACAAGAAAATTACTTTGATCATGAATTAACTCTATGACTCCAATCAGAAAGTCATTTCTGACTTTTCAATAGCAAAAATGGAAGTGTATCTGCTTTGCAAATAACTCAGTACCTGTCATGTTTAGACTTTGGAATCTTTTGGTAAAGGATGCAGGGTGGAACACTTTAGATGCCCATCGTTAAAAATCACCACTACAAAGGCAGCCTGCATGAACAATTATTAATGGAATAAATCACTACAAATTACACACTGACAGTATAAAGCAATGCTGAAACAAAGCATGTGGGGGAAAAAAACCCCACAAAGCTCTTTGTTTAGCAGACAAATCAGTTTCATCATCCTTGGTAACAAGATCAGGCGCTGTAATCAACCCTTAGAAAGCTAGTACTGTAAATAAACCAAGTTAACTGAAACCAGGGTGTGATGGAAAGTATGTTTTTGTTGAAGGGTGTTAGCTTTCCAAGCCCTCTTCGCAAGAACAGAAAACAGGCTAAATATTCTTGTTAGTGAGTGAGATATAGACATTTTAATCAAGCTGTAATGAAACCTCTTTAGAAAGGCAAAGAGCAAAGGGAAGAGAAAAACACTACTTTCAAGTATTATCTTGAAAAGAGAAAAGTAGAATAAATGAGGCTTCATATAACCAAGCAGATTCTGTAACTAATCAGTGTTCAAGAACAAGTGGTCTTGAGTTGAAGACCTGATCCTTCAAAACCTTGTACATCAATGATTCCAAATCAGGTAAAACCATTTATAGAGAAGAGTTATAGCACTGATCTTTATGCTGCCCTCCAGAAAAAAGAGGATGAAACAAGTACAATTCCATACATAATTTTATATACTGTCACATATCATTCCCTTTTATGTTTGTCTCTTCCTATTTCCACTGAGTGACAGCCAGTGCATTTCAACAAAAATATATTAAAATGTCAGCATAGCCAGAGTTTAACTGCTTTCAAAATACCTGAGCTGGTCAGAGTTAACTCTTATATCATATAAAGCACAAGTGGGGGCCAGTCTGTCACTTGTAAACTGGCCCCAGCATCTCAAGCCCATCACAGGAATTAGTGACACAACCTTCTCAGTGGATCCTTGCATTCAGGCTACACTGAAGTCACCCTGTAAATAAACTCTCTAAGACCACTGCATTCAGACATTGATGTTTAGCTATGCATTACTACAGATATTGTAATCTTCCATTCCATAGTCTTTGGGATTGTAGATAAACTCCAGTCAGAATAACCTTGGTAAAACACTTCCTTCGTGACATCCCCAGCCTTTGAACTCTTCCAGTGTCCCTTTTCTACCCAGTACTCTGTTCTGGTTTCTAAGATCTCCCAAAACTTCTTGGCTTCCCTATTAGTTCAGCATATTATTGACTTACTACCTATACTCAGCAACAACGTAAGCCCTTTACAGTGACACTATAGACCACTAATCTGTTTAGCAGACACTTTTAATCATTTGGGATTAGACAGAATATAACCAACAAAGCAGGCATAACTCGAGCAAGGAAAGAAGGAGAACAGACCAGGGATTTGACTTGAGCTTGGTGAAGTTTGCCTCAGAATATTTTTAGGAACTGCCTGAAGCTATTTCAGAGCCATTAGCACTTATCTTTGAGAACTTGTGGAGGAAGGATGAGGCTTTTGATAAAGGGGGAATACAGTGCTTATCTATAAAAATAGAGAGAAAGGAGGATCCTAGAAAAGACAGAGCACTTAGCCTAACACTTCAGTTCTTGGGAAGACATCAGAGTAAACCATTCAGCTCCTATGTAAGCACCTCAAAGATAAGGACACAGCAGGGATTTTCTAGTAGCAGTCTAAGTTAATTTTCTTTAAGGTAAACAGCAAGCCTAAAATCCAGTGAAGATATGAGCAATTGTTGCTTTGTTAAGGCTTTGACGCTGTATCACATAACAGTCTCACAGGCAAGCTATGACAGCATCTTAAGACAGGAGCAAAGTATGGAAAAAATTTATTCAGAATGATGAGTTATCAATGAGAAATTGTCCAGCTAGAAAGTATATCAACCTGTGTTATGCAGAACACTGCTCTAGCACGCTAGCTAGTCAATATATGTATTTGTGATCTGAAAGCTGGTAGAGACTTACTACATCTGCAAACAATGTCAAACTGGAGGGAGCCGGAAGCACTCTGGGAGATTACAACTGAAAGCAATTGGGACAGCAATGAATAACTGCTTTGGGTCTCTTCCAGCCCTGTTTTCTATGACCATGTTTTTCTTCATATTTAACCCTTCTGCAAAACACAACCTTTAATCCCCTAATTTAATAATGTCCTAAAAGCTTCTCCTTATCCCTGTTGTGTTTTCATTCAATTCCTTTTGGCCAAATCCAGACAACCGTGTGTCTCCTCTCAGGCTGTCACAACTTGCCGCTTGACTGCAAGTTCCTTTGGAGGGGGGCTGCTTTTCACTGTATTTGCACATCCCAAACCTTTGCTGTGGTTTCTAGCAGTTTACATGTTTACAAGTCAGTTAAAAGAAAAGAAAAAAAAATTACATAAACCAGGCAGGCCTCTTCTTTGTCAAAAGTGATAATTGTTGTTTTCAGTATAAAAGTATTCTGATTGTTTTATAGCACACTGGACAGGAATTGGATTTAAATTTCCATTCGCTTCATTTTCTTCCTTTTCATACAATATCTAAGGAAGAAGTATCCAGCCCTGGTATGTATTAATTGTGCACGTACTGAGGGCTGACATGTGGAGAACAAAGCGAAGTCCGCATAAAATGAAATCATTCCATACAAGGACACCAGGGCCTAAGGGATGGAATTGCCAGCCCTAAATGGCACAGCAACCATCTTCTCCAGTGTCTGATCTTTTAAACATTGAACACACATGCTCAACTTGACTATGAATAACCCTATTAAGTTGAATGGAATTATTTACAGTAGTAAAGTTAAGTACATTCAAAAGCAATCACAGATTTGGCGTTTAGCACAGGGTATAAGAAAAAAAGAGGATGAAACCAGACATTTCCTGTGCTACAGAGAAGTTTTAGTCCAGCAGATCTGCTTAGACCCTGGCCCAGAAAGAATGGAACTTTCTTTTCTGTAAACACCCACCGTGGAGTCTTCCTAGCAAGCAGATGGGGTGGAGCTCCCTTGCATCAGAGGCACTGAGATACCTACCCTAGCACCTACACAGCCTCCAGAGTGCTTCTGGATCTAAGGTGTCAGTAAAAAGCACTCTCAGATTTGGCATCTGTGGCCTTTTCACTCAGTTCAGAGAAACTGAATCAATGTATTTTCATTGACAGTGAAAACATACAAGGCAAGAATAAAATCACACAGGCTTTTACAGATTGCCCTGTACTACCGGACTACCCACCATACTGGTATTTTCCAAACTCCCAGCCAAAGGAATACACATGTCCACAGCCTTTGAAGGGCCAGCCTCCATACTGCAATGTTCACTGTTTTTGTTAAAAGTCATATTTTTATTTTTTTTTTAGGGAATAAAGCAATTCACTGTATCCTGGCCTGGACTCTCTATTCAGTAATGTTTTATGATTTAATCACTGGAATGAAGAATGGATGATGCCACAGTCAAAGCAAAGGATTGACACTTAAGAGACATGGCCTTTATCACCAATTGTTACAAATATGCTCTGTGATTCTGAGCACATTATTCATATTCTTTGGCTGAATTTCCATCAGTGATCCACATTCAGCCCAAACCTTCAAGCCTGATACTTAGCCACCTTACACTCTGTATTCTGAAAACCTCCTACGCTGCCTATCCCATAACTGACATTTTCAAAGGAAGTAGGCGTGAAGTGGGGGGAAATTAGTTCAGAAATCAAAGTGTTTAAGTTGTAAACTGGGGCTGAATTTCAAATCCTAAGGCTTAATTCGCTAATGAAAACATCTGACAGGAAAGTGTTCTGGACACAATGTGTTATTTCATACATTTTCCTCTCTTGAGTTTGCTTGCTCCAAAAACCATGTTCACATAGAAGCCCCTGTAATGTCAACGTAAAGGTTTTGCAGTTGTGGAATGACTGGAACTGAAATAGCTTCACTAGGAGAGTGCTTTACAGTAGAATACCTTTGACTTCTGCATGGGAAAATAATACCAACAACCACTTTTAGGCTAATACTTGTGCATCATGTAACAGGAAGTGGTATGTACAGCTCTCACAATACTCATCTACCACACCAGCTTCTCTAAACAGGAGGCACAGCAGAGCACAAAGCATAAGTCAAAAAGCTTTTATCCAGGTTCACTATCCACCCTGCTAAGTAAGGCAGCTGCACACAACAGGCAGGGAGGGCTGAGATGACGGCAGCAGTGCTGTCAGGTACAGCACTGCCCCATCTCCTCCTTTGAAAGTAGCAGGGCACCGATGCAGAACACACTGTGAGACGGCGGCACAGAGGAGGAACCATCTAAGACAATGTAGAGTATAATTACAATTAATCCATCCTGACGTAGCCAGACTCTGTTCAGACGTCAGTGGCAGAAGTCCAGTTTTGCATCTAGAGCTTGTTTTGCTGAGGTGGGTTAGAATAAGCTGAAACACAACTTTGCTGTCATGAACTGTGGCCACAATGGGCAACTGTTCTGGACCTTAATGGTGCAATAAAATGAGTAGCAAGCACCTTCTCCACAGAGACAGAACCTTTGTGCAGACAACCTGTTGTTAGGCTATCTGGTTCTCATTTCCTTCTGCTTTCTCTGCCTAAAGAAACTCAGAGGTTATAGTCAGCATAGTCAAAGACACGGTGAATTATTTTCATCAGTCATTTTGCTAGTAATAAGTCCTGAAGCCTTCAATTTTTTAAAATATTTTTACTCTGATGAAAATAATGTTAGAAAGTCCTCACTGATTGCATTTTATTTCAAAGATGTCTGAAAAAGTATTTTTGAGAAGGGATGATCAATAAATACTCATTCATTAGGATTATTCTGAACTGAAAAGTGGGTTTAATTTTGATCTCTCTTCTTTCATAATAAAAAAAGAATTGTAAGAAAAGACCTTATGTGAACAGACATGTACACATCCTTATGATATCCTGTCAGTGCACTGTTTCATAAGATTATATGGTCATATGACAACAGGCCTATTTGTATCACAGGCTTCTTTTGAACAGAGAACGTGTTACAGCAGTTCGGACTCCAGTTCATGGGTGAGAGTTTCTCAGAGAGAGAAGATAGTGGTGGGCCTATTTAAGCAAGTGGACAGACAGAAATCGTGGAATAATACTTAGGTGCACAGCTAACAGAATTTGGGCCTTTCATAAGAATACATATAAGAATATAAAGGAAGTTTCTTTTTTTTGCACTCCACAGATTACTCCAGTTGGCCTCAGGGAAGCTGAAGCAGCCATATCCAACAGCAGAGAAACGGGTTACAACCTGCTGTTCCTGATACAGCTAAAAACTATTGTTGGAGAACTTGGTGAATGCAAGCAGAGGTGGCTACAGACCACAACTTTACTGGAAGGAACTACTTCCAGCATGGTGCATATTTGATTTCTGACTGTGGGCTTCCTTTCTTTCAGTCACTCTCAAGACATGGGTCCCATTCAGAAAAGGGACTTGTATCAGCTGCTGATGTCAATACAAACTTTAGTAGAGAAGGGAGGAGGTGGTAGAGGCAATCCATACAGAAGAGTTTATAATGGCAGTTGCTCGTTATCCTGGGAATGAGACTGAGTGCTTTGTTAAGCAGAGGCAGTTCCAGAGCTTTGATAGGCGTGAAACACCCCTGAGCTAACAATTTTGAACAGGACACCAAGTACAAAATGGCAGGCACTGCATTGCCAAGAAAGCTTAGGGTAACATACAGGAACCTCAAAACGCCCATGCAAGGCAGTTGGAAGTCCTGGAGCTGTTGAAAAGTCTCTGTAGTCCATCACGGCAGAGCAGAAGTGCCACATAAGCAAGAATCTGAGTTAGCCTCACAACAAAGATATGTCATTTGCATTTCCTGGTATTTAATATTTGTGTAGAATATCTGTGTGGTTTCTTCACTGCAATGTCATCTGCTAGTTCTATGGTTTCGGCTACAATAGTTTCATACAGCTGAAATGTTTTTCCTGGCCACAAAAGGTTTGCCTTGCCCAGATAGAAATCCCCTCAAATGTTTATCTTGAGCTCTTAGAATGTTGGCCCAAGAAACAGAAATAAAAAATTGCAAATAATGAAACAAACAAGCATAGAGGACTGAAAAAGAAAACTGGAATACAGAGATCTAAAGAACAGAACAGCAAGCCAACTTCAAAGGTATCAGATGCAACAATAGGAAGGTGTGGTGATTGTTTACTTTTGTATATAATAATAGAGGAGAACCAGAGCAATTCAGTAGAAGGCATTATTACTGCTTGTGTGTAACAGCACACCTGAAACAACCAGTAAGGAGTTTTAACTTTACCAGACTCAGCTCTTACCTGAAGAACTCTCTTCATCCATCCCCTTGAACTCCCTTTGCTAGCATCCAGTAGACTGGCATTTTGGCATCTCTCACATCCTTTAACAGCATGTTCATGACTCCACAATGTGTGTGGAAAGAAAAGTCAAGCTCATTGTTTTCAAATACACTAAAATGAATGCCAGAAAAGTCAACTGTAGGGCATTTATGTTCTTATTTAAAAAACCAAGGATCGGGCACTACACAGCTAAAATCTCTTTAGTCACTTGTCTAAGCCAACATGATTTCTTTGAAATTGGGATAGGTGCATGGCATGGTCAGTTACTGCAGCTCCACAAACAGCTGGCAACTAGTTAAACTGCAGCAAAGTATCCACTCTGTATCAAGACAACAGTGCAAGCCCAACGGATGGAGTCCACAGGCTTCCAGCTGTGGCACAGGATCAGGAGCACTAAGTATTATGCCTGACTGTAAGGACTAAAGACTTTTAAAGGTCCTGCTCAATGCCAGGCTTCATATAAGATATTTCATCCTGTAATTCCATTGCCATAGAGGAACTGAGCACCTGCCTTGCTAGATCTAGGCTTTCGTGCCTGTTTCAGTATTTCTCAGGCTGTCTCAGGCTTTCTCATCTGTTTTAGTTAGACAGGATGTTGGCTCCCTTGTCAGAGTTCATTTTAGAGAAAAGATTAATTGGGCAAGGTGATACAAGTACAGAACATGTCAGCTCATTTAAAATAAAAGAAATTGGTAAAGTAAGAATTTCCATTATCTCATAGCTAAAGAACCAAGAAAATGCTGAAGCAAACTGCAAGGTGATAAATTCAGAGCTGATAAGAAAGTTTATATATATATATAATTTAAGAATTTCAGCCAAATCCAACAATCAGACAGTGTCACTGAAGCTACAAGTTAGGCAAGACTCTACCATGTTTATAGAACAGAGTTGAATAGTTACAGTAACCATTTTTTAAAGGGGAAGGACAACTAACTACATGCTCCCAGGCTCACTATTTAGAGATTGCATTGCAATAGGGAGGAGGCTCCTTTGAGTAACAGATAATCTCACACATACTAATTGAAGGCTTGCTGTGCCTTCCCCTACAGCGTCCCATACTGACCACTGCTGGAGGAGAGCAACTGTCCTGCTGAAGTAGACCTAAAAATGCAACAACTCCCATGACTTATGTAAGGGTGCTGTTGAGGTCTGTGGTCAGGCAGTGAGGGACTGCAGAGAGCTGGAGACCAACTCTGTGACACCGTCATCGGAGCAGGAACCGACAGCCCCAGGCTGGGCTGAAATGGGGGCCTGAGCCATGGCCAGGGTGGGGGTAATCCCTTGGGGAGGCCGGGCATGGACATTAGTGCCCTCAATGCCCTGAGAACTCATGAAAAAAAAAAAAAAAATTAGTCCCAGTTGGTAAATAGTTTTTCTATGACCAACTCAAATGCAGTTTCCCAAATTACTCTCAAAAATAAAAATTAATCGACTTTTATGAATAATATCTGCATCTGTTCCAAAGGGTGGAAGCGTTGGAGTGGGAAAAGCATACAGACCCAAATTCTGCTCCTGATCTTGCTAATAACCTGCAGAGGGTAGGTCACTTGCCTCCCAGTTTTACCATTTTAGAATGAGGGGACAGTGAAACAGTCCACAGCTGTAAGCAATAGGCATTACACGTGGCCACAAGAAATAGGATAATTTTGCATCAAGCCATTTTTGAAACATTAAGAATTGAGGTTGAGAGGGTTGTTTTGTTTGTTAATATATGCTATATATTGGGGCTATTTTCTAGCTAATTCATACCGAGACACTGTTAGTTGCCAACAGTCCTAATACCACAATTCTAGGAAAAGAAAACTATCTCCTCAATGCATTCGTAATCTGTTAAGATTATGTAGAATAGTTTATCCATATCTAGATGTCCTTATTAAGACCAGTAAGACAAGTGCATCTAGAACTGGATCTGTGCAAGCAGTACTCCTAAGAAAGAAAGAAAGATTAAAAGTGACAATACAGGCAAGGTGGTCAAAGCACAAGATAGATTACTTTGGTTTTAATCAGATTACTCCACAATTTAGCACAACTATGTCCTTCCACACACTGAGTGCTGTTATCTTAGGAGTCAAGCAGTAAACAAAGAAAATCGCTGCTCTGCTGATTTCAGAGTTGTTTTTTTCAGATACCTTTTTTATAGATTATCATAAGTTTTACATTGGTCATAAGAATAGATGTTGTCACTGTTCCAAGAATCTATTAAACATACCTAACCATCAAACACAATAAAAGCAGAAAAAATTTCTTGAAGCACTGCTGACATCTGTAGCTGATAATTATAGGCAGCTTTTCTGAATAAAAACCTAAAAATTTGAAATAATTTTCAAGTGAAATTGGATAAAAAGACAGAAGTGTCACTTGGGCATGAGAACTATCAGTGTCCTCACAGACATACAGCATGAGAGAAAAATTTAGATAAGGAAAATGGAAAGGGTCTAGTCCAGTTTCACTGAGGTTAATGAAAGATTTTCCATTGATTCCACAGCTAATATGACCAAAGACAGCAGTCAGAAAGAAGGCCTGTAAAGAGTAAGCACTGGATAAAGGGAATAAATAATAAGGGCAGATTGGGCTGGAATTATAATGAAGTCAGGATAAACCTGAACTTTCACAAATAAAGTGTTGAACTGATTGTAGGGAGCGTCTCTAATATTTTACAGCCAAAAAAATGATCATTCTCTTTAGAGCTTTCCTTTAAATCAAATTATGGGTGATATGCAACACTGCTGACTATTACCTTCTTAGAAAGGTCTGAACTCCAGTTGTCTCAAGTACCTTCAGCTCTTATTGGCCAGCCATTTTATAATAAATACTAGAAGCAATAATCCCCACTGAAACTGCGCTATCATGATATCAAGAGGTTGGCTTGCATGGATATTTGGTCATTGTCTGCCAGGGAGATAGTCAGAAAGCAATTAAAGCTGTCTGGCTGTGCTGACATTTTACTCAGTCATTTTACCAAGTCTTTAACTTCTGTAAGTGTACATTAGAATTTGAGCTGTTGATGAGGAAGGGAGGGAAAAAGATCAAGCGCTAAAATCTCTCTTGTATCGGGTTGAACTTTTTCTTTAAAATCAAGCTTGATCAGTTCCCTATCATGGGTAAAAGTCCTGTGTAAGAGGCTATGTCACTCTCCATTCGAATGGCCAGAAGCCATAGTTTCCACAAGAAACAAAAGCAACTAAAAGCTTTAAATCCTATCCCATTGTAGGAACACAATTGAATTCTCTTGCCAACATGAGGACAGAGTATACATAGTCACTGCATAGGACTGACAGTCTGTGTGGGAATTACTGAAGTCTAGCTGCAAGATTTCCATATACAGACATTTCCTGCCACGAGAACGTTACAGTACTAAGTCAGCATCCAAAGTAATCTAAAGAACAAAAGGAAAGCCTCTAAAATAGCGAGAAGGAAAAAAATTATACACAAAGATCACTTCATACATTCAATACAGGCATTTAAAGTAGAAGATATCAAGGTCATATTCTGCAGCCTTTATTCAGGCACATCAATAGGAGTGGGTTGTTAAAGTAAAGCCTGAGGCAGTATCTGACCTTTTTCAATTTTTTTTTTCCTTTGGATAAGATGGTTATGAGATGCTGCCCAAGAACAGAACACTAGGACATACCAAACTCACACATTTGCAACTGAATAATATCTACGTTTCAAAGTGTAGTCCCAAAGAAGTTCTATTAGTATCAGTAGAAGAGACAAAAGATTTTTGAGTTTATATGCTGTTAATATAAAAATAATCTAATCTTGCTATAAACAAAGGGAGTTTAATTAATCAGCCATTACCTCAGCCACATTTTAAGTGAACACAGCAATTCCCATGGAGGTTTGATGACTTTCCAAACTGGTAAATTAATTTTGTGGCGAAAAGTGAACTAATACAGGTAACACATGCTGAAGCCACCCTTCCCACCCACTTCCCAAGAAATCTTGTTCAGCATAAAAGAGAGAAGAGAGGTGTAGTCTGTGACTGTATCAGCTCCAAAATCCAACTCATCATTCTGACCTTGAATCCTGTTGCTCAACACATGGAGAGAAACAACGAAATTTCCCAAGAATTGTCATGATGGAGAGCAAGTCCTTCTTCCACAAACAACTAAGGCTAAATAATACTTTCGTGTCTCCATATACACAAAAGATCTGAGGGGAAAGCAGCCGTCATCCGTGTCAACTCCCCTTCCATGTTGCCTCAGCTCAATCCCACTATAAAGAAAGACAAGAACTATTAGGTCTGCAGTGATTTTCCACTGTTCTCTTACTTCCCTTTTCCCTTTTGCAATGGCTAATGACCTATATTACCTATAATAAAAAAAAACAAAAACCAATAAACTGTAAAAAATTATTGCTTTTCTATGTGCCCAGGTGGTACACCTGTGCAGGGAAGCAGAGTGATAGTGTCCCAAACTCTAGCTCTGATGTTATTATACAGCACTAGTATTACAACACTTAGTAGCTGTTCCATATACTTCCTGCAGCTCACTGCTACCATTACTGATCATTACTTCATAATATTAATCACAGTGTGATATAACAGGCATCTGAAAACATTTGTGTGCCACTGCAAATGGTATACCTTGATACCTATTTTGCCTGAGCACTTATCTGCTTGGATAAATGAATAAACTCTTGCTTCTTTCAGTGTGTGCTTAGAACAACTTGGTTTTTACTGAATTTTCCAGTTTCAGCTTCTTCCAGAAGAAAGAAGCTTTGAAAAGCATACTAAAACAACCACGACATGCAAGGAAATAGGAACCCCTCCATCTGTGTGCGCTGGGCTGGGCTTGGTGCCCCCCGCCAAGAGCACAGCAACCTCATGCAGAGTATGGGATTTACACATATGTAACATCTCCCTCTACTGGCTAAAATAGTGGGAATGCTTTAATTTCCAAGCAGGAGGTTTTACCTTGGGTGAGAATCCCTAGATCAGGTCACCTCTCATCCTCCATTTCTCACACACTTGTAATCTCTCTCTGTAGCCCTAAAGCAGACAAGGATTGCGTGATGGAGCAGGCAATGATGAACTGGGCATGGTTCTCCTGAAACCCTGGATGACAGAGGTCTCAGTGACATGCTTTGAAGACAATGAGACAGTAAGCAAGGGCAGTAGAGCCATTCCTGGGAACCCAGGACTAGAGGGGACAGTTGCTTTGCAGAACCTTTCATCTTTGACACTCCAAGCAGTGTCTGATTTAGCAAGATTGCTTATTAAGTGATTATTATGTGATGGTGATCCTTAAGTCTCTTCAGTAAAACCAGAGCCTAGTGGTTAAATATGGAGGTTTTACCAAATCTCAGTCCTTTACTCTTTGAAGACCAATGAAGCCATAACTCAGTGTTATTGTGTACCCCACACTAAAAGCATTTTTGTATCTGTATTGTTTTTTAAATGCTCAATAGCTGACACAATCGATGAAGAATTATCTTGATATGTTCTGGGAACAAGAAACACTCACCTATGCACACACTCCAGATGGCAAGGCACAGCTGGGATACTCTGTCAGGAGAATTTCACCACACAGCAACTTACATCCACGTTAAGTTTCCAGCACTGCATTACATGCTTTCTTCACATCCAAGAGAACTGATAGTTTTCACAGAGCCTTTAGGCTACAGCTAGTAGCCTACAGCTACAACTAGTTTGTAGCTGCTACAACTGGGAGGGTACAATTCACATATACTCCAACACCAAATGGCTTTAAACTGACATAAAGACATTCTAAAGTTAACCTTCTCTTTTTTAAGTTGCTGTCAGAGTTGCCCATGTAGATCTCCTGTAGTCAAGAAAAACTGAAAAGATTATACATGCCGATAAAAACGGAGAATTCACTTCACACCAACCTTCTGAAATGTGGCCTAAACTACAAATTCTTGATCTATAGGCTACAGACACTAATATTTTTCCCACTACAAGACTGTCAAGTTGAACGAATAATTAAAAAACTACTTCTATTACAATTTGCACAATTGTAAATAAGATAAATAATGGGAAAAATTTAAGATATTCTCAGCAAGAGAATTATATCCTTTTCTTTGTTCTCCATCTTTTAAAAGGCTTTTTAATTCACCATTCCTTCCCTTTTATTTCCCTTCTTCCTTTGTTTGATAAGCTTTTTCTAAAATTCCCCTTCCCTGCATCCTGCATGCGGGGCAAGACCACTCATGCAGAATTCATCACAGGAAAACAAACATAATATCTCATTCTCATATTCCCAAGAGGGAATTAACTGAAATTACCAGTTCTTGAGAAATCGGCATAGAAAATAAGCAGGAGAAATTACTATAGCCCAGTTGTCACGGAAACTGTTAGCACACTGGTAGCTCAGGAAAATGGGCTATTGAAACACTTTCTACCAAGTACCCAAGCAAACTATAGGGTCATTTGTGGGCATAGGAGGCGCACAAAGCCTGAAAGCGTTATTGCCTTTGAAAAGCTTAGTAACTCCTGGCTGTTGTGGGGGAGGTCCCTGCAGAATGGAGGCTTGCTACCTTTTTCAGCACAGACATAGGGTTCTGTGAATAGCACTTGGCTAATTCCCCCTTTGTGGAAGTCTTTAGGAAGCTTTTCATTGTATACCCCATTCTATAGAATTCCTAAAGCCAAAAGATAAGAGTTTTCTAAGGAAATTGTACAATTCTAAATGGGCTTTTTAAAAACTATTTGTGCCCAGCCCTGTTACATTTCCTTTGCTACTCAAGGGACAGCAATTATCACAGCCAGCAGCAGACAGACTTTTGCGACAGAACTTTGTTACTTTTAGTCCTGCACGAGTACATTAAAGAACAGCACTTTACCAATTCCAAAAACCCAGGCAGCTTCTCCAAGCTACAGCTAAGTCGCAGAGATAAAGCTCGGCACGAGGCTGTGAGGATCAGTACCATACTCTTCTCTGCTCTCTGCTAGGAAAGACTTCAGACTATAACAGGACCTGAACTTAGGGCACGCTGGGAACACGTTGCTGGGATATAAAAATGGCTCCAACAGCCCTCCCTACGCAGATGCACTCACACTTAGATGATGTCTTGTTCTGCTGTGCTACTTTCCACAAACACACACAACTACAAGTATGGACAAAGAGCAGAAGATGACTGTTAGACTGGGGGGGCAGGGGAGTTGTGCTATAACTGCACTTGAAGTAGTATTTTTGTGAACACCGTAATGCAGATAAAAAGAGCAAAAGCAACACACCTTTGCCAACCAATCTTTCGAGTTGATCTTTCTGTGAACAGCTGACTATTGACAGCACGTACATTAACTGTGCGCCAGGGCAGACTGTGGAAAGAGGGACAAGAAATCCTAGGCTTTAGCCTGACCCAGGACTGAAATGGATATGTAACAAATAAATAAATAAATAAATGTCTTTATATATTATGTGAGGACATGCCTCAGTTAAAGGTGTAGACCTCTCACAAAACATGCCTATCATCATGTTCCATAAATTTAAACAGCCAGTAGCAGATTTCACATTATCACTGCATCCACATGGATCAAACAAAGAGACTCCTGGTCAAAAATACATGAGGCAGTTTAGGTTATTCTAAACATATTCCTTGCAAGGGGGGGAAGCCCAAGAGCTAAAAACTTCTTCACAAAAATAGCAACTTAACATAAGAATCAAAATTAAGACTTTGGGGGTTATCCCAAGGTTTTTCTTCCCATTTCCCCTCTCTCAGAAACACAGTCAATGCATACCAATAGTTATTTGGTTACAAATCTGGAAACCTGCTAAAGACAAAGTTTTGTGACCTAATTTTACCTTCTATTTTGCAGGTTATGGAAAGTTTTCTGCATGGTTCACTCACAGAGTATTAAAGTATTCCTCCTTCTCCGATTACTCAATTTGCCTGCTTGAACTACAGATCTACCAGCCCTGGAGACCCATCCAACTTGTACCTACTTATCCTCTCCAAAAGTGCTTGCCATCTCTGGCTCCCTTTCACCTTTGAGTGTGAGGATGTGCACGCACATATACAAGGTGTGTTAAGAGGTTAAAAGGGTGAATTTGTGCTGGGAGCATCATGTAGATGACTGGAGTCTCAGCTTGGCACAAGAAGAAAGGCCAAGACATGTCAGAATCTGCAGAGACATATTCCTCAATTTGCTTGAACTGTACTTGGCACTCAGACTCCTAGCAAAGACCACAAGACTGAAGGTCACCATGTCCATACAGACAGTTGTTAAGCACCTGGGCACACGCACAGCTGATTCAGTTCACATCTGAGGCCCTGCCACCAAGGGCACTTTGCCACAAGCATTCCTCCCTCCCTGTACAGGGCTTCTCCTTCCCCTGACAAGGAGCAGCCATTACACTCAGCTCATGCATTTCATTGGCTATAAACCTCCAGAGCAGAGCAGCCTAGCCTGCAGTTTTTCCTTTCTCTGCTGTGAGGAAAAATGTTCATTGTAGTTCTCCAGGTTACCAAGGACATATTAGAAAACTACTAGGGCTAAAGAAGCATGGGAAAAAGACTGAAACCCAAGTCTGTAGCCCCAAGGGCAAGAATGGATTGCACAGCACTGTCTGGACAGCCTGCCCACAACACTTGACTTTTCCCAGCAGTGCTTGCACTCACCTTCCTTCTAAATAAACCTGCTTAAGCCACCCATGCCAAGTCTTGAAAGAAGAGCTGGCAGACACCTGCAGCAAAGTCCCTATTCTATGAAAATTCCCCTGTTGCCAACAACAATCAGGAAGGATAGTCTTGCAGAGGCTTAGACTCTGATTCGCTTTAATTCACAGCTCCGCAATGAATTTCCATAGTGGGACAGGGAAAGGCACTCTCTGTGCCTCACCAACCAATGCATAACAAGATACAGTGCAGCCTTTCTCCCAAATACACCTTTTACTGGTCTGCAGAGCTAGACTCTAAGGTTACAGATACACAGCATAATCTAGAAGGACTTTGAAAGATCTGAACTATCTCTTGAGATTAAATTAGAGTGGAAGACAGTCACATTAACAGCACATTGGGTCAGTTAGCCCTGATGTTTTAAAAGCAGGATCTGTGCTATAGGATGCCAGCTAGGTACCTTTCTCTTTCTACCACTAACCTCAAGACCCTTGAGAAGAGTAAGAACCCAGCAAATGTCCCTGGCACAGGGTGACAAGGCAAAGATAACGCCTCCTTAAGATGATCCCTAAGCCTCTTGGTGAATGATCCCCTCTGTCAAACATATTCCCTTTCTCTCACTGAGAACACAGTTCTAGGTCTTCTCTAGAGAAAGAGGAAAATGTTTCTTTACGAAGTTTTGAGGGGATAAGTAAAAAGAGAAGCGTGGCTTCCTTGGAGTACAGAGGCTGTGCAAGTAACACAAGTCATGGTTGAGAAGAGAAACGTGGCAGGTGGGACAGGGAAAGGTGAAGTACAGCTTTGCAAAAGGAGCATAGTAACAAATTAATGTTGGCATATAATAGCACTTAATATAACATGTACTTGGAATTGCAAAACCCCTACACCATCACAAATCTTGATGCTGGATAGCAACAGGCCGTGTGAACACACTTAACACCCAATACCTTTGGGCATCTCGTTCCCATTACCTTTAATGGGAGTTATGCATCTAACTGGGATTTGGTAACTACTTCCATGCATGTCCCATGAGCCTGCACTGAAGTACAGATAAGGCCAGTAGTTTGGACAGCGTATGTCCAGAGGATGCTAGGTCTAGGGAAAAAAGACAGCATCACTGTATCTGGGAGCTGCTAGCTCCAAAATCACGCTGTGCCTTAAACATATGATAACTTTAAAAGTCAGTTTTGTTTTTTTCTTCAGGTCTATTCCCTAATAGTATCACCTACCGCATGTTCTGGCTTGAATTAAGCAACATCCTCTTCAGAAGTAAATCTGCAAGAAATTGAGGTGATTTCAGCATATTTCAAAGTATTAAAATCAGTTTAGCATGTATCAAACTCCAAAATAAAGTAGATAATAGGCATTAATCACCCAAGTAAATCCATTAGTCAGCTGCACAGTGTCCATGGCTGTTCCTGTACCTACAGCATCAGTGAAGTCAGAATGAAACATGAGCCTTCTCCGACTTGCTACAGCAAATCCGTGTTACTTGAGCGAAATAAAGAATTTCAGCTCCTGTGATCTCCTCCCTTGCTTTTGATAATTACTTTGGTACGGAGATTTCAAAACTATTTTTATGCCATAATAAAAAGGTGATGGCTCATCTGGCCTGCAGAGGCATAATTACTACAAATATATTTGTTATGCAGATAATGATTCTGAATAGCATGTTTCCACGGGCAAAACCAAGGAAGCAGACTGATGACTGTCACCTGACTGCCAGTCTTCTAGAACAGTGCCCCTCCAGAAAGATCAACACCACTGCCTAAAAGCTATAGGAATGTGTCTTGGGCATCACCTGATATTTTGTCTTTCCTCATATTATCAGTTGAAGTCGTGTATTTTCAGAGGGTGGGGGTTTTTTTCATGTTTTGTCAATTTTGCTGATTTTAAGATCACTAAATAAACACTGTCTTTCACCCTAGAAAGTCAAATTTCAGCCAACTGTTCACCACTATGGAAATAGTTGTTCAATATTTGTACATATTTAAAGAATAGGATATCTAAATTGATTAGAAAGCTAAACAAAATATGATGTGGATTTATATGTTTTTAATTAATTTACATATACAACCGGATTTACCAATCCAGTTGCATGATATTGCAGACAATCTCCGTAGTTTCCTAAAATCACAAAGAAAGTTCCATACCTAGAAAATAAATCCAGGTTCTTTAAATTCCCTATTTAAACTACCCCTGTTTCTGAAATGCAAGAGGAAAAATTTGGGGAAGAAGGAAAGACCAAAGAAAAACAACAAAAAATACCATTCTTCCTTTAAAAATGGAAAATAGTCTAATCTTAGTAAAGAAAGTGTTCTGGAAGTTTGAAGTTCTACATGTAAAGGATGGAGGGATTCTGAGGAGTTCAGACAGGTATTTTTGTCAAGCCACAGTTAATGACTGTTTTCATTTCTCTTAGTCACAATGTCCAGAAAGATTTTACCTTAAAAAGACCACAGCAACCATCTTAAAAACCAACTGCTTCTGCTACAGAGATCTGCTGCTCAATTACCACCAGTATTGCATGTATTTACCTCAGCACATGCCAATTCAAGAGTCAAATGTTGTCTTTCCTGCTACAAATAGTCAAAGATAAGAACATCACAAAAGCAAACTCTCAAGTAATACCTTTGCCCTTGCCAAGTGGCTGCAAGTTTGAGGTGCTTCCAGACCTTCCCCCTCCTTTGAGGTGAAATGAAAGCTGAGGAGACAAGATACCCATCATGTAGGTAGCCGTCTAGCAAACAGACACAAGCCCATTTCTCGACAGCGCTCCCATACTGCACACAGGCAGCCTGTTGCAAAGCCCCCAGGCAACACACTTCTGCCAACCACCTACCTTGGAGCCATGTCCTTCCGGGCACTACAACAGAGAAACTGGATAGTAGCAGTTTACATTACTTCCACGTGGCCCTCGTCTGCTCACACCTGATGCTACACCATCCCTTTCCCGTGCCAGGATACCAACTGCACCAGGGCCGCACGGTGAACCACACCGGGACCTGACTCAAGTTACACAGCCCGGTTATTTTTCAGGCAGATCAGCCTTCTGATCCTACCCACAACTCCACCCCAAACACTGCTGTAGCAGCACAACTTGTAGGGGCACATGAGGAGGCTGGGAAAAAGAACTAACACAGGAAAACAGGAGCTACTTAGGCCATCTCCATTGCCAAAGTAAGTAACTTGTGAAGTAATTTGTTTACAACCCATTCTCAAACAAAGATTTAAAACATCTGAATTCCTGAACTCTGAGCCTTACCCCTTCTCCTCCATCAATCCCTGCTTCCAAGAAATCCATAAGCCTAAGCTTAATAGCCGTATTATGAAGTTTTCTCTCACTTGCAGTGAGGGTTAAGTAACCAGTCTCACATCGTCTCTCTCTCTCTCTCTCAAGCACACAAAGCCATCCACAGTACAACCATGCCAGGCAGGGGTGAATATTGTTAACTGGTTGGGGTTGCTCATTCATGTTTGAAATAATTTATCTTGCCAGATTCCTTTGGTACTTCCACTTCTGTCTCAAGGAAGAACTCAGGAACTGTTGAAAACACACAGAGAGATGGACAGCAAGCAAAAAAGTAGACAAAAAGGAAAAAGAAAATGGACAAACAATAAACATGTTTGAGTCTCAAATTAAAATGGGTGAGTTTCCAGATCATGTCTAGATTTACTCCTGGACGATGTGTTTGCCTGAACCAATCTGTCCATCGTCAGCAAACAACTGGCAGTCAGCAAACACTTCAATAGTCTTCTCTTGAGTTATTTTGTACATTCCAGCTTCTTCATTGCCAGCTGTTCAAACCTATTTGCAATGATTTGTTTTTCTTTGTAGTTTGAAGAATGTGATGACAGTCAGTGCAAGAAAGTCGTACAATAGTTAATGTTGTGCAAGCATTGGAATGATGAGAAAACTGTTGTCGGTAAACATGGTCATTCCGCTAAAATGTATTTATCCAGTTGTTAAGACTCGCTTAGTCCATGCTGGTGTGGACTACTGGAATTACTGAATATTAAATCTGTGAAATGTTCATTTAACTCTATTGATAAAATAATAAAAATGAAGCTCAATACATCAGGATCAGATGGGCAGTCTTGAGCACAATGAAGAGCACATTCCCTAGAGAGCAAATGGAAGATCCTAGCTATCACATACAGGCCTCATAAACCATTAAGGAGACAGAACATTGTCTGTTCACAATTAAGTCAACAGCAAAACTTCACTGGCATAAGAATCAGCACCAGCATAAGAGCTGATCTGAAACACATGTCCAGGCCTAACAGGCTACCTTGACAGAATGGTTCACTAGCAGTATTTCACTGCTGAAAAACAAAGGCAGTTTTTAGTAATATAACTGCAAGAAAGGAATAACAGAAATTCCACCTCCTAAAACCTCTCTTTTCTTCCCACCCACTTTGAGTGGATTTTTTCTGCTACTTGTCTCTGTCTCATTTCTAAGTCAAACTCCTAGCAGCTGCTTATTGAAGACTTCAATGGTAATTCTGGCTGGCTAGTGGCAGATTTTTTCTTTCAAAACAACAGACGAAAAAAGATACACAATAAGAAAGATTTCTTCACAGTTTCCAACACAGTAGATGAGTAATTTGAAAGGTATCAAGAATTTCTTCCATTTGCAGTATTGCTCTCTTTGGCTTTATTTAGAGGATACAGCAAAAACTAACATAAGAGATATCAACAGTGCTATACCACACAGAAGGATCTCCTTTGCAAGGGGAAGGATGTAATTAACAGCTGTCACATATAAAAGTTAATTGCACATTATTCTTTTGCAATGGAAATTCCTGAATCCATTTCAGTAGTTTATCAAGATAAAACACAGTAAACAAAACAAGATAAAACCCTAACAACTCCACCCATAATTTATTCAAATGTTTAAACACTCTTTAAAAGATAACTTAGTTTGCTCCTGAGTGACATGCACACAGCATGTAAATAACCACACACATAGGCTGTGCTCACTTTAAGGCTTTGATTTAAACCTCAGAGAAACTTCCAGAAGAAACAGCGAACTTGCCACAAGTAAACTACACTCTTGAAAGCACACTGCATTCACCATACGGTAAGATCAGGGAGTGTTCATGGTGAATCTCTTGTGATACATGAACATGCACAGCCTACACAAAGCTTATATTCCAGAGGTCTGGATTCAGTTTCAATGTGCTGTTGATCTTGCTCGCTTTTGCAAACATTTGATAGAACTGCTGTTACTTAATCATGACCACAGATCCAATACCATGTGCAGATAGATCAACAAGAACATTCTTGTTATTCTGGCATGCCTTCTGTTAGCTCCTATAAAAGAGGTTTCCATTCTTGCATGCCTAGGAATAAAAGTTCCATCAATCAAAATCATTCATCAGTTTTGTAATGCCTCTCTGCCTGACCCTCATTGCCTCATACAACAAGCAACCTGCTGCATCTTCTTCTGTAAAGAAGAAGCCTATTCATCTAATCCATCAAACAGAAAAGGAGTAGTTGTGTTGGCCAAATTCATGCAAAAGGCACACTGTGGTAGCTAACTGAACCCCCAGGATCCACATCACCTTAGAACTCTTACCTTCTGGCACAGAACAGGCAATACTGCAGTAACCAGACAAACAGGCAGCTGACAAGAACATTTAAACAGATTGGGTCTGATCCTCTTTAGGCCAAGGTTGTAATGAAAAGACTGCAAGCAAGATTTTAAAATTACACGCCTTAGATGCTGCTTATGATACAGCTTTTCAAGAATGTTTACAGTAATATTCTCCTTTAGGGTAGGCAGCATAGGGTTTGTTTTACAGTAGCCTACAGCATCTGAAATCTTGGAGTTGGGTAAGACATATAAGTAGAATTGAAATGGATTGACCGACTTTACACCTTTAGTGATTTATTCACATTGCAAAACTACTGCTAAGAGAAGGTTGACCCTAGCTTTTGATGGGGGGGCCCTAATACAGACACTATTCTGAGCTGAGCTTTAATTATACATAAATAGTATCTGAAAGAGATACTCTGTTGGAACTAACCCTTTCACACTTTGACTCATATATTTTTCCTTAACCAACAGAACACATTTAATAGATTAAACTATTAAATATTACTCTGGTCCAGACCTGCATTGTAAATCCAAGACAACATTTTCAATTAGGACAGCCTGAAATGACTTGTTTTTCAATGTCCATTATCTGATATACCTTTAATTTATTATTCTAGTCATGGAACTTGTTAAAATTAGGTGGCACATCAGAATCTAAATTATACATTAGGAAAAGCCTGGAACTATATAGCTTTGCCTCTTTTCCAAACCTCTCAACCTCATTTTCCTAAATCCAGCCTGACCAAGGATTTCCCTAGGTTATTAAATTGTTACCATTTCACAGATTTTTGTATTAGTGGCATGAAACTACTAAAAATATGTCATGAGAAAAGCAGAGGCTACCACAGATGGGGAAGTAGTGGCAAGAACTGGAAACAAGAACTAGAAAGGAACTGTTTTGAGTTTTAGGACTGACAAAAAAGATTCACCCTTTCAGTATTCATTCTGAAGGAGTTCAGATTGCTTTATATTTGAGGAGGAATATTAATTTACTCATTCCCCATTCCAACCTAACTTACACTGCAAGTCTTTCCCCAAAAACTTGCAATTATAGTAAGGAGGAATAGAATGGCAGCAGATTCTATTTTATTGTATATGACTCTACAGCAATACACACATACCAGTTTGTCTTAATGACTTCAAAAATTCAGTAACATCTATGAAGAGCAGCTGAACATGTAACACTCCATATCAGGGAAAACAATTTCATGTTTTGTACTTTTAACAACTTTCATGAATGTTGCTTTTCTCTGTCAATTTTACATCCATTTTTCCACTCTTCCAGGTCCTTCACAGACACTAAGTTACAATACGGCTTAACCTCAGACAGAATCCAAGGCACTGCACCAGGAACCGTTAACTGTTTCAAAATATGATCTCATTCTGCTTTTTTCTTATTGCTTAACCAGTTCCTCATCTCGCGCTCTCTCTCCCATGTTAAAGGAAAAATAAGACTGTGAGGAGCTTTGTCACAGGCTTTTTGAAACATGATCTCCACATAAAAGTTGCTGCAAAGATGTGGATTACACCAATCAGAAGAGGGATCAGAAGATCAACTGCCTGGCCATGACTCATTTTCTGCCATACATGTAAGCTATGCCTTGAGAGAGGCACAGAGACAGAGATCAAGAAGTCTTTGATAAAATGGGTTCTGTGGTTTAATGATTGGCTTCAAGTAAGAAACAGCTTCACTACTCTGAAAAGGAATTGTTTGTGCAAATCATATGGTGACTCCAAGCAGACCCTTTTTGTCTAAGTCATTAAGACTCTCCCTCCTACCACTGTTAGTCATGCTGAGTATTAATATTATTCATTATTACTCATAGTTTACTCTTTGAATAACCTCATTAATTTCAGTGAGACATTTGTAGTAGGAGGTATTAGATAATCTATGCATTTATATGTGTATACATGTCTAATTAAAGGCTATCAAATGAAACAACCGAGTTTCTCTTGCTGACTAAGCCAATCCTTGAAACTCTGGACCTAGAGGTGAAAGCATTGTGGCTGCTGATGGAGACGTGCTAAGTCGAGCTTTCAAAAGTACCTGTGGCAGAATCAGTCTTCGCAGCAACTTTCACAAGGATACTGCGAAGTTACACCAGCCTTTCACCTCCAGGATCTAAAGCCTGAAAAGGGGCAGCTGCCCTCAGTAGTCCCAGTACCCTCAGTATTCCCAGACATAGTATTAGTAACAAAATTAGAAAGTAGATTTAGAAGAAAACACACTCAGGCTGATACCTCACAGACCATCTTCGTGGTTTTTTGTGCATGCCACTGATGTTCAAAACATTTCTCCTCTGTGGATCTTCCTGCTTCCAAAGCAAGAGAGAAGAGCAAGCCAGTTTAACCATTTGTTACAAAATCAAACTGTACTTTATTTCCCTCTGTAGGTATCCTGTGATAAGACCATCTGGGAGCAAAGGGAAGACTCTACTTAAAGAAGTAAAGGGCCTATGGGAGCATCTCAAATCATCCAGGTTGTAAATAACAAAAGTGTTGTTTCATTTTTTATTTTTAATAAAAAAGAGAGTTAATTATCTCAGTGACTTCAGTACATTTCAAAACATCATGTATGACAACATTAATTCTTTGATTATATTTCTAAAGAGAAAAATTCTGATGATAACTTTCTACAGAAATAAACTGGGATAGCAGTGTTACAGGCAGCAGGAAACTGGAGGGGGACGCTGTCTGAAAACAGGACAATGAGTCAGAAAAGCATGACTTATGTCTGCTCCCTGATAATTTCCTTCAAATGCTAAAGAAATTACTGCTATGCGTGAGATTTATGACTTTTTACACTGTCCCCATGTCTTCCCCTCACTCCCCTCCCCCAAGCAAAGATTACTAGAACAGCTACAAAGTCATCACCCATCCTGTTTTCTCACCACTGTCCACCTCATCCCTATGAAAGCCAGCTGGATCAGGCAATGCCTGTGAAGCCAGGCTCCTAATCCCATCAGGGGAGGGTGATAGCAATCTCAAAGTGGCAAGGCAGGACACTTTCTAAATACTACCACCCACAGGAAAAATTGTACTCAGCTGCCTACAGACTATGCAAGTCTGTCTGCTCTCCTGGCCTGGCAAAGGAGCAGGGAAACAAGGAGAGGATCAGTCTGTGCTGTTCAGTGACTAGGTCTTTCAGAAGCAGACCGTGTCCTTCCTACAGCTCTGTGAAGCACATCTTGAATGTCAGCCCTGTACTATTGAATTTGCTCAGTCTCATGCACTAGACATGTTGGCTCACATGAATGATTCCCACTTCACTTTTGTCTGAAGCCAGGGTTAAACTTCATGATCAAGACAGAGCCGCAGGCTAGTGTGACATCTGAGGTCAGCTCAGTGGATCACAAAGAGGCTACAGCTCTTTTGTCACCAGATCCCACTTACTGTGTTCCCATGTTCAATGAAGTCCTACTACTGGAAGCACCTGATCAACATTGGCCCCTCTTCCACCTTCACAACCCACTGCATGGAAAACCTTCCTCCTGTCCAAGCCTGGCTGTGGAACATTTGAGAATAAATCAGGACACGGCACACTGGATGACACAATGCTGCCTTCTTCCTCAAATTGTAAACATGAACCATCCCCTGCAGCTGGGGACAATTTTAGTCACCACAAGCTCTTAAGAAATAACAGCCTGTGCACTTCCCTCAGAACTGGTGTATTTTGCTCTGATACAGACACACACTGAAGCTGGAGAAGGAAACATCTCTTTCATAGTGGAGCCTGACTACTACAGTCAGGCACCATCTAATCCAAAGCAATGAACTAAGAGATCCTACCAGTGACTGAGCTCTCAAATTCTTCAAATACAAAGAAGATAGGCTTCTTCTTCACACATGAGGAAGAGCAGAGTTCTTCTCAGACTTGTAAATATTATCAGAGGTACATTAAAGACATTGATTGCAAAGATGTGTTTCCGGACAAGGGTCAATGCCAACATGGACCACAGCTGTGTACAAACCCTCCACTGCTTCCTTCTGAGATCAGTCATAATCTCATAGAGACTGACCAAGGCTGACACACTTTAGCTGAAAAAAAAATCAGCTCCAGGGCATTTGCAAATAATCAGTGTAAGAACCAGAGCCTATCAGACAAAACCAGGATCTTCCACTCCTGTGAAACTCAGGTCACATTACTAAGAATTCTGTAGGTTCAGTTATATTGCTCAGTCATATCAGTCAGGAAATTCTGAATTAATATATTTCTTTGTTTGAGAAATAGAGGAAACAGATATTTATCTATCGCATAAGAACAGAGTGAAGAAATATTAGGTAACATCTGTCTCCCAGGTGACTTGTGTGATCGTCACACAAGTACCTAGATGAATTAGGACTTTAGGGGTTTTTTTTCCCTGAAAAACTCATCACATAATCTGTCTTCTACACATACAGTCATGGCAATTCTCATGGATATAATAAAATTACCTGTTATAATCTTTTAAGAAACATGTTTCATCAGGGGTTCAATGAACAAATACTTTTTAATGGAAAACAAAACACTAAACCCACTTTAAAACTATCTCAATTTTGATAATGAGAAAAGCTGGGTCAGTCCTATGCCCAGATACTGGTAAGCAAATGGCAAATTGACTTCATTGACTTCAATAGGAGAATGATAGTCCCTCAAGGCAATGTATTTTAAGTTACTGATATTCACAGGAATTTCCCTGCAAGCACAAATGTCATACAGTAACCACTGGGCAAGAATAAAATGGTGACATTATTACTAGTGCAGAATAATGGTTCATGATCTTTGCACTGTACCCTATAGTGCAAATGTCACTACATTTATTAAGATATTTCTTTTCCTTTGTGTTTGAGGGTATGGATCACAGCAGGAAATATTTTTATTTTTACAGTGACCTTTGCAAAGCTTGCACAGCTAGATTATGTTGTGGTAATGGGACAACCCAAAGGTCATGAAACATTATTCTGCCCTAGTAACTATTAGAAATGTGATGGGAGTTAGAAGAGGTATCTGTCCCTAGGGCCAGTTTTTCTAGTCTTCCACCTCTGGAGACCTGGGTTCAGTATTGGCCACACCAGTTACACGCTGGAGGCTGTTAAGAGTCCTCGCTAATATTTCACCAGTTAACTGAAGGCTATGCTTCCTGATTTGGTGAAGTTCCTTCACTCTTTAGATACTACTGATTCATCCAGTTAACAAACTTAATGTTTACACTGGGGGGAGTGAGAGCTGATTTCCAAATGCAAAGGAAAATGCTGCCATCATCCCCTTAAGAACAGACAACCTGAAACTACAAAACCAGCTCGCAGGTGAGGAAGAGGCATTATCCTGGATAACACTGACAAATAAAAACTCCTAACGCAGCAGTGCACAGCTTGTTGGCAGCAGGCTATACTGGTGATATTTCAAAGTGACTGTCAAAACATTAGACTATGATGATGAGTACAGTACTTATTGTGCTAGTTCATACTTTTCAAAATTACACAGATCTAAAACACAGTGCATGAAAAGCAATGCAAAAAATGATATTTTTTAAGATTTGTATAGCAGATAGGAAAGCGAATCGCAACACTGGCTAATAGATACAAATGCTTGCAATATGTGTGTATTTTCATCACAATGTCATTTAGGGGCACGGGATGCAAAGTGACAACTGGAAAAAAAAAAAGTAAAATCCAAGGCTCAAAATCACGTGAAAGACCAAAAAAAAAGAAAAAAAAGCAGTGCTGAGACACTAAGGAAGCAGAAATTGGTGCATCCATTGGTGAGTTCAAACTGCCTTGTTGATTCACGCATAAGCAACACAAGGTGAAGCAGTTGCATCAGAAAGAACAGGATTCCTAGGGCTGACACATGAATTAGAAAAGCATTTGCCTCCTTTGTTTCAAAACACCCTGTTCTGGCACTGCCACAACATGTCACTTTGAAACCAAAATGGCATTGAGAAAAATTACACAAACATGGGCATGTGGTTAACCCTGCTCGGGCTTGTTACCAATATGTAACCACCTGATTTTTTTCCTCAATGTTTTGCATGCCAGGATTATACAATTATTTTTTTTTTACAATTTTTAGCCTCCGGGCTGTAATTATATTGTTGTTTTGCTGGTATGACAGTATTGCATGCTATATAACTTTAACAGAACACCACCTTGTCATGTCTATGCAACAGTAAGTGCATGCTTGGTTCTCTTCACATGAAGCTGAAACCATTTTAGATATTCCACTGTGATAGAAACAGGGAAGAACTGCACTGAGAGAAAAGAACCAATGGCCATTTCACAACAATTTTAGAAAACAAGAGGAATGTGTTTGGGGACTAGATTTTTAGGAAGATTACTAATAGGATTTCATCTAGTTTTTTTATTTTGTTCTTAAAAAAACCAAAACCAAACCAAGCAAACAAACAAAAATCCAAAACAAACCCCTCAACCCCAAAAAGAAAGAAACAAACAAACCAACCCCTCAAAAAACCCAAGAAGACCCGATGTACTTTTCAAGGAAAATTACCACAGAATAAGACTTTTTTTCTGACAAGGACTGAACGTGCCCGGTGAACTTCACACTGGATTCTGGCACAGTGAACAAGCAGGTTTTGTGACACAAACCTGCCCTCTGCTGGAAGTACAAGAAAATGGTAAATACAAAAGACAATCCAAATATATTTCAAAAAAGGTATCTTTGATATTTTTTGTACACAGGCAGTGCTTTTTCACGTTATATGTTCACTTTCTGTAAATGAAAATGAAGTAATTTTTCAAATTGCGAATAATTCATTTCACTCATTTCATTCATTTCATAAAGAACAATGTACAAACACCTCATCTACTAAGAGAACATTACTGATCCTGCATAAACCTAAGTCTATGAAAGAAGGCAAATGTAGGTACAGTGGAGAGTCTGCAGGATGCACTGACCAGACAGCAATATCTGTGTCTTTCTTTCCTCATGAAATTCACCACTGCCTGGTACATGTGCACTTCACTTCTGGGAATTTTCATCTTCCTCTAATATTTTCACTCTCCATCGACTGTCAAAGTCATATCAATCCTTGCTGTCTTGTTCCACTTCTATATAATCAATTACTTTTTGCCTTAAAAAAAACCCAAAACCTGTTTCAACAGCTCCAGCATATATGTTGTATTCACATACACAAAGCCCCATGCATATTAAATAGACACTTAAATCCCTTCAGCCTGATACAAACACATAGTTTTTCTTTTAAATAGAATAACCTTATTAAAACTCAGTTTCCTTGCAAATAAATTACCATGTAGTCCAAATAAATGAGAGTGACCAGACTTTCCTTCTTGGAAAGCTGCAGATGCAGAATGTTTGTAAATACATGGTTTGTAAGTACTATTTGCTCATTGCAAAAGAAAAGCCCTATTTCTTCCAGCAGCCACTTACTCTGAGCTTAGAGCTAACTTGTGACTTGTTCTTAAATCCTCTGGTTCATTGCCCCTAGGTATTGCAAATTGTCCAACATGAGCACATTGCTAATAGAAGCTATTGATGCCCTTAGCTCAAAAAACTTTTGTGCCAAGAGATGAACTGCAGGCCCACTCACCTTATAGCCTCTGTTTTTTACGTAGACTTAATGCCAGCAAATAGTTGTCCCCAGGTGCTCCTGCACAAACACAGGGTTACTTAAAAGATTCTAGCCACAATCAACACACTTGTCCCAGAACCTGCAAAGTTGTGGTCATCCATGTTTGAAGCCGACATTCCTGTAAATGCGATCCGCAACATGGTTTTCCAGTGGGGCAGATGGGACTTCAAACGACCGTGGATCTCAGGTGATCAAACATGCTTTCAGGCACCTTCTCAGCTTTACAGGGCACATATATTCAGATTTCACAACTTTCTGGGGACTGATAGTTCACCTCCCTGAGCAGTACCTACAGTTGTGTCATTATTCAGCCGTGTTTTTACATCAGCTGGCATGTGTCATTTCCATAGGCAAAAGTGTCCACTCACTTTCTGCTAGGTCTGAGTTCCTTCAGAGCTGCATTTGCATAGAGCTGCAAAGTGCTCAGTGACAGCTTATCCCTGGTAGGTAAGTAAAAGTATGGAGTATGGCCTTGCTGAGACCAACTCTGTGGTTTTCTCCTGTGTGGGACGGGACCTCTGGGATCCTACTGAGGTCCTTCCTATTCCAACTGGAACCAGTGTCCATCATGAAGAACAAAACGGACAACCTGGAAGATCACTCTGCTCTTCTGAAAAACAAAGGCTTTCAGCTGCTGCACTGCACAACTTGCTCTGATTTCAACAGCCAAAAATCAATATGTCCATGTAGGCATTGGTGATGCTGCATTTGAAATAGGAAAATTTCTCAGCAATATGAAAGTTGACCTGCCAAGTGGCAAATACCTCAGAAACGCTGAAACCTCTGGAAAATCCTTATAAGTAAGTTTACAGCCACATGCTTGGAACAAAAGATTGCAGCTGGAAATTTGTGATATCATCGTATTCCCCTGCCAAAAAAAAAAAAAAAAAAAAAAAGGAAAAAAGTATGTATTTATTGCAGAGTTAAACTTCCGGGTTATGCACTCTCTAGGAAGGTGTTTCAGTCTAAGCACTATTCCAGGAGAATCAGAGCTCATGTCTCCCCTTATACCTTTGCACTGCACAAGTAGTCAGTCTGGTCTTCAGGACAACCCTCAGCAGGCAGAGGCTTTGCCAGTACCTTGTGCTGATATAAGCAGTGTACTTAAGGTGGAAAAAATACAATTCAGTAAATACGGAACATAACAAATACATTCTTACATTTTCATTTTGCTGAGCAGCAGTGGTACTTAATTAATAGGATCCCAGGATGAAAAAAGACTAACTTAAGCCAAATTTGTGATATTTAAGATAATTATTAACTGAGTGCCTTGCGTTTGACTAGTAACAAAACCTATCTTTATTAAACCAAAGCACAGTGGTGAATGAACTAATTTTATGGCACACTCACTTTCTTTCTGTGACAGGGCCCTAACCTTCTCACCCTTCTCAGGTGAGAAGACACAATATTTCCAGCTGAATCTCACGTTACCCACCTTATGGGCTGGTGATGGTACTTTCAGGTGCAAGTCTAGTGCCCAGCGAGGACAGACTGTAGACCATGATGGGACACACAAAGAGGACTGGAAGAAAGGGGCAGGATGACAGCATTTTAATAGCTGAATTCTGTTCCAAGTTACTTTCATACAGATGTTCTGGCACACTGCCAGACTATTTTCCAGTCAGGATACCATCCTTTCCTTCTTTCTCATTTCTCTGCTCCTTTCTGTGCTGCTCAGTTCAGTTTGTATTTCACCTTAATAGCTCTCTCCTCTTTTTATATCTCTCTCTCCAGCCTCTCCTCTGTGGACTCTCAGTCAAATACAGTTAGGGTAGAATTCTCACAGTTTATTTCATCAAGAGTAAATGTTTAGAATAGAATGTTTAAAATGAGACAAAAGTGGGTTTCTGAATCTACATGCTAATCAAGGAAAAGTGTGGTAGACCAAAAAAAAACCAAGCAAACCCCCCCCCCCAAAATAAAAAGATTAAAAAAACCCAGTCAAACAAAAAAACCCAACCAAACAAAAAAAAAACCCCAAACGAACAAAAAAAACCAATCTGTTTTTTTCATTGACTGCAGAGATACTGCGTGTTTCCTCTTCTCATGGACACTTCAACTGAAGTCAAGGCAGGTAACACTTGGAAAGACATGTGTCAAGTCCTTTTTTTCTAGGTTTGTACAGTTTGATGGTCTCTATTGAGGAACTAGGTTTGAATTTTTCACTTTTTAATGTTAATATTCTTGCTTACGCATTTCAAGTCTTGGTAATACAATGATAATATTCTTCCTTAGTTGTCACTGTCACTTACAATCCCCACAGTTTTGTCATGAATTATACCCCCAAAAGGGTAGCTACCCTTTTTAGAATGATCAAAAGGCATTTGATCACATGAGTGGGATACATCCCTGAATTTTCTATGTTACAGTTAAACTTATTTGTGTAGGCATGTATTTGTTTTGGCTTACAGTAATCTTGAAACACTGTGGTCACAGCAGATTTTTGCTTTGCCATTTTCAAATGATAATGTGTCAAAACCCTCCTGGGTCTGTCCTGCTCACTTAGTTCTGATCACTGTGCCCTTTCTTCCCTTTAAGTTTTCTCCTTTTTTTCCAATCAAGACATATTAATTCAATCTCTCTAATTTCTGAGGCAGATGAAGTGCAGCTGACAGGTTTGAGGTGGAGAGAGGAGGAAACTTCTGGGTTTTTTTCTGCATAAGAATAACCAGGCTTGGTTACTTATTTTTTCCTACACAGTTGAAACTCCACAGCACTGCAAAGACCCAGCCTATGAGTTTGGAGACAGCACCTAGCATATCCAGGAGCTCCTCTCCATAACAGATCCTGTGGGCATCACTGCAAATAGTAAATGTTTGGCTAATGCCAAAATACTAGCAGAATGCAAAGCCCATTTTAAGCTGTAACAGCTCAAAGGCTGTCCTTATATTTGCATCGTATCACAGGACCAAATAAATTGCTGATTAAAACACAGCTGCAAAAGGTCACAGCCAGAAGAGGATTTTGTCTTCCTTTTCCTTCCTTCTCTGGCAGCCAGGTGTTTTGGAGACCTTTTGAATCAGCCGCTGTTTACCAGCGCTCAGTTGCACAAGAGGGCACTGTAGCCCCACACATCAGTGCACAGTGCCTCAGCCCAGCAACTGTTCCTCTGCAAAATCAGGCTTTAAACAGCTCTTCCCCTAAGTTAAGAGCTCTTGTCTTCTCACCCAGGCTGGTAGCAGCAACAGCACTATGTGTAAAATGTATTGCTCTGGAGTAAAATATACCTTTCAGTTCCAAACTTGAAAAAATTTGACAGTTATGGTTTACCTGCATCCCCAGGGAGTTGAAGTCAGGGAAACTATCATAAGCTTCTTTAAAAAAAAAAAAAAAGTTTAAATCCCAGTTCATGCCGTTGAAAGAAAAAATCTTCTGTGCTTGCAATAATGTAAATATTTAGATTATACTTACAAACCGAAACCTAGATATCCATTTACAGAGCAAACTGAAGAGAGCTCATGGCAGTCTGAAATGAAGGGTATTAAAAACTTATTAGCGTGTCTGTCCACTTGTAAATCTTCGGGTCTGTTTATGCTTCTAAATAAGTGACCTGTTTTGAGGATCAGAGAACTCATAATTGCCACTAATTCAGATACAAGTAATAAGCACAATATATGCCAAAATATCAGCCTACCACTAACACAAGATGTCAGAGAACATGTCAGAGATACCTAACTTTAAGGCTCCCCACCTAATATTTTTAATTACAATTATAATAATGAATAAAAAAATAGCAAAAAGATGTCATACTTATGTCCTAGCTTGGTATCCCATAGTACCCAAGGGTTGCAGCTCTAGAAACAAAGTAAGAGAAGTTACATAGAATTGTGTTTATATTCTGATTTGACTCAAGCAGTGGGTGGACATGAAGGCTATTTAGCAAAAAGAAGTTTAGGATGAAAAAAATTAGAAAATTAAAATAGTATCTAAAATCAACCACAGAAGGTTCCATTCCTGGTAAACCAAAGAATAAGAGCATAAGCAAATTCTGCTTGTACTTTTAGAGTGCTTTTCATTTGGCACTGATGATTAACAGAAGGGGTTTGAAAAGAAGAAATCTCAGTAACATGGGTTGAGATTTCCAGTGGGGAAATCTGCAACCAAACCATGGCAATGTCAGACTGCAGAATTTAAGAGGTTCCTATGGGGAATGAGGATTAAACCACATGAAGGAAGTGTTAAGCATGACAGTCCAGAAAGAGCTCAGGATACCCTTAAAGCTGATTGCTGGAAGCTCCTGGGAGAGGTATCAATCTGTCACATATCTTACTCTTATACTCTGTTAGCTGCTTCAGGGACAATATACTGGTCCAGACAGACTCTTGGTCTAATGCCATATAACCACTATGTTCTTGTGATCCACCTTGACACACAAGAACCTGTATATTACTGATCCTGGGAGATGACCTGACAAACCACACTAGGCCCTCAGCCTATCTCCCTATGCCTGCATCTAAATGCTAACACATTCAAAGCACAAAACTTCCAAGTATTTTCCTGCTCTTAACACCTTTCTTGTATCTCCTTTTTTTTCTCTGTTCCACTTTTCCAAACCTACACTACTGAAAAAAATTACAACCCAACAGCTTGTCTTAGGTAAGACTTCTTTATGCAGTCTTCTTCTAGAAGACTCAGATTTAAAAGGTAGCTAAAAACTTATGATTTCAACAGTTGATGCTGATCAAAATTTGCCAAGTCTCAGAATATCTAATAAATTCATATGCTGAATTTATTAGCAAGATAATTAGAAAGCCACCTAGTCTCACAAGTCACAGCTTTTCTCTTTCCTGTTCTTTCTTCTTTGCTTTTACATTTTTGTCTTCTTTTGTTGTTGTGAAGCAGAGCTGGACTACAACAAGTACAGCGAGTGTTCCAGCACAGTTCATCTGATATCAGGACACAGGATACCATCCTTATACCATGTAAAAACCAACCAACTAACCAAAAACACCAACCACCAAACTGTCAGAATTGCAGAATTTTTTTTCTTTAAATTCTCTCTGTAGTTAATAAAGGGAAATAGGGGATATTAGTAAAAACCTTGATATTACAAACATTTAGCTTTGTCCATCTCTTCAAAAAATTCAAAGTGACAATTATTTGCCACAGTATTTCATACACCAGTATCTCTGTTCCCAAAATGCCAGATAATGGTTGACAGCTTGCTACTATATGACGACAGTGCCACATAAACACCATGAACTGTCAGAGCCATTTATTCCAATAAAAAATAAAACAGCAGATGACATGAAATCAGATGTGAATTTTTCAGATTCTAAGCAAAGGCACAGCTGAAACCTGTATCTAGTGATCCACCTTTAGGTTTCCTAGAATTTATCTCCCATCCTCCTTATGCCCAGACACAGCTATAAATTCCTCCTGCTTCCACGAAGATTGCCATTTCTGAATGGAAAAGTACTTTGCTGAACCCAGTGCTAGCATTAAAGAACAGAAGCCTTCCCTATCTAGTAACTGCTGAAAACAATACAGGCAGGGTCTGAAAAGCTGTTTGTGTATAGCCAGTTCTAACATTTGCTATTTACAAAGAAAAAACAACTACAGTAAATTAATTCTACCAAGATTCTTTGCACTAACCACAGGAGCACTACAGGTGCATTTGTAAAGCCAAAGGGCATAGCACTAAACTAGAATAATCCCTTGTGACATACAAAAGCAGTGTCTGATTTGCTTCTATCATCCAAAGGCATTTGCTTGTAGCCTTGCGCTACCTAAATCTAAGGTGTTAATGTACTAGCCTGACTTCAGAAATCTCAGGAGTTGCTCACCCCAGGCGAAAGATGCATCTTTTTGGGGGGCTACCATGCAATATAACACATGAAAGTTCTATTTCTTCACGGAATAAGGCAGCATCCTAGATAACATCTAAGGGAGCAGATTATTTTTCCTCTCTTCTAGTCTAATTTTATATTCGATTTGTTAGAAAAATAATCATGTTGTTCTTCTCCCAACCATCCCCCACACCTCAAAACACCCTGCCAAAACAAAAATCCCAAATCCCCTCAAACCGACAAACTCTCAGAGCCAGCGCAGCACCGGACCGTACTTCTCTGTTCAGATCCATTTTAAAGAGCTACAATTTTACATTACTTACCTAGGGCCAAATTCAACATGTTCTACTCATATTAACTTCAATAGCGATGCATGAAGAAATAGCATTCAGTGGGAGTCCTTATAGTGGTTAAGTACTACTCAGTGTGCAGACTGACATATCTGGGCCTTTGTGACAGTGTCTCTCTCACCTAGACTGAAGGCAGCCTGATTTTGGAAAGTCTCTGATTCCAGCCACCATCCTACTCCTAAAAGAAAAGTTTTCCTGCTTGTATCTCCAGAGTATCCGTATCTTTCTCCTAACTGTACTCCTCTGCCTTTTCCAGGTTGCATCTGAAAGATGCATGCTAGATCATTATGCTTCACATATATACCTACTCTTTCCATGCCTGTGAGTATGCTAGATGTTCCATAACCATTACCACAGCAAACTGAGTATGTTTTAAGTGTTATATTTGCAATCAAAAGTGCTAGAGCTACAAGCCCTGAAAACAGGTCTGTAAACCCTGATGGAGTTGCTGCATTGAAGTTGGAAACTGAAGCTATACGCTTACAAAAGACACATCTAACCCTCAAGGCTGTGACCTGAAACCTCCTCCACGCGGGGGAGGGCCTCATAGGGATGTCCTGTTTTAATTAATATGGTAGTTCTTACAATTTAGGAACAGCTACACAATTTGGAGATTGTTAACAACATATTACAGAGTAGAACTTAACATGAAGCAAGTTAGAACATCTTCAGCAGTGAGAAACACTAGGTACAGATGAAGTGGCTCCTGATGAGTCTGGAAGCTTTCAGCTCAAGTGCTGAAAGGAAGTCAAGTTCAGAGCAAACATATGCAAATGATACGCATATGCAACTCCTTCACATTTCCTCCTGACGGGACTGTGCTGTACCCTGCACCCTCTGTAGATCCACATCCTGCCTTAGGAATTTAAGTCTAACATTTTCATCAGGAGTTCAGGCAGGAAAGATGCCTGACTTACTCAGAACCAACTCAGAGAAAAGCATGAACCATATTGGGAGTTCAGTAGTTCAGTGATTTTGTCTGATCCAATGCAACAGAATTTCAGGACAGTACAGGAAACAAACAGGGCATTGTTAATTTGGAAATGGTCAAAAGCGTTAGAATATTACACATAAATCACAATGAAAGCAGACATAGGAACCACTGAGCCAGCTTCTACTGATCTGTTTCAGTGAAAGTTTTGCTCTCATGTCTCTCATGTAATGCTGCTCTTAATAAACAGCAGTGAACCCAAGATACTATTTGCTCATGAGGGCTGTCAGAAGGCAGCAAGCTAAATATGCTTTCACCGTTGTAGGCTGAGGTCATAAATTGAGACTCTGCCACAAAAATTCTACAGTGGGACAAAACATTCAAATTCATTTGCTATAAAGCATTTCAGGCCCTTTTGGAAAAAAAACACTGAGTGAAAAACTTTCGCTCAAATTCAGCCCATCTAATCCCATAGTAAAGGCTATTGTACTCCGGCATGGCACCAAAATGTTTCAGTTAACAACAAAGCAGAACTCCTGCCTTGTTCATTATATTACATGTGATTTTAAAGCAACTGCTGCAGAAGGTACTGCATTTCTACAGAAACTTCAATGGTATTTTCAGTACAGGTAATACAATAAATACACTTATTTACCTGACAGACTGGCACCTTTTATTAGAACTTTGACTTTTCTCTGCAATTTAAAGTACTGGTTCAAGAAAAGGTTTTCTTGGTATTTTCTGATACTATTGTATAATACACTGATGGTGAGGTTGTAATGATTTATAAACCTTACAGCATTTTATAAGTTTCCGTGCAATTGTAAAATAGAAATTGAAGGTTCATTTTGCTTATTAATAACAGTAGCAGCATTCAAAATTCATACTGTATCAAACATACATGATGATGCTAATAATTCTGTGACTGAGGATTGAGTATTACTTCCTGGTAGTTACCAGCACTTCTCCTTTAAAAGGTAAATACAGTCTTTATAGCCATAGTTCCATAAAATGGTAAATCTGGTTTCAGGGCACTTGACATCAGATTTAAAAATGTGACAGAAGCACATGACACGAACCACTAAGTTTCCATGAAATAATTTTTCTTGATTGAAGCTCTTAAGTCTTGAAAGGTACATTAGAATCACTAAGGTTGGTTGGAAAAAGATCTCTAAGATCACAAAGTCCAATCATTAACATGGCAATGTCAAATCCACCACTAAGCCATGTCCCCACATGCCACATCCACATATTTTTTGAACACTTCCAGGGATGGAAGTGTTCACCACTTCCCTGGACAGCCTGTTCCACTGCCTGACAATTCTTTCAGTAAAGAAATTTTTCCTAATATCCAATCTAAACCTTCTCTATTGCAACTTGAAGCAGTCTCCTCTTGTTCTGTCGCCTGTTATGTGGGAGGAGAAACTGACCCCTCGCCTTACTACAACCTCCTTTCAGGTAGAGAGCAATAAGGTCTCCCCTGAGCCTTCTCTTCTCCAGGCTAAACACCACTTGCTCTCTCAACCACTCCTCTTAACACTTGTTCTCCAGACCTTTCACCGGCTTTGGTGCCCCTCTTTGGACATGCTCCAGCTCCATTATTTCAACAGGCTTTGTTTGATAGTTCTCACATCTTCACACTGGCTCTGCAAATGACCTTTCTCAGTCAACTCAGATCTTCCAGCTGTACCTTCTTGCCCCTTTTCTGTTCCCAATGCTCAATAGTGCATGCTTGGTGTGCCCATCAGAGTCAGGCCTTCCTTTTTTTGCTGTTGAACTGTCCCATCAACTTCAAACCTGTTGATCCAGCTTCCATCCTTGTGCAGGATGCTGCAGACCAGACAGAACTGAGTCCCTACACCAGTCAGCCATGACTGCAAAAGCACCCTAACATTGGCACCCCAAGCTAGAGGGCAACCATGCAATACCCTACTGCCAAGCAATGCAAGGACTTATTCCATCTACCACTGCCTCCAGAAAGAAAGCATCACAGCATGGGGACTTGGGGTAATGCAGTACTATGGCTCAGCACCTCAGGCAAGCCTCCCTGAAGGCTCAAAAGTGTAACATACTCAAGGGCTGCTGGAGCATCCAGCTCCTATATGACAACAAAACTAGTGCAATGGGAGACTAAAGTGCATTTAGTACTCCCATTTAATTGATGAAAGAGACGAGAATTAGCTACATACTGCTAAAAGAAGGGTGAGTACTCGGGGAGGGAAGGAAGGAACAAGAAGGAGGCAGCTCCAACATGCAGCGCTCCAAATCCCAGAGGAACCTAAAGAAAGAACCTGAAGTCTGAAAACAAATGTAAAAAGGAGATTGCTTGGTGATATCTCACAGAGATTGCAGGTTCACAGTGGGATAGCTCACATGGCTGGAATGTTGCAATGGATGAATACAGGCTCTTGAGGAAAAAACAGGCTGGGAAGGTGAGGAATATGGATTGACTGAATCCATGCAAAGGGCTGGCTACAAGACACTCTGCTTTGCTTGTAACAAGTGAGTTGTAACAAGTGATGAGGCAGTCCAGACCTTATGGGTAAGGATCAGAGAACAGTCCAACACGGACTACTTTGTGCCAGGTGCCTGCTACAGACCTCCTGGTCAAGAAGGGGAAGTAAAAGAAGCCTTCCATCTGCAAGCTGGAGGAAGCTCCATGAGCTGGTACTCTAGCTCTAGTCCCCACTGGTACTCACTGGGGATGAGAACCACCCTTATATCTGCAGATAAGGTAATGCATCTGGGCAGAGGCAATCCAGATTTCTAGTCTGTGCTAATGGTAATTTCTTTGTGCAGGTGACTGATGAGTCTTCAGGACTTCTTACAATGGGATGTAAAGGGCAGCCATAAGATCGTGATTAAAACTCTGAGAGAACTGAGAAAGACAAACAATATAATTACAAATTGGCACTTCAGGAGAGCAGAATTTAGCTTAGTTCAGGAATATTCTTGGTAAGGATCTCATGGAAGACTGCTGCAGAAGGGATAGGACTGCGTGTGAGAGCTGACTGGTCTTCAAGGACAACCATCTCAAAGCATAAGACAGCCCATTCCTGTATGCAAGAAGTCAAACAAGTGTGGTGGAAGGCCAGCACGGATAAACAGAGAATGCCTGAATTCAAATACAAGAAGGAGGTGTATATAAACGGTATTAAGCAGGAGTGGACTTAGGCTCTGTCTCCCATTATATGTCTTGAAGTTCTGCAAATTTCTGCAAGCACTACCGCACAGACAGTGATATTCTTTCCCTTTCCTCCAAAAAAATACTCTTCTGCAGGGTCTAATGAACTTAAACAAGGTATAACTTTGCCTCTAGATCATGACTTTAACTGTTTGGCTTACTGAAGTTCTCATTTGAAATTTCCATATTTAGCCTGGAGTTTAGCAGAGTTTCTGGCCCTGATTCTAGTGCTGAGTTTGATAACAACAGGTTATAAACCCTCACCTCATTTTAGGAGGAATAACTGTCTTCACTGCTCTCTGTTCTGATCCATCCAGATCTTCCTCAGAGCATGAATCAGACGCACATCACAGATAGAACTTTCATGTGTATCTATGGCTATAGCTACTATATCAGTACTATCAGTAGCTGCTATCAATAGGTGCTGTCTATAGCTACTGATACACCTGTAGGGACAGAAGTCTGTAAACCTATTCAGATCCAGGCATAGCTATATGTCATTTCCTGAACCAAGTTTTGCAAGACCAAGTCAAGAACCAAGTCATTATGTCTTTGGGTGTTTTAAGACTGAAGAATTACAGCCCAGCAATCCTGAATGCACTCATCACCTTTTTGAAATGAGACAAAGATTTTTGTAAGCCACTTAAACCAGCTACATGGCCACCACACAATTCTGCATTCATCTCTCTCTCTCCTCAATTACTGTTGGCTGGAGTTTCCAAGTGTCCCGTGAGATGACAAAAAACGTTTTTGTTTATGCAGCACATTATGGACCATGTCTCAGACAGTTCATAATAATGACCTTCTAGTTTTTCAAACTTGTACAACCTGCTACTCCCGCACTGGATTTTAGCTTTCTCCAGTTGTCTCTCTGACAGATAACGGAAACATTTTCCACTTCCAGAGCCCAAAGCAAAAAGTGTTAACTCAACATGTGTCTCCTTTCCCCCAAATTAGCCCCAGGAAACCTATCCTGAGAGGGATGTAATCATTTGCAGTTAAATTTAGGTGATCATGACTATATTACAAGGTCCCCAGCCTGCACAAGAAAGGTCACCCACCTCAAGCATTGCTGTGTTCCCTGTCACCTCTTCCTATCTGATCACCCCACATTTCCTACAGCCAAGACACAGTGACTTTGCAGTTCTTTCCCAGGAACTTTGGGCTTTCTGGACACTCAGAAGGACCACAAAGGCAGTAACGAAGCATTTATCCCAACAGCCTGGAGAAACACTGGTTAATCTGAAGGAAGGAGTTTTGTCTCTTTGAATGATAAAGCTGCAATTTCACAATTCACAATATCACAAAGTAAGTTAACATAAGGTTAGACCAAAGCCAATTCATGCCCTCTCTTCCTACAGTCCCTGGAGGACTGCTTGCAATTTCCTTCTCCACCAATCCTTGCCATGTAATCCTGCCCTCTCCTCTGCATTGCCTCTGTTCTTGGGTCTTAGTTGAGCCGACTCAGCTCAAAAACCCAACAGAATGTAATTATCCTTTTCTCCTGGATGTGTTTGCTGCCGAGTCTGTAAAATGAATCGACTCACAGTGAAGTTGGATGAGCCCCGCAGCTGGTACAATGTAAAAAGTGAACCCACAAACCAAGCATAAAAAGGAAAGACTATGGAAATATATGAACCTTTCTCTTTTCTCAGCAGTAAGTGGAACCTTAAATCAGCTCAATCACCCTCCCACAGATTCACTCTTCCTCTTCAGTAAAGATATACCATAAAAGAGAGGTTTTTTTACCAGAATTGGGAGCTTTGGCCTAGCTATTAACCCGTGTAGCTATACAAAGGACACTGAAAGCTTTATCTGTTAGACAAAAGAGTGTTAATCTGTGTAGTATCCATCAGCACTTTTTTCAGATGTGGCTATGGCCAGTCTTTAAGTCTTTCTATAGAGTGTTTTTCACTCTATATTTCAGTGACCTTTAAGCATTATGGGTGGCCATTAGCACCTCTCAGCATAACAATATTACATCATCATAGCTAGGCTTCCCAAACAAAGATTTGGGAACAATATTACATACCACCTGGACAATAATAAAGATCAAATGTGATTGAAGTGAAAAGGGTGGAGGAACACAATATGTCTTGTTTGCCGCTGCTTCGGCTCTCCCTGTGACTCCTGGTTTGGAGAACAGTCCACCAACAAGCAAAGGGATCCGTGGTTTGGGTTTGTTGGTTGTTTTTTTTTTTTAATCTCCAGTCCCAGGGTAGGTTGAGAAAACACCAGAAGGCACTTTGTCTTGTATTCTTCATGCTTCCCTATGGAGACTAAGTACAAGTCAGAGCAGAGGGAGACACAAACTACTACCTTAGCCACTTACCAAACACACCCACAATCTGGTCTGGCAGAAGTCAGTCATCACCCCACAGTTCAGAACAATCCTATGAACGGTTTAAGTGGGATTTGTTTTTTTAAGTCTCCGGTGAAATACTCCACTACTGTTTGTTTGTTTGTTCATTTCTTGTGTGGTGTACTAGAGCCAAACAACTCCCTTGTTCCATGCCAAATGTGAAACGCAAAGCAGCCTGTCACAGAGCACCCCTCCTGCAGCTGCTAGTCAAAGACAGTGCCCTGGAACTCCTACTATTTCAGGCCATTTTTAGGGGAATTGCATCTCCCCTAATGATTCTCATTCAATGGGAATGTCAGAAACAAGAACTGAACCCACATCATAATCACAGTTTTGGGGAGCAGAAAGCACATTCAGGCTATTAAACACATTCCATTATACTGCGCAATTATTAAGCCTTTTGTGGTACGACAAGAACAGGAAGCTTGTGTTTTCTAACACCTATGTGAATGGCTTTCTCTTCCCATAGTTGGTATAAGGGAAGTGCCAGACCTAACCATAAGGCAAGGGACTGTGAACTTAACTGTCGAATGTCCACGGAGAGCTGTTTTGGGGTATGAGAGGAGCTGGAAACCTACACTCCACCATACTCCCACAGCTACCTAAATGCTGTGATTGTACCAGTGGCATCTCCACCCTGCCCAAAAGTCCTCTCACCATTTTCCAGACAGAATGTTTATACCAACCTCGTTAAACCTTTTGGAAGACCAGTACCTAAACTGGCCCGGTCACCATCCAGACATCAGCTGTCATGTGCTGTTATTGGGGGGCAGGAGGGAGGGGAAGTAAAAAAAAAAACAAAATCACAAGCACTGCTGCTTAAACTGATGAAAGCAGACACCAGCACACCTGGCAGGAACATGGAAGCTTTTCATTCTTACATTCTGCTCCATTTCTTCTTTTCTGCTCAGTGCCAGCATAAGCATTTCTGCTGCTGCACAGTGAACTGAACTAGACAATTGATGTGACTGAAAAATAACCCAATTTTTCACTTCCAATCCACTACCCTTACTCACTGGCCCATCCTGACAGCAGACATTTCCAGATGTTTATTATGTACATATAATTTAAGCAGAACAACTAGAGCTTTACAACGCAGATTTATCTGCTATTCAAGATCATTACTGGAACAAACTTTAGGAACTTCACTCTTCCTGCGAGTAAAACCAAGACCACTCAAATGTCACAGATTTTGCCATAATTTTTCTTTTGGATCAAAGTCATTTCCCCAAAACCAAGAAATTTACCTAATTGTTCCTCTCAAATAATCCTGCAAAAGAGCTGCAATGCAAAGGCAGCAGAACTGAATCCTGCCTTCACTGAAAGACATACCAAAAGAGCTGCACTAATGACAATCTTGCAACATAAAACACAGAGCTACAGGAAAATAAGCTAGCTGAAGTATCAGTGGAAACCAGGCTACACAGGTGAGACTGTCCTATCTGGAGTAAGAGGTAGGATAAAATTTAACTGCTATTTTGAATAGCTCCTGAAAAAAGTCATCTTTGCATTGACATGACCTCCAAAGTGCCAGTTTAAGAGCTCTCCTTGCTAAAATTATACCTTTGTTAGGGCAGGAATATTATCTTATAATATCATCATCTTACTCAGCAGAGGAAGGAAGGAGAGCAAAGTAATAACACTTCTATTATTGAGAACTTATCACTAAAAACAAACACGGTCTAATACATTACAAACCAGCTGGTTTCCGAATAAAGGTTTTCTTCCTCAAAGGAAATGTGCAACTATGCCAAGCAATTTACAAAAACTGCATTGCTTTATGGACAAATGGGATTATAACTAGTCTGTGAAGTTTAACAATTAGTACTACAAAAACCTAATGCGGCTCTAAAAAAAACAGGGATCACACCAGAACAGACTCATTTGCCCTCCTACTGTGTGCTGTGATATACAATCACAGTACAGTGGAACCCTGTACTCTCAAACCTGCTAAAATTATATTGCTTTATGGTACACACACTGAAGTGCCTATGTCAGCCACAAAAGTCCTTCTGTAAACCAGTAAAACTGCAGAGCTCATGCTCTGGTGGAAGAGCATAGAGACTTATGTGAAGCTCGTGATACATATTCATTACGGATGTCCCCACTCCACGCATCCTTCCCTCATTTACAGACATTATGCCGCAAGGAAAGAGAACTGAACTTTGTCTTTGGTGCCTTTCTTTCCATGTAGAACACTTCCAGGAAGAAGGAAATCACTTTGATTTTTGTCTGAGCTTGATGATAAAAAACAGGTTACTTCAAAAAAGCTCTAAAGCCACCTCAGATTTGGGTTTGAGACACTCAAAGGCAGCCTGATTTTAAACTGTGGCAGAATGAAGAATACAGGCTGCTTTTCAAGCTGTAAACATCACGATGTGAATTCAGGTATTCATAGCTTGAATTAATTTTAGAGATACAGGCCAAAAGGTGGTACTCATTAGGAAAACGCACCTGTTCAATGCCTTCCCGAAAGCAAGAAGTGATGAAAAGCAGTCAGCCTGGGTTTAGTGGTCTTACACGAACCACATCTGGAACCTTGTCCCACCCATCTTCTCAGATCATCTTTTGAGGGGCAATGGTCAAATCAGGTTAGAAAATAACCCCTTTGCTAATAAATATTATCAGCAAGAAAACAGTTCCCTGCTGCAGATGTAAACTAAATAGCACACAGCAGACTGAAGACTAAATTTTGCTCAGAAATCTGGGACTGAGCTGACAGTCAAAGCCTGGGTGGGAGAGAGACCTACCTTCAGAAAGAGAGTCTTCTCATTAATGCCACTCACAGGCCGAAACCCTCTGCAGGCAGGTAGTTATGTCTGTGAATAAACTTAGGCCTTTATTTTTTATGATCATGAGGATCAGAACTGCAGATTTACCTCCTTCCCACCCAGCACTCCCTATGTTAATGCAGTCCTTCAGTCCTTGTGTTAATGTAGACCTTCAGGCGGGCAAACCACGCCGCGCTCCATCTCTCCTTTATTTCCTCTTCCTCTCCTGCATTTCATCTGACTCTAAAATAAAAACAGGGGAGAGGGTGGCAGGTTACAGGAAAGCCTGCAGAGGATTCCTCCTTCCCAGATTAGGATTTAATTGTATTCCTACTGAGTCCCTTCTGGTTGCGCTCGGTCTTTCAGATGAATGTTTCATCAATATGATTAGGATCATATCCCTCAGTCTCGTCTATTTACACAATCGGTTGTGACAGCTCAGAGTATAGTACTCCCTAAAGGAAATATTTGATACCACCCTATCATTTTATTCAAATCATATTTTGCACTCCACACTTTCAGGCTAATGTCATTCGCCCCTGGATTACATATTTGTTATATCCAGCAAGGACTAAAATCATTCCAATAAAGATTAGATTAATATTTATATTAGCCATACTCATATTATTATGAGCAGGGCTATGGAGATCTGGGTAAAGGGAGGAGATAGCTCAAGGGCTGGGAAATTGGGCTTGTAGGTGCAAAAAAAAAAAAAGTAGGGCAGTGATACAATAATAATAATAACAATAATAACGTCACAATTTTATGGGGTGGACGGGCATGAGGGAAGTGCCAGTAGGCCCCTTCTCCCTCACTTCAGTCCCCCCACCGCCACTTTCTCCCCAAAGCCGGGGCTCCACAGTTGCCCACCGCCGGCTCCCTCTGCACGCCTAGCCGGTATTCCCGCAGGGAAGGGGAATTTCTGATGCCTAACGGTACCGCAAGAGCCATTAGGGCCTATTCCCGCTTCGGCGGCCGCCGCCTCAAAGGCAGCCCTGAGGGGAGGGCGGCGGCGGCGGCTGAGAGGGGCTGTAAAAATAACCTTTCTAGGGAAAGCCCCCTCCATTAACGCCGCGCTCCCCTCAGAGAGGAGGAGGTGGGAACACGCGAGCAGGTGGTGAAAAGCCGGCGTTGAGGAAGGTGGGAGCGGAAATTCAGACCGAAAGTAAAACCCCATCGCATTACTCGAAAAGAAAACACACTTAAAAATATCTGCTCCTTCCTCCCCGGAGCGCTGAGCTCGCCGCCTCGGGGAGGAAGGAGCCCTTTCTCCAGAGAGAGACGGGGAGTTGGCGCCGTAAAACAGAGCATTTCGGGGTCGTTTACTTTTCCCGCCCGGGTGTGAAGCGGCGGCGACACAGTTTGGGGCGAGCAGCGAGGGACGAAGTTTCGTTGGAAAAAAAAATACCAGAGGGTTGTTCCCGACGGGCCGCTGCAGAAAGTACGGGCGGGAGAGACTGATGAGCTGCCAGGTCTGCTTTAACGAAAACAACCCCAATACCAGAGTCTTCTGCGAGAAATGGTCTCAATCCATCGGACAAGCCCCTCTCCTCTGCCTCTAGTGCCCCGCCGGGCGCCCACGCTATTTAAAAGTAGGGGTTACGCGCGCAGAGAGAGCGCCGAACTCGCTCTGCTCAGTGAGGAAATATCCCAGAGAATGGCTAATTCGCGGGGAACGGCCTCAATGGATTATTACACTGGTGTATCTCGCTTTCTCCGGGCCGAACCCCCGGGGCGGGCAGAGCCTTTGGCCGGCCGGCAGCCGCGGAGGTTCGGATTCTCCCTGATCTAGAACTCAGTTTTCCCGTTTCATCAGGCGGGGCTCGCAGTTAGCCTCCCGCCGCACACCACCGCAGTGGTGTAAATAACTATTTTTTTTTAATTTATTTACTTATTTCCCTTTAAGCCCGCCACCCCCGTCCAGCTGCCGTTTCAAACTCGCACGCAGCTTACATACCACTGCGTCGGAAGTGCCAGGGACGAGGCCGACGGGCGCACTCCCTTCCACCGTTCGCAGCCAGGCGAAGGTGGTGCCGCGCTTCCCGGCACACCCCCACGCCACCCGCGGCTGTGGGGGATGCGGACGGAGGGACACTCACCCTTGGGGTGTCCTCCTCCCTCCAAAGCCACGATAAAAAGCCCGCCGAGGCGAGGCGGGGCTCTCCGCCCGCAACCCGCTGTTTGTGTCAGTAAATCACATTACGAAGCAAAGTGCAAGGGTAGTTAACTTTATCTTCTGTTAATGTAAACAAATAAAAAGCATTCAGTTCCTTGATCTTTATTTAAATCTGGAGTTGTTTATCAGTGTCATCCTATGAAGATTAATTAGATACCTTTATTCACAATTTGGCGTCTGACACCCCATTTTAGGAATGCATTATAATCACAAGGTGTTAATTGGGGCCAGCCAGGCACTTACATTTTTATTAAACAGTGTGAGGACTTTTCGCAAGTATTAAGTTCTTTTTTTACGGTGCGGTGCAAAAATATACAGCTTTTAATAACACAGCGCGGCGGAATCGTGCTCCCGGACGCTGTGTAATCGGTGTTTGCGGCGCGGGCAGGGATGGTCGCCGCAGCCCCGGCTGGGAACAGGGGGCAGCCTGCCCGTCCAGGGGACCTTTCCTTGGGGTATTCCCCCACCTAAAAAATACACACAAAAATTATATTCCATCCCCAGTCTCTTAAAAATTACCGCGACTCCTGTCTCATATGGAGCCCTTGTCCGGGGGACAAGCTGCCGGGACACCGATTTGTTTCGCTAGCCAGCGCGCAGAGCCGGAGCCTCGCCCCGAGAAAGGAGGCGATACCACCTCGAACACCCGCCGCGTCCCGCTCCGGACGACGGGGAGCCGCTGCCGGTGCCCCCCGATCGCCCTTACCTCCACCGGGAACGGCCCCGGCCCGAGCCCCGCGTTTATTTTGTTTGCAGCCAGGAATCACTAACAGCTTAATCCCATTACTTGCCTGCATATCCTCAGGAAAGGTCCGACTGCTGCAGCAGCCGGGATTCAATCGCTCTGCCGGGTGGAGCTTTAGCCCCAGATAAGCGGGCAGGGGAATTTCTTGCCTGGTTCCGGGAAACGGAAGGGGCAGCCCTGGGGTTTCTGCGGGAGGCAGGATGGGTTCACAATTCGCTCCCCGGGCCGAGGCTGAGCTCTCACCTCGCCTACCTCAGTGGGGCAGGGCAGAGGCGGGTGAAAGAGAAAAGAGACCAGGGAGCCGACCTTGGGGGGGAATGCCCTGGAGAACCGTGGCAAACCACGAGATTATGAAAAGGGGGAGAAAAAAATTAAACCACCACAGACAGAGCTAGCAGAACGCAAATGAGCACGGTAGCAACATTCCAAGGGGTGGCAACTTAAACCCCTAGGACTGTGCTCCCTCCTCCCCCTCTGGGACACCCAGCAGAGGCAAAGAAGAGGCAGAGCCACCCCCTCTTATCCCTGGCACCACATTTATTTAAAATTACTAGTATGTACACAGAAAAACAAAACAAAAAAAGGTCTTGGTGGGTTAAAAGTTTGTGTGCCAGTGCTCTAGGGCCAACCAGTTTAAAATGGCTGAAACTATAGGAAAGAAGAGTGGGTAGTTACATCATTTCCAGTTTCATACAGGGCAGCTGAAAAAGTCACTTTACATACACATAAATAAAAATCCTTTTGCAATGCTCCATATATGGTAAGTTTGATTAACCAAAAAAAAAAAAAAAAAAAGCCTTTTGAACTTCAAAATACCACCAGATGTCCTTCCAACTGAACAGCTATAAGGTCAACTATTTATACATTATTCCACAATATTCTACAGTGTACCTAGACAAAACACAACTGTACACTTTGTTTTTGGCCACCTCAATAAAGGTTAGGCTTTTGGGATGGAGGCTTTTTTTTTTTTAATGCAAGTTCTAAGCTAAAAGAGTCAGATTTGGTCATTGTAACCCCATCATCGGCAACAAGACCTTCAAGTCAAAATCCTGCCTGGCAAGCAGGCTTTATTTTGGCCATCTTCTGCCAAAGAAACTCTTAGCTGAACAAGCCAACTCAGCCAACTGTGTTGCAGATAAGGTTGAAGAAACCAATGCAGTCCAAAGCAGAACATAGCATTTGTGCAGCTCCCGACAACCCAGCCCCCTTTTATCAGAGGGTCAAGCAGGGAAGAAAATTAAATTTGGGATCCTATCCCCCTATTTCCTTGCTCAGGAGTGCATAGATTTGATCAGGTCTCTGGCTGAGCCAAGCCACACTGTACACTTTAGTGTCTCCAATAAATAAGCCACGTTGTTAAGATCTAAGGTCCTGGTTACAGCTTCTGCATGTGGTTCCTTCTAAAGGAGGGGATGAATTCTCCCATGGTTTGCTCTTTCCCTACTTTGTTACCTGCAACAGTGAAAAAGCTTTGGCACCTTCTTTAGAATTGCACACAACAATTAAAGGTGGAAGGCAGGAGTCTTTTTGGCAATTGTAATGCAAAAAAACCCAAGGCCACCCTGGAAAAAATTAGCCAATTGGAATAAAAGGACATTTTAAGAACTACTATAGAAAGCATAGTAGCCCATGGCTTTTGAAGTGTCTTTGCTATAGTCCTCAGCATTAATGTCCTCACATTTCATCGTTGGGGAATTTTCATTGCTGGAAGTGCTAGGGGAAAGCCGTCTTCTCTTACAAGCACCTGTGTAGACCCCAGAATCATTTGAATCTAAAGACTTTATGGAGGGTGGAGTCTCTATCCAGGATGAGCCAATTTCTTCTTTCACCTTCTCCTTGGAAAGCTGATCTTCAGAGAATCCTGGAGGACTTGTTCTTGAGGTCCAAGGTAATCCTGTTGTCATTTTTCGCTGGTAAGAGCCCCTGCTCCCCCAGCCTGCCATGGATGGAAATGTCGGGTCTGGGTAGTATCCCAGTGCATGGGATGTCTGAAGGGGGAGGGATTTAATGCCATAAGGGAGCAAGGTGCTATGAGAATACTCCGTCTCATAGGAGTTCATGTCCAATTTGTTGGCACTGGGCTGCTGTACAGGCGTCACAAACCACCGCTGAGGAGGGCTGGCCACCTCCTCATTCTGCTGTGGGGACAGCAACCCATTCGTCTGAGGAACGGTTCTCTCACCGTTGTAAAACCTGGCTGGGGGCAGGTTGTTGACAAACTGTTCTTGGAAGAACGGCTGCATACTGTATCGGGTGCCAGGGACAATCTGGTGGGATCTAGGAGAGTCCGTGGGAGATGGAGTTAATCTGTCATTTTCTGAAGCTGTGTACATGCTACAACATAAAAGAGAAATACCAAGTGTTTTTCTTAACAGTTCCAGTATGATAGTAAGACTACATAAAAACACAAACAGGAAGAAACTCGAGTTATTTCTTAATTAGAATCATAAATATAATTGGATGGCTGTTTATTTTTATCTGATTTAGGAGGATTTTTTCCCCTAGACTAGTATAAGATTTCTGGTGTTACTGCTATAAATACACTGTTCTCCACCATCCGACCCATTTTAGATGAGCTGCATGCAGCAGCCATACTTGTATATATACACACAGCTCCAATTTTCCAAAGGGCATTTGAAGCTGTAAAAGTGACCATTAGGCAAGTCTTTTGCTAATAACTTGAAAGATGCTGCCTACTCTTGGAGACACTCAGTACACTCTACTGCCAAATCTGCAGGCCAGCACAAATTTACTACCAAAATTCAGAAGCCTGCTGAAAGACAGGTAATCAAGACAATACACTATTTAAACAGCCATTTTAATGTTAGCAAAACTGCCAGAAGTATTGCTGCTTCTGAATAACTTTATTAGTGTATAAAGAAAATCTTTTGCACAGACATTTCAGGCCAGAATCATGCTTCCTAGATAGAAACAACTGCAAAAGAACACAGAAGTGTACTTACGAGTCATAGTTGTCTCTGAAGCCTTTTGCAAAAGGGTTATGGTCAATTTTGAGCTGTGTAATCTAAAAATGAAAGCAGAATATAGTAAGTGAGACTCTGAACCCACAAGGTAATTTTATTCTCAATTTTAATTTTATACATCTGTGCTTACATCAGTGTTTTGATATGCTGTAACTGCTATGAACTGTGTTTCAGGGAAAACAAATGTTTGAGTCTTTGAGGAATCATTCAGATCTTCAACACCATCTTCAGTCACTTCCACAATGTGAAGCCGGGGCTGATACTTGTGTAGAGACTGAAGTACTATCATCTAAAAGAAACCATGAAAGAGACAAAAACTTTAAAACAATTGCATTTAACGTTAAAAGGTTTCTTTTACAGCATGACATTTTCTTCCTGTAAGTTGTATAGAACATTTTAACTGTTATCAGGAGATGTTTCATAGCTAATAGCCCTGTTTCAATAAGAGCCATCTGCTACACTCCCACTTTTTAAACAACTCCGGGGATAAATACACCAGCTAAAACAAAAACAATTCACACATTTTTAACTCCATTCATACAGAGAAGTAAACAAGATCTATGACCCAGTTCAAGAAGGGGACAAGTCACAGTCACAGTGATCTAGCAGCTCGATGAAATAGTGTAAAGGCCTGAAATCCCAGGGTTCCCCTGCTGACCCACCAAGAGCCCCTCAAGCCTGCCTCCCCCTCCATACCTGCGCATTGTTGTTGTTAGCACCTTTATTGTTCGTCAGCTTCAACTTCCCGAAAGAAATCTCCTGCCTCATCCAGTGAGCCCCGGTGTTGGGCGACTCGGGGTGAACGTAGACCTTGTTGCCTGGGGAAGACAAGTCAATGAAAGGCCGGCCAAGCATGGGGCTTTGTTCTGGCCCCCCCCCCGCCGCGCAGCACCTCGGCTCCACGATGGCCCCTCTCCCACACAGCCTCGCACACTGCGGCGTGAAAAAAGGCCGCAAAACGCCTTTAAAAGTGTAGCTTGTCCCTCACCAAAATGCCGGGTGTCGGGAAGACCCTGCAGAAGGGGGAGAAGCGGGAACCCTTTCTGGGAAACCGACCCACAGGGAAAGGCGGCGAGGAGACCCCGAGAACCCACACCTACCTTGCATGTTGTTGTCGGCTTTGCCGCAGGTCACCCACTTGCCTCCCTGGAAACGCCAGTGGTTGGGGTCCGCCAAGACCACCTCCACGAAAACGTTGTAGTGGGCCGTGGGGTTGAGGCCAGTGATGTTGAAGCTCAGAAAGGGAAACATCCTCCTGGAAAGAGGGAGGAAAACCACACGGCATGCTGAGGTGGGCCGGGGAAGGGGGCGCGGGCTCCGACGGATGCTGCAGGCGGCCGCAGGGTGCCCCATCCGTCACGGCACCGAGGAGACCAAGGAAGCAAGCGGCGAGCCCCAATCAACCCCCGCCCCATCTCCCGACTGCCTTGCGTGGGGAAAATAAGAGAGTTGGTTCTCAAGGAAAGCATCCCGGGGCGCGACCGACGGGGAGACCGTGCACCTCCTCCCCAGGGCAGCGGGGAAGTGCTGCCCGAAGCGAAGCGGCCCCAGGGGTGCCCGCCCTAACTCCCCCCCCCCCCCCACTTCCCGCCGTTTTCGCCATCCTCTACACCCGCTTACCGGCCCTGCTTGGTGATGATCATCTCCGTCTGGTGCCGGTGGAACTTGAGCCAGAGGGGTCGGTTGCAGAGGAAGACCTGGGCCCGCAGCCCCGGGCCGCCGGACGGCACCCCCAGCGCCCCGAGCCCGCCACAGGAGCCCGACGCTGCCGGGTAGGGGCCGTAGAGGGGTCCGCCGGCCGTCGCCTGCCCGTACTGGTACCCGCCGCCGCCGCCGAACTGCGCCCGGCCGCCGGGCGGGCACACGGCGCCCGCGAAGCCGCCCGGCGACAGCACCGAGCCGTAGGGGTAGCGCGGCCCGCCGGGCGGCTGGTACACGGCGCCGTGCTGCGCCGCCGGAGGGTACGGGAAGAGGGCGCAGGGCCCCCCCAGCTCGGCCGCGGGCGGCCCGGGGGACTGCAGGTAGTAGCGCTCGGGGCTCAGGCTGTCCATGGAGTAGCGGGCGGCGGCGGCCGGGGGCAGCTCCTCGTCTCCGCATGGGGTGGCCTTGCGGCCGTCCGGCTTGGGGGCGGCGAAGGGCGGCTCGACCGCCTCCGCCTCGCTCAGGATGGCGGGGGCCGCCCCGAACTTCTTGGGCATCTTGTCCAGGTCGAGGCGCGGCGGCGAACCCGGCCCCGGTGGCCCGCGGGAGCCGCCGCCAGCGCCCGTCCCAGCTCCAGGTCCCGCTCCCGCGGCGGCGCTGCGCCCCCCGCCCTCCAGCGGGTAAAAGGGGGCACCCGGCAGTGTCCCCGCCGCCGCCAGCAGCGGCTCACCCAGCTGCATCCTCGATAGGCGGTGCAGTGAACTCCCACGCAGTCCGACAACAACCCCGACCCACGGCTGTACAGAGCTACAACAGGGTTTCGCCGAGGCAATTTATACTGGCGCGCCGGGCTCCTCGGGCCGCCGGGGAGGGGCTTGCGCCAAGGCTGCCTCATCACCGCCCTCCACCCCCGCCGACCCATTGGCTGGGCCGCGTGACACTAATTTAATTAGACAGCTACTAATTGGAACAAGTCACCTGTGACTCTGGTGTGCGCCCCCGCCTTCATGGCCCCTCTTCCCGCAGCCCGTTACCCAGAGGCTCCGGCCCGCTCCGTGCCCCCACGTTGCTCGAAGTGAGGGGAACGGCCGCATCATCCCACGGTGGCCGCGGCTTCCCCTGTCCCAAAAAAAGAGCTTTTGCCGAGGTGGCACCGACCTCCCGGGCGCACCGCTCAGGAGCAGAGGGGAGAATTCCGGGCGGGGAGCGAGGAATGGGGATGAAAGGGAAGAATATGTGGAGGAAACCCGGGACCCACCAGGGAGGGAGGGCAGCTATCTGCCGGGCCGCTGAGACGGGGCGGGTGACACTAGCCGCCGCCATCTCCTCGCCGGCCGCCTCGCTGGTCAACCAATTCGACTTATGCCTCTACTGAGGCCAGCAGCCTCCTTCCTCCCTCTCCGCTCCCCGGGCAGCATCCTTATCCTGGGGGTGACATGTTTCACCTCGTGAGGGACGTCTCTGTGAGAAGCGATGGGCTCGGTTCGCAATTCCAGTTTTCAGGGACTCGGCGGTCGGTTTCTCACAACCCGCGTTGCCCTTCAGCATATCCCACGGGGGAGGCAGATTTTTAATTGAGGCAGTTTCCAGAGATGTTTGGCGCTTTCTCTCAGCGGAAAACCGTGAGCCTTTAGCCCCACAAGGGAAGGGACAGCGCTTGGGAAGGGTGATGCTCGTGTGATTGTGTCGAGCGCGCAGAGCCGGCGCGAACGATTTGCAGCTATAAATCCTCAGCCCCTCGCCCTCTGCCCGCCGCCGGCCACCTCACAGGGAGCGCTGCAAACACTTGCCTCCCCCTCACGGCTGAATTTTAAACCAGACTGGCCGAGCGGCCAGATTTCGTTGCTTGACGGAAGGATCCGGCCGGGCTACAGCAGCCGAGCTCTGCTGCCCGCCCCGCTCCCGCCGCGCCGCATCGGGGCAACTGCGATAAATGGCGAACAAGTGACGGCGGCCGCAGAGCCCCGAGGCCCTGCCCGAACCCCGCCGGGATGCGGATCCTGCGCAAGCCGGGCGCTGGCGGAGTGGGAGCGGCGGAGCGCGCTCGGTGGTGCCCGCTCGGTGGTGCCCGCTGTGCCCCCGGACAGGCACCGACACCCGGTGTGCCCGCTGTGCCCCCCGCAGAGGGCAGGCGGGGCTCAGCCCCCACTCCCCGTGGGAGCCGAGAGACGGGGGAACCGGCCCCTGCTGTGTCCACCTCCGGCTGCGGCCACACAGGCGGGAGCCTGGGACAGGCTGCTCACAGCCAGCACCGAAATACTAGACCCAGCCCTAACCACCCGTTCTCTCCAGGATAACGTTTGGCCCAATTTTTGCGTGGATCTCGTTCGACCGAGGAAGACAATACAAAGGTGTAGGAGAAGCCCGATGCTCCGGCACGAAGCGGACTGGGCGCTGCGTGCCGTGGGGTGAGGAGCCGAGCAAAGCCCGGCCAAGCTGCCTTGCACTGAAAGCAAACCGAGGAGCATCCCGCCGGACGCCGCGAAGGCCGAGCCTCTGCGCCCCTTCCCGCGGCCGGCGAGCCCCTGTGCGGCTCTCGGAGGGGCTGGTCCCCGCCCGGGGCTCTGTTCCGGCCACCCGTTCCCTCGGGCTCTGCCTCTCTCGGGCTAGGGCAGGGACGGAAGGAGGTTTTACAAAGCTACGTAGGATTTACGGGAGTTAATTTTACGATATTATAGACTGAAAGAATCCCGTGATTTAAAACATCCCCTCAGGACAGAGGTCGCTTAGTTAAAGGCTGCTGCGGGTTCTTTCCCCCAAAACTCACTTAATCTCGCGTTCAACAGAACAAGGTAGACAAGCTTTCGATGTTGCTTAGATTTCCTGCGGATTGCACCGGAGAGGGGAACAGGAAAACAGTGACTGCCTTGGGTAAGGGAGACCTTCCCGTTTTGGTTCGAAATACGACGGGAGTGAAGTTCTCTCTAACGAACGAAAGGTTGACGAATCCTTCCCAGGCTCGGGGTTATTTTCAGCTCAGCTCGGGAGAGCTCGGGAGCAGCCTGGCCTCGATCCCTGCCTCGTACCACGCAGCTCCCGCCGAGCCAGGGTCCTGGCGGCGGTGACGGGGGAGGCCGCGCCGGGATTGGCCCCCGCGGGAGCCCCGTCGGACCAGGGTCTCCGCTGCTCGGAGACCTTCAGCGGCGCTGCGGCCGTCGAGAGTGTGAGGGAACTGCGTGTAACCCGGGGCTTCTTCATTCACCCTGTACGGTGCAGGAAGAGCTGTAACTCGCCCTCCTCCTTGTGCCTCCCTCCCCTACCCCGCCCCGACCACCGCCCGCATTCCGCAAATTAAAGTTACCACAGTCACCAAACAAATTCTTGGGACTCAGTATTTGTCATTCCCATAGCCTGCAAATCTACCCACTCTGGCAAACGGGGGATTGCCCCCTCGTCTCCCTGCAAGCCGGTTCCGTTCTTGCTCCCTGCCGCGGAGCCCTACGGGTTCTGACCAGGAACATCACCGCACGATGTTGCGGGATGTTTCAGTCGTGTGGGACCAGAGACTTCTGAGTGGGTCCCGCAGCCTTTTAGATGTTATCTTAAAGATAACACTGCAGCGAAACAGAAAGGAGCATGTTAGGTTCATAAATCTGCTGAAATAACCTCCAAACCACAAAAAAATTGTTGAAAGAAAATGTAAGTCTTTGATGGGTTACATATTATCTTGTTTCGTTGGGCTTTATTCAAATAAGGAGCATCTGTGGCTCTAAAAAAGCTGTTCCAAAAGAGCTCACTTTCTGCAACTCAAGTTACAGTAGAGACACACTGGACCGAAGTATTTGATCCTTTGCTTTCAGGCTGGAGTTGAACCCTTTCCTCTTTCATCAGAGGTCAGTGTATCGGAAAACAGTCCCTGCGTCAAATAATTTCTTGGAGTCACGGGACTGAAACTATTTAATTGAAGTACCCTGCTCAGAAGGGCCTAAGAAGGGAAATTTGGAACAATAAAATCTATCAGGCTGTTACACACTTAGATATGTGTGTATATATATATGGAAATCCACGTATCACCGTTTATAGCCACATATGACCTTTAACCTTATAAATATGGATACAGATACACACACAGACACACCCCCACACCCCCACTGGGTCTGTATAGACACCAAAAAAATTTTGGTTATCAGAATGACCTGCCACACTGTGCCATTGCTGTAGTCTTTTCCTGAAGTCCTGCTACCACCACAGCAAGACTGATTGACAAGTATTTTCTGAATACTGCATCTGAATATTTTCTGAGAGGTAATTTTTTTCTTTGTCTGATTTTGGTTAAAAACTACCTGTAGGTTTCTGGATATCCTTTTCAATCTGATTCCCAAAAGGCTTGAATACTTTCACCTTTATGTCACATTGTGTGCTGAGATTTGCAGATTTTCTTTCTATTTCTCCAGTCATCCATTCTGTCGTTTTGGGGGGTTTTTACCCCTTCAGCTAACACACAGAATATCAGGCTGGGCAAGTGAAAGATGGAACTTCCACTCTTTCACCATGTTCCAATGTCATTTTTCGAATCACTAAAGCTGGGATTTTTCAGATGTGGCTGGTCATATGTAAGTGCTTCCTTTTTAAATTCTTGGTACCTTTCTTTTCACGGCTGTTGAGTGCTTACAGCACTCGGAAAAATCAAGGAGGTATTAATACGCCTGTGCAAGACTTGGCATTTCAGCTTGTCGCTGAACTTCAGAGGCTGTTTTTATGAAGAAGCCATCTACACCCTTTCAGTGCTTGGGGAGTTTCATCTGTCAAACACACACAACAGCCATCTCTTTCATGGGAATGTTAGGAGACTGAATTAACTGAAAATGCTCTTTATATTCTGATGAAAACAAGTTCTGCTATAGCTGCAAAAAAGTCAATCCATTTTAATTTATGCCAAGCGGGATTTTCAATGTGCAGACTTATATCCTGAAGATACAAGCGTAGCTTAAAATCTACTCTGAGGTTGTGAAAACTTGAACCCAAAAGGGTTAAAAAGTAGAGTCAACTCTTGTTGAAACATATATATGGGCTTTAAATAGGGGAAATCAATAGCCCTACAAAACCAAAGAACTATTATCTTTTATATTGACTGGGAAAAGTGTCACATTAACAACAATTTTACCCTTTGGTAATGATTCAATTTAGCTTCCACTTTCTTTAAAAAGGCAGCATACAGACATACACATTAAATAATGGACATATGTACCCATAATAAGTGTAGGGCTAATTTATAAAAATTAGAAAGTAAAGAATAGCCTTTTCTAGCTGAGATATATGAAACAGAAAGAACAGACACAAGTCAATGAATTAAGAGCTGGAAGAAACAGCTCAGTATTAGAAAATAAAGTGGAATCCAAAGCAGTTTCACTGGTCATTTCCTTTCTCCTCCTTCAAAGAAAAATAACACCTAAAAATCTTTCGGTGTGATTTTAAATTAAATGGAAATGTAATGGTTAGTAAAAACTAGGTCTGATCAGATTCAGGATCTGATCCTAATTGGTAAAACATGGCAGCGTATGGACAGATAAAGATAAACATGTTAAATGCTTGGAGTGAATTCTTAGCGATGGCTAATTTTGCTAGGTAAGACCACACAACAGATTTCAGTTGTTGGACTTATAGTACCCTATTGGCTAAAGAAAGAAAAAGGTGTTTCTCAGAAAGTGTAAGTCTTCGTAAAGTGAATACCTTTGTCATTTTGACAAATATTTGGGAAATCTACAAAAAGGGGAAATTATTAAATTGTCTTTAGCTTCTAGGTGACTTTCCATGCTCCAAATGGAATTGTAGAAGCTTACTGAAAGAAAGAAAGAGACTGAAATTAGGATCACAAACACAACCATAACCACCACCACCATTTCATATTTTTAATATGGCTCATGGCTTGAACAGGTTCTCTCTTTGCTGAGTAAAAAACTGTCTGGATGGCCAAGATGATGTGATGGTGAATGGTGCTACATCCAGTTGGTGGCCAGTCACAAGTGGTCTTCCCCAGGGATCAGTGTTGGGGCCAGTCCTGTTTAATATGTTTATCGATGATCTGGATGAGGGGATCGAGTGAATCCTCAGTCAGTTCACAGACAACACCAACTTGGGCGGGAGCATTGATCTCCTGAAGGTTAGGAAGGCTCTACAAAGGACCTGGGCATACTGGTTGACAGCTGACTGAACATGCACGAGGGGGCCAAGAAGGCCAATGGCATCCTGGTCTCTATCAGAAATAATGCAGCCAGCAGGACCAGGGCAGTGATTGTCCCCCTGTATTTGGCACTGGTGAGGCCATACCTCAAATACTGTGTCCAGTTTTGGGCCATTCACTTCAAGAAAGACATTGAGGTGCTGGAGCATGTGCAGAGAAGAGCAACCAGGGCTGATGAAGGATTTGGAGCAAAAATTATGTGGAGCAGCTGCGGGAGCTTGGTTTTTTTACTCCAGAGAAAAGGAGGCTCAAGGGCAGGGTGGGAGACACCCTACTGCTCTCTACAACTACCTGAAAGGAAATTAAAGCAAGGTGGGGGTCAGGCTCTTCTCTCAGGTAAGGCACGGTAGGAAGAGAGGAAATGGTCTCAACTTCTGCCAGGGAAGGTTTAGATTGGATATTAAGAATAACTGCTTTACTGAAAGAGTTGTCAAGCATTGGAACAGGCTGCCCAGGGCAGTGTTTGAGTCACTGTCCTTGGAGGTATTTAAATGACATGTAGATGTGGCACTTGGGAAAACAGTTTAGTGATGGACTTGACAGTCCATAGAGATGGACTGGGTTGAGCGTTGGACTTCGTGATCTTAGAGGTGTTTTCCTGACCTAAACGATTCTATGATTGTTCGTGCATAGGGATCTCCGAACAGCTCTTCTTAAATGTTTGCTTTTTCACCCTCCAATAAGTTTAATGAGGGATGCCTAGCACCTTTTCCCTGGTTTTAAAGCAAGATCACTTACTCACTTATAGATTTGTGCCCATAACCATCCTGACAGTCACACAACAGAGATGTGAGAACATGACAAGATCCATGTCATGGGTGTGCCAGCCACAGATCTGGGCAGTTTGATCGTATTTGTATTTACAGATCTATTATAGTCAGTTTTTAACAGCTTGCTTCCCCTTATTTGTATGAGAAATTACTATTAAAAGAGCCTGGATTCAGCAATCACAGCAATTAAAATTAACTGCTCAAATGCGGTGGAAAGATGTTCTGCTTTTTTGTTCTATCACTTTAAAAAGTACAATTTTATCATGTGAAGGCCCTGATAAACTTCATGCTGCTTGGGGCTTATGATGTCAGAGCTATGAAATATTTCCTGCTGATAACATAATAGCTGAGAAATATGAGTTTTGGGAGGTTTGGGGTTTTGTTTTGCTCTTTGATATGAGGCTTACAGTGGGAAAACAATTAACTCGAGGGGCTGAAAAAGCGAGTAGCAGTGGGCTACCGTGTAATTGCAGAAACAATGAGGAATTTCACCTGGTAGCATTTGTGACAGCAATCAAACAGCAAGGCCTAGCAGGGAACCACATATTAAATAACTGCGGTGTTGGGCAAGTCCGCTATAAAGCAGAAAGGGGACGACATATGTAGTCTCTGGGAAGGTGAGAAGACAGCTGTAGGGTTCTCCTCCCAGGGAGAGCTCGGGTTTGCTAGCTGCCTGCCCCGGTTCTCGCCAGCATCCCGCTGCTACCGGGGGCGGGATGGAGCCGGCATCTTCCCTTCCAGCCGGCCCAGGCCTGCTCGGGCTGACCACGGCGGGAGGGGAGCCCAGCGGAGGCAGGACCGCCGGGGGCCGCGCTCCGAGGGTGCCTCCGCAACCGGGCAGGGGTCTGTGGCGGGGTCGGCGGGGGCAGCTCAGGCCCCGCATCACTTCCCCCGAGCCCTCCCCGGTTGCGAGGACCGCCAGCAGCCGCCCGGACGGGGCGGGGAAGGGCGGGCCGCGGGTGGCGGGGAGCGATCCCGGCCGGGAATGCTGCCGCACGCCGGCTCCTCACAGGCTGCCCCGCAGGCAGTTTCAGGCTGGGGAGAGTGCGGGGGTGTGTGTGTGTGCGGAGGACATGCCGGCTTCTGCCTCTGTCCCCGCTCTTTTAACCATTTTCCAAACATCGCTGCCAAATCTTCCGACCTGCAAAATGACCGGGCAGACCTCACCCCTCGAATTAGCTGCGGGGAGTCCCGGCAGAACCCGCTGCAGCCCCGCGAGGGAGCCCCGGAATCCGCACATCTCCATCCCCATTCCCATCTGCAGCGCAGGATCCGGCGAGCGATCCTGCCGGATTAACGGGGGCTCTTTGAAGTCGCGGTGTCGCGGTGATGCCAGGTCGAGGTGCTTAGGGCTGCCCATTCAGTTTTTAATTCCCACTAAGCTCTTGTAAGTACCTGCGCTCACAGACCTCTGCGCCTTCAAAACAAGTGCATGCACGCAAATAGCTCCAAAATTACCCATCTGGGTATTGGCAAGACCAAAGGCAAACCCGAGCAGAGTCGTTAGAAAATAATCGAAGCAAACGGGCACTTTCTTTGCCACGTGAATTTCGGCCGGGAAACCCGTCGGCAGGAGCGGCAGTTTCAAAGGTGTTCGCACCTGCGGAGCCCGCGCCCGCCTGAGCGCGGGAGCCTGGGGTGCCGCGGGGCGGGAGGGTGGCCAGGGCTGAGCCCCCTCTCTGCTTAAGTGGCCAGAAAGAAAAAAAAAAAAAGCCATCAAAACAACTGCCATCAGAAAAACATTAGCTGAGGAGGAAACAGCTGTAGACACCCCGGTGAGATACCCACTCGCTCCGTGCAGGAAGAGTTTTTGCCATTGCTACGAGTCCCACAGAATCGTCCTCCTCGGTTTTGTTTGTTTAGCAGCTGAAATTTAGAATACATACATAGCAGAATGAAGTTCCACTATGAAGAAAGAAAAAAGATGTGTTTTACGTCTCCACCCCCAAACCCACACCCCTCACAACCGATAACTGCTTTGCTACCACAATTTGTTTTTCGGTGACACAAGGGCAGTATGAAATGTTCCCTGCACCACTTCTCTCCAAATAACTTCAGCCTGATGTATAAGCACTGCGTTTTCTAGGAGGTTAGTGAGGGAAAATTTTAGCTTGCAGAGTTTTTTTACAGATGAGAACAGACAAATGAGAAACATCACAGAAGAACGTTTAATCATATCACAAATACATATTCTTTCCATGTTGTTTTTTGTTTGTTTGCTTTTCTGTGTTGGTTGGGGTTTTTTTACTATATTCTTTCCTTTTTCCACTAATCACGTTTCAGGCAATTACTGGTTCTCCTGCTGCCCATGGCTATGGATTGAAGAGGAGAAAAGGAATGGGTGTAATGAATGTGAAAAGGATGTGGAAAAAAGTCTTCTGATCTTTTGTTTTAAGTGTTGATCTAAACTACAGTACAACCCTCTTCAGTATGACCCATTAAAAAGTAGCCTAAAAAGGTTCGGTGTAGCACTCAGACCCTGCTGTCCACGGGTTAGTGAGGCCTTGGTAAACATAATGCTATCGTGGCAACATTTCTGCCTCGTTCACACCTTATTCAGCCCTACTCAAGCTAAAAGCCCACCTTCCAATTTGCCTTATATATAGCCTAGGGCATAAGGTAGCTGTGAAACAACGGAGCGGGTAACATACAGAGCCCCAGGATGATGGTAATAGAGAACAGGGGCTGTGCTCCTGGTGCCAGCCTTGTGGCAGGGGACAGCCTGGGACCAGCTGGATGGCTGTCCTTGGTTCCTGGAAGGAATCCCTGCCTCTGCTGCTCCAGCTCTCTGTGCAGCCTTTTCTCGTAAATGACATGTGAGAGTGAATCAGAGCTAAAGCAGTCAGTCAGCCTCTGAGGTATCATTGCAAGGTGAAGGACATGCTTTTCCTTCAGCCCAGGCAGCTACCAGACCAGGAGCCTTCCACGTGCGGAGCAGATGGCAACCACCACCTGAGCCATCCTTCCTCCAGTCACTAGCCTTTGGAAAAAAGAGTGGGATGTCACAGGGTCATGGTCTGTGCTGTCATAACAAGAGCAGTCAGGGCAGAGAACAGTGATTGGCAAGTGGCAGAGCTACACCCAGTGTAAGTTTGCAGGACAGGGTAAGCTGTGTTGTATTTGTGTTTGAGCCACTGGTTGATGTGGGATACTGGCATGCTCCTACCAGGCAAGTGTTCTTCGTGTCCACCCAGGGCTCGAGGACTTTCTTGGCCGTTTATTTCATCACTTCTCTACATGTGGTGTAGTAGGTGGGAGGTCCTAAGGGATGTATTTTTCCTGCATTGCCTGTTTCTGAATGCTAACAACTCTGGGGAATATTTGATGAAAGGTGGCTGTTGGGAGACCCTGAGTACGATAAATGCTGTTCAAAATCCACCTTTGAAGCAAAATAATAAAAAATTCTGCTGCAAACATGGAAAAACATCCCACCAGGCAGCAATTACGCAGGTATCAGGAAAAAAAGAGAGCAAAGCAAGCCTGCACTTCCATCTGGTAGCAGAGCAGGTCTGGAAGAAATCGTCCGTTTTGTTTCACCTTTCTCCTTCTGGGCTTTTGGGTCTCACCTATCACCTTTCACCATCAGTCAGACCTCGTTCAGGTGCTGTGGGGTGCGTGGTGCCCCCGAGGGCAGGACCCGCCTGGGGAGCAGCAGGAGCGCCGGCTGGGGGGACACTAGTGGGCGCCACTGTGAGCCGCTGTCCCGGTTCGCTGAGCACTCCGCTCGTCCCTGGGGCTCCCCGGTTCCACGCTCGGAGAAAGTGGCCAATTATTTTTCTGTCTGAAAGAGTCTGTGATGTGGCAGAGAATGACAGCTCCAAGGGAGAAAACACCTCTTCATTAAAAAGTGCTGCTAAGCACACTGAATATCCAGATCCCAGCACCCAGTTGCACAAAGGTTAGGATGAGAGCCAACAAATGATGCATTTTCACAGATATTTTTATATACACACGCACATATATACATGTGTGTACAACACACATGCAGACATACACACACAAACCCACAGGCTCTCTTTCAACACACGGTGGCCAAAATCCTTTAAGTTCTTACTGAGACAAAACTCCTGCTAAAGTCCAGTTATGCTGTCGGTTTTGTTGTGATAGGAATCACCTAGGAAAAAAAACAATTAATTTGGTTACTAAAAGCAAGGAGAGACTTAGCTTCATGGAAACAAATAGTTAGGTCTTCGTTGAGAGAAATATTAAACAGAAAAGAGAAAGCAATAATCTGTGCCTTACACACCTCTTGAGAGGCCGCAGGGAAGAGAGGGCTGCTACATTTTGTAGGTTCCATTTTATTTAATTGCATCTTGGTGATTTTAATGATTGCAGGAATTCATTTTAATGAATGAGAAAGTATTTTTAAAAAAAGATAGAAAATACATATTAATCATGTGACAGTGCAGAATTGGGGCTTCTGATGAGGCACATGGTGTTATAGAAGAGAACCATTCTACCACTGATACCAAAGAAAGATCAAAATGGAAGCTGCATTTTGGGATGTGATTTTTAACAGCCTTCCATTTCTTTTCCTTCAGAAATTCTGAAAGGCTGAGAAGGCGGCACTTTAAGGAAAAGATGGGAGAAGAAGTTATAGCATCAATGGCTATAGGAAGTCAGCAAGGTGGAAGTCATTGTTCCCACAATGGCTTTGTAGAAGAGTTTACACACCAAGATGAACAGAAGCAGCTCTCAGCCTTAACCTGACTCCTCACGCCCCACCAGCTTTCCTTAGCCTGGGTCCCTGGCTGCCTGTATTCATGCACCGAGCTGCCTGAGCTCAGAAAACTGCTGCCTGTCTCCCACAGAGGCCCAGTTACAAGCCTGACTTTTCCTTAGCCTACCCCAGGAGGGTGGCCCAGGTGGGATGCTCGGAGCATCACACTGAGGTTGCTTTGCAGATGAGCCCCACCCCCTCTTACGCACATCTCAGTAAAGCAGGAAAGCTTCCAGACAGAATGAGGGCAGGGCAGCAAGTGACCCTCTGGTTATGGCCATCCATTATTTATAGGGGGACATACTGAGATAAACCACCACCAGTTCCATCAAAACTGGGAGAATATTCCATCTGAACTGTAATACAGGGGTGCAGTGATGAATAAAGAAGGGGATAAACTCAGATATTTGACGTTCAGGGCTGAGTAGTGAGAAATGTGGAAATCTTGTGCTGACCAAACGGTTAAATCCCTGAGACTATGACTATGCCTTTATTTACCAACTTGTCAGAATCATTAAACACAACATTTTTTAGCCTTTCCTGCTGTTTTATTTTGAAATTTCCACCTCCCTATGTCCTCTCACCTGACCATATAACAACACCTTTCTCAGCATCCTAAAGAAGGAATTTGCAACAAGGCAGAAATGCTTGAAATATGGGAAATAACTTCCTCCTTTCCTAAACAATTTACAGATCATAGGCACTTGTTTTCAGTAAAGATTTTAAACCACAGTAACTTACTTTCAGTAGAACTTTAAATCCTGCAGCAGTCATCTTTGTTCTCCTGTTGCAATGCAGAACTGCTGGGTTTTGGTTCTCCAATATTCGTATTTGATTATTTTCTGCTTTAAATATGCTCTAACATAACCATAACACTATAGTGCTTTTCCATACTTAGCATATTCATCACCTTGTCTCCCTCTCAACTTCTTGATTTGCATGGAAGAAATCCATGTTACAGAGAATGCAATCTGCAAGCCAATAAAATCCTGTCCCATGGGAGGAAGGAGTCAAAGTGGCACACATAGCTCAGATGAAGAATATGAAGTACATACAAGAACATGATCCTGCGACACATGAAAGGCCCATAGTCCAAGTGCAGCATGCCAGGTAGAGAATTGTGAGAAGCAGTGAAAGGACTCTGGTTGCAGTTCCACCAGGCATTGGTTTTATTGACAAAAGCAGACCATGAAATCTCTGGTTCCCTTGCAGTTGGCTGTCCACTCCTGTGGCTCAGGTCTCTGCTCCTGAATCTGTATGAACATTTGGAAGACTGGGCTGTTAGTCAAGACTTGAGGGTAGTTCTGCTTAATAATTACCTCATTCCAAAAGGGTGTGCTTTTAACCTTGTTTTTTTTCATTTGGTGATCAGGTTCAGCATGCAATCTTACTGACAGCTGCATCAGCACAATGAAGGCAACGAGCAGCATTACAGGAACAAAACCAAAGCTGTAGGGTAGAAACTTCCTCTGTTGGTTTCACAAGCACCCTGTTGACCCCTCCCTGGCAGATAAGCCAGGTCAGGTTGGCCAGGTTGTTGTCTGCCGCCTGCCTTCAGCACCCAGGGCTCTGTGCTCAGCAAGCGTAGACTCATGCACTGCTGTAGCACCCAGTGGTGCCACCTGACCCAGTTTAGGCTGGGGCACGTGGTATAGTTTCTGTCAAATTGGTCCACACGCCCCACAGAGGTTTAGCCCACTGCAGGCAAGTAGGCAGCATCTGGTTCAGTGTAAATGCTGCTGGTGCAGAGTCAACCTGTTGCCATGTTTTGAAGAAATCAGAGCCCAGGTGTGAGTGTGCCAACCAGCAACCCGAGGTCCATGGCCACAGTACTTCTGATTTAGTACAAAGAACCTTAAAACCATATTTGTTGAACCACGGCCTGATCGACTTGCAGCTCCTGACCTTCTGTAACATTGTAAGGCATATATAGAGATACATTATGATTTTCCTGAAAGTGTTGCACCCTCAGCTCTGGCAGCTGGTCTGGCTGCAGCGCAGCGGTGTATATGGCAGGGGCTGGGGCAATAACACCATCAGCCCTCCGAACTCCAAGCAGAGCAGCAATTAGAGAGTTAAAGCAGCCAGCACTGGTTTCTCTCTCCAGATTTGATCTCAAACACCGAGGACAGAGGCAGTTACACCTCTCTGAACCAGCTTTCCACTGCCTGCCTTCCTCTATATTCACTTGCATAAAACCCAGTTATAAATCTGCCAGTTCAGAATAGTAATAGGCAGTGGCAGATCACGCCTAGTTGCACTTTCTGTCTCTCTCACCAAAGTGTAATCTAGTGGTATCTGAGAAGGCTAAGAGCTAGAATGATGATTTACTATGGTTGGTTAACATAAAGCAAGGCTGCTGCAGGTTCACAGCACTTTGCTTTGGGGCATGCCCTTTTCTTCACTCCTGTTCGCAGCTGTGGCCTGTTAGGCTAGGCTGGTCCGACCACTGGTGGGATCTCCTTGTCAGCCAGAAACCTAAGTCAGTGCTTAAAATCCACGCTCATGGCCAAGATCCCCGTGTGGTTGTGCTAGGGGTCATATGCTGTGCTACAGGGGCCAGAACCCCCAGTGGAGGAGTGAAGTGACTCCATAAACTTTTATGACCACTAAACCACACCTAACTGAAACCACAGCCTTGCAAACTTTGGTAAGTGGACTGTGTGCCCATTACCTGAGCGAAGGCTTTGCCAAAATTGTCTTTGAATTTGTTCCCCATTACCCATCCTCTCCTTTCAAATAACTGAGTCTGCAGAGACTTCTCATTTCTCTGCAAAGATGCAGACTCTGTACAATGCCACTCAGATGAAATTTGCCTCAGTCTATGTATTCAGTTAGTGACGGGTCTATGTGGAAGACTTTAACTTAACGCAGAGTCTATTTTAGTAAACATCAGTAGTTTTCAACTGATACATCTAAAGCACTCCCAAAACTTGACTAAGAAAGGTACATTCAACCATGTAGTATCTTCTGTTAAACTGCAAGACCTTCAGTAACATTAACTATTTTTTAAAAAAGGTTGCAGTTTCCCTAGAAAATGTTTTAAGGTCTGTGAATTAGAAGATGTACTCAACTCTGCTATAGCAAATCCCTGAAAAGCATAGGTGAACAGCCTCCTGAGGAAAGACAGGCACGGTGATGTCTATTAAAACCTGATTGAATACTTGACTTGCATAGCTTGTTGCATTTGGAAATTTTGACTTAATAGAATTTGGAAGCAGTTATAAAAAAACGAGAGGTGGAAATGATGTTTGTAACAAGAAGCACTAAAAAAAGCTTAGCATAATACCACTATAAAAATTGAGTTAAAAAAAATTATATAAAAGCATTAGGTACAGCCAAACTGCTGTTAAGGTGGTCTGCTTCAGACCATACACACAGGCATTTAAACTGCGACAGCTAAAAAAAAGTTTCATGATTACATCAACTTTGCCAGCTGAACAGTTACTATCATTCACAGGAAAATAAACCAGTGACTAAATAAAAAAAAAAAAATTACAAGACTCCCCCCCTCATATTTCTCAATAGCAATGAGAACTCTCCCTGGTTGTGAGTCACATGAACTCGGCAGAGATTTACCAGGGTTGAAAAATCTCTCGGGAGTTTAGGCACTGCATTTCCCCACAGAGCCCCATCCCAACCCCTCTGTCCCTCACTGTCTCACAATCATCTATCTGCAGCACCCCAGCTACACCTTTGCCATTTCTTATTTTTCAGTGTGGGCAAGTCTGTGGTGTACTATTGACTCGACCGGTCTTGCACCAGCACTGGTCTGTCCCAGTATCCAGGCTCAAACCTACTTTCTACCTTCCCAGGAGTGCTCCAGATCTGTGTCCTGCTGCCCTGTGAGCTGCACTGTACATCTGTCCCCGCTATGCAGGGATGGCCAGGGCTGCTGCATTCTGAGGCAGGTCCTAATGTCATCCCACAGCTGTTGGTACCCCTGAATTGCCCCATCAGCCTCTCAGCACACCACGTACCAGGAGCTACTGATGGTTTATCTGACAGTGGTCCACATCCAGCTGGGTTTCCTGCAACCAGCACTGAAGTACTCCAGAGTATACAACCAGCTTTTTATGGTCTCAACACTTTAAACTTCCTCTGGAGGAAAAAGCAGAGCAGATGGTGCCTGGACTGGGAGCAACTCACCTTTGACGTCTTCAGAAAGAGCAGCCTGGCCAAAGGCCACTAGCTGTCCTAAATAACCCGAGCACCTACGTATCTGTCCTTTCCTGCTATTATTCTGGCTCTTCTTGCACCAGCCCTATGAGGGGGTTCAGCCACCAGTGCTGACACTCTGGAGTTGAATATGTGTAATCTTAAAAATCGATTATGTTACATTCCAGTGGACAGGTGCAGAAACAGTCATAGGTTGAGCTTGGTTACCTTACTTGGCTTGGCTACCAAAATAATTTGTCCTTCTTAACGCTGAAATAGGGACAAATTTTACTAAACACTCCTCTTACAGCTAAATATGTTTTTAAGAAGTATCTAAAGTGATGGCAGTTGGAATACAGCATTTAAAAAAAAACCCAAAAGACCTTGATCATGTAATTTACTTAAAGGAAAAAAAAGTACAGGTTTTATTTTTCTACCTTCTCCTTAACCCCTACAGGCTGTGATATTGTATGTGTAAATTCAAATTAACACTTCTCCCATCTGGATTTCTGTATATTTAAATTGGAGGCTTGGAATAACATTTTTCCTTTTAGAATAAATGCTTTTGAGAAACTAATGTGTTTGAAGAGCAATGGTTGGCTGGCTGACCGTGCTAGTACCCAACTAGGAAAACCACAGTCAGCTCTGAAATTACTTGGTCAAGTTTTTTTCACATTTATAGCCTGAGGAGACATTGGTGTTTTTGTAGGCAGAGCACATTAGCTGATAAATATTTTTCTCTAACTTTGTCAAGCTGTCATTTTTACCCTAACCATGACCTCCTATCTCTACCCTTGCCCTTTTTTCTGCCAGTCCCCTGTGCTGCTGGGCACTGCCATCTGTCAGCAGCTTTACCTCCTACCTGCAGGGCACCCTGTCCCTTGGGGAAGCATGGTAGTCACTCCAGTTGCTCCTTACTCGAATCTCCTCTGTGAAGCAGGAAGGGAGGTTGGGTACAAAGGCATGGCTGCCTCAGGGCTGACGGGAAAACCAAAACCTCAAGAAGAAACCTGCCAAGACACCTGCATCAGTAACTGGGGCAGAGCAGAGCATCACCCGGGGCCTGGGCTGCACTGCTCTGTGGATGCCCTTCTTGTGAGAGCCAGCACCTCCACCTGACCACTTCACCCCAGCAGATGGGCTGAGCCCGAGTGAGAGCTTGTGATTTGCCTGCACATGCTGCAGTCAGCTGCAGAAAGGCAAGGGCTGTGAAGTCCTCAAAACCAAAAGCACTAGTAGGCAGCACCAGCCCATTTCTCTCTGCCCCACTTTTGTTTGCAGCTTCCCCCAGCTCATCCCTCCCCCACAGCAGGGCAGGAATCAGAGAGGAAAGTCTGCTCCACCATTCCCAAACAGATGCCCTGCCGGAAACCCACCAATGAACAGAAACAGCTCCTCTTCAGCCTCCTCCTCACCCTCGCAGGTGTGTGAGGAGGCAGGCAAACAGGGAGGAAGTGTCCCCTGGACTCAGACTGCTCTGTCCCCATCCATGTCCCCCGGGGTGCCATCACAAGGGGCAGGAAGCAGCAATCACTCAGCAAATTTGCCTCAGCTCACTTTGACTGACTCAGAAGACAAAAAGCCTCAGAAGTCAATTGGCACAGCTTGAAAGCAAATCCCAACACCCCCCACCCCCACCCCGCCTGCCCCAGCAGCTTTCCAGACTCCAACGCCCGTTCCCAAACTCAAAGAGCTCTTGCTGCATTAAGATGAGATGCTTCTCCTCGACTTCAGCTGCTGTGGATCCCCACCTTGCCCACAGAAGGCTGAGGAGAGAGCTGGCCTTCCCGGGACTGTGCTGAAACATGGACACAAGCAGCTGGAGGAAATGCTGCTGCTGGTGTTGGGGTGGTCAGCATAGGGTGTGCCACAATTTCAGCGGGAGGGTAGGAAGAAACTGACAGGCTGTTTGCTGATATGATCACAGCTTTTTAAAACAAGCTTATGCTGCAAAAGCCAAGACATTTCAGATTATGATTTTCAGCATGCTGCTGAGGTGGTGTGGCGGCTCCCAACAAATGCAATTCAGAACAGCTCCGCAGGAAGCCACACACACCAGAGAGCAGCCAGAAATCCAAGGCACAATGCTGCACCCCTTGAGTCTAGGGGAAGCTGTGGGTGATGAGGCAGGTGGCAGGATGAACCCACAGGCTTTCAAGGATTCTCCCTTCCTGCATCCCCACCTGCCACAGCCCTGCACACTTCACTTGCTGCACTGTCATTCCTTACTCTCGGGTAAAGTTTTTACCTGACCAGAACTGGTGCCAGGTCCTCCCCAACCTGAGCTGATACCATCATGCCAGTAGGAATCTGATCTCACCTCTTCAATGCAGAATGAATCAGATGCTGTAGCTATGAATGGCTGCCATTCCTCTCACTCCCAATGCCTCTGGAAAAGCTTTTTCACCTATCACTCACTGGCCAGGCTGTCAAGCACCAATCACAGCCCAAATACCCTCATACGCCCGAGGACAGCCAGAAGTGCAGAAGAACAGCTCAGTGAGCAGAGCAAACCCTCCAGCAGCTCTTGCCCCACGCTGGGTCCCACCCATAGCCACACACCTGCCGTATGCAGAGCCCAAGGTCTTGCCTGCTTACATGCAATTAGGAAAGAGGAATGTGGATGTCATGGACAGTGGGAGAGGATGCAGCCTTTTCATATTGGTATCACTACCTGTAGAACATAAAAGTTCCAGTATGTTTCTGTACATTGTGGGAGCAGCCTTTTTTCCCCAAAAAGGAAGCCCAAAGGAGCTGAAGTTGATATGTTTCTGCCTCAGGTGGTGATCCCCATTCCTCCCATGCCCTGTTTCTTCCTTTCCCTGGTTTTGTCTCAAAGACTCCTTCCCAACTTGAACTGTTGGTTCTTCTTAGTGTTCACATGGCCCTTCACTTTAATTTACTCAGCTGATGGAGAATCATCCATGTGATTTTCCTGTGTCCATTCACATGAAAATCATGATTTACTCTATATTAACATTCTGCTGATTTGAATCAAAGCAGGGTCTGAGGGGCAGACTGGGCAGGTGGAGAAAAGAAGGGATGAAGAGAAGGAAACAGGACATCTTCCTATAGATGGCAGAAATCAGCTCAATTGAATCACCTCAATTCCTCTAATTAAAGATACTTACAGAAGCAGCTTTATTGATTTTTATTTATTTATTTATTTTAATGTTAGAAGATTAACTTATCAGACACTTTGTTACTCTTCCTTCAGATCTGATGTTTTCCTTTAGAAAATGCTCTTGCTCAAATATAAAGTCCTGCTTTATGCAGGACTGACTAAGAAATCCTAGGGTTTTTGTTGCAGAGAAGCCAGGTTAGAGGCATTAGGAGGTAGTTACCAGTTTAGCCAACCAAAGGCACTAGGTAAGGGCATAATTCTACTGTATGTGCATAATACTTTGCCAAAGCCAGACCTTGGTGTCCTGCTCACACCTCGCTGTGCATTGTTACTGCCAGAAGCATTTGCTGGGTTTTTTAAATTCAGATAAGCCTTTCTGTAGTTAATCGATAATATCTTGCACTTCTTAAAGGATAAGTGCACTTCTTGCATTTATCTTATCAGCACTCCAGCCCTTCCAGCAGTGTATCCAGCCCAGGGTTAAAGGCACCTTTAAAAAAACCTCAAAACAATCAAACCCATCGACGATTTATCTATATGTTTGTTAATACAATGGAACTTGATCCAAAATAGGGTACAGCGAAAAGACCATATGTCTTCAAAAGAATTTCCTTTGGACCACACACATAAACATCAAATTATTTGATTAAAGGGGTTGAAATCCTGCACTTAATTTATTCCTGGCCTACTGCATGTTTCATCACATGCAAATGTGATTTTTTTTCTGGGGGCAAAGGGAAAGGTTTGTGCTGTGTTGTTCTATCAATTATCTCCTTAAGCAAGCTGAAAAATCATTTTGCCTTTGCTAGGACTTTGAATCAAGTTAACCGAACCTGCTGATTTTATTAGGCAATTTGGGTGTGACGATAATTTAAAACACCTAACAAGGTTGACAACATTGAGCACTGTTCATATGGTGCATATGGTGTATATAATGCTCAGGTCTGACCTGATGACATCGTGGCTGTAGGTACAGTGTTGTTTGGTTCTGGGGAAGGTGACTGCAATGCATTCAGGAGCAGGAAGCCTACGGCAGAGCTAGCTGAAAAACAAATGGAGAGGTGGGAAGGATCGAGTTCATGGCATAAGGAAATACTCTACAGATCATCAAGAGACTAACTGGATGGCCACAAAGAGATTTTTGTCAAGGGTTTTATACAGCTAAAATCAATTCATTCACTTCATCTGTTTTGAACATACTGAGGATGCAGCTAAAGATGTCACAAATGGTTAGAGTTGCCTGGAAACCTCCAAGGTGTCAATTGACCATATTTTTAGGTGCAGGAATGTTACATGGACACACCACAATTTCACCAGTGATTCTTTAAAAAACGAATGGAGTCAGAAACCTACAAGGGAATAAAAATATCAGGAGAGTGAAGCTGAGTTGAAGCAGGGTAACTCAAAAATCAATATTTTGCTTTTAAACTCTTAAGGGGAGGCCCAGGAGGGCTGCACTCATTTTGTCCTCCTTCCTTATTGTCCTTGGAGGATTGGCTGAGAAGTGACAAGGCTGCTCAGTACTTACTGCAGGACATTCCTCGCTTGCAAGCCACTTGTTAGAGTACTTGGCTGCTTCCCTGCCCAGGGCCTGGCTTTCACTGAGCAGCATCAGACAACAGTCAAGCCAAACATGAAACTAAAGATGGAAAAAGGGCTCCTCTCCTGTTGCTGTACGAATGTGTTGAATACCCCTCTGTCCACAAACTCAGATTGTACACCAAAATGGGTCATTGAATCTCCAGCATACTTGGCACAATCTCAAGGGTTTGCATTCAGGGTGTAAATTCAGTCTGAGATCACTCCAGAGACTGAGCCTGTGGTGAGGGGAAGAAGAGGCCACGGAATTGTATCCTGCCCCTTTTGCTTGTGACTATTTCTTGTGCCCCTATTTGTCTGTAACTTTGTCTAATACAACTGGGGGAAAAGGAGGAAAAATATTTTTCTCTAAGCAGAGGTGGACAGAAGGCCAGGAAACTTCTGGGGGGCCATTTTCTGTAGTTATTACAGTGTAAAAAGATATGTCCAGAAATGGTTATAAGGTCCTTAGGTCTTTGACTCCCAAACTGGTTCCTTGGGGCCACATACACCCAGATAAAGCATAGCTACGCTGGGGGGTAGGATTCTCCAGGATGAGGGGTGCAGACAGTTCACAGAGGTCTAAGGCAGACTTTGGTCAAGCCAAAGATGCTGCACTGAAAAATTCAGAGTCTGTGCTCTTGTGTGGTCATGTTTGCAGGATTCAAACAGCTGAGAGTGAACTATACATTTCTGCTCTAGGGTGAGTGAAACAGGAGCAGATTTTTTTTTCTCTCCCTCAAACAAGGAGTACTTTAGAGACCAGTGGCTGGCCAGCTGAAATTATGGATGGGCCATTAAATACTCCAGTTTACCAATATCCGCCTGTGTACTCCCGTCACCTCTACAGGACGCAAAAAGGGGCCTGTGGTCCTGCAAGCCCTGACCTTGGCATCGCAAGGGGGCTGTGTCATGGCAGAGCCTCCTTCTTGACCCACAAGGCAGCAAACACACCATGAGCAGTGCCACTGAGGAGAATGGGGGGACAGCAGGATAATGGAGCATGCAAATCTACAAAGTCATCCAGCACCAAACTTCAAAAATGCTTTCATTCAAGTCGTAAGGTGATGGGAGCTAAATGCCTCAGGACTTTCAAAGCTCTGGACCTAAATACCTACAAAAATGGGTGGGTCCCTTTGGGCTCTTTGCAAGCCAATAAACCAGAACCAGCACAGGCATAGAGTGGAAGATTCATGATCCTCATCCCCGCTCTGCTTGATCCACAGCAATACAGTTCACTAGGAGCATTGCCTTGGCTTCAAGATCACCTCTTGAAAGAACGCTTCCACAAACATCTGTTGCAAGAGGTACAAACATTTGTGGACCCTGGGCCTTGAGATCAACACCAGAGCAGGACGTGAAGGCTGTGTAGCATCTTGGGGAAGCCAAAGTTTCCACCTTCTCACCATATGAAGTCAAGGCCCTGTGGGGCAAGGAGAGTCATACAGATACAGCCAGGGGATTTAGTTTCTACAGACCTTCAGGCAGCATGTGAGCTTCTTGATACAGCTGAAGCACAGAGCTACACAGTTGTCATCCATCCGAACCCTCTCCAGCTGTGTGTAGCTCAGCTGCCCCACTGACAAGCGAGGCTGGGTTGCCTGGCAGGAGGCCTTCAGGCAGTGCAGGCTGCAGTGGGATGCCAGCTGGCATTTCTCACTCACTGTGTCCTGGGGATGGAGAGGTGCCTTGGGAGCTGGCTCCTGTTTGCAACTAAAACACTCCAATCAGAGTGAGGATTTATACTTTTTTGAAAAAGTGGAGGTTTTCAAAAGGTTGGCCTGGACAGTCCCCTCTGAGTCACATTACCACCATCTGCAGAAGAACCTCACTGCTGGCTGGCAAAAAGCTGTCACCAAAGCTCTGCTCTGAGCAGCACAAAGCTTTCAGTTTTGACCTGCTCTTTGTTCTTTCTCCTGCACGTTTACACTTGTTTCTAAATGTTGCCTCTTCCCCTGCTTGCACAGATTTTTAAAATGCCAAATCACCTCAAAGCCTATTAAGCCTTATGTAAGTCTTTGGTTTGGTTTATTCCAGTGGACCATGCGCTGGACTTCAGATCTCCCAGGGGGGACAGATGTGTGTCAGTGCCACCTCATTAACTCATTTGTTTAAAACCCTCAAACAATCCACTTCCATGCAGATGGAAATCCCAGCCTCCCCCTTTTTAACTTAGATGTGGATTCTCCCCCAGATACGAGTTGATTTGCTCAGCTAAAAAACTTCAAACCCCTAAAATTCTGATCTTTGACCCTACCCTAAACTAATTTGAACTGTTCTCAGCTGATCTGGAGTTGAAGGCCATGGCTTTTAACTGGAAATACCTTATCTTTAGACAAGTAATCATCGTTAATTAAACCAGTAGAGAGACATTAGCCTCTGCTTACTTAAGTTTTAGCTAGTGAATTAACAGGCAATCCATATCGTCCTTTTAAATGGGGAGGTTCTCAAGGAATCAGACAATCCCAACACCAATATCCTTTTCCTGTGAGATCTGAAAAATAAACCCTGCAACATGGACTGAGAGTAAACTCTCCTGCACGAAGCACACATTTCTATATCTTGCTTTTTTTCTTTAAAACAGACATATAACTCCTGCAATTTCAAGAATTATTTTTGCAGTAACAGATAAAAATCTGTAAGCAGTTGCTAATACAGAAGACACTATGTGGAAATAGAAGGGTATGTGTGTGTGTTTGTATGTGGAGCCTTCTCTCACTGGCACTCCTTGAGTAACGAGGAAGTGCTGGAGTAGTAACATCAAGAGCTTGATAGAAAATGGAAAAGAAACAGATTTGATAGTGCAAGAAAAAATATTTATGGTGAAATACTTCACATTGTCTAAAAAACTCACGTGCCTCACTGTTTACTTGCAGAAAGACAAGAATAACTGTGATAATTGCAAAAATGGTGATAATGCACTGAGACAAATTGCTGGGGAGATGGGAAACAGCCCAGGTAAAACACACCCAGATGGGGCTGCCAAGGACATTCGTGATGCAGGGAGCCTGGAAGCACTCCTTGCTTAAAGTGTGTCATGTACACCACTGCCAAAGAGAAGATAGATGGATATTTGGACTGATTCAGTGATGTGTACACACACACACCTATGTAAAAGTTTTTTACCTGAGGTTTGAATCTCCCAAATCTTGTGTCTGTGTTAGCCTTTAACTTGAGCCAGAGCCAAACACCACCAGTGAGGCATTACAGTTGTGCTTACTGATCTTCGATTATCTCTGTACTGTCTTCTTTAGTGTGATTTGCACCAGGGGAAAGTGATGCCAGCTACAAAACGCCAGCACTTGACACTTGTTATTTGCTATCAAAAATGTCTGTTGCAGTGTTAGTCAGTAGTGAACTGATTCCACAGAAAGTTTTCTCAGTGACTACTAACTGGAGAAAGTCCCATACAACTTAACAAATTCTGCCTGTGAAATATCATATACAGAATCACATTTCTCTTTTTGCAAATTCATTACTGTAGTCCTATATCTCTCTGTTCTTTGGAGGTTTATTCCTTCTGCAGATTCCCCTTAAAATTAAAAAACAAAAACAAAAACAAAACAAAAACACACCAAAAATCCAATCTTTCTCTGTATTTAAAATTAGCATTTCCCTGTCAAATGGTTCATTTTAAAATTTTGTGAAACCCAGAAAAAAACATTCTGTCTGCACAGCGAATATTTCCCTCCTCAACCACCTTGCTTTGTAATGAAGTAACACTAATGCATCACAGGCCAAGTTAAGCTGATCATTTACTACTTCGTGGAAGTTAACAAACTTGCTGGAGTTTTTCCCATCAAGTTTTGATGGCTGCACCCTTTTCAAACACTATTAGTCTTTTTTTCCTCTCTCCCTCTCTCTCTGTTTTGTGCATACATGATTCCTATGACTAAATCAAGCCAGCAAAGGTACAGTACATTTTCTACACCCTAATTTAGATTTAAAATTTCACATATAGCAAAAAACCTGAATGTGATCCTCAGCTATGAGGTATTTTTCCAGTAAAGTCTGTCATTTGAGTTACTGAGGAAAGGGAAAGATGAAGAACAGATATGATGAGATCAAGGAAAAAATTTCCTCTGCCATTAAAGGCACTCTGTGTTCTAACTACTGACTTTGAATGTCCCATCCTAGAGTTGCTAAAATAAAGCTACCAAAGGTCTGTTTCCTCCCTCTTTACCACCTTAGCTACATTGGGTGGGCACGTGCTTAGGGAATAGTGAGGGAAAAGCAGGGGAGAATCAAAGCTTTGAAGTGCACAGACTGGCAGCTACAGTTGAGACCTTGACCTGTCAACATCAGGCAGCTCCAGTCAGACAAGATGTGACAAGGAGGTTGCACAGCACCCTCAAAGGGGGCACTTGCACCCAGGACCTGCCTGTCTTTTTACGTAGGAGGCACCCCAGTAGCAAGGTGAGAGCTGGGGGGGTACAATCTCAGACCCCCAAATCTATCAAATTCACACAGAAGAGAGGAGCATATTGGCAATTAAATTGGATCTGTAGCATGTTTGTTGGTTTTACACATCTGACACAGGGAGGGCAGCAGCTGGGATGACTCCAGACAGAAAATACAGACTCTGGTGCTTCACAGTCCCAAAGCCCCTTTCAGTTAGTGGAGTTCATAAACCTCCTGGCAGCTCCAATTATGATATCCTCACTCATAACAAGCAATACCTTACTCCAGGGGAAATCTCTTTGATTTTTAATTTAGCCTAAAGTTGTCACATAGGTGTAAGACACCAAGACTCAGAAGTTCCTGGAGAGTTAGAGAGTACTGGCATTTGCATTTGAATCTCAGCTGTTGGCTCCAAGTGTGAGGGAGAAGGGGGCACAGTCTCTCTCCCCTCTTCTTACTACTTACACTTCTTGCATGTGTTATTTTATCAAGAAAAAGAATTCTGGAAGAACAAGAAATGCAATGTTTTTAAAGGCTGTCATATTAAAAATTAACTTAAAAATTGTTAGGTTTTTTTATAATTCATGCATTTAATTCTCCATCTGAGTGACTTTAAAGCATACTTACAATTTGTCATGAGTTACAGAAGAGATCCCAAGCACTTTCTGCACCTATCAGCCAATCTCCTGCAGCGCCACTGGTTCTTACCATTTTAGCAATTACAACCTTCATGTTAAATATAGGAAATGGGGCCACAGATAAAGTCTCACCACAGCCAGTAACAAAGCCAGAAAATGAAACATCTGTCCTGACTCTGCTACCCAACAGGCCACACTTCTTTCTTGGATACAGAGAGAAATTTTCGCTTTTTTTAAGCTTAGCACAAAACCTCAATTTTCTGTTTTAGTTCTAGCACCACATGCCTTTGCTCCTCCTTTCAGCGTGTCCTTTATTCAGCCAGACTGCACCCGTGTGTCCCTGCACACAAACACATTGTTTGTCCCACTGTAAATCCTCCCACTGGTCGGTGACCCAGCTGCAGTGGAACTGTGTGTGGTGGGCTGTCTGTCCAGCTGCCACTGCTGCTTTGTCCCCCACAGTCATTGTGGTGGCTTCGAAGAGTTCTCTAGGCTGAATGCAAAGTGGAGAACAACGAAATTAGTGCAAATATCAGAGCCTAGAGTGTTTCCATGAATGTTTAAGAGTGTGTATGTGAATTTGACGACCAAGCAGACACCAAAGGAAGAGGGAAAGGATAAACCCTGGGCACACTGCATCACAGGTTGTAAAAGCTACAGCTGGGAGATTGTTTTATATTGCAGTTTTTCAGAGGGTAACAAGGAGTCACCTGTTTGAAAAGAGATAAACAGGCTAGACCATCAACCCTCCCATTTGGGAGCACTGATGTTTAAATGAAATGTTTATTGGCCTTAATGAGGGTAATACAAAAGGGCGTTAGGTATTTACATACCAATTTCTAAACCTCCAAAAGAAAAGTGGTGATGTCTGAAAGTATAGAATGACACCCACAAGCAGGTCTCTGGTTTCAAAGTATCTTTTCATCATGGCTAGGCTTCGGGAACGAAGATTTGGGCGGAACTCTACCCACATTTACAAGCGCGCTGGTGGCTAAAAAGGCCAATACGAGATAGACAAGTCCGGTTGCAAAAGGCACAGCAGAAGAACTCCTTAGGTGGTATATTCTGCAAGACACAATTCTTTCTGTGTTGTCTTTTCTCCTAAGAGTGATCCTGCGTGCTTTCTCAAAAGCAGCAGCAGTGTTAGTGTGTCTCCAGACCTCCCGATTGGAGGCCAGAGTAGACCGGTTATGTTGATCAATATGGCCAAGGCTGAGATGTTGTTTCAGGGAGTCCTTGTATCTTCTCTTTGGGGCTCCTCTCTTGCGGCAGCCGGTGGCAAGTTCACCATAAAGCAGGATCTTAGGGAGGCAGTGGTCCTTCATCCTGGAGACGTGCCCTGCCCATTGCAGCTGCGTTCTCAGTAACATGGCTTCTATACTTGTGACTGCTGCTTGTTCTAGAACAGATGTATCAGTCACATAATCTGACCAGTGGATGTTTAGGATTGTACGGAGAAAGCGTTGATGGAAGTGTTCTAGGAGACGCAGGTGGTGGCGGTAGATGACCCATGATTCAGATCCATATAAAAGAGTAGACAGCACAATGGCTCTGTAAACACTGATCTTTGTACTTTTCTTCAAGTGTTTATTCCACCAAACTCTTTTGTGGATCAAAGTATCACTGTTTAGAAAAAAATGACATTTCAGATCCTTCTTTTTTTAAATGCAAGAGCAAAGACACTTTCAGAGTAATTAAGAAGCAAATAGCTTAAAACCACCAAGAAAAATAGATTTTTAGGAGTTAAAATGTTGTTCTAGGGTTCTCTGCTACAACCTAGCATTAGCATTAAAAAGAAGAATTAGACACTTACATGGTGGCAGGCAGCTTGAGTGCTTTCTTTCCTAGACAGCGAGACATACCAGGATAGAAACACTTTGACATTAGAGCTTGAAGAAATCTGTAAATGATCAGCCAAGAAAAGAAATCTGGTTGATTGTTTGTCAGCTCATTAACCATCCACTGCAAAGTATATGGCTATTGTCTCTTGCAGCCAGAGCAGGGTGATACAATACAAATAATAAAGATAACAGACAGAAGACCCATTGCACTATGTGGATTGTGTATTTGGTCTTGTAAATCAATTTTTGTGTAGTTTGTCTCCTTTGCAAGTGACATCTGGAAGGTGAAGAGACAAAGTAATAGACATCTAAAATAAATTGAATTAATCTGGAAAACAGGCTCACTACCATTTTTTGATCCAGTGCTTGCCTGAGAAAAAAACTAGCTTTGTGTCACAATACAAATCTCAGTGTTTTACCTTTTCTATGAAGAAGTGAAATGAATTTGATTCAGTTAAGCACATGCCCAGCTTTAGACCTGCCCTTAAGTCCTGTTTATCACAACTAAACACCACTTACAGTATTTTGCTGAATCAGGGACTGGATTCAGTGTTCCCATGGATAGGCAGCCATATGCTAGGCATGCTGTGGTATACAATGATTAATTTCCCAGGAGAAAACAAATCTTGCAGAACTTTCTCTTCCTCAGGCCTTTTATTAGATACTGCTAGATCTGAGCCCCAGGAGAGCATGACTTCCTTGGCTGAACGGCATGTACCCTCCTAGAAAATACGGAAATAGGCTGGGCACAGTAGCACCAGAACTGGTACCAATTCCAACAGCCAGCTAGACCCTTGCTTGCATGTTTATTAACAAATGATCAAGAAAATTAGAAAAGAACATACCTACACCTGTAACAACCTTGCTGTGCCACAAGCCCACTCATCTGAACCCACCAGCCCCCTCCGTTCCTGGCCACAGTGGTATCCACATGTTGGGATGCTCACAGGAAGCAGCAGCTCACTGCTCAAACTGGACTGGCTCCAGCGCTGCAGTGGGGACAGACGTCTGCAACTACCTTTCCCTCCCCTGCCCCCCCAACCTCTCAGCACATGTACTGACCACTTATAAACATCTCCATGAGCCAAGAGCAACCTGGCATGGCCCCGAGCTGGAGCAAGGGGAGTCCATGCTGTCCTGATGCTGGAGCAGGTAATCAGCAGAGCACATTAAGGGGAAATGCTCCCAGCATTATGGGACAGGCAGGCTCAAGAGGATGCTGCTGACTGGGTCACCATGTAACATTGGAAGGAATAGCAGCTTTGGATCACCAGTGAGCCTACCCAAGCATCCTGCAGGGAAGGCTGCTGGGAAGGAAACCTGCCGCAATTTTACATTTCCCCCTTTGCCAGATTTGCTCCTCTCCCTCTTTCTCTAACCTCTTGCAGTTTTAATCCACCATACAGAAATTTAATGGTTTGGCACCTGATGGAAATCAAGGGCAAATTAACATGTTCCTTCTAACTGATGTACCAACCTTTTCTAAACAACTTCCCTTACTCTCTTCCCTGGGAATTCTATCCCCTTGCTCAGGCATTGTTATTCCTATTTTACTCAAGGAACAACCAAACCCACTCTTAAAAGGACATTGTCTATCATCTTCTTTCCTTGAAATGCCACGCACTCCCAGAGGCACGCTCCCCCTACCACTGGTGAGCATTTAGTCGCCCCTGGTGTAGGAAGAAATACTGGATGGAAACTTGCCAACTGCCAAGACCTAGGTCCCTGTTTCCTCTCAACATCACCTTTCTCTTTTCTTTCATCTTCCATCATACACATGCAGCCAGATTTATTGAGCCAAGATTTTTACAGCCAAGATTTTTCTTGCCATATTCCTGTGAAGCAGCTACATTGGGTCATGGTGGCAGGTGTGCACCAGAGAAAAAATACAAACCAGTTTAGTCCCTGATGATTTATTTCTTCGCTGATGCTCATAGAATGAATTGTCTTCCTGCTTTTCCACCTTCCCTTAGCTTATCTTTTGCTCCACACAGCAGTTCCTTGGGATTCCCCAAGGTGAAAAAAATGAAACGTCATGGCAGCTGCTACTGCTCTCTCAGATACTCTCTTCCAGCACGGGGCAGAGGCTGACATTTGAAGAACATTTCTTTCATTGACAACTTCTATTTCAGCATTCCCTGTGCCATCTCCTTGTTTGTGTATTGCTCCATTAATTTCTTTCTTCAATTAGCAGTTGGATTGTTTGGGGCTTTTTTCCTTCAGTTTGAAAAAGCAGCATAGTAGCAGCAGACAGTACTTGAGAAGAATTCATATCCTGAGATACACTTGCATTCAAAAGGCCAAGGGGAGTGAGCTCCACTGTAGACCACTTTTAGCACAGATCCACTTTGATATACCATAATTGTAGCTGTAATTTTAAAGTCAGTCAACTCCCTGTTTTTTTAATCTACTGATTACCTTGCTGTGCCTTACCTGTGTTTCAGAAAGTAGCACAGGTGGTCAGAATTTCTCAGTTTCTTACTGATTTTCCAGTAAAAGGGAATTTTTACAAAGGCTTACTTTGCTTATCATCTATATACAGGATTAGCTTTCTTATCGTTAGTAGATATAACCTGAAAGAAATTTGCCAACTGAAGACAAATAAACCAGCAATAAACCAGCAATCAACTCAGTGCCTCTAAAAAGGCTTTAGAATGAAAGATCCATTTGTGGATGAAGAAACCAATTCAACTTAAATATAGCAAAGCAAAAACAAGCTAAAGATTACCCTTAAGGGTGATGGAGTCCTGGTTGGACAAAGCCCTGCTCAGTCATAACTGAGAACTGCTGTGGGCAGGAACAAGCAGCTGGAGGGGAAGCAAGTGCTTCTTTAAGGTTGAGGCATTTCTTCCATTACCATTTAAATTGCCTTTTTAAACACAAGATAAGTAAGTCCTGTCCTCTAGAGTTCCTTTGGGAGCAAACCGGGTTTGCTAGCACAAAAGCTTTCATTCCGTTTTAGCTGACCTCTGTCCATCTGGGAAGAGAGGACATCAACAGGAGACCAAACATAGACCAAACACAGACTGGATTGTGGGTCTGGGCAGATTTCTGTTTTACTATACACCTGGGCATGAAGCAATTAAAGCCTGATCTGGGGCACAAAACTAATCACATATTAAGGCATCGTCAAAGTGTGAAATTCTTCTTGTCTGCTGCAGGGTTAGCATAGTCAAAATGAAATCATCGATAAAATGTAGATATAGTCCTGAAAACAGTGAGCATCTTCTGTTGTTTCCACATGGTTGTGATTTCATGGTACAAAGTGTTTGGCCGCAAAACAGGCTTATGGTACTGCTGAAGTACCATTCATGCTCTGCCCTCCTCTTGCCTCCAATTGTGCCTGCTTATTTCTGCCCTTGCACTGGGAGGAAATAATAAGGCTGGTATATAAGAAGACACTAACATCAGACCACGTTAATATGACCAGTATCTTCATGCCTAGATGTTGCTTAATGACCCAAATGATTTACTGAGGAAGAAAGAAGCAAGATGCATAAGCAGATAATATCAACACACAAAAACAATGGCCCACACATTGCAAAGAAGGTCAGTGTATTGGACTGAATAGGGTTCTTGCTCCCATATCTCAAATATTTCTCATCTAAGACCCTGTAAAAGATGAGACTGCTTCATATCTACCAAAACAGCTTCCTTCAATACTGCAGAAAAAAAAAACATTGAAGAGGAGTAACACACATTAAATTGTGTACATTGCAGGAATTTATCAGTCTATGTCATAGAGGGAGAAGAAAAAGACAGACAAGTCATCTATGCCTAACATGCTGTAGCGAGAGAATTGTCATCATCTTTGGGTTCTTTTATAAATAAAATAAATATAAAAAGACAAGTAATTTTCTCACCTAATTTTCCTGTAGAACTGATAATTAAGTGTTGTTGGCTGCATCACCAGCACACATTTGTGATAGTTGATTTAGTGTCTCTGCATATTTAGAAGCTAAAAATTTTCTTTTGCTGAGTAAAAATACCTGTTTCATGGCCTTTTCTCTCCTTCAAGTAATAAGTCAGCTTTCATTTTTTAGAACTTGCCATCAGTGAAAAGTCTTACTTTTTTTTTGAAACTTTCATGTATCTAGGACCTCCCTGAAAAGTAATTTCAGTCTATATTGTAGAATGAGTCTCAATATATTAACAAAGGTGTAAAATGCTACCCCATGCATTTTTAAAACATACATTACAAAACCAGTGGCTTGATCACAGGGTCAAAGTTTAGAGGGACAAAACTCTGATTGGGGTGAAAGTCCTTACCTCACTGTGTGATGTTTTACATGTCCATTAATTTTATCTTCTTAAGAGTGAAGTGCTGAAAATACAGCTAAGACAAAAATGGACACGGAAAGAAATCATTACCCATGTGGGAAGTACTTGAGGCTTCCCTCACAAATGTGTACACCCTCTTAGTGTGGTTCAGTCTTCACACAGCAGCCCAGTGATATGGGATTGCAGAGTCAAAGCTTCACGGCTGATAGCTACACAAGAGGAAGATGAACAGATTGGACACAAAAAGGAGAATGTTTAATTTAAGATGCCCAAGCTGGAGATAGTCAGACTCTTTGACCAAGCTTTTTCACATCCTCAGAAGTTAGGTGCAGCTAAGTGAGCTGTTCTTGGCTCTTCTCTCAGCGGCTTCAGCTCTGGCTCCCGAAGACAAATCCCTTGCACTGTGATGTTACTATGTGTCTGGCACTGGTCTCTGACCTCACTGAGAGCACACCAACGGATAGGCTTTCACAAAAAACAATGTCCTTATGCAAATCAAGGGCCCCGCCTGTACAAGGGTATCCAGCTTGTTGGCACACCCCTTTCCTTTGGTTTCACTTCTTTTCGTAAAAAAATAAAAAACAACCCTCCCCCAAGAGATGACATTAAATAACGTTGTGTTTGAACTGAAACCAAGTACTTGTACAGTTTTCCCCAGTGTGAAACCTGTTTTAAGTTAAACCATTGAAAGTTCCCTGAGTACACGAGGCTTTGAAGAGTGACTACTTACTACCCATGACACCGCAAATTGCAGCACTAGCTCATGGTAACTCCCACGTCATGTGCACAGTAGCACAGTGTTAGCAAAATTGCTGTCCTTTACCAGGCCCTGTACCTAATCAAAGCCTACACACATACCAAGCTATGACCAGTGCTAATGTGGGGTGATTTTTGCCACCCTGAGGTGGCAAGAGACATTAGAGGAGACATTACAAGAGCCTCCCTCAAAATGGCCATGTGAAAATAGCACAAAGGCATAAAAATTACATCACATGTGCAAGGTTTCTTATTGAAGTAAATAATGAGATAGGACCAAAGTCCTAATTTAACTCTCTCAGCAGGATCCATGCTTTTGCAAACTCTAGCATCCGCATATTGCACCATAAATCCCTGAGGATTTGTTAGCTCCTGCAAGTCCCTCTGGGGTGATCTGGGAGGTTTATTGTTGTATGTCTGCATATGGAGGCAGTGGGAAGGTAGAAATTGTATGCAAGATTTTGCCACCACAATTTGCAACCTGGAAAATTAAACTGCTATTGATCCTGCCTAATGTTAGTATTCTTACCCCTTGGCAGTGGTATTCTGAGCACTCCAGTAATTATATGTATATGGTTTTCATTCTGGCAATTAAACATCAGGGACTATAAATTGAAGCCCATCCCTCCCTCCAGTGCTAAGCCCTAAAAGGCAAACAACCCCTCATGCCAGGGAGGTGCAAAAGCATGTTGAGGGTATATAAACTGACTGGTGACTTTGAAAATTTGGGGTTCTCCTTCTCCCCCACCGCCTGCGAATCAAGATCATCGCTCTCAAGCATCGCTGGATCCAGTGGGCGGTGACTATGTCCATTTCTTTTATACTCTCAGCTTCTCTTTTCCCTTACTCTCATCCTGGTTTTCCTCTCCCCTAAACAGTTTCTCCCCCCCCAAAAAAGTTATCTCTGTGCTGCATTGTTTTATGACAACACCCAAACTGTTAGCATGCTTGTTGATACAGAATTGTTAAAATAAACCTTGTCAGTATATGTTTTCAAACACCGATTATTCAGTGTCGTTTCACTCTAATCCACCCCAAGGGAATTATTGATAAAAACCTGGGTTATCCCCCCTCCCTTTTTCTGGGGCGGGTCATAACAAGGGCTTGTTATTTTCCCAAGCAGAGATAGGCAGCCCTAGCTTTCTCTTTTCTGTGCCTTGCCTTTTTCCTCATCACTGTTGTGTAACAACCCAAAAGATACATGACATTTATCACAACAGTTCTCATCCATTCACCTGACAATTAGAAATGCCCAGTGGATAGGCTGGAGGCCTGATATTTATGTTTGTATTTTTGAGTTGCAGCGTTTCTGTAACCCTTTGTTACCATCAGTATAGTCAAAGTCAGCACTTACACAATAGGCACATTCACATCACTAAAACACAGGATCTTCTCAACAGATTGAAAAGGATCTGGGGTATGAAGTGTCATTTGCTAAAGGAGCACTTCCACCAGTATTTTCTGCCCACCTAACGTTACAACCAGTTGCACTTGCCACCAGGAAAGGTTTGTCACAACCTCTTCTCCCTCTTGAAAGGCAGGCTTCAGTGTGGGGCAGCAATGAAACCTGCCATTTCTTGCCTACAGACAGCTAAGTCCAGATCCTGCCCACAGCAAAAACTACTGTTTAAGAAAACACATCCTAACTCCACTTCTAAACAAATGATAATACTCTGTTTTTCTTTCATACCCAGCATAATTTTATTGGTCACCACATCACCCCATTGGTATTTGCTCATTATGGTCACATATTTTGAGGAACATCAGGTGGACACATCGTACTCAAATAAATCAAGATAACTAGAATTTAATTAAGCAGAGTGATTTAGGGCAGAATTAAAATGAAATGACACAAATTATGATGGGTTTATGCCCAGATCTAGTGCCAATGGAGCTACTAACATCATTACTCCTGAATTTATTTGCAGAATAAGTAATTATAAAAAAAGCAGGTTCTTGCTTAGACATGCCTGCAAGTAATGAAACATCTTTAACATGCAGGAGAGTTGTTATATTTCGGAGTATTTGATTTTTGAAGGCTTGGTTTCTTGCTTCCCAGTCTCCATAGCCCTGCCATCACCACTAGTTGCAAGAGAGGCGGTTTCGCAGGCAGTGGCATTCCCCTGCAGAGGCTGTAACACCACTCTGCCCAGAGGCACAGTGTGTTGATTGAAGCATGGTCTCTATGTGTCATGTGTCAAGGATGATATGTCACCAAATCATCCTTGCATCTCTATGCAAGGTGTTGAGATAACACTATCAAATCACGGTCTCATGACTCTTTTTTAGTATCTAATATAACAAATCACTATAAGCTCACTCCAGATTAATGTCGGTGTCATGAATGTTTACTAATGCATATCAAAGCCGGAATCAATGCCAGGAAAGGATTTTAAGTGTAATTTTACTGTGAAATACAGACACAGAGCTGACTTCCCCCCTCCAGCACAAATTACAAGCAAGTTCACACTGCATTGTGCAAGGGCGGAGGACAATATTTGTGACACGTTATTGAGAAAACAAAGCTTTTCCTCCTTTTTTCTATGAAGGAACAACTTAATTGCAGCTGTATTCGTTGGCTACTTGAAAGTGTTGGATAAATCATGTTGTGAGCAAAATCAGTACTCACAACTCATGCTGGCTGACCTGACACCATCCAATTGGACATCATGTTTTTTCACTTTTCTTTTTGTCATATTCCACAGCTGGACATGTCTTCTCAGACTCTTCAGGATGGTCCATGACTGTGTCCAGTGCTAGTGCAGCAGATGCAGCAGCATGCATCATTACTCACAGAAATTCCCGCCCTGTCCCACCGGGTTCCCCCCACCCAGCTGGTGTTTCACAGGGTCCCATGGTTCAGAATTGAACACAAAGGATGAAATTTGAGCGCAATGTGCTGTTACTTTCAGTTTTAATATTTTTATTGCTGCTTTGAAGGGCTTTGCAAACTTGCCTTAATGGAGTGCTTCTCTTTGTCAAATAACAGTACTTGTTTTAACGAAGTGCTTTGGGGCAAATAGGGTAAAGAGAGATTCCCCTATTTTTAACTCCTGTTTCCTAAACCTCGCACAGGTCTGTAGGAAGGTGAGCAATGATTTCAGCTTCATCCCGGATATGTGTTTGTGCACATACTGTACTTTCACAGCCTTACAAACAAACAAAAACTATAGTTCTTTCAAGCCGTGACAGTCTCTCACAAGGAAGTGGTAGACTTGGGACATCAACACTGCAGCTCCAATCTGACTATCAGCCTGGGCACATCCTGAGTGTCACTACATGCAGCTGATCTCAACAGGCACATGCCGTTCTCCTCTTAGGTCCTGACAGTTGCAGCAAGGCCAGGAAAACATAAGGGTAAGGTGGACTGCTGGGAATTATGGACATCTGAGGCATGCTGGGTGTTGTTGGTGTTACTGCCCCTGTCTTTCTGCCCTCACCCCAAAAGCAGGCAGCAGATGCTGGCTCACACCTCATGAGCTCCCAGGTTACAGCCACTGAGGACAGAGAAAACCAGCTTGCAGAAAGGGTGTGAACTGTGGCTGCAGATACTGGTCTCAGGCTAGTGCTGCTGAGGCCAAGGAGCCAGCCTGAGCAGTACAGCAGGGCAGCAGCAGCCTGTGCAACCCCACACAGAGCTGTGGGCAGCTCTCAGGCAGTGTCAGAGCTGGGGCTGAAGCAAGTTGTAGGAACGTTTAAAGTAAGATGGTGTAGCAATGACTGAAGGTCCTGGCTAGCAGTATAACCATGTGCTGCTCCGAGTCACCACCCACAGGCTTCCTTGCCCGTTGCTGAGTAATGCAGGGTTACTCCCACCACAGACCCACACCTTGGTGTTCCCATCTACAACCCAGGGCCCACAAAACTTCCCTTCCTTCATGAAACATTGCAAAACGTTTGGACCTAAAGCTCTAGCTAAAAGCCAACATTATTGCTGTTCAGCTGAAGGCAAAACTGCAACAACCTGGAACTTGGGGGAAGGAGAGAAGGAAAGAAAACCTCTTCATGTGGATTCATGACACAGCACCATGGATGAATGCATAAAAAAGCCTTCATTTTGGAAAGGGTAGGCACACTGATGCCACTGTAAGGCAAAGCAAAAGAGCCAAGCTGTGACCAGCTGGCAGCTGTAACTGGGAGCTACAACTTCCCCACTCACAGCAAAGCATCACTCACTGAGAGGCACCAGATGTTAAACAGCCTTGAAAGAATCCAAGAAACAATTTTTGAGCTGATACCCAACTGCCTTTGCTGCCAACCAGGCAGTGCCACAGGAGGAGGCAGCATCCGATGGGTGCAGGGGCTGGGTGCCTCTGCACAGCAGGGAGGGCAGGGCAGGGCAGAACCTGCTCTGGGGGAACCTCCATGAGTAGCAATGACTGCTTGTCCAAAGTACTATGATCACCACTTTAGATGCTCCACTCTGATAGACTGTGGTTTCTTTTTCCAGCACCTGAGCAAACCAAGCACAGAGAGTACCAGAGGCTGAGTGATGTTTTTACCTGTTAATCTGTCTTTGCAGCTCTTCTGGATGAGTCAGAGAGAGAAACTAACCTTTTGATTTCCAACACAACCAGCAGTCTTGTAATCCAAGACTGCTCAAACTAGAAGAGTACAAAACTTGAGCTTCAACCCCCTGCTTTAATTTCCTTCAGCAATTTATCACCTCTTTGCAGCTCACACATACAGAACAACCAGGAAAATTTCTTAACACCCCTTTGGCAAGCCACATGGAAGCAACTGCCACAGTAGTTTTTTATTATTGTTTTCAGGGCCTACAGCAAAGCAGACCTAAAAAAAAAAGAGCACCCAAACTAAACTAGGAAAGAAAAAAAAAATTAAGTACCTACCTTCCACAGGCAAGACATATGCAAAGAGCATGAGAATCTACATGAAAAGGAAAAATAATTTTTCTTTCAAACAGAATTACCTGGAAAAACCTATTGAGAACAGTATAATCTTCAAATATATATTTACACTACTTACATACACTCAGGTGTTGTATGTGCATCTATTATATATTTCCACAAATTATTTTAAAAATATTAGAGCAGGGTGTGGCTTGAAATTTCACATAAAAGCAGGAAAATGGGAAGTAAAATTCACCCCCTGCTCCAAATCCATTGGCACGCATGTTCATTTAATATTTTTTTATTCTGTTGCTCTGGTCTTCCATTAAAACCTCCAGCCCAAGCTCAGGCACCCTGTGTAATTCCAGGACAGATGGATTTGACCCTGTTATCTCCCATCATATGGCAACGGATTCTCTAATGAGGTGAATACTTGGGTATCAGGTCTTTGCTGCTTCATAGCCTACATTCTCATTTTACAGTGCTGTGAAGTGGTGGTAAAATGATGCCTTACTAAATGGTAGTATTTTACACCCGCTAACCCAACTCTTGAAAGCGGTGTTAATGACGATGCAGAGAGCAAAGCGAGAAGAATCGGACCTTAGGTGTTTACAGCCAGGAAAAGTGAGAGCAAGTGCAGTTCACTGTACTTGCAGCGCTGCAGCCCTGCCATGCAGAGGCTTGTGCAGCTCGTTCAGTGCTCTACGTGACCTGCTTTTAGCCATGCAGACAAGCAGCCTTCTTTAGACTAGGGCTGTAGCTATGCCTTCTCTAATTACCTATTGACGAGTTTTGTGGACAGGACTTTATGTCAAAGGTGATGGTTCTTATTCAAGAGTCATCTTCCCTCACCACACCCAGCATAAGGGTACATTTAAGCCACATTAAATGCTAGAGACATACCCAGCCCAGCTTTGAGACCACTACACAACAGATTGTCATTGTCTGCCCTGGGGCTTGTAACCCTCTCACCACTGAGATTCATGCCTTACATCCCACACAGTGTGATCAGGTTAATTAATTCCCCAACACTCACCCTTATCATTCTTAACTCTGTGCTTTGCTGAGATGCATTTTCACAAAAATACATAAAAAAGCAACAATTTAATTTCCACCCACACTCCTTCATTAGGTGAGTATGCAGCCAGAGTGCTGAGGAGAAACGTCCCACTGTTTCTGAACAGTTTCGGTGTGTCTGTTCAGAGCTTCTTGTCTGATTGTCAGATCATGAGTTCTCCAAGGTGAGGAGTGTCTTTCTGCAGGGAATCTGTCAGTCTGCATGCAGGTAACTGTTCCAATTACCCTCTGCTCTTGAGACTCTGTTTCCATGCAACATGTCTACTGCAGAGGAGAAAAGCATTAGTGTAGCTGCATTTTGCTCTCACATCCTCTCAGTAGGTGGCAAACCCCCCTCTCTTCTACCTGTATCCTTGATGGGCTTGCGAAGCCCCCTGAGAGGAGGCTGATATGCAATCCACTAAGTGCCAGCATCACAGTTCCCTGCTGTGTCCTATCTCCTGCATGTGCACAGACATCTGCCTGCTTAGGGGCAGTGGTTTATTGGCACTGGGGTATCAATTCCTCCTTTCAGGAACAGGAAATATAATGGTCATGTTATTTTTCTTCCTGGGACCACCTGCCTACTGATAGCCCTACAGCATTGTTAATGCCCAATCCAAACACTTACAAATTTGCTTACAGGTAAGTTTTCCTCTTAAACCCCATGTACTTGGTACTAGATATGTACGAGCATATGAGTTTCTACTGCTAATAGCAGCACAAGGAAGTGTACATGTCTATAGATGGATGATGCTTGCATAGTAAACACTGTGTAATCCATAACAGAATATGGTACCAGTCAGTCATTGTGTCTCTTTGGATTTGTCTTTTTCCTTTTTTATACTGTATATGGTGCATTTCCAAAAGTTCTTCCATTGCACACAGGATTTCCTTGGAGAAGGAGCAGGATTTGCCTACTTGATGTCAGGCATCTTACTGAGACTTCTAAGCTGCCTGCCCTAAATTCTCTTTATGAAATACTCTTAATTTGATTTATTTTGTTTTCACTCCAGCCTGATCACAGAATAACTATAATACCTGAGTTCAGAGTGAAAAATCAAGCAATGCAATTTCGCTGCAATGCCAACTTGTAGTACCTGACCCCCTGGGACAGGCTTAGTGAGGGATTTGATCCTGTCCACCCATGGCAGAGGGATTTCATCATGTGGCCAAGTGTCAGTGGTCATGAGCTGAGGTATGGAGAGGCAGGTGGCAGTCCTCAGCTCCTCCCTGTGCTCAGACCAGACCCATCGCTGCCGCAGGCAGGAAGGGTCACCGGAATTGACACCAGTTTGGGAAGAGACAACTCTTTACAACTACCCATGGAAAAATTAATGCAAAAATAGCTAATAATCACTTAAAAATTAAGTAGTGCTTCAAAGGGTGGATAAATCTGCACTAGAAGAACGTCAGGCAACGTTGGCTGTGCCCTCCACATGATGAACTGCTTCTGCCGGCAACAGCAGGCTTCTGACAGTGCAGCTCACAAGAATGCACCAGCTGTACTGGTCAAAGCTTTTACTTTTCCCTTAGTGTAACTGCATCCACAAAGGTCTTTTGGTAGAACTGCTGTTAAAAAAAATCACACTTCAAATCGAGAGTATTTTTCTGGTAAGAGTTGCTAGAGTGTGATCTTTAAAGCACTTTACACTTGTGATTCTCCTCTGTTGTGCTCATCCCACACTGCAGCACTGCAGGAATCAGGAGCACTCACATAACATCAGTAGGGAATCTTCCCTGGTCACAGCATGTGCCCAGAGTGTATATTAAATGCTCATCAATATTTGGCATGAGGAAACTATTTGCCATCCCACTGTCACCCAAAGACATTTCAGCTTTAAAGCTGTATTTGTACAGGTTTAAATTAAACTTGCACCCATACAGCTTTAAGTTAAAGCTGTTGGGGATAGCTTTTGGCCACTGAGACCAGCCAGCACAGTACAGCCTGCGTCTATGCTACCGGCTGGCCTTCTCTTCCAAAACCTGCCTCTGGTCTGGTCACTGGGAATGGCCCATGCTGGCTCCCAAGCACTGCCTGCAACCCACTGAGAGGGCTGCTGCCTGCTTGGACCAGGTACCAGCACAGATGACTGAGTTCCCGTCCCAGGGATTTTCCCTGCCTCTGTTTTTTGACTCAGATGGATGCAGACAAGGTGTCTGCACAGACTCCAGCTTGTGCTGAAGATCGTCACTTAGGTTATTGCACAGAAGGGTTAGGACTCTATAGGCTGGGGTCAGAAAACAGTCTTCACAAAGAACAGTTCAGTAAAGCACAGGGGCAAATAATTATTTTTACTAGACTAATTAAGACAGCTGGCAATAACAGACTTAAAAAAAATAAATTGATGTTTCCAAAAGATTATCCCTTTTTTTTTGACTACCACTTGGCCTGGTAACAGGTATTCTCTCCCCCTTGCTCTTTTCCTTGGACCAGTGCAGCTATTAAAATTACTCTTGCTCTCTGTAGAGGAGTGGATCACCCAAAAGAGCCATACCTGCTGTTTCTAGACATGATGCAACCATTTCATTCCGTTGCCTGAGCAATCTGCCTCCCTTTCCAGGGAATAATGCCGTGAAACCGGGACTTGAGGGCTAACCAGCCCAGCCATCAAAAGACCCATGGCCAAAGCAAGGAGTAACTTCCCAATCCATTATGTCTGTAGATAAAGTCCTACTGGTTGGACGGACATGAGATTACATTAGGTCAGATCAAATCAGATTTGATTAGATCAGAATTAATTCAGGATGGGTGCCTTATCTCTTGACAGGGTTCTTGCTCTGATGCTGAGATTTTAGGAAGCCATGAAACATCCTGAATGGTTAGAAATTTTAAATACGTTTGCATTCTGTCCACAATTTGTGATTTTGTTAATACTAAAGACTTAAGAGCTGACTAAGGTGTTACCAAATTGTAATCCTGTTCATGACAGATGCATTGTATTACCAACATTGTTGTAAGTGCTAAATGACAATGTCACGTGGACAATTTTTAGCTGGGAAGGAGAGATGCACTTGCCATTTAAAGGATAAATAAACACAGCATGTTTAAAGATTCTCACAGTAAAAAATGAATACCTTCTGAACACAATGATTCCTCTCTCAGAATACAGTTGCACAGTACAAAACCAACAGCAATGTAATGTCCCCAACTTGAAATAACTGCTACACTTTCTGTTCTTTTGTTAGACTAAACTTTTGCATATCCTAAAAGTCTGGATGCACCAGTGAACTACAGGAAACTTACCCTATGTTTAGCATTGTGCAGATTAAGTGATAAGTTCTTACTCACTGACAGGGTTCCTCAGCCTCCTCTTGCTCTCATTTTTTTCTGTTGAAATAAGGGCTCAAGTCCAGACACCTTCAGTTCTCAGCAGGCCTCTAGGCTCTAACTCCTCTCTGTACCTATGAGGGGAAATGCTACCCTTCTAGTTTTTGCATGGGAGAATTCAATGAAGAGTTGAGGGAAATGGCAAACTGGACACTTCTCATCAGGGGAAGTAGGAACACTGAACTTTCTCAAGGAAATTTGCCTTATATTCTTATACAGCTAAAATTTTTTATTTGCCACATCTACACAGAAAATAACTTCAACTCTTGTGCTTTCCTTATCTCCTCATTTCTCAAAAGTTTTTTCCAGAGTTAAATAGGGAATAACTTTAAGGTTCATTCACAAAGTACTATCTGTACCAGGAGACATGGCTATTAGATGCACGTGCAGAAAAGTGGAATGAAGGAAAGGGCTGGAAAGTTCTCCGAAGTTTCTCAGGCTCCTCACTGTCTACAGAGGGCATCACAGAAACAACTTAGCCGTCACTTAAAAGACAAAAGCAAAATAAATTCTCCAAATACCACTGATGTACAGAGGTGGACCCATTCAATCTAGTTATCAGCGGCCTCAGGTTTATCCTGAAGGCATATCAGATCCAATCAGCTTCCTAACTATCATTGGTTTTTACAGATTTCTTATAGGGAACAGGGGAATTAGGCTATGTTGAAGCTGAGACTTCTCTTTTGAAGGGGGGGAGGTGCTTCTCTTCCATTGTTTGAAAAGTTAACTGCACAGTACAAGATGTTTTTCTGTGTTCTAGGAAACCCATGGTCACAACCACAGATATTTGAGTTTTAAATGCAAGGGTACATCCATATTTGTGTCCTAAGAATGGTTCAACCTAATAACAGGAAAAAAAGCTGAACCAAATTTAAGGTATTCTTGGCTTTCCTTTTGCACTTTATTTGTTTGCAGTGCTCCTTCACCATTTATTAATTTTGAGATGGACGAGGCAGACTGCATCATCACTCAGTCACATTTCAGAGAACTCATAGCTGGGATGGCACACCTGAAGACAACCCTCCTTGGGCTGTCTCTTAAAATCCACCACAGAACCACAGTGGTTTTCTACCTTTCTAAACAATTCATCCACTCATGAAAAAGAGATGGAAGAGGAATGTCACAGTGGACATAATTCAGGACACTACCATACTGAGCTTGTGAGTAACATTAAGAAGCTTCCTTTGGATTCCCTCCCATGCCCTCCTCCTGCCCTGCACAGTGTGGTTCACATCCACCAGATATAACCTGCATACAGCTCTGTCATCCTTATCTCATTTTGACTGGTGCTAGTCGTATTTTTAGGAATTGAATATTAATCTGCATTTCCATGGACTTATCTTTGTCTGCACCTCTCACATTCTCTTGGACAAAAGGAAAAATATTTATTGAGATGTATTTAACTGTTTTCATGTGTGCTGGTGAAATACTGTGGCCAGATGCTTCCCTCCACCATCTATTCTGTGTACAGACCCTGATGCACAGATGAATAGCAGCAAAGACAGAAGTGCAGATACAGAGATAACATACGGTCATCTTGAAATTTGGCATAACTATTGTTAATAGAAACTACAGAGATTGCTTCCAGTGAGTGGGCAGAGAATTTCAGATACAACATTTAAAAGGCACAAGTGAGAAGTTTGAAGCTATAATGTGTTAGAAACACAGCTAAAGCAGTCTGACAGGCCCTAGCAGACATGAGGCAGCCTGGGTGCTCTACCTCAGCTGTTTTCCTTGGTCTCCACCTGACAGCAGCAGCCCTTGAGCCTCAGTAAGTACAGACACGACTTCTCCTGGGAGACATTATTAGGAACAGTTTTTGCTTTTATTCCTGCTTCAAGGTAAGTGCTTTGCCTTACACGCCCATGGTGGCAGGAAACAGGTTTTCTTTATTTTGCCTCAGGTGAGGTTACCAACCACTGGGTTTTGGAGGCAGCAGATTGGTGATTCGAGTCACAACAGCTCTGATTTAGGCTGTTTTGTCTCAACTGTGGCTTTTGAACTCTGGTGGCATAACTAAAGCACAAGAGGGGCATCAGCCTGATCCTAAGTAAATTAAGTGACTACAAATGGCACATTTATGGTCTATCACTGGCAAGCTGAAATAAGATCACAGCAGATCTAAACTCTAGACTGATGGTGCTGCTTTGCGTGGTTTACACTTACAAGAAAAGCATCCTGAAACTGACCCTGTGCTGTGCTCTCACATAGTTTTAATAGAAGGTATTTCACAGTTGTTTGAAGCCATTTCCTCACAAGGATGCAAAATCTAGGGAAAAAGAGAGCAAAACACAACAGAAAAACTGACCAGGGTCTAGAGACAGATAGTGGCATAGAACCATAGAATCATCTTGTTCCAAACCCACTTGACCAGGTTGCTCAGAACTCCATCCTGGCTTTGAGCATTTCCGGGGTTTAGGTGTCCACAACTTCCCTGGGCAACCTCTTCCAGTGCCTCACCCCCCTCACAGTATTTTTTCTAACATCTAATCTAAACCTATCCTATTTCACTTTAAAGCCATCACCCCTTGTCCTGTCACCACATGCTCTTGTAGTCTCTCTCCATCTTTCTTGTAGGCTCCCTTCAGGTGCTGGAAGGCTACAATTAAGTCACCCCAAAGCCTTTTCTTCTTCAGCCTGAACAAACCCAATTCTCTCAGCCTTTCCTCATAGGAGCGGAGCTCCATCCCTCTAATCAATTTGGTGGCCCTCCTCTAGACTCGCTCCATCAGGTTGATGTCCTTCCATGTGACACACAGCACAGCAGCCATGTCTCCTCTCAGTTCCTGTGAAACCTGTTCTAAACCTGGAAGAGGTAACCATGCTGGAGAGGAGCCTTGTTTTTCACAGACAGATATATCAGGAAGATATAGTATGCAAAAGCAGGTATGGCAATATAAACGCACTTTATGATGTTCATGTTTTTTCCCCTCCTCAACTGAAGTTGCTACAAAATTACTACAATATTTAATCTGACCTGAGCCTGGGCAGGGAGGCACATTAGCTCAGCAAGACAAATTGACCTTATTATCCTCAATACACTTCAGCAGCTTAAGCACCTTGTCAACCAGATTTTTAGCAGCAGAGGGCTCTTTAATGTAGTTTGCAAAGGCATGACACCGTGCTATGGCTAACAACTGAGGGAAAGTGCTTTTGGATAACACCCACTAAACAAGCCTGGATTACCAATGTCCACTTACCAATATATGCTTCATTTGCTAATTTATTATAGTTTTAAGAGTCTTCTGGCCATGCGCTCCCCTCTGTTCCTCATCTAGAACTGGGGGCATAGTGTGGGGATTACATCAGATCTGCTGTCCATGGAGGAGGTTTCTTACTCCAACTCCAGCTAGTCTGCTGGAGGCAGATCCCACTTTGACCCACTGCAGGACCACATGTTATCTAAAGAGGTAAAAGCTAATTGTGAAAGGCTGGGAGAAGAAGCAGCACTCTAGTCAAGTTTTGGTTTTGCCTTTTTTTTTTTCCCCAGGCAATAGACAAAATGCCTGAAAAATATGCTCTAGTTCAAACAAATATTAGAAATCTCCTCTAAGTAATGTCCTTCTGATGCATTAATCTAGATGTTACTGGTAGGTATGGGGAAATCTTACTGCTCTTGTGCTAGACCAGTTACTGCAACACTGAAAGTACGTTTGTTGAAGAAGTCTTGAGAAAAGCAAGATGATGATGAGGATGGTGATGACTGAGGAGGTCCACCCTACATCCGTGGCAGAAAATGTGAAGTGCAGTGAGCGTAATGCTGTTTTAACTTGCCCCTTCAGAAGAAACCGGACAGCTGATGTGCAACTTTTCCCATTTTAGATCCCACTCAGCCCCTCCATACTAATTTCTGAACTTGACTTCTAACCCAGAGCTCAGCAGAAAGCTCAAGTGATTAAAGACTGCACAAAATTACTTGCAGAGTGTTCAGAAGTTGAACTACCCCGGCAATTTGTGTGGGGTGGCATAGAGGAACATCCTGCATACAGCAGGATTTTTCAGAGGTTATCAGTTTCAGTCAAAAGGTTGCAAGTGGGTGTAGAACGTAGACTTCAGTAAAATTTGGTTTTTTCTCTTTTCTTTTGTTGTTCAGGCTACCAGTAACCAGTAGGAATATATTGCTTTATAGAAGATTCTGAAACTTGTAAGAATTTTGCAGCTGTAAAAGAGCAGTAATGCAAAAAGACCAGCAAGGAGGTGAAACAAAAGGACTGAATTGAGCCCTCCTTTCTCTTTGAGATAATTTGCACCGGGCTTTGCTCACTTCTCTGGGTAAGTCCCAGCCATTCTCCTTTGCTCCTCACCTCGCCCTTGCAAACTCTGAGATCCCGTACCAAATAAGTCCTTTCTGATGGCATCAAGCACAGTGATGGGTTTGTACAATAGCAAGCATTTAGTTGTTTCAAAAGCCATCTTTCCACGTCCCCTGATTTCTCCTCATTGATCTGCTTAGTGGAAGTTTCCTCGATTAAGTCTGAAAAGATTGCTTTTGCACCAAAGTGAAGTTTTTATCAAAAGAAAACGAAGCTTTAATGGCATTACAAAAGCTCTTCAGAGCCATGTATATCTTCAATCATCAGCCCCTCCTCAAGGATGCTCAAAAAGCATATCCAGGCAAAATGAAACATGATGACAGACTGCAAGGATAGCAGGATTAGCATTAAATTAGAATCTGTATTCAAAAAATCAGTTATCACAGACAGTTACCACAGAATACTCTGAGTTGGAATGGACCCACAAGGATCGCTCAGTCCAAACCTTAAGTGAATGGCCCACATGGGGATTGAACCCACAAGCTTGGGTCTAGGAAAATCAGCTGTTCCCACAAGTTCTCAGACTCAAAAGACAGTGAAACCAGTAAAGTAGTTGCCTTGGAAAACAAAAATGCAATATCCAAACAATTTCAGTCAAGACTGTATCTCAAGGAAAATCTGCAAAATGTTTGGTTTGGGATTTGTTTGGTTTTCTTTTTTTGTCTACATTTAAACAGAATCAAACCACAGTGAAAAAAAATTATTTTACAATGTTTTCAGCTCACAGAAACTTCAAAACATGACCCAAACAGATGTGGAAACCAGAATTAAACCAGTAAAAAACCCCATTGTCAGTCTAAAGGATTTTAAACCAAAGTAGATCCTTGATATTCCTAAACTGTTTGAAAGTTTCAAAACCAGTTTGCCACTTTCTCACAGAGGCAGTGCTTTGAAATCTGAAGAATTTCAGAGCACTGTTTCTCATTTTGTGTCTGTCCACTTTAAATACAGACCATGCCAAAAGTGTGACTTTTTCCACAAAAAAATTAGGAACATAAAAACCTCCACAGCTGTTTAAAGTAACTTTAAAGTAATTAGATTCTGATGTATCAGCTAGAATATAAGTTTGTCAGTAATAGTTCACTTTTTTTCCAAATATGTTCAGTTTTATCACCACTTATACATCTTGGAACATAGTTTGATCTGATAGTTAATCTCAAATATAATGTAATTGTTTTAAAACCATATAATTTCATGTATTCACAACATTTCCTATTATTCTTCTTTTACCTTTTAATTTTCTGTCCTAGTCTGCCAAAAATAAAGAGAGTTAAATTACAAACCTAGTGTGAGTAGTGATCAGGCAATATACTCTATGAAAGATGGAGCTTCTCTTTACTCACAGAGAGTACCTGGAGGGGTTTTAAATTTAAAAAATATATACGTAAAGGCAGGCAGTAAGGCTTCTCATTGTTTTTTGCATTCAAAGTACATTTTTCTAACCTCCGATTCTAGAAAATTGCTAACATTCATACAGGAGACACAGGAGAAAGGAGACACCTGAGCCCTGTGGACAGGACCTTAATTATAAAGTCTACAGTCTAGCATGTTTTTATTTTTATACTAGTGTAGCTTTAATGCTAGATTAGCACTTCAGAGAAGGGATATTGTTCTTAGAAATATATCAGTTTAAACACTTTAAGGTGAGAGAGATCACAGTAAAACATGTTTTTAAGTAAAATCAGTGCATCCTCAGTCTTTCTACAGAGAAAAAAGCAACAGGTAAATAGGCAAAACTGCAAGTCATCTTAATGTATCACACAGTGGTGGCACAGAAAGACCACATAACTCAGATCTTCACAGTTGATTTTTACGGGATGGAGATTATCACACCGGAAAAAAAAAAAAAGACAGAAAGAAGTAGTGAGCTCTGTGGCATGAAAAATTAAGTTCAAAAGGGATTTTCAAGCTCCAGATGATGGATATCAAACCTGTTAGTCCCTGAACCCTCTAAATTAGATTTGGTCTTTGTGACCAGGTGATGTGAACAGGACCAGGCCCGCACAGTCACTGCATGAACTGAGCACCCAAGAACCCCTTCAACTGGCAAGTCAGCAATGCTTCTCATGCCTTCCATGCAGAGTAAAAGCCACAAGGGCTGGGTGTGTGGCAGAAAACTGCTCTGTTCTGTGCCAAACAGGCAAGGCAAAATCAAGGGCGGGGGGGGGGGGGGGGGAAGAAAAAGAAAATTAAATCAAAATGCAAGCCATTTATACATCAATATGTTAAACATCCCGTTGTTAAAAAGAGCAGGCGGCTGACGGAAACCACTTCTCTTTAAAACTGGCAGTGTATCAAAATGCTTTTAAAAATAATCAGAGAGGTGCAAACCACTAAGGGGACCCTGCTGTTCGCAAACTGGAAAGCGGCTTGTACTTCTCAGGGCATGACTGATTTTGACCCTTTTGTGGGTCAGCACACTTCCTACATGAGCCTGAGATAGAGGTCTCTGCCAATTGACACAGCCAGGACCAGTCCCTGCGGCCCGATTGCGGTGGGGTCTGCAGTGACACGCAGAAATCCAGCACGAGCTTTCAACCATGCAGTGCCCAGCAACATGGTGGCTCTCCTCCTTGTCAGCAATGAGATGTTCAGGAGATGGATTTTTTTTGGCAGTGGACGGTGACCTCAACACCCCTCCCATTTCAGGCAGGGCTGTAGCAGCCCAGGGGCATGCAACAGGATGATGTAGCCCCACAGCAGACCCAGGGCGCCAGTGCATACTATTTGGGCTATATGGAAGTGTTGGCTTTTCTCATTGTGCCCCTTTTTGTCCCTAAAAGTTACTCCCAGCAAGAACGTGTCCCTTGTCTGGGTATAAAGCCAGGGGTTGGCAGAGCCACTGCAAAGGCTCAGCCCTGAGAGATGACCCAGAGCTGGTCTCAACTTTCCTGTAGCTGTGATTTCATGGTATGATATGTTTGGTGGCAATGCTGGGGTGGTGAGTTGTATCCTCCCTGGGCTGCTGCTCCTCTGGTGCCCTCACAACTCCCGCAGCAGCTCGGGCTCATATGCACCAGGCTGACAGGATCCTCCCCTGCCATTCCCCGGCCACCACCTAGCAAGGTGGTTTCAGGGGACGGAGCCAACTCCGGTTGCAGAGCGGTGCTTTGGCAGACGGCACAGTCACGGCGAGCCATTGCCGCAACTCCCCTTGGTGCAGGCACAGTGCCAGGCTGCGAATGCAGTGGGCAAAGTGACCCGTGTTGGGCTTGTCCTCCCACCGCAGGTTCCCATCCGCTCTAGGAAGGCCTGAGAAACAACAGGGGATGCTCTGCTAGGGCCGTCAGAAACAAACAGCACAATTACCCTCTGCCGGATTGCTTCAAGTTGCAAACAAAAGATGACAAACAAAACACACAACAGATCCCCCTCCAGGCCCGCAGAGCAATCAAGAGGAGGATGACAATGGCAGGGCCCCTCCGGCCCTGTGCCAAGGACACTCACCCCCAACGACAAGCACACGCTGCTGCCTCGCAGAGCCCCTGGCCACCCGCCAGCCCTTTTGTCTAGCACGTATGGAGCCCATCCTTGCTTGCAGACCGCTCTGGCTATGCCAAAGCTGCATCTACCACCGGCCTCCCTGCCAAGAGTTCAGTACCTCTCCCTGCTGCAATCTCAACCCTCCAGTATCAGCTCCTGCCCGTGCACCACCATCTCCTCCTCCTCCTTCCCGGGGAGCAGCAACGCCTGTCTGAGCTGGATGTGACACAAGGGTTAACACTCCTTACCTAGAAATGAGTCAGCAAGGCCCTTGCCCCCACAGTCACTGCCTGGTTTCCAGAAATGCTGACCATTTCCAGATTAGCCCAGCATCTGATGAATACATCAAAAGCATGACTCCAAGCCTCAAAAGTGGAAAAGAACACAGATAAAAGTGAGCACTGTGCTCCCCAGGCCAACACCTTGGAGCGGTATGATGGAACCTAAGATCACTTTGTATCTAATGCCAATTTGACAACCAAAGCTCTTCACCTGGGTGCCATTGGGTCCATGCAATTAATGTCACTCATGCACCACTGCAATACTGAAAAATGCAATGCAAACCGCACTGGTTGCACTTGTTTCTAAGGCTTGCAGTCCCCACTCTACCTCCCTTTCCTGCCATCGACTCTTTTGTAAAAAAGAAGCACAAGGACACAAAGTTTTTGATTAAATAGAAAAACATTTGCTCTTTTCTCACCTAACTATAAAGATGTGATGGTCAGGGCTGATAGAATTAGGAGGTTAAGGTAAGTCTGGCTGAGTGCTGAGACACTTGCTCAAGGACCTACTCGAATCTCTCACAGCTTCTGAGCAACATATGAAGACCAGAGAGCGCAATCTCTGTGAACTGTTGCTGTGAGAGAGGCAGGAAACACTGTGAGAACTGTTTTTCTCGACATACATCAATGTTTCCACTTCCAGACCAGAAGGAAGTCCTCCATAGAAAGGCTTTAAATTGAAATGCTCAGTCAGTACACAAGTTCATCAACATTTTTAGGACTCCAGGGAAGACAGCTAATGGCCCCCATGGTATGGGCTTCAGACAAGGAAGCCCATTTTCACTTGATTATGACGTGCTAGAAGCAAATGTTCATATTACTATGATTTCCCATTAATCTAAGTACTGGTTTAGAGATAAATGCAAACATAAATACTTTGATAAAGAACCTAAATTTGGAAATGAGCATTTTGGATCATAAGAGTCTACATATCACAATCAATGCCTGCTGACTTAAAGTGTTGCCAGCCTGTACAGATTACCATAACTCTCACGAATGTGACACCTTTCCTAAAAGACTGTATCCTAAAATCATGTCCCTTGATGACAAGCTCAGGTTCTCTGCTGACTTTTTTCCTCAGAGGGTGAACAGCAAATCAAGCAGATCCATATTCACTCATGCTAATTAAACAGCCCACCCAGATGTTTATAACACAGTCAAGGTAGGGCTTGAACCTTGGTTTCTGTGACTTATTTTGCAAAATTTATCAATAGCAGAAAGTCAAAACCAATTGGAAAAATAAGTGAGATTCAGCAGGGAAGGGGTAAAGGCAAAGAAAAAATATGAAGTTGTTTAGTTTCAAAGACCTTCAACAGCCTTTCCCATTTCTCTTTATTATATCTATAATTTTAAACTTTTTTCCAAGGAATACTGGTTATTATTTACATGAGAAAATGATGGCAATATGTACAAAGAAAAGGCATGATGCTTTTATATGAACATAAAGGACTAATTAATCTAAAAGCTCTGTATGTTTCTGTGCATGTTTTTTATTGATTTTTTAAAATAAATTCTTTTTGTTTTATTTTTTCCCCCCCAATTTGTCCATTTCTCCCTGCCTACTCTCATTCCGAGAACAAGTCTCCCACTCTACACCTGATCTCCAATGTAACACAACCTATCTTACAGCCATTCAGATTTAAATTCTACTTATTAAAACTGATTCCAAGTTATCATTTTAATTTTGGCTCACTCATTCACATAAATAAAAATTCTCCAGTATTAAATTCAAACAGACCCCAATTGCAGCTTGTGAGTAATTTTTAATGTACTTTTACCACAAATTAAAAAAAAAAAAAAGCCCACTAGTTTATTCAACCAAGTCTCCATTAGTCATCATGAACCATATAACTAACAAACATGGTTTTTATTTCATATACTTATTGGGTGTTCAGGGTGAGGGTGGAGATATGTCAGCTATGAGTGGGAGAAAAGAGGTTACTGAGGTTAAAAAGAGGAACATATGACTGTGTATGCCCCTGGTACCTCTGCTTCTTATTCCCTCTTTGTTTTGCGTCTTATGCTAGCAGGCACACAGCCAGCACTCTTGCACAAAGGTCAGTTGCTTCAGTAGCAATTTCTTCTGCATTTTTTAGTTAATGGACGTGGTAGTATATGTGGTTTTATTTCAGCATGTACAAGTCCAATACCACATTAATTTTGGCATGTATCTGTATTTCCCCACAATATTTATCTAACATACTCAGTTATAAAATGGGATGTGTGTCACTAGAGGTTCTCCTAAATTTGTGTTGAGTTCATTTATGCCTAATATACATGCACAAAGGCAAAACCACCTGCATATATCTGTATTAAAGAGATGGACCTTGCCCCCATGCTCTCCTCTGAATATTATCAGTATGGAGAGCTTTGCACAGCTGAGAAATCACAAACACCAGAGACTTAATGCCCTGGCCTGTCTGAGTTCTGCACATTCTGAGAACCAATAAACAAAAGCAAGGCAATTCAGGACATGCTCAGTCATCCTGCCAATTCAGTCATCTTCGTACAATAACGTGGTCACTGTTCTCAATCTGCTGCGTGCCTCTGCCACTGTCCCAAAGCTCTGGTCTCACTTTTGATGAAGATCTCTGGGCAAGAGATCTTTGACCTCCTATGACCTCAGTGTCACCCACTGCAGATATTCCAGCTGTCACTGAAGAAACCACGATCTGAATTCAGTACTTTCTTCAGTGCCTCTGCATGAAGGGGAGGCATGAGATGGTGAGTTGCTCCTCTCTGTCAGGCAGATCAGGTGATGGCTGCAGTTGCACGAGCCAAGGGAGATGCAGGTCAAGGCTGTCTCTCACAGCAGGGTCAAACAGCTTGTGTAAGTTTTATTCTAGGATCATCTCATATATTCACCCAGCACTGTCTCCAACCAGCACTGGCAGGTGTCCCCAGGCACTGTCCCACCCCAAACCACAAAACAAGCGATGCCTACACAGGATCAGTCCAGTGGTGGCTCAGCACTCCCAGAGAAACCTGTGGGAGGGCTGAGCTGGAAGGGCTGCCCTCATGGAAATCTCCACCTCTGCTGGAAAGAGTTGGGCACTGGTTGTCTTTTCCTCCTCTCCCCTGCCTCCTACTTCTCCTGCTCAGTGCTAGTGAACTTTGTTCATTATTTGTAATTAGAAAGTGGAAAGCTATTACTGTCTTCCCCGTTGTTCTTCCTCTAAAGCAACACTTAAAGAAAAGAGAAACAGCTGACATCTAGACCATTTCAAAAACTTAACAGCAACCTCAGTCACTACACCTGTCCCTGAATCCTCCCTAACGTTTGTGGTTTTGCATAACATTTTCCTATGTTAAAAAAAAAGCAAAAAATTAAAATTATCTTTTTTGCTGCCAGTTGAAGAACCCACAAACAAATAGGCAAATCTGACTAAGTGGTTAAGCAGAGAAAACAATGGAAATGTGTATGCACCAAAGGCTGTCAACAGTCCCACAGAAAAAATTGGAAAGACAGAAAAAAATTCTTTAAGCCCTTGTAACAACAAAATGTCAAAACCAAACAAATAACAGACAGAAGTGGGAGCTAAGTGTTGACTGTGCCTCGTTAAGTCTTTAGTGAGCAAAGAAGTCCCAGCCTTTCCCTGGGGTGCCCCAGTCAAGCCCTAGGACTTTCTTGCAGCTTTCAGGTCTGGTTATTTGGAATCCTTCCTCCTCCCCCCTACCCCGTCCCCTTAATTATTGTTAATACAATTTGACTAAAATTCTGTCCTGACATTCAAATACTGGTATTTGCAGTGCCTTTTTATTTTCCTTTCTTCTTCTTCTTTTTATTTGTTTCCCCAATATTTTTTTACAATCTCCTTTTTATGTTTTTATGCTGTAACCTAGAATAGGTTGTGAATTTCCTGACTTCTGTGGGTTAGATAGGAAACTCAATGTTACTATTTTGGTGTAGAACACAGCCATTTTTGTGGTCATACTTATCATAGCTGAGTTAAACTCAACAGGAAACAGCATTTCTATTTGCCTGTTGGCTCAGGGTGCATATCCCACATCTATAGTGCAGAAACAACTGATAAAGTGATGGGAAACTGATGAAGGCCAATTTAGACAGAAGGAACTGGGAGGTGCTATGCCGGTGGTCCAGGAATAAACCATATCAATAAAATACTCTGCTGCTTTGCATTCAGAGATTTGTATGAAGTCAGGACGAGCTACAAAACCTTGATTACCAAACTGCCCTTGTTTTCATGCTCAAGAAGGGAAGGAGGCTTCAAAAGGGAGACCTCCATGAGCAAGCTTAGACCTTGTCCTTGCTTTGATTTTTTTCTTCTTAATAACTGTCGCAGCTACTACTTTTTTTTGTCATAGTCATTCTAAGACATAGGTGCCAGAAATCCATGGGTAGAAGAATTCAACCTATGGAGTCAGAAAATAAGTATTTATACATTTGTTTGTTTTCTGGGAAAACTCACATGTCCACACACAGCAAGGTTTGGTACAAAACACCTGTGGGACTGCTGCAGCTTGGAAGTTGGAAAGGACAGAAAACTCCACGTAGCATCACAGGTCCCTTCTGTCCCCAAGATCAGGAGCCTGCAGCAAGGATACTAAAAAAAATGCTATGGTTTGGGTGGGTATGGAGATGGGTCTCAAACGACAATATTTTGAGGGGAATCTGTGAGAAATGGTACTGGCTCTCCTTGCACTGACCCCAGCAAGGTACTGGCCTCTCTTTGCCTCTTTTAAAAGAAAATATTTCTCAGAGTTTGCTCTCTATAGGTTCTAGCATCATAATTAAACTCAATGACAAATATTATTTGCACAACACCCTTGGAGGTTTATCTCATTCTTACTCTGTTCAACCACAATTCACTCACTCTTCCTCTGATATACTACAGTTCTGGGACCTCATGAACTGCCTGTCCCTCCTTGCTCGGATAGGTATGGGGTTACCAAGGGCTGTGGTGGAGTAATACTCCTCGTTCATCCCTTTCCAAGCTGAAAGTCCCTTTTCTGAATTTGGAAATCTTGCTCTGAATGAGAATCTTGGGGAGGCTTGGCTCAGCCTTTTTTGGGTTTTATCTGGGTTGTTACCTTGTGGTGATAAGGTTGAAGGACTTGCCAAGGTCACATACTTCCTCTGTGATCTCCACCCAAGCCACTTGAAAAAAAAGCACTATGAAAACTTGAAACTCACTTTCTATCAGGCAAGTCTGTATTAATGGCAATAAAAGGCAATACTGAATATGAGCTTTGGCAGGGGGGACTGTTAGAAGCAAGGTTTCCATTTGTGTGTGCACCTGGCAGCACCCTGTGTACCGACAATTTCAAGTTCTCCCACCCTGACCACTCCATCAGCTTTGCCCACCATTCATGTGGCTTCACACAGCAACAAGGGAGACAAAAATGCATCAAAAATAGGAAAATGTGACTGTCAAACTCTTAACCTTGACAGGTGAAACTCAGAGGGCAAAAGAAAGCTCTAATACCATATATAACTCAATTTTGCAATTACTGTCTTCTAAATCTTCTTTTTCCACATTCAATCCCTCTGTTAAAGAAAACCTGGGGTATCCCAGGAGTGTTTCGTGTCCTAACCAATTAGTGCAATTTAATAGCCACATCATGACTACAGTTAAAAGGACCCCCAGGGAATAGATTCTTCTCTGAGAATGATGACAGACTTTGGGCAGCAAATTTAGCTTAGATAGCCAGGGCTGGTTTTGTTCACAGTAGTCCACTCCTCATTACTGTTTGTTGAGCCATCTGATCCACCTATGAGCCAGATCCTGAAGCATTATTTTGGCCTGTGAAAGTAGCTACACATCACTGTTGGTTGGCCTGAATATACTGGGTAGCACTGCTGCTAGATGAAAAAAGTCAGATATTCCTGGTTAAATACAGAAAAATAGAATAGTTTAGGGGGACCTTTAAAGGTCACCTATTTCAACCACCCTGCAATGAGCAGGGACATCTTCAACTAGATCAGGTTTCTCAGAGCACTGTCCAACCTGGCCTTGAACACTTCCAGGGATGGGGCATCTACCACCTCCCCAGGTAAACTGTTCCCATGTTTCACCAACCCTCACTGTAAAAAATTTCTTCCTTATATCTAGTCTAAATCGACTCTTTTTTAGTGTAAAACTATTGCCCCTTGTCCTATTACAATAGGCTCAACTGAGAAGTTTGCCTCCATCTTTCTTGAAAGTCCCCTTTAAGTATTGGAACGCTGGAATAAAGTCTGCATGAAGCCTTCTCTTCTCCAGGCTGAACAACCCCAACTCTCTCAGCTTGTCTTCACAGGAGAGGTGTTCCAGCCCTGTAATCATTTCTGTGGCTCTTTTCTGGACTCTCTTCAGCAGGTCCATGTCCTTACGTTGGGGGCCCCAGAGCTGGATGAAGTACTCCAGGTGGGATCTCACCAAAGTGAAGAAGGGGGGAAGAATCATTTCTCCTGACCAGCTGGCCAAACTGCTTTTGATGCAGCCCAGGATACAGTTGGCCTTCTGGGCTGCAAGAACACATTGTTGGATCATGTCTAGTTTTTCATCTACCAGTACCTCTCAAGTCCTCAGCAGAGCTGTTCTCAATCCATTCATTCCCCAGCCTGTGTTGATACCAGAGGCTACCCTGACCCAGGTGTAGGACCCCACACTTGGTCTTATTGAACCTTGTAAGGTTCATGCAGGCCTGCTTCTCATGCTTTTCCAGGTCCCTCTGGATGGCACTCAGACATGTCAAATGTACCCTCATCTTGGTGATGTTGGCAAACTTGTTGAGGGAGCACTTGATCCCACTGTCTGTGTCATTGATTAAGATATTAAACAGCACTGGTTCCGATACAGATCTCTGAGGGACACCACCTGTCACGTATCTCCATCTGGACATTAAGCCCTTGACAACTGCCCTCTGGATAAGACCATCCAACCAATTCCTCATGCACAAAACAGTCCACCCATCAAATCCATCTCTCTTCAGTTTAGACAGAAGGATGTTTTAGGGGACCACATCAAAGGCCTTACAAGAAATGACCACAAGAAATGTAAGGTATGAAGCTGGGAGAAGCAATTGCTTTAGCAAAAGCTAGAAACTCAGAAATATAGCTCCATAACTCCTCAAACTCCTGAACTGTCACATTGTTTATAAGGCAAGATCATGAAGCAGACTGGGAAACTGATCCCACAGAAAAAAAATGCTGTACTGGTTGTATTGGGAGCTTATGCAGGCAACTGCGTTCCTACACACAAAGCCATACCAGCGTAGTCCCAAGCACAGGGATTCGAAGGCCCTGTTCCTGAAGGTACAGGCTGCCCTCAGCAACACTGCTAGACACTGCAGCAGCCTCACTGTGACCCGAAGCAGTGCAAAGAGATCAGAAAGTACAATGATATTTTAAAATCCAGAAAACAGAGCCAATCAGGAATTTTTTTAGAAAATGCCTCATCATGAGATGCCAATTTGTGGACATTAAACTTTCCACAGAGATCCGCTGGGTCAGTGAAACTTTCTGCTCTCTCATTGCCCAGAAGTCTTTGTCAATATCTATTACAAGCAGGTATATATCCATTAGCTGTATATTATTTTAAGCAGTTCTGCTTGCCATGTTGCAAGGATCAATCTTATTGTCATTCTAATTTCTCTTTTCCATTTCACCTTAGTGGCGGCCACTGTGGAAAAGTCATTAACTTGTGTGTTGGTAATTTTAAGTCTTTGATACCATTTTATGTCTGAAGAAAGAAATCCATCAGCTCTTTTTGATCCTGAGCTTACCTTTGTTTCTCACATTTCCTGTCTTTGTAAATCTGCTTATTAACACTTTCACTATATTGCCCTATATTCAACACTGTCTCAGTCACACTTCTGCTGAAAGTCTTATTTGCACTTTTGTCTTCCCCAGGCACGATTATTGTAATTTTCCATCTCCACGGCCTTTGCCAGGAGTTTGCTTTCTCAAGGCACAAGAGGGATCATAAAATAAGAACAAAGCTCACTTTGTCTTGTACAGAACAGAAAGAATAAGATGATTGAAAAGCTATGAACACAAGTCTTCAGCTTGCATTAAGGGCCTGTACCTTCAGCTGCTCAAGGCACAGCAGTGGGCAGTGACACAGCCAAGATGAGCAGCATACTCTCACTTCTATTTTGAGCAACTCCATGGAAAAAAAATTTGCCCTCTTCTCACTGCCCAGCTCAAACACCTGACCCTTATTCCTCACTACACACCTTTTGAGCTGATCCGTACACCGACAGCAGTGGATAAGACCTTGGTGCAACTGAAGACAAAGTATTTTGATCACTAAAATTTCTGTCACAAACTATAGTTCCTAATCTGCCTACAATGATGGCACAGGTCAGGCACTTAATGCACAGTCAGCATCCTGACCAATACAGTGCCTACACGGATGCAGGCCCACGTAGAGCTGTGCACACCATGATGCCCCAACTTATAATGGCATATTCCTGTCAGAGCAGAAGGCAATTATGAGGCATCACTGTGACCAAAATGACCAGGAATAGGTCTGTACACGGTCATAGCGAATTGTGATACACATGGCAATCAAATAGATTAAATGTCGATTCCCACTTTTACCCAGATATTCATAGGGTCTTCCAATAGTCACAGCTGCACAAACAGGACCATACTAAATATCTGTCCTTTGTCATCCACAGTTGATCCAGTAGTTCAGGTTTCCATGCCGCGGATAAGAATTTAGATTCATTTGTAGTAGAACTGCAGAGAGGCATGGGTCAAATCCCACTCTGAAGTAAATGTCATGAGGTCTTTTCACAGAGATGCAACCAAACCAGCCTAACACCCATCTGCACACACTCCTACGCTACACAGAAGTTAATATGAGGCTATTCATCCAGCTGAAAATTTGCTATATATTTTTATATATATTACTCAGTGTCACAGAGTTACACCTAAATTGGCCCCAGGAACACTCACTTGACTAAACAAATCTTCTAAAGAGCCATTCACCTTGGTATGAAGACACCAAGAAGTTGAAAGTCCACCTGCTGCTGGTGGTTTCCACCAGTCATTTATTCCCTTCATAATTTAATCATCCAAGTAATGCATCTTATTTCTAGGATGAATGTACATGGTTTTCCTTTTCAGTCACTAAATCTTTTTATTTATTTGACTGTTAGGTTAAAGACTTATGCATATACACACTACAGCAAAGTATCTCTTGATTTTTCTTTTCTTAAAATATTGATTTAAAGCTGTTTCACTGGAAGGTGCTTTCTCCAATCTCCTTTGTGTTGTCCCCATGCAGGCAACGGAATGATGTACAGTATTCTAATGTATGCTTACACTGTATTTGGAGGTAAAGTTGCTTCTTGTCAACTTCTACCAACCTAAAATATCCCTTCCTTAAGGACGGATCTATACAGTTGTTCACATCTTTTTAACTACATCTGTTAAAATTCATGTAGTGATTTAAAACAGAATAGTTCCCACTGAATGCAAACCTTTGACGTACCGACATGTAAATAACACATTGTAATATAGAGGACATGGACAAATGAAATAATGTGGACTTAAAACTCACCAGCTAGTCCCCAACAGCTGTATATATCCATACCCTTACCCCATGGTAAATTCAAAGGAAGCTGGGGTACGTGGTATGTTGATCACTGTGATTCCTCACCAGATACAACACGACAGACAATATCTGATCTGGTGTAAAGCCTGCCAGGACAAAGTTACCCTCACCACTTCTTTTGAATAAATTAAACCTTACAGAGTGACCACAACACTTGTACTTGGAACCCTGTGACTGGATTTACTGTCCTTTGGAATCAGAGTATGATAAAAAGACTCATTAACAGCCTTTGATTAACACAGTTCTCAAAAACTCCACAATCAGGTTCATGCTTGTCAGAGAAACCATATCAGAAACATGTTTAGATGTAAACCAAGATAAGTCAGCTTCACCAACAGAGGACCACAAGAGTTGGATTACGCAATTCAGAGTCCAAAGGTTTTCCTCTGGGTCTTTTGTCTCTTAAATTAAGGAAAGTGCTGACATGACACACTATTTTCACTAGGTGAATCACGTGGCAGTGTTTGTAGAGTAATTCTGTTTCCCCTTTTTACGTTTCTCATGTCTTTCTAACCATTTGGATTTGTAGTTTTTGTTGAACTGTTCAGGGGAGTCAGAAGATGCTTTGGGTCATTAAAAACAATTCAAGGGTTTTGTTGGCCATTATTTACACATTTTGATTGCAGAATTAAACAAGTCTAGTGCTCCATAGTTGTCCCTCATGCAACCCCATCAACACACAGAAACCTCTGACCTGAGCATAGCTATGTTTTCGGTGTTACCAGCTAACAATGCCACTCAGGAACTTGCTTTTATTTTTCTCACTCGAGTTAGCAACCTGCTCACTTGGCAGTAAAGCTGCCTGCTAACCCACTGGAATGCTAAGAGTCCCCCAGCAGCTTCCCATGACTTTCCCCATGTGTCAACATCAGGCATGTTTTACACCAGTTTGTTAGCAAAGTCTCCCAGAGCAGACTAGGTTCCTGTAGGACCAGGAAGCATGAGATAAGCTCCCCCGGACCATACAGGTCCACTGCAATCCCAAGGAGGAGTGCCTTATTTATCTGAGTATTTTAATGTGACTGCTCATATATGAGCAGTGTTGAGCCCTGTGTCCAGATTAGGGTCACAGCTGTCCATGGTTAGTTCCACTGTGAAGCTACACTTGGGACAACTGGGAGATTGTTCATAAATAAATGAAAAACATATTGCTTACAAACACATAGAATCTGGAGAAGGATTTTCAGTGAGAAAGAGCAATAAATTACTCCTGTTAGGGATGCAACATAGAGATGGGTTTGCTATCTTATTGGCTATTGTTCTGGTCATCAGCATTTGTTAGAAAAATCTCTGTATAATAAAACACAAAATTCTCTGTATTAAAAGTAAAATGGAGTTGTACTATTTTACTAATTCTTGTCTTAACTGACACCTAAAGTTACTGTCACTGAAAATATATTAAACATGCAAGTATACTGAGTGATGCATAATTTTCACTGGTTTTCCTCCCTCCATTTATTTGCTTTCTTCTTTTCCTTACATTTTTGTGTATGATCAGTTTGCCTTTCCAAGAAACAATCTTCAAATATTTTAGGTCTCCCTCATAATGAATTTTCTCCATTTACATGAAGTTTTCCTAATTAACGCCACGATTTCCACTGTGAACTAATTTCTTCTTATATTTTGCATAGGGATCTTCCACAGTAATAAAACCAGTCTGGTGAAAGATGAAAACTACAGCAATGGCTACACCAAGACATAATATTGTAATATCTTTTTCCCCCCTTCCTTTTTAATGGAGCAGCTACACTCTACTGAAAACAATTTGTGTGTACCCACAGTGATTCAGAGTCATTTTTAACACCTAGTTCAAAATGCCACAGAGTGAAAATGAAATTAAATGCTTTTGATAGCAAGTGGACTGTAGTTTAAATAAGATAATTGTAAGAAAAACAAATAAACAAACAGAAAATGGGAATTACCAACACTTGTCCATCTTAAAACTAAGAGAGCTCTACAGAACTCAGTGGACATGTGAGACAGTGCGTGTCACACAGCCTAATTTCTGTTCCCCCCCCCCATATTGGTAACATCAGGTCAAATCCTCTCTCACACTGTTGTGTTGTGTTTTTCCTACCACGTTATTTCTGTTAATGATTAATGAATTTTAAAACAGCTTCACACAATCAACAATGTGTTTATAATTTCCAATCTACATAAAAAATATTTTAGGATTCACAGGGGAAAAAAAGAATCAAATACTTCAGGGTCCTTTCCTTAATTTTTGCCCATCATCCTGGGTACAGAATATCTCTTGGCTGGGATTTGATATATTATCTAATTATAACAGTGATTTAAACTATCATAATAGAAATAATACCACCAATGTCTGTGTCAAAATTGTGGCATTTAACACCACTGCACTGTGGCAAAAAATGTTTCTGGAAGAAAGAATTATGCCATGAAAAATTAAATGGTATAGCAAATTACTGATATAATTTCAAACATCTCATTGGGGTTCTTTGTATGCTCAGTGGAGAAATACATACTCCTCCAGGGATGGTGATTTAGATGTTAGGGTAAATTACTCCTTCCATCACAGGAAGTTCCTACTGCTTTTAAGTTCTTTTGTCTAAATTTAGGCAAGCTGAAGGAAACTTTTAGGGAGTAAAGTAATGCACAGACTGAAGAGAGTTAGTCTCTATTCCTGGTTTCATGCCAAGTTCCCACGTAATTTAAGTTTAAATGTAGCTTGTGCTCCACCTGTTCATTAACAGAGGGTGTTGCTTTCCCTTTCTACACCTTGACAGGTGTTGTAAGGCTAAGCTGCAGCTATTACAATGATAAGGCTTGATTGGTACCTAGAAAAACTACTCCAGGAAGTGCAGAAGAAGCATAAATAATCTTTACATGGCAAAAACTGGATATATTTGCTGATCTGTTTATAATTACACTTCCTCCTGAGTCTCCTCATCTGTTTCTGTGGAAGTTCTCCATTTTCATGAGAGATGTTGTTCTGAGGGCTTGGGAAAAATTACACCATCAGGTTATTATTGGATGATCAAAAGCCAGTCTATAGCCAGAATTCTACAAAAGCACATGCAAGTTCATCAAAACTCTCTAAGGACATTAGAATGTATTATTTGTAAAATAACTGTGCTATATGTAACAGGTACACATAGATGAAGAAGAAGCCCAGCCCTGAAGAGATTTCAGTCCAAATGAAGTGTTCCACTCTTTCACATAAAGAGAGAACTGAAATACAAAGATGTGACTTGCTCAAAGACAAGAAACCTCTGGGAAATCAAGAAAGTGAACCCAGATCTTCTGAGCTGGTCCTTGTTGAGTGTTATAACCACAAAGGTCTCCTTCCTCCCCATCTTGTTGCTCACTCTAGTTTCTCTTTTGTTTCTTTGTAAATTTAGTCCTTCCCTCTCTTTTACAAGAAGTCATTATTTAAACAAGGTGATATGTAAAGATGTTTATCCTTCCCTGATGGTACTCCTTTCCTCAGCAAACCATGACTTTACAGTCAACTACTTCTTAATTACATTTTATACCATAAAATATGTACCTTAAATACCTACTTTGTATCACTAATGTGATAGTCTGAATCATCCTGAAGCAGGTTTTCTTCTCAGATTAGTCTAAGAAAACCATATGTTAGTGCCTGGGGAATGGCAATTCTCCATGAGAGAATCAATTTCTTAAAAATCACCTACAGAGTGCAAACTGTTCTTGTTGCAGGACTAGCAATCGGTCATCTTTAATTCAATGAAGGTTGTGCACACAACTGAAATATAAAGAATACTAGATCCTTTCCTCAGAGTTTGGGGACCTGACTGTAACTCTCAGTCAAACTGACAAATACTGAGTCACCCAAGGACCTCTTCTAGTCAAACAAGGTATTACTCACACAGATGCTCCCCAACATGAGTAAAGACTGGAAATTTGTACCTTATGTGTTAATGACCAGGAACTAGCCTAAGCATGGTTTTACCATACTTTGGGTCCATCCTAAAAAACTCATGATGAAACTCTTATTTCATAGTGCTTGTTCCTTTTTAACTTACTTTCTTTCGAGGTCTGTGGGGATTCAGTAAAAATATACCCCGTAGTAAGAAAAAATTCTCCTGGGTTATTCCTCAACAACTGCTGTCATAGGTGAACTCCAAACTATGTGACAGCAGCTGGCTGAACAAACCAAGTTTCTTGGCTTGTCTGGGCCTTTTTTTTAAATTTGTTTTATGCTTGCAGTAAGCTTCTCTCTCCAAACCGTTTTACTTCTCAAGTGCAATAGGTAAAAATATATCTAACAGTGCAGAGAAAACTGGACTGTAGATAAGGGTGAGCTTGAAGGAACATTTTCAAGTAGGAAAATAAAAGAGTTCACTTCAGTAGAGCTCTGAACTCAGAATTCTAAGAGAGTCCATTTCAGCACTGCAGCTACCACATTACTCAGTTCAAAGGAGAGTCATGTCAGTGGCACATGCTACAAGCATTCACAGCTATGTGAAATCAAGCATGTGTGCTTGATTGCTCAAACTCCAACCCATAGTCAGTCACTGTGAACTGGAAAAATGGAAGAGATGACTGTAAGACCATGATAACAGCTAGCCTATTAGCCGGTTTTCTTTTGGGTTTGGTTGACATGGTCCCTATGGAAAGAGGAAGATGAGATAACCCAGTCAAGAGGCACTCTTGCATTGTAAGAAACCAGCTACATACAAGATCATTTGTATTTGAAGCTTGGGTTGTGTACAGTGTCAGAGGGATTACTGGTCCCTGTATAGAACCTCGTAATCTGCTTCATTCCTCCCCCTTCCACATCTCTCCCCTAAAAATATTCTCGGTAACTGACACTATTTTGTTTCTCTGTTAGCAGAGTCAACAGACTAGTTGACAATTAGATTGAATAGAATTACTTTCTGTTTACGCTAGATAAACTAGCCAGTGCTAACAACAGGTGGCCGCAGTACCTGTAGATGGGGAAAAGCTTATGCTGGAGCACAACCCCAAGAGGCTGAGCTAAACCCATTGTTTCAAACATGCAGCCTAGGCAGGAGTTGGCACGGTCAGACTGGAATTAGGCAAACATGACTAACGTCAGCCACAGTAGGATATGACTGTTCACCTGTGCTGGTCAGCTTGACACAAAATGTAGGAATGGTCTCACCAGCTCAGACCTTAGTCCACCGAGCCCTCTGTCCTCCCTTCAAAAGTCGTAGTAGTGGTTTTTGCCTAAGGCAGTGTATAAGCATCACAAAGCATCCATCCTTTCTCTGGCAATGAACAGTCCGGGGACTCTCTGAGACGGGGAGGTGTGTTTGAATTTCAGTGAAGTGCCATTTGTAGGTAGAGGTAATGTACTACCCCTATTTAAATGCAAACTAAACAATTTGGGGATGCAAAGGGCGAAAAGAGCAAGCTATTGTGGTAAAAAATCTGGAATTATCTCATATAGTTTCTCTCAGACATCATCCTGATGCTAGTTTAGATGTGCTGTTTTGTAGAAATGCAGACGGTCAGGCTATCCAGAAAGAAAGCACTTATGGGACAGGCAAACTGAGTGCCATAGAGATCTTATCTGTCCATCTGATTATTTAAAGGCAATAAATGAATTTCAGCCTCCTAAGCTCTCTTACCTAGATATTTGTAACACACTGACATTGATGGTATTTGACTGCAATTTAGGGAATTCACAAGCAGGTGTTTTGGGTCTAGCGTTTTCCTAGCTCAGACACATCTCCTCCCATTCCACCTTACATCCCAGTACTGCTGGGCACAGCTCAGTATTCACGAGAAACTGCCTCATGTTGGTCTCCAGCGAATCCACAGAGCTGGGACCGACTTGGGTTCAGCTCCTGGACCTTTCCTTTGTCACCACTCCATTTCCTGACTGATGGTTGTATTATTTTCATATGGTTTTATTATTTTGATTGTTGTATTATGAACTGCTTGCCATCGGTTCATGCTCAGAGTAGCATGATTCTTTTCTCCCTAACACTTTGATGACACTTGTGTAGTTTGTCGTGCCAATAAAGTCTCATTTTATCTGAGCTCAAATCGCCCTAACAAAATGCAGAGGAAGAAGTGAGTCTTCGGAAAGAAAGAGAGAGGCAGAAATTCACTCTTCAAAATCATACATCACACCTAATTGCATGAAAACGTTAACTACTACTTCTTGCAGGGATACAGCTGTGATCCTAATGATAAGTGTTATGTGCATACGAGTTCAACATGGGCTAAACCAAAATTAGGTCTGTGGAACAAAAATGAAAAAAAAAAAGTAGAAAAGAGAGAAACACTACAAGCATTGACACAGCCAGCCGTGGACCACCACCGTTAAGGAGAATTTGACTTGCGATTCCAGTGTTTAGGTAGCTTAAACTTGAAACCTACTCCTCCATGAAGACATGCCAGGTCTTGCAGTTGTACTAATTAAATACGTTAGGTGGAGGTTTCTGATATGATAATCAACAACAAAACGCCAGCTTTAGCATTTAAACCATCTTAATGAGGTGTTAGCACCGAAGCCCTTTGAGGTGAATGGGCAAAGTTTATACACGCTGCTATTGTTCTAGCCCGTCTGGCTCTCCTCTCGAAACAACAGCGCGGTGATTACCTTAATAGCCAGGTGGAGAAGAAGTTGAATTCCTGGGCTGATTTTGGCCTCTACACCCTTTAAGTTTTCATATGCTAGGAAATTCAAGGACAATGAGAAAAATAGTTTGACGTTGAAGGTACCGTGAGAGGGAACAAAACTCCTTAAATCACCAGTGTATGCAGCTTTGAAATGGATATTGTGTTTTTAATGGCTCCTCATTACCTTTTTTTTTTTTTTTTTTTGTACAGAACAAACCGCTTTATTTCCAACACGATGGCCTATCAGGCGCTCATCAGTGTGATTAATCAGCGTGTATTTGCACAGGAGTATGAAGACAGAGGAGGCTGTAGAAGTCCCATGGGTTATTACCGCCCCAGTAAAACTCCCCGAATTCCATTTCCTTACTAAGCTAGTCTTGCAAACAACTGCTAGCAAACAAACAATTGAAGACGTAAGTACATCAACTTAATTCCCCTCAAAGAAATATTAACTTCAAAGCCAAGTTGGAACCATTTAAATGCAAGTAACTCTCAAGGGAGGCTGAGCAGGGAGCAACGGTACAGTCACATGAGCCAAGACGCTGTGCATAAGTTGTTTTTCCACCAGCAGCACTGGAAGCAGGCTTATCTTCTCATGCTGTTCCACAGTGCTAAACACGAGGAAAGGTCCAGAGGAATAAGTACTCTTTTTTTTTCTATGAGACCACCTCATCCTAGTCTGAAGGGCAAATGCCCAACCCCGTGTAATGCAAAGGTGCTACCACTGGTCTCCAGGTGTTCTCCTGCATCACTTTTAATTGTAGCTGAAGGCTGACATATCCACCCAAAGACTTTTAACTCTAGAATTTGCCATCAATCAAAATACAAAGGACAATTCTGGTGTATGGCTAACCCTTGCAGAGAAATAAATGCTTTGATGTTAGACATCGATTTCGCTCAGCATTAATTAAAAAATATTTATTTGTGTCCTTTGCCCAGTGTGTAGATGTCAGACCATGGAAAATGTTAAAGGTGTCTCACAGAGTAATTGTTCCCTCTAGGTGTGGTGTGCTGTTGTTTGCGTGATTTGTTTGATTGATTTTTAAAATTAATTGACTAACCAAAAGCAAGCAGTTGAGTCAAAAAAAAATAAAAATTAAGTACTATCCTTAGAAAGGAAGAAAAGGATTTATTTTGACCACTGAAGACCTCAGTGCAAGCAAGAAACCAGCCAATTTACAGACTTACCTGTGTCCTTTAGAAATTACTCTTAGAGGAAGTTTTGTTGAATCTTTTGGTCCTTATAATTAATATTACAAAACCAGATATCTGTACCCATACATGGTGTAACTGCAGTCATCAAGACTGTACAGAACCCTTCATCAGATATAGATGACTTTGTGGACTATTTTCTCATCTGATCCTAATTTTAGATTTTTCTCTTTAGCCATCCATTCTGCAAAACCCAAACAAAACCAATAGTACTGGGGCTAAGTCCCTCAGAAAGGCCTCCAGCAGAGTTGAAGTACTGGTTAATTCCTGAAAGCAGCCCAATTAATTTTCAGGCTTTGGTCAAAATACTAATACTAATAACAAGAACAACACAATTATTTGCATAGATTTGGTACTATTATAATTGTACTATGCCTGACTTGCTGGACACAAAGTGGGAGTGATTACACTCATTATCTTTTTGTAAGCAGATATATTTAAGGTATATTGTGAAAAAAATGGCAAAAATAACTCATGTAATGCAGACAGTGAATAGTTCTACAATTGCTAATGACAATTACTTATCTTTGGTTGAGGGGAGAAGGATTTTCTAAAGTATTTTCCTACTTGGTAGCAATGTTAATTTGCCAGGCTGCAGCCACAGACCTGCCATGAAACAGAGTCTGAACACAAGAATGCTGGTTGGACAGCAATCATTTCAAATCTGCCTTTCCTAAGGAAAACTTCCAGTGAGAGCTAGTGAAGGCACCTTGGTGAGTACCCCTCCAAAGGAACTTGTGATTTGCTGGAAGGAGCAGGAAAATGGGGTGCTGTTGTCTACCCTTGGTAATGCCTCCTGGGTCAGAAGTGCTGTGCCTCCGAAGGAAGCTGTGGACCACAGTTTGGTCTGCTGCCAGACAGGACATCAGGGCTCCAGTCCCAGTTGCTGCTAACAGCAGTTGTACCAGAAAAACAGTTTGCTGGAGAAAGTGTGCACAGCTAAGGATGTGTTGCATCCCCACTGTGAGGTTTCACAGGCCCTTGGGAGGACAACACTTCTTTCACTTCCTATCTCATTCCTTCTTGTGGTTTTCCAGACCTCCAACACAAAGAAAAACCTATCACAAGTCAACTAGATAGTCATGTATCTAACCCAGGTAATCTGAGAAGACTCCGGAAGCTGAAACTTGAGAAAATCAAAACAAAAGAAAGCTGTTTCCTTCAACTTTACAGATGATTTTTCTTTTTTTTGCTAAATTTGCGGAGCATGGAAGAGAGATGAAGGATGCTTTTATTGTTTGTTTCAATGTGACGAAATATCCCCTCATTTTCCTCCCTATTACTGGGAGAAAATGAGTAGTTAGCTGATTACACTGACACCAGAGACAATATTTTTGGTCTGCTGATTTAGAGCTTCTATCTTTTCTTATTTACAGACCCTTCTACTTCTAAAAATGTTTAGTTGAGGATGTAGCTACAGCCCTTTGCATCACACATCTAGCTGGAGGAGTGTGAGACACAAGGTGTTTACAGCTATCAGGCTGAAGACCTGAAGCAAAACCGTACCTGCTCCTATTACCACTCGCTCACCTGTACATCCATTGGTTGAGGAAGTTCTGTCAAGAGGCATTTGCTTATCTAAGGAATACATGTATTTTAACGCCTCTGTGGAAGCCAGTGTCAATGCTGTCAGAAGAGGCAAGAGCAGTGAGTAATTTTCAGGCTCACAAAAAGCCCAGAATCGAGTTGTTAACCACCCAGCCACCACCAAAGGGAGCTGCTGGGGGTTACTGGTGAGGCAAAGAGGGAGAACGTGGGAGGTTGTTCAGTTTTGACAAAGGTGGGCTTGAATTACCCTGGAAATCGTGACTCAGATGTTTTCATAGCCCCAGCTTGCATTACTCCCAGGAAACTCTCTGATGCCGAAGTCACAGTTTAGTTACATCAGTGACTCACAAGTGTGAAGATTCATATTTTAGCACTTGACAATCAGAGGCAGCATTAAACCATTTGAAAATGAATGCTGATGAAAATGAAGAACTTGGGCTCTTCTGACCATGGATGTGCATTGGGATCCTAAATTGAGATGAATGGTTTAATTGTTCTCTGTCACTTATTTTGGTTAATAGTTCAGGGATAAAAGAAGCCTATTGCTATAAGAAAGAAAATTGTTTAAACCTGTCAGGAGAACCTACATTAATTTTCACTTTGCCTTATGTACTAGTGTATAACTGAAAGAGAAGTCTTATCTGTGACACTCCTGTACCCTGGATTGCCTTTCTTGAGCTAATAGAGAGTTTCTGTTTTTCCTTAAATCATGCCAAAATAACATTTTCTACCTCTTTTAGGAGAATCTTTTAAATTGTCAACAGCCCTCTTCTAAATTTCTATAGCATCCAACAAAAATGAGGTCTACCATGACTGCCTTTCAAAATGAAAATGTAAAAATTTTGGCAATATCAGCATTGCCAAACCTTGCAATTTTTATAATAGTTTTAGTATTATTGGATGATTTTAAAAGTTATTTGTTACTATTGATTTTTCAAGTCTTGTGATTAAATGAAGATTTTGGTCCTCTTTTTATCTTTTCAATTAAATAACTTTTCTACCTTTTCCCAGGGTAGCTAGAAAAGGTGAATGCGAAAGGCTTAAAAAAAAAAAAACAAAACCAAGGGAAAGACTCCTTTGAAGTTTGTAGATATGTATCTGTGTGGAATATGTCTGCTTATGCATTTGCAAGACGTCATGATTTTTAACTGAGTATCCTCCTCTGCTGTAAATTTTTGAGCTAGTGACTGAAGGTATTGAACAGCAATCAAAATATTGTAACTGTTTGTTCAGTGGCTCTTTAGTGTGAACTAAGTTAAAGGAATCATCATTAATGCAGAACTATCCATTTACCTGGTATCTTGAAATAGATAAAGGATGATCCATTAGACTCATCTTTTTGCCCCAAGGCATTAAGATCTAACACATTTTATTAACTGAGAGAGTGTAGCACAAAGTGGCATATGGCCTTTTAGTTGGGATGATTTATGGTGACACACTCCAAAGGAGCAACGAGAGCTTCAGGTTTCTCTGTGACTCTTGTAGCTTTTCTGAATCAGGCATAGGAAGCTGAATGGAATAAACCTGTCTCTAATTTACAGTGACAGAAGTGAGATGAATTCTTAGCAAAGATGGTGACACTGAATGAAAGCAGCAGACCCAGTTGTTCCACTGGTGACTGTGCTGGAGTAAGAGATGAAAAAAAGAACCAAAAATGCCTTTAGACTGGGGACCATTTCCATTACCCCTTCCTAATGCTGGATGTCCCATTAGAGATTAAAACCTCTGTACAGGCAAAATGCTGGTAGCTTGTTCAGAGCCACACTGCATTGTGCTTTGCTTTAGTTTTGTCAAGGCAAGAAGCACTAAGATCAATGAGGAAGCAAGTTCAATGTGCAAGATCCTGCTTTACTGCCTTTACTTACTGCACTCAGCCTAATTTCTAGTTTTCACTGTGCTACGTGGTGAGTGACAAGGGATGAGATGAAACAGCAGCGTAAAAATAAGCTGAAGTCACACTGGCAAGGATGTATAATGCCTTTTCCTTCCAGAGCTGCCACCTGATGTACAGGGAGGTCTGGATGGCCCTTTCTTGGGGCGCAGGCCAGAGGGGCTGTGCCTGCTTCCAGGTACTTGGGTACCAGGGGAGTGAAGTCACCAAGTGGGCCTCCAAACGTTGGGAGGGTGAGCAAACAAAGGTCCCCTCATCAAACAGGGTATGTGGGGGGGAGCAAGGGCTAATGCTGTAGCATCTGTGTTTGTCAAGTGGCATGGGTGGAGCAGTCCTGCTGCTGCCTCCGTGCTCCTCTGCACTGGCTGGGACGTGTGGGGTAAGTGAGTGGGGCTGGGACAAGCGCTGTTCCCCAGAATTGTCCCTTCCTCTAGTGTTGCATTGTGCCTGAGAGATACCCCTCTGCCTCCTATACAAATCTCCCTGGAGCACAGGAAGATGATGAGCCACATGCCTCTGTGGATGGTGCAGAGATTCTTGCCCCTGGTCTGTTGCTTTTCACTGGTCACTACCAGAGACTCAAGTCCTGGCCATGGGCCCATCTGCTTCTACATGAATGAGTCTGTCTCAGATTCCATGTAGGTCCTCTGTTTTTTACAGTGTGCGGCTTTGTGTAGTAACTTCAGTGCAGGCAATGCCCCAAGCTGGGCTGCAACACTACAAGGCAGAGATGACCATGTGGTGGCTGTAGCAGGAGTGCCATTGCTTCCACTGGAGGTGATGCTGTGAGCCCAGCAGAAGCAGGAGCTACACAGGGAAAGGCCTGGTAGTCCATGGTCCTTGAATTCACAAAAAGAGCATGGAGAAGCAATGGATCCAAGATCCAGTTTCTCAGATTGGATAAAATTGGCTTGCAGTTGGGGATGGCCAAGTAAGGCACTTCTGTGCAGTAGTTTTCAGGGCTGGGATCACAAGTCCCAGGGCAGAGATCTCATGGTGGGTTTCCCCAATAATATGCAGTCTCACAAGACCCTGCCTCTGTCACAAAGCTGGTGAAAGATGATCCCCTCCACATCCTACCCCACTCCTAATGATGTATTGCCACCTTCATGCCTCAGTTCACCACCTATCACACGTGCCTTATCATTATTTAGGGAGTTGCACTACAAAGTAGATCAGTAAAATCATCCCAACTCAAAATAAAAGTGTTTGGTTTGTTTTTTGCCTGAATCCTAAAGCAGTGTGGCAGCACAGCAGAGGGATAAGTGCAGCACAAGGACAGGAACAAGCTCTAAGAACCAGAAGGAATCAGAACTTTTAAAGCTGGTTGTGCCACCAAAAATAGCATATTGTGAAACTAAAGCCAGGATCTACACAAAAGGTCTGTATTTGCATCTTTGCAAATTTCCATAACATAGGAAAGCCCTTGATGTCAGCTGTTATCGGCAATAATGAGTGTTCTGTGCCAGACCTGCACGTGCCACTTTAAAAATGTATGCCTAAGAAGGGAAGTTCTTAATTTGATTATTCAAGCAGGCTTGAGACTGGTTTGCAGTCTCTTGCATCAAGATTCCAAACATCTCCTGTCAGAATATATATCCTCACTTATGCCCCATAGCTACTACCAACAGGATCAGAAATGCTGTTTTTAATTAAAAATGTTACTTCTAAATACAGTTTGCAGTGTATGTTCTTGGTGAGAAGTGCTCCTCACCTTGTGAAATTTCAGATTGCTGTATTGCTGATCAAAAGACTGCAAGACTTACTCTGATGTCTTATCTACAGAGGCTAAGAAAACATGTCTGGGTTCCTCTGAAAGGCTTTCCTGGCATAGCTGTGCTGGCTCAGAGTTGAAAAACCATGCTGGTAAAAAGCTAGAAAATAAAAGAGCAGAACTCCCCACCTTTTGCCACCATAGCTTATTTAATTTAATGTGGGCATCTACAAACCTGAAGGAACTCTCTTGAAAATATTATCTATACTTCATCTATCTTCTGTGCTAGAAAACTATAGTTCATACTCCCTACCTCTAGAGTGCTTATAGGAGAAACCTAGTAGCAGATTAACTGATAGCCTCAAATGATTTTATTTCATCAGGATGGGCCATCACTTAGGCCCCCAAACCAAACTCATTCTTACTTTTTTATCTGTAAAACTGAACTCTTACAAAGAGGTTGTTTTGTAAAGGAACTGTTTTGCTAATATCAGCTGAGGCTTTATTGTATACTTCTAGCAATGAAGGTTTTCAAGAGGAGATAAGCTCAGACAAGCTTGACAAAAGTCATGGTTTCAACCTAATAACAACCAGCATGGTTTTTCCTGGTCCTGCACCTTGTACAGTCACTTATACCTGATACACCTGTGGGTGTGAAATGCTACCACATTAGAGCAGTCCCGTCTTACGCCCTCTTTTATTTTCTTGTCATAGGTGTAAAAAACTGTGTTTGTTTCAGGACAGTAGAGGTTCAGATCCGACATGCTCTGGACCAAAACACACGGGTGACGGTACTTTGTTCTACAGCCAGGCTCAAAGTACTCAAGTCCAACCTACCAAAGTTTTTCTCTATTAATTTCCCACCATTCTGCTACTAATACAGTTATTCCCCAACAAAGAAGCCACATAAATAAAGTGTAAAATATGGTCACCACCACTTTTTGCAGGCACACTGATTAGCTGTAGAATTAACTACACTCTCTAATTTTGCATCTTCCCTTGCCAAGAAAGTTACTACCACGTTACACTTGGGGTAACTCAGTTCAGCCTCCCTGATCTACCTTAGGGTGTGAACACCTGAGTAAAAGCTTCAGTGAGGGGTCTCCTACCCCCCTCACTTTGCAATGAACACAAAACTGTTCAATGTGACCAGTAGTCCTCCAACATCTTCTGCAGCATTTTGTGATGAGATAGGAAAGAAAGATAAATCCTTTCACAACGGACTAAGAAAGGATCACAGAACACTCCAGCTTACCACACTCATAAATTTCAGGGGACAAATCCTCATACGCCCTCGCAATGCATGCAGTGCCTGTGACTAGTTTTGCACTTTGACTGCTCACCCCCTGCAACAGCTTAAGCTCAGATGTTCATCCACATTAATGCTGCAGTGAATCTGTTCCCATATTGACAGGCAGTAAGACAACAGAGGCAACACTAGCTACATCTTGCCTGACTAGTTTAGCTGTCCTCTTTGGGGTCAGAGAAGAGCTGAAAAGACAGAGGAAGGAAAGGTTTATATACACAAGGCCTTAGAAAGCAAGCAAAACAAAAGTGCAAAAGAGTCTTCTTATCCATAAGAATCCAAATCATCATAATAAAAATGGTTTCACTGTTTGTGACTTTACTGTAACACTTGTCACATTTGATCATTTTCTTAAAGGCCACACTCTCAATTTTCTTCTTGAAGAAGCTGAAGGAACAGCTTTCATCTAAAGAATACAAAAAGTAACCCTGTGGTTGCAGGGCAAACCGTGAGAACACAATCCACAGCAGCTAAGAAACCAGAAAGCAAATCACAACAGCATATCATTGCCTGAAAAAGCCATGCAGTATTATAATAGTCTCATGACCTGGGAGGCAAAACTTAGTGTCTTTTGAGTGCTTGGCACTGGCACTACATAGCTTCCACTGCAGTTTTGCTTAACACTGTGAACTTGCCTATGAGCCTTACTTCTGAGTGCATGTGCCACCAGCAACATATAATTCCTGACACTGCCAAACACCTTTTCCCTTGTCCACAATGCTGCCTTTCTTAGCTTATTCAGTCAGCTTGTAACTTCAAGCAAACAATAAGATGCTCACAATCGCTGTAGACCTTTCCCAAGAGCAGGCTTTCAATTTGCATGAAAGCAAAAAAACCAGAAGGACTCATCAAATTGTCATCACATCTGTACAGAGTTTAAAAAAAACAAACTTGTTTTTTTTTTCTTTTTCTTTCCCTTCCTTTAATTTTCATGGAGGTTGTCCCTGAAGCCTCAGCTCTCATGCACTGTTCAGCTGTTGCTGTGTTTCTGAGAGACACCCTGTGGATTACAGGGGTCCCTTTCTTACTCAGCCTCTCTGATACTGCTAAAAAGAGAGAAAGGTTCCAAATGTTATTGCATGCCGCATTATTTCCCTTTTTCTCATCTCTCATGTGTTTTCAGTTATGTGTGCATGTTGTTGACTTTTTTTGAGACTCTTCTAAAAGCTTTTAACTTCTCAAGCTTTCAGTCAAGCGCAGAGCCGAACATTGTACAGACGCTCATTCTGACAGATCCTGAAGAAAAGGGACAGAGCCATTTGTCGCAAACGGGAACCCACGTGCGTGGGCATGCACACAGAGACACACAGGACTATGGGGAGCTTTGCAGGAGGAAAGACTACGGGATGGACCCACATAGGCATAATTTTTTTCTTTTTTTTGCAGACATACAATGCCTGTCCTGCAACTTTGGTTTCACAGTTTGTTGCTTCTAATATTAGTAAGTGACCAGAAGAAAACGGAATGGGAACCAACATGTTTGAGAAGAGAGTATTTGGATTTCTATGCACATTTCACGAGAAACTAATCCACATGAATCCCAGACCTTTTCTATGGGAATAGGCACTGCTGTCCATCAGATAAAATGTGGTGTATGCTTATTGTAGTAGCATTGTACTTTTCTGGCAGCAGCCTGTCATTTCTTTTTCTTCCTGCTTTGCAGACGGCTAGTACAGAAATCTGCAATTCAGAAACTGTCCTAGATTCATCCACTGCTGCACTGTTAAATCACACACTTGATGGAAAAAGACAGTCTAAGCATTCAGTTCAGTTATGAAAACTCAAACACAAGATCCAGCTGTTTTCATGAAGCACGTTTTGATAGATGATACAGGCTTCAGACAAAAAAACCACTGCAACTCCTCGTGCCACAGTGCATTTGACTAGACACAATTCAAAAAGCATAACTAGAGAAGTGACCCAGAATTTTAAAATATGAAACTTGCCTTGCAAGATCTGGTAAGTGTCTGTCCCTCTTCTGAAGTCCAAGGGTGAGCCACATCTACCCATGTTTTTTTGCTGCTAGCAATAGTTTTATATCTTATCCAAACACCAACTTTAATGGAGCAAATCACACTCCTCACCATCTCAGGTAGATTTGGGTTACACTGCTTATTTCTTAGAACGATTCTGAAATAAACACTATGAAAATTAACAGCTCTGTAATCTTTTCTAGAGCTTTTAGTTTACCTTTTCCTTCTATTGTAATCACCCACTGTTCCTCCCAAGTTCCAGAAGTATCACAGGTGTAGGGAAAACAAAGTGTCCACGCAGGCCCTGCCACTACAAATATTGTTTCACAGGGACAAAAGATGGTACGACAAATTTCCAAATTAGAGCTTTAAATAACCACATACATGTTTGATTTGAAATGATTCAGAGGGGGCATCCAATTAGCAGTTTAGAAATGACAATAAATCTTTAGTATTAAATGGCATTTTTTCCCCCTCTGAGCCAGTTTGGGAAGCCCCTCAAGTGAAAAGTTGCCAAAACTCTTTTAAAAGTGGCATTCCCAACCTGGCAAGGAAGGTCCAAATGGATGACACTGATTTGATCAACTCATTAAGGGTGTTACTGCAAGCAGGGATGTTGCACCCTTGCCCGCCCTGAAAGAATCAATAGCCAAAACAGCTCTAAGGGAGACACCAATTAATCTCCCACTTATCTTCCTACGAGTCAGTAGGAATTCCAAGTCCTCACTGCTGCTTTGATTCCCAGTTTCCTCTGAGTTTCTCCACTGAGTAGCTTTTAAGTTCTCATTTGCAGTATCAGGTGCAGGACCAGCCTGCTCAACAAACTGCCTGGTGCAGCAGTCTTCCTACGCTGCCGCAGCAGAGGTGAGCCCAAAGGAGTCTGACCCTGCCTGACAGTGAACCCCAGGAGCACTCAGTGCCTTAATAAATAATGCAGGGCAAGTATAGAGAAGGCATGAGACGTGGGAAATGTGATATCTCAGTTCTGAAACCCAGGTGGACCAAGTCGGCAGTCTTGGATAGAAACAGAATAAGTGTGAGAAATCACTCATCCTTAATAAATACTAGTTTCATAGGCCTTGCTGGTTGTGAGAAGCATTCAGCTTCAGCAAGTCATTGGAAACAAAATGTGCATTTTTTCACTTCAGAGGATTTAGGATTTGATTAAGTACAAAAAGAGGGAGCTCAGTGAGTAAAAGGACTAGACTCCCACTTCAGGGAATTCAGGTCAAGCCCTCTGTGAAACGAGTTCACGTCTCAGCTCAGCATTTCCAGCAGATACTAGCTCACATCACAAAACCACTGTAAAGGATTTGGCACAGTATGGCATGTCTAAGGATTTCTGCTCAGAATGGGTGGAGGGAGGGAGGAGGCTTAGCCTGTGTTAGTGTGGGACTCCATCATCTCTTAGCTGCAGAAAGCAAGCCTGGGGAGGTCTGGACATGAAAGTTTGGATCAGCTTTAACCTGGAATCAGATCTGACAAGTGGACACCATTGGAGTTTTATTTTACAGTCGAAACAAAATCCTTTCCCTCCTCTTTGGAGGTGGTAGTGCTGAAGAGAAGGACTGAGGTGCCCTGTGCTGGGACCTCTTTCAGAGAGGAGGAGAAAAGGTCTACACACAGGGGAAAACAACTCAAAGTGGATGAATCAATAGTCACACTGATGTGTTGTGGGCTCTGTCCGACTAAGCTCTGGCCAGTTGTGTGTAGGTCTTCCTGCAGCAGCGTGGCTCAGAGATTGCTCTGCAGCTAACAGATGAGCTCCCCAGAGCTCTTAAAACCTAGCATACCATGGCAAAGCCACAGCTACATTCGGTACTTGGAAAAGCAAAGGCAAATCAAGAAAACCTGTGAAGTGAGGGCACCTAAATTACAATTTGCAAATTATATAACTCTTTAGTTCTCAGGAAGAATTAATGCATAGCAAAAAAAGCCACTGTATCAGAGAGTGAGAACATTCTCCCAACTTCCCTCAGCATCTCTGTATAGATGAATTCTAGGCGTAGTCATGGGGGACCTGGACAAGCCTAGTTCCTCCCTCTTTGTCTCTCAAAGGTCGTTTTCTCTCTCTCAAACCACAGTGAAAATAAGCCAAGATCCATTTTTTTCCATTCAGGATGATTTTTGTCAAGTCTTATACCTTGGTTACCTTCAGAGCTTGATATACCATCTTAAGCTTTGCTGATTAATGCATCTCATTGCATTCTTCCTTTGAGGACACAAAATACAAGGATGCATTCATTAAAAAAAAAAAAAAATAATCATATACACCAGGCTCTGAGCTCCAGGACCTTACAGCTTTGGCTGTAAATGCTTCACTGACATTTTGCAGTTGTGAACAGGATTACATTACAGCTGTGAGAACGTGCAGATGCCCTCTAGTGGTGTATTTATTTTAAATTTCTGCTGCTGCGCCTTAAAAGTGCTCCCACACAGAACACCGTGTGCCCTCCTCTGCAGCGCTCTCTCTGTGTAAGGGAGCCAAATCACAGTGCAGCTGGAAAAGAAAGAAGATAGCATGTATAACCTCAATTGTGTGTAAACCCAGGTTGTGGCATGACACTGAATCAGACAGCCCTGTTCTAGACTTGCTGACCTTTCAGATCAGTAGGCCTCCTGATATAAAAAGTGCATCCAACTTCGCCAAATGTGACATCATCTACAGGTCTCAGAAAAGGATGCATTTTCCTGTCAATCTCAGTCTTCCCGGATAAGCCTTCGCCTATTCCATTCCTTTCTAATATTGACATCCATCCTCAGACAGGTTCTCCATGAGAAGAAGCACTCTCCAACAATTAGCTGCCAGAGGGTGCTAACTTTGCCAAGAATTGGGAACAAGCCATTCCGCCCTGTGAAAAAGACAGGTCTCGAGATCTTCAGACAATGCCAACCAGCCCAAACAGCATTAATAAAAGAGATGGGAACTTGATGGAAAATTTTCAACAGGTCCTTGTTACAGGTCAGCCCCTGGGTGGGATTATTGTCTGTCCCTATTTTCCTGTAGAGCATATGGAAAACAGTATAACCAAAGCAATGTATTTATCCACTCCAAGCAACAGAGAGCAGACTGTAGTTTAACATATTTACAGTTCTATCCACAAAGGCATATATAGACCAATCTGATGCATTATTTAACTTGTTACCACTTCATGATAGTGGATAAAATGCCAAAAATCCCACTCTCCTCCACCTACTATAGGCAGGTTCCATTGACCAACACATGTTCAGGAAGCAACTTTTCCATCCCTTACAGGGAAGCTGCTTTAGACTCTTGGAATATCTTAATTACTAATTTTAGGAACCATGGTTAAAACCCAAGGACAAAACCACCAGTCATTCCGTGGCTGTTTCTGATCCTGTCTTGTCTATCCCAACCATAGTGAGGTGTTCTCTTGCAAGTATAGCTGTAGCAGTTCAAGAAGTTAATGAGGATGGAGGCACTTCAAATGAACCTGACTCAGCTGGCACTGTGAAACAGGAGAGTTAGTGCAGTTGCTTGTTCAAATTCACAGGGTTTTAACAAAGAGATGGGGTGGTGATGCCTTATACTACTTCAGGTAGCCTTAACTATGGTCTTAGACTATAAACCTTATCAGTTCTTCAAAGATACAGCTAAGTTGGCAGTTCAGATTACATTTTCAGCTGAGGTTGTTGTTCCCAATATATTTGAAAGAGGTAGACACTGCACTTTTTTTCTTGTCCCAGAACACAATCATTTCTGGAGCACTTACAGTAAATGTAAAGAGAGCCAATAACATTTGAATCCTGGAATGAGGATCAATGGTCTATCCAGCCCAGGATATTGTTACATTATCAGTCAATCAGCCAAGCCATTTAAACTAGGAACATAAAATCTTTTCTAGATAAACCCTAAAGATTTGTGCAGCAACTTGCGCAATGATTGGGGCCACTAGAGTTATCAAACTATGAATAAGAATTATATGAGAAGGGAGCAGTCACAAGACTATGTGTGAGGTAGGATCAGTGCCCAGAGTGCACCTCTGAAGAGCTTTTTGGCAGGGTGAGGCTGTAGGATCAAAAGAAACAATACAAATACATTGCAAATGATGTTTCCATTAAAAACAGCATCCAAGTTGTAGGGAGACCTGAAGAAATGCTGTGCTTCTTATACCCTCAAGCCTTAAATTCCATGTCCTTGGGGAGGGAGGGGAACCTACATGGATTTAAGAGTTGCTCCATGCTTTTCAAGGAATGAATCATTACTGATGACCAACACATGGAGGGGGGTGGCCAAGGGCCCCCGAGGTTGTCTGACACTCAAGGATCAGCGTTATGAAAACAGACATCTTATAAATAATTATAAAAAAAATCTGTTCCATTCTTTTGCACTGACCCCAAGTGGGCAATCCAGCCCCTTAAAGATGGTCTTTCTCTGCTCAGTCAAAAATGGTATGAAAATGAAGCATTTGACAAAGAATTTGTAAGCTTTTGCAAAATACATTTTTCAAGCCCAACACAGAGTAGCTGCCTGACAAAGTCTTTGTGTGCCAGTAATTATTATCATACAGAAAGGTCCTTAGCCCTTCTTTTATATTTTACCTTTTACAACTATTTATGAAATAACTGATTTTTGAGAAAGGAGCAAAAGGGAAAACCACACAGTGCTAATTACAGCAGGGCAAGAAGCTTTGCTATTAACTAGTTAATAATTAGTTGTAACTTCCACTAAACAGGCTGTGCTGGTCTACACCTAATTGGAAGATCCAACTCTCGGTGTTTTGCGTATAACTAAAAACAAATGTTCAGTACATCTCTGTTGCACTGCCAAAAAGAGACATCAAGTCTATGCATTATGCAAAAGGTAAGTACTCTCTTGAGGAAAATGGGTGTTCTGTTAGTCTATGTACTTCTTGCTAAAAGTACCTATGATAATGTTTTACACTGGTATTTTGCTTATTTTTATAAAGGTGCTTTTACCTGTAAACTCTTTTTCTCTTCTGCATCCCTCACCAGACTTTCTCCAGCTACCTCTCGCATATCTCTTATGCTCTTTCTGCAGCCAAGAAATTCTTGCCTCTTCCTGAGTCCCATACAACTACTCCTGAGGCAGTGCTGCATGGCCTCTAGCAAACAAAAATACAGGATTTGCAACCACAGTGTGCCCTATCTAAAAGTACAAATGCAGCACTGTTTGGCTCTAGCTCCAGGGAAGCAGGCTGCAGAAGAGTGGCCTTGGGGAGACAAGCCAGGGCTGGTTAATAGCAAAGAGGATATTCCCCTGCTTCAGAATAGGCTCTGGGGCTTTGAGATGAGAGAAGATTCTAAACTTCCAGAATTGCAGACAGGTAACTTTAAGCAGTTCCTAGTCTTTGGTCCCCACTGGATATAGCTACGAGCAAAATGCAGCAATATGTAGAGACACTGTGCTGCATTTAAACATGTTAACTCAGTAGCTCTGTAAGCACAGCAGCATGCAGCTCAGTGCAGGGCTAATTTACCCTGTTGCTTGTTTAACGCCAGCTTGTATAATTCCACAGTGATTTGCAGTAGCCATACCCAATTTCCACCTCAGTTGCAGCTGGTTATAGTCTTCTCACCTGTAACTGAGTTACATACCCTCCTTGTGCACTTGCAGTTTTAATGGCTGTGATCTATAAAATTGGCTAAGGCTGGATGGGGAAGGAGATTAAAGTTCATGTTCTTCGGGTTGGTCTAGAACCCATCTATAACTAAAAGACAAACTGTTGACATGAATCTAATGAGTACATAAAACTGTTGTATGTCAGTTACTAAAGGGAAGGTCTGTGTTTAATTCTGTGCCAGTGTGGATTTATCTGCCGTACCCAGCCCTGTAACCAGAGGGGTTCTGTTCTGCACAGTGCTGTGTACCACTCCCACATAGAAGCAGCAGAAGTCAGGGCACAAAGCACCCAGTGTGCATTTTCCTCCTCTGGCCTTACTAGTTATTAAAGCCTCTTCAGGGGTCAAATCCTTAAATCCTCCTTGCATTACTTGCACAAAGCTCCCCCCCTCATGCCTTTAACATCCACATCCTTACTCCTGTGTGTAGTTTCTCAAAGTTCATCGTATAAGAAGGTACCATTAAGTATTGTGCTTTAAGTTACAAAGTGAAGGTAAAACAAAGTAATTCTGTCTATCAGACGAGCTCAGGAACACAACACTGGGAAAGGCTGTGCCCCTCAGCAGGCTGAGTCCGCTGTTTACAGCATTTCTCTTACTGCACCCAGCCATAGGAATAGAAAAGGCTAGGAGGGAAGGGCAATACCTCCTAAAGGGAATGGTCACTACAAAAATAATTAAGAAGTGCAAACTGACTCAGATGGCAAAGTCAAAACAAGGCAGCATTCAGCAGGGCAGAGCCTCCACAGAGCCCCATCAAGCAACTCACACAACCACGTGTCAGAGCCAGAGGCGACTCCATGGCCCCCAACACAACTGACTGCCTCAGGACTCGTACAAGGAGCCAGATGCTCTGTCTGGGAATCACTCTTCCACAGGTCGACATCAAGATCCCAGAACTGTCATTTTGAGAAGAGGAAGAGCAAGTACAACATAGTGACATAAAACAAAGGTATAACTGGACTATATTTAGGGTTGTTTGGTTGGGTTTTAATGCACTGAATTTTAAATAAAATTTAAATTATAATTTCTGACATACTTTTGCTTTTCTGCATGACTTGCTTTGCTTAGAAAAAGAAAAGTCTATGTCCTTTATGAATATTAAGAATGGGCCCCAATTACATTTTTCCCAGCACTACTGCCTCAGGCTCAGGAACCCAAGGAAACCAGCCCCACACTGCTCCTTTACAAAACAAACCCTCAGATCACAGGCTGATTAGGCAAACAAACCCCTCCCTGTCCCATCATGGAGATAGGCCAAGAGAAGAAACATTTACCTACCTCTCCGCCCTGTACTTCTTAGATAAGGGTCTGAGCCATTCTTAATTTCAGTAATCAAGAAATGACAATTGCGAAATCTAACTCAAAGGCAATGTCCACCCTTGGAGGCATATTCATCTGGGAAAAACAAACTTTGAGCAGTCAAGTCACAAATGTTAACTTGTTTACCACCAAAAAAACCCCAAGCCCTGATATTTTAAGAGGATCACAATTTAAAGGAGAGTGCCTGAAGTTTAACCTTACAAATTACTAATTTTTGAAGTGTCATGTCCCCACATTTTTTTCTGCCATTATAAAATGCACAACAACTGATGTAGCCCCAGGAATGAAGTCTGCATCAAAAATTAGGAAATTTAGGCAACTTAATCTATAGATTAAGCTATTTAATCTATAAATACCTAAGTTTCAATATTGGGAAGCAGCTTTGTTGGGTCATTTTTGCCTTCGTAGCTTTGTGCTGCTGCTGCTGTGGCTCAGCACTCCAGTACACCGGGAAGAAATGCAGGACATCTTGCAAGAATGCAGGAGGCATCATGTATCTGGCATTTGGGCAAAATTTATTCATGTGCCACATCTGGGTTAAAAAGACTGCTTCCTCAATAATGGAACAACCTGGCCAACCTTCTTTGCATGAAGTAAAATGTTGCTTTCCCACGATTATAGCTAGTATTCTGTGGTTTTGTGAGAACACATCTGGTGTCTATATGTTATACCAGACTGTAAGTAGAACTGCACAAAAGGGGATTTGGGGAGATGACACCCTCCAGCAGCTCCATCCAGCAGGTGGTACAACTGCCAGTGGTCTTTGCTCCAAATCCCGCAAGAGGAAAGGAGAGATCCTTGCGTCCAAAATAGAAATATTCATCCTAGAAGCAAAAAGTGCTTTTGCTTTGGTATCCCCACAAGGATCCCCTCAAGTGACTCTGTAGCAGCAGGCTGAATCAGACTAGATCAGAACTGATGTGGCAGCAGTGACAGCACTGCCTGCTCAGGGCCAGCCGCAGCGGGATGCGCACTGCCAAGCTGGACTGTGTGGCTGCATATTGAAATGGGGGCTGGCATCGTTCAATATTTTGCACCTGAGCAGACAGACAGAGGGGAAACATCCCTGGCCATCACTGAATTTAACTAGATCTGTGTGTGTGCTTGGTGGGAGTGGGGACCATAAGCTTTTCTGTACTATTGCAATGATTGGACCTACAGACTGATCTATATGGGAGAAAGCTTAAAGCAACTACAGCAGTCAAGCTGAAAAATGGTGAAAGAGAAGCAATTGCTGGCAAATAATATGTGCCAATCTATCATAACATGGAATAAATTTTATTACTATAATCACAATAAGAATGAAAAATGTAATTATTATCTTTTCTGTTGATATCCCCTATAATATCCTCAAAACTAAGAGATCATCCGTAATTCTTGGTATTGCAAAACCACACAATTCACCTTTCAGTACAAAAATGAAGCAGGACAGCTGAGAAGTTGATCTTAACATGAACTTCCAATGAACCACCTACACAAACTCCTAACATTTTCGGGTTCTTAAAAATGGAACTCCAACACTGATTTTAAATGCCAGATACAGCTTCAGAAACTCCAGACAGGTGCTCTGACATTTAGGGGTTTTTCATTGTTTCACTCATCACTTTACCTACAGTACCTACAGTAAATCTCCATGAAAACTGCATCTTTCATTGCAGTCACATCCCACCCATTTATGTGATGCCTTCAGAATATGGTATCAAATACCTAGGAAACACTGTAGGACAATGTTCTGGACATAGTTTTCACATGTGCACTTTAAGATATTTTGAGAAGGTCTTTCTCATCCTGAATTTACCTATCAGACACACAAAAGAATAAATGTGTGTGTATTTCAAATCCATGATACTTTCACTACTGTTTTATGCAGCACCAATCAGCTTTAAAAGGGTAATTACAGAACAGCAAGACTGAGAAGAAATCACAGTAATAAAACACTGATCCTGGAGTGTGAGAAGTGTCAACACACAGACAGTGGAGGGTTGATACTAGCAAAGAAGCTGTTTTATGTGTTCTATGTTCACAATGTTACATAGTCACATCTCATGACTCAAATCAGCTTGAACTTGTCTGTGTGGGTGTCATGCACAGGACTCTTTGAACGCACAAATCCATAGATGCAGGGAGTTTGCCTGCAACAGCGCCATCTTTCCTTATTATGGATGTGTTGAGTGATCTGTGTTTGCAGAGTGTAGGGGTAGAGCGAGCGCTCCAGCCGAAGGGCAGAAGCCTGAAAGATTTTGCTCCATCTCTGGTGGATCAGCTACTCTGTAATGCACTCTTGGTTTTGCTTTAGGCTAACAACCAGGCTGTGAATCAGGCTGAGGAGCAAGCCCTGTTTTGCTCTTCCTGCTCTGGGTCACAATATCCAGCAGACAGATAGAAAAGGAAAGGTAACAACACTTTCACCCATGACAACTGACTCAGTTTGGGGGTGTCAATCTGTGCCTTTAGCACAGAAGGGGCCATTTACACCACCAGAGTTTTACTGATAATGATGGTATATTCAGGTAAGTATTTCACCTGGGGTAGCAGTTTATTAATTGCTTGTCCTGGCCTTGGTTATATTGCTGTATACAGAGACCAGCTAACCACTGGAGATCCCTTAGCCTCAACACAGTCCAAGTGAATATAGAAAGCAATACATGGGATTCCAGTGCCCCCAGTATAACTAAATCCTGCATGTCTGTGAGTAGCATCAAGTCCACATCTTGCACACCAGTTAATTCAACACAGAAGTGAGAATGCCTGATTCAGCACTGTCAGGTGATCACTCAGTGTTAGTGAACACAGAAATACACTCTTTGCACCATGTTAAAGCTTGGCTGTGTGTCTATGCTGGAAGTAACTGCACCACAAGCAGACACAGCTATGCTAAACAGCAGTGTGTGGCAGCAGTGAAGCCAACAATCTGCACTGCAGCAGACATGTGTCTTCTTTGAGCTTTCCTGTGCAAGTGAGACTGAAGCTCAGTTCCATAAACAGAAAGAACCTAAGTCATTCTGTGAGGTTTCAAATGCAGAGCTTTCCAATTTCAGGGAGGAAATGCTTCTATAAGATGTCCTGGAAGTTGATCACCTTTCCTTAAGTTATTTAAAGAGCACAGCTTGCAATTGTGGATCCTTCCTTTAATAATCAAGACTCTTAAAGTCCCCCAAACACTTACATAGTGAATCAACCACAAGATATATCTGAAATGTAAAGGTGAAGTGTGGTTTAAGACTCATTCATCAGAAGGAATGCACTTAGCTGGACAGCACAGCAAATAAAAAAAAAAAAACAAAAAAAACCAAAAAAACAGAACTGGGAAAATCAATTTTTCTGTCAATGCTTAAGTGGTAAAAGGGCTAAATTTCTGAACAGTAACTTGTTAGGAATAATAAGTTGGGCATGATCTTCATAAACTCAGTTCTACGGGTTCAATAATTTTAAGTTGAGTGTCATTGTCAATTCAAAGATATATTTGCTTATTCTCTTTACCTCACACTTTGTATTTCCTTGGCACTTTGCCAGAGTTAATTCTGCTGTTAATTTGTGCTACCTGTTATGGACTTAACACAAATTTCACTGTACCTGGTGTTCTATCTATGTACTGAATTCCCAGTGTCAAATGATCATCTGGGAATCTCAGTATTCTTTAATCTTAAAAAAAAAAAAAAAAGGAAAAGGAACAAAAGAACATTTCCACCCTTCAACACTGTGATGAAAATTGATGACAAATTCTAAAACAGAAACCAAGTCTTGCCATTGCCCTAAAAAGTACTCAAGATATACCATTTAAAATCTAGTTATTTGGGAAACTTCACTCATGCTTTTTGAATGTTGGGAACCATAGAAATATACTTTACTGATTTTAACTTTCTAGATAGCCTGGAATAACTGATCTGTCTCTGAGTGATGCAGATTTTTTTCTGCCTCTGGCATCATTCATGGAAGATTCACAACTCCCTCCTTTGGTTTTCCATGCAGTTATTGTGTCCCTATTCCTGTTTCCTAGGTCAAGAGGACCACTTGTCTAGGGCTCCCAGTTTGTCTAATGAAGTTGATGAAGCTGGCCTTTGGAGGAAGGAGAAGTCTTTAGAGATAATTTTTTTATACAGATGGTTAATTTTAAGAAAAAAAGTATTTTTACAGTCTGTTAGATATATCGAAAGCTAAATGAGATTCAAAGCAGATGAAACTGTATAAGTGAACTGTGTGGTTTGTACCTAGACTTATACGGGGCATGAAACCAGCCTCATTAAAATCAGTAGGAGTATTTAGACTTCAATAGGTCCAGAAAGTTTTACTTCTTCAGCTTTATGGCATTAGACCATTCAGTTAGAACACATCCTACATACAGAAGGACATAAGTCTCATAAAATCCGGGGAGATAATCCTATAGGATTCCAACAGGCCATGTTTAACACCCACTAGATTTGCTTTAGCCCTCAATGACTGTATTAGTTTCTGTTGACTTTGGATCAGATTCACACTGAAAGAAGCCCAATTCATTTATTTAAAGACTCAGAATCAATGTGCATGAGACATAAAGCTATTCATTATCTGAATGTTCCTAAATATTTCTATTCCTATCCGTCTTTTTAAAAGGATGCCACAGCCACATCACTTCACTGGTCGATATTGCAAACCCACTTGCAGTTTTCAGCTCTTGAATATTCTTAATTTTTAACAACGAATGCTGGAAAATTTGCCTGTAATCACGGGGCTTAATTATATCACTGGTGAACTGCATCCCTGACTCATGTCAGAATGTAACATAGCTCTCAAATTGAATACTGCAAACAGTATTCAATTGCATGTTGGAGGTGAGCAGAGAGGAGTTTAGAAAATAGGCTGTGGTGAACAAGAAATATAACAAAGGACAAAGAGGAGACAAGTATTTTGTGCAGCAGATGAACTGCCTGCAGACCATAGATTGGTGTTAAATCCTGAACTTTAGTGAGCGGGCGATGAGCTGGGTTCATCTAACACCAACAAACATGATATAGCTACAGGGTATTTCACCCTGGTTAAATACCAGATGAATTAAAGGCTGTTGCCAGCAGCTGTGATGAATGTCACTGGGATGCCGTCTGATTGCTCTCTGGGTCTTGTGAGTGAAGTATGTCGGCTCCTTCTTTGTTAAGGTCAGCATGTATTTCTAATGGTTCATCTGCAGGGCTTTGCTGAAGGCACCAGTGAGAAGACAGGTGCTGGAAAATGTCTCTTTCATGCAGCACAGACTGAAACAAGCAGGACTGAATAGTGTCAGGAGGAACTTTTGCATCAACATGTTTGCAGTGTGGAAACAAGACTCACAGATCAGGACATAAACTGACAGGCATTTGTGGGTGGGACAAACTTACTGCCCAAGAACAGGCTTTTTTATTTAACTTGCATAAACAAATAATTATCCTTGAGTTACCTGATTCTGAAATTCAGAGAGACTTGCACAACTTTTATATAAAGGTGTCATCTTTATGACATCTTCATCAAAGGGCCAGAGGGAAAAATGAAGGAGCTCAAGGCAAAGATGCACGAGTTGCATATCACAGCTCCAAAGGTCTCCATGCCACATGTTGATCTGAACCTGAATGGCACCAAAGTAAAGGGTGATGTGGACGTTTCCATTCCCATCATAGGAGCTGATTTGAAGGGTCTTGAACTAAAGTGAAAAAAAAAAAAGATAAAATTGCTGCACTTCAAATCCTGTGTTCAGTTTTGGTCCCCTCACTACAGCAAACACATTGAGGCACTAGAATGTGTTCAAAGAAGGGCAATGGAGCTGGTGAAGGGTCTGGAACACAAGTCTTATGAGGAGCATCTGAGGGAGCTGGGGTAGTTTAGCCTGGAGAAAAGGAGGCTCAGGGGGGATCTTATCACTCTCTATGTGAAAGGAGGTTTTAGCCAGGTGGGAATCAATCTCCTCCCCCAGGTACCAAGGGATAGGACAAGAGGAAATGTCCTCAAGTTGTGCCAGGGGAAGTTTAGATTGAATATTAGGAAAAATTTCTTTACTGAAAGAGTTGCCAAGCAGTGGAACAGGCTGCTCAGGGGAATGGTGCAGTCACAGTCCCTGGGGGTATTTAAAAGATGTGCAGATGTAGCACTTGGGGACCTGGTTTAGTGGTGGACTTGGCAGTGCTGGGTTGGTGGTTGTAGTTCATGACCTCAAAGGTCTTTTCCAACCTAAACCGTCCTGTGACTCTATGATTCTCCTTCTTTCCTACTGAAAAGCTGCCTACATAAAAGGAAGAAAACATTAACAGAAAAAAAATAGTGGTAGTGCTGTAACCTACTTAAGTTTGAACAAATTAAAGGGAGAAGGTTGGACGTGATTATCTAGGGGTCTTTTCCAGCATTAGCAATTCTATGATTCTGTGTTTTAAAAAAATCTCAAACTGAGAAAGGACCAATGTTTGCCTATTTTCTAGGCTTGCAAGGTCTTAAGTACTGGGTTTTGAGATAGTGATCCAGAGAAAGGATTCTGAGCTTTTTAAAGCTCTCTAGGTGATTACCTAAATTAACCTCAGTGTTCCTATTCCTTTGTTCTTCTTTTGTACAGAATAAAGGTTGGTTTTCACAGTAATGTGAAATTTCAGGTCACTCACTTTCCAACCCATTCTTAGCTCTTTCTCCTTCAGTCTGTCTCTACAGAATACTGGCTGAGGAATAATTCCTAAATTTTTGTTGTAGTCAACAGTTGTGTAATGAAATAGGCACCGTACTGCATCTGATTGTTTCTCAATGAATAAATACCTAGATGTGCTCCTCCGGTGGGAACTTTCATTCACTTTTTTACAAAATATTTTTTAAAGGACATTTGATCATTATTACCAACAAACCAAATTGCCTAGCTGTCCCAATGGCAGGAAAATGTGTTGCAATTAATTCCCACTCCTTGTTCACTAACAGTCTCTTGAGGTAAGAGGATAACTAAGACTTTGTCACCACCCAAGAGTAACCCTAGTCCTGGATGTCAATAACAGGTACAGATAAATACAGTCAAACTGGAGCTTCATTTGAGTGAGTGAGCTCACTCATACATGCCAACATCTATCATGAACAAAGTGATGGGAATCTGACCACATCCAGCACAGGGCTACTAGGCATGCTCTGTTGATTTGCTCGTTAAGGTGAAAACTTTTCTGGATTTACTTTGCTTTCCATGGATCAGCTTTGCTGCATGCATGCATGAACTCTGACACTCTCACACATGCTCTTCATGCTCAGATCACACTGTTCCACATGTGCCCTGAATCCCCAGTGTCTGAGACATGTTGAAAAGCCACAGATGCTTCTCTGCATGTATGCAGTGATCACTTGTCTGGCCAACTGGCAATTGATTACTGCCAAAAGTGGGCACTGACCTCTCTACAAGATGGTTAATGTTGCCATTTGGAATTAGAAACATCAGTGTAAGTCCCTTTATCTTCCTTTTGTCTTAGGTCTCTCTAATGTCCTTGTTAGGGCAGAATGGGTTTATTTGAAGGCTCTTGAGGTGGTAACAAATTTGAACTGAAATAATTAGGGTTAACTCTCACACACTTAGAAAACACCCACTCCACCACTTAAAATAATACACATAATTTCATTGATAGTTATAGGAGGACACACTCTTAGGGCTTGGTTTTACGAGACAGGAATGACTTTATACCAGATATTCTGAACAGAACCAACAGATCCTTGTTTACTTGATGTAAGCAAGTCTAATTCACTAAAATAGGAAAAAAATAGGTAAAAAAACCAAATAGTTTTCTATAGATACAGAGAATTAAATTGGCTCATGGGAAAGCCCAATGACAGCTACAGCTGGAATAATAAAAGGGGCATGGACCAAGAGAAGTAGTAAGAGAAGAGTAAGGGTAGTCTAGCTACTCTATCATGGCAGCCACTCTGTGGCTTCAGCATCATACTGAGAAGTACCACAATGAATATGTGGCAGGAGATGGCCAGTTCAAAACCAAATCGGCACATTTTGAAGTAATGACACAGAAGGTTATTGCAAAACCTGTCATTTTACCAAATATTTACTGAAAAAAAAAAGAAGAAACTCCAGTTACATTTTATGAGCTTAAGCAAATGAGAAAAATGTGTAAGAGAAGATATTCCACCCTGAGCAAATACACAACTGGGGAAACCTCATTTAGCACAAGCACTCTCTCCCACACAATGTCTCTTGCCACAGGTGTTCTCTTTATCTCTTTCTCTGTTCTTCTGTCCCACCACGAAATAAAGGTGAAAGCTTCATAGCCCTGCCACTTCATCATGGCTTGTGCTGCAGTAAAAACAGAACTCAAGGTAAAGACAGACAAGTCAATAAAAAATTGCTGTCATTAATTCTGCAAGACTCACATGTGACAAATGTCACCAGGGTTAATCAAAGCAAAGAATTTTTGCAATGGTGTGAAGGTAGATGTGTTCCCCAAACCAGGATTGGGCTCAAGAAGCCAGTTTCCACCTTCTCAACTCCAGTAAAACTTCCACCAAAACTCAATGAACAGATAGTGAACCATACATTTCAAGAGAAGATAAAGCGCATGCCACTTGACTTGATTTTGGGTGCTTCTCGTGCAGAACTCTTTCCATGACAATTTACAGTCCTGGTGAGATTTTTGCCCTGCTTCTACAGCCACAGGGACCAGACATGGGGCTGACAGTCACTGCAGCAACTGTCTTGATCCCCAGTCACACCAGTTCCTCCTTGCTCTAAGGCTGGGAATTACTGAATGCAACAGAAACTACCAAGTTGATTCCTTACTGATAGAGGTTGATAACAGTCAGTAGATTTGTGTGGGATTGATTCAGCACCTTTAAAAAGGGACTGTGGTGGAGTGAAAGAATAATGCCATGTTACAGGACTTGGCCTTTCATTTAATTCTCTCCATTAAACTGCTCATTTACACTTTGAAGGATATTGACCCTGAATGCTGAAAGAAAACTACTAAGTACACATTTTAGTTTATCTTCACAGCACATAATTGTTCTATTTCTTTTTGACAGATGTAGGATAGTACTGACTTAAATTGCTTTCCTTCATACCTCTCACCTTTTTCTCAATTTTCCCCTATTCTTTCTCATTTACTCTCTTACCAGAAAAGGTGGGCTGGCACACATACACTGAAATGAGACCCAGGAGAGCTGATGTACCAGCAAGGACTCCTATCTATCACCTACAAATGAAGATACAAACTCCAGCCAAAGAGTCAAATAGGTGTTTGGGTCAATAGTGTCTTAAATCACTGTAAATAAATCTATCAGAGCCCACCTCTCAAAAGGTCTCAAACTTTTCCCATATCCCCTCCTTTCTTAACAGCTTCATTGCCTTCGAGTTATGTTACTTTCAGTATTTGTTTCTTAGTAAAGGTCATCACTAACAGAAAATGCAACCAATTTTTACTTTAAACATTTGCCTGGTAATGATAGGCAAATCCCTTCAGTAGTTTCAGTGAGTTTGGAAACATCTGATTTCTTTTTCAGTATGCAACTTGTGTTTTTCCAGTCGTCTCTGATAGCACACTGAAAACCACAGCATTGCGAAGGTTCATGATTTCAGAAACGATCTCTGATTTTTGGTGACTAAATTTTTGTATGCCCAGATGTGGAAATGGAGACTAGTTTCTCAAAACTGCTCGTGCAATGTAGCTCTGAGAAGAACCATGAGCTATATAAATCCTGTTGTTTGCCATGTCCCATTTTCAGTCCAGACATCCACCCAGAATTAAGCCCTCAGCCTACACGTATGTAACAAGCATGTTATTAATACACATGCTTAAGAACAGGGCTTATTGGATCAGGAGCAGCATTCATTGCTTTGCAGAATCAAACTCACACTGTGCCAAGCTAAGCACACACACATATTTTGCACTATAGTGTGCTCTCAAAGCAGCATTGTTTAGTGTCTACTTTTTCTATGACTAAGCTGAGGGGACATTCTAACTATGAGTTACACAAACAAAAGGACATCTCATGAGGCTAACTATGGCGTACTAGCAAGTACCTGAAATGATTTGGAAAGAGGGTACATGGGGGCTGTGACGTACCAGGGACTTCTTATAAAATGATCCAACATAAGAAATTCCAGGCTTGTCTTCCTCCTGTTAGTTCTATTTTTACAAAAATATTCTTGCATTAAAATACTGCAGTGAAAAACTCACAACTAATTCCCATCATGCTAGCTTTTAATTTACCTTTATTCCTTTGCTTTCAATGTGCAAAAAAGATGAAAAAGAATTAATGAAGGAAAAAAAAAAGGAAAGGAGAGAAACAATGAACTCCCATTCTACGCAAATTTCTGCAGGTACCAAAGCTTTGACACCACAGTGGAATCTAAAGTTGAAACATATCAAAAACTCCTGAGTAAGCAACAGAGATTTTTGTTTTCATATGAAATGACTCACTGGACTCTTAGGAATCAAATGGTGGAAGATCAAGCTTTTCTGAATCAGGAACCTACAGGAGTTATTTTGCCACTTATTACATCATGCCGTGCCAAAGACAGAAGCTAAAGCAGAAACATGAAAGAGTAAAGCAAAAACACTGGCACTGCAAAGCAGCACAGTGCTGATGCAAGAGGCTGGAAAACCAAAATATATTTGAACTGGTAAAAGCAAAGAGAGGAAAATTTCTTTCTGACTTATCTCACATAATAATGACTTCACTGTCTGATGGCTGTCTCTTCCTAAAAACAGTCTGCAGAAATGGGGTTGGATGAGAGAGACAGGAAAAAAAGAGTGAAAATACAAAAGATACAGGATTGGATTTTGCACTGTATCCATTTTTGGTTTGATTTCATCCCACTGAAGCTCTTATAAAACCCCCATTAATTCAGCAGAGCAAAGCTGCAACAGGACTGTGTCCTTCCAAAAATTTGATTCTTAAAAGAAATCCAAATTAGAGACTGCCAGGGTAGTAGGAGTCCCCAGTCAAAGAGCAAGGAAAAACAGACTCTTTCTTACTGCCAGTGTGGAACTTTTATTTTCTTACTTCTGAAGAGGAATTAGCTCTCTGAAGTAGGTAATGGCAGTGAATCAGCACATTTACTAGGCAAAGCAAAAAAGAGGATCTTTGCCTTTGCTGTCTGACTCTCTAAATTTTTGAGACAATGACTGCAGTTTGTTGTTTGTGTAGAGAAAGTGTGGCCAGGAAGAAAAAGACTTCCTCTCCTGAAAACACGTGTTCTGAGAAGCTCTGATAAATTGAATATGCATAGCACAGAAGAGGCACTTGCAAAGTGTTAACTAAATCACCCAACAAGTAACAAGAGAGGTGGGAAGAGGAAGAACGGAAGAATACAAGACAGACAGACTATAGGATAAATTAAAGCATACACAGAATGCCATAATGAATATGTACAATAATATTTAAGCTATTTGGGTTTTCTTTTCCCACTAGAAGAATGTATTTCTTTCACAGTTTCCAAAGGCAGCAGTGATTTTGATTAACCTTTCCACCTTTCCAGCAGCTCAGTTGATTGAAATGAGAAAGTGCTCCGTATTAGTCTTACAATTAGTTTCTCTTTTAATATGAGATAATCTCATTTCAAATCCAAAAGTTTTAAATCTCCCACTTATTCAAATTTGTGTGTATTCAGAATTTATTCCTTAGCAGTATCTCATTCTGATTATCTTACATCCATGCAGAAGTCATTCTAGAATGGCAAGCTTTTCACTTAAATAAGGATTCAACTTGCTGAACTACCCAAATATGTTTCCTCTGACAGCTGCATTTGGTGCCCAAGACCTATGAAAAAGCAGGAACTTCCCTAACGTAGCCTAGGTTTTGTGACTGATAAGACTGAATGCTGAAATAAGCTTTAAGAGGAACTGCAAGATTGCTGGAAATATGGGCAAATCTCATGTCTGAGATGCTCTAATAGCTTGCCATCACTTGAAAGAAAAGATCTGCTTCCCCCTTTCTCTACTACTAACAATACATCCCAACACTATGTCACCTCTTCCAGCCTTACACTCTCATGCTGTGGCAGGAGCTCTGAAGCTAATTAGATTTACAAATTCAGCACTAAACTATTCATACTTTTGCTGCATAATGATCTGTTGGTTCAGCGAGTTCAGCTGGTGCACTACGGGATCAGGAGATCACCAAAGGTGGTGCAGAGTGGAAAGTATGCCAATAGGGTAGCTTCAGTGGTATCATATATCTTAAAAATAAGGTGTCTTTTTTAGGCTCTTGCTATCTTTAATACATATTTTTGCTATCTTTAATTGTTAAGAGAGGACTCAGCCCCAGACCTGTTTTTCCTTTATCCAATGTACTCAACACCTTCATCTCCCTCTAGTCTCAGTGGGAGCAGAGGGAAGTCAGTGCTGGCAAGGACTCTGAGATTGCATGCATAGGATGTCTGTACTGACAGTAAACAGGGAAGCCACTGACAAAGTACACTGCTTGGTGCCTTCTAAGCCCATCTACGTGCTATTTGTCCCACACTTTTATATGTCTCATGTTTGCTTGTTGTTTAAAAAAATAATACCCGTGGTCATCTCAAGCGTGGATATGGCTGGGTTTTGTTGGTAACATGTTTGCACTTTGTTGGAGGAATCTCTGCCCAACTGAGGCTTTTTGTTGACTTCTCTTATACACAGCAGGTAGGCTAAAATCTTCGCACATATCACCTATATTTAGCACCAAATTGACATGGAGGACTACATGACAGCAGGACAGCACTAGAAACTTCTGCTGGTAAAGCAAGGTGTAGCGGAGAGTTGGTTAGAGGTGTGATTTTAGTGCAGCATCGCTAACGTCAGCAGGAGTGCTAGCACGAACACAGTTAAAAAACTACTTCTGTAAAAGCTTATGTCATTCAGGGAACTAATACAAAATGTAGCAAAAGGTGTTTTGCTGATAGAAGTTGGGGTGAACATCAGTAGTGATCTCTACCCAGTGAGTGCACAGCTGTGATCACATTGTATCACAGAGGTGCATGTCTTGGATGGGTTCATACCGCAGAGGAAAGGACAGGAGAGACAAAGCATTGTTAGTCCTGCTGGCAAAGCTACTCCTGGTCAAAGCTATATCTTCCAGGGGGGAAGGCAACAGTAGGACTACACCAGAATCAGGTTTATGCAGGAAATTGGGCCTCGGTTTTGATATCTTGCCATTACCAGAACTCCACAGAGCTGAGGTAGTGGAGCACTTGTGAAAGTTGAAACTGGAATATTTTGTGACAAGTTTTAGACACCTATGTTTGATATATATATATGTTCTGAATAGCTGGATTCCCAAGTTTATCCACACAGAGATAGTCTGAGATACTTAAAGTATCTTCATGACATCTCAGGAAATAAATAAGATGAATAGGTTGGAGGCTGAACCCTACTCTGTGTGCGTGTATGTGTATGTGAGAGAGAGAGAGGGAGGAAGGGAAGGAGAGAGGGAGAGAGGGAAAGGAGGAGAGAGATCCTTTTCCTCGTAAGTGTGAAGGAAAGCTACCAACATACCACTTCACATAAATATCACGTTAAGCCCTACTGCTGTCAGGACTAATTGAAATTTACAGGATTGGTACTTGCAGTATTAACCCAGGAACTGTCAAGCTTCATTATTTCCAGTGGTGTCTGACAGTCTTGTCTTAACATTATGAAGTGTCAGTCTCTTTTCCCTTGATGACAGAGAAATAACATCTGCATTTCTCCGCCCAATAAGGCTAAAAGGGTATGAAAACTACTGTTGTGGTCAGTATTTCAGTGTTTTCAGGATCACAATGGTCCAGTCATTTCTGTTGTCACAAATGCAAAGGGAAATAAAAGCAACTCTGTTTACTTTATGTCTTTATCTTTCCCCTTTGAGCCAAATGAATACTACAATTTCCCCTTAGCAGAAACAGTGCTACAGTTAACACTTTTGATTAAAACAGTATCTAGAAAAGTCCTTTCTTCCTTTGTTTACAGCTGACTGAAAGGACTGAGGGTAGCAAAAGACAGACAGAGAAAAGCAGCGTTTTGTGTTCAGAGAGCTAAAAGCTGGGGCATGAAGTAGAGGCTGTATCCAAAACAAGCCCCCTTTATTGTATCAGGTTATGAAGTGCTGTCCACAGGGATGAATTTAGTGTCTTTAAAAAAAGAATAAACCCCCTGTTTTAACATGAGTTGAAGCCTAGTACAAAGTTCCCCAGACAGATCTTTAACCATATTCTATTAAAGGAACTACTGGCATCAGTGATAACCCTGCCTTGCTGAGATGTTTACAGGGACAGATGTTCCATGGTAAAAAAAAGAGTGAATATATATATCTATATAAAAACAAAACCAAAAACTTGTACACACAAACCCCCAAACAAACAAAACCAAACAAACACAAACCACCAAAATAACCCCAAACAAACAAAAAAAACCCCAAACAAACAAAAAAACCCCCCAAAACAACTCCACCAAAAAATCCCTAGGCCTGAAATTCAAGAACTTGCAGACTAACTTTCTGACATTTCACTTAAAATTACACTGTCAGGCAGCAGCTCCAGATGGACTGAGAAGGGCCTCTGGGGCCAATACGGATGGACAAATCCATCTTCCCCAGAAAGAAATAATTGGAGGTAGCATTATATGTGCAACTACCTTTAAAACAGTTACCACAAAATCTCGCTGCAGGAGTCAAGAAAATTTATCTCAAATGAAAGAAGTAGCAGTTGTATTTTCTCAGTTTAAATCCAAGTGATAAGATTTTGCTTCTAAAAGCCCATGCACAGATACGACCCACAGGACAGCCTTTTGAAAAAAACAAGATTCCACTTCTCACCAGTGTTGCATGCAACATAGAAAGGCAGAGAATGCAGCAATATACGTAGTAACAGTGCAAACCAGTTAAGCCAAAACAAAGTCAAATGTACCAGATCTGAACAAATTCCTCTCTCCAGACTGAGCCCAGCAGTTTCATCACAGAATGTTTCCATCTCTCATCTTCCCTCCTGCAGTTGCTTGTCTCGGCTCCCTTTTACCCTGATCTCAAACTGCAGTTGAGTGTGTGAACCTAAAAACAGTGGAAGACTTCGATTTAGCCTAACCGAGTCGGAGTTGGTTCCAGCAAGTCATGCTTATCTGTAACTGGGCCATGACATGACACTCACAAGAGAAGAGGGAACCAAAAGACTTGGGCCTGCTGTGCTGTTTTACATGATAACTGTTGCAGAATGAACATCACCTTCTGCAGATTTATGAAGCATGTAGAAAACATTAAAACCCAGTGGATCATTTTACCACCGCTCCATCAGATTACCTGAGATAATTGCTAGCTGTGAGCTATTAGTTTTTATTGTTACTATGTTCAGTGCTCCCAAGCTTAATTAAGGTATTAATTTGAACGTACATAGGCTAGCATCTATTCTCACATTCAATAGATAAGTGGCTAAAAGAATTAAAATCACTTATGTGATCATAAGTACAACAGACCTCATGTCTCTTTTCATAGTCATTCAGAACTGGCATGTTTTGAAATACTCAGAAAACTTTCTGAACAAAAACTGGATAGAGGTTCAATGAGGACAAAAGATCATAAGTAGTTTGATGAAGCTAGGAGGAAAAACATATTTCTCGGTCCTCTTCCATCTCAGTTTTTCAGCTCAAATAAAAGCACAAAAGCAAAGGTCAATGATTATCATTCTAGCTCCTGTTGACATAAACTCTCTATAACTCCAAGAGTAATTGATAAAATTCTAAGTAAAGTCTGTGATTAGAATCACAGAAACAAGCGTAAGACACTCGCCCAAGCCACATATCCTCCTTACCAGCAGAAAGATATCTATTTGACATTCAGGTCCTTGCTACTGGAGAAACCAGGAAAAGATAGAATAAAAGTGGAAGTCTATTTAAAAAATGCACATTATGGTAAAGTTCCACTCTACAAAGACAAGTTGAACATTCATTTACATTGGAAGATATTAAAAGTTAAAAAAAATGGAGCAATTTTTTTTCCACACAGGTTTTGGCTGGACTGTGGAACTGTCACAGGAAGCCAACAAAGCAAGACCACAAGAAGATGCAATAGTGGATGGGACTTTATTATACTGATATCAAGAGAATCCATGTATATCATAACCAGTTATAAACCTCATTCACCAGAACTTAATTATTAGAGGATAAGATACACCTTAGTGTCATTCACTGTCAGATACTGTATGTTGTGATCTAACTGTAGGTCTGATCTAGTAAAGCAATTTCTGTATTTTTTACTTGGCTGAAAAACTCAAGCTCATTCACACATTTTCTCATATGTGTATCCTTTTGATAATCATAAAGCAATTTACAGCATTTGAAAACCATCCGTAAGTGAGGCTTTACTGGCACATACCTAATCCCACCTTTGGCATCTGTTGCAAATATTTTTCAGGAGATGAACAATTAATGGTATAATTACAGCTTTCATGTTGGCTAATAGCTTTAATTCTGGGCAGACATTTGTATTGTAGATTTAGCAGTATTTAGCCTTGAAACAGATTGAAGCGTTATAAGCATTAGCTAGTAATTAATAGCTGTTTTGTTCATTGTAATGTTTAATAAACAACAACAACAAAGCAAAAAACATGATCAAACAGCATTTCCTGAGTATCTTTCAGTAGCTCTGCAATGCTTACCTATCATATTTCTCTCCTATTTATATAAATTATATGAATGCATATACCATGGTATATGCTTATATATCAGGAAGCTATAGAAAAAAACCCCATATGTTTAGGCTGCCAAATTCACTTGTGAAAAGCAAGAAGTCCAGGCAGAGGATGAAGACTATTTTCACTTGGAACAACAGAACAATTGATTTGGAAAACAGAGCTTAATGTGTGAGCTGGCAGCTATCCAAGTATCCCAGAAAGATGTTCATTTTCTTTGCTCAGATGCTTCCCCATCTCTTCCTGAACTCCTGGTTTATTGTGACAGTCAAAAGCCTCACAATCTAACCTCTCACCAGTTCTGGTGATTTGTTAGGAGACAATTTTCAGCTTAAGGTACACAAATAAGGGGATGTGGTTTTGATTCCACAAAACATAATTCTTAATTGTATGGATAAATTGTCTGTAAGATAAATGTTCAGGGACTATGTTTTTTTTGTGTACTTCCTTTCAGCTATCGTTCTCCATTTTGCTTTCACCTCTTTCTTTTTTTGCCTCACTCAAATGCCCACACTCCAATGCGTCACTGTTCTCTGACAGGGTCTGAATTTAAGACAAATTGGTAAGAATTTAAGACAAACACTGTTGATAGTTTTCCTTAGCAGTGAATCTGATGGATTTCCTAATGGCTATTCCTATGATTTAGACTTTTTAAAATTTGTCTATTACTGACATTTTGAAATATTGCTGTTTGTTATACACAAACTCATCCATTATCTGTTCGCACATCAATATCCAATACCACACTGATTTTTGTCCTCTCCTGAAAACCATGCATTAAGCTGAAAAAATTAACAGACATCTTCATTCTTGTGCAGTGAAGCTCACAGGAAATCAGTTGCCAATAAAAGTAGAAAAAATAACTGCTTAAAAGTGTTAAAGATGCTAATTGAGTTCCATTTAACTTGGCCTGGCTGGAAGCCAGCATATCTAGTAAGGGAGCAAAGATCTATGCACTACTTATATACTGCCTATGCTTATCCTAACGACAAAAGGTGGTTTGGAAGAGGATCAATAGCAATGTGTGCTAAGTAATTTTTTTCTCCTATTATATCACTTTGCCTAATGCATTATTGTCTTATGATTAAATAATTATTATATTCAATGACCATGATTTAAAAGGGAAGAATGGGTAGAAAATGATGCACGGGATAGGCAAGAATTTGTTGTAGCTGTGGAACTTCTCTAAGTACTGTTTTCAGTTACACACCTAAAAAAGACAGAGCAAAGTTAAGGAAATATGGAGAACAGCAAATAAAATAATTAAGTAGAGGGAGCTACTCCTTTGTGTGAGGCTAAACAGGATGGAATTCCTCAAGTTAAACAGCAGATGGATGAGGACTAGAGGACAGGTTTAGAAACTTATGATGGCAATAGACAAGGTGAGTGGTTATTCAACAAGTCCCAAACTTTTTGAACAAGGGAGAAAACAAACAGGAGACCCACCTAGAAATTATTTTTTAAGTAGTTTGGTTTTAAACAACAGGAATGAATCTCTGGACTCTATTGCCACAGGCAATTATATACAGAAGATATCAAGAAGTTCGAAGAGGTCTAGAGAATTCACGGACAACAAATCCATGAGCAGACACTGAAATAAATAGGCAGGGATGCATTCCCTAACATCTTTAATGAAGCAGTTGTGGATGCTGGGGAAGTTCTGAGGAAATGACTGCAGAGAGTAGCCAGTATAGCATGGTGTTCCCAAATTGCAACTGCTACTGTCACTATGGGGGAGAATACATTGGATAGGAAAAGGAGATCAAAAATCGCCCTTTTGGCTTAGACCACCTTTCCCACCATCCTCTATGCTCAACCTGTGTCCTAATTTCTATATGCTTGTAACATTCCCAGCACACCAGGGACCTCTCTGTGCCAAACGCTCATGGAATCAAAATAAACTTTAGGAAGGTACACACAAGTCTACAGAAACTACACAACATGCTTGCTGAAGGCATAATGCACTTCCTAATTATTTGACAACATAATTTGTTCCAATTTTCTCCCCTCTTTTAAAATACAACAACTTTGCATCTAGAACTTTCTGTAATGTATGTATTCTACCAATGAGGCATGTTGAGTTAGTTGTGATTAGAGGTGATAATGCCCTATAACCCTCAGGTTAAACTTAAAAAGGTAAAGCAAATACATCCCAACAGAACACCAGTGTCCGTTTAATAACTTCCTTTTATTTTTCTCTGCTGGAAGTCAATACTTTGCTATGGTAAATCACGTATTTTATCCTCAAACCATAATAACATACAGATCCAAGGAAAGAAAATTGCCCTCTATATAAAAATGTAAAATTAGCAGCACGTGTCTGTACTATGATAATCAGAAATACTTAAAGTTGACCTCAAAGCAAAAATAATTGGGTTTCTGCCCTTTTGTGTCTCTTAATTATCTCTGGAGGGGATACAAAAAGTTGTCTTTTGTTTGTTTTCTGCATTAGAAATGCAGATGTTTTCTGTCTTGGAAGACTTGAGATCTAAGACTTCACAAGAGTCATAAACCTGGAAGCAACTTGCATAAAAGTGAAGGATTCTTATGTTTCTTTGGCCTTGAATTTCACATGAAAACAAATGTGCAGAGCACTAGAATAAATGGTCATGGGAAAAAGCAGTATGCATGCTTATCACTATACACAAGGTAGATAAATGGTTTTTATACATTTATTCTCAGGTAAGCCATGGGCTTGACACTCATTTACGCACTCTACAGAGCCCATACAGTTTTTCCAAATTATTTTGGTAGACCTTACTCCTTCATCTATTCTTCTAAAAATGCAAGTTTATTTATTGGCCCATGTCACCAGATGATGGCATGTGCCCTTAAAAGGCTTGCTGCTTGGTATACATTCATGAGCACGTTTTTCTAATGAACATGTAGCATTCCTCAAGGAAAAGAGGAAGCTAATAGAAAACCATCTCACCCTGTAGTTGTGCTACAGATCATTACATGTTAAAAAAAAAAGGTGTGTTTTCTGAAAGAATTTACAATTAATCTAGTTATGAATGCATATCACCTATCTGGTTTTTTGTCTTTCTAACATATTCTTCAGTAGATATTATTATTCTTGTGGTTTTGATTGGTTGTTAGCTAGAAATTTTCATTATTTTCTACGTTTTCAAATAGAAAAAATAAAAGCTGTTTTCTATTATTTTCAATTATCTTACAAATGATTACAACACGGCCTCTAGATTCTTACACCAGGACACATAACGCTACCTTAATGCTATTCTTTCATCAGTGACCGTTTCTTGATAAAGACATGTGGTCTGTAACAATGTCTACTGAGAAACCTGAACCTAGACTTACCAAATAAAATAATAGCCAGTATTCACAAACTAGCTAACTTCTGCAGATAGTCTTTCCTAGGTAATAGCAAGATCGTTTCTTCTCATCCCAAAAACAAGAGAAGAGTTAGATCTTTAACCACTAAAGTTTAACCATGAGTAGCACCTTTTAAAACGCCCAAAATTTAAAAAAGAACTGAGAAGTGCAGGTATGCTGCTGTAGTACAATTTGAATTTTTAAAAAATTTTGTTTCTCTCCCACCCTACTTAAGTGTCATTTTTCTGTTCCTATTTTAACCTCCAATGAAATATCAGATTACACAAAGACCAGTAACACCTCTATGCCGAATCCTTCTCCAGCAGGGGATTGTTAAAACATTCCCTGAAACATCTACTGACGTGATGTTCCCTGACTGTCCAAACGTAACACCATGCCGGCACTGCATCCTCGTGCTAGTGGAAGCTCCCACCGACCTCTACCAGAACAATACCTTGGTCCTACCAGGCAGGAGGCTCCTGGTGACCGTTGAGTGCACTCTGATTTTACAGACTGTCATATGGTGAGATAGTGGTGGGTTTCAATGCCGCCACCTATTCAGTCAGCGCAGATGAACTAGAATCACCATTTCAGTTATATCATAGCTCGGGGCGAGAACATGTCACCCTCTTTATTTCCAGCTCGGAACAAGCTGCTTAGGCAGATGCTAACTGTGGTCCTCCCTGCCATGTTCTGTAGAGTGGCCTTTGTCTGGGTTAATTGAGCCCCCACTCCATTTAATAGCCTGTTGAAATCTTATTGAAACAGAGCTAGTGCCGCAGGTTAAATACATTGCAGTGCTCTTGTTAATCCCCTCATTAACGGAGCTGTAAAGCTTGTTGAGAGCTGTGAGTTTGCATATATTATCAGAGAGCTCTTCACTCAAGTGCTATCAATAAAATGACAAAGCCAGTTTGCAAATAGTGAAATCAACAGTGACACAAAGCTAGATACCTTAAAAAAATAAACAAGTTAATAACTGATAAATCTAATTTTCACACTTGGGGAATAAAAAAAACAGGTTGAAGAATCTCTTTTTTTATTGGATGAACTTAAAACATGAATTATACAGACTCAATTACTTTCCTTGAGCAGAGAGAACAAGCAAAAAAACCACCACTTCAAGAGTGGCTTCTGGCTGAGATTTGGCTGTGACTGTTTAGAAGTAACTTAATGAGCCATGCATAGACTAGCTGCACTTAGCAAACCCAAAGAAAACAAATGAATTCATAATACAAGAAGTGAACTTAGATATAAAATACAATAGAACATATTGAGAAAGACTCCATACACTCTCCAAAGGAAAAGAAAGTGGAGTAGGCCCTGGAAAAAAGAAGTTAAGAGCAACATTTAGCAGATCAAGGCTCTCTCACACTTTCCAGGAGGGGGAGCAGGAGAAGGACCTCCCCCAGCGCATGCACAGAGAGATATGTCTGACTGTCAAACAGCAAAGAAAAAGGATTGCATGGATGATATTCACTAGGACACAAGAGAAGAACTGAGTAGGGGAGGCAGCCACTAAAAGCAAGGTGAGAGCACAGCCAAGCTACCTGGTGCTGATGCTGTTGCTGATCTGAAACAACAATCTTCCTTCTATTAAGGAAGACAGAACTACCTGAAAATATACTTTTTGTATATTTATCTTTACCTTTTATCTACATTGTAGGTATGATCCTTGGCAGATCAGAATGCCATAGAGAAGCATGTAAGTAAAAGTAATGACTAACACCATCAAAACTCAACTGTTGTAGCTACAGTGTTGATTTAGTGCTGTTAAACTTTCCCCTCTCTGTCTCTGACCAGTGAATGCATATGTTTTAAAAAAGCCCACTGGGCTCATTTTAGAAGCATGATAGCAACAGCCCAGGCCTTTATAGACACTTTGAGAAATTTGCTAAAATGTAATACGAATGCCTCTGGTTGCACCTGATTTTCCACTTCTTGCTCTGAGTTGCTGGCCTATAAGAAAACCTGATTCACATTCTTTTCTTAACAGCTCCACCTACATAAACAGCTATAATTCTTACCAAGGTCTTCTTCAAAACTCTGGAATAAAGCATAGGCAAAATTTGCTCATCCTGCTAAAAGTCTACTCCCTCCATGCACACCAGTGACTGGACTGGATGATGACTTTAGTATAAGCTACTCTTCATGACATAGTGAGAACTGTTTTCTTGAACACTTTCAAAACTCAGTCCTGAATTTTTTCTTTTGAGAATGAATATTTTGCTCTTCCTAAACACCTCTTTTAAGTTAAATGAGGAACTATACGCTACCATTTTTTCCTACCTTTTTTTTTAAGCAGCCAGAAAGTGGGTTTTTGGGTTTATTTGGTTTTTTCTTTACTCTTTCTTTACCTATCCCTATAAACTGTGTCCAGCTTGATGTAGATACAGAATATTTCTTTTCCAAATCATCAGGATCCTATTTTTGCACAAAAAAAAGTTCTGAGAAAAATTGGACATGAGCTGACAATGTGCACTTACAGCGCAGAAAGCCAATTGCATCCTAAGCTCCATCAGAAGGTGGCAAACAGGTCTAGGGAGGTGATTCTCCTGCTCTACTCTGCTCTAATGAGACTTTACCTGCATCCATCTCCAGGGTCCTCAGCACTGGAGCAGCATTGACCTTCTGGAGAGGGTCCAGAGAAGGGCCATGGAAGTGCTCAGATGGCTGTGCAGAAAGGCTGAAAGAGCTGAGTTTGCCCTATCTGAAGAGAGGGCTCTGGGAAGACCTTATTGTGGTCTTTCAGTATATAAAGGGGGCTTATAAGAAAGGTGGACAGAGAATTTTTACCAAGGCATGTAGTGATATGACAAGGGGCAACAGTTTAAAGAGGTTAGATTTAGATTGGACATAAGGAAGAAATATTTTCTGAGAGTGTGGTGAGATGCTGGAGCAGGCCAACCATAGAAGCTGTGGATGCTCCATGCTTGCAAATGTTCAAGGTCAGGTTGAATAGACCTTTAAAGAATTGAATCTAGTGAAAGATGTCCCTGCCCCTGGCAGGGCTTTGGATTAGATGATCTTTAAAGGTTTCTTCCAACTCAACCATTCTATGATTCTAGAGAAAGAGTATAAAATTGGAAAGTGTTCGTCTTCTTGTTTTATCTAAGAACTTGATTTTTTCCTTCTTTGGTAAAATTTAGACTTTAGTGATAGTAGTAACAGAAATGGTATTTTTGTCCAGTGCAATTGGCTTTTTTTAAAGTTTAATTGCTGTCATCATGGTTTTTTTTCACCACATCTCAAAATTTAGTCAACCTGAAGCAATTATGACAATTATGCAAGCAATTATGGCTTGAAAGCAATAATAGACAACATAAATACCTTGTTATGTTGCCAAGGTCTCATAAGCCAGTTTTTAATATCAAATATATAAGGCATTTGCACTCCTTTTTTTTACCTGAGTTAGAAGCTGTGGTGGAAGAAGAAGTAGTGGCCATGGTCAGGAAGCTCAACACAGTGCTTGAGAGTTAGCAGGTCTGCAAGTGTATCTTGCAACAAATGATGTTAGGTTTTGTGAGTCTATACGTTGTTTAGCATCAAGGGTGTTATATTTAACATCCAAACCACAATGACTGTTTCTTACTGGTTGAATCACTATTCACCCAACTGCAGGTAGTGCTAATAACAGCTTCAGGTTCAGCTGTCTTAATCCAAGGTCTTACTGCTTGCCTTGCCGTACTGGAGACTTACTGTCACTTACATGGAGATGCCTTTACTAAGATTAAGCAGCATAAAATGTATGTATGGCCATAAAAACTCATAGATAGCAGACTGCTATTGCAAACTACATTAGTCACTCAGTCATTTCTGTGAGTCTGCAGACAAGAGGATTGCTTTAGTGCATGCACAGAATACTCACAGTAACTCTCAGGATTTCTGCAGCATTTTCCACAGCAAAGGGCATTCCTCTTTTCTGCAAGTCAGCCTGGCAAACTGGTTTTTTGCTAGACCTAGAAGAATACATTTTGGAAATTTCCTTCATATATTTTTTATTATTTATATAAATGAAAACTTTCATATAGCTTTCTCTCAGTTCTGTAGACTGTCTGTAAAATTAAAAAAAGAAAAAAAAAGAAGTGATAACTTAAGTGGAGAAAAGGATCCTTCACTACCTGGCACAGTGGATGGAAGTTGCCTGTTTCCATTCCAATTTATACAACTGCTGCCAGAAGAAGGAACTCCCTTCCTTTCCGTTAAAAGTATACTGTTTAATAGTATTTCTGGTATTAAATAAAGCCTTTGGGTAGCAGCAAGTGACTCCCAGAACACTCACCAGAACTTGCATTTCTTGATCAAAATGGTGAATGTAAGACAACTATTTTTAGTGGAATTTCCTCTTATTTATCCTCCTATTTGCCTCTCAAAATATATTCCACCAGAAACATTTTTCACTGTCTCTTTCACATATTGAGCTTGTAAGCAGGCAGTGGCTGAATAAATATTCTACCGCTAGCAAGGGTCCAATGAATAACTGTCCATCTGTACAAAGCTTGCTTTGCTCCCCATGGATCTAAAATGGCACCTGTTAAACAACACACAGATGGGTTTTATGTTTGCCAGTTGATCTAAATAGGGATAGTCGTCTTATTGACGGTGATCCTTGGCTGGCCATAATGCTCAAAAGAACAAGGAAAATTTTGGCATAGGAACATTATTATTTTAGTTTAAAAAATATTTATTTATCCAGATTTGGGTAAAATGGCTTTTTATTTAATTTCTCCTTACTATTAGGCAAAACAAATTGGGCTTTTATCTGAAGAGGTGAATACCTAGCATTAATCAATAACTCGGGTTGTGAGTATTTCAGAAAAATCTCTTCAAACAGCAGCTTCCCTCTGAGGCTACAATAAGCAAAGAACATTGTCTGTTTGACTTTATCTAACCTACAATGCCTTTCCAGTCTAGAGAAGCCCATGTGATATGATACCCCTTCAGCGTTGTGTTCTACCGTCATACACCAATGCTTTATTGTTCAGTCTACTCACTCATCCAGTTAACATCCAGCCTTCCACTGTACACCGTTTCCATAATCTTACAACACACAAACACTGTCCTCTCTACTCTGTACTATGCTTTAGCTAAGCAACAGGGATTTGAAGGCCGTGGTAACATGTTCCCTTTTTTCTTTCAGTCAGTCAAGAGGAGCATTTACTGGGAAGAACTTGATTGACAGAAGAATAAGTTATTTCTTTATTCCACAGATTTTTAGTGTAAACCTATCTGTATCTTTATTGAATTTCTTGCGTAGCTTGCTGGGAGTAAATTTTCACAGTAATGATGCAGGACATCAGTTTCACATGGTATCCCTGCTTCACAGTATCAACCCTCCTCTCTCCCCACCAAAATGACCAGTACACAACAACATCCTTGCTTACAGGCAGGGAAGTTGCCTTCCAGAGTTGAATTAAGCATTGGAAATAAATTGAATATAAATTGAATTGGAAGTAAACTGGAAATAATCTTTGCAACAAATGAGAATTTTTGGAAAGTGGTTTTGTTTGTTTGTTTGTTTTGAGATTGTTGTCGCTAAAAATCTTTTTATTTCTACATACAGCTGAAGAAAGAGACTTGTTTAGAGCACATTCAAACATATAATCAAGAGAATTAGGATTACCCTTCTCTGTAGCCTGAAGTTTCATTTGTGGATGAGCAGTTCTCCTTCATAGGAGAAGTTTTTGGCCATTTTTGAAGATCTCATGGTCAGAAGAGTGCTCCATATTATTTTTGTGTGTTCTTCAGGAACACTACCAAAACTAAGGCCATGTAATAATGAGTTTCAAACAGTTAATTTTGCACATTAGAAAAAGCAGAATTTCCAGCTTGTACAGAATTTAGATCTACCATGCATTAAGAAAGAAAAGAAAGAAAGAAAGAAAGAAAGAAAGAAAGAAAGAAAGAAAGAAAGAAAGAAAGAAAGAAAGAAGGAAAGAAAGAAAGAAAGAAAGAAAGAAAGAAAGAAAGAAAGAAAGAAAGAAAGAAAGAAAGAAAGAAAGAAAGAGAAAGAAAGAAAGAAGAAAGAAAGAAATGAAGAAAGAAAGAAAGAAAGAAAGAAAGAAAGAGAAAGAAAGAAAGAAGAAAGAAAGAAATGAAGAAAGAAAGAAAGAAAGAAAGAGGCAAACAGCAATATTTATGTTCAAATGAACTTGAAAACACCATTGGGAAATTAAAGTTATTTCAGCACCTTTGCCCCTGCAGAGGGAAAATAACTCAGTGAACTTTTCAGAACATTGGAACACCAGTCTCTCTGCTTAGCTCTTTCCCTCAAGGAAAAAATGTTCTAATGACATTGACTGTGTGTAGACTGCAGTTTTTAAGAAAGCCTTAAGACTGATTTAAACAGTTACTTCCCTCTACTTGGGTGTTGAATACCCCATGGGCACTTTGAAGTTCCCATGCATGATGATGGATGAATTTGGCTAGACAGTCCTCTGGATTCACTGTTTTCCTTCCAAAAGCATTTGAATTATCTCTGACAACTCATCTGAGAAATCAGCTACTGCCTCCTATGTGATATGAAAATTGTTCTAAAAATCTGATTTTCTTTTTAAGTCTTTTCCCTCAAAATCTTAAAGAAGGAAATCCATGAGCTAGGTTTGGAAATCCACAAGTTAGGTTTTCTGGCATAAACTCTTCAAGATCATTCAGAAATGGAGAGGCGAAGCTCACAAGGACTGTCATCCACTAACGCCGTACACTTAGGCCAAAGATGAGTCACCTACTAATATACTGAGCACTTAGACCAAGAATCCCTTCTTAGGTATCTCTCTGTAAAATCAGAAAAGAGATTTATTTGACTAAATATTGAAAAAAGAACAGCTAGAAAAAACATGAAGGAAAGTGAATTAATGAAGTACCAGGTCTTCACTTTTGATATGCTAGTTGTTGGTTCTGTAAGGAAATAAGTGTTGACCACTTGTACAGTAGGAGCTCACTGCAAATAATTTGTCTTGTCATATGCTGTGGAAGCCACAAAATGATCTGTATTAGCTGCAGTGCACAAAAATAGGGACAACAAACTTTTAACTGTTCCTGGCCAGGTACTGCTCCAGACCTCAGCGCCCCAGCAGAGCCTGTTGCATCAGGTCAGCACAGAACATAACAAGGCCTTGACTCCTCATCTCTCTGTTTCACTTGAGCAAATGTGTTAATAGATCTAATGCCATCTTATTTTCTCACTTTGGTTCTACAGAAAGTGACCAGACAACGAGTGTGAGGTCATTTTGGAAAAAGGAGGACTCTTGAGGTAAGGGTCATTTAAGAGGCAAGGTGCAAGAGTTCAGGATCTTGCCTCCTGGGAAAACTGAAGTTTGCACTCTGATTTTTACATTTTTACAAATTCCTTGTCATATCTCCACCTTTTTAGCCCATTTATCTTCTTTGCTAGAGTTCATCTCTCGCCAGTTTGGCGGCTAGGGAGAAATGTCCAGCATTTGCAAAAGAACATGCAGTTGTCACTAGAGAAATGTAGGAAGAACACATCCATGACAGACCATAATTGTCACATATAATTGCAGAGTTATTGTCCTCTTCAGAGCTAAATTCATTTTCTTCTGCGGAATAGAGATGCCCAAAGTTGCTGTAACCTGCTGGTGTAACTGCAAAGAGCTGCTGCTGCAACTGGACAGCCACAGGGGACAATGTCATGAGCTGTGCTTCTATCTTCCTGGACAGAGGTTGCAATTAGAGTTCTGTGGGAGCTGTCATAGGAGCAGCCTTTCTGGTAGGATCTCCAGGAGGATGAATCTACTTATTCTGGAGTCGCTTTTCAACAGCGGATTTGTCTTGGCTAGTAATTAACCATCAGGCCAAATCACACAAAGCTGAACAAATCTCAGCTGTCTGCAACAACTTCTTCCTAGTTTTACTCCTTGTTTTGCTAACTGCACATTCCCAAATTCTTTGCTCGTTCCGAGCTCCAGTAGGTACTCTGGATAAGTAGGTACTCATCCAGAAGAGAAAGATCTCTTTACAACCTCATTTCCAGATGCAGTGGAAAAGTCAAGTTAGATTGTTCCACTGTAGTATGAAGGATATTTGTTTTATTTGAAAGGGTCAGACCGAGTCAGAGAATGCTACCAGGACTCTCTGCTCTAAATCCAAAACCATCTAGCAGAGAAGGAAAGACTTCTGAGTGCAGCCATCATCTTCCATGTGCAAATACTCACCATCCCAGGAGGAGGAGAGTAAGATTGGCCATTTTGTGAGAGTGCCAAAAAGACAGAAGGCCATCTGGTGCCATAGACTAATCTAACAGCACTGAAGTCAATACAGCCTGGTTGGTATACAATACATAAGGCTTCCTTACAGACAGATTAGTCCCTGTAGTCAGGAGAGACTGGACATTACGTTATCTGCTCTAGAGAAGCAAACACTGACAAGCTGCAAGAGACAAGCTGGCAACAGGGCCCTCAGAGAGAGCAGTGAATAGGAAGCAGATCACAGATAGATTTGTTTGGGATTAAGAATTTTGAAAAAGAAAGTAGCTGAATGTATTAGACTCAGCTGCAAATTGGTGTGTGTAAATTCCTGCCTGTCATAACTTAAGATGTGTTATCGTTTGTACAGGTAGTTTGCAGAAGTGTAAAGTTGTTATGAAGATAATGTGGAAAGAAAGGGAGTAAACTGTGAGATTCGAATCTAAAGAGTAAAAGGTTAGTGCCAACACATGCAATCACACCAGCATAACCCAGTGTCTCAGTGGTCTGTTGTGTTCATTGCATTAAATGTAATAGTGCCCTGTGCTTATACAAACATTCAGTACTGGAAGTCAGTACATTTGTACACACAATATGTCACTTTCCTGAGTGGGAGAACAGGATTGACTGCCACACTTGGGGACTGAAACATAGTCAGTGTTGTACAAGCAATCAGGTGAAAATGTATGCAGTCATCCAGTCAGTTTTGGTCTCCAGTCATTTTGGTCTCCAATATTGGTCTCCAGTCAATTGGAGACCAATAGTTTGCTTTCAACAGCTGGTAAATTATTTGCATTGGTGACTTAGAATAAAATGAGATCTATACACTCTGAGCTCTGCAAAGGACCTAATCTGTTGAAATACTTTGAGTGAGTCAGTAGTATAGTTGTAGTGTCCTAGGTAAAGGAGAAGGCTGACATAAATTATGAAGGTCTCTGTTCCTTGGTACAAACCCTTACTGAAGAGCAACTAAAGAAGTTAAGTAGGCAAAGAGGAGAAGGAGGAGGAGACAAAGTAGTTGCACAGATCAAAATTGGTGAAGTAATAAGAAACAAAAAGAAAGATAAATAGTTGCTATGGCATAAGGTTATCTGTGGTGTGCCACAAGGTTCCATCCTCAGGCATCTGTTGTTTATCAACTATCTGGAACATGTTTTGCTGACATTCCAAAATTATTTAAGTAGATCAAGACCAGAGAAACTGTGAAAAACTTTGGAGGTCTTAAGCAAGTTGAGTGAATAGAAAACATGATAGCAGATGAAACCAAATGCTGGCAAGTCTCTTTGGAACACTTTAAAGGAAATGACTGGAACTGCTCACTTTCCTGGTTTCTGAACTGTCTGTACCTCAGAAAAAGACTCAACAAACACAGTACATAGCTTGAAGAGACCATTTTTCATGAAGAAGCAATGGCGGAAAAAGCAAGCAGTTACTGGGCTATGCACAAAATATAATGGTAAGAGAACAGAAATATAATAATATATGTCTGTGTATTGCAATTTGGTTAACTAAAAAAATGTCTTGTCATCTGGAACACTGCACAATTTTAACTACCACTATCAAAAAGATGACAGAAGAATTAACTGAGATAAAAAGTAGTAGAAACTCATTGACAGACTCTCCTGTGTTTGCCTTAGACAGAAGGCAAGTAAGTGGGGGCACACAAAAAGAATCATAATAATAAATAGCACTTTCTCAGTACAAGAACAAGAGGGCATTCACTGAAATGGAAATTTAGTGGTAATTTCAAAGCGGCAATAGGAAACTCTTTCACACAAAGCAAAATTATATATAATTATAATTATAGCATTGAATATTACACAACAGATAATTTCAGGGACATATAACAACCAGCAATTAGGGCTTTTGGAAGCACACTCTTCTACACAGTTAACCAGCTCCCTGGAAATATACTGCCAGTCTTCTTGTAGTTTCTTTGACATATCTAGTACTACCTACTGTTCAGGGTAGGACAATATACATTAGATCTGATGTACTGTGGACACTTCCATGGATAATTACTGGAATAAAAATTATTAGTACTGTATGGAGTGCATATTGACATTGAAGCTGTCTGTTGAATGATTTTATTTTATTTCAAAACTTTGTGGCTTGATCTGTTTCCACTGTTGTGGTTGGCAACTAAGTACCATGTAGCTATTCACTCACATGCCCCACACTGGGGGAAAAAGACTATGGGTTAAGAACAGTTTAATAATTGACATAAAGTAAAATATAACAACAACAATAATAATAATGAGTAAAAGGGGAAAAAAGAGGAATAAAACACAAGAAAAACAAGTGATGAACACTAGAATTGCTCACCACCCACTGACTGATGCCCAGCTCATCCCTGAGCAGAGATTGAGACTAGCCATCTCCTCCTAGCCCTCTCCTCACTCCTGGCATGGCGTTCTATGGTATGGAATATCCCTTTAGCCGGTTCAGATCAGCTGTCCTGGCTGTGCTCCTTCCCAGCTTATTGTGCAGCTCCTCACTGGCAGAGCATGGAAAAATGAAAAGCCCTTGAATTAGGGTAAATATTACCTAGCAACTACTAAAACACATTAACTTACACATTCACTTATAGTTACTAGTTAGAGCAATAGTAGAGACAACAACTCCACTGGGTACTTGGAAGTTAAGGATTGTGCTGAAACATTGATGGCTTCTGTGTAGTTGTTAAGAAAGTCCTTCAGAGAACCCTTTTGTTTCATGAGGTGGGCATATAATCCTGTAGTCTTTTCATACAATAACCACTGCCTCCCAGGATGTGGTCCAAGTTATACAACCCACCATAGTGCCAGCATGTTCAAGTGTCCTTGTATCAATCCAACAGACTTAAGGAGCCCTGAGTTTACTAGTTCTTGCAAATTCAGCATGACTACTTGTCTCCAAAACTTATCCTAAGCAAAATTCCACTAATTGCCTTCTAAGCACCTACTTTTCCCCTCCTTGGCTTGTAGATAGTCACCATACAGAGCTAACACAGATTTATAAGATGGTATTGATTCAATCAATACTGCCTTGAATTCTGTGCCAAGGCTTATGAGTAGAAGTAGTGCAAAGACACTCCTGTCCAGCAAATCTTATTCCTGTACAGGGGACTTTGCTGTCCCCACATGCATTACTGAAGTGTGGATGTAAACCAGAGTAAAAAATGATCAGCTGAAATGGTAGGAGGGGGTGGACCATAATCTTTTTTTGCAGAAGTGTCCAATTTTTTTCTGGAATGTTGTCTTCATGTCATATCTTTAAAATCTCTGCTATTAACACTTAACCGAAACAGGCTGTTGTACAGCATATCCTATATCAGCTTCTTGTAGTCACATCTTCAGGGTACTCTCCTGTGAAACAACTTATAAATGGATATTGGTCATATCATATATGGTCATAAAGCACATTCAACAGTTGTGGTCCTTGCTCCAAAAATGCTGTGCAAAGTAAAAATAATAACAGAGATGTCAAAATATATTCATACTAGTAATCTTTGCCAACAACTTGGATTCTGTGTTGTGTCCTGCTTTAAATATCACTGCATTCATTAAGACCTGCAAAGAGCAGGACGTCTTGCTTAAACTTTAAACAAAATCATGGAATAATTTAGGTTGCTGATGGGCCAGCCTAAAGGTTGCCTGAAAGATCAACACTAAGACCTGACTTGTAAGTTAGACCACGTTGCTCAGGGCTTTGACCAGACGTTCTGAATATCATCAAGGATGGAAATTCCATTATTGGTCTGAGCCCCTGTTCCAGTGTTTGCCACTTTTACTGTGTTCTTCTCAATAGCCTTCTACAACACAGACTTCTCTAATCATCTTTTTGACTCTTCACTGGATTTGCTCCTGCATGTCACAGAATCACATGGAGTGAGTTTGGAAGTGATCTCTTAAGGTCATCTGATCCAATGCTCAAGCAAGGCCACCTAGAGTTAGTTGCTCAGGGCTTTGTCCAGACCACCTTTGAATATCTTCAAGAATGTAGACACCACAACCTCTCTGAGCACGCTGTGTCAGTGCTCAGTCACTCTCTCAGTGAAAAAATGATTTTTTGTATTCAGAGGGACCTTTATATGTTTCCATGGGTGCCCATCACCTCTTGTCCTGTTGTTGGGTACCACCAGAAAGAGGCTGTCTCTGTTCTTGCACCTTCCCATGAGGTTTTGGTATACATTGTGAAGATGTCCCATATACACTGGTAAGATGTGCACTGTAACAAAGTTTCTTGTACCACAGTGCCTTCCAGAAGTGATCTCACAGGTACCAAGTAGTGGGGCACAATCATTTTCCTCAGTCTGCTCTCCACTGTTCTACTGATGTGGTATGGGGTTAGCATTCATCAGCTCACTGTTGGCTCATGTTTGAGGACCTGAATGTCATAAATACACATATGACCACTTAGACAGTCATAACATGGTGAGAACACCGAAATCTTCCCATTAGCCCACACTCATTTACTGGGAAATATCTTGGAGTTGTTGGAAAGAACTACAGCACATAGGCAAAATACATACACAATCACACATGCTGATGAATACCAAATATAATACCTTAGTTTTTACATTCTTTGTATTGCAGTGATGACCTGCAAAAATAGAAATCATGACTCACAACAAATTCTGAAAAAAGACCCTGGATACAGTAGTGTTTTACAATGTACTAGGATGTATTTGAGAAAAAAACAAACACCAAAAACCAACCAAACAAAAACAGTCAAACAAACCAAACCAAAAACTCAACAAATTGTTGTGAATTAACAGACTAACCAATAGTATCTTCTTTCAGCACTGTGTGATGTTACATGTGCTTCCATGTGAAGTATGAGATCCAGGCAGTATCAGTGCTTGAATGACATACAAGGATTTAGTGTAGAACTGTCTTGGTCTACAAAGAAGGAAGAAGCCAGCTCTGCTGATGGTGTCTTTTAGGAAATTGAGTGCAGAATCAGGCCTGTAAATTTGAAACCTTGAAAAGGTTTTGAAAAGGATATGCTTGCTGAAGTTGCAGAAGCAGAGAGACTGAAGGAAGCCTGCAAGGAAGACAGATGGTTCCTGTGTGGTCATGCAGAAGGAGAAGGTGGCAAGACTTGTTGATGCTGCAGGAGGAGAGGATTTAAAGAGAGGGAACATCTGTAAATATCTCAAACATTTGGGTGCCAGAGCAGAGACTGCCAAACAACTGATGTTCTTTCTCTTATGTATTTATTAATTGACTTTATATGCAAATCTACTGCACAGCAGGAGGAAGGTACACGATGAAAATGAAGTCAAAATCAGGACTGTGGTACAACGTGAGGAAGAATGGTGTGACAAAAAAGAAGACACTATCAAAATAAATATATACTGAATAAATATATGCTATGCTATGTGCAAGTTTGAAGATGTATGAAAATCAGGCAAGAAGACAAACTTTTTTCAAGGCATTTCAAATTCTGTGTCATCTTTAAACATGAGCCCACAGATGTATAAAAATGAATAGGGAATGTCATCTCTCTGATCTTTTGCTATATTCTTTTATCTATTAAGTCAACAGATAAGTAACATTTTCTTCCAGCTTGTATTATAAACACTGGTTTCTAGTTCTTTTAATTCTTACCAAGAAACTGAAGTGCATATTTCATCATAGTGGCGGCAACATTAATCAGCGGTTGACACTGTGCACCAGACATAACTAATAGAAACAGATAAAAAAGAATAGCAAAAAAATCAGCAATCCAGTCAAAATGATTATCCATATTTTTAAGAGTAAAACTTTTTCTGTAACTACTAACAAACACAATGGTCAGCAAAATGATATCTCCAAGTGTTGATAATTTTGGTTTAAATGAATTTCATTGTATGTGTTTTCATTTCTGCTTTATATGTTTTTAAATGGATTTGCAGAAAATAAAAGTACAGACATCTATGGGTTTTTTCCTTCACAGATTTAATACACTCATGTGCAGGTCACTTCAGAGATGGGCAAAAGTCAAGGAGTGAAAAAATGTCACATTTAATTAGAACTATGAAGATAGTAGTGGTGAAGTACACTCCTCCAAAGCTGTTGAGTTGAAACTATATACATTTTATATTATGTAAAAAAAGGCTATATTTTAAGACAGACTGGTATGAATTCAGAGCTGTCCACGGGAATCATGCTGGTGTAAACCTGGAGAGACTAAAATCCAGGACTGTTCAAAAGAATGCCTTTCATTCTGTAATTTTCTTGAGACTAAGTTCCTAAGCAATATAAACTGGAACATACACCAACAGTAGAGTTATTTGTGATATATAACTACAGGAATGAAACTAGAATCCTGTCCTGAGAACTACAAATATTCCTGCTGAGTCTCTTTTCTTGTGATGGAAACAGATGGTTGGTACATCAAGGCCAGATTTTAATCTCAGTTGCAATCATGTAAGTCTGAAGCTGTTTTGCTGAAGTCTTTGCAGGGGCTTGTTTACACAATAGAAAGTGGTTAGTGGCTTAAGGTATTCCCAATCCGCAGCTTGTTTTCATTGGCATGCTGTCCCCTCGGGGATTTGGGTTAAAATAAAACAATTAATAAAACATGACTTTTTCAACTTGGATCAACTCCCCGATTTAATCCACAAAACTGACTCCCAGCCACTTGCACCACTACAACTTGGAGGGTGATGTCCCATGACAAACACCAGAGCAGCTGGGACAGGAAAACTATTTGGTCAACAGACATGAAACTGCAGTCTCAGGAGGTTAGCAATGATCAGAGGACTAACACAGTGATGTAAAGCAAGAACTTAGGCTAGGAAAGGAAGAGAACAAGTTAGAAGTTACTTTGCTAGGTTAGAGGTTACTAAATTGTATGCACCTGGTGAAATTTACTATTGCCTAGAGCTCATAGGGAACTCGATACAGTAATTTAAAGCCATTAGCAATTATTTTTTACAACCTCAACTACACAAGGGGATCTAAAAGACTGGAAATAAGTAACCACAATGCTGGCTTGTACGGGGAGAAAGAAGAGCTGATAATCACTTTAACCCAACACATGTGTAGGCAGTCAATGGGCAGGGCAGTCATACTTTGTCCCACACATCTGTCCATCTCCCTAGTGTTAGCACTGGTATTTTTGCTGCTGTGTGGTAAACCAGGCCAAGGAACTTATTTGTCTGAAAACTCTTCCCACCTCCCTCTCTACTCCTCTTCTCAAAACTGTGTTAGTTCTGCTGGAACAAATCCTTAATTTTACTTAGTGTATGGCTATGTAGACACCAAGGCCATGCAAGAAACATGAGCATGCAAATGATGTGCAAGGAGGAAAACAGGCCAGCCCAAGCTTACTTTGGTAACATAAGCACACAGTCATACTGCTGGCCAGCCTAACTCGGCACAACTGATAATCACATCCGGTATTTATAAGCTCAGGATCTAATAAAGAAAAAAGCAACAGCTAAAATATATTTGTTCAGATTAAATCAGGTAAGACCAACCCAATTTCCATCTATGGCAAATAATGGACCTCTTAGCAAAACTCTTAGTACCTTTGCTATAATTGAATGTCACTTGTATTCTGCCTCTGTGACATTCTTGTAAATCAGGTAGGGCAACGTGGTCTGGACAACTAACTGCTAGATGGGTATGCTTAGATGTCTGTTCTTTGTGATCAAAGCTGGAACTTAAAATGATGAATCCGCATGTGAACTATGAACAAAATCAAATGAAAATGCCACCATCAACACAGAGAGAGCCATTTCAACATTATCATATGGGAGCATCTTTTATTATAGTCAGGAGCTAGAAACAACAGACTTTCTTTATATTACTTTCATTTGTGACAGAAACACAAAGACTAAAAAACTGACGGAATTATATTTTCTATGTTTGGCAAACTGGCGTTTCTTTTTTTCTTGGCTTATAATTCAACTGTCTTAGAACTGTGCCACTGCTGGTATTGCTTCCCTGTGACTGAGGTTGTATCAATCATGTCCCAAGGGAATTCAGTAGGAAAGAACCACAGTGAGTTAAGATGGAACTGGGACTTCTGTTTCTTCCACAATAACTTAAACTTCATGTGCTGAGCAATAACGGAACTGACATACCCACTGGAGTCTAGTTCTATAGCTATATACTTAATTATACAGAAAAGTACTTATATTTTATGGTTTAAATAAGACTTTTAAACTATACTACTATTTTTAATTATTGTAACACATTTGTCTTTCATACAAATAGGCAGGGTTTTTTTGTATTGACATTTAAAGGAGACATTATGATTACTGTATTGATATGACTGGTATCTTTATCCACTTGGGGAATTAGTTCTTTTCATCACATTTCTAAAACGTCTGAGGAAGTTTTATACAAAGTAGAAATAATACCATCCACTTAAACCTAGAATGAACTTGAACATTTTTCTAATCACTACATTAGAAATCCCTGTCTCTGAAATGCAGAATATCTTCTGTAATTGACATGTATATTCCAAATCTGTGGTATGAGTTTGATTATCTCTGCTTTTTATATTTCTCAAATGAGTTTCAAATAATATCTGTTCTTGTAGCTCTTTATTTTCTTCCTCTCAAATAATTCTCAATAGCCTTTCTGTATAAACATAATTAAAGCTCAATCTATTTTTGTTTGTTTCCTTATTAAATAATCACTTAAATTCTAATTTCTTTAACATGGGATCAATCAGTTGGTAATTTTTGTTTAATGAATTCTGGTCTATCTTGACTGTTAGGTGGCATATAGGCAATATTTTACTTCAGCACTATTTAGAGCTCTATAGCTATTTGATCTGATTAATCTGTGAATCCACCTACATTTAAGCATTTTACATATAAAACCCAGCTGTATTTAAGAGGTTTTTTTAAAACCATAAAATATCCCTAGACTAACAGTTAAATATTCTAAGCCCTGCTATATAGAAAACAGACAAAATGGTCTAAAACTCCCCTGAATATCACATTTTGCTAAACCCATCAGAAATACAGTGTTCTAGTTAGTTTCCCCCTTGGTTCCTCTGATAAATACAGTAATCTGCAAGGGTATTTCCAGGACAAAAACCAGTTGTGAGTAGCTAGAATTACCACAGCTAAGAAAAAGATCCCCATGAAGCATCCAAAAATGGTATAAGGATTTAATGTAAACTTGCATATTAACAGTTGAACACATGTATCCTTGTACTGATGTGTTGCATTTGTGTTAATCTCTGAAGCGGTACAAGCTACAAGACAGCAAAAGTAACTTAGCTGAAGACATTTCCGTCAGATTTGTAAGCGTGCTGCTAAATATCTCTCAGATGAAAAAAGGCTTTGCAAAATAACATATTTTTTATATTGCACACATGCTAGACTCAGTAGAGAGACTGTGAATGATATAATGAGTCACATGAAGTGTATTCAAACTGCTTTCTCTGTAAAATCAGTATGTCCCTGCCAGCTCATCATTTACCAAGCAGCTTTCTCACTGGGGTTGCTTTATTAGGTCTGAGTCATTTGTTGTGGGTGAAGTTTTGCATGTGAAACTACGTTTGGTATCAGAAAAAAAGTGTCTCCAATATGAAACCCATATATATCTACCATTCCTTTCAAAATACCAAGTTGTTAATTTTGTACTGGTGCACACTATTCTGTGTGACATAAAGCAAATTAATATAAGGCCTGGCAATTCCCCAGGGATTTTGTACTGTGAAATGATACCATTTCTCAGTTATAACAGGTATATGAAAATAGCTTTTCTTTACTAATTGGTTTTGCACTGTGTGTGTAGATGAGGAACCAATTCTTTTCTGAGAATCATTTCATATCACCTCTTTCTGCTCTGCACATACTTACGATGTGAAACCTAAAAAGAACTTTTGGAGACCAGAGCAGCTATGGTAGCAAAACTCTATGTCTGCTCATGTCCACAGTGCACAGAGCCTGCAATACCTTCTTATGGCACAATGGTGGGTAAGGTCTGCAAACTCCTTCCATTTCAATGGATCAGGGTCCACACAGAGGACCCCCGGGGGAGCAAGCTCTGACTTTCTCAGAGCACATGAGCTCTGTCACAGCCACACAGCAGGTAAACTGAGAGAAAACACATGGAGCTGACAAAAGGTGGGTGTTGATTCCAGGTAAAAAGTATAGTTCCATGTTGATTAAATGTTGCCCAGCCAGGGCCACAACAAAGTGTGATTCTCACAAAGATGCCTAAGTGCACTTATGGTGTCTACTTTACTAAGGTTAAAAAAAAAGGATGAAAGTCAGCTCCTGTTGAAGTCAGGTGGAGCTTTGGCACTGACAACTGAATCAGCATTTCACCCTAGGACATCTCTGTCACAGGCTGGCAAGGAAGATCAGGAGCTTTAGGCCTCTGTCATCTCTCTAGTCTTCATTTAGCAAGAAGTTAGACCCAGTCTCGTGAAGAACTGCAGCTGCAGGATGCAGCTGGCACCTCAATTTCTCACTCTGTTCCACTGACAACTCTAAAGAGACCAATTCAGTAAAATACGACTGACCAATTTCACCATTTTCTAAGGAATTTACTTGGAAAATGCATGAACTGCACCACCACTTGGTCAGGTCACTGATTCCTCTGCTCACAAAGCTCTGTTTTCCCTTTTACCAGTGCCACATCATTCTATGTTACATTAGTAAAAGAAAAACAATCTTATGAACAGTTTTCTAAGCATTAACCTGCCTTGCATCCTTTCACTTTAACTAATGCCAGCAGAACTGGTATTGTCCATTTGCAAGACAATATGAAGTTTATTTATTAGCATTTGACCTTAAAGTATCACACAAATCTCCCATGAAACACTGTTTTATCAGTCATATTTCAGAATGCCAGGATTTCTCCCCCACATTGTTTTTTTTCCCTGTTAACTGTATTAATACAACACAGTATTTTTCTAATCTTGTGATTTCTGGTGTCTCCTGCAGATGAAAAGTGTGAGCACACTGCTGTTTTTATCTTGCCTGAAGCCAAATAATTAACAATTATGTTGCACATGGCAATTACACTGCAGCATATACTTTTAAAGGGCTGTGCAAATGTTAATCTGGCTTCATGAATGTCAGTTTTTACAACTTAAATCAGGTTATACCTGGTTAGTACTTTGAATAGAGCCCTTCCCTCTTGCTTCCCCAAATCCCAGAAGTTCAGAGGGAAATTATTTGAGAGATCCAATGCATAGTGCTATCCAGAAAGAGAGGAAACAATTTCAGAATGCAAACTTTTTGAATATTAAAAAGGCTCTCATTTTCATGGAATTATACTAAGCTTGCTTTTTTCAGTGTCATTTTAAAAAGTTTCTTGGAACAGTAAGAAAACTGTTTCTGTGTCGTAAATCAATATTAACAAACAAAATACAATCAGTTTAGACTAACATGTGTGGAAAAGAACCTCCAGCCCACAAAAATAATATCAACACAGAGAGGAGGGAAGGCAATTTACTTCGCTGATTATTTTGGTTTTCAATCTACTTTTTTCTTGTAACAATTCATGATGGCATCACTTCCTGAGTGCCATTGACAAGTTGAAGATACAGTGATACCAGCACAACGAGGTGGCCTCTTTCATGTGAAGCACAAAACCAATATCTGAACCACTAATTAGTTCCCTCAACATTTTTGATAATGGTATCAATGGAAATAGTAATATTAATTACAAGTAAGGGTCTTTTTTTCACCTGAGTTCTTCTACAATTCAAAATTATACAAATACAAGGATGGAAAAAGGATGGAAAAAGTGCAGTGCTGTTCTTAAAAACCCACCCACAAACCCAACCCAATGGATTTAAAATAAACATATTTTTAGAGTTATCACTGGAATTTTCAAATTTTGTCTTAATTAGCAATTCAGACTGATGGTAATTTTTCTATCCAGTTATTCATGTTTACTACTTAGAGCAACCTGTGCCATTCTTTATACACCTAAAGTCACACACTTCCATAAACAATGAAATGGTTAATGAAGTTGAAAATTAATGGCATTAGATCTCCAAGCTGATACTGTACTGAAATTAATGGGATATTTCTGACTTCTCAGAGATGCAATTGCAGCTTGCAGAAGGGTAAAAGAGCTTCATTATGATGCTTGGTATTTGTTTTCTGGTTTTGCTTCCTCACGACTCCAAACAGTTCTAGCACTGCCTACATTTTAAACAGATGGGGGTCACATACAAACTGGAAAAGAAGGGGATGGAGTTTCAGAGTTTTTCTTCGTAACCGCACAATCAAGTTCTCAGTTATTCCAAGGGGTTTTAACGTGAATGAGACTGAAATCCTTACAGCTGATTTTTGCTTTAATGAAAACCTAAATTCTGGAGCACAGATGGCAGTTGAAAAAAAAAGAAGAAAAAGAAACAGCATGACAACCTACTGTAAGGCAACTCACTCCAGTCCTTGGATAAGGGTCATTTTGAAGTGTTTTCCCATATTGCTATATATTACTAACAGTTCCATTGTACCAGGAAATGTGATGAGACTAATAAACAGCCTTTATATGAACAGAACACTTTTCAAACTTCCCCTTAAAATGAAAATTTCTATGCAGATTCAATTTTTTATGGTTTCTAGGGCATGTTGTAGGGCTCATATAATTCCATCCATATAGTTTTATATGGTCATATATTTTATTTTATTTTATTTTATTTTATTAAAAACAAAGATGAGTTAAAATACCAGGCACATTATTTTGCCTCTTTTGAAAATCTGAAATAAGAGGTGTGAAATTCTGCCATTCTAACTCAGTTGTTACACTTTCAAACTTTAAGAATCCAGTTTTCGCTTTGCTTCAAAAGCCAGACTTGTCCAAATCACTTGCAATCACGAAGTTTTCCAGGCACACAGGTTGGGAAACTAAAGTGCTTTTAACAGCTGCATCCCAAGTTCAGAATTTAGGTCTCTGTGTGCCTTGTTAGCCCTGAGGAGGGAAGCAGGGACTTCAGCATTTTGGCTATGTCTTCCACTGTTTGCCTTTTACTGTCACAGCGGCTGCTGCTGCTGCTGCTGTGGATGACATCTGATGTTGACATCAGACATTTGGGAGATAGAACAGACTTTCAATATCTGCGCTCAGTCAGTGGGAGAAAAAGCCTTCACAAGAGGCATCACAAAAGGAGATAATCTGCTCCTCCTCCTCTTCAACCTTCCATCACCCTCTCCTGCAAAGACTGAAAAGCTTCAGAGGAAGGCAGGCTAATGAATCACCCCTGAGCCCCACTTTTAATTCATTTATGCTCTACCTAAGGGGAGTCTCTCTGTGAGCACAACTGATAATGTAAATAAATAATCTCTATTTTGCACAAAATTCATATTTATTGAAGTCATTCTAAATATTGCAAGCAACCAACCACATACTGACATTTCCTGTTTTGTGAACAGAGAAGGACTTGTAGGTGATGTGATGGTTGGACACGTAGAGACCACGAAATGATAATTTTCGATTCTCTGAGAAGTTAGGAGGGGAGTCAGTAACTGCTAACTTGGACTTCCATAAAGCAGACTTTGGTCTGTTTGGGAACCTAGTTGAAAGAGCCCCTTGGGAAGAAGTCCTGAAGGACAAAGAAGTCCAGGAAGGTTGGACATTCTTAAAGAAGGAAATCCTAAGGGTACAGGAAAAGGCCATCCCCATGCGCCAGAAGAGGAGTCAGCAGGGGAGAAGACCAGCCTGGCTTAACAGAATGCTGGTAGTTAGGAAAAAAGGAGAGCTTATGACCTTTGGAAGAAGTTGCAGACAACTCAGGATGACCACAAGGATGTTGTGAGAAAACCAAAAGGGCTAAAGCCCAACTAGAACTTAATCTGGCTACTGCCATAAAAGACAATTAAAAATGTTTCTATAAATACATCATCAACAAAAGGAAGGCTAAGGAGAATCTCTATCCTTTGCTGGATGTGGGGGGAGACATAGTGACAAAGGATGAGGAAAAGGCTGAGGTACTTAATGCCTTATTTGTCTCGATTTTTGATAACAAGACTAGTTATTCTCTGGGTACCCAGCCCCCTGAGCTGGAAGACAGGGACAGAGAGCCAAATGAAGCCCCCATAATCCAAGAGGAAATGTTTAGTGACCTGTTACCCACTTAGACATATCCATGTCTATGCAACTGGATGGGATCCACCCAAGAATACTGAGGGAGCTGGTGAAAGTGCTCATCCAGCCACTTCAAATCATTTCCCAGCAGTCCTGGCTAACTGGGGAGGTCCTGGCTGACTGGAAGTCAGCAAATGTAATGCCCATCTACAAGATGGTCTGGAAGAAGGGTCTGGGGAACTACAGGTCTGTGAGCCTCACTTCGGTGATGGGGAAGGTCATTGGGCAGGTCATCTTGTGTGCCATCAGACAGCATGTACAGGACAACCAGGGGATCAGACTCTCTCAGGATAGGTTTATGAAAGGCAGGTCCTACTTGACCAATCTGATCTCTTTCTGTGACAAGGTGACCCATCTAGTGAATGAGGGAAAGGCTGTGGATGTTGTCTACCCGGACTTTAGTAATGTCTTTGACACCACTTCCCACAGTGTTCTCTGGAAGAAACTGGTTACTCATGACTTGAACAGGTGCACTGTTTGCTGGGTAAAAAACTGGATGGTCAAGCCCAGAGAGTGGTGGTGAATGGAGTTACAGCCAGTTGGTAGCCAGCCAAAGTGGTGTTCCTCAGGAATCAGTGTTGGGGCCAGTCCAGTTTAATATCTTTATCGATTATCTGGATGAGGGAATTGAGTGCTGCAGCAGCCAGTTTGCAGATGACACCAAGTTGGGTGGGAGTGTTGAACTGCTGGAGGTTAGGAAGACTCTAGAGAGGGATGTGGACAGGCTGGATCAATGGGCCGAGGCCAATTGTATGGTGTTCAACAAGGTGAAGTGCCAGGTCCTGCACTTGGATCACAGCAGCCCCATGCAGTGCTATAGGCTTGGGGAAGAGTGGCTGGAAAGCTGCCTGGTGGAAAAGGACCTGGGAAGGTCAGTTGGCAGTCAACTGAATGTGAGCCAGCAGCGTGCTCAGGTGGCCAAGAAGGCCAATGGCATCCTGACCTGGATCAGAAATGGTGTGACCATCAGCACTAAGGCAGTGATTGTCCTCCTGTACTCTGCACTGGTGAGGTCACACCTTGAGCCCTGTGTCCAGTTTTGGGCCCCTCACTGCAAGAAAGACATTGAGGAGCTGGAGCGTGTCCAGAGAAGGGCAACAGAGCTGGTGAAGGGTCTGAAGCACAAGTCTTATGAGGAGCATCTGAGGGAGCTGGGGTAGTTAAGCCCAGAGAAAAGTAGGCTCGGGGGGACGTTTTTTCTCTCTACAACTACCTGAAAGGAGGTTGTAGCCAGGTGGGATTCAGTCTCTTCTCCAGGTAACAAGTGATAGGTCAAGAGTCAATGGCCTATTGTGCCAGGGGAGGTTTAGACTGGATATTTGGAAAAATTTCTTCAATTAAGGGTTGCCAAGCATTGGGACAAGCTGCCCAGGAAGTGGTGGTTTTGCCATCCTTGGGGGTATTTAAAAGATGTGCAGATGTAGCTCTAGGGGACCTGGTTTAGTGGTGGACTTGGCAGTGCTGAGTTGACAGTTGTAGTTTGTGATCTCAAAGGTCTTTTCCAACCTAAACAATTATTCTTTCTGACTGAAATGATTCTCATTCTTTCTGACTGAAAAATTGCCTACATCAAAAGAAGAAAACATTAACAGAAAAAAAAATAGCAGTAGCACTGTAACCTATTTAAGTTTGAACAAGTTAAAGGGAGAACTACCACAAGATTTTCTTTACTGTCCTATACTTATGTGAAAATGTATTGAATACAAGACTTCTTGAGGCACAGAGTTTGCAGAGAGCTTGATGCTGCAATCCTTATGTCTGTTATAGAGAATCTACCTACCTGCAATGGATCAAGTAATTTGTATCTATGAGTGTTGATCAACATAGAGTCTGATCAAGTTTTATTTTCTTAATTACAAAACTTAATTAAAAAATGAAAAAGTAAGCACTGTAAAACAATTGAATTTGCTAATATTAACTCTTCTTTAACTACATTCAGTGTTAATATGATACCAAGCCTATTCGAGTTGGAAGGCTCCCTAATATTTCTGTAAAATTTTAAATATTAAACACTTCAGAAACATAACAATGCTTGTTCTAATAAGAATGAGTTGAATTAGGAACAAGAAGGAGTAAGAAAAATGAGTTTCTGCAGCAATATGGTAAACATATGCTCCGTTCTTTCCAAAATGCCATTGTGCAAACTATTTGGAGGGGCAGGCTGCTGGATTTGGTGTTGATTGCTGCAACAGATTTATTGTCTTTCAAACTTATGTCAGCTGCAGCAAAACAAAGAAGTATGTCAGTATGTTAAATTACAAATATTTTTCCATTTTAAAAAAGTGTTTCAGCGCTAGTTAAAAGTTCAAGTCCTCAGATTTTTTATATCTCTCAATTCATCTATATCCCTCTTCAGCCCTCACACATGTATTTCCAGTCAGGATAGATACACAGTTCTGCTGCACATCATTAAGTCCAAATATTCAACATTTGGTGATAAGCCAAAGAGATTTTTTTTTCCAGAGGGAACTCTGCAGTTTTCTTTTGAGAGAGAATAGGAATGAAAGGGGAATCCCAGAAATTCCCCTCCCATTAGCTCTGTGCTTTAAGTATTATTAACACTTTCATTTTCTCACTCCTACTCTCACCATTTGAATCTGGGTCATAACAGCATGCCTACCCTTCAGTACTCTGAGTGGGTGGTTGTTTTGGCTGGCACTGAGGCATACTTGCTTTGTGACACAGAGTACCCTTATGGTGACACATACCTGTCCTTTTCAGTTAATTTTCATACTTTTTTTTTTTTTAAATCAACTTGTTTATTACAAAAGACAGACTAAAGAGTGGAATTTGTGTTATTTGGTATTTACATTGTTTTAACAGTGTGTGAAAGGAAAACCTATGAAATGTTTTAGTCTGTTCTTTTCACAGCACTGCATTATTCCCTAGAGCATCTTTTCTTTTCCCTTATCAGATACCTTTTCCTTACTAACATACTTTGATACATGCCCTACCCTCAAATACTACAATGCATGCCTGAAGTCTCAGGTTGGGTCTCTAGTACTACATTCTTAAAATCCCACATGAAGAATCTGCTGAGATAGAATTAAATTATAGTAGAAATTAAATTCATTTAGTGCCAGGCTGCTTACGTAAATAAAATGTCAGACCTATAAGAACTCCTACATGAAAAGAAAAATGAGACCAAAAAAGATATGTGAAATAAGTCTGATCTTCAAATTTCCCTGCTAGCAAAACAACAAAATCAAGAGCTGGTGCATGAAAGGTTTAAGTGATGTGCAGCAGAATAGGAATGACACTTGTAGATTTATGTCATTCCAAAGTCAAAGACCAAAAGGTCTCCTATTGACTCTCCATGTGTCCAGTTGTGATGCTTCTTTCTATCCTCTTTGAGGGGTGGAAGGAGTCTGTGAGCAAATAATTCTGGACTTTTAGAAAAGGTGCAGAAAGATGAGATGTTGTTTTTCTGAACTAAAACACTGAACATTCTGAGTGTGATTCCAATGAAGATAAAGAAATGATTATTCTGTGTGGTTCTGTCATACCTTCCCAGTTATTGTTAAATGATCATTAATTAATCGGAAAATATTCCAAAAAGCTGCTATTTTAAAAGTTCTCTAAAATCAGTGCCAACAACCTGTTCAAAATAATTCACACCTGTTTTTTTTTTTAGCTAACATACCAAGTAGAGACAAACTGCTTGTCTAGTTATTATATACAATACTAAAACAATACCAAAATTATATAAATACATGAATACTGTTTTCTTTTACTGTTATTGCCACAAAACAAATGCAGCATTTGCAACCTGGGTGATTAGCACCAGGGCTGTTCTTTCTAAATTGCAAGTGAGTATCTCCATGCCACCCTTTTTCTTTGCATCTAATTAAAGCTAATGCATATTGCCCTACAAGAATTTGCAAGCTGTACCGAGAAATAATGCAGTGTTAGTTTTGTAATTTAGTGCACAGGGCACATTTGTGCTAAAGCTCTGTAAACTGGGCCCGTGGTCAAAAGGAGCAATTAGCACTTTGTTAGTATGCAATGATGTACTAATCTACACAGTCCCCAAAAGCAATTGTCTATTCCTTTTGACCTCATGTACAAATTTTCTACAGTATGTACCACTCTGCCCTTAAAATAGCCCATCACAGCACAGTTGCTGCAAAAAAAAATTTCCTGTGATTAGAATCTATGTATCAATTAGAATTTGTTTATTGGAAAAAACCCGTGTTGTTCCATTAATCTCTTTTTCTGTGTTGAGATAGCATAGTTCTCTGAAATTGTGAAACAGCTAGAACTGTTCCATTAAAGAGCAAAAGGGGGTCAAATTTAGGTGACAGAATATTTCTATCTGCACCTCTTGTAAAGCTTGCTCCTAACTAAAAATAAACTGTTGCAAGCTGCGATCTCCAGAAAAATATGCCTGGTGCTAAAAGTGGCTAGATGGTAAAAATTATTGAAACTATCAATAACACTGACAACTGTCAGTGGACTAAACCCTAATATTCAGTGAGTGTTCCATATCCCCCTCTTGTGGCTGATATGTAAAGGATGTGAGTCTATCGTGGGTTCTGGTTAAATTACATTTAATATAAATGGCCTTTGTGATAGTCCCCAGAGACAGTCCACAGTGAGGGCTACAAAAATCAAGGAGGAAAACAAGACATATAACCAGACATCTGAGGGTGACTAGTGCTTGTTGTTAAAGGCCTAGTTTAAGAGGCTGTTTTCCAAACATCAGGATCATTATAAGGTATCTCAGCTGTGGCACCCACCAGCCAAAACACCTTCAGTCACTAATCATTTTGGAAAATCTCAGTAGTGCGATATGTACCAGCCCACTAAGGGAGTACAGGCTGAGCATCCTCTCCTCTAAGTTGTCTAAAACCAGCCTAAGACTACAGTTTCATATTTACCCAGCAAAACTTACAAGGTTGACAGCATCTACCACAGGGTTACAGTCTCCAAAAAGGGTAATGGAAAACTAGGATGTTAGCTCCCCTGGACTAATGTAGAAATTTAATCCTCAAGTTAAAGGAGAAAATAAAAAAGCAAGCTGTATGAACTGACAGCACAGTCAGTGACTTCAACAGAATGATCCTTCATGGGGACCCACATACCTGTCTCTGATATTATGCAAAAGAGTTCTTTGGCTCTTCAGACTAGAACAATGGGCACACTCTGGGATTTGACAGAATATAGGGATGAACAGTGGAAAGGTTTATGTATAAATATCATTACTTAAACTACTTGCAACACTGTATAAACTAATATAATTCCTTCTAATCTTCAGAAAGAAAGAAATTAGGGATGATGGCTAAGGAAATAGAGTCTCTTGTGACTTGGGATGAGACGATTTAGATCAACTTTAATGTATAGAATACTCTAATATTATAAAATTTATTAACAGTTCTGTTACACAGTAAAAATGGACCTACTAAGGTCATATCAACTACTTGTCCACCTCATTCAATTCCTTGTGCAAGCAGCAGTACCTGATTCATTTGATTTCCTCCATCTGTCTTTCTGTTTCCCCAGTTCAGCACTCCAGGACACCACCTTTTGCAAAGAATGCTTTAAATTTGCTCTGGAAAGAAAATATAGTAGCTTGGATGTTATCCAACAAGGCTAGGCATAGAGAGAATTTCAGAGGTTCTTTGCTTGGTTTGCTTTTAAGCTGTGAAAAAGTTTATGCAGCTATCTGAAATATTTGTAACTGTACTGAATTAGTTTTCGTTACTTCATTTAGCTTTCATTGTCAATGAGTTTTGTAACAGAGCAGTGGTAGGTGAGGAGTAGATAATATGTTAACAAGAAGGCTGTTCCTGTCTCTACTTAGTGTCAGCACCTGCCATTTGGGATTCTCTCCAAAATTTGTGTTCTGTTTGTGAGAATACTGAAAAACAATGAAGAGAGTTATTGAGAATTCTAGTTCTCCTTGTCTACACTTGCATTTCTGGATTTAGCAAACTAATAAAAAAAAAAGAAATGATCATATGGAACTGTAAGTTTTCAGACATGTTATCTGAAGTAGATAGATAAATAAGATCCTGCCAAAGACCCAGCATTTGAATATATTGTTTAATATTCATGCAGGAAAATTTAAACTGATTATGTTCCAAAAATACTATTTAAAATATGATTTTGATAAAAATTGTGAATTGCTCATCTGCTTAATCTTTTTTACTTAAAATAAAATAACGTATTTTAATATATGTTGCCATCACACTGTTATAAACATTGGAAATTATTAACACTGGAAGCATATTAAAAATTTAAACTGCTTCACCATCTGTGCTGTTTGTTTATTTTTCACATTTCATTCAACTTGGACAGTGAAAATAAATTAGTTTGTTATTCTCTTTCACTCTTGTGCTCTAGCATAATGATTCAGTGTTTCTGCTGAAAACACTGCAAGGGTATATTTATCTCTGAACTGCCATATCAAAAAATGCTGTTTTCATATTGTTAAAAATAAATAAATAAGCATCTAATTAAACATAAACCCAAACACAAATAACTTGACTTTATTAAAACAATTACATGATTGGCCCATTGTTTCACATTTTTATGTTTGTAACTTTTCCCAACATAGTACAGACAAATCAGGGCTTGCACAGTTAGTGTATAGCTATGTGTTGTACTATCTGTCTTTTGCAAAAAGGTTGTTGGTTAACCAGGACAAAAGGATGCCTGAAGTGTGATGCTAAGGTGCACTTGCCTTTGGTAACACACTCTATGCTACTTCTATGTGATGAATGCAAGACAAATATGGATACTTTTTTATAGGCCCACCTTCATGCAGAATGCCTTGCCCACCTGACTGTTGTTATTTAAAAACACTAGACTCTTCAGCTGCAAAATCACTGAAGATGAAAACAAGTTTCAAGATCCAGATTTACCACAGAGAAGAGTGATTCCAGCTCTGCTGTTCTGTTACAATTTTGCTGCTCAGTATCTCAAAGACATTCTTGTTCCATAATAAAATGACAAAAAATCTGAAACAACTGAATCCTGACTTGATGTTCCCTCTCACAAAGAGAGGTCACATCCCAAGTTCATTTAGTCCCTCAGAATCTGACAGAGGAGCAACTCCCAACTGAACCACTTAAATTATAGCATGAAAACCAAAAATGAATCTGTTTTATTAGCATCAACAAACACCTCCTTTGTTGCATGTTCTCAGGCACAATTGTTACAAATCAGTGTCATCTCTAAGCTGGAGTACATTCCATGCATTCCTCGTACAGTATTTCCTAAATCATGCCACAATCATCCCATGTTTATTGATTCCAAGTCTGGATTCAGTGGCAAAGATCTAAGCCTGAGATTTTTGTTTATTCTCAAAGTAAAACAAAATAAACCAAATTTCATATAATGCGAAACTTCAGATTGTTAGACTTCTTTACTTACCTCTTGGTTACACTTCTCCTGGACAATTTCCACCAACCATTCCACTGTTATCCACTGACTAGCTGCAGTGTTCAAGGGAACTTTTTAAGTCTATAATGAAAGAGGTTTTTCTTGGCAGTTGACTCTATGTGGATCACACAGTGACTGGAGCAAAAAACCATTTCCCTCTCCTCTCCCCCAATAACATCAGAGTGAATCAGGATAATGAGAAAGACTAAGGAATAAAAGAGAAAAAAAAATATTAAATAGAAGGAACATTTAAAAACCTTTAAAATTACATCTTTGTGAATGTGACATAGACATGAAGAGCAGGTATAACCAAATTGAACTTGTATTACATATGAACTTGACCAGATAGATACGTTTTATGCTTTCATTTGCCCTCTAATTTTGACCAGAATTCCTTTGCATGGTAATTGCCTGGGATTTGAAAGGTCTGACACACAATATTCATGGTAGTCAGTTTCACTAATAGTTCTCCACTCTTGTTTTTCAAGAAAAAAAAAATCACACTTTTCAGAGACATAATTTTCTTACTCGCTTCCTCAGGAGGTATTAAAATGTTAAGTCCTTTATTCCTTACCTTTGATGAGTCTGGAATGGATTGTGAATGTGATAGTGCAAATTGGCAGAAAGATCTTATTTTGTCTGAATTTTTGAATCAGCCTCTCTGAAAGAGTTTAATCAAACCCGTCACTCTTATGAAGACTGACATGGCCAACAAGTGTGCTGCTGAACTGCAACCTGCCAGACTTAGCAACTCCTACTGTAAATGCACTTGAAAACCTGGATTTTCTATTGATTCCAACTTGGTTTTTCTATAAGATGATTTCTGTAGCTGGACAATATCGATATTTCTGTCAGAAAGGTTATACTGCATGTGTTGATCATGTCCAATTTAAAAAACACTGAAGTGACAATAACGGGGTTATTTGAACATTTATTGTTGAACAGTGAGAAACAAGGTATTTGCTGATGTCAAGGAAGACTCCATACATGCTCAGACACCAGCAAGTGCATGAGTACTTTATCTATCCTTCCACAAACACTTGGGAAGGGCTTTTTCATTCTTAGCTCAAAAGAGCCTTGGGCTCAAAAATAAGTGGTCAAATACACTCAGAAACTGATATTCAGAACTAAGCTGTGCTTTACTGCAATTCATACTGTTGAGTGATTTTTATTTTCTTACTCTCCATAGATTTGGCTTGCAAGCACATATTCCCTTCTTCTCCCTCTCCTTTCTATGAATGTCGCACTTTTCTTGCTGCATTCAGCAGCGTAGCTTACTCAGATCACAGTTGGTCATTTTAGAGCACTGGGAAGATTCTGAATCCTCCACCCATAACTAAAGGTTACATTTTTGAAAGAAAGGTGAGAATTAGGTAAGCAGGTGTCACTGAGTTCAGTGGGGCTTGAACAGGTAACTCACTTCACCTCCAGTAATAACTCAAGACTGGAATTTGGGAAATTTTTCTTGGGCAACACGCAGTAGGGAGTTTTGTCAGGACTGTATCTTTACAATACCATCCTTTACCAAATCTGAATGGCATCAGACCAGTTCCAAGGGCTTGTTTGCTACATTATATTTCCTGAATGTAAGTAAGCAAGAACAAAGGAGTCTATATAAAGTGGAAAGAATAAAAATGTCCAAAAAGAACAGTGGCTCAGCAAGTATCTGTGGGTATGAAGGCTACAATAATATTAAAAAGCTAAATGTTTTCAAATCAATCCAGTCAAGTGCCTATTAAAAAAAAGAAAAATAGAAAAAAAAAAAAGAAAAAAAGGAAAAGCTCTCTTTTTTCCTCAGCTGTGGTGGTGCAGCACCTGCCATTAGCTGTGGTGGTTCCTATTTTCATATTGTCTGACAGTAGCAGTTGGACTGAGCCAGAGCCAGTGAGGCCGAGAGGCAGACTCCCTGCTTCCACAAAGCTGAATTTAATAAGATGAGAACAGTATGCCAAGATGGTGAACTCCCTCCCTAGCACTTATCATGACACTAGTCACTCAGCAGGGCCCTTATTGCAGCAGTAATCTGGGTGAGCCTGGCAGAGCGTCCTGCTTACAAGTTCAATATAATAGAACAGCAGGGCACTGGAGGCCTGGCAGAAAAGCTTAGCAAAGTTAAAGCCTATTACACTATGCTTGAAAAAAATGGCTCTCAAAATATTATATGCCGAGCAAAAACCTGGACATTCCAAATGCAGTGACATACTAAGCCTCCTCTATAAGGGTGCACTCATTAGTCTATAGTCACAAGCAACATGGATTTAAAAGTCCATAACCTGAATGGAAATGGATATGCAAATTTGTTCTTTTCTTCTGCTTGGCTTGAATTTAATAGGCAACACTAGAGGACAATATATAGATAGTGAAAACAAAAATTGAATCTGCTCTGACCTGCATTAGGTTGTTGAAGTTAGAACGTCCCTGCTCTGCATTTTATTTCCCTTATATTTTCATAAATAACAAAAATCAGTGAAAGTAATAAGCCCTCTCACTGGTATTTATTGGTATGTGAACATGAAATCTCAACCATTTTTCATTGGATTATTACTGATTTGATTGAATATTTTAAAGTCTATTTTACTATTCTCCCTATTTTTACCTTCAGTGGTGTCTATTATGGTATAGATTTGAAATTAATCAAGACTGCTCTGATCCAACCTTGAAATGTGTTCCTTAACTTGAATGGCATTTTGGAAAGAGAATTTTTCTTGATAGGAACTGCCAGAAAAGTCTTTCCATCTGGCCAAAAGACTGTAATGACAAATTTTCCTGAAATGAATTCTAAAATGATAAAACATTAAAAAGAGGTGGAAAAAGAAGTAGTTGTATCCTCCTCTGCATAAACGTCACTTGTAATGGGAAGACAAGTGTGTCACCTGGCAACTTTTCAAAATCAAGCCGGCTTTCATTTGCCTAAACACAAGCTCTTAAAGCCATATGACATGCCCTTAGGTTTTCCATATAGTCTATATTCACCATTCCAGAACAGCTAGTGTCTCCTGGGGTTTCTGCACGATGCATGCTCCATATACAGTTGAACTGTATGTCCTTCCAACTGGGAGAAACCTTGAGAGGTTTCCAATCCAACACCCTACTCAGAGGAGGGTCACCATAGCATTCAGATGATGTTCTCTGGGCTTTGTCCATATGCTTTAGCCTCCTGAATATCTTGGTAGCTCTCTGCTAAACTTGTTCAAGTTTACCAGCATCTTCCTTGTACTCGGGAGCCCAAAACTGGTAGTATTCCAGATGAAGGCTCAAAGAAGTGGTAGGGGCTTCATCTACTGTCTACACTCCTGTTGATACCTCTCAGTATGTGCCAGCCTACTCCCAGACCTACTGACTACACTCCTGTTGAAACCTCCCAGGGCCTACTGCCCTCCAGGACTCTCAGGTCCTTTTCAAAAGAATCTTCCAGTTCTAGGGTGGCAATCCATAAGAACCGGAGTTGGTGATCTAGAGATGCTTAAAGAAGATTTCATCCATTTCCTAATACTAACCATATGATTTGTAACATATTCCCATTACAATGTTGCTCGTACCGGCCTCTCCTCTCATCATAACCCACAAATACTCAGTCACCCTATCTACTGTTCCACAAAAGAACTCAATCCATCCAGCCTGCTTCCTCACATAGTTAGCCCTCCTCTTCCTTGACTTCACTGCCTGTTGTTCCTAATGAGCTGGTATGCTCCTTACAGTGCAGATCTCCTGCCACATCTCAGTTATTCTTGTGATGCCTTAGTTCTGCACCTGCACAGTGTTCCAGCTTCTCCTGTTTGCTTCCCAGACTGTGTGCATTTGTGCACAAACACTTGAGGCAAACCTTCTTTTAACCTGTCTTATCCTTCCTGAGGGCACTCTTGCTCCTGTCACCCTGTCCCATGTATTTACTGCCTCGACTTCTCTTCCCTCACTTATCTGCAAGCTGTCATCACCATCCCCTGACACACCTGGTTTAAAGCCTGTTGGCAAAGATCATATGTGTGGATATTTTGGATACTCTAGGGCACCTCAAATAGAAAGTACTTGCATTTAGACAGTTAAATCCTGCCTTTAGTGTCTGAATCCAAGACTTACAACTGCTTCTGTCTGGTCACGTCTATTTCTTATCTTGTCCTTCCAGTCTGTACCACTGTAATGACCATTCAGACAGAGGAACAGAGTATTATATTCCTAGGTGTTATTTATAAATACACAGGAAGAATATTTCAGCTGCAGATTTTAGGGTTGTTTGTGAGGAAAAGCCCTCCTGTGTGAAAGAAATTTACTTCCTCTTAAGTACTATCCAACAGAATCTAGCTAAGTGCTCAAGCTGCATCACAAACATTGCAAAACCAGCTAAAACCTAGCAGAAGGGTCAACAATATTTGACAGATGTAATAAACACAGCGGGTAGCATACAGCACTTAGTCAAGGTGCCTGAGTGCACTAATAGCCAAAATGGCCCTGGCCTGCATCCACCCATACCCACGGGTCCAGAACCTCTTCAGGCCCTGAGCCTCTGTTTCTTTCCTAAGCTTCTCTGGAATAGTGCTAGTTTTCAGCTCAGCTGTAGCTATGTTCCTTCCTGTCAATGTGTCCAGCTGATCCTGGCATCTATGGACTGAGTTCCCAGCTTGACCTGGGGTCTGGACCTGACTCTGACCTGCAGACTGACTTCCTGGCTAGACCTCAGACCTCACCATGAACTTGAATGGTGAATTCAGCCCTTGGCTGGGCCTGGCTACTATCTCTGGGCCTGCCATGCTCAGTTACCATGGGGTAACCCCTGGCTGATAACAACTCTGCCCTGCTGATCCCTGGCTCTGTGCCCCTTAGGGGCCCTCTGGCCCTTGCTGCTCCTTGATGAAAACTGGATGCCCAAATAGGGCATGGTACTGGGAGCTAAGCATGTAGTCAAAGCATTACTGCAAATACAGTGGAGGCAGCACTTGGAATTTTACAGCAAAAGAGAAGTTTTCAAAAACATCACCTGTTTCCCTTTCAAGTTTTCCCCTGCAGTTCTAGACTTCTAACTAACCTTAATATGTACTGACCTCTTTATTACCTTTGAAAGTTTTCTTGCCTCAAACCTTCTCTGCAGTGCCTTGTTATATTCTGCTATATTGTTGTGATAAGTGATTGTCCCCTAATTAAAGAACTTTAGTATTGGCAGACTTGACGGTTTCCCCCTTGGAAAGAGACACCTTGTGGCTTTTGTGGAAAATATTAATGGTTCACTTAACCTGGAGAAGAAATTTTGTATAGTAAATTACAACCATCGTCACTGCTCAATTTAGTGACACTTCTGCACTGGCAACAGAATGGAAAGTGGTTTGTTTTGTTCTGCATCCTGTTTCCCTGGTACACATGATGGGGAACTGAGGACATGCATGGTGTCTTATAACCCCTGCACACTACAAAGACCAATCATGATGCATACTCTTTCCATACCTGCAGTTCATCTGAAAGGATTCCAGGTTTGGCATCAGGTTAAAAAAAATCCATCCAGCTTATGAAACCAACAACCTTAACTCTGCCCTGCAGTATGTGCTGGGATAACCATTAAATTTAATTCTTTTGGTATCCGTAGTTGTAAATTCCATGGAATTTATTTGTAAAGATGCTGGATTTGGGATTTACTCTTAAAGTACTTTTTCCATTGACGTTTTGAAATATACACACTTCTGCTCTCACTAGTAAGTGAGCTTAAACTACTATGTTCTTCTTAACACGTAAAATCCATCAGAGGTTTTTATTGACTGATAATCCACATCAGCAAAAAAATTCCTGGCTAGGATTAGATGACTTCATGCAAATAAGCAGAAGAACCTTAGAGAACAGTGGTGTCCCAGAACATTTTTCGGGGCCTGTGGGCATGACTCGCACGAACTAAAGCAACTAAGACTTTAATTTCAAAACCTCAGTGAAAGGGCACTGGAAGAAGCCCTTGCTTTGCTTTGTGGGAAAGCCTTTGGTGTTAGAAGGCAGGTGTACCACTGATGTCCTCCTGTGCATATCCAACACCCTGAACAAGATGCACAGAAAAAGATCACTGACAAATCTTACCAAAGAGGAATCATTTGCTATTTTAAGTCTCACATTGGGTGATTGGTTTTAGTTTTATCACCAATCATCTAGTGATGAAACATTCCCAGGCAAATGGTGTGATCTGGACGGCATTAAATGCTCTTAGTAGGTTTTGGATACCTTGTCAATATGAGGTTGGTATTCAACCATTTCAACATCATATGAAAGATAGATAGTATCTTCAAATTATTTTGTGGCCGAAGTCAAAATTACTGACAGTAAACTTTTCAAATAAGCTTTTAATATTATGAGACATCAGGAGTACTGCAAAAACCATCAGCAATGCAGTTTCATGAAAGAAGAAATTCCTTTCGATATTCTAACTGATGGGACCAATGTACTTGACACAGAGAAGGGAACGAGTAAAAGGAGCCGTGGAACAGAAAGCACCATGTAGGTAGTGTTATATAAAGCTGAGTGTGCCACTTGGCTCGTGCTATAGTAGCTGTTATTCAAAACCATATGGGATTTTCTGAAGACAACTTGTATTCTAAAGTTCCTCATCTGATTTAGCAGAGACAAATAAGTAGTAATGAGAATGTATACTCCTGATGAAATTCCAAGGAAAAGATGTTCTACCACTCTGAAAGCAAAATCTTAGTGTCTTTGCATCTTGGAAATCTCTGAACTTAGATACTTAAGACAAATCAAATAAATGATTTATTTGACCAGACGGGTAACACCTCACAGACTAAAACGCCAGCTGCCAATTTGTTTGTTGGTGTTTGGCTTTAAGTTACTGCACGCACTGGGAGGCAAAGAATAAACTTTTAATTTATGTCAGATCTATTATTTCACAATTTGAATTTTAGTTAAGTTCACATTGAGTGAAGCAACAACCTGAGGCAAATCCTTGCCCTTTTCTCTTAGGAAATATTTTCCTACATTTACTTGTGCCACCATCTTGATGTGAAAGATGGGCAGTCATGCTTAAATAATCCAGTTCTCCTTGAGTTCCAAAGATCAGTGTCAGATGAGTAGCTGATTGTGATTTGCTTTTGGTGATGGCTTCCACTTTTTTTTCTCTTGATATCTATTTCCACCAATGATTCCAGTTAGGCATGCAGTACTTTGTAACTAATCTTCCATATTCCTTTAACTATACCCAATGGTATAAAAGGCCAAGATTCATCATTATTGATTTGTATTGCAATAGTCCAAAGATACTACAGCATAGTCTATGCCAACATCATGTTTGAAGAAATCTCAATATAATTCTCTTGTCCAAGACAAAATAAATATATTCCACTTGAGCAGAATTTTGAATTATTATTGACACATTGACAGACATCATGTGGTACATACTAAGCCAATAATTCCAACTGACTCCAAACCCCTTTTTTACCAGACCTTGGCATTGAAGTTTTAAGGTATCATTGTTATCTGTACTCAGAGCTAGTTTGGATATGAGAGATTAATTCATCAATATTTTAAAAATAATTGAAATGCCTTTTGCCTGGTTGTAAAAACTAGTTTGTTGGTATATCATCCCATTTAAAACTACTCCTAAAATTTTCTCTTATATTTTATAGTGTCCAATAATAGCAACTACAGAACTGTTTGCTGGAATAATATAATTATAATAAAATTCTAGTAGACCATTGATAGTGAAAACAGGATAGTCAAAGCTAAATATTTTATTTCCACAAAACAGATTCTGTTAATCAAGAATAAACTGATGTGCTGAACTGGACTGTTGGGTAAACAATGTGAGAAAGAAAACTAGTTGTTTGACTTGAGTGTCAGTATACCCAAAAAGAAATTATTTTTAAAAATTACTATTCTGTGAACATTATATATTTAAATTCCTTTTAAAACACACTAATTAATTCAAGAAAGAAATTACTTAATAATTGGAATATTAACAACCTCAGTTCTAAATAATAATAATAATTAAAAAAATGGAATTTTTTTTTCAGGACAAAGGGTTCTTCATTTTTTCTTGATCAAGAATAATTATGCATCTGTAACCGAATACTTTGAAAAAAAAAATACTTCTAGTTGGTTTTGTCCTACAATGTTCAGTTCCTGTTTAAAGTTTATTCAGGAATGAAATTTAAGTCATCAGTAATATGTTTGCCTTTCCTCTCTGTCTGGGAGACATCCACAACTCACCTTTGACTCCTGAACATTAAAATAATCAATAGGAGTCCAATACTGTTAGATTCCTGTAAAGGAAAATCCATAAATCCAGTGTTGCTTGCTGAAATGGGATCTGATAATATGATTCAAGGGAGTTCAATTAGCATGTTTTAGGTTTTCTTCATTCCATATCATACTATTCAAACCAACAGTGAGTATAATTTCTCATTGTAGACTAGACACAATACCTGTTTTTCAGATTTTAGAATGTACTGAATACGTAATTTTATATTTTCCCTCTATCAGCATTCTCAACAAGATATTAGACCATTCTAGTTCCATCTCCTGATTTTCCTCTGGTTAGTTGGCTGCTTTAAAGTCTCAACTCCATCTCAGAAGTTAAACTGGTCCCTCCAAACAAGGAAAGGCTTTTTATTGAAAGAACTACTTAATGTTTGTTTATTCTGAGCAACAGTGACACTAAATGAAAGTGTGCTTCTATATTTGATTTCAATGTTGCACTGACCAGATGAGAAGTGAGACAAGGGAGCAATGTTCAAACATACATATTCTGCTATCTGGGATAGTGGGATGGATCTGTATGGACTTACACAGTTAGTATAAATTACAGCTGATCTGACTTGCAGTCACTTTCATGCCTGTCTGTGCCTTGTGGTACCGATAAGGAGCTGCTCAACTGTTGTAAGCCCTTGACCTTTCACTTGTCTAAAGTGGTAAGTGTGAAATTTGTGACCAGCTATACTATGGTGCAATTTCAGAGCACATCAAGATCATGGCAGGAGATGGATGAACTGAACTGGATAGCGTAAGAACCAACATTGCAAACTGAAATTCTGATATAGGATTCTTAGAGAGAGGTTCATCTTTATATTACACATATAAAGAAGGTTTCAATTTCAAATGTTGCTATTTTATTCTAAAAGGAAAATTTGACAAAAAGACGTTAGCCAAATAAAACCAACTTATCCTTTCTACAACTTTCTTTGTAGTCAGGAAATTAAAATGGGTAAGAACTTGCAAATGAGAGCTCGGCTTTATGTATTTACAAAGGTGTTAAGATCTCTGTTTATATTTATGACATTACATTATGAAAACAAATTTATCATAATTTCAAAGTAAGACAATACTAAGAAAGATTCAAATCTCCATATTAATTTTCTAGTGGGATCACACTTACTATTTTCTGCTTCTCGCTGCAGGTAGATAGAAGGCCACAGGTCACAGGTCAAGAATCTTTTGAGGATGGTATGCAAGAGTCTTTTCTTTTCTGAAAATAAGACAAATGTACTCCTCAAGAGAATTCAAAGTGCATTTTGCATGCCAATCAATAGTTACAGATGAATATATCAATATATCTACATATGAAAATATATTAATTCTGTACTTAACAGCCAGAAGAGTGTGAGGTGATTACTATTACAAGTTATTAATATCTAAGCCATTAAAACACCATTCAGGATTGCACCTGTGTGCCACTGTTTTAGTAAACAGCACTGCTTTCTCATTTCTTGTCATGATCTATAGGTGATTCCCTGCCCTTGGAATACTTTAATCCCTTGTAGCAACTATTGATTTCCTGCTCAGGCTCATGTTTGATCAGAAAGTTCCATTCCTTTATTGTTTCCTAAAACTTCTCTGTTCATTGTGTGTCATGCCTGTCCTTTACAGATTCCAGACTTTACGATGCGTCACACCACCCTTGCTCATTACAGGCCTCCAGTGTTGCTCTACAGCTCTCTACAACTCACTGTGGACTTCTATGGCCACTGTTGCCTGATAAATCTCCAGCTTTGTAATAGCAACAGCAAATGAGGAAGATAAACAGATGAGAGTCTTGAGTAGCAAATCCAGCTTTGCTCAAGAGGAACACATGCCTGCCAGGGACCTAGGGGGACCTGCTACATTTCAGCTCATTTGAAACCATGAACTTCAGAGTTACTTCTGTATGGTTGCACTTCAATATGTTGGGGACTTAGTAGGACCTATTGGAGCTGACTTTCTTCAGTGACTTTCGTTCACTGCCAGAGCTTGACCTCAGACCTGCCTTATCACCATGAACTTGTCTGGCAATCTCAACTCATGGTGGGACCCAACCATCACCTCTGTGCCTGCCCTGCTCCACTCCTGGGGGCAGTAGGACAGGCTCTGCCTGCCGAGGTCCTTGCTCTGTGCTCTGGCAGCTGGTAGGTGGTGTCATTAAAGTTTTAAATCCACAATAAAACTAAAGAATTATTAGCTAATGAGAAAATTTTATTTCTGATTCAGTAGACCAGTAGTAAGGTTTCTTAATAAATTCTAAGAGGTGAAAACCGTTTTTTAACATGAGTGTTAAAAAAGCTTTATTGAACATGGCATCTGTCCATACACTTTGAATTTGGAAAATGAAATTCGTCAATGAAGCAATTTGTGAGTTCACCAGGTACTTTATGATGTACTATTGAACTATACTTATATACATTAAACCTTCAAAATTCATTACTCACATCCTTGCAAAAGATAGTAGAGTTGCTCATGCTTACTGGAGAGTCAACACAAGTTCTGCAATCACTGTAGATGGAACTGTATCTGAGCCATATCCTTGTTCAGTAGTCATTTGTTCAAAGATGGTAATTTGCACACTTCTGGCTGCTCCTGAAAGTACCACTAGTTTGAAATGTGACAGATAATAAGAGTCAAGTATATATAATAAAGGTCAAGTATGTCTCAAACTTAGCAATAAATTGTTAACTTAATTTTATATTTGAGGATTTTTACCATTCTAAATGCCTATGTTTCATTACAATATGAATACTGGAGTGACTGTCAGCCAACAGAATATTTGTTTGTCTCAGACTGATCCAAAGAGTCAATGACTTAGAATCATGAATGTTCAGGAGTATATTGGACTAATGAAGCTCCTTGAAGTATTTTACCCATTTATTCACTCTTCTACGTTATGTAAAAAGAACACTTGGATGTAAGCTTAGAAAAAAGATGCTCCTTAAAAATTCCTTTCCATATTGACTCATTTTTTTATATATCAGAAAGACTGATGAGTATGAAAATCTTAGTTTTGACAACCTGGAAAAAAAACAGGTTAAATACAAACCTGAATATGGTTTAGCATGGAAGTTTATGACAATTGTAAAAAATATGCTTTTAAAAGAAAAAATACTGAATATTTAATACCGCAAATAAGCAGTATGTAGGATTATGCCTGAGGGTTCTTTTGCTATGTTGAGTGGATTCAATTTAATTAGGAAGGGCTGGAAAAAAAGTATACAGTACACACGTTTCCAATCTACCAAGTTTTTGTTTTTGTTGTAGAAAAGCAGAAAGGAAGTTGCACAACTAATGGGAAAAACCTCTAAAATAATTTAAATGGGAGCACAGTAATACAATGTCCACCTTGCAAACAGTATAGCAAAGAAAACTGTTACACTGACAGTGGAAGGGAATTCACTTGTACAAATATTTTTATAGACACAAGAGAGAAAATCCTTATCATCAATCCTGCTCTTATGGAGGTACCTGCGAAACAAATATTGAATTAACTTTTCATTTAACACTATAAACAAATTTTAAATACTTTGCTATATTGGAAATTAAAAAAACAACCTCCAAACCAAACATACAAACAAACCAACCAAAACAAAAGACTAAGAACCCTCTATGAAAAAGCTTTTCTGAAGTCATATGTTTTGGTCAAAGTTTGTGATTTTTAATGGTCTAGTACTTAAACTTGTTCCAGTGTTGTAATGTTATCTCCATGTAAGTGGAATATTTTTAAAAAAAAGTCTTAGTCTATAGAAAACTAGAAACAATTCAGCAAATACTTTCTGCAATAATCAGCATTTAAAAAAAAAGTACCCCATTTATACTCTGTAGATTATTGTTCATACAATTACATCTTCGACAAACATAAAATGTTGTGTTGGTGCAAACACAGGAGGCAGACCAAGTAATTTCTTGCGAATATTGAAAAAGTGCAACTCCCCTCAGAGTTGTACCCTTTTGCATCCTGCCATGCATGTCTACAGCCAGTCTCAATATCTGAACTGCAACAACATGAATTCTTGATTTCACTGAGGCTTATCCTATATAATTTATATGCTGCTAAATACATTCAATAAGTAATGGCTGGTCACCCACTTAACCTGCATTTGCTTTACTCATGAAACAGAACTGTACATACCCCAAATGATATGGCATAATATGAGATCTACAGTAGTTTGGAAATACACAAAATTATGTGCATCCTTATAACAAAATTTGAAGGGCTTCATAGAATACACAGATTTACTGGAGTATTCTGTAAATCCTTTGGAATCTGTATTTGTTTCACCGTCATAACCAGATAAAGAAGGATATTGACTACTCTCTTTTCCTAGGATTCTTAACAAAGTAATAGTACCATTTCTCTTCAGCACGCTTTCAAAGTCAAATATTCTGACACATCAGAATTTTTAAATTACATATTATTACAAAGGTATTAATTAGTTGGTCATTGCTTCGTCAACTATAACTAGCTATTTGTACAATTATACATAAACATCTAATTCTCTATTAATTAATAAAACAATTATATATATGCCAGTGAAGTGCTGTATGTAACCTGCTATTGTGTCATGTAACCCTTGGGGCATTTTCCTTTACATTCACAGTCAGATTTTGCTGTATAAGTGAAATGCATATATGATTCAAATGGGCTCCAGGCAGATGCTCAGATTTTTCCTGAAAACATATAAAGGCTTCAGGGAAACATCTTCCTTTGGTGATCATAAAAGCACCACTTGCATATTTCCATATGGAATATCCTTAGAACCTTGTTCACAAACACAGGGAGGACTAAGAAGCAAAGCTGAGTGGTTCTGGTACCCTAAGGATTTTTGAGATAGTAACTATGAGGAGAAGGTTTTCGGGTAGATAGCAATGTACTACAAATAATGGAAGATATCTTTCTATTCTTAAATGCTTGTCAGTGCTCTGCCCTGGGGCTGTATTGAGGTCTGTTATAAAGTTAGATATTAATTTTGGACTTGATAGATGATTCCATAATTGAGAATTACCTGTAATTACAAGTTATAAATGCTCTGGACTAAGACATTCATTTAGAAACAAAACAAGGCATATTTGTAGCTGCTTGATGGGAGAAAGGCTGCACTTGGCAAAATTATACTAACAAGCTAATCTTATCATCACATCATAACCACTACTAAATAAAAGCTGGTTTTGTTCATCTAAACTTTAATTTAAGTAATAGTGATGGTAGGCTAAGGGTGGGAGAAAGTCCTTTGTAAACCAGTGACCAAAACCATTGGTAAATGGAGCTGCATTCAAATAACTTTTTCTATCTAGATCCAGGGTCAGTAAAACTGGAAGTGAAACTTTTCTTTATTTGTGTTGCTGAAGTTCAATTATTTATTTTTTTTAAAAAAAGTTATTCAGTGTTTGTCTCCAATACAATTTGGTTATACACAGTCTTCTTTCTGTGTCCATCCCCTGGCTAGTTACTTCCAAGGTGGTCTGCATCAGGTTTTGTGATGGGATTTCACTTTGGTTTCCTTCTGCTTCCTTTTTCTCCCTCACTGCTATTCTCTTCAGAGGCAGAGGATCCATCATACCTTCTTGTATTTCATGTAAGGTGCTTCACTTGTCAGCAAAGTCTAGTTTAGAGGTCTAATTCAGGTCTTCTTTGAGCTTTCTATCATATTATCCCCCCCGTAGCAAAGCAATTTCAATGCCTACTACATTCTAGTACCTGTGTCCACCTGTGTCCTACTCAGGACAACCCTTCTCTGGGAATATTACTACTTTTAAAAATGGACGTTCTTTGTCAGACTTCTTACGTGTGTTGTTGAATAATGTTTATGCCTCCTAGCTGTACTGCAACAGAACTTCTGTCTTCTGATTTTCTCTCTTAACCTTTTCTTTAGGTGTGTTACATCCTTAACATTATTTCCCCTTGTCTACCCATCTGCTTATTTTAGCTGCTTCTTCCTCTCTGCTGGATTCTGTACAGACTTCCCATCCCCCTGTCCACTCCTTTAAACTCTCCCCTATAGCTCTGTCTATCCTCTCAGTTGGTGCATTTGTGACCCTTCTGTTCAGATGGAACCCGTCCCACCTATATAGGCTCCATCTGTTCGAAAATGTCCCACAAACCTAAAAGGGAACAGAGGAAGTTCTCCTCTACAGAATTGACGTCACTAGGTGGAATTCTCCTGGGGTTCTGGCCCCGGAGCCTCAGTAGCATTTACAAACAATAAAAAGACTTCTTGCTGAAAGGAATTCCTCCGAACAATGTTACCACAATACCTACCTATTTGCACGTATATTTCTCCGGACCTGATCCAAATTCTAAGTCACTGGGGATTTTCCACTGATCTCAGTGGACTTTGGATCAAGCCTTGGTTTCAGAAATACATGCGTTCAAAGGATAGGTTTAAAAACTAGCATCTTCTGCCAAGACCAGGGTGTTTAATAACTCTAATAACTCAATCCTCTTTACTAAAAAAACTATGGCAACTAAGAAAATAATATATTACAGAGATGATTCTTTTGGAAATCATTATTAAGAATATTTCTATGTCTTCTAGGACCTATTGAAACTAAATCTTGTAGATAGGAAGCAACCTTTTTTCAGTGAAGTGATTTCTTTGGTCATTTTCCAAATGTTGTTTAATATCCTTCAAGGGACAAGAAAAGCTGGAAAAAGATAAAAGCAAAAACTCCCTAAAATGGAACCTGCTTTCAGCACTGGTAAAATCTGCAGGGATTTTTTAATTTATAGCCTAAGGAGAAAAGTTGTATTAGTCTATTGCGTGAAGCAAATATTTTGCTTTCAAAATAAATAAGAATTGAAATCTGAAAATAATACTTAAACATACCACTAAAAAAAGGTAAAAATAATGAGGAAAACTAAAATTAATTCTTAGCAATTATTACTCAGTTGCTGAGATGCATCTTAAAATGATGAAAAGACAAGAACTAGAACTGCTCCATACTTTATTTTTGAATAAGGTTCCTTGCAATGATGGTCTCTCCCAGCTTTTTGCAAGGTACAGTAGCTGCAGCTTTGTTTATCTGGCCCCTACACAATATTGTCAGGATGCATTTCCATTTTCCAAGTGACTGCTGCCACTGTGCCACAATCTGTGCTCATTTCTCGAGCAGCTAAACCCTTTGACACTGTGGTTTTTAATTAAAATTACATTAAACTTAATCAGCCAGAAAGAGGCTGCTGTAGAAGGCAGGTTTGATTGCAACCTGCAAAGGGCGCTGGGGCTGCCAACTCGCTAAAGATGTGCCGGCAGATGCCAAGCTGCTCGTGTGAGCCCCATGGTCACAAAAATGCTATGAGAGGTCAGTTCTGTCTTCACTTTTTTCTAGCACTGTCACTAAACTATAATGCGTGACAACGCTTGATAAAGCTCAAGGAAGAGAAAGAAATACATTGCTAATGCAGACTATGTACTCATTCATTGCTCAAAGAATGGAGGGTCACAGAAAAGATGTATTTGACAAATGTTGTTCTTTGGTGAATCCTGCAAATGATAATCCTGTAGGTCTACATGCACTTTTAGTAATCAAAATATATGCAAGGGGTTATGAGACTGGGCCTTGTGATGTAAGTAGTCCCTTATCTCCTCAAGATTTTCCCTGGAGTCTCTTTACTTTTTGTTTTTGTCTTTGTCTTTGAAGGGAGCAATGAATGAATGAATGAGCAGGACTAAGAGTGTTAGATTACAATCTACTTCTTTGTAGAGCTAAGACTGATTTCACTGCACAAATTAGTAGTTTTTATCTGAATATTAAAGGTTAAAGTAGAGTTTTGGAATAGGATTTATAACATTTTTAGATATTCTTCAACAGCAGCCCAAAGTAACTATGGAGTTCCTCAAGCTTGGTAGGATATTGTTATCTTCTAAACAGTTCCCCATGTTGAACACTGAATAGGAGTAACATATATGAGTACTAATATTTATAGTGTTTTAGTATTTAAGAAACTTAAAACAGCTCTGTCTCTTATCTCCCTCTCCCCTCCACATCTTCCTGCTTTACGTCCATTGTTTAGATCTGAACAAATGCACAATGAACTGGAAAGGTTCGAGTGACATGACTAAGATGTCTCTGAAACCTATTCCCATCTTCTTGAGTTCTGGATTTTAGACTCATAATCTAGAGGGGCATGGTGTTTACAAAAATCATGTTTCATGTTTGAAACTGTCCAATCTTCAGAGATCTTTTTGCTTTGAAATACCTTTTGCATTTTGTACTGAAGGAGTTAAAAAAAGCCCAGGAGCCTTTTGGTTTCTATTACACATTATGAGACCCACTAACAAGGCTTTCTGGCAAGATTTTAGTGTTTGAATCTATTTTATATTTCCTCTTGTAGACTATTTCATACTTACATCTACAAATGATGATTCCAGAATCACTTGATTTTTGCTGAGAGAATTTGATTCATTCTATGTGTTCGAGGGACACATAACTACTTCAATCTCATGATTATACAAACTAACCAGAATGTGATGTTTCACACTGTTTTCAGTTGTGTATGCCTGGAAGTGTGTTTACTGAAACCTGGAACATCAGGAATAAATTGGGCAAATTAATGAGAGAAATGGGGAACAGCCAGATGATAGAGCTAATGAAATCTAAGAGTCTAGCAGATTTATAATTAGTGAGGGAAGACATCTGAAAAGAGAAAGGAAGAACAATAAGAAAGGTTTCCCAGTGACTGAAGTGGTAGAACAGCAAAGTTATCTTCTTACTACATAATCAGACATATTAATTACAGTGAATGGCAGTGACTCTGATAAGATCTACTATAAAGTCTATCAGAAAATAAATACATTGGCACTCTCTTAAATCAGGCATAACGCTAATTAAGGCAATGAAATCAGACTGTTCTAGGAGAAACAGGAATGCTTTTTTTTTCTTTACTGTTCACTCAATGAGAAAAGAAAACAAAAGAACAAAGCACTTCATGCTTGTTAATTATGCTTGGTATAGGAAGTAATAAAATATATCAGAAAAATTAAACTCATCTTGTGTGACATAAAAGCATAAAACAGAAATGATGGAAATAAGAAACAGTTTTAATAGTTTGCACATCTCTTCTTACGGTTACAGGGATTTATGAACAACGAAAGAAACAAACAAACTATGATAGTTCCATCATATTATGTCTTAAGTGATTGGGAATCTTTTTCTTCTCCCTTATTCTTGCAATCTCCTCTATAGTTTCCATTTTTTTTCCACATTATGTATAGAGTTCTTAATTTTTTTGAGTGTTTGTTTTGGCCCTTGGAACTATTCCTGTTACTCCAGCTTTTTTAATGATTTCCCATGATTAAGTTTTAACTCTGAAATGAAAAGATGAAACATCAAAGGAATTACACAGCAAACTTCCCCCTTAATTGCTTGGGTTAAATACGCATTAGCAGTAGATGTGAACCAAACAGTTTTACACCTTACTAAATGGTGGGCTTTGTCATTGTATCAGCTAGACTTTGTAATGCATCAAGTGTGCCCAGTTCAGAGCCAGATGAATGGCAAGAAACACTGTTATTCTGAACGTGGAGCTTGGCCAGTTACTTAAAAGGATTACACAGTGGGATCTCCATGGTTAGCAGAGGCTGGACCCAGTAGTCAAATATTTCCCTCTAGTACAATGTTCTTAACAAGCAAGGATAAAAAAGCAGAAAAAAAACTCTTTCACATTTTAGGTCATCTCATAAGATACTTTCTATGTAATGAAATCTGCAGTAAACCTGGGGATAATACTCTTTACTGATCACCCACACAGCTTTAGTTGAAATAGTAAGATATGTTACACATATACCTGAGATACGTCTTTTCTTTGTGTTTTAGCAGTAATTAAAGATTGGGTTTTTTTCTCTGATGGGTCTTACTAAATAACATCCTCTGTGTGTATTCTCTGGAATCTAATCCCAGCTGAATTTACACTGTGATCTTTGTCTTGCAGATCATGGTCTATCACACCGCACAGATGCCTTGTTTCAGGTAACTTGCTGAATTTATAGATTATCTACCCCATTTCTTGATATGACTTTCTGATAACAAATTGCAAAGGAGTGATGGACAAAGAGCTCTACAGCTAGTGCAAGGCATAGTGCACCCACATAAATCCTGCAGGTCCATGGAATGGCATCAACCGCACTATCCCCAGGAGAAACGAGGGAGTCCAGAATGATGGGTGATGGGATAAAGATGGCATACATGACAAAGGGCAATTTGATATGGGGAATTTCTACTTCTTGTATAATTGAGGAAACCTTAGAGGTGTGATTGAATGAAGGCAAGGGTGATGGATACAAAAAATGATGGCTTCTTAAACTAATGTGTAGAGAACCCTGCCAGGAATGGTTCATGTCTAGACCGAGTTAACCAGTGATCAGGCAGTAAGAGCAAATTAGAGTTGAGCCCCTGAGGGTCAAGTGACTACAATCTAATTAAATTTATTATAATTCAGAAACCAAAACCAATTAAAACAAATATAAAAATTATGACTTCCGACTGGTCTGCTCTGATGGCATATGAAAAGGATGTTGGTAGTACATATACACTGGGGAAGGTAACTCTTGTGCAGCTCTGGAGCTCAGGGAAGCCAAACCTAGAACTGGTTTCATTTAAAGCTTGACATCTCAAAAAGAAAATAATTTTATTCCTCCTAGAAAATACCCACCTGCTAGAAAATACCCACCAGTTGCACCAGTTACATTTGAAGTGGTCATTCCTTCCTAATCACAAAAAATACACTTTAAAGACAGGACTAATATGCATATTATTAGCACTCTAAAGACAAGATGCACTTTTTAAGAGGTTACAGTTAACAGAGACGTCACACACGGGTATGAATGTTATTATATCATTCATTTGCATTATTAGCATGTCTCCAAGCCAACCACTAAAAACAGCTGTATGGCAGGGAACCACATATTTCATTGATCTGCACCTGCAAAGTAGGCCCTTGTAAGCCAAACAGACAGTGAAACATAAGCACAATCATTCCATTGAGATGGGATGCCCAGTTTATATTTGGTACAAGCACTGCATTTTGTAGGGGACGGGCACACATTTACATAGTGTGGTAACTGACCTGCAGCTGGTGAGAACTCAAGTGTGGATTCCCAGCTACCTTGCTTCTCAGCTGTCCCCAGGCAGGATAAAACTTCTTATGAGTGTGTATGTGACATCAAAACACATCAAAAAGATCACAGACAGAAAACTGGGCATTGTAGTTCCTCCAAACACTCCAAGTCCAAACTTGCCAACTGTCTGCACAGGAGAAAACTTCAGGCTCACGCTGCCTTTTAATTTGTGTCCAAGCACATATAATGCAGGTGGCAGATGACAAAGGAACCTCTCCTAGAACATCACCAGCCAGATTGGCAACTAGTGTTTGTAGGAAGCCTCAGCTCGGGTCGCAGTCATACAGTGTGGATGCTGGAAACAATGCGGGTGCATAAGAGTCAGGCTGAGGAACAGCCTGTTCCAGCCTCAGTTAATACAGTGCCACGTGGTCAAAGGTGGAATGATTGATACTTTGAAAGAAGAATTTTTTAAATGAAAAGTTAATGCTGTAGAGCTGCTGATGTGCACTGCTGTGTAATGCACAGCACGAGTATTTCTCTCTCCTCCCCACAATGTTCAGTGTCCTTCTTTAAAAGGCAATGCCATATCCATTACTGTACCAGCTTATGATCAAAGGCAACACTCAAAACCTACAATATCTCATGACTGCATATCTCAGGAGGACTTTTGCCTTCTAGCTCTGCTCTTTGGTCTGAAGAATCAGCAATTGGCTCTTTTAATAGTTCCGATGGGAAGTGTTGCATTTGATTAAGCCTGTGTAACACATTTCACATCCAAGAGTCAACAACATAGCTTATGAGTTACTGATTTTTAAGTTTATCAGAGATGATGCTAAACCATGAAAAAAAAAAGGACACAAATTACGAAATGGCAAATGTAATTTTTCATCCATTAATGCAACAATGTGAGGTGCCTCAAGGCAACTGAGATGGTTTCTGGTGGCCAAATATACATTATTTGTAGCATATCCATCATAAACAGCGGAATTAATCATCACACTGTAAAATATAAATAAATACCTCTGGATCAATAAAGACAAAACCTTTGTTAAAAACCCACAACTTCCACATGGTTGAGTCTGCCATAGATATATCTTCTGACTGGTACCATATTACATGAGTAACCCCACTCATTTCAGTGAAATTACACAAGAGGTGAAGTACTGCATGATGTAAGTACAAAGAACATTCTAGTCTTTACTAAACTAGGAGGGCTCCCAAAATTGACAATTTTTACTTTAAACATCTTTAAAGACAAAAAAAGGGAAGTCTGAACTCTCTTTTTCCACAGATAAATTGATACAGATCATTACATCTTTTTACCACAGGAAAACCACAAGACATCTCGACAACAGATATATTCTGCCTGGAAATTAAAAGGAAAGATGACACAGGAAAAAAAAAAAGAAAACATATCTTGTAGGACTGGAATTTTTTTTTATGAAGTCTAACTTACTATTAATAAATTCACTTGACATAATAGCTTTGATATTTTTTGGTGAAATTTAGTAATGTCCATTATGTGGAGAATAAGTGAGAGAAGGAACTAAGCTGGAGATAACTCAGCACATTCACTCTTCAGAAACTACCTAGAGAAAACAGTAAAAATCCAATAAAACTAAATAGAAAAAAACCCCACTTCAATTCCCAAGCAAAATTACTGAGAATTTTTTTCTCTTTACATTGGTCTATTTTCATTCCTAACTGCTCTTATGCTTTACAATTTTCATGTGTTTTTAAGCCACTGTAGCTGTGCACTTTAAATTTTGTGTTTAACCTTTTACGTGTCTAGAGATGTCTTTCTACCCAACAAAGGAACAGACCTAGGACTCCTCTGGACCTATGACTGTACTTTAAACATCACCACTGATTAGGATGCCTAAGGGTCAATCATACCAGGAATGTCCCTGGCAGCACTGGGTCATTGCACTCAAGGGGTTAACTGATGGCATTTAATATACTTATCTGGGGCTAAAGAGGTTCAAAGCTGGAAAATACTTCCCCTCGTATTACCATTTGGTCAATTAGCAACCTTTAGGCCAGAGCTGTGTGTTCATATTCTCTTGTACTCCTGTCAGGACTCCTTACGCATTCACCAGTAATAGAGTCCTGTGACTAAAACCATTTTTGGCTAGGGTAGCTGAAAGACCAGCTTCTGATTCCTCACAGAAACTCTCCTATAGGCAATAAAACAGCAGTTATATCACAACTGCTCAAATGGCAAATGTGAAGTGACTGCTCCAGTATAAGATGCTGCCTGAAAAAAAGATGGGGGTAGCTCATTTGACAGAGCTGTTCACACTTTTTCTGCACAGCTGAGAGACATTAGCTTGATTTCCCAAGATCGGTGTGTTTTCCAGTGCGGCGAGTTAGAAAACCCAGCAGCCTCAGAGATAAGCTGGGTCTGATCATACATGTTTCAAAGCTCAGGCACAAAAAGCCGTCTCAAAGAAAAAAAAATCTCACAGAAAGCTGAATGTTTTCGCGAGGTCAATAGTTCAAATGAAGTAGAAAGAAAAAATGGCATTAGTGACCTGTCCCTAGACCATCTTTCCCACAATGATACCCTATCTAGTTCACAATTCAATACTATTTTTTGTAGATCTTTGGCCAAAATTCACCTCTTTTAGTCAAAAAGAACAAATTGTCTATGTTCACACAGAGTAGAGACAACTGGTAACAACTATTCAGTTCAGTGGATTTGGCAATTAAGGCAAAGCAGGACACAATTGGCAGAAAGGAGGAAACAAGAAACCTTTTTTTTTTAGTTTTGATTGCTGTCTGAAGTTAAACACCTGTATTTTATACTGAATGACTCAGTCTGGCAGACTCATAATCAGCAATGCTGGTTACCCAGCATCTTCCATTTACTTTGCCCACAGTAATAATTACTTTTAAAATATCAAATAATTTTGGGTTGCCTAAATATGGATTGAGATTTTTATCTTGTATAGCCATTTTTTTAAACTTGAGAAAAAATATATTTTATCCACCTCATTCTATCACAGTCACTGATAATCAACATTCCTGTAGAAAAAGATATGTAAAACATTATATTTCTTTTGTAGTATCAGAACTTTTTTTACATGTATGTTGTATTACAGTACACTTAGTGTATTATATGGAATTAAAATAATTCCACCTCTATCAAAGAGAGTAGAAGCAGCAGAGACTATGTGTCTAGAAAAGATGGAAATCTGTTAATTTTGACACATTTTAGAATGTGAAAATCTGCAAACCTCCTCTTTTGATTGAGGGCCGATGATTTATTTGGAATTTGTATTTTCCAGCTACTTTCTCTTTGAACGGAAACTACTAATATAGTAGCAGCTCAGTATGTAGCAAAAGAATTGTGATTGAAGTTGAAAAGGCTTTCTAAAAGTGAGTTTGTTAACTGTGTATCTAACTGTGGATGCTCACTTCTAGTTCTATGTAGGCAGGCAGTCTGCTGATCCAGTCTTTATGATATGTTACTGTCTGGATTTGGAGGTGGAGAGGTTGTGGGGTTCATTTTGTTCTTTCCTCTAAAGATATCTTTACCAACCGCTGCTGTAGAAATATGGATATGTCAGAGGCCTGAGGATACTTTGAAATGATCAGTGGGAGCCTAATTATGAACTGTTTTTTTAAAATTCTGATGTTTTGGGTTTTTTTTAAATTCTGATTTATCATGAGGTGTAACAGCACCTTCACTTTTCTACTCAGATAAATTCTATGTATGGACTAGAAAGGTATTTTGAAATTGTCTGGATAAGGAAAGGTACTAATGATTTAATTTTCTATTAAATTGCCTAATACCTGTAAGAAAAAATCTCATAGTCTTTAATTTAAATTCAGAAGGGCTATGTCTCAGCACAAGAATACTTACAGTACAGATTTTTACAGACCGACTGCATAAAAACACATGTAATTGAGACCAAAAAGCAGATTTCCAAAAGATCTCTAAATCTAAGCTAAACTTCTGTTGGCACTGAAATAAATGTTAGTGGGACGCTGTCATCATTAGAGCTCAATTATTATATGGATAGAAATAGAGCAACAATATAATAAATATAAAACTTTTACCTAGACCAAGTAGCTTTGATATTAGTATATTCCAGTTACTGGGGTTTTTTTCAGAATTAATACAAATCATCGCAATTTTATTGATTACAGGGGAGCTTGTAATCTCCTTTATCTCAGAGCAGAAAAAGAATAGAGACAGCAGAAATGAGAGGAAAGAGAACAGTGACAGGACTTCCCACCTAAGCACTACCTTCTGATTGCAGACACTCCTCTTCATCTCCATTCAGATTGCAGCTGAATGGAGCTGCTCCTAGTGACGTGTTGCTTTAACTACATTTAGTACCACCTAATTTTTAATATCTAAACTTTTCAATAATATAAAGATGTATTTTTTAAACTGTTAAGCCTACTTCTCAGTTATAATGACAAAACAGAAATTATACCAAAGAAAAAATCAAGTTAATACGAGACAGAGACAGATCACAGCCAAACAGATTTAATCTTTAGCATGCTAAATAAAATTAAAGAGATTGTGCAGGTATAATGTCCTTCTTTACTATAAAATAAAAGACAAAGCAACTATCAGAAAAGCTATTTCCTAACTCCAAAGTTGAAGATAGCAATGGAGGAACAAAAATAAACACCATATTTTTCAGAAAAGCATCTCCCTTTTTTCTGCTGAGATACACTTGTTCCCACATCCCCAGTATATTTACACAATAATTCATTGCCTCCATCAAAATGCCAAGATGGGTTCATTCTAATCCAGGATGTCTCACTGTTTTACTCACATTTTTTTCAATCTACATTAAACACAATGGGTAATAATTGATCCCTGATTATTTAATTTAGTCTTTGAAAACTTGACTTTTTAGTTCAATTAAAATACATTACTCGTTATGTTCTACACCAGTTTACAAGAAAGACGTATTTTGAGGCAGACTTACCACAGAAGTCCTCAACTTGTCCTCCAAACTTTACCAAAAAAACCCAGAAGGTGACTAGATACAAAAATTGGATACCTTACTGGAATGTTCTAAGAGATGGGTATGCAAGATGTGCAACAAAGCTCCATAAAGAGTCAATATGAGACACATACTTTGATACATTTCAGGTGCCCATTTAAAATCAGTGTTTGTTATGGTGAGAAATTCTGTGGTGAATGTTAAGGCAAAAATCAGAATAACAGCGGTGATCACAGCTGGAAGTAAGTTTGAAAAAGAAGCAACAATGAACAATCCACTCTCTAAATCGATACAACTGATAATGTAGACCTATACTTTTTTCATATTGACTGAAAGCTTGGAGTATGCTGACCTAGGTCTGAACCCACTGCCGTGCCATCTATATGTATCATGTGCTCTCAAAACTAATTGGTTGATGGACTTACGCATGGAGGCGTGAAAAACTTTGTAATGCTCAGTCACAGCAGGATAAGACCAGGAGAAGACATTAACAGGGACTGAGGAGGAAGATGACATGGTAACAAGAGTGAAGTAATGCATGTCCTTGTAGACATAAAGGACTAGGAAGATTAAGTAAGCAAGAGCCATTTTTCCTTTTTCACTGTCAAGAAACAATTCTCATGGATATTTTGCTAACTTTTGCCAGAAGCAGCCTCTATTTTTTTTATTTATTACTTGTAATAAGGAACACAGTAATAGTTCCATATGAAAGAGATGAATGCAGTATAAATGCCTGAAGTGTAGTTACTTTTCCTTTCATATGGCGTTCAAATTTTCTTTTGTTTCAGATTGGCTAAAGACGGAAGAGAGATTTTTGCTGTTGTTTTAAAGAACCAATAGCACATTTTACCATGATTTTCACTTTTAACAGCAATAACTTTACTAAATTCCATTTGCTATCATTTAATTTCAGCATGTGCCCAAAGTCTCTCAAAAATACCCTTTTGTTAAGATTTTGTAGCTATTGCCCAGTTTGCTGCTCTTACTACTACTTTCTTCCATTACCACAGTTCCTCTCATTATCTGGGGCATTCAGTTAAGGACGAAGTGGAATACTTGTGTAGTTAACACACTAAGAAATGAGAAGCAATTTATAAACATTTGTATCATAAAGTAACCACTGTCTGTACAACCACATAATTCATGACTTGCATTCTACAATTGACAAGCTTGGTATATAGCTTAGCAAAATATTACTAACTTTTTGCCTACCAGTTCTTTGAATAGAATCTTCAGCTTCTCCATCCTGCTAAACCACGATCTGCTCTCCAAAATTGCGTCAGTCATGTGGCTGTTAGACTACTGCTATAATATAGCAATATTATAAGCCATACATGGCATAAACAGCACAAAATACTGCAGCACGTCTTCCTGGCAACTGTATACCAGGTTCTGGTTTGTGACTGAATATCAAAAGTTAGGGTATTCATTTGCTGACAAAAGGATTATCAATGCAAAAGATGACCTAATGCCCACAGATGAAGATGATGATTTAAAAAAAAATTCTACTTGGTTCAGTGGAGCTTTAAATAATCAGGACTATCTTGTCTGCACAGAAGACGCAGATTTTGAAGTGCCTGTTCATTTCACCACTTCTTGAGGAACTAGAGACCATCACAATCCTCCTATCTGCCTATTCAAGTTAGAGTATATACTTCTGAGCTTCCTAATACAACTTTTTCAAAATAGAGCCGCTTTACTGAACACACTGCTTGCCTCTTTGGGGTCCAAGAACAAACATGACAGACATTAGTCAGCTGCACACTGCTTACCACTCTGATGGAAGGCACATGGATACAATGGTAAAAATGAAGGAGAAGAGAGTAGAATACTTCAGTACAGATATAATTGACTAGAAGTGCATTAGCATTGCAGAATATAAGAGGAAAGTAACCTCTGTCAAGGCTAGCTGGGTGTAAAGTACTATCAAGTCACTGAAATTAAAAGCACTTAGAGTTCACATAAAGTATGTAGTCTCAATATCGAACCAGTACAATACATACTACTTTCACAAAACAAATGTGAAGTACTTTGGAAACTGTTAAAATAATAAAACCGCTTTTTTCTTTTTAATTTTCGCTTAAAAACAAATGAGAACTATGACCCAGAAGCAGCTACAAAACCTAAAAAGTAATGAGGATGAAATGTATTAGTGTTTTCCTACAAATTCAAAAGCCTCCTATAATAATAGTGAATATGGGCAGCACAAACCAGAAAACTCCAAACAGAGGTAGCAGTGAAAAGAAAACACTAAGGCACACGGATGGACATTGATGTTCCAGCTGACAGCCACAGTTTGCACATATTGCAGGAACAGCTATTCCCACCTTAAATTTTTGCTTGCTGATATAAATACTGTTACTTTTACTTTTTGATAAACTGGAATGTTAAGTCCATTGAGTGTCATAAATCACCTAACTAATTTAACCTTGAGATGGGCTGCAAGACTGCAAATGCTTAACTATGACGTGTACAGCACAGACAAGAATGTTTACTCAGGCTGGATCATCTTACACTGCAGCAGTGGGTCCTGAGACTTTGAGGAATTCCCATCCAGATTCCCCTACAATGTACAATGGAGATTGCAGCAATGTAAAGAGGAGGGCAAACATTATGTCTTTAAAATATCAGCAGTGCTAGGAGGAAATCTTCTTCAGATTCTATTGGTAAATCGGCTGGTTTAGTACTCACAAATCTCACATTTCAGGAGACAGGCACCCAAATGAGTTGGGTGGAATGTCAAAGGACTGGTTCAACTATTTCCAGTTTGCAAGATTATTTTTGGTTGGTTTTTGGTTTGTTTTGGGTTTGGTGTTTTTTGTTGTTTGTTTTTTTTTTTTAACACCAGAATTCTGCTGGCAGCCATTTCAACAGTTTGTCTTTGTCTGTGAGGAAGACAGCCTCTCTTTCCATGGGATCAAAAGATGTAAAAAGAACAAAAATACAGCTAATAAAGTATGTAACAGCCAACACACTGTAAAATAGAGCATTATTAAATTTAAAAAATAATTGATCCCCATTAAATTGGGGATCCTTCCTTTCCCTATGTGAAGGAGTTCCTTTGAATTTTATAGCTAGGGGCACTACTAGAGAAAGAAGGGGGGAAACTAATAAAATATTTATGCACGGCATATAAATCCTCAACAAGCTTATTTTGTTGAATGAGAAGAGGTTGCTAAGCTTTTTTTTTTTTGGGGGGGGGTGTTGAAATACATCTCAGTAATTCTATCACCATTTTTATTAGCTCCACAATAAGTTATGACAAGATATTTTATTTATTATTTCTCTTTGAGGTGTTGCCACAAGATAAAAATTCCATTTCTTTTCACTGAACTACTTCAGTATTGTTATTTTAAAAGAAATGCAGTTCTACCATCTAAAACCAGCGTGCAGCACTTTAATTTCACAATATCAAACATAGCTTTCCAAACTAGCAAATACATCTCGGCTACCAATATCTGTGTAATTTGATATGCTGACACTTTTTTTTCTGTCTCAGTAAAGTCTCATTTCAGTAACTCACTGCCATGGGCTACAAACAACTCGCACTCCCTGAAATGTCATACATAATTAAAACACGGTAAATTTTAAAAGAGAAAGTTCTTCAGACCCATTGAACAGGCAATTTCTTTCACTTTCTGTCCTACAGTATTGTGTAACATTGACGCAAATCATTCTATTTTCAAAGTAGCCATATTTGGATGGTCAGTGAAAATCTCCTATGCCGAGGTGATATTCTCAAACCTTTGGTTGTATAAACATAAGCATAAAATCTCAGCTAAATATTTTAGCTTAACTGATGTGATGATTCACTGACTGTAAGTGCAGCTTACATAGTTTATGAATATATATATAATTTTGGCCCTATAATGTTGGTAAACTTGTGCATAAACACTTAAAAAAATCTAGCCTATACATTTTGTAAATATTTTTAGTATCTGTAGACAAATCCTGCTCTATACACTTGGAAGACACATTTTCATTATGTAGTGCTATGTTCCCCTTGTTCCTGTTTTCACTCATACAGGAGCTGCGTAGCTATCCATATGATACCTCTGGTCCAACAGCATGTGTATGAGAATACAGTTTGCTTCCACAAGTTATGTTTACTCACATAACTATTTGCAGATTTAGCAGCACCGTCAGTTAAAAGAAACAAAGCAGTCCTCAGTCTGAAATTCTCATCACAAACAACTTCTTTCAGATGCAGAGACTCAATCACGATGACTAAAGCCTTGCAGTACCCATAGAGAGCTGCACAGTTTTCCTCTGTTTCACTTTGCCACTCAGCCTTGTCCCCTCATTTTTGCTTTCCTATTTCTGTTTTAGCAATCGATCTGAATGTAGGGTAAGCGGTATTTATTGCAGTCTTTTAACACCAACTAAAATGTGAAACTTAGAATTAAAAATTTGGTTTACATTAGATTAGGATGGTCATCAAACTTGCAAGTGTCTTACCACATGGATGTTAACAGTATTATATAGGCTATACAATTTAGATCCTTTTAGTAAAAAAAACTAGAATGAGGCAGATTCATCCCTAAATGCAATTTTATATTTGTAACACACAGTACACTTAGATTTTCTTTATGCCTGGGCACAATGAATTTGTTCCAGCATACCATTGTAAATCTGTTGCACCACCAAGAAAGAGGTGAGTAATAATCTTACATCTTTTTGGAGCATTTTATGGGCATGTCTATGTGCTCTTGCTTGCCAGGTTTAAGCTCCAAAAGCCAAACAGCTAAAGCCAATTGTGCCCCCACTCTCATCCCACATTCACTCACAACTGATGCCCATTGCATTCAACTCATTTTGAGAGGCTAGTTGGGCTCATTTGCTTTTGCACTCAGCAAGGGGAGGCCTTTCCAGGATTAACCATTCAGAGGTACTTCCGCATTTCACACATCTTATGATCTCCCAGTGCACTCTGTAAGAATCTCCCTGGCATGTCAGTTCTTGATTGGCTCAGCCAGGACTGAACTTCGAACACAAGGAAATTGCATAAGTTTTCGTGAGCTAATGAAGTCTGATATGTGAATAAGTGACTCCCCTGCCTTGAAGCCAACACCCCTGGACTTTCAGGATGCAGAATTTCTTTGCTCTTTAATCTTGCTAGGCCCAAATACAGTCCCAGCAAGGAGGACACTTCTACACTTGTCTAGATCTAGATAGACTCCTGAGACTTGCATGATAGGCTTCAGAGGACCTATGACAAGAGTTACTGAGCTGTCTCTTCAAGTTTTAGGTGAACCACAGAGGCCTGAGCAACTATCACATATACCCTGCATTTCCAGTTGAAGCTTTCTTTTCTGGAAACCAATGGTTTTGCACTGAAGAGAATGAATGTGAGCCAACAGTACTTACAGGATCTGGAATCCAATATGTGAGCTTGCTCTTCGAGTTACAGTGAGGGCACAAAGCACAGTACTAACTGCAGTCTAGTCCTTACTCCAGAGAACTTCTGTTTATTTCCCCAACTGGGTTCTATTAACCAATTTACAGCTACAGTCAAACCAAGCTTCCAGCAAGGCCACTTCTGTCATTTATTCATTGAACATCACTATTTTTCCTTGTGAATACATTCAAGAAATAGTTAGGCATCCTGGTTTAAACAACACCTTCATCATACATTTTAATATCATACATCTGGCACATTTTCCACACTCGTTTCCAGATGGGAACTATTTTGGGAAAGTATTCATTTTCTGTGACCAATTTTTTCATTGCAGATACACATCTGATATGCTCTATTATATTTTAGAAGTCCATTTCCAGTTATGGAACCAATTCCTTGCCTTTTTTTTTTTTTTAATGAAAAAGCCATCTTTCTGTGTTGAACTAGATAAGCTTGCTCTGCTTTTGACCTGGCTAAAGATGACAATTTATAGTCCAGCTTGCTTATATGAATGGTTAATTAAATGAAAATTTTTCCCTTCTTGAAATAAAATGTTTACTGTCTGATAATTTATCTTCTGTGTGGATTGCCACTTTGTGCCACATAATCAGCATATAGTAGGAAATTACCTCTGTAGTAAGGAACATCTCACAGTGACTCCTGAACCAGCTGCCTCGTGTTTACTTTAAGTAGAGAAAGATGTCAGAGAGGTTCCACCACTGCTGACATGGGCAAGTGTGATAACAAGGCAGTACAGTAACTGGGCTCCTTTACTGCACAGGAGCTTTTATAGACCTCACTTTTCCTCCTGGTAGAAACCAAACCAAAAGGCTGCTTGTGCTGGGTACTACCGTTCTATACCAAGTCAAGCTGACGTTTCGATACAGGGGAGAAGGGAGGGCTGTATCACAAGTTTGAAATTTATCTGTGTGACAAGCATACAAATACACTGATCTCTGACACCATGTTCCACCTATACATTTATTATTACATCTAGCCAGATATTTCTTTCAAGCCCCTCAATGTATGAAAGACACTATTGAGTCTATGAAATCGCAGTTTGTGGGAATTGTGGTTATTTAGCTAATTGAACTCAAACACGTGAGAAAAATGTGTAAAATGTCAAGAAGAGAGTATTTATACAAATTTTCTCTGCTACAGTCCATAATTATTTTTTCTAAAAGGTGATAAAGAAATTTCAAGTGTCCTCTGAAGAGTTACAGCGTTATTCAGAGACTGAACTCAATCTTTAATGTGTGAAACAGAAGGATTATAATTTTGCTTTAAAAGAAAGTATCAACAGAATTTAATTATGGAATTACTTCTGATGCTTCACTCATAATGAGTGTGTCATGTAAAGCAAAATAAAGGACTGTCTCACAAGTAAAAAACCTTATTATCTTTCCAGCTTGAATCTAGCACAAAAATACCCTTACCATCTCTTCTGCAGTTGTTGCTGGTTTATTAATCTTTATGCAGAAGATATTTTCTATCATAATATCTGTGCTATCAAAAACTCATTAAACATAAGTTTTCTGAGTGGTGGTTCTGGAAAAACCCTGATACAAAAAAAATCACTGATACAAAGAAAACCACCCAACATATTAGTTCAGCCTCACTATTCAGTAAAACAATTTGTAAATTATAAAAAATAAAACTCAATTATTGCAGGATATCTACCAAACCATTTGGTAGTATCCTGCTGTATTTGTTCATCATTGACACAGAATTTGGGAAATGCTGCAGCATGTGACAAAAAATGGCCAGTGGCTACCAGCCACACAGGTAACCTGCTGTGAAAAGTTAGTGCCAAAAAAAATTACTCTCATGTGTGTAGGACACCTGTGGGTGAAACCTCTATCACACCAAAAGCTGCTAGTTGGCAATCAAGTTCAAACACCTGATCACTACGTACATGTGTATTTTGTTGGCCCATCTGTGGCACAGAACATGTGCCAGAAGTGTGACTAAAAGTGAGTAAGAAAGGAGCAGTGTAGTGTATCACTTGTTTAGGAAACACTTTGTTAATAAATCTGCACTAAGTATTTTAATGCTTTTTTATTCACATTCAAAATGCCCCCCCGAAAGTGTAAATGTCAGACTTTCAGCTATGGGATTTATTACTACATTTTGGGGACTACTGTTGTTGTACTGTAACCTTTTCTCAAAGCCCCTAAAGTTTCCTATTAATAGAAACTTATGAAAAAACCAAAGTTAAATCAAATGATTGCCCGACTGATTTTATTAGTCTGTTAGAACATATTCAGAAATCAGATCACTTGTACTAAAGGCAAACTTCCTGATACACAAGGGTGAGAGGAGATCTAATGCATGGCGGGATAAAGAACTGCCAGTCTTATTAAAAACAGAGATTAATCTAAACCTCACTGAAGCTAATGGGACTTTCCATTAACTTCTACAGTCTTTGGATCAGGTCCTGTAGTTTATTTTGTTCTGTCCTTTTATCTTCTCTCCCTTTCAGATTTGTTTTTCTCCTTTATGTGTTACAAGAGCAGTACTGAGAGCTGAAATGGACAATGCTTAGCTGGCAGTCATTCTCTGGTAATTAGACCGAGTCTCAAACACCTGACCTGCACATCTATGGATATCAAGCACGTCTGAGTGCCCAATTACCCAAGAGTATTACGAAATAGGCTTGGAGGATGGGCAAATGATTTGATTCTTAAACTCCCCTTTAGCTGATGCTGTGCATGCTTCTTCTTTAGCACAGCCTAGAAGACCCAAAGAGAGATTGGAGGTCAAATCTTGTCTGAGCCATCATATACTGTGAACAATTTCTTCATACTGTTTAGGATCTTTGACCTTTAGAAAGTCTACAGCATTCATAATTATATCTAAAGCAGCTTTGATGATGTCTTCCTCTATAATGGATTCACAGACATGAATAATACTCCTTAATTTTCAAGTATTTCTTTTTCAAATTAATATTTCAAAGAGAACAACCCTTATCTTGTTAAGAAGAAGAGTTTTTAGGGTAGTAGCTCTTGCATAGGATGATAGTTTGGTGGCCTCTCTTGTTAAAAATGTTCTAGTACCCATCTAATGCCCACTTATTTATGGATTTTAGACTAAAAGCCCTTTTTTGCCAGTTTTCTTCACAAGCACTTATCTCAGCATCCTCATTAGATGGTTTTTCTCTTTTCTTTTTTCAAGGCCTATCTATGCCCTTGGTACTTTCTTTTGTTCCATTCTGCAAAAGGAATGGCTTTAAAGGATCTCTCTCCACCAGTTTCAACTTTTTTCCTTTGTAATTAGCCTTATTTGAGGAGCAGAAAAGAAGACCAGAGAGAAATAATAATAATAAAAAAAACTGGTGAACAAAGCAGATGATGTTCTTTACTTCAATCATATGCTGTATAGCCTGAGTCAAAGAACTTGCACATCTTTTTTTTTTTTTTAAATCTGACTCATATGGTACATGTAAGACAGCTGAGAGAAAATTTTGAAGCTAAAGAATAGGAATGTTTTATTCACCTTGTTATTGTTATTACCAAGAGCTTATTTAAGTTATAATTAAAGGAATCTTTTGTAGACAGTATTTTCAAAACGAAAGATATGTTTGCCATCATCTGCTGAGAAGGGATATATTGATAGTGTTAATACACAAGTGTGTGAATAAGAAAGAATATATGTTAATTGGCAAATTGTATGAATATTTGAAAAATAAGCACTGAAATTATATATCTGAACTAAAATGGAACCTAAATATGAATTACTGTAGAATAAAGTCTAGAACTACTCATAGCTAAATCTTGTATCATTCATTATTCAAATTATCAGGGAGATGAATTTCCTTTGTATTCTCTTTCAAATGGAAAAAATACCCAATACATATTGGCAATCCTAATAAATCTTAAAACTCTAGAAGGTATTTCAGCATACACAACACTGGTGGAAATATAGAAATCTAGATTTTTAGCGATTCCAAAACTCACTTGTGAATGGTTCAGAAGAGCCAAAACCAAGAAAAATGGGTCCCTTTAATACTAAACTGAAAGGGTTTGTATTCCAACTTTGTTGAAACTTTTCTTTGAAAACCAAAGAATGTTTGTACTTCGAATATCAGGTCGTGACTTCCTAAGTTTTGTTTGCTCTTTGTATCTTATTTTCTTCTCATTATACAGTTCTTGCAAGACTAGATATCTAAAAGAATGAACACTTACCACCTGGAACAAAAGCATATTTGGAACCTTGAAAAATAGAACTCTTCCCTCAAAAATACCTTCGAGCATTTCAATTAAGAACATGTATGGAACATCTTTTACTACTGGAAATCTACAGTTGTGAAACTACTACTCTTTTTTAATATTTTTGAGTAACATAATATCATTCTCAATACATACATGAAATTTACTTTGACTGCCACCAAATAAATAGATTAGATAAATGTATACACTTGAAAATGACTACATTTGTGTCTTATGTTGACCGTCTTGATCTTATGTTCAGTCTAAAATAAGTTCACCTAAGCTAACAGTAATTTCCACACATGTTGTAAGATTACCTAATATTTACTATAAAAGAAGCAACATGTGTAAAGCCTCGATTATCTAATTTTTGTTTATATGTCCAACTTTTAATAACTTCAGAATTATCCAAGTTAAACTAATTTTAATATGTACACAGTTCAGTTCAACATTTCTACTCCTGTGAACTTTACTCACACCACAAGATCCTTTTTAATCTGCAAAACTGATTGGAAAGATGATTGATCATTTCTTCTGTGGCTTATGTCAGAACAACAACCTTTTTGCCACTCATTCTTTTAGTTCTAGAGAGAACTCTAGTAAAAATAAAGCAGTGTGTATCATTGGAGAATGATCACTATATGCTATTCAACCTTAATAATTATTTAAGTTTAGTCTGAATTTTGGACAAAGAGTTCAGGCATTTTTTATCTAAATAGGATCACTCTTCCTCATTTTGCATATCATGAACCCAATCAACCTACTGACATTCCGTATATCATATGCAAAATGGGGGACAATTCATTGGTTTGCATACTGTAAGTCAGAAGTGGTTAAATCTCTCATGATTTTATCTCTGTAACTACTCAAATATCTTTCTGTGGTCTCCGCTCATTAACGAAATTGTCTCAGATAATGCAAATACATTATGCAGTTCATGCTCACAATAGAACTATCAGATTTAGTTTGTGGCCTGCATTGTTTAAAGAATTACATCTGTTTCTGTTAGTAATTTATCACACTGCATGCTTAAGACACTTAGATGTCAAGTAAAGGACTTCCTTTGTTTGGAAAGGGAAGTGTACTTCTATTTTTGATTTCATATTTTGTATGCTTCCTTTTATATTCTGAGTTGCAAGTTGACATTTTCAATTGATCCTCTAGCTGAACCCAGCTACGGCCTCGATATGTGCAGGAAAGGCAGACAAGCATCACAGATTTTCCAAAGTATATAAGTGTGCAAACACTTGTGGTGCTTTGCCTGCGTGAAGTTTGGCATAGAAAACATCTGGGGGAAAAATCAGAAACTGACTTTTGCTCAGGCTAAGAGCAAGTGAAAAGATTTATAGAAGGGAATGATATAATTTACTTATAATTTACTATGATATTCTTTACTTAATAATCTCAACCTAACATGCTGAGAAGAACATAGAATTAATGAAATTATTTTAACTGCATTCTAACAGAATAAGCATAGTTGGATGTAACAAACCTTTTAACAGTTAAATTTCATTTAGCAGGATATTGCACAGATGAAATGTGTTGAATACAAAGAATTTTTAATTTTTTTCCTTTTCATTTGTAGGTAACTTACCAACTTATTAGTGGTAACTTACTTTGTCTGGCAGTAGGTATTTTAAGGGGAAGTGAATATTTTACACAGGAAATTACACCTCCCTACATTTTAAAGAAATCAGACAGAAACAAAAAGCCTGAGAGGCAGTTTTCTCAATTTAAACTTGTACCTATGCTCTCAGTCTATTCTCTGCCCAGCCTATATCTGTGCTTGGGATTGCCCTAGGTGTAAGACCTCGCACCTGGCCTTGTTGAAATTCATGAGGTTTACACAGGCCCACCATTCAAGCCTGTCAAACTCCTTCTGGATGGCATCCCTTCCCTCCAGTGTGTCGACTGCACCAAACAGTTTGGTGTTGTTGGCAAACTGGTTGAGGGTGCACTCAATGCCACTGACAGTGTTGTTGAAAAAGAAGTCAGGCAGCACTGGTCCCAGTACAGACCCCAAAAGAACTACTCGTTGCTGGTCTCCACTTGAACTTCAAGCCACTGACTTGACTCAAGCAACACTTTAGAGGTGACCATCCAGCCAAGTCCTTATGCACTGAGTGATCCATCCATCAAATCCATGTCTCTCCAGTTTAGTGGCAAGGATGTTGTGCGGGAAAGTGTCAAATGCTTGTCAAATGCATCCCACTTTGAGCTGGAGGCTGGGCCAGGTGACCACCACAGGTTCCTTTCAAACAACATTTCTATCATCCTGTAATTAAATTGAATGAATCCATACTTTATTTAGGCACAGTCAACTTTTGACTTCATTACTCATTCACAAAAGAGAAATGTTCTTTAATCCCCCTTTTTTTCATAAAATCTTTCTTCAAATACCAGAAGTGGAAGTGTCTCTGATGGTTCTGACTGTTATTTTAAACACAAGGACTATCTTTTGTTTCCTGGCCAAATATTCCTAAGGAGCAGCCTACACCCTCGATTACAGATTTTCATACTAAGCAGAGAAAGAAATCTGCTCTGTGCTGACAGACTGTAGAATTGCTTCAATCCTGTTGTGCAGAACTTGTTCCTTTGTGAAAGTACATTTATGTAAAGATCACAAATGTTTTGAGCCTACCAGTTTTTTAGCTTAGCTAAACTGGTATCCCCAAACCAAAAGATTTGGAAGAAAACTGATGAGGCAGAATCAGAAGTATAATGACTGGTAACACACAGATCTCAAAAGTGTCTTCCTATGCTACTCATGACTCATGTAAGACTCCTGCTGCTAAAGATACCTGTAAGCCTGTTCATGAACTGATGAAATGTTCTCTTTCAATCAACCCAGTGTGCTCTCTCCATCACTCTATTAAAGAGGTTGTTCCAGAATTCAGTCCTCTTAAAGTTAAAAACCTCTTCATTTTCAGTGGCATGCATGCCCAGATGCAATCCTGTTTCTTGTGCCAACTCAGAGATCTTTTGCCACACTCTTCCTCACAGAGATCTACCTTCTACCAAGCATTGAACACTGGTAAGAAAATTTGCTTCTTGATATAAAATGAAGGCAAATTTGCTTTTATTTGCAAATAAACGAGAAGTGCTTTGCCACAAGTTCAAAAGTCAAAACCAAACTCTTTGTGCTTTGCCCAGCACCTCTTTTTCTTTGGATTTAGCATGTAAAACAAGACTGTTCGGAACCACAGAGCAGCAGGAGAGAAAGAAATAAACCTACTTCTGCGATTTGGGTGGATCAGCATCTACAGGACTCGGCCTCAGCCTCAGCCATGCATACTAGCTCCTATATCATCAACACTAATGCTACAATGGCACTCTTAATGCTCCAAATGTTGCCAGTAGCCTGAAACCATACACAGCAAACCTTTTGCAGTACAGTCGGAGCTGAAGGCATGTACTGCCAATCTGTTCTCACCAGACTTTACAAATCTTGTAGACACCTAAAAGGGTTATCTCAAGTCCTCCTCACAGTAAATAAAATATTCTTTAAAAGGCTTTTGGGGATCCTCAGGGTATTCCAGTATTGCCAGGAAGATGCTTTACCCTACCTAGTAGAGAAATACATAACAATGTGCTTTAAAAATTAAAAATTTAGAAGAATCTGAATAATTGCTTCCTGTCAATTTTCTAGGTTGGCATCATGTAATTCAAGAGTGAATCATCTCAACAAATTCATCTGGAAATATCTGTCTAGCCTGTGGAAAAGCAATGTAAAACTGTGTACAGAGAACAATATGCAATGAAGTTTACACTTGCTTTGGGTTTGTCCTGAGGAATGTACAGCAATTCTGACATAGTATCTGTCAGTGTTACTAGAAACAACATGCAGCCCAGTAGCAAGGAGTGTATTTCCTGTTCAAAGGGGGAAACAAGAACTTAAATAAACATTTACAGGTTAATTGTCTCAACATATTATCAGTTGGTTCTCCTTAAAAATAAATAAATGCTTCATAAGAATTAGTGAAAAAGAATGCTATTATTTAGATGTTCAAACTATGAGTCAGAACAAAAAATCCATAATGAAATCAGTGCTTTTCAATCTGTATTTTTAGGTTTGCATATGCTACAGCCTCAGATCACTCCCTTTGGACTTGATCATAAGAACCAATCACAGTTAAACTGATCATGGTCTTGTACTCTGATTTGCTCTAACAATTGCATTTTGTTTTCTGATACGCACTAAAGGGAGCTGTGTGTATAATCAGGTGGAATATATCCCACCAGCAGAAAGACTCCAGTTTATTTCAGTACCTTTCTGGTTCTTGGAAATAGAACATGCAGGGAAAAGTAAAATGGTAAGGCATATTTAATTAAAGTACATGCACCAACTAAAATGCCATCAAACTTGAGCAGATTTATAGACAAAAAAATCTCTGAAAACTGCAAAGTGCTGCTTGAAAATATTAAGGCAACAAAATTTCTCAGCAAAGCAGCAGTTAAGCAAACAAATACAGAGTGAAAATCACATATTTTTTTCCCTAGGATTTTTTGGGGGATTTTTTGCTTTTTCTTTCTGTTTGTTTGGGTTGGTTGTTTTTGTTGTTGTTTTGATATAGGTTTTGTTTGGGGTTTTTACATTTGTTTATTTTTCTTTCCCCAGAAAACAGACTGAATTTATTTGTTTTTCTGCTTTTAAGAAAAACAAGTTAGACTCAAAGCAGATTCAAAACATGAAAAGTTTGAAGCTGTATGGCTTCCTGCATCTCAAAGTTAAGGGCATATTCACACTGTGACAAGAACGCTGCACACAGCACAATGGAACTTCTGCTATGATTATAATATAAATAACTTTCATATTCACCTGGATAAATGTTAAAGATTGAAGAAAGAATATTGTGCCTAAATACAATGTAGAAAAGTGAAAAATTACAAATTTGAGATAGGAGCAAGATTAGATATTTTCAAGAGTTAAGCATTCTTGCAGATAGATATTGCTTCCCCCACTGTTGTCAGGGTCTCTTGATTTACACAAGCAATGAATCTATAACAGATTATACACTTATTCCACTAGTTTAATGTATTTATACACATACTCTGAAATTGTAAGGGTAAAAGGTTTTGAACAAGTTGCAATTTTAAAGCAATATTCAACTCTGAAGTTCAGTATCTTGGATACCACTATTTACGTGACACGTATCAGTTTCAGGAAAGAAAAATTCAGATTAAAAGAAAGAAAAAAAAGAGGAAGAGAGAACTACTCCTCACTGACCAAAGTGACTGGCAGTAGCCCTTTGTTATTTCAAGAGCTGTGAGACATCCTGGTCAACTTGTAAGTCTCTAATTGCTCTTCATTTCTTGCTGAACCTGCCTCCTTTGTCCCCTCTTTCTTATTCTCTAGACGCACATTGACCAAACAACTTTCTCTTAATTTGCAGGAAGAGGGTAGAGAAAGATTGAGAGCTCTGCATTTAAGGCACTAAAGAGGCAAAACATTGCTTACACCTTTTCCCATTGTTCTCCCAGGGCATAGCACTCATGACTTCAAGGCAACATAAACAGTATTCATTTGCAAGCCTAGCAAGAACCCCCGTTAGCCACACTCAAGGCAGTATTATTGAGCCTTTTCGCCAAGTTCTATGTACTAACTCAATATAAAATCACAGTTCTGATTACTGATCAAATAAAAAATTGCCTCTCAAGCAGTAGTGCCAGAAAGCAGCATAGCAGAACAATCTTTCTCTATGGATAGCCCACATACTGAGCCTGCCTGTTTAGTTTCACATCCTGACATCTCTGCCTCTGGGGTGCTTTGGAACACTCCTGAAGTTCTTTATCATCTCCCTGATCTTTACTGGCTCTTCATCCCAACACTGCACAAAAGACTGATCCTCTTCAGCTTGCCACAGAGCATTCCCCAGGCCCAAGGTGCCATGAATATGTCTTGGGATAATGGTCCATCTTCACACATTTGCAGAAAATGGTTCAGAGAAATAATGAACTGTTAATTTATAATTTTTCCTGGTCTACCTGAAGCCCAACTTTAGCTGAGTTTAATGACAAATCATCTCCCCCAGAATTATTAAGAAATTATTAAATTTAGACTTTTAGTTCAATAATGGAAACCCTGAACTCTGGCTTATACCCCAAGCCTCATTGCTCAGCCAGTAATACTCTAACCTTTATATCTGTAAACCGTATCTTTTTTATGTTTTACTGGTAGTTTTGGGATAGAAAAGCAAACATTTGAAGTGCTCCAGCACAGTATGGATAATTGCATCAGTGGAAGCTACAGGCATACTTATATAGCAAAGCCCAACACTTACAAGGGATGCTTTTTAAACTGGAGACTACGTCCACCACCAGCAATGCCAAAACCTGCTGAACTGAAATAAAGAAAGAGGAAAATTTACACAAAACTTGCTTTTATGGAATACAATATGAAACACAGTCTTTTGTCCTCTTTGAATAACCTGAGACTCAATTTTTTAATTTATTAGACATTTGGAATTGTACACAGAAAAAAAAAAAAAAGAAAGAAAGGAGGTAATATTTCTTCCTGAGCTAACATAACGTAAAGTTGTTAATGTCTAATTTTGAACTCTACCTTTGTGCTTTAGGAGACCTGAAGACAGAGCTTGACAAACTGGAGTATTTATCCAGACAAAAATAGCCACTCAGCTGTGCTTTAGTGCCATTTTCTGTCACACCAGCATGACAGCACTAAGTGTTTAGTTCAAATAAGTGGTTCCACGTCCTCTGATAATACAACATGGTTCCAGCATTCTGTTCACTACAATTTCAGCTCCATCAGGGGTGGCACAAGACAGCTCAGTATTCCCAGAGATTTTCAAACTGTGGTGCATGTGTTCTATTATGCACTCAACCTGTCTGGTCCATTTGGACTGGATTCACCAGGGAATACAATTAGCTGGCCATTTTATTTACACAACCCAGCCTGCCAATTTGTCTGGAGCTTCAGTTATTTTTTATTTTTGTCTCTCCTGCAATTTTGAATTATTTCTGATGTGGCAACTATCTGTAGCACAGATTCTTCTTCCACTGGGCATTAGTGTATAAGGCAACCAACTGTTGGGGACTCATCTTGGGACAGTCAGGATCTTCACATTACAAGCAGTAGTTATTTCCTCAGCAAACTCAAGTACACTGTTCTTTTAAGTGGGCCACTAAATAAGACTTCTACTTGATGTGTTGCCCTGGAAAATACGAAGGAACAGCAACAGAAGAACAAATGAACAGCAATAAATTCTGTTCCCTATTGCATAACTAATTGGTTGTCCCAAAGCAGGGTGCTACTGTTGCACTAAAGACCAGAATTTGACACAGGTTATTTAGTGTTTTAGGAAAAAACCTGGATGTTGCAAATATCAAAAAAACAATGAGATATGGAATGATCTTATCCAAAGGGTACAGAACCCAGGTAATTTAAGCAAGCCTCACAGAACCACCACTGTCACTGTATTTTTGGGTGTACTTTCCAAAGTTCTGTTAGCACATATAACACAAACATTTAATGTCAAAAAATAAACCCAGATATAATGAGAGAAATAAAAAAGTCACCCTCATTCCAATGAAAACATTTGAAATGGTAAATCTATGAAAATATTGTGTGCTTATTCAAACTAGAAGGTTCATATATTACTGATTTTATGATGCCAAATATTTTCTGGCAATGTCTCACTATTCTTTTCTTCCTCTTTCTCTGCGTCTCTCCTCCTGTATGAAAGAAAAACCTCTCAGCCTCCTACACTTTTATCTAGAGGCAACTCAATCTCAAAAGGTTTCATACAATTAAAAGGAAAAGGTAGTAAGCAGAAAAATTGAACCACCTTCCAGCAGATGTTTTTTTCCTGTGCTGCTTCTCAAAACAAATTGCCTATCTTAAAATTTTCCTAGTTACTTTAATTATCTTTTTTCCAAAAACATGCTACCCCTGGACAAGCCCATAAAATATTGTCCTAAGCTACCCTCTTGCCAAGAGGTTTTTCCATAAGCTTTGCTAACCAGCTTCATGTAACTTACTGTTTTTTTGTAATGATTTATAACTAAACGTTGATGTGAAGCCCAGGCAATTTATCTATAAAGAATGCAAATTATTAAACAATAAAATTATAGCGTACATTGCAAACACAAAATGACCGATGAGATTACATAACCACTCTCACAATTGTTAAAGTTTCTGTTAAGTCTTTCTGTGAGTAATAATGAGTCAAACTGAAACTATCACCAAAATAGGGTGAAATGAGAAAACATCATCCATGCATTTATGCCGACAGACAGCCATGGTCTAAACTCACTAAGGAGCGTGAAACGTTCACTTTCCTTACCAACATGTCCTTATTTACATTAGAGGTTTGAAAGCAAAAACCATAACCTTTATCAGGGTACTTAACTCAAGCGTCCCTTACTTCTCATGCTAGTCCACTGTATCCTGGAATGTTTTCCCAAAGCACTATGTGATACTAGCTTCCCTCTCAGGGAAGTAGAAAGTCCTAAAATCCCTTCTCTCCATTCTGTAACTTCATATTGCTTATTTCTTTGGTGGACTGACAAAGCAGTTAGAACAAATAGTCTTGTTGGATTTAAAGCATCTATGAAGCTACAGAAGTAGAGGGGAACATGCCATCAGGAAAAATGAAGTGGTTGCCCGGACATTTTGGCAGAGCACACTGAGGTGCTGAACTGTGAAGGGAAGGTCTTAAAGGCACTGACAACATGCCGTGGTCAAGCAATGCATAACTTAATACTAGTTTTTGCACCTTCATCAATACCATGGCCTTGGCATATTCTAGAGTTTTGATTAACTGCTGGTAAATTTTACAGATTTGGGGAGACTAGATTTTGTGTTTCACAGGGTTTTTTTGCAAAACACACCAAACATATAATTTCTTTCATAAATTAAGACACTTCAGCAATAAACAGGAACACTTCCAGAATACATTTAACAGATGTGAAAACAACTGAATGCTAATGCTTGGATCAAGCCAGCAATTGTCTTTGTTCTCTCCTCCAGTTGAGTAGAAGGCCTAATACATTACCTTGCTAGAATGGGTTTGGTGGAAAAACCTGTGCTCCCACACCAAAAACCAGAGTGGTCTGGCCATAATAATTACTTCTAGGGCATATGTTCCACATGATTTCTTCAAAGTGATTGGTAGTAGTTATGTTAAGAGCTGTGTGATATCCCAGTGAAGTAATTTATTGCTCTTCTTCATTTCTTGATGAACCTGCCTCTTCTACTTCTTTCTTTCTTGTCCTCTAGACGTGCAATTTTAAGATGAGAGAACCCATCTTCATAGGGCCATTCTTATTTCCTGCTGAGGAAGGACAATCCCTTGGCAAATTTGGAACAGTTGCATCAGAAATAAGACACATAAAAAAAAGGCAGCTATGGTTAAAATATAATATAGCATAAAAGCCAACTGTGTTAAAAACTGTCTGGAATGTTTAAATTCAGATTTTCAGAAAACGCTAAAATAATTATATCTGCCCTTAAGCCACACTTAAGGACAGCTGCAAACATCAAGCAAAGGGAGTGTGTAGGGACACTTTTCAAAGCCTGTGACTGTGAAGAGTAGACCACTGGGTACTGTTGGTCACAGGCAGCAGGCAAATAAAGTCTGACCCTGCTTAAGAGGGAATTAAAGAATCTAAAGACAGCTGCTAAATATAGACAGAGTTTACTCTGCTGTTGGACTTTCTAAAACAGCAATGTTGTCAGACCTCCTTCCCAAGCAACCCAAAAACGTGCTTTAACACGATGAAAGAATCAATTCAACCACATAAACATGGCTTACAGAGTACCCAAATGGCAACTTTATCCCATTTCTGCTGGAAAAAGTGAACCCTGGGCCAAGGTAAACTGATATAGCACAAGTGAAGGAAGTTTGTTCCTATAGTACAAACCCAGCCAATTCAAAGCCAAGCTCAGTAAGTCAAAAAGTCCATTTCTATCTCCATACCTGAATGTAATTGTTGAAGTAGTTTTTCTTCTGCATGAGCTTCGGACTAGAAATTCAACACACTGTTCCTCATGTGTGAACTTCATTCAGCCTTGACAACTGAATGACCATTTCCTAGACTGCTTATAAGGAATTCTATTTTGATTTATAAATACAAGTATTATGTTTACTTTTCCCTTTTGCAATATACTAATTTATGCTTAGAAGAAATAGTATGTGCCTATCCCACCAAATGCATGCACACATTTGGAAACATCTGGGGTTGTTTAAGGTATTCTTAATTTTGCATATTTTTCAAGAGCAGGAGGTTAACTAAGGAAGTAATTTGAAAGACATTTATCTGGTGACATGGTTTCTGCTGCAGTCTCAAGGCAGTGGAATTGAGGAGGGGAGATAAAAAGCAACAATTGTCATTAATAAACATACACAGTTTATTCTGTGGTTTGTATTTCTACATTCTAGGTTTGAGCATGTTTAAGGGATCTGAATCTTCTGAGAATCTCTTCTCAAAGAGACTGCTGTTGGTCTGCACTTCTGGATGTTGCAAAATATCCAGTGCTGCTTGAAAGGGAGAAGATATTTTTTCAGGGTAATATGGCATTCAGTTTTATAAACTTTATCAATGAATTATCCAGGTAATATTAAAATGGCAAATACTTTAATATGAAAAATACAAGGACTTTCCTTCCAAATGTGGGTCAAAATTACTTTTAACATTTATAATACTATCTGGACAGAAATTTATACATTTCTAGCTGAAAGGTTAGCAACATTCTTTAAAGTTTTCTGTATTTCAGACAGATTATACTAATATTAAATTAATTCCTACATACTTTAAGAGTTTTACATATTTCACATGGACATTTTTGTCACCATTCATCATCAATTTTGCAAGAAAATAACTCACTCTCTCTTAATCTCAATTTTTTTTTCTAAGATGGGCAACACCAATATTAACATTCCATGAATGAGCCTAGTTGTTGTGAAATAGTAAAAGGAAAAAAAAGTCCTTTGTTGGGTTTTTTCCTGGAAATAACAAAAGAAAAAAAAAACCACCAACACACAAAACAATTATACAAATTACCTTTCTAAATGGATTTGAACAATCTTGACATTTGTTAGTCGAAAACAAGGGAGCATTTCTGGTTCTCTAGTAATTCTAATGGCAAAATGACCTAGGTGTGCCCCCATACAACCCAAATATTGAATTCCTCATCACCACTACCAACACAAGAGGAGACCTAAAACTTGACATTGACACATACAATATCTGGTAGTCTAGAAATCAATAAGAGCAGTGACCTGCTTTCAAATGAAAAGCAGGAAGGATCTCTCCCAAAGGCCCTAATGTCTATATGGCCTTCTGACTAACCACCAGCATACAAGAAAAACGTAGAAGCTTCAAACATGACTATGGAATGGACAGAAGTAAAAAACCCATTTCTTTGTATGATTCAGGCTTATAGATGCTACTAGTTGGAGTTTTTTATACTGCAGAAGTCGGAAGTGGTCTGAAGTAAATGACAGAGAAGAGGGAAACTGAATGAAGAGATGCTGAGGAGAGTCTATGGCAAAACCACCTAGCCAGAACAGCACAGCACTTACAGAGTTGCAGTAGTCTTCTGACTAGTAGTGTGTGAAAAGCTAGGAGGGTATTTCTGGTGCACATCAAACACAGTAAAAGCTGAAGTGAGACCTCAAACCTCTTTCTCTTTTCTGAAACAGGATATGAATTTAATTATGCAGAAATGGTGTGCGCATTTCTTCTTTTTCTGAGAGTCTTGCAAATCCTTCTTATAAAAAACGTTGCTTTACAGTAGCACAGCTTCTAACTCCAATGAGTTTTAAGTATGCTTGCTGCTCTCCCTTTACTGCAGACTCCAGCTCCTCCCTGAGTCAGAGTGAGTGCACCTCTTTAAAAAAACAACTATTCTGACAGTATGTTCATCCTTTCTCAGGGTTTTTTGCCAATTTCAAGAGCCTAATTGCTGTAGTGAACTGTGAGGAATATACTATATCCAAACTCTAACTGCAATGAAAAACTACCTTTTCCCCCGCTCTGTTACCTCCCTATTTCAGCAGCAGATTTTCTCCCTTGCTAATGCAAGTATCTGTTGTGGAGTATTTTTCCTTTGCAACAAAATCAAAACATCCTTGGTTTCCAGCATGATTGTTACAAATCAACACCAATTTTGACATTAGTGTTTCTCTTTAAAGAAAACTTGATAGTTTCCCAGCAGTAGCATTGCATTTCTTTAATGCTTATTGACAGGCAGGTCAGTAGCCAGTGACTTTTTTTTTAATGACTATTCTTTTGTTCTCTTTGCAGTACCCGCAAGGACTTGAATGACAGAAAGTTCATTTTTCTCCGAATGAACATCTGATTAGAGTAGCCCATGCTTTACCCCCCTTTGGGAGACATGCTGTCAGCCAGCAAAGCCATGGTGGTCGTGGTAACTGTCACTGCATATCCAACAGCTGCTCCGTTACACATTCCCTAACCTGGCAAGAACCACGCCGCTGAGATTCTGCGGCTTTTCCCCACTCTGGCTCTGTGCTGCCCTAGCCCTGCACCTCCAGCAGGCAGGCTGGGCAGCAGCTCTGGCTGCAGCTGTTTCTCACTCTCCTAGTGCTGGTTCACCACAGCAGATCTCCCTAAGGTGTCTTCTGGAGCAGACCCTGGAGGCTGAGTGTCACCCCTGTCCAGGAACCAGAGCTTCTCAGCTGGAAGCCAGCAGTGCCCTAACCTGGTTGGTACTCACAATGTGCAGATGGCCTTATACTGTGGGGATTTTGCTGTACCAATGGAATGAAATTATGAGGGAAAAAATATGCTGAAGTGAACATTTTGAATTGTTTACATTCAAAGCAGAACATGGCATGATGAATAAAAGGTCAATCAAATCGACAACATAGGTTCCCTTAATATCAAAAGAATCATGTTCGTGCAGTCGCCATGCTCTAGTCGAGTGTTAGCTCAAGGAGAATCTGGGCTACATAAGGCAGAACTAAATGCAAATTGCATTCAATAGCTCAATGTCCTAATCATCATCTGGACAGTCATTTTAGTTTAATGCTAAATAGTTCAAAATGGTATTTTAATTATACAAAGCTAGGTACCATAATATTTTCTTTGGAACAAGGTTTTAAATTTCAATCTTTGTTGAAGATGCAAGCAGAACATGAATGGAGCTTAAACTACCACCACAACTGGTTAAACCTTCCTACAGGTATTTTGGTTGCATTCAGGCTGGATGTCCTAATTAGGATTGTATTCTATGTCTCTCTGTCTCTTACATATGAGTAGCTCTGTCTTCCACAATGAAATCTAGAACTGAAATCTACATGAGACATTCTTAAACACAATGATATTCTAGAAGTCTAAAGGTAAAGCAAACTGTTGTGTTGTTTTTTTTTTTAAATTAACATATATTCCTGCTCGTGTAAACCACACAGAGCTTAAAATAATTAAATTCAGAATTTCCCCAGATTTTTTGACTAAAAAAATTTTGAGACAATTAAAAAAATATGAAAAGTGAATTACAATGGTACTTATATACTCTCAGTTACATTATTAATAGCTGCCATCATTTCTGCCAAAGTGCAAATGCATTTAAATACTTTAAAATGATAGCATTGATCTGTATAGAATATTTTAAATGACATTCCAGGTTATGAATTCCTTTTTGTGGCAAGTTAACATATAAATGGTTAAACAAGAAGCAATGAATATGAAAGAACTGTAAAAGTTGCATCTGCAGAAACTGCAGTTCAGCCACACACCTGATTAACTGTCCATGCTAGTACAAGATCAAGCACAAGATCAAGCCACTCACCAACGAAACCTTATATTTAAAAAAGTAAGCAAAAACTTTCATGGACAACAAAGTATGGCAAGAAAAACAATTAATACAACAGATTTAGAGATGAACTGTCATGAAAACTAAATTATATTAATGAACTGGAGGATACTGGATGACAGCATAACTGGCATACCAATGGGTTTGAAATTGGAACCCTAACAAGAATAGCATTTGCCAGAGATGGTAGATAAAGTTTTGCAACATACTGCTTCTTCGCCTGCTAAAATTGACCAAAAGTGATCCTTATGCATTACAAAGGGCAAAGCTGTAATAGAAAGCAAAAGAATAACAAATGTTTTTCTATGCCTGAAAGAGCTATGGAAAGAAAGATGTAACATTAAGATACTATACTTACAGTATATATTCCTGGAATGAAAAATCAAGAACCATAACAAGAAGGTGTCAGAAGCTCTTGTTAAGGACCCAATAAAAACATTAAAAAAAGAAAATTTGATTCTCTAAAGGTGCTATGATTTCTCCAGCTAACTTGGCTGTCCCCTTTTTGCTCAGAGTTCCTAGCTGAGGAAATAAATACCAACCTACGTAAATGTCCATTTCTTTGCTAAACAGGGAGAAAGGACCCTCAGAACAAACAGAATTTTTATGTCTGCAGGTGCCAGCACAGCATATAGCACAGCCAAGTGAAAAAGAGTTATTCTTACATTCCAAATGCAATGTTTCTTTAGAACGCAGGGGTTAAAATCTTGCTGTTCCTCCTAATCTGTTGTTCCGAATCAGAAAATGATGAAATTGAAACTTCAGCTTCTCCTTTCTACAGCTTATCCTAGCATGGGAATTGATTCATCACACACTGCAATCAACTTTTTGGTACTTAACTGAATACAAATTATGATACTGAGGGAGATTTACATGTTTGTGTTGTAGAGCACAACGCTCATGAAAAAAAGTTGATTTTATCTAGTGCAGTGGATTCTGTTACATTTCCAAACACCCACTCAAAGTAAAACACAGAAAGACTGAGAGGATGGGCATTTTAATTGTTTTCTCTGCTTTTCTACTTCTCTGTGCTAATTCATGTAATTGTTAATTTTCAAAAGGATCATTTTATGTTTGTTCCAAGCCTTTGACTTACCAGAAATACCAAATTTGCTCTCCCAAAATTTTGTTGTAGAAGTTCTGGGAAATCTCAGAGATGTTATGAACCTTACTGAAAGTTTAGAGCGCTGAATATTCTTTTCTCTAAAATATGAATTAGTCACTGAAATTAAATAAAAGGTGTTATAAAAAGTGGAGTTTAGAAAAAAAAACAACTCCAAGAAACAATGAATTTGAAATAACCTGTCAAAAAATCCCTGCTTTTCTGAGTTGAATAACACTTTGCCCCAGTTATGCAAAAACATGATAGAAAGTTAAACCTTAGTTAAACCTTAGTTACACTTTCTTTTGACACATCACCATTCAATCATGTCTTCCTTGATGCTATGCTCCTTCCTAATTCTATAGGAGAAGCAGGAAAGAGAATTAAGTGCACATATATATAATACTTATACTACATTTCATGTATATTACATATGTATAATAATAACAGACATGCAGTAGATGTCTTCATACCAAATATGACATTTGTAATGTCTTCTTGCTCTCTGCCTTTATTCAATTCTGCCTGTTACTCCTTTCAGTTGTTTATACTATGAGATCTTTGGAACAGATATGCAGACAATGCCTGAAAAAAACAGACCCAAATCCCTGATACTGGTGTTAATAATTCACAATAATTAAACCAATGCTGAGATAGGTAAATAATAAAAAGAATAAAATCTACAATCCCAAATTTCAGCTTATTAAGAAAAACTGAGAAATACTTATTCAATTGGAGAGCAAAGAGATGAGCTGAGAAATCCTGAATTGTAGTATCTGTATTAAACTCCCAGTTTCAGTTTGCCCTAAATGAGAATTGTTACCATCATCATTGAAGTTTCAGAACTGTATAGCACTTCCAAGATCTTATAAGATTTGTTTTACTAACTTTGTCAAGGGTTTCCACTGAGTATCCATTTCTGTATCCAGCTTCATTACATTACATATCCTCATCTACTTCTCAGTTGTGCATAAAGGTTGAACATTGGTTGTAAAGGAAAGAAGATAGTTAATTAAATGCTTTGCAGCAAAGAATTTGAATGTAGAAGCTGTCAGGCTCTTAAGGCCTTCTAAACACAAATGGAATCAATGGGATAAAGCCTTTGAGTTTTCATTTTGATTCTATGTATTACAACATGTCACATTAATAGTAAAAAAAAAATAATCTCACGATTCTGTAGACAATACTATGGTTTGCCACACCAACAGCAACTAACCCTTGCTGCACCCCCACCAACCAGCCATCAGAACTGGAGTCACACAAAGCCTGTATTACTTATGGATGTAAATATCCCAGTGAGGTAGATAATTAGGAACACATCAGAATCATATCACAGGGAAATACATGTCAAGAGCTGAGTTTTCAAATCAGATGTCCCTTCCCTGCATTCAGTGCCCTCTTAGCACTGAAATGAATGTCAGTAGATGAAAGTACAGCAGCTGTAAAACCACATTCAGCAACATAAAAAAGATCAGAAAGGGAGAAGAGAATAGAAATAACATTTCTTTGCAGCTCAGCTACAATGAGAGTTTATATCTCAACTCAAAAATATGCAACATGATAATTTCACTGACTTCCCCAATAAGCCTCCTGTACTTAGGAACAGTCAAATGCTTAACTGCACAACATAGATAAGATACTAGGAACTAAGAAGTTGATTTTCAAAGCAATGGATGAACACTAAAAAGCAAAAAATACTTTTTTCCCCTTATTGAAGTTCAGATTATGGATTTTTATGACTGCCAATACTTCCTCTTGACAACATCCATATCTCAGTAAGTAAAACCACAGAATCAGTGCTGGCCAGTTGAGGCTCCTTAGAAGAGCAGTGTTAAATTTAAAGTCAGATTGAATTTTCCAGACTGGTGAATATGAAGAAGCTAAGTGTTCAGCATTATTATTGTTGCATCACTCCTGTGCACCTAAATACTAAAGCAAAGGGAAAAGCCTTGACAAAAACCCCCCATGCTTTGGGGTTTTTCCTGCCATATTTGTCATGGTAGGAAAGCATCTTCCTCTACTCACATTCTGTTTATCAGTCTTTAAGTGTCAAGTCTGAATTAGAAACAAGTGCAGTGAATATATTCAATAATTGTAAATTTTAAGGAAAATAAGTCCTTGTACCTCAGATTGTTTTTCATATTTTATGGAGAAGTAGACAAATAACCACAGACTTCTTAACAATGTAAACTAAGGAGGTGAGTAAATATAACATGATAATTATATAAAATCATCCTACTGTAAATTTGGGTAGGGAGAGGTATGGGGATTTACTGTAAGTTAAATACTGAGAACTTGATGCATGCAAAAAGAAGCTGTCTGCTGACAGAAGGATTTTTTTAGACAGCATCAGGCTCACATTCAGCAATGACATTTTTTTCTCTTTCATTTCTGCATCCTTCTCTACATACGTTAAGAATTAGCTTTGTCTTCTGCCCTGATGACTCGGATCTTAACATTTTCAGTGATGGCAATCCAAATGCAGAAGTATGGATTGCACTTAGGCCTAATTTTCTAAACTATGAGTAGTGTTACAAGCTCAGTGGACTATAAATTGAGGAACTTGATCTTCAGATCTCTAGTTTACCACTAACATTCCTCCACAATGCCCGGCAAACTGCTTAATCTCTTTGTGCTGTTGTTTCCCTATCTCTGAGGCTTTTTGTGGTTTAGAGATGAAAGAAGTAACTACTCTGGTTGAACTTCAAGGCAGAATGATGATCCTACATTACAGGGTGGTGTGCCCAACGAGAAGCAAACATTTCCAGAACTAAAGAAACAGACAATGATTCTTAAGAGGATCAACCAGCAGTTAAGAGGATTTGTATCTCTAAGCAGGGATTTACTACACAAAATGAGTATGTACAAACAAGACTAGCACTCAAACAGAACTGACTACCTAGCGCGTTTCAGTTATTAAAGGCTTACTCTTCCTTTTTCTTTACTTGTAATACAACTCCTGACATCAAGGATGGAGCTGTAACCCCTGTCCATGTTATGGAATGGATTTGAAAGTACCTTAGAACTTGAGGGCTTGCCTCCACAGAGACATTCTCTGCTTTGGCACAACTCTCCCCCTAACACATAAAAACCAGACTAAGGAGTGATTAGGAAATGTCCAGGCTACTACTAATGGCAAGACACCAGGAGGGCTCTTGTGCCAGCTCACATATTTAGAGGACTGCACCACAGAGTGATTGCAGTGACCTAGAAGCCACATCGAACACTGAATCATTTCCTTTTAAACGTATATCTTCAAGGACTAGCCCTTCTCTGTGTGGCAGGTAAAAAAATGGGAAAGGATGAAGCAAAAGAATGGCTAAGTAACTTTTCAAAGAAAATCACAAACAGAAGGAAAACTTGTTACTGTATACAGAGCTGCAAGGAGGGAAAACAAAAATCCTAAGCTTCAGTAGCGGCTGAAATAAGTTTCTAAATAAAACTTCCAATGACAGTCACTCTCTAAGTGTTGTGAATGTATTCAGACAGCAAAGCACTCTGATCATAGCCTGAAAAGTAATTGTTCTTGTAAGCAAGGTAAATCAAACAATGAAAGTTCATAGTTTGCTTTGTTTTGGGGGTGAGCCCTCCCTTGCTTTTACAATACTGAACTACTACTACTTGAAAATCTTGGTACCAGTCAAGTGGTCTACATCTGGTACATCATATAGTTTATATCTTTGGGGTACATCTAGTCTCTTGAGATAAAATGAGGGCATTTTAGGGGAAAAAAAGTCAATGAAAGATTGTGCTGTTGTACACAGACTTCAGAAAAGGAACTGTTTTGCACTCTGCCAATCAGATCTAGGAGTGACTGGCAAACATAATTATTATTTGATGTAATTTTTCTACTTGAGCAGATGGCCAGCTCCCTATATACTACTTCAGTGGCATCTTGCTAGAAAGACAAAAATTTTTGGTAGTCACTCTGATGGGATGGTTCCAACTCCCCTGAAACATCAGGGGAAAGGCCAGGCCCATGAAGGGAAGGGTGTCATTCTTGGTGAAGTGGTAAGAGACAGGCCACAGAACTCGAGATGGGCCCTACCACCACAGAGCTTCCTACTTAGCAACATGCCAGTTGCGGTTCTTCTAGAGAAAGAGAGATGCTGAGGCCACACAGTGCTAATGCCTGCGTTGTGAAGATACTGCAGAAGTCTATCATCAGTTATGTGAGACTTGGCAGGCTGCAGGTTCAGAGGTCTGCAAGACACTAATATCCAGAACAAGAAGAGTTAGAGATTACTAAGATAAGACAGAACATGCCTAGTGCTTCTTCCTACAGGAAAAGATTCTGATGTAAAGACCTCCTATTCTTAAACAGACATATGGATAGGTTTAATTTTATGGGGGAATAAACACAAAATGCACAACCAAAAGATAATACAAACTCCTTCTTCATGTTTTTCCCTCTCAAGGAAGACATGTCTCTAGTCAGTGGCAATCTCAGATGGCAATTGCAAATAAGGCCCTGAACAACTTTGCAGTGGCTTCTGTAATAGTATGCTCCCTTAAGAAAATGAAATGTTTCTTTGATTCTAAATATTCTCATTTAAAGCTCCCCTACATCTCGCACTTATGAGTGAATGTATTTCACATGAGTAAGCTTAAAAAAGAATCACAGCCTTTTACTGGAAGTTACATTTCATGAAACAAGATCAAAAATGTCAACAGCGAAAATGTCAAAGAGGTGCCATTTGAAAATATGCCTTTGAACTCATTTGACCAAGGCTATTGTTTAAAAAAAAAAATCACACCTGTGTGTAGACAGATAGGCTCTCTTTATCTAGTAAGAACTAGTTGTGGAGACACGTGGGATAGATAATTAATCTCTATTGCTATCTATAGTTTCATTGTTAACACCGTCTTGGTTGAAGTGTGAAAATATGTTCACACTTTTGAAAATGGGCGATTAATCAAATGACAATATGAATCTTAGGAACACAGAAATTACTGTTACCCAACACTACTTCTGACTATATATTTTTAAAAAAATTTATAAGAAAAGCACATTGTCTCGGGTATCCTTCAAGATTATAAGGGAAGCTACCATATCCTCCCCACTGTAACAATCAGTGCATAAATTGTGACCACCATCACCAGTCTACTTTTCCTAGTGCACCTAGTACTTTATCCTCGGGGAGTTAATTGCAGGGAATATTTTTCTTATATAGACAAGTTCCAAGAAACTGTAACAGAAAGATGACATAAGCAGCACTAAATAACCAGAAGCAGGAAGCAGTAGCCACTGTCCTATTAAGGCCCTGTTAAGTAGCAGTTGAGTGTATTAAGCACCACTGGTCTCACATCAGTGCCCCAGAGATGTCCCAATTAAGCAAGTTTACAGGATAAGTATGTCAGTTAAATGAAGCATACAGTACTAACTCGTATCGAAGTGCTACATGGCAAAAGCCCCACACGTTTCAGCACAACTTCACAGGGCTGCCCAACTTGTGCAAGATTCATATTAAAAAAGATTTGACTAAACACAAATTGCATACTCCAGATGTCATTTCAGAACTCTCTCCTGGGATAAGATACAAGTTAGACCTCATGTTTACATTATATTCTCTAAGTGTTTTTGATCATAACTTTGCACTTTTTTTTCTCTTTTTTTTTTAATGAAACCATCCCTTTATACCCTTGGATGCTCCTTCAGGATATTGTTCACTTCCACAGCCACTTCCACATTAATTAAAGAAGAAAAACTATTTTTTCTCTATACAGGTTGATGAATTTAATAACATCAAGAACGCATATAAAAGCATGTGGAATATGTATTTACAAAGTGTTTTGTTTTTTTATCTATACTACTAGAATTCTTGATATGGCTTTAACACCTCATATCTCTAACACAGTAATTCCTCTTTTCTGGTCTGTTCTTGAGCTGCTGTCAGAAAATAATTTTCCTGTGTCACCGTGTTGTCCACTGTGCCACCTTCTGGGATCACTGCACTGACTCCCAAGTCAGATATAAGCTATTTATCTTAATTTAAAGCCCTTTGTGGACAGTTTCTGTCTTACTTATGCCATTCCTTCTCTCCATAGTGTCAGTCTCATTTGCTTATCTGTCAAGGTAACACTTTCTGCAATATGTTCTCATTTCCAATAATTTCTAATAGCCCCATATAGCACAAGACTATTATCAGACCCACGGCTGCCTATGCCCTTACTCAAAAACTATTTCTTACTCTCAAATCTCTGTATTTGTTCTAGCCAAAGCTGTTCTAGACAATTTTTTTCCTTTGTATTTGTTCTTATTTCCTCAAGATATGTCTTACTCCCTTGCAGTTCTTAGCATTCTTCATTTTTTTTGGTCAGACTTGGAAATAAGACTTGCAGATAAATCCTATTTCTGCTCTCCAGGCCAGCTACTGGAAGAGAAGAGGACAGCTTCCCCAACTTACAAAGTTTTTGGACTTCCGTTTTTGTGCGTATTGCCTTCATCAAATAAAGTTCTGTCTAGCCTAGCACCCTGTGATTAAACTGACACAATACACAGAGCTGACACATAAATTCAAAGATCTTCATCAATAAAAAAAATCTTCAGAGTACTGATTTTACAGGGCATATATAAACACCAATAGCCAAGAGTTTAAGAGTAGCAAAAATCACTAACTAAAATAATGTCTTTTTTTAACTCGACCTACTGTTGTAAGTGTACATTCTCCTTTTTTTGCTGAAAGTTTCTCTTTGTATTACATGTTCTCTTGCATTTTCTTGTTGCAGATATATATTAGAACTCTTTGCAGATTGGCTGGTATCTTTTTTTTAGCACTCTTACATTCAATGCAGAAGTGGCACAGGCCAAAAACCCCTTAATAAAACAAATACAAGCAAATTGACATGTTGCATTTGCACAGCCCTGTTGAACTAAAATTCTCTTAATCAGTGTATAAACAGTAACTGAAATAGTATAGTTTACAGTTATGGAAAACAATTGTAACATTCACATTTTACTGTAAGGAAATAGACCAGACTTGTGGATTTTAAAGAAAAGAAAAGAATAAAGGCACTTAATGGTGTAAAACTGAAATGCTCTAGATCGGTAAGGCCAAAAGCAATCGTGTGGAAGATTTTGCCTACATCACGCTCTACTAACTTCTGTGAACATCAACATGAAGAACTTGGCTCTTAGTGTGGCCTCAAATTGAAACAATCTATTTTCAAATAAAGGGACTGAATTTTCAGATGGGGAAAATAATGTAAATCTGGGGAAAAAACTGGACTTGAAATTCTTTTTAAGAATAAATAATGTGGTGATTGTTATCAGAATTCCTCCTACTGATTTTTTCTAGACTGCTTATTATCTTCCAGAGGCATAGAAGGTCTATCTGGTGTTTGGGGAAGGCTCCTGGACTTCCCACTTCCCTAAGAATGTAATATTTAACATTCATCTTTCCATTTAACAGGAAGTAACAATGCCAGATAACAGAGGAACGCTGTATTTAGAAGCATTTTTGCAGCCTCCTGTAAGTGGTTACTGCATAAAATGACTGATTTTCCATACCACCTGTCACTCTAAAATGTTGAACACAGGAAAAGAAGGTGGGCTTTTTGAAAATCCTGGGTTGTATTTGTTAAAAAAAGTCCTGAGTTTCAGATGTCTCCTTGTTTTTAATTATTCTTAATTTCTGGGGAATCATGTTCTCGGATTTTTAATGTGTGGGAATTTGTCACTTTTTATTTAATTTTTTTTTAATTGCATGTTTTGTTTCCCAAACTGGTCAGCATTGCCTCGTGCCATGAACAACTAAAGACTGGTCAGTTAAATATACTGCAGACTCCTAAATATGAGTTTCAGGTGGGATAGTAAATTTTGTGATTCCTCTATCAACCACACAGCTGTCACAGGAATGTGGTCCCAGTGATATCGAAGCATGAGAGATGATCTCTCGCCCTCTGATTGGGAAGCCCTTCTTAAAGGTCACAGACCAACTCATTGGTTAAAACAGCCACCACTGAAATTCTTCTTTTCCACTTCAAGCCCTTGCTGTGGAAGGCAAGAGCTGGAGGCTGTGACACCCAGCCCCTGTCAGGGGCAGCACACACTCACAAGCTCCCTAGGTTCCCGGGGAAGTGGTACTCTCGGTATCTGGGCCCGCAGGGAGCCCAGTTCTGAGCTGCTCAGTAGAAAAGAGACATGGAGCTCCTTGAGTGGGTCCAGCAGAGGGCAAAGAAAATGACTGAGAGACTGGAGCATCCCTCTTATGCAGAAAGGCTGAGGAAGTATAGAGAAGATGACTGAGAGGGGACCTCATCAACATCTACAAGTATCTGAAGGGAGTGTGTCAAGAGGATGGATCCAGGCTCTTCTCAGTGGTACCAAGCAATAGGACAAGAGCCAATGGGCAGCAACTGATGCAGAGGAAGCTCCATCTGAACATGAGGAAGAACTTCTTTACTGGGACCGAGCACTGGAACAGATTGCCCAGAGAGGTTGTGGAATCTCCCTCACTGGAGACGTACAAGAAGAGTCTGGACGCAATCCTGCGCCACGTCCTCCGGGATGACCCAGCTTGAGCAGGGAGTTGAAGCAGATGAGCCCGATGTGATCCCTTTCCAACCTGACCCATTCTGTGACTCCTCGGTGACCCCCAGACTCCGAAACCACCCCCAGACTCCGAAACCACCCCCAGACTCCGAAACCACCCCCAGACTCCGAAACCACCCCCAGACTCCGAAACCACCCCCGACCCGTCAGCCCCGCTCACCGCCACCCCACCCCAGCTCAGGGCTCCCTTCGCCCTGCGCGCCCCCGCCCGCTGAGGGCGGGCCGGGAGGAGCGGGCGGGGCCGCGCCTGCGCCGCAGGGGCGGTGCGGTGCGTGCGCGGCGTGTGCGCAGCTGCCGGCGCGCGCGGGGCCGCAGATGGAGCCTCCCCCCGGCGCCGCAGGTAGGGGCGGCCGCGGGGCGGGCGGGAGGGAGGGAGAGAGGACGGGGGCGGCGGAGCGCCCCCCCCCCCCCCCCCCCCCCACGAACACACACCTCCCCACTCTCCTCCACACTCTCCTCCCCCCTGCCCCTCCCGCCTCGCTAGGGCTTCCTGTGGGAAACCCCCCGTCGCTTTCCGCTGGCTCCGCTCACTCGCCGGGGAGGGCGGCGGGCTGGGCTGCACCGCAGCGCCCGCGGGTGCTGGGAAGGGCCACCCCAAGGGTCTCCGGCCCGCCATCCGCGAGGTTCCCGGCGGACCGGGGCGTCCCCGCCGCACGCAGCGGTCTCCGGGCGCTCTCCCGCTCTCTCGGCTCCCTTTCCCCGCCGCCCCTTCCGTCCCTCCTTCTTGCCGCCCCTGTGACCTCCGGCGGCCGGGCGGCGCCCAGGCAGCCCCGGGGAGGCGAGGTGCCCGCTGGTGCTCGTGTGGCCTCTCTGGCTGTGTAACGAAGGAAAAGGCTAAACACCAAGGTTACGTCGCCTTTGGCTTCGCGTTGCCGAGGTCTTGCCCGAATGATTATAGACACGTGTCCACAGAAGTGAATGAAAACCCGTGTGCTTTATACCCGCGTAGTGTTCGCTCACCTGCCCTAAACCCCTGAGTCTGGTGCCTTCAGCTTGGTATGTAAAAAGGCCATTTCCCCGTGAGACCGAGCCCTGCGTGGTGTGGGCCGGCTCCAGCTGACACGAGGTGTTGGGACACCCGTAGCTGGTGACAGACTGCAGTGGTCGTGGCTGTGCACCTTGGTCAGTGCAGCCTGTGGCTGCTGCTTCAAAAGCTAAGAGGGTTGGCCAAGGTCAAGCTCCTGATTTCTGATAGAAACCTGTCCTGGGCCTGGCTTTCCAAGCCCTGCAGACAAGGCATTCATAGAGCAGTTAAGTTCTAGGTTTGTTTCTGGGTTTTTTGATCGTGTTCTCTAAGTGTTGATCTGTTACTGAATTAAGAAAATGTTATAAAACTTAATGCTGCGTTTTGAGTGGTGGATGTTCACATCTACAACATAATTTCACTTCCCAATTGTCCTTTGGAAAAAACCTACTTATTACACTAGCTTAATTCAACCTGTTGTGATTTCAGTGTAGAGCAAACACTGAAGTTCATCAGCATTCTGCTTCCCTGTGTTTCTATATAATGACATTATCTGTCCCTCCCAATCCATGTTGTAGTTGTATGTTAGCTGTAGTAGGACTGCTGAGGGTGTACATGCTGTGTGATACCAATACTGATATTCATCTGCCGAGCAGTGGCGTTGCTTACTGACACCTCTCTAAATCTGCTACCTTGTTATCCAGTGTCTTCTGCTTCCCTCCCCCCGTTCCCCATCAGTCCCTGGCTGTTATGGCTCTGTTGAAAACCTCAGAATGTGAACTAAAAGCAGACATGTCTACGTGAGGTAGTAGAGAAACTGGAACAGTAGCTGCAAGAGGTGTGAGCTGCCCTGTTCATATTAGTAAGGTGTTAACCCAGATACTCTGGTGTGGTAGGTTTTAGTGTCATCATTGTTAACTGCTTCTTGGCTCATATATGAGAAAAAAGAGGGAGAATCACAGTTCTGTAAATTATTACTGTGACTGATACTTCATTTTGTGGTCACAAAAGACAAATATTCTTATGGCTTTGCCAGGCAGTAGGGAGCGAATATGAAGGAGTCCTCTGAAACTCGGAATATAGAACCTGTGAATTATGTCGTGATTTGTATGGGAGGAGTTTTTTGACAGCCACGGTTCGGGAAGGAACTGTGGTTGTGTCATTAGGTGATTACATTCAGGAAATAAATTGGTAGATGAATCTGTTCACAAAAGTTTATGTTCATAGAATCAAAGATTATCCTGAGTTGGAATGAACCCACAAGGATCATCAAGTCTGATTCTTGGCCTTGCTCAGGACATCCCCAAGGATGACATCATGTGCCTCATAGCGTTGTCCAGATACTTCTCGAACTCTGTCAGGCTCGGTGCTGTGGCCACTTCTCTGGGGTGCCTGTTCAAGTGCCCAACCACTCTCTGGGGGAAAAACCTTTTCCTAATAGCCAACCTAAACTTCCCCTGACTCAGCTTCAGGCTATTCCCTCGGATCCCATCACTGGTCACCAGAGAGATCAGTGCCTGCCCCTTCACTTCCCCTTGTGAGGAAGATGTAGACTGCAATGAGGTCTCCCCTCAGTCTCCTCAAGGCTGAACAAGCCAAGTGACCTCAACTGCTCTTGGCCTTTCCTCTCCTCTAAGCCCTTCACCAACTCTGTTGCCCTACTTTGGACGCTCTCCAAGAGCTTTGTATCCTTGTTGTAATGTGGTGCCCAAAACTGCACACAATATTCAAGGTGAGACTACGCCAGTGCAGAGCAGAGCAGGACAATCCCCTCCCTCCACTGGCTGGTGATGCTTTGCCTGACACGGTTGGCCCTCCTGGCTGCCAGGGCACTGCTGACTCATATTCAACTGGCCATCGACCAGGACCCCCAGGTCCCTTTCCACAGCGCTGCTGTCCAGCATCTCATTCCTCTCTGTCCATACATCCAGGGCTGCCCCATTCTAGGTGCTAAACTGTGTTAATCTTCACATAGTTGGTAATTGCCCAGTTCTCTGATTCACGTAGGTCTCTTTGCAGAGCCTCCCTGCCTTTGAGGGAGTCAACAGCTCCTCACAGTTTAGGAAAATGTTACATTAGTTTGTTTTATCCTTCTCCAGAATGAATGTGCTGCAGCTCAGCATTGAATTTGATTTTTGTATGCACCACTTCCAAAACTATGTAGGGTGCTGTTTTTAGTAGTAGAGGCCATGGGTTATAAGAAAGCACGTTTTCTTTTTAATGTGCACTTGGTTATATCTGTAATTTTCAGATGATGATGTCTGGATCCCCAGTTGAAGATTCACAGATGTGTAAAAAGAAAAGTGGAATCATTGTCAGTAGCTGAGATATACAATACAGACTTTGGTACCCTTTCTAGACATAGGGCTTAAAAGCAGAGGGGCTGAAGACTGATTTAATATTTTTTCTAAGATACTTAAAATGTTTGTTTCTTACTGTTATGTGGAAATCTAGGCTGCTAACAAGTTACAACATCCATTTTTCAGTGGAAGGAGAGAATTGGGCTTGCAGAATGGTTGTAACTTTGTTTCAAAGTGGCAAGGGCTGTAAGACCAGAGCTAGAAGAATATCCTGAAAGGAATGAAATGATAATTTCAAAAAATAGGGAGGATAAAATAATGGGGGATAAAACAATGTTGAATTTAAAGGGCAAAAATATACAAGTAAAAGGAAAAGTGACTTTTCAGCTGTTCTTTTTCAGCTTTTAATTAAACTTCTTTTAGATAAGTTGCCAGAATAACATCTGCAATTCTTGTGTTAATGTAAGCGAAAGGCTTTTAGCCTTGTCTTCATGTCAGAACATTTCATGTTCTGGAACTTATGAAAACACTGGTGTGTTTTGATCATATCTGTGATGTTAGTTTCCAAGATCTTCGTTCATTTTTATTACATATACTGATTATTCATTAAGTACATAGGTACAGAAGTCAAAGGTTGGCATTGATTTTTATTGTCTCTTAGTCCTTCCAGTTAAAGGAATTAAAAAAAGTGCAGGAAGAATGGTATTTGGTCCTGTTATTCAAAAGCCTTGCTCTTCATTTGTGTGTGGTGTTCATTCTTTGGAATGAAAGGTGTAAATTTTATCTTGAAAGGAGTGGCTAAAACTTTTAATTGTGATTTACATTATTTTTCAGTACACCTTGTCGTACACTTCTGAAAATGAGTAAAGAGGACTATGTAGTTCTGGAGCAACTGATTAACATTATGGGGTATGGTGAGAAATCTGAGGTTGTTAACATCTCCTATTGTAATAATGGGGGGAGTTGTTGGTTTTTAGATTTTCCTGCATCCCTTCTTTTTCCAGATGTTGGGGACTTTGCTCTTTCTGTGTCAGATTTGCCTTTTACTTGTCTCTTGTTTCTGATGCAAATTGTTGCATAGTTTTTGCTACCACTGCTTAGCTCTATTTTATGTGATCTGTTTGATTTATACCATTGAGGTAGTTTGTGGTGCAGGACCTTTCTCTGTTTCTTACTCCAGGTGAAAGTAAGCAGAAAATACTTGGACAACATCCACTGTTAGTTAGAAGGGATGTAGAAGAAATAGGGATTGTACACTTGGGACTGGTTTCAGAGAAGAGGCACTCAGAAGTTTGGGCTTGATTTAAAAAGTGTTGAACCATATCCTATATAAGAATTGAATTGTGTCTGTGCTGTTATTATATTTTGGCATCCCAGAAAAAAATCAAAAATGTATATTTGATTGCTGAGTACTGCTGCATGGTGTCTTTGTTTTTAAGTGAAAGAAAGCTGTGTTGAGGACTTTGCATCAGTTACCAAGTGAAACATTCAGCAGCTTTACAATGGCGGAATTAGGGCTGTCTCTGCTAGTTTAGTCCTAGGTCACTCATGGCCCTAGTTGTTACTGACTCTATATTTTGTGCATTTTGCTGGAATTCTCATTTGAGGTAGGCTGAGGTAGCTCACACCCGAAGTTTTTCTAACTGGCAGATCTGTCATACTTGAACAATGGTACAGGCTAAACACTAATGAACCTGCATTATTTCCAGCAGTAAATACTTAAGTCCTAATCTGTAATTAATTTTCAGGCCCTGTAACTGGATTTGCTGTGTGATCAGCAGTGTAAAAATATCTCCTTGTGTCGGCTTGGCTTTACTTATTACTCACTAGATGTATGAGCATTTGCAATCTGCATGTAATTAAAAAAAAGTGTGCTTTGCCGAGTCTGCTTTTCCTTTTCTTTCTGGATATTACAGACATTCTGTCATACAGCCATTGTTCACTTTTAGCAAACAGTATTCTGGTAATCCAGTACTGCCATATTGCAGGAATACGAGCCCCAAAGCAAAATGTAAGATAACAAATTCAGCCACTGAAAAAGGTGAAAATTGACTTTGAGGTGACGATAGAATGGTGAGAAGTTAAAGCTTTGGAAATTTTCTCTGGTATTGTCATCCCTGTACTCCATCTTAATTTAAAATGATGTCAGTATTAGAAAGATCTCAAAATCTGGAACTTTTTTAGTACAAATAAATTTATTCATATACATTTAAAGAAGAAAAAAAATGGTTGCTGTGTAGAGAAGTTGCACTGATCAGTGTCTTTTGCTTTTAAATCAGGGTTTCACGGTATCACATATATAGTTTCACTTGGATTATAACACTTCTGTCATTTCACGTTGTCCTATATTTTAAAACCCTTAGTAGGAACCAAGTACTTAAGGCTCTAGTTTGTATGCAAACACTGATGTGCAAGTGAGATTACCAAGCTCAGGTGTTTGGGCCTGGTCCGTCATCTGTCAGTTTACACTGGATGTTTTTGACTGATAAAATCCTTTACCTTTAGCAGGATTCTGCATGGTTTTTGTGGGACTGCGGTTACAAAGCAATATGCTGAAAGTCATTGTCACTTTGACCCCATGAATTCCATGTCAGTAAAGGCACAGAAGTTCTCTCAAAAGCTACAGGATTGCATACTTAAAGTATTTAATTACGTCGGTACATCAAATTAGAATTGTAGGAAAAGACCCTAAGCCTTTAGAAGGATAAGGGTTTTTTTGTCCCATGACTTTAATGGGTCTGTCTCTAAATGAATTTGTTCCGTTGTGTGACTTAGTGTTTTCAAACAGAGGCTTTGAGTAGTTGATAATATATTCAATGATACAGACTTTTTGGATAAGTTTTTATGATGCACATAGTCATAAATTATTCACATGAATTAATGCAAGATTGGTCAATTTTATTTAATACAGGGAGGATAAGCTAGGCAGAATAATGGAGATGAAAATTTTGAGTTGAATGCATTCTTTTTCTGGAGGAGTAGTAAGCTTTAATTATATTGTTTATTCAAAACACTGTTACAAGCAGACTAAAATAAATCTGATTTTTTAAAAAAAATATGTAACCTCTAGAGCCAATAGTCTGATTGACGAAAGGAATGTTTGCCAATAAGCATGCACTGAACAGTGTGCTACTCCTTCTGTTATTAATAAAAGTGTTAAAAAAAAAGTGTACTTTTCAAGTGTATTTTTATAATTAGCTCATAGGCAAGTGTCTTAAAACAAAACTTTGGAATGGAACAGCATATTTACAGCTGAGAAACAGTTTTTATCAAGTGATATGAAAAATAACTGAATCCCCCCAAATTAATGCAATTTTGTAACTTAGCTATAAACTTGTTCTCCAAGCCAGCTCAAATATTGAGTATACGATAGGTCTGCATATGGGAAGAATGAGAGAATGGCCGGTAAACTCAAGTTTCAGTAGACTTATCATAAGACCTTCCCTTCCAGGAAAACAGCTCCTTTAAATGTGGTATAGGTTAAAGAACAGGCATTTTGTTTGCATCTCCTTGGTTTTCTTCCCTTTGACTGTAATAACTGTCTTATTTCTACTGCTGAAGTTCTCATTAATACGTTTTCAAGTTTTATTTCTTAGCTTAAAAAAGAAAGGCATCTTAGAAATCTGTCTACTTACAAGTGCTTACTTTTGATAGCAGCTGATAGAAAAAAATAGTAAGGTGTATTAAAAAAAGTCCCTTTTATAGCTCCACATTTCTCAACCAAGCTCCCAAAATAATGAAAGTGATTGTTTTTGAAATTTATGCATTTTGAGGAGTATTACAGTTTAACTTGGATTCTTGAACCTCAACTAAACTTTCTACAGCATTTTTGCTAGTAAGTGATTTCAAGAAAAACATGAGGTAAAACAGTTACAAATTAGAATATTATAAAGTTACTAAAACTTTCTCTGTTCTTCATATATACTGTGATTACTGAAATAGCTATAGTATTTAAAGTACTATTTTGAGCATTTTTTGAACATGAATAAGTAAACAACCTTGAGCATTTTTTGAACAAGAAAATCGAAATTATAGGTTGTATAAGTAGAAATGCATGTTTCAAAGACTGTTACTGGAATCACTTGACACAATTCCTCTTGGATGCAGAAGGTGTGAGGTTTCTTTAAATATCTGGGTAGAGTAGATTGCAACTTTTTCTCAACTTTTCTGAGTAATCTGTGTCCCTGCTACCTGAAGTAATGAGAGAGGTGAAAGCAGAGCTGTAGCTACCAGCAGGAAATAGCAAGTAGAGGGTGAGTAAAACGTTTACTAATTGTGTTGAATGGCAGGGGAGAGGGAGATGATACAACTTTCCTCAGGACACTCTTCTAGGAAGGCTTTTGTCTTGGTATCCCCTGTTTGTAATAGTCTTCTAATGAGTATGACAAGCTGCTACAATCTCTTTCATTATTAGAACTGTAAAGCAGCTTTGTATTTCATTCTTTCCTTGTCCTCTAGAAGATCTGCTGCTGACTGCACAGGTCTACACCGTTGTTCTCAAGGCTTCCTGGGTCCTGTGGTCAGAGGCTAGGAAGCCAAGAGAGTATTCATCATCTGTTTTCCCAGCTTCCATATGGAGTGACTTCGATGTGTTCTAGTGGTTGTGATGTTCTTGTTCCTATTGATGCATAATAATTTTTGGGTTTTGGTCATTTTTACAAAAATAATTCAACCTGTTAAACTGAATGGCAATGGGCCTTGGCCTTTCATGCCAATAAACAGGTTTTGCAGCTGAGGGTTTTGATCAACCACAGAAAGCTATTACTGTTTTAGTCTCGTGCCCTACATATTGTATGCAACAAGAGAACCATTTCAAGCGCTGAGATTTGCCAAAACGCACAGATTTTATTTGTTAAAATAAAAGTCTTAAATGTGTTCTAAGCAATTTGCTGAATAGGGATATCTCCCAGTTTAGTAATCTCTTTCCTTTCTTCAATTCTTTACTCTGGGCTGAGGTTTTATGGAAAACAATTTCTCTTTTCTGTAGCTTTCTCCCTATATATCTTTTTTTTTTCCTGGCAACTGCAAGTTTATAACCTCTATAACTGTTCTTTATTCTCTCCTCTGTTCCTTGTCCCAAGAACATTCTGGAATCTGCTGATCTCTGTCTTTAAGAAACATTCAGTAGTTTAATTACACAGATTCCTTGGATGTAGCCTTATTCACATTTTCAAGGTGCTAGTGACTTATATGCGGTAACACCTGCGAGGCAGCATTTGGTTTTAATTTTGACTAACTTCTGTGTATATTTTTACAAACTACGTAGTTTTTACTGCATTTTATAACCTTTACTTAATCAGTTTGTGTTCATCCATTTTTCCCTTGTAACGTTCGATGATACTAGGAAATTTCATCAGAAAGTAAGGTAGAATCTCAGAGGATTACAATGCCTGAGTTTGGGCTGGCAGGGGGAGAAGGAAAAGCTTCTGCTAACATTTGTCTGCCCTCTGGAAGCTGAAAGGTAACATATTCTTTTTGGTTCACTTTGTGGCCCAAGGCCATGATCACCTCAAAGAGCCTACCCAGAAAAGCAGGAAATGTGTGTTGAGGATGTAGATGGGAACCAAAGGTCTCAGCTTTCAAATGCAGAAGGCAAATTGTAGGAAAACGTATTTCTTACTTGTCTGGGAATAATGTTTTGAAGATAAAATAAAACAAGAACAAGACTGTTGAAATGCAGATTCTTCTATAGGGACTATTCTGCAGCAAATCTGGTATTAGAATAAAAATTATCTTTCTTAGTGCAGAGTAGTGAACTTTCAAAAGGGGGGAAAAGTACTTATTCTGAGGTGGTGTTTCTTTGAAAGTTATTGCAGAGATGATTAGGTTGGATTGATGATCTTGCAAGCACTTGCACATCAGTATCAGAAATGCAGTTTCTTTGCACGAGAACACATTTGTCTTAGCTGGTATCTGCTTTTGTTAATATTTGTGCCTTATTTGTCTTTATTATTTTGTATAAGTGCTAGGGATACCAACTTCAGTGAAGTGTTTTAAGATTGTTGAAGGAAAATCACTGTAATTGTAATGCTATGGATAGTTTAGAATCAATTTAGAATCAAGGAAGAATATTCAAATACTTAAGATGTTACAGCAGAAACACAGATATAATACTACCCAAACTGAATGTCTGCATTTGAGCTAGTTGGAGAGGTGGTTGCACCCAGATGCCTGAAACTTAGACAGTATAAGATGACTTAAATTTCATAGAATCATTTAGGTTGAAAAAGACCTTTAGCATCATCAAGTCCAATCGTTATTAAGCACAAAATATTTTCTGATTGAAAAATACAAAAGCAAAATCCTATAAAGATAAAAATTTGTGAGATAAACAAATAATTTAAAGCTGATACTTCCCAACAAACATTCTTCTAAAAACTGTAGGTGAGTTTGTAAATGTTCTTCATTCTTGTTTATTTTATACAGTTGAATAATTACCTCTGAATTACTGTTGTAGCTCTCTTCTCATTCTTTCTACTGGATGCTGCCCAGTGTCCTGATGTGCCCTCTCCTTCTTGCATTTTCAGCCTCTGCAGGTTTGACAACATGGGACTAAGAAGAGGGAGTTTGCCTGGAGCACAGCTCTGTCATGGTTCTGGTTGAGCTGGTGTTAACACCACTTTAACTACTCCTTCCTATCAGTCTTATGCCCCTTTCCTGTTGAATAATCAAACAGAAAATTGGGTGGTTAAGCTAATTTAAAACCTGAAAACCCTTTTTGACTGTTCTGAGCTAATAGAGAGGCCTTCTCTTTTAGGATTTCTTTTTCTTTGCTTGCTTCCTTGCTTGTTTGTTTGTTTTGTGTCCTGTTTCCGTTCTAGGAATTGTATTCCTACCTACTTCTCTTTGTCAGTAGAGGGTAGCTGATCCTTGCTCTAAAGCCCTGGGCTTTGTGGTTGTGGGAACCGTAGATGGTTCTAGGCAGCTTTGCCAGCTAGGGAGGCCCAGCTGCACTTCCCAGGCCTTAAAGACTTCTTGGCTATTTGCTGCATTTCTTTGCTATCTGCTACGTTTCCATGTGGTCTGAAAGTTGAACCTGTGAGAGCCAAGGGTTGCACTTGATGGTCCTTCTAAGTCCCTTCCAACTCAGACTATGATGCTAATTGTTGGAAGTAGATAAGTAGATCCAATTACTCCGAGGTGCAAATCAGCTGAGAAGCACTTCTTTGCATGTATTTGAATTAGTTTTCTGTTTTGAGCTGGTCATTCACTGTGTGTTAAGGTGCATAATAGTGCTGATGTGATGGGAGTGAGGGCAATGGGGACTGGTAAAACTTCCCTTTTGGTGGCAGATAGCAACCCACTTGCATAACTGTATCCACCCACATTCATAGGTCAGCTGCCTGCTCAAAGCACCAATACAACAAAGTCAAGTTTAAAAAAGAAGGGAGTAGGTTTAAGCTATAATTTGCACCAGTGGTACTCATGACGGTTCAGTCTTTCTTCTTGTCCGAGAGTCACACAATTCCCTCCTACAGGTCGTTTTGGAGTTATATAGTGAACTGGATCAGGGAATTTTTCTAGCTGAAAAATTCCTTGACAAGAAATTTATTTACCTTTAACCCAAATTAACTTCCCCTTTCATTCACCACAGGGCTGCCGAGCCCATCTGTGTGGGCAGCGGGAAAAGAGCATCCTAGGGATGGGGACAGGGCAGGAAGGCTGCAGTGCCAGCTTGCTTTGAGTGAAGTGAGTGGAGCTGAGGCACGTAGCTTGGTATTGCCATTTCCTGCCATGTCATTCAGCTGAACTGATTTGTCCTTTTTAAAACATATGTTTAAAGTTTTCTGACAGCTTTGCATTCTCTGTAACAAATGCTCGGTACAGTAATTGCACTGATATTCTGCAGAAAGTTAAAATGAAAGATATTTGTAGTTGTTTTATCTCATGAAAATCAGAATATGGAAGCAAATCTTAAGTCATGAGCTATTTGTTTTCAGTATTTTTGTCGTATTTACAGAATAGACTTTGGTTTTTTTTTTCTGCTGTAGAAATTCTAAGAAAGATATTTTTCTTGAGGAGAAGTGTAAGTCTTTCGTTCAGATTCTGTATATTGCTCATTATAATCCTTTGTTTTGTTGCTAGATTCCACTAGTAATATCATGTATGCAATACTGTGTAATCTCCTAATGTAATCTCTTAGCATTAGTAGACTTTAAAAGATGATGATGTAAGGATGACTAATGTTAGTCTCCGTTGTTTTTTTATGTAGAGTAGCCAAAAATCCTCTGAAAAGTGGTGTTTGAAAGCTGTAGGGAACTTAAAATCTCCTTCTTTCCTTAATTTCAATACATTGCACTTTTAATTTTTTTTGTCATTTCATCTTTTTTTTTTAATAAGCAATTTTAAAATGAAATGATTGTCACTCAAAATAACTGTATCTGAGAGTATGGTTTTCATAATATGAGCATCCCAGCTGATGCTATTCTGAAATGTAATATCAAAATCAAAGGAAGAATAAATAGTGTGTTTGAAGATGAAAACCAGGTATTTGATATAACTGTGCTGAACTATACAGTGTTCTGAACGAAGGTCCTTAAAGGTTTTTTAACTCAGAAGCTGAGAAGTAAAAGGCTGTGCTTGATAAATTCTCATCCCTTTGTTTTGAAGAAAGTGGGTTTGGAAATGCAGGGTTTTTTAAAATGATCTGTCTTGTTTGTTCAAACTCACTAGCTGTGTTCAAGAGTACTGAGTTCTGGAGACAACTGAAAGCAAACTGCAACTGTACTTTTAAGTGCAGAATTCAGACAGCAGCATTTGTTCTGTTAGATTGGATTTCTCAATGAAAAATCTCCTAGATCCTTCATTGAAAAGACTTAGTTTTCTTCTCAAGAACTGAAGACTTCCACATAGCAATAAAAATTTTAGGGTGTGCTCTAGCATGTGCTATGTTTCTCGGCTTTGTGCCAGTGAGTAAAAAAGTACATACAGATAATGTGCATAGAAAAATACTAGTATCCTGAAATAAAAGTAATTAATGTTTGTGCTGTCTGTATGCAGATTTTCTGTTCACTAAGGCAGAAATTAAAATGTGCTGCTAGAATTTTCTCCTTTATTTTTGTTCATTGTGTACATTAAGCAGAATAGAAATATTCAGGATAATGATCATATTTGTATCTGAGCAAATTTAAATTTTGGACTTACCATCCTTTTGATCTATGTGGTCCTTTCATGGTACTTTTAGCTGCTGTTTATGACAGTTTTAGTGTACTAGTGTCTGTTATATAAGCAATGCTGTGTTATTTCTTTAGATTGACTTTGATGTATAGATATTACAAATCTTTTTTTCAAAATTATCTTTTTTTCACTCTTGCAGAAAATTCTAAGCTGAGACATGTAGAAAAAGATGTTTTGATTCCACAAATAATGAGGGATCGAGCCAAGGAGCTGTGCTTAGATAAGGTGCAAGGTAAGAGTCAAATATTCATTAGGAGATCAGATATATTCTGATATCAGATGTATATTTGTGCCCTGAATATAATCCTTGGTTTTGAAATCATGTAGTCAGAGAATTAATATGTGTGATCTGCATCTTATCTGTTCACTGTGAAACCAGTACTGAAGCATATAAATCTGCTGTGTTGGCTTTGGCTGCTTGGTGATGTGGACTGTTTTCCAAAATGACTTGTTCTCGAGTGCTGTGGAATTTAGTATGATTAATACAAAATTTTGCACATTTCAGTCTACACTGTGTGGTGACAGAGCCACACAAGAGTTATTGCATTCCTATATGTAATATCTGATACTTACATAAAAAAGAATTGCCTCATGTGAGCCTTCAGTTAGGGCTTCTCTCATTATGATAAATTTGTGTAAATATTCCCAATATTCCTAACTGCATCCTTTCCCTGCCCCAGCATTTGAATGATATGTGCACATAAACCCACATCTGTTATTAGACAGACATCGAAATAGGGTGATGCAGTCTACTTCTGTTTTCATTTTCTTTTGAAGAGTACTGGACAATAACTCTTTAAAGTAGTATCACCACTTCTTCTGACACCCAAGTCGTCTAGATTGGTACTTTCTAAACTTTTTTGATTGTGCACCCCATCAGTAAAAAATTTCTGAGTGCACAATCCGAATATATGTATATTTATTTATAAATTATGCAAATGAACCATTGTACTAGTATGTTAATATGCACTACAAAACATGAAAATAGAAATTAAAAAAGGAAGAGATAAAGATGAAATAAACAGTACTTTAAAATATTTTTTATGCTATTTACCAATGGTACAAAAACATTTTTGCTCTGAAAAGTTTACTGTTAATAACAGTATTTTTTATTGACATCTATATGACTTAACATGCTTCATAATCTTCATTTAACACTGTGATAGAGGAATTTGAAGGTCTGGTTCTAAGTTCAGTTTATTTCAATACTTGATTTTAACGGATGTCATACGTCAAAAAGATACCTCACAAAGATGCATAGATCCCAGTGGAAAAAGTACATTGTTCCTTGCACTTATTAAACTATAGCCATTTTTTCAATACCATCCACACATTTTGCAAAGTTTTTGCTTAAAATTGGACTAGTAAATGACCACGTCCCCAGATGTCCATCAGTTGTTCTTCAAAACTCATTGGAAGGTGTTGCATATTTATATTTTTAACCCACTGAAACTCTCATTTGGAAGATTTTTGACAGGTTAGAAGATTCTGTTTCTATCCTTTTGAGGTGTATAGATGGAAGAGGTTTTTGTAGGTGACACATTCACATTGTGTTTGGCAATAAAACCAACTCAAAAGTCACATAATGAGGGGAACATATCTGAACACCTGTTTTCAAAATGCTCTGTCCAAAGCACAAGTTTCTTTTGCAAAAGAGTTACTTTTTCACTCATTGTTAAAACATCATCTTCACCTTGAGGGGACGCACTGAGTGTTTAGTTTTTGGAAATTCCTGCTAGGTAGCAAACTACTCACACCACTTGTCATCACCAAAAAGGTCAGAAAATTTGGAACTCTTGTCTTTTTGTAGAAGAAAAATGTGTCAGGTTTGACAGCTCCCTTAAGGGTTTTGCCGCAAGATACCCAGCGAACCTCTGCGTGGTGCCCGAGATTTTCATGGCCCCTCCCCATCTCGGTACAAGCTGTGGCAAAGCTGCCAAGAAGTCTGGTAAACATGCCACTGTTTGAAGGGCTTGTTTTTATAAAGTTACCACATCAGTGTCATCCTGTAGCACTTTGTGCACTCCTGGCTCCAACTGCCTTGCTGCAATAGTTCACCTATGAGTGATGTAGTGAAGTGTTTCACTGTCTCTGTAGCCTTAGTCTGGAATCCCTGTTTTATTCCAGTCAAAGCAGCCGCTCCATCAGTGGATACATTTGTGCAGTTTTTCCATGATAAATTGGTTTTTATTCAAGAAGCCACTTCCAGTTGAGAATAGATCTTCTCCAGTTTATCTTTCCTTTAGTGGCTCACAAAAAAAGTCCTTGTGCATTTCATTATTGACATGCAAATAACTCAAGTTGAGAGAAGTTAGAAACTTCTGTACTGTACTTTCACTCAATTGTATAGCAAACCTCCCACACTGTGTAACTTGTTCTAATACTTGTTTCTTCAAATCTTCAGCATTGTCTTCTGTGCATCTTCCAACAGTGTTTACTGACAAAGGAGTGCATTTTAGTTTGTTGCCACATTGTTTTCCCTGTATTATTTTTACTGTGGCAGAAAGAAAAGTTGTTTCCTCAATGGGATGTGGCTTCAAAGGAGACATCTAGACATTTATCACTAGCTTTAAAGTCAAGTCTAGTTAAAATGGTCCAGTGTATTTCTAAGCAGCTGCTTTTAGGGGTTCTTCAAAAGATAAAAAAGAGTAGTCTTACAGTAATTTTGACATTGAGTAAGTGGGAAAAGAGTTGGGAATATCTGCCAGAAGAAAGTAGCATCACATGACAAGTACCTTTCAGTGCTGTTAGAAGGACTTAATAGACCTTTTTACATTTGAACAATAGTTGAATCATTTTTACTTTGAACTCTATACCTGTTGGGGGAAAAAAATGAAAAGTAATTGCAGTAATGTGGGTCATTGAAAGAAGATGTCAGTTAAGAATATTCTGAGAGCTTGCTGTTTGTATAATATTGTTTGAGGGTAAACCAAAGGGTGATTGTGTATGTGTTTTTCTCCCCTGAACTTTCTCTGTGTAAGATGAGGACTTTGGTTTCAGCATCTTCATTTTCTGTGGCAGCAACCAGTGTTGGAGATTCTTGAGCTGTGAGTTGTAGACTGTTGCCTTGCAGCTTCTCTGTTGTTTTGCCTCCATAAATTTTAAAGCCAAATGTTATGGTTTTTCTCTTTCTGTGACATTAGGCAAAACTATAATTTCTTTCTCCTGCATAGAATTCAGTTGCGTTTCGTTAGGAAAATGAGGTTTGTGGATGCATCTGTCTTCCCCTCATTCCTGTCACCTGCAAGCCAGCTTTGATCAAATTGTGTGGCAGTTAGAAGTGGAAACAGAGTATTTCTGAAAAAAATTTTGATCAAACAGGCAAGCAAAAACCCACATTGATACTCTTATTAAAAGATAAAAAGGTAGTAGCATAAGTTCAGCTATTTTTGTCAGGATGGAGGGGAGAGACCAAACCACGGGAAATGAAACTTAAGCAGTTTTGTGAACTGGAGGTTTATCATTTCTTAAATCTATTGTGAAATTATTCCTGGAATAAATTTGTCTTGTTAGTACACAGGGATAGGTGTTAATCAGAGTAAATAGGCAATGCTTTTTATGCTGTAAACAATTATAAGCTGTGTAATTAAGTAATCAAAGCTCCTGCAATTGTTTGTGTGCTGCAGAGTGTACACACATGCATGAAATGGAGCTGTTTACACCAAGTGGCGTAACTACTCCTTTAACTTGCTCTCAGTGTAGGATTTTCCTGCGTTATGTTAATTTTGTTTGAGAAACTCCTATTAATAGGTTTCATTTTGTCTTTTGGAAATTGTGGTAAATGCATTGGTAATATAGGAAATAAAACTATTCCACAAGTGTGGGCCTTAACAAATGGTTTGATCACGCTGGGTTCACATGTATCCCTATGGGGAGCCCCTATACATTCAATAGTACTCTGCGTGAGCGCGGGGGTCCATCTGTATCCAGCCCGTTACCTTAGCCTGCAGCTATACCACCTAGAGCTGTGTGCTTATCAGAGCTAATAATGCAAGTAATGACAGCCTGTCCAGCACGTGTCCCAGAGCTGTCCAGGGAAAAGAAACCCCAAGGGTTAAATAAATGAATAAATAAATAAATAGAAAGGTTTTGTTAACTCAAAAAGTGGTCCTGCCGTCCTAGTGCACGGTTGAGTGGGTGACCCGTTGTTATGCTTGGTTGTTCGCCTACTAGAGTGGTTTAAGGATGAAGAAAACATGAAAATATGTCCATCTGATCATTTTTAAGAACAATTCAGTATTGTGTCTGGTCATATTTTACTTAGATTATACTTAGATTAATTTTATTTAGATTATTTAAATTTACTTAGACTTTTTTTTCAGATTGTTCCAATATAGTGTGTGCTGTGCGTTTCTTAAGAATTTTGTACCTCTCTGTCTCAGAATAATTTTTGTGTGTTTTAAGACTTTCAAGCACTTTTTCAGTGAAAATGGATATATTAGTAATTTTATTAAATTGGTTATGTTTCTGGGAAACATTAGTCAGTGTTAAAGGACCATTATGTAAATTGCTTTATTGTGTTCATATCCATACATTGTATGTGTGTGAAATCATGGGCTGCTATATGAGTTACAAAAATAAAAACCAAGCAAACAAGAAAACACAACAACATTGTCATACATGGTCTTTTCACTGTATTTTTTACAAACTGTAGCATGAGTTTGCCAGAAATAATATTATATCCATATATTTCTGTATCAGCATGTCCTTCACATTTCAAACCTATGTAACTTAAAGGAACATTTATTAGCTAGTACCTTGTCCATTGATTTTATGAAATAATTTCTTAAGTTTTTTTTTCTGTGGAATTATCAAGTTTTTTGCTTTGATTTCCAGTTGTAAAATGTAGATACGACTAAGAGCAAAATCATAGCACATTTCAGGAACCTGGAGTTAGCATTTTTCATCAGAACTGTTCTCTTTAGCATATCAAAACTTCTATATTTTCATCTAGCTGTGCTTTACTTTCCATTACTCCTCAAACAAGGGACACTCACAAAAAAACCTGCAAGAACTTCGGTTGGTCTTGATCATATCTACAGAAAAGCTTGTCCGGTTTCTTGAGAGCACTTACTCTGCTGTTCAAAGTTACAAATTCTGAAACTGAACTTGATGGTTTAAGGTAGAGAAGAACTGTTGGGAACAGAAATGTACAAACTTGAAGGACTGTTAACTTAGTTTAATTAAATCAAACTTAGTTTGCTTTAATTTTGGGTTACTTGGTTTGGAAAATAGAAACAGCTAACTGGCTTTGACATGTTGTGGGTTCAGACTGAAGAAGTCCTGAATTGAGAAGTTACTGAGTCACTGAGTCAGTCATGAAATTAATTCTGTATTATATTTCTTGTATAAGTTTTGTGTATTTGTTGCATTGTAAAGCATTTCTACCCACCTTCCAAAACCTCACAACATTTTTTGCTGGGAGAAGAACAAACTTGCTCTAGAGACAAAGAGTTTTAGTTCTGAACTTTTTTCTTCTGAATTTTGTTCTCTGTAACTGATACATCATCTGGATTTGGGCCTTTAAAGATCACCAAGAGGTAGTGCAGATTTCTTCTGTAACTGAGACTCATTTGTAAGGTTCAAGGATTCAAGTAGGAAATTGAACTACACGCTTTTCAGGGGGAATACAGGGATAGATAGTCCAAATCAGCCTGGTTCTGCCATTAGAAAGATGGTGAAGTAAATGTAGCCATTTATTATTTGAAGCATATTGTGGGAGACATCCCTTTGACCAAGATGACAAGTTGTTCTGTCCTTTAAAAAAAATTCATTAATTAAAAATAATTGTTATGAGGGAGACACAAGGAAGATATTTCCATCTCCTTCAGTGGATTAAACTATTATGATGGTTCCGTTGTCTGTGGGAGCTGTATAATTAAAGCAACTGGAGTCACATTGCTGAAAAAAAACTGTGATACTTGGCAAGGCTTTAAAAAATGGTTTGGAAAGTATGGCTGGAAAAGGACATTTCCAAGCAACCACCCTCCTCCCATTCTCCAGATTTCCCATTAGCCCTCTCCTCCTCGGGGCTCATGTTGATACTTAGTGAAGATGATGGGATGCAACACTACTGCAGGCTTCTCTACAGTTGAGCATGACCAGTGTCAACCAGAGTTTTGATAATGTGCAGTTACTCAACAGTCCTGTCTCTGACATTATCTCTGTCCCCCTAGGGACCACCTGCTCTAGACCATGACCCTTACACCTGACATATCAAGGTCCATAAAACCAAAGAAATTTCTGATTGAACTACATGCGATACTGCACATTTAAATGCCCAAGCATACCTTTAGATACTCCTTCTTCTTAAAAAAAAATCTTTTTATATATACTTTCTTATCAGAAATGCAGATAATGAAATGTATGGAATACTTAGCAATTTTTAGTTGATATTGCTCACTTTCTTTTGTATTGCAGGCCAAGTTCTGTTAATTGATTCAAACCCTTACTGAATGCTAGGGGAGAATTAACCTGTTGGTACCTACAGTTGTGGTTCTGAGGTTGATGCTGGAAGATGCTAAGACTGATAGAAGTGGGAAATTACATGACAGCTCACATTTAAAAATTTTGATGAGTCTTATTGTCTTGAAGGAAATTAAAGCTAAGATCACCATTTATAACCGAACTTTGCTCATCTGCTTTGCCTTATTGTGAAAATACAGTCCTTACCACTGTTTTTTTTTTTAAATTCACGTCACTCCCAGGAGTGTCTGGGAACACAGTGATGATGAAAGAAAAAAGATCAAGTGACTGATAAAAATCAATGTGTTAACATGACAGCTCCTGGTACCTTTTTTTTAATTGAACTGCTGTGACCAGAAATTGTCTACATGTGCTTATGTACATATAATTCAGAGTTTGATGGAAAGCCTGAGAGGTGACACGAGAGCATTTTTATGACCAAAATAACCTTCTCTTATGAGGATGAAAAAATGCTGCATTATTACCTGCATTTCAACTTCATTTTCTTGAGGGGAAGGTTAGTATAATTTGAGAGCATAGTTTCAATTCAGCAACAAAACTGCAGGTGGAGAATGGAAAAAAGCTGTTGTCCTCTGTTGCTATATTTATTATCTGAATATGGACGTACATTATAGTCATATTGTGTGTGACCCCATGACCGTGTATGAAGCTATTGATATTACATTATGTTGTACATGTTATGCAGTTGTCTGTTAGTGAAATTATTTTGGATGCTTTGATAGTGTACTGCTATATTTAGTAGTGGTAATAAATTGCCTTGTCCTTTTTTTTCTGGCTAGTCTATCTGGTAAGAGTAAGATGCTGATTTTTTATATGATCTTGTTTGCACAGAATAGCATTTATTTTGAAAAAAATATTCAGCACTATATGTTTCCAATGAACATTTACTCTCATCACATTTAACTATGTGAATTGATACAATCTCTAGAGGGATTATGGTATATTGAGCTTTGCCCCAGCAAACTGGATAGAGAGAACAGCTATATGTAAATTACAATTTGAAGAAATGAGATTCTAGATCTCGTGGTCTTTTTTTTTTTTCTTTTAAATGATAACAGCATTAAGTAGCCTAGGTTAATTTTGGGGATATTGCAGAAAAGAAATATGAGGGCATATTGTGTTGCTTGGTGATAGAAATTTAAGTGTTCTAACTAGTTTTCAGGACTTTGAAGAATATGTTCAGGGATAGAACTTGCCCTGTTTGATTATTTCTGTCCTTCCCCCCTCCATGTCATTTCAACCCAGCTGATGACAAGAAATGGGTCAGACTTCTAGCTTAACCACTGCAACTTAGTTGTGTAGGGTTTTTTTATTTTTTATTTATTAGGGAATGGAACAGCTTTTACAGGGACAAAGAGAAATGAAATCACTTTCAATGAAAGAAAGAGGCCTCATTATAGCCACCAACAGCAGTTATTGACAGCTACACTTCCTATTAACAAGGAGCATTTAAGAGTTTGGCTGTTGGATCTTTGGACTTGATCTAATTTGCTAGCATTAATTAGTTTCTTTTGAGCACAGACACTTGGTGCTCACAGCTATAGATTTGGAGGACTAATTAGGACAGAAAATTGAACAGAATGGGGTAAGGCATTAACCTTCAACCATTACCAGCTGGGGCTCTGATAAAGACCACAGAGTCCAAATGCTCCTATTCATGCAAAGAGTACTCTAATGAATATCAATTTCAGCCAGGTTGCCATATCCTACAAGCCCTGTCTTAATTTTGATTCTCTTACCTGGTAGAGATTTTTATGTATAGATATTAAAGTGGTATTGATAATTCAGAACTCACAGATGAGAACCTCCAGAGGTTACCTGTGTTTTTTCCAGTCTTTCAATTTCGTTTTCTCAAGTTACAGATTTTATTGGTTTTAAGCTGAGATCCTGAATTTCGAATTGATTTCCCTGTCCATCATAAATATATTAACATAGCCCAGATTAATTGCACATTCTTAACAAATGGTAGTTTAAATAGACGACGACTGCGTGTTTTTGGCTTATTGCAGTACATGGTAGTAATATCCATGACAAGAGCACTCACCAAGCGAACTGCTGAAAGTTGAACAATAGGATTGTTTCCTTTGCAGCTCTTATGATGAGATACAGTTACATTGTGGTTGGTGATCAAGTTTTAGGAGGAAAACTATTCTTTCAGGCTGTGGATTGATAGTGTTTTAACATCTACAGAATGGAGGTACTTAACCTGTATATAAAGAAAGGAAAAAATCAATTGCCTTTGTCCTCTTGTATCATTTCTTGGATTATTGGAAGAGTTTAACTTGAATTAAGAGTCAGGATCATCAGTTGTTTCAACCCTTTAGTCATCTTGCTACTCCCTGACAAACTCCCCATTAAATCTGGATCCTTGTTGCTGTCTTCATTTGACTTCTGTACCTGGAAATTCCTTACCCAGTGATGACAAAAGTGTAAAAGACTTTTCTCTGTCATAATTTCTTGAAACTTTTTTTTCAGGAAGGACGCTAAGATTGTTGTGTATGCCTTTTACATGCTCTAATTATTTCCACCTCTCCACTGGTAAACTCTATACTGTTAGGTTGAATAGCTGGTTCTGCCTCTTAGGGTCCTGGTGAGGTCAGATTGACCCAAATGATAAAAACAGAGAAACTCAACCTTGCCTGTACCTCCTGATCTTGGGGTATTTCCTGGTATTTAGATCATTTTTCAGAGAACACTGGGAGATAAGTGTCCATAGGGCAGCAACCAGTGGATAGGGGAGAATGGTCAAGCTCCTCTCCCAACGAGAGTAGCATGGTTGCTGTCACAGCCACTTACTAATATCTTTCCCCAGATGTTATATACAGTATTTACTGATCTCATAGATTTCTTTCCCGGTTGACACATTTTGATTCTTCATGTGTCAGTCATTCTTACTGCCAGCAAGGGAGAGCATGCTTGGGATTCTGTAAGGGGTTTTTTGCATTCATTCAGTTGATGGTGGTGATAACCTACGGGTACTGTGTTGGAGTATTACAGTGAGGTGTTACTGTGGCGTAGGTGGACATGGCAATTCTTTGTTAATCGTGTGACTTACAGTAACTGTTACTTTTAACTGCATGTCCTTAATGATGTATTATGTAGTTGCTTTGCAGTTTTGGATTATAAACCCCTCTTAGATACTACATTCAACAGTTACACAGTTAGCACTTTGAGTAAATAAATCTTAATACTTTTAAGAGGTCATGCTATATTCCCATTGCATGTGTATAAATATTTATGTCATTTATGAATTATGAATATCACCCTGGGGTTACTTTCACACAGAAAATAGGTTATTTTTCAACAGTTGAAGTCAGTGTGTGTTGTGTAGGTACCATTAAGTTCAGCAGTGGAAAACAGAACTTAGTTTGGTCAAAAAGTAGCTAGTGTATTCAGAATACAATAAATAGTGAGCTTTCAGGCAGCCTGCAAGCAGTGTATTGACCTTCAGCATACGGTAACATGGGAAAACTTCTGTCTCTTTAGAGAACACATGAAGTTGACAAGTGTATTTGCCAAAAAAAATTGCTTATGCAAATCACAAAAATTGAAATTAAGTATTAATTTCAGTTGAGCTAAATGGGAATCAGAATAGAAGTTGTGGTTTCACCTAATGTGCTTTGATTTTATGAGGCAGTGCATTATGAGAGTTGTAGTTTTGATCTCCCATTTTTTCCTGTAGATTGGAGACTTATACCTGTTGTACATATGTATGTGTGGAATACTACGAGTTAGTGGAGCTAGTCAAAAATAAAGGCAGGAATCACAGGTCTTATTACTCAATAGGGGAACACAAGTTAAATTGAAGTACAGTTTGGCAAATACGCTTTCAACAAAATGTTGTGTTCTAAGTGTTCTTCATGCTTTTTTGTGTTCTGGAAACAATCAGAGTGTGTTTGATGAAATCTCAAAAATTTTTATCCTGTTTAGGGATGAAAATATTTTAAACTTCTTTTTCCATGTGGAACAGTAGTTCTAAAGATTGCTTAGCTTAAATTGAGTGAGCTGTCCCTCTGGCACTTATTCTTTGATGTGGAAGTTAAATGGGTCCTGTGGTGACAACATTGACAATGCACAAGTTCTTTTTAAAAGTAGAAACAATGTTGTCTGTTGCTGAGTAAAACCATGTTATTGTACATTATTTTTCAGGTCCTTTTAATAACAACAACAAAAAAATCCCCCTCTCTCCCACCTCCAAATTTAGTTTTGTTGCTATTGTAATTGCTTTCCAGTAATTGTCTCTGTGGTGCTATATAGAAAAAGGGTAGAGAGATTTGTGTTCTGAAGAGTGTTCTACTTACAGGTCTGATGCCTAAGAAGGGAGTATAGAGTACAGTAATGAAATGTTATAAAATCTGTGCTGTACTGTCATCCCTCTGAATTTTATTTTGAACAGTCCTGCAGAAAAGAGCACCTGGAAAGTGCTGCCTAAGATCAGGATAGATCCCTCTACAGGTAGTGTAAATCATATGACAGAAGGTGAGAGGTATTTTGGATGAGGAATCAAGAGCTGCAGAGCTGGTCAGTGGCTGGGAAAGGAGATGGTCAAGGAATGCTAGAGCTTTTCCTAGAGTTTTGGAGGTATGAATGAGGCTTTAAATTATGATCAGGGAACAAGAAAAACAGTTTAGCTGTTGTATTCTGGATTTGAGAGGGATACTAGAAAGGATTTGAAAGGAGTCATGTAAGGGATGGAAGGTAATCATTCTGATAGAATAATGAGTAGGAAAGGAGTTTACATTAGGAATTTTGAATAAGATAGTGTAGAAGACCAGTGCATGAAAATTTCCCTTGGATAGAGTGAACAGTCTTCTCTTGGTATCTATGAGCTGTATTGGGAAGAAGTTGAAACAGTTATAGGGAATCTGGGACTTTATGGTATTAAGGGATCTGCCTTCTTATCTTTTTCCTAAAACGAGTTTAAAGAAAGGTTTCTTTAACTCCGTAAGGCTTTTTTTTGGACTTCTAATAGTTAAGTTCAGAATTTCCTTGTATGACTTTTATCACCCATAAAGTCCTGCACTTTATAGGCTTCTTTCTTTCTGTCTGTGATCCTGAATCTCTCAAGGAGGTATCTAATCATTCTTCTTTTTTCCTCTCTCCAATATAAACTAAATATACCCTTCAAGCCTTCAGATCAGTAACATATTTCAAGGATATTTAAATAGTCCATTTTGAAGCATGAAATCATACAGTCTGCTCATGTATGTAAATTTATCATTACACTTGCATGCCAGGCTTGATACAGGTCTTGCTTTATTTCTTGGTGACAGAAATATCCCATACTCTTTGCTGCAATGGAATGCTCATGAAGTTGGTGTAAAAAAGCACTGTGAAGTTGTGGCTTGAGATGTAATCCCACCTGTGGCTGTAGACTGTCAGACCTTCTAAAAGTCATTTTAGGGAGACACAGCTTATGTTGGCAAAAAGAACTTCCGCATGCTGTGGTTTAATATGTGGGAAATGTACAGAAACTATAATGTGGGAAGACATAGGAGAGAATTGAAAGCAGGACTTCTTGATTCAATCTAGACTGGTCTAACTGTGCTTCAAAAGCATGAACTTCATTTCTGTAAAATGATTATCAAACCTGAGTACCCTAGAAAATGACTGCTGCATTGGAGGGCATATGTTTCAAGCATAAAAGGAATGCAGGGCTGGAAGGGACTTTTAGAAGACATTTTGGTCCATCATCTTCTCTTGGGGTCATATGTAGCATGCCTATGATTGTCCTGTAACCTGATTGATGTTTCAGCTTCTCTAGACAATCTGTTTCAATGCTTAGTTTTATTTTGCCTTTCAAAGAATGCTTTTTGTTTTCTAAATTCTGAGGTTTTTAATGCCTAAACTAACTTTTCTTTGTGTATCAAGCAATTCATGTTCTCAGACATTGGGTAGATTCCTGGTAGTGGTCTGAATAAAAGCAACACTTTAAAAGGAAGAAATAAGATGATCTGATTTATCTTAAACAGGCAAAAGGAAAAAAGAAAAATAGAAACCTTGTTCAGTAGCCATCCTGGAAAACTGTTTCTACCACAGAGTCTCCCTGAAATGGCTTAGGGAAGGTGTTGAACCCTGAGATTCCAGAATTGTTTTCAGAATCATGGAGAATTTAAAACACAAAAACTTAAAAACTTTAATGTTATGATGTAGAGAAGTGACATTAAAATTCACAGGGAGAACTAGTGCTTTCAGGTTGAAGAAAATGGTTTCTAGTAAACAAGAGTGACCGCAGTCTGCAGCTTCAAACTTTGTTGCCCATTACTCTTTCTCCTGCCTTTGGGGTGGTAGTTTTCTACAGTGAATCTGACAGCCCAGTCAAAATGATTCATAAGGCCAATGGTGAAAAATACTCTTTATTTTTCTCTGGTGTAAATAATCTCTGTCATTCCTTATGTGTCCTGATTTCCTCTTCTTGTTTCTTTGCATGTGTTTTCTGAGTGGTTTTTTTAGTGTTTCTTCTTAATGCATTAAACTTTCCAATGTACAGTGTGCTTTCTGTTCATTGTTTAAAAAGCATAACAAAAGTATAGTGTAAATATTGCTAGAAAAAATTGAGCTTCACAATATGGAAAACCAGTGTGTCAGAGGTTTTACTTGGGAATAATTTGTCCATGATACCCATCTTGGGTGTGGCTTTAGAATAGAAACATGGAGAAGATTGATGCCTGTCTTGTGTGTCATCCCATTCCCTACCCCAACAATGCAACTTGCACAAAGTTTGGGTGCACAGGAAATATCCCTTTTGTTTCTTTCCAAATTGCAGAACATCTCATTGAGGGAGATATTTGAAAGGAAAATCAACATGGTAGAAGAAACATGGCATGGCATTGTGAGTGAGACCCAGTGCAGCAGGACAAGCACACTGACTGTCAGGGATTCACTTGGACATATATGTTCTTTCTGCCTGCTGGGAAGTTAAGGAGAAAATTCTGCCAGGCCATAATGTTTAGATTCTTACATTTTTTTAACTCACTCTTCTGCATTATTACCTTAATGTAGGCTTCAACATATATCCAGTTAATGAACGAACCTTACCATTGCTTTCTATAGAATATGGAAAAGAAGAATATAAAAGAATGTGTACTGTCGGGGTTTTACAACCAAAGATTTAATTACTAATTAATTAGTAATTAACTCGCTAATCTTTAACTGGGCACTAAAAAGAGCTCACAGTTTCTGTGGTGTCTTCAATGACTTCTATCAAAAGTCCTGTGTTTAAAATATTTTATATTATCTGTGTGTAACAATGCTTCATGACTGTTGAGTAATAGTACTAATGGTTCTTCAACTTTCTCTTGATAATACAGGTGTCTCCATACTTTTGAAAGCTGTTCCCAATTTAAGGAAGTTAAAAAGCATGTATGTGTATGTGTGATGGATTTTTATTATTTTATAAAATTCAAAACAGCTTGAGAAAGTTTTGAGTCCTTTGTGGGTAGTGAGAATGGTGTGGAAAAGAATGCTCTTGCAAGACTATTGTGTAAATTCATTTTGATATGCTCCATCTGTTGAGCAACTATGAAACTTCAGCAGTTTTAAAACAAAATATTTTTTGAGGAATCTGTCTCTTCACTCTGCCATCAAATTCATGTAAATACTAGTTACTGACTGTTCATAAACCTTTGAGAAACATTCATTATTGGGCAGAGAATACTTAAATTACAACCCCAACAAATAATTTTTGCACTTCTGTAGAAGGAAGATATTTAACAGAGATGGCAACTTTTGCTTTGGCTGCCTTCTCCTAACAGACTATTCACATGAATAGTTCTGGTCTCATCTTTTTCTTTTCTGCTCTTGTAGTTTAAATATCAATTCAGGAAAATATGGCATGTGATTAATTTTTTTTCTAAGTTAAATATGCTAGTTCCATTCTCTTCTAGATAACTACTTACACATTCATTTATGTACCTGAATTTAGTATGTCATTACTACTATTCTTGGAAGTAAGATTCCAAGTTGGACTTTTAAATCCGAAAGTATATTACTACTGCTGTGGAAAACTGCTGGATTTGGATCACTGCAGTTTGTGTTGTGCCATGTGCATCCATGTAAAGAGATATGGTAGTAATAAGTGTTTTGTATGTCCAAACCCTAACTGATTATACAATGACTTTTTACTTGGACAGGTTTTGTACTAACAGTTTTCAAGTGCTCGGGTCTCTAAGCCTTGGCTGAACTTGCAGCAAAAAGTCAGAATGATCACCAAAACCTTGTTATATTTCAAACAATCAGAGGAGGTGAATCTGAATAAGAAACAGAGTCTACTCCTCCTCTTCTCCCTTCTACAATCTTTCAAAGCTCCAGGGGGATAGAAGTTACTTCATCCTGTTCTGCAATGTTCAGAGAGGAGACCTCTGTGAGTGGAACACTAACCTTGGAGACTTATGTCAGCTTCTTGAACTACTCCTTTGATTTTATTGTTAAGTCATGTAGGATGGGAGACATTTCATGCTAGTTCTAGACATTTGGATGTTATGTCGAGTCTCTTACATGGGACATAACTGCATTATAGAAGCATCAACCTCTCTCTCTCCCCATACCCTCTTCCCTGTCAAGGCAACAAGAAGAAAAGCAAGGTACTTCCAGAATTAACTTTAGGCAAGACATGTAAATATTAAGTGGCTAAAATTAGGTAAAGTGAATTCCACCGGAAGTCATTTTTAGTCTCTGTTTACACATATAAATGAGAATAAGACAGTAGATGAAGAACTGTCTGGTCAGTGCATATGGGGCATTGCATTGGTATTCGTAAAGCAAGGATGGCTGAGCTATGAATTTTTGTTGGGGTGTTGGATCTCCTGTAAAAGCCACGTAGAAACCCTTGGACTTTTTGGGTGTTTGCCAAGGATTCCTTTGAGGTTTTTTTTTCTCTGTCTGTCTTTGGTTGCTTCCACATCTTGGGAGTCCCTTTGGTTTGTTAAGTGCCTTCTCTGATGTTAAACATCCATATGTCTGAAGTTCTGTGCAGGTGTGGACTGGCAGGATAGTAACTGTAGAGTGGATTAGCTCCCACTAATATTTGATGGAACTAGGAAAAGGCAGTTGATGCCTGCTTGTTCGTTACAAACAAGGCTCATCTGGACACTGGAGTTACCTATTATAGAATTTGGGGAGAACACTTGGAACTGAATGAAGGCTTTTTACTTTTATGGCTCCAAGTATTTAGATTTTTTTTTTCTTTCACCACTAGCAGCAGGCCTGGACTCTGAAGACCAAAACCTAAATGAAACTATTTTTCTTAACTAATTTGACATCTTATTTCCCGTTTCATCGCTTTTTTTTTTGGGCACTAAATATATAAGGCTGAAATTGTACCGTGCAGGGGAAAACAGGCCAGTAATCCCAACAGCATAAACTTCAGTTTATAAATCTGAGACTTGCAACCAGACTGTTGTACAAGAAAACAGATGCCATGCAATAAATTAATACTAAGCTGAATAATAAACAAGATGTATTGTTAAAGGTCTTTAATGCAAAGAAAGTGATTTCAGACTTTCATATGCTTGTTTTCTGTCTTTGTTTAAATGAGGCCTTTGCATGTGTTTTCTTTATTGTTCTCTTTTGCACACATTTAAGCTTTGGTGGGTTGAGAACTCAGTCTCTGGTTGGGCAGTGGTGATTAACTTACACTAAATAGGCAGCAATAATGTGATTTGAGAATGAAAAGGATTCATTTCTTTTAAACGAGGGGAAAAAACCCAAGGTTGAAGGAAATAGTTTACATAATCTGTAAACTAGTTAAGGAGCTGAATATTTATGCAGGTTGAAATTGAAGCTTAGTTGCCCTCTAGGGGTTTTACATTAATACAGCATATGCTAGCTTTTGGGTGTTGTTTTTTTTTTTCTTTCAGAATAAAGGTGAGACAAGTCTTTGGAAAAAACTTACATACTGACAAATCTGTGGTGGTGGAGGCATGTGTACATCTGCATTCAGTGAGTAAAGCTCATTTAGTTCAAAACCCAAAAAACGGAGGAGAAATTTTTAGCCAGATTATGTTCTTTTAATTTCAGTGTACCAGTGGAGAATGCACTCACAATCATCCAGTCACAGAACTGAGAGGTCTCAACCAGGAAAGACCCTTACATAGAACTCAAGACATATCCCAAAGATCTTTCAGTCCTATGTAAACACAGATGATAAAAGGTTACTGGGGGATGTAAAGGTGCTGCTGAAAAGGCCACAGTTATTGCAGCATTAGGACCCTCAGTCAGTTGTGTCCCAGCCACTGAGTGCTGCTTGAAATTCTGTGTGTCCTCAGCTGCCACTGGCTCGTGTGCAGGATCTTCTGTCACATCTTGCCTTACAGCAGCTTGAGCCCTAGTTATGGCTCCTGTGGCTGAAGGTGTTAGAAACAAACTTTGTCTCCTTCTTTATGAAGCAGTTGACGAAAACTGAGTAGTTCTTGTTTGTTTGTGTGGTATTTCATAGGAAGTATCCTCATGCCATGGGAAGAAGTGTGACTAATGGCTTCTAAACTAAAGCTACATATAGATTTCCCCTTGTCTTAACTTTTAATGTCTCCTGTGCCAATGGTTTTGTAGCAGATGGACTGTTAATACTTATTGAACAATTGCTAAATAAATTCATAAAAATGCAGTTGTTTTTCTAAATATAGAGACCACATTTATGTGATTATTTTTGCTGTTTCTTTCATAACGGTGCGAGACTGTATTACTGTAAAATGTTCTTGCATCAGAAACAAGATACTTGGAGCAGGCAGAAAGGATGCACTTAAACAACCACCTCCTGCCAAACTTGAGTACGTGTGTGCATACAGCTTGAGTTGCACAGTGTGGTCAATTGTCAGAAGTTAGAGCACTGTCCCTGAGGCTTCATTATACCAAACTGCACCTGGATTTGTGCCAGTGAAGTTGATGGTCTTATATAGATTTTTATGCCATTTACCCATTAAGCTTTACATGAAGAACAGTTTCTGGGTTTTTGAGGGGCTTTCATACCTACTTGCTGATGCATTTTGTTTTACTTTGTAGATTTGTCAAAGGCTTGTTTTTAAGTCCCCTGTCTACAAATATTTCATTTTATTGTCTTCAGAATTATAACGTTTGCTCTGAAGAAATGGCCTCATCTCTTAATTTCTGTATGAAATCAGGTCTGTTATTACAACCCCTTATACAGATTAATGCTTTATACAATGCTTTGGCCTGGTACTGTTTGGTTCCAACAGCCAGGACCATCCCAGAAGCACCTGCTTGGATGTATCTGCTCTATGCTTGGGCATAACATCATGACTTCAGCCTGATGCTTCTTTGTCAAAACCTGTGACTTTGTCAGCAGATCTCTGTGGCATCACTTCTACCTTCTCTTGCTCTCTGATGCTTGATGTCCATGCCCAATCTTCCTGGGCAGTAAATGTTTCCTGGAAGCTGTGCTTTGGATGTAAAGACATGGTAGGTTAGAAAGGAGGGTGTGTTAGTTGTTTTTAGGATTTTTTTTCCTCCCTTCCATGATCAGTAGAAGCCGGTGAGCTGATTGCTATCCTTATGCAGGTTTTGGTCCACAACAGAACTGGTCTGTAAATAAGGTAATAAGCTGCCAGTCCTGCATTGTTCTGGAAAATGTCTCTGAAAAGTTGGAAGAAAACGTGTATTACAAACTCTACGAGGATGTGTGGTGTGGGGGAGTTTGTGATCCAGGGGAGCATCCTAATTGCCCCGTTACCACAGGGCAGTAGGCAGTGCTTGCTGCTCATGGAAAGTTTTCCAGGACCCAAACAAAATACCAAGCTGTGCGTTGTCATTTCAAAAAGCTTTTGTGTAACAGTTTCAAAGATACAGGAAGAGTGTGGTACCTGGATTATTTGTGAGCTGATATTCAGTCCTTTTTAGGTACCTGGTTATTGCGGTCATTTATTTAAAACACTTTATAGAAGAGGGAAGATAAATGTTACACAGTTGCTACCAAATTTCCAGACCTTGCTAAGCTTTAGTAGTGTGCTTTCTTGTCACATGGTTAAAAGTCATCTCTTCAAAATAATAAAATAAATAAGGAAGTCTGAAATTCTAAATGCCTCTGTAGTCAATGATGCAATTTCTTTTGAAAAAGTAATTTTACCTACTTTATCACACTGTGGCAACAATTGCAAAGGGTCAAGTTACTCTTTCTATTCAGTTCAGTAAATGGAAACAGCACGGTTTTTATGTTGTTTTTTTTTTCTGAAAAACTGCAGTTCTGATTCTGTCATCCTTACAAGCACTGAGTAATACCTCATTCAGCAGGAATTCTTCCCACACCTCCAGACCAGCATTAGGCTAGCTGTGTTTGAAAAAAGAGACTAAACATATACTGTGAAGTAAGATTAGTACATGATAGCTGATTTGGAGATGTTGGAATTATGGTTGGGGATGCATTGTGACCTGTAAGGGAAAGTTACTTCCTCTTTTAATAACTGTATTAATGTTTAATATTTGACCCTTTTTGGAGTGCCCAAAAGGCCTGAAGTTTTGATCCTGTTCTGTAACCCGTCCTCACCCTCCAGCTGGAACTCTGGAATCAGATTCACTTGTGCTTAGAGGATATTTTGATTCATTCTGAGAAGGGAGAACTACTGCTACTACTACCAACCTTCCGTATTGAAACTTTGAGTTAAAAACATAGTTTTGGAAGTCCAGTAAATTGAACTGGGGGGAGGAGGGGGCAAAAAGGGAGAGTCCCCAAAACAGCATGCTGTAACTGAAAGTTGTTGTCACGGTGGAACAGCTGGGCGAGTGCCTCTTCGGGAGTTACATAAATGCCCTGCTCTATCCCCACCGTGTGGTAGAAGGACATTACTATTACTCCTGCCACTCGGTGAAGCTCTGTCTTTTAGAAATAGATACATTTTTTTTTTTAACTTGGAGTTCAGCTAAAGAGTCAGTCGCTGTGGGACAGAGGGAGGGGGATGTTGTTTCTTTTAATCATCTGTTATCCTAACTTCTCAGCTGTCCCTGAGTGGCTCAGCAGCTCCAGACGGAGATGGGAGGATAAGCAGAGGCAAGGCTGCTCTGTGCAGTTCGAGTGGGATGCACTTGTTTATATAAAAGCAGGCAGTGACAGACAGTAGCCATGGGGGAACTTGCATTTGTTCCAGTTCTGCCTCTTCCAGCGCCTGGTATGGTAACACTTGATGTCAGGGATACTTACTGCAGGGTGGCAGGAAAATTAGATCAAGTCAGTCTTAAAGGAAGCAGTTGTTTGAAACCAGTGCAGTTTAACTAGGTGGCTGTACTCGTTGGGTGTGCTTTACTTGAAACCTTATATAGAAGGTGATGCTTGTGCTTGACAAAAATGTTCCCAAAGCAGGTTTCTTTAATAGACAAATCATGATTTACCAAAATAAGTTGTTTCACAGCAGTGTGCTCACTTTGCTTAAAAGGAGATTTTTTTGTAATTTCAATAGGAAGAAAAGGAGGTCTGCTTTTCTTGATGAATTTGCTCACGTAGCCCAGCAGATCATCATCTTTGAGCATTTAAATCTGCCTTGAATGACAAAGTACAGTCACTGTAAAGCCTTATACATAATGGTTATGCCCTTGCTATTTCTCCTCTGTCTTCTGAGGGCATAACCCTCTTTTATCTACTTCTGTGCTCTGGCTGTCTTGCTTAGTCAGAAGCAGGAGGACTTAGCTCTTAAAGAACTGGGTTGCTGGAATTTAATAAATATGACAGTGTACTGGATTTCTGTGTGTTTGGGGCAAAATACACATACATGTGTAGATATGAGTGTATAGACATGCGTATAGAAATGCTGACAACTCTGTACATCCAGGATGAGAGATCAGATCAGGTCAACCTTGTGTCTACAGCACTAAAACTAGCAAGCAGATATTTCTCTGTACCTTCTGTGCCAAAGGTCCATTTGCTGTTGAAGTCCAAGTTTGTTGAAATTCTACTGACTAAACACATACTACTAATAAATTATGTCTACCACAGCATTTCATTAGCATTTAGCGATAGTCAGGAAAGTACTGGCTGACAATTCAAGGTGTATGTTTTTTAAAAGTAATCTTTTCTGGCTGTATGATTACTTAGAAAAACACTTTTCCTAGTAAGATTTCATATGCACATTCAGCATTCATATCAAACTGAAATGTAACTTTATTCTCTCCAGCCCTTGTCCCCCAGAAGACATTTTGGTCAGATCTCATGTGTGCAGGATGTAGAATGAGGAGAGCTGACCAGTCCTTGTCTAAGGAAAGGACTAAAAGTACCGTGAGATTGCATGCATATATTTTTTTCAGAACTCTTTTTTTTAAAAACTCTTAATTACTTTAATCTGGCATATTTTTGTTAACAGTTTTAAGTATTAGTCTGGGTTTTGTTTAGTTGAACTGATTGGGTTGGTTTGGATTACTATATTTGGCTGTGTTCCTCTGCCTGTTATTTGTGTTTTGTTTTTTTTTTCTTAAAACAATTTTTCTCTTTCTTATACTCTGCTTTTCAGTTTCATTCTCTATTTCTTGGTGCTTATTATGAATTCAGAAAGAAAAGGTCCAATAATCTGCTGTGGATAAGTGTGGGTTAATTGGGACAAACAGAAGTACTGTCCTGCTGTCTGTTGAGGTTTCTGGATATACCTCTTACAAACATCTACAATTCTTAGTCTGAATGGGAGCAAATTTTAAACTACACAGAGCATTTGTAGTGAGCCCGGTGAGAGAGTTTCCCCCAGCACAAGCCTCTGCACTGTATTGGAATGGGACTGTGTCTTTATAGTTTGTGGCTTTCCTGGATTTACTTGTCATTCCTTGATGCAAGTTTCTTAAGATCCTCTTTTTTCCCCAGAAATTCTGTCTTTAATGATTGTTGGGTTTGAAAATAACAGAAACCCTACTAACATTTCTGTAATGAAAAGAAGATCAGCAGCTGAGCATGTTTTGAATTAACTGATGTTGGAGAATCCCTATGTGCCTTACATGTGTTTTCAGAACTGGTATGATATTGTGGTTTCCAAAAAACCCCCACAAACAACACAAATGAAAAAAAACCAAACCCAATAATTTTTTTAAATGATTTTTGAAACAGAAAGTTTAAATAAACCATTGATTTCCTGTATTCATTTAGGAAGCTCGTTCTAAGCAGTTGACCAAACCTAGAACCTTGTAATATCAGTGCATTTAAGAAATGAAGATTTGGAAGACTCTGGTTCCTAAGTGAAGGTAGATGGCATTTACAGGGCAAGTAACTGGATTGTTCTGAAAAAAACCCAGACAACCAATGCCCAAACATTTCTGATCTGCACAGAGTGCCTTTCCTCCCTACTGCTTTGGTCCCTTCTGCATCCAGCCGAGACATACTTTGAGGCCAATTAATTTTTGCAGCAGGATTTTGAAAACTTGCTAATGAAAAAGACACGCATGGTATGAAACAAATAAATACAGTTGCAATAGTTGGGACTTCAGCAGGACTTGAGCAAGCCAGGGCAGATAGATGTTAAAGGAATTCAGGGTAGTATGTATCTTTCCTGCATTGGGATGATTTTTTCCCCTCTATCTTCTTTTGGGTTCTTGTCAGTTTAGACCCACCATGTAGTGATTGTAAGGGTTTTGAAGGGCATGTGAGAACTTTATGCTTCAAAGTATGAGGCGTGAGGAAAAAACTTCTCTTGAGAAAATGTTTTTTCCATATGTAAACTTTTGAACACATTTTTCTAAAACAGGAGTTACTGACTTCTGAGAAAGATGGTGTACAGGACAAGTGGGCCCTCTGTCTGATTCAGTATTTTGTTTCCTAATCTCTAAATGTTCCCTAAAGCAAAGTCTTCAGATTTGTTTCTGGGATATTGGTAGCATGCATTCTTTATCCCAAGACATTGTGTTTAGAGAAACAGTTTATAGCTTTTTGGGAAATATTCTTTCTCTGCAGTTCACAGTTGTGCTGTTTGCCTTCCTGATGATTCTCTTCTGCTATATGTTCACTTCTCCATCATGAGATGAGGGATGTTTCAACATTTCATAGTGGAGTGCCAGAGATGCTGTGGTCTACTGGAGAGTCCTCTGTTTGCACTATGTACTTTAAGATAAAGCTGCTGTTCTGTGCTGAGAGTGCCCTGGAAAAGATTGGGCAGGAGTATGAATATCCCATTAATGAATTCCAGGAATTGTCTTTCTCCCCCAGTCCTGAATTGTGTGCTACTGTAGATCATCTGCCCTAGGACAGATGCTCCCAGCAGTACATTGGAGCTACAAAAGCTGAAATTTAGCAGATTTCGGGGAGCTGGCGATGAGCAGGAAAATAGAAAGTATATGTTTATTTTTATGTTATAGCAAATGAAAATTGTGTAGACAAAGTATTTGATCTGATAACAGAGGTTCACTTGAAAAAAACAAGGTTATTTTATGTCAATTTTCTCTTTGCCCTATATAAGATGCATTTAATTATTTCATGCTATCTCCTCCTATTCAAATTAATCTGTCATATATATTGTTGCTCAAATTAGAATAAGTCTTTAATCAGCTGTGTTATGCATGCCATAGTAGACTAGAATGGGAAAGCTACTCCTGGCATATTGACGATGCGTGTATTTTATTTGTATTTGTAATTTAAAAGTAAAATCAGAAATATTGATTTCTACTTGACTGGAGAGATGATTTAGTTTGAATATCAGACTGATCTTAATCAGGTGAGAATTAATTGAGTTGGTGGTATTAGATATTCAGTGATGTTAACTGAACCATGATCAATCTACAGAGAAGCTTTCTTTTGTACTGTGTTAGAAATATCAAATAGCTCGTACTCTACAATATAAAACAATCTCTTTGTGTTCATCCTTCTACTTCCTCTGGCTCATTAAATGCACCAGTAATCTGTTCTGTGCATACTGAGTAATCTTCAAAGTACCAAGCTAATAAATCACAATTTAATACAAAATTAAAAGCATAACAACTTCACCATAAAATGTTGCTGACAATGTTTTGGATCATTTTAATGTTTTTGTACACATTTTACAAACATAGATTTTAAAATCTTGTCCTTGTTTTTATTTTAAAGGGAACTGTTCCCTCCTCCTTCCACCATCACCCCCTAAATCTCCATTGTTACTTGGGCATCTTTTCTCCACCCAGTGGTAGACCCCAAGGAATGACCCACACACTGGACAAAACTATTTCCTTTTTTTGTGTAGAGGGAAAAACCTACCCCAGGAATAGAACACAAATGTGGTTTGAATCATGATGCAAGCTTTTTTTTTTTTTTTTATTTTAAGAGTGTGATAGCAGTATCATAAGTGTTGAGAAAATATAAATGGTGAGATAACACCTCTGTAGGACTTTCTCTTAAGTAGTAAAATTGTAAAGTCTTTAAATAAACGAGAGCCAGACCCGAGAGGATCAATTTATCTTGATAATGGGGAATATTTCATTTATTTTGTGTACAAGAACATCTGCAAAATAGATGCACAATTAGAATTGATAAAACTGCAGTTCTAATGTTATATGAATTGTACAACACTTTGCAATGTATGAGGCAATACAAAAGTGCCAAATATTGTTATAGTCTGAATCTACAAAAAAGGAACTTTCCGAAATAGCCTTCACGCTACAAACAGTTCATACATTGAAAATAACAAGGATGATCCCTTGGTGTTGTTATATCTGGTTGTCTAGAGATGAGTCCCAAACACTTTTTGTTCTTCTCTTGCTTTGAGCATGAAAAGACTTTAATGTTTGCAGAAAGAAATAATTAGGTATCTAATTAGTTTAATTTAGTTTAAAAATATTTAAACTAAAAAAAAAAGTCCTTTAAAAATCTACTATGAATGTAATCTGATGCTGGTTGTTCCCCTTTATTGAATTACAAAAAAACCCCCCAACTGTCAATTTGTTTTTAGTGCTTGGGGAAGGACGTTACATTTTTTTTCATAAAGTGTTTCCTTTACATACAAGTAACTGAAATTTTAGCAGTCCAACACACTGATTCCACCATTCCATTTTGAATGCAACACAGTGAAGAAATCAGCCTAATTCTGCTTGGGGGTGGAAGGGTGTTGTGGACTACAGAAAGAACACTTGCATCTTAAATATGGTGCCTTGTTTTTGTTGTCCACTGTTTATAAGTCTGCAGACACTGAGATTAAGAGTGTTAAATTTAACCTTGTCTTGTTTAATGGTGTGGAAGAAAATCATCACCTTTATTCAGCAGAGCTGTGGCTCTGTCTTATGCCAGATGTTGGTTTGTCCCTTTGAGTCAAAATCCTACAAGTTTTTTATTTTTGTCATACAGGAGCAAATATTTCTTGAACCTGTGAATATGTTTTAGAATGAAAATGGTCAGTACTCTGGCTTTTTATTTCCTTTTTTTTAATTAAGAAGTGTATGTACTAGGACATCTGTTGGTGGACCCCCACTAACTTTGTTATAACTTTCTGGTAATGCTTCTGATCTTTCAAAATTAACACTTTAGTGTGTATTGCATATGCTTCTCTGGCTGCTTGTGTAGACAGGGAAATTATTTGTCCAGTCTTTATTCTGTGATAAGTGAACTGTTACCCAGCTTCATGTCAGTTTCCATCTGCTTTCCTTATTACCTTGTAATAAAGTCATAAAACAGAGCTGGGGAAAAAGCAATTAAAAATACAGAAGAAAAACGTTCTTCTTAGATGCTACTTTTTTCAGCGAAAATTAGTGTGGACTGTAAAGATCTTTGTAAACAAAATGTTCTTTGTTGTGTCAACCTTCTAGCTGATTATCAAAGAAACCTTAATAAAAGAGTGCTCTGTAACTTCAAAAAGTTTTTAATCAACCATCAAATATACCAAATCAGACACTCAAAAGTAATTCTTGATATCTGCAAAATAATTTGTATAATTTTGTATTGGAATGGAATTACACAGAGACTTGGAATAGGATTTTTATTTAGAAATGCATATCTGGACAGCTTTATGGGTAATTTTAGGAGGCTTTTTAAAGCTCTTTTTTTCTGTTCTGTGACTTTGCATGCGTCAGGATCTAATTTCTGCTTGTTCTCTGTGTTGTGCTTTCTCAGGCAGGTAAGTTGGGATAGGGAGACCCAGTGAAATCTTGCTTTTGCATCCTGGCAAATTTGTAGGTGCCAGGGACCAAACTCAGCAGCTTCCCCAAATTGATCAGGGTCTGAGATGCTCCCTGCTGAAGAGTCAGTCCTTGGTAGGGCTGATTCCTCACTGACCTCAGCCCAAAAGCCCTCATGTCTGTCCCTGGAAATCATGTGAGCTACTGTTGTCTTCCCATTGTAGGCGGATCACTTGCACATGCCAGTATGCCGTAGTCAGCAGGTGAGAACTGGCCAAACTGAATTGCTCTGTATTCAAACATGGTTGTTCAGCTTTTGTTCAGTTGAGAGCAGACCTTTGTCATGGCAAAGTTACCATTTGGCCTTACATATGTGGTTGAATTAGAGAAGGTACTAAATTGCAGGCTTGATTTAGCCATTAAAATCTCTCTATGCGGCTGTAATGGCCAAAACATAATGAGACTTAAAATTCTCAGAACTGTGCCCAAAGCTTATTTTGGATTTGCTTTACAAGAGAAGCACAAAGCTTTCTGAGAGAGAGAGAGGAAGGTGGTGAAATCCAGCCTCAAATCAGTGATGAACTGTTCAGCGCGCTGTCTCTGAGCTGTAGCCTTGGGAAGACATCTTCGCTCCATGTGGATCCCCCTAGACCCAGCTTACAGCATGGAGAGGAGCCTGTGGGATAACCTGTGTCAGATATGCTGTCATGAACCATAACTGCTGCAGGTGAAAGGGGGGGTCTGTGGCCAGTTTCCGTGGTAACTGGTAGGCACCTGCAGCTCGTTGACGCAGTAGTGGATCTGTCCTTGTCTGTGCGCAGAGCATTCAGTGATGGACATATGTAGCTGTCCTGGAAAAGCCTTGGCAAAGGGTTGATTTTATCAAGGGCAAGCTTTTTTCCCCTTTCTAACAAGGCAGTTTCACTTCTGTTGCATTGAGCCCTGTCCTTCAGTTTATTTAGTTTGTATTTATAAATATTGGGGTTAACTTTTATTGCTTGTTTGAAACATGTCTTTCTTTTGTGTTACAATCTGCAATGAATTTGCAGACTGGCTCAAATTTATCTCTAGTTTTGCTGCTGCTTGAAAGAAAACAAATCAGCCCATGATTTGTAAATCAGCCTATGAACTTGTAAAATCACAGGGAGTCATTTGCTAAAGTTGTAAATATTGGATCATACACAGGATTTCTGCTCTGAAAGAGCAACTCTTCTTTGTATGACGTGCAGTATATCAGGAAGGAGGTTTGTTTGAGCCTGAGGGTGGATTCTCTACTGTTCTGATTACCACTCAGAGCTAATTAAGTGTTAAACTACAAAAGGTTTGTAACCAGATCCTGTATATCCACTCATTTTGTGGTGTTTTGCTATGCACCCTGAAACTTTGGTCCATAATGCAGCTATTGCTTGAGTGAGGAAAGAGTGGTGATTGTCAAGATTACAGAGATGGAGATTAATTTTTGGTTTGAGATTTGGATCCCTTGTGCACTATTTGCGAGATTATTCTCCAAATCGGTAGTTTTAACACTCTTTGTGCTGTTCAACATTGAGATATTTTATTTCATGGAAGGGTTCATGGAATCATAAAATATGCTGAGTTTGAAGGGACCCACAAGGATCATCGAGTCCAACTCCTGGCCCTGTGCAGGACACCTCAAGAATCACACCATGTTCCTGAAAGCATTGTCCAAACGCTTCTTGAACTCAGACAGGCTTGGTGCTGTGACCACTTCCCTGAGGAACCTGTTCTAGTGCTCAGTTACCCTCTGGGTGAAAAATCTTTTCCTGATATCCAACCTAAACCTTCTCTTGACTCAGTTTCATGCCATTTTCTCGAGTCCTGTCACTGGTGATGAAAGTGAAGAGATCAGTATTTGCCCCTCTGTGAGCAAAATAAAGCATAGTTAAAAATAAAACAATGTTCTCCAGACTCCTGTAAGGTTTCTGGTAAGTGTTTATAACTAAACCTGTCTTGCACCACACTCCTTACATGGCTTTTAAAGAGAAGAGATGGCTAATCAAATTTTGTGTGCTCATATAAGGATGCCCAATATGCTTTAACCTCCTTTCTTTCTCTCTGTTGTTAAGCATCAGTAATGTTAAAGCTAAATAGCTGGAAGCAGTTTTATCACTTTGCAGCAGTGCCTGGCCCTGTACTGCAGGTGGGGCTTTCTGAAGACAGGGAGTGCTTGCAATTGCAGTTCAGGTTTTTTAGTTCACTGGGACATCACGCCTTTAACCAATCAAGGCTGGTGAGCTAACAAGTGAGAGGGACCTCCCGTTGTCTTCTGTGGTTTTGTACTTCACAGATTCCAGAAGAAATGATTACTACTACAAAAAACCCTCAACCCAAAACCTCAGCACAGCACTTAAAGAAGTGCCCATGGAGAGTAGAAATCAAACTGGTCACTAGACAGACCATAAGCTTTCAAAGGCGTTGAAAGTTTATTCCCAGAAAAAAGACCAAAGGACATTTTTAGAAATGTACTAATAGGTATGATTTTTCTGAGATGCTGATATAGGGACAGTCAATGTAAACAGTCCAGGAAAGAACAGAAGAAATGTCAGGTTCACCTTTGAAAACCAAAGAAACATTTCAATAATCTAATAACACTTTTCTTGTGTTGTTTTGAGCTTACACTGCTTTGTAAATTTCAGCTGTCCAGAAGTTTCCTCAAAATTGTGCATGTGTATTTGGATGACTTTAGGTCTAAAACACATGGTGAACGAGATCTTAGAAATTCGGTGTAGTTTTTTGAGCACAGGTTACAGGGTCTTCCCAAGTGGTAATTAACCAGTCAGTTTAAACCCATTTTCTGCATACTTTCATTTGTTTTTCTGGTAGTGTGTGGTGAAGTTGCCAGGTAACACCAGGTGCTGTGTTGGAGCATGTTTTAAGTGTTCATCAATAAATAATACATTAAAAGTAGATAAGAAGTCAATTCTTTGCAAAGTTTTGCGAATGTATATATACATACGTTTGGCAGTATAAGGACACTTAAGTCTGTCATCATCACTTTCAGCAAACACTGCCTTTACTTGTAAATTATTTTGGTAAAAGCCTAATTCATATAGCCATGGGCAAGCAGATTAGTCTCACCTAGGGATTGCTTGCAGCTGTTGGATCACTTTTTCCTTAAAGTCTTGCCAGTAGTGTCCAGGATACTAGAAGGTGAATTTTGCTCCACAGAGGTCCACGATTGCTTGATGCCCATTTCAGTGGGCATCTGCTCTGAGCAAAGGAGAGGATTGCTGCTTTTATAGGCACAAATCTATTTTCTTGTTTATTGAAGTCTTGATGTAATGGAAGTTACATCAGCATACAGGATCAATAGTTACTTAGGAGGCAGATTTGAAACTTCAGCTAAATGTCTTGAACACATACAAGGCTGGGTACAGGACTATGTGGCAATGTGTTTGACAGTTGTGCCCATATTTTCACATGGTCAGTAACTTGGAGGTGCTTGAGGTGCCTTTTTGATGCCTAGTGTGATTTCAGAAGGTATAATAAGTATCAAAGAAAGAATATATAAGTGAGCGTAAAGAATGGAAGGGATACAAAAATTGCTGTTTCTGTAAATACTACACAGCTGATCACTGCATACAAGAAATGGAAGATTCTAGTGTAAGTACATGAAATACTTACAAGTCTTACTGTCCAAGTTTTTGAACAAAACAGAGTAAGTAATGCATGAACATATGATACTCGTACATATACACTGAGCATAGATAATGTGATTTATACTATGTATGATGTAGCAGCATTAATTTTTGATTGTACTGGATTAGTTGTAAATTTTGCTAAATATGTGCAAGAAGATAATGATTTCTGTATGCCCTAAATTTGCTGGAAGAGCTTAGAAGAAGAAAAATGGATGTAATTCTGGAAGGGGATGCAGTAGAGGGGAGCTTTGTTCTTGACCTGGGTACTGGTTGATCTTGGACACTTGGCTTTCTCTTTGTCTCTCTCTTTCTTTTCCATCTGCTAAATGCAGCTGTTAACCTTTTAGCCGACCTCTTAGAGCAAAACAATTTGAAGTCTTCTGATAGAAATAACAGCTAATTCTTATCTAGAGTTACTATTCAGTGAAACATCTGTACAAGGTGTTGGTAACAATGAGGCATAATTTTAGTTAGTCCCAGATAAAACCTATGTCCTTAACCATAACTTTGCTGTCAGAAATGTAGATCATCAGTATTTCTGTGGACAGTGCTCTTTACTAGACATTTGGACTTTGAAGAAATTCCATATTGAAGAACAGCTACAGGCTACACAATGCAGAGAAGATACAGAGAAGACAGCAGTCCTTTATGGAGCACTGTAGTGCCGTGGAGTACAACCTGGCACTTCCAGCTTTCTCCTTGCCTTCCCAAGAGAGATTTTTGGAAATGCCAGGAAAGAACTGTGACCTCACAGTTTATCTCCAGTCCGAACCTTCACACGAGATTATTGCCAGTGGCATTTCATTGAGGCAGTAATTGCTGTCAGCATTGCTGCCCTCTTAATTTAGATTAAATTAATTTAATGTAGATACAAACATGCTTCAGTAATTCCAAAAGCTTTCGCTGTAGAGGAAACACTAACAACCCTGGTTTACCTAATTTTTCATGATTCCTTTTGTTTTGCTGTGGTAGCCCTGAGTAGACTGTATGAAAAGCAGGCACAAGAATCATGGATTTGCTGCAAGAATAATTTCAAAAATCTGTTGGTATTAGCAATAGCAGTATGTGTGTGAATGTGTTACGTGATGAGGGGAGAATCCCAATTAAAATCTTGCTAAACAAGTGACAAAGATCTTGCAAACTGTATGAGACTCTGGGCCAACTATGGTTATATTAATAATAATAAATCAGATCTGGTCTGATACCTCCTACACATGGATTTTTTTTACCAATTGTCATTTTTATAACTTTAATTTAGTTTGTGTTGTTTTTTTGCTTCCCAGCTTTTACTAAATGCTGTCAAGAAACTGGTTTTCTTATGGTGGTGAAGTGTCGGCAAGAGAACACAGCATTGAAAGACTGCCTGGTTGGCTAGTAAGTCCCTCATGAGTTTTTGTGCATGGCCTATACTAATCTAGAAATGAGTAGAAATATTAACTATTCTCAAAAGGGTTATGCAAGGTTAGAACTGTGCTGGTCAGGCCCTAACTGACAAGATTTTATTTACCATATAAATATATGGCTATAAAGGCTCTGTCCTTGATTTACATGGTGACAGATTTCAGCCCAGATGACCTGTAGCCCTATGTTTGCTCTGTTGCATCACCCATGTGAGGATGGGGGTGAGCAGTGAAGCACCTTCATCCTCTATTAGTGAGACAGGATAAGTTTGTTTTCATTTTGCTTCTTGAACTGTTCTTTAAGATTTAGTCTGTCTTGAAAGTGTCCTGCTGTTGTGAACAGCAATAGCAGCAGCAGTGGGAAATTGTTAGATATAAGAGAGGTCAACTTGAAGCCATGGTGGATTGAAATGTTTCTTTTGGAAGTCCTAAGTTATTCCCAGTGCCATCAGGCTGAAGTGTTAGATTCTTGAATCTGCCAGGGTGACAGTTGGGGATTTTTTGAGTTTCACTGGGAGAAAAAGGATGTTCATTTGTTTTTTGGTGGAATGTGTGTCCTGTTCTTTAAACCAGAAATCAAGACTAATTGCCTTTGAACTAGTGACAGTTATTCTCAAGTATTTGGGAACTGATGAAAAAACCATGTCCAATCAGGTGAGAATTCAGGCCTAACTGCAGTCAGAACTTGCTGGAGTTACTCAGTTTTATTTGTCAGTACCTTTGCCTTTTTTAAAAAATAAAATGAAACAAAATGCTACTGGAAAAAGGACTTACATTTCTACTGTTTGAGACATAGACTTTAACCTCTTCCAAACAGTTGTTCGGGTGCATAAAAGAATATAAGTGGACTCCAATAGATTCCCGTACTGAGGAAGATAACTGCAAATAATAAATTATTCAACTGAACCAAAACACCAAATGTCTTTCCCTTTTTCTACCTTTCCTCTTGGTGGGTTGACTGTAGAAGCTTGAAAAGGACTATGCCTCAAGAGAAAACAGTATCATGAGAGAATGCAGATCAACTTACTAGTTAGAGTTTACAAAGATAACTGTAACACATAACTACTTAAAAAAAAAAGTATTTTATTATTGAAGGCAGACAAGTTTTCTTTGGGTGTTAATGTGCAGTATCTGTTCCATATTCCAAGACGAAAACCATTATTATGTATTTTTCTGTCTTGCAGCTATTCTGATCCATCATTCTATGAAGAATGCAAAGCAGAATATTTGAAGCAAAGAGAAGAATACAGAGCAACTGGAATTAAGAAAAAAAGACAGAAGGTTACTTCAAATGTATAATTAAAACTTAAAATGAACTTCTCACATTTTATATACAACTTTGAGTTTCAATTGATTTAAACAGACTTAAATGATCTGTACCCCTGTGTGGAGTTTAACTGAAATACACAAGATGAGATGAATGGAGAATAAAATAATCTCTAAAATTAGATTTTTAAATTTTTTGTAGTTAAAGATCTCAAGCATGCTGTCACAGTTTGCGAGAGAAGGTGCGAAGGTCTGTTCCTCTGTCTGGACTTGTGATTTTGTTACCAGTTTGCAAGCTGGAGTTTACATATCCAGAGTGTCCATTTGGAATTTAAAGCTTGTGTCTAGTTATGTGAGCTAGGCTACATAAGAACTTAAATTTTTCACCCTTAAATTGTATTAACTGATCACAAATTGTGTATACATTGAAGCTGGTCTATTAGTCATCACCTGATGCTGACTGTGTATGGAGATGCACTTACTAGAAGAGAAGGGTTGCAAATGCAGAAGAGAAGAGCTGCTCAGACCAGTGTGAACTATCTTTTTCATGAGAATGTTGAGTCATACGAGAGCCTGGTAGTACTTGTGCCTACACTGTGACTCATTTTTAAATGACGTTGCCAGAAGGGATGGATGCCTTGTGTTTGTGCGTGGCCCAGACTGACCGTTTTGACTCTAGAGGAGAAAGTAATCTGATCCAGACTTTCTTTGAGAACACAGAATAAGCTGCCACACTTCAAGAGTGAGCAAGTGACCCCACTTGCAAAATTATTGCAGGTATAGGTGAGTAAACAACTAAACTAGGCATGTAAAATGCAGGTCACTTCTTGCAGGAACTAAGTGAAAGGAAGTCCCTGATTAAAAAGGGGCTTACAAAAGATCTTTCGTGTATTGGTACTTGAAGCTGCTTAATGGTAAAACTCTCAAATGCATAAATGACTTCACTAGAGATAGTAATTCAAAGTTTTACAGGCTATCTTGGAGTATCCTTTGAAACATTCTGAAATAAAATCAAATTCTTTACAAGTAGGGAAAGGCTACACTTAAAGTTGGTAACTTTAATGCCCTGGTTTGAAAAAAAAATAAAAAAACTTCAGAGTACATAATAGGATTTGATACTTGTCCATTAGAAGATGCAAAATTTTACTTACTTTAACAGTTTCACCACAATATTGCTCTAAAGCTATTCAAGTAGGAAGTTCAAATCAGACTTTGACATCTGTATGTGAAGGTCTTAACACTGCAAGTTAGTCCTTGCCCTTTATTCTGTGCCTTTTATCAGTAATAATGTTGCTTCAGCAGAGTGGCTGGAGGACTAGCAAACATTTGTGAATGAAAAACTGAAGAGATGTGTAGCATTCTGCCTTGTAAGGCAAACTTAAGTGGCACTCAGCTCTAAAACTAACCTCTTTAAAATAGCATATGTGGAACAGTGTCCTATGCACGTACTTGCTCTTTTCTCCTTAGTTCAAGCATTTTGGAAAAAAAAAATATTCCTAATCAGTTAGTGGAAAATTAGTTGTTTTGCTGTATTTTAAAAAAGAGTAAACTTAAGGTAGATGGCAAAATGTACTTTTAAAGATAGTGACTGTTCTGGTATGCCGTTATGAAAATCTGCTACATTTTCAACCTCTGGAAATCCAGCCTGGGTATTTGTAACTGTTGCCAAAAGCCTTCCCAAAGAGGATTTGTGTGGGAGCAAACATTCCCTTAGGGGCAATGCTGTGTGCTGCCAGTGGTATGTGCCTGCACTGAGGGCTCACCTGGGTCATCCTCAGGTTCCAAGCACAGCTGGTGATCAGACACAGCATCAGCAATGGGGGTCTCCTTTTCTGGCTCATCAGAAAATATGTTCAGCCAGTGCGGGGGAACCCCCGTGCAGTGACCAGTACTGCAGGGGAGGAATTAGTGCCTGGAGTGGAACAAAGCCCAGGGTGGAACCTGCAGGTATTGGTCCCCCACCCTTGACGTGCTGTATGTGAACAACAGCCACAACTCGCTTCTGCACTGATAACTAAGCTCTGTGCTCAAGCCTGAAATCCTGTGTCCTGGATGGTGCTGTCAGCCATTTATTTCTCGTTACCTACACTGTTGTGGGCAAAAGGAAGAACTGGGTTATTCGAGCTCCTCCTCTGTTTGGCCTGGGATGCACTCAGAGCTGGGATTTGCCCTCGGCTCTGGCATGAGCTTCCTCTGTAACACATCCATGGCCTTAATGTGATGTTCCCTAGTTTTGAATTCTTGATTTCACACCTTTCGCTTTCTTACTGTCTTGTGCAATATCCTGTACTTTAATTGCATTTACATCTTTTATTTAAAGTTTAAATGAAAGAATGAGTACTATGAAGTGACAAACTCATACTAGTGAATTCCTTTCGGTTTTGTTTCTGTCTCAGCTATAAACTCTCCTTCCTACTCAGGTTAGCAGGAGGCAGCCCTAGATTCTAAACAAAGTAAGAATACAGCAGTAGTATTGGCAAAGCCTTCAGCTGTGTGCAGGGAACTGGAAGTTTTTTTGCTACATGTTGAATATTTTTTAAAAAGCACTTACTTAGTAATGATGAGAGGATACAACTTTGGAAGCCTGTCTGTCTTCCCCCCTCAGCCCCTCCACCTCCCAACAAAACCAAACATGGTAACTGCCTGTACTTAGAGAGAGCAGCCCTGGGTGATGAGGCAGGGAGCTGACATTGTGCAGACATGCAGTACTGCATGCAGCCATCTCCATCTAAGCCAGGGATTGCAATTCTCATTAATGGTCACTAGATATTTCTTTTTTTTTTTTCCATTATGAAATAAATTCTGCAGGATTCTTACACATTATCATTCTGCGTAGGAGTAGACAATTAGGGAAATTAATCTAGGTGTGCTTCCAGTGTTTTCAAGTTAGCCTGTCTATATAGAAAGGTTACAGGAGTGCAGCCTCACGGACTGACTCGAGGAGGTCAGCCAAGGTCTGAAGCCTGGCAGTGCCACTCGCCCGTCATAGTTAATGTTTGTATAAAAGCATCCGATGTTTTCTAACATGACCTTCTGAAAAATGGAGGCGGCATCACCAAGTGTTTATAGCCCCAGTTTTAACACTGCCTGTTACAACTGAAGCTTTTGCAAAGCTACAGGGCTTTCACTGTGGCCCTAACGACAAGCCTGCCCCTGTGCTTACCTCCTGTAACCATGTGCCCAGCCTGCTTAAAACCAACCACAAGGCACTATTCACTGGCATTGATGGAATTAGGTCTTAAAGGTGGAAGACTGGTTTGTCACTGAGCACCCTTGCTCAGCACAGCACGGCATCTGTTGCCTTTTCTGCAGCACAGGGGCTTGTCTGTGCCTCTTCGTAGCACTTGGCAAGCCCCCAAAACACCCCCATTTTTTACTGGAGACTGCACCCTCTCAGTGTATTAAAGCTCTCTTCAAACTCCTGAGGGGGGCTCCCTACAAATGCAAGATCTGAAAGGAAGGAGGGAAAAGGTGTTATATATGAAAAGCTTTCATTCACTGTATTATGTTCATACAACTGTGAGCAGCACACTGCTCCCCCCCCAAAAAAAAGGGGGGAAAAGCCTGACCACTCAGGACCCAGAAAAATAATACAAAATCCATATCAGAACCCCACGTGCCCTTTTGTATTCAGACTACACAAGGCTCTTACTGCCCTGTGAGGACTGTTCTTCAGAGGGCCTGTCTGAAGATTAGACAACAATACAGGTGTCAAGTACTGGAGCTTTTCAGTCTTCCTTTACCAGGGCCAGAGCATCATTTAAAGCTACAGGTGTCTCAGCGTAGGAGTCTCAAAGTCTGCTGCACATTGGTTTTGAAATAAAGTTCAATCTGCTTTATCTCACCAGTACAGTTCATATGATACTTATGTGGGTCTGTGTTTCATTACTTGGAATGGGTACTGTCTTATTGTAACTCCACCATATGTCTAGTGCTGCTCTTGTCTTTTTCCAGCTGTAAAAACTGGACAGTGGATCACAGCTAATTTGGGAGTTCGCTTTCTGCAATATGGCTAGTTCACGTAAGAGGAAAACTGATCAGTTTTAAACCACAAAACTGGCAGGGAAACTTAAAGTTATCAAATTTTAAAAATATTTAAAATTAACCAAACAGTGCAAGTTTACATATATGTTATTAGGAGGTTCATCCAACTCCCCAAATATCCAAATACATATTCATCAGCTTGCCATATGCTCGCTTAAATGTGCAAAGCAACAACCTCCTCCTGCCCCAAAAGCTGTCTTCCGTTTCTGTTAAATGGAATTAGTGCTTTCTTAAATTAAAAATTGTCACATTGGTGGGTTAAGTGAAGGTATAAAATATTCAAAGTTTGCATTCAAGTTAAAATTTGCTTGGTGTCATTTAAGAATTATTTGTGGATTTTGGTCCTTACTATGTGCGATTTTACAGTTTTATATAACACAAGCACATGTGCACACAAACACCAGAATGCTGTTACTACAGCTACTTCTGCATGTAATCTGCTGTCACTCTGATGAAAAGATTTCACTTCTGAAAATGGAAAAAGCACTGTAAGCCACTAGCGGCATGGATTTAAATGACTTTTCCATCTTCAGTCAAAATATGATTGTTAAGCTTAGGACCAACAGATGCTTCACAAGCCAGCAAGCTCCCAGGTGACTCCAAATCTGGGGACTTCCTTTTCAAATGTTACAGCTTGGACATGGCAATGAATGATTGGATTGGAAATGCTGCCTACAGCAAGCTCTCCCTCATCATTCCCACTTCTCTCCAGTATCAGCATTCTCCTGAAGTCCCTCTCGGCAAACATTGCTGCTCCCTTCTCCAGAATGGGAAGCAGCACAGAATATAAACCAAGAGTCAAAGGTAAAGCCCAGAAATTCTCAGGCTCTGCACAGAGAAGCTTAATTTTAAGTTCCCCTGTCACAGAAGACAGGGCAGGGATCAGGAACCTTTTGACACAAATAGTCAAACCACTTTGAACTCATCATAGCTTAAGGTAACTAAGTCCTTCAGGTTTCAGCATCCAAGAGAATACTTTTCCCAGAATATGCTGAAGCAGGCTACAGCAGATGGCTGGTTTTTTTCCTCTGAATGAAAAAGGATGAACCTCAAATTTAATTGTTTGTATTTGGAGAAATATTTATACACAATCAAGGAATTAAAACTTAAGTAAAAATTTTGTGCCAAATACGGAAAGGAGATTTGTAAGTGAAACCAATTTAAAACAAAAATAAATTTATTTGAAATCTTACACAATAGAATTCCCTCAATGCAGAAATCATATTGATGTCTGTTGGATAATACATTACTTAATAAAAAACGCCTTTGTAATATTGAGGTGGGGAACCCCAAAAGTAAGCCATATAGCTTACGCAGCCACATGAGAAATGTTTTCTTTGTTATTACACAGGTAGTTGCTTTTATCAGCTAAAGCCTAGTGACTTGGATTTGTTTTATGCATATTGGGTTTTGTTCTATTACTTTCCAAGAGACTGTACTCCCCTGAGTCAGCTGTGTTCATTGGTCAGAATAAATTCCAGCATCTGACACCATTTCCATTAATCACAGACAACCCAGTATATGTGAGCAAGATAATAGAAAGAAAAACTATATCTGGTGAATGGGAAACATTATTTATGTATGCTGTTTGCTACTATAGTAGAAAGTATCTGGAAGGCATTCTTTCGACTTTGACAGATAAAATGAAAGAGAAGGAGATGGGCTTCATACTTACTGTGCAGGGAAGAGTGTCTGGAACCACAGAGGTCATGTAGCACCCCAGTAACACTTTTACAGCCCGTCTTTACTACAGCTATGCTACAGTCATAGCTTCCTCATGTATTTGCAAGAAGTTTTAAGATAATTTGCTACTAAACAGCTGTGAAATTAATTTTTATTACTTTGATCTGAAGCTGGACCTGTGAAGTCAAATACTTCACCCACCCACACAAGTGTAAATAGCCCATTCAGTATTAAATATCTTCCTGCCCATTACAAGTTAGGCATCATGGATCTAAATTACAAAGCATTTTTCTTCAACCTTCGGAGCAGTCAAGACATTTCACTTAACCCTGTTGTATCAAGCCAGATATGAAGCAGATAATTAAAAAAGGGATAAATTGTATTTGCCTAAAAACAGTTCATGGCCTTAAGAGTTAAAAAAAATAGTACTTAGACACCCATAATCTATAAAGCAGGCAGATTCTAATAACTCTAGTTCTCGGTGGCATACTAAAGATACCACAAAAATACTTCTTATGTATATCAACAGTGTGACAACACCAAGTCTGATTAAATTAAGGCTTTGTTTCTTTCACAAAAGAAAAGTTAGTATCCATCACCACCACACAAATAAAAAGTCAAGGTTCTGGTGCTGTGCAAAGGAGGCACGATATGGGTAACTGCCCTGTGAGCAGGACAGTTCTGTGGCAGCACCGCTGCGCACCGAGTTCAGTCAGTTCCCTTCAGCAGGAACAAGCTGAACCTCCAGGATTCACAGTGTTCAGCAGCATTACTTATGGTCCTTTAGAATTCACAATCAAACCGTAAATGGTGCAAGCTAAACAAGACAGCCAAGATTTTTCTCTTGCCACTATCTAATATAAATCAAGGATTTGGAAAAAAAAAATCTCACCTTTCTTGGCTAAAGATTACATAAAAATGCATTTCTAAAAACAGGAATCAGAAAGTTAGTTGAAAGGAGGAAGGGAGAGATAATCCAGTTCTTCATTGTATGTCTTCTTCTGAAAAAGGACACCATCAAAAAGTCACCTTAGAACTGGTACAAGTTTTAACATCAGATACCAAATATTTTCTTGATAAGATACAAATAGCAAACAAATACAGAACTGAATTATTTTGTTTTATTCCATTAACTCACTTTTCAGTGTAACCTTTTGCAAATGTACGTCATCTGCAGTACAAGACTATCTAGGCCCCATGCTAGATTTCTTTATTTTTGCATTATACCAGCACAGCTTTAACATCAAGGAACTTACTCCTGATTAACAGCAGAGGAAGACTAGGCTTCTGTTTCAGAACTAGAATTAAAAATAAAGAAAGAACATTTCAAGCAATTTCTTTTCTGTCTTAAAAAGTTCAAGCGTTAAGGTGCCTATTCAGAATCATTCCAAAAATTGTTTAACTCTTGTGCAGACAGTTTTGATTACACTGATCCAGGTAATCTGCTGGACAGTTTAACAAAGTTGGGTTATTTTTTATTTCCCAAAACATATTCTCATTAGGCTTTGGAGGACTTGGGAATACCCAGGAATTATCTTCCAGAGAGCTCTTTCCGTAAGAATGGTGTTCCTGAAACGTTTTGCCATCAACTGGAATGGGTCTCTCATCTGCCCATGCTTGTAGAGTCACCCTTTCCGATGGGATGTGGACATCTCTCAGCAGAGGGGGAGACACAGCGTTGCAGAAGTCTTTATTGTTCTGTGAGAGGTTTTTATAGACTACCCCAGATGTCAAATTCAGCTTTGAAATGTTCGATTCAACACATTGTACTGGTGCAGTAGGGGCAGCTGAAGGAAGGAGATAAAAAAAGATTTAAAAATTACATTATCTAATGCATTTTTCATGTACTCCAAATGTACTACAGTCTAGCAGGGATGTTAAACACAGTGTTTTCAAGCCACAAGTTTTCAGACCATATTCAGTAACTACTTAAAAGTTACAAACGCCATACTAACCTCACCAGTCTGACTTTACAAGATGAACCCAAGAACCTGAAATCAATGTCTAAAACACACCTAACTCCAAGGAAACCTCCTGACTCCCACTTGAACACAGGTAAACTGGTGGATCTTTCTGACCAAACTGGAATGAACGCTGAAACAGGATTTTCATGCGCTTGGAGAAATCAACCAGATGCAGAACACTGAGTGTTGCCTCCTCCTCTACTGATTCTTTTAACAAGTTGTGTTCTCTGGCTACCCAGAAACTGAATTCTCACTGTCCATGAAGCAGTAAGAGGGAAGCACGTGGTGTTACCAGGTTCTCTGTGTGCCACTATTGTCTGACTTCCAAAAGTGAAGTGACAGACTGAAATATTCAGCCATCTGGAATTCCAAGGAAGTTTTAAACTGTGCTAGGAAAGGGAGGATTTTGAAACAGAACAGCATCTACCTGAAATGGAAGAAGTGCATCTTCAATGCACATCTGAACAGATGGCCAAATAAAACCAGATCTTTTTTTTTTTTTATAGTGATCATGTACATAAACATGTAATGGGAGTAGATTAATGCTTCCTGCAGTTAAAGAAACTCACATCTTATACACTGTTTTCTAGAACAGATGTGAATCTTGAGTATAAACTGCAGTTTTTAACTTTAATTCCTAAGGGACAGAAAGAGGAACCATCTTGGTCAAAGAATACAACTTCTGTTTGTCACTGTGAATTAAAAAGCAGTACCCAATTCACAAATGTCAACCAAAACCACCTTCCAATAGCACAGGCATCATGTCTGAAAGACATTATAAGGCACTGGATTTGGCCTCTTTGTGCTGAAAGCTGTAAAAAGCAATTTGAGGCCTACAGACCTTTAGAAGTTTAAGAAAAATGGAATCCACTGAAAATAGACTGAAGATGCAAAAAAAAAAATAAAATAAATCCCCAATCAAAACACAAACAATCAACAATAAAAAACTCCCACTGACACACATTTGTTGAAAATGCCTCCATATGCATATGACAGATAAGTAGAATCTGCACATTAACTGATATTGTTCACGTCCCACACAGAGTAACAAACACATGTTCTGCAGACTTAATGCACCTCTGAAGTGGCAGCTAGTTTGTAGATGCTAAAACAGCCAGTAGTAGATGTATAGGAAGTGGAAGGTTTAAGTCAGTTCTACCCATATTTTTCATAAGCCCAGATTTTTCTAAAAATATAAGCATATATTTATAAAATATCTGCATCATGTTCCTAAGGGTGGCTGACGAGCAGGGTCAACAGACCTGTCCACTCTTACATACTTCTGAAAAATTAGTGAAAAAAGCCTACAGAGAAAAAGGCAGAAGTCCACTATTTCCTGATCCATCAATAACACCTTTTATGGCTGTGGATGAACAACTCCAGAAAATGAGACTGCTTACCAAGGAGAAAACAAAAATCAGTACTTGTGTAGTGGCAAGACAGGTAACTCCAAATTAAAATAAGGACAGAAAGACACGATATGATCACGTCAAACCTTGACAGATTTCAGATTAAAGACCCATTCAGTTCTTAGTTTCTCTGCTGAATTTATTTGACAAATGTGGTTTAGAATTGTAGGAACACAAACTCACCTGGTAACATATGGCCAACTCTACAAAATGTGTTGATAGTTTGTATCAGCCAAGTACCAGAGAGAGAGTGATCATTAGTCACTGCTGACCACAAAGGCAGGGACTGACCGGGAGGTGAATCCTGTCATTACCTCACTGAGCTGTTTAGAAACAAAATGTCTTGATCCAGTAATGGACAGGGCCATCAGAGATTGTCACCAATACACTGTAACCAAGTTCACTGTTTTTCACCTGTATTCTGAGCACAGTAAATACCACAATTGAAGTAAGCAGAAAACAAAGGAAATAGATTGTTTACCACAGTGTTTGACTGACAGTCTAGCATTTGGCTTGAGAGAAACATATGTATGAAATAGAAGAACTGTCTGATGAACTGCTCACAGAAATTATAAATACTCTATACAGGAATTATTTAACCCTTATATAAGGCAGTTTTGCTTCCCCAGTATTTTGACATTCAAAAAAATGTCATATTGTGCAGCATTTTGCTAAAAAAGACAACTTTTCTGAACACTGACATAAGGAAACATGGAACCATAAGGAAACTTCTGTCTGTTAAAGTCTGATTTTTAAAATGTTTCCAATTTCATATATTCTGTACTGGGAAAATAAGACTGCATTTGCAAAAAGATTTTTTTCCCCCCTAATATGAAGTAGTTGTGGTAAAAGGTCAAATACAAGTAAACTTAACACCTCAGCCTTGTGCACATAAGCAACACTTGACTGAGAAAAAAGCCACAAGGGGAACAGAATACAGTACTGAAGAAAAAACACATCAGCAACACCTTTATGTGTGAAGTTGACCAGTATGAGACAGAAGCAAAAGCAGAAAATGGGTAAGCTGGAACCATAATATAGTCTAGCTTATCAACTTCAATTGATGAGATTCTGATAAGATAAGATAGCTAGTTCATTTTTAAAATAGGACATCTTGAATTAACAGCTTGTGTTTGTAAGGTCTATTACTGCAAACACTGACTTGCCTTTATTGGTTGCTGTTGGATTCCTTTTCAGTTTTCGTAGAACCTCAGCTTGCACATCAGTCACTCGGCGCAAATTAGACATTTCTCTCTTCAGTTCCCAATATGCTTGTTGCACACTTTCAAAACAGAAATTTATTACCAGTTAAATACTGCCACCTCTGAAGCAGCCTATTACATGCTTATCAAGCATTATCTGTTAATAAATTGGTTTTGCCTGACATACACCGCAAATTTTGCTAGAGTACCATAATTCAAAATGCATTGAATGATACTGATAATGACCTTAAACTGATGGACATTTGTATATTTTATTTGATTTGTGCATATTACAATATATAATGCACTATATATTAACATACTAGGTAATAATAATAATAATTTTAATTCCCCAAATGGAGAGAAATATGAAGCATACTTTTTCCTTTCATTATTTGAAACTAACCACCTTCCCATAAAATAAGAAATCTTAAAGGAATAGTTAAAATACGTAAGTAAAGTGACACTAAGTTGCAAAGAAGGTAGTTTTAATTTGAATACCTTTCAATAAATGACCACACACCCCGTCACATATTATGATCCTAGTAATATTAATTGATCAGAATTTTAAATATTCCATATATATTTGGGTCTTACACTGTCTACATTGCTACGCTGAATTCAGACTAAATGCCTGAGATCCCAACTGAGCATTCCCACACAGACCAAACTAAAACAGAAAACATACTGTTTCATATTCAAGTCATCTATGCATGATGTATTATTATTATTATGTTAATACACTGCCTTATCAGACAGCGTAAAACATAGTCACCCAATTCATTCTCTAAGACAGCATAATACGAGAAACTTATTTAGCAACAGCAGCACTGTTCCAACATTGGCATTACAGGTTAATAGTTGGTAAGAAAATCAAGAACAAAAAAATTAGAAGTCAGCATTACCATATGATTCTTGGTAAAATTTCAAGCAAAGGCTCACTGAATACCAGTCTTATGTTGATTAATAATTAACTTAGTGTTCAAAGACATAAGGATGTAGTTACTTCAAACTTAAATCTGAAATCAATAATGCTTTTTTAATGCTTAACATTCCACCAAAACACATTTATTGAAGAGAAGTATCATGGGTGAGAGTTTCCAGAAAATTTCTTTCTTCCTCACTACATTCACCTAAGACATTTATTTGAAAACAGCTCAATGTCTCAAACTGTCGAGATGACTAAGAATTAATAAGCTTTATAACTGTATTTTCATGCATACGTAGAGAGTTCTATCCCTCTAAAATAGCAATATAGGATCACTCCTGCATGAAATATATCAGGCACAAATGTGTTCAAAATCACTCTGAGAAGCAGGTACTAGGCTGTCCTGCAAGTGAACGCTAACAGTGTTAAAACAAAGAAATTGAACTTTCTGCTATGCTCAGAAATATCTCACCAGAATATAAACAGTCAGATTGAAAAAGCACCGTTAAAGAACAGAGGAAGCTGACAGTTTAATAGGTAATGTATTAGGTGTCAGCAATTCTGACACAAAGTTAAAATTTTCAAAACTGATATTTCAAGAAGTTCAGATAAACCTGGAGCCTTTCTACAGCAGAATCCTTTTGGCTCTTTGAACTGTTGATGAGAGTTCATTAAAGATGACAACTGTAAAATTAAGTTGATGTGGCAACCACTCTTCATTAATTCACGTGTTTTGGTCTCAAAAATGAGACCAAACAAACTTAAGTTGTATCAAGACAGTATTGTCCAATATTTAACACAGAAGTGGTAAATACAAGAATGGCTCGGTGTCTGCCACTAACTAGAAGAAAAGTGTTTGGATGAATTTTGTAAAGTGCATTTAGCACTTTTACAAGCATCTTGCAAATGACTGCAGGTACCAGAATTCCACTTAAATCACACATGACACATCTTAATTGTTTTTGTGGATGCTGATGTAGAATCCCACTGCAAAGCCTAATAATTTTCAGTGAATTTGCAATTTAAAACCAAAGATACCCTGTGCTGCAGGGTTTATCCTATACTGCCTTCTACATGTAATACGAACCTTCAATATGGCCACCTGCCTAAATCTACAGGAAAGTAGATTTGCAAACTGAGACTTTAAAGTCAGATTTGCAGACTCCTCACAAATGTGAAATAACTACTCTCCAAGACGTTAACTGACTGCAAATGCCTCCATCTCCCATAAAAAGCAAGACTGCCAGCTACAACAAATGTTTCTCACAGGAGGTTTTTCATGTGTGTTTTCCACAGATTTTTGGATGGGCTTACATATTCAATACACATTCATTATTTACATAGTATTACAAGAAACCCTATGCTGTACATATGCTAATTCTGATGGCTGCCACCTGAACCCCACTTTGTGGAATAAATCTGCTCTGATTAATGATCATTCGATCAAATTATCAGTTTGATCAGAGCAATGATCAAAAGATAACTGCTGTATCTTGAGAGAATACCATTCATCAGCGTGCAAGACTGACTGTGAAGCTCCATCAGAAACCACAGGAATAAGTATCCAGTCAAGGTGAAAGGACAAAGTGTGATTTGTGTATAGTGCGTACATTATCGTCATTATACAAGAGAACATAAGATGAGAAATATCTGTACAGTTCTCTTTCAGTGACTGATCTCCCTTCCCATCTCTTCAATGCCCAAAGAAGCAAAAAGGCATCATGCTAAACAATCTGTCATTATGAAGGACCACTCTTCCCTCTGGTGGAAAACCCTGTAAGTGCATGAACAGGCATAACTGGGTAGAAAGACAGAATTTCATTTCCACAAGACAGAACATTTGGGAATTTTCATGTATTCCTGTATAGTTCTTTTGCATAAATAATTAAAAGATATATATACTTTCTAATATAGCACATATACTTAAGGTACAATAACAAAGGAGTTTATATCACAAGTACAATTATTATTTGAATGGGTACAAAATGAGAACAAATGCTTTCTGATATTTTAGCATTTTTCTGGACAATTGCTATTTCTTTTTGAATAAGTCACACAATGGCTCCTCAGTGTTGAAAAATAAAATCCTTTAAAACGTCTTCTAGTAGAAATATTATTGCACTGCACTAAGTAAGAATGTATGTTCCAGCAGCGTGCAAGGGATTGGAAGCCTGCAACTATGCAAACACAGAAACCTCCCCATGCACAGAATGAAGATATTCCATAGCTGGGATGACACTTGGAAATTTATCTACCACCTCCTCAAGTCGACTAATTATTAAAAAAGCTGATTTTTAAATCCAAGATAATTAAATTTGCTTTTTCTGCACAACAATCTGAAGATGTAAATGGTCATCATCATCCTGAACTACAAACATAACAAAGAAAAAAAATTTACAACGATCTTGCTAAATGAGTATACCTAGACTTGAAATAATGTAATTTGAAATAACATGTTTAAAGAGGCTGCTAAAATATTTACTTGTTCAAATATTTACTTGTCCCTCAGTAAACTGAAAATAAAACATGAACATCACTTGATTTTTCATACCTCTGGATACCTTCCCTTTGAAGGTGGTCTCCACTCAATGGATTTTCATCTTGAGCCTGGTCCTGTGTAACAGAGTGAAGGGAAGGCAGAGACTGAATGAACATGATTTCAGATCTTCTATCTGAAAAAATGGCACTGAAACTACAATATTCAGTAATACTGAAATTCACAAGTAGTCTTCATTTGTGTTGGCTGCAGAGGGTTTCAAAATGAAATCAAAATTCTACTAAGAATTTCCACTTAAAAATGCTTAAACTACTTACTCATATGAAGGCAATGCTCAGCCACCTCCGTACTATGTATTCTTTTAAACAGTTGAGCTGTCATACTTCATGATTGATTTAAAAAGCAAAAATTGAGAAAGACTTTTGATGTCCATAAAAAAAAAAAAAAGAATGTCTTTTTCTTGTTCTTTCCCTATCACAGTATATAAAGACCTTTACGTTAAAGCAAACTGTTTCAAGTACAGATTTACTTCCACAAGTTACTTTTATAACAGAATATAATTTATCCTTACTTTAAAATTGCATGTACAGGCAGCCTCAGAGAATTTAACAGGACTGTTTAACAAATCAAACATTGGGCTCACTTCATTAGCTGTGTTTCTACTAGACCCTCGCCTGTGATGAACTCCCATTCATATCCCTTCTTTTCCTGTTCCCTTCCAACTACTATTTCCCCTAGCCAAAGCTGTTTTGAATTTGATACCTGTTACTGTGGCTTCATGACAGCCTGTGCACATTTCAAGCAACTTGTCAATATAATGTACACACTGCATCAACTACAATGCAAAACCTGAGTAAGAATATCTAAAAGTACAAAAAAATAGAAAGTAAACTATTTCTACACAGTAGAAAACATTTGGAAAAGCTAACTAATATAATTAAATCAAGTAATAACAAAAATACCAGCTGGGTTTGAAACAATGCTGACTTGTCATTGCCCATTGATCATATTTGCCTGTATTTGGCCTGACAGATTTTTCCCCTCATGACGACTTTCCCACCACTGCCCATCAAAGATTCAATCTCACAGTTAAAAAAACAGTTGTGCTTTATTACCCCACATTTGAAAACTTGTACCTCTATGTTTCCTATATTAAGTAGTTACCAGGATCAAGAAGAAATTATATTTAAAAAAAAAATAAAAAAGAAACAAACAAAAAAGCTGTTCCTTGTATTTGTTCTTTGCAACAAAAGCTGCTGATATAAGCGTTATTTAAAGTGTCACATGTGGTATCCCTTACAACTGCTACCTTAGTCTGTTCTGTCTAACACATTCACCCTCACAATACAATCTGCAGTCTTCAATTACAAGTTACGGTATGCCTTCAGATCTTACAAGTTATTGAAAGCACTTGAAAGAATTCCAGACAAAAGTGAAAACAAGGGAAGTTAACAAAACACCTCACATGCTTTATCCCCACCTAGTGGAAAAAATGCAGACTCTCTCAAATACTGTGTGAATCAAGATTACATAATTATTATTATTATTAATGGCCATACGGAATGTAAAATAATCTGCCTCTTCAAACAATCACATTTAAATCTTTTCCATTCCCTGTGTAACTTCAGTGTGACCACAGAGTCCTAGAAACTGCCACTGCACCTTTCATCAAGGGTAAGATGGAAAGTATTAAGAATGCGCTAGACATATAACTTAACAGTAACAAAAACATTACATTATCTTAATTTTCTTTTGGAGATCCTAACAACAGCCAGGTTACAAAATTAATCCCTCAAAACAGACACATGCCCCAGAAATGACAGGGAAGGGCAGCCAAAGAGGTACTTTCCTGACAAGCTTCATGTAGCTACCCTAAAGAAAAATGCTAGGCCTCCTTTAATAAAGTTCAGGGCATCTTTAACATAAGCATTCAATTTAAAAAAAAAAAAAAAAAAAAAGAGAGAGAGAAAAGGTTTTTTTCCCAAACGTTTTAAGTAGCCCAGCTTACACAGAACACTACAATGACTACTTATAAAAATCATAAAGCTTTATTTTCTGTTGTTATATGGGCAATGGCTAGAAAATGTCACCTGTGTAAAATCATACAATATCTCTATTTGGAAGGGACCCTTAAGGATCATTCAGTTCAACTCTGTGCTCATTGCAGGACTACCTAAAACCAAACCTTATGATTAAGGGTGTTGCCAGAGATTTCTTAAATTTGGACAGGCTTGGTGCCATGACCATTTCACTGGGAAGCCTATTTCCAAGAAACATGACAGTCTAAGAAAATATTGAAGGTAAATTTTACCAAGATATTCATCTTTCACTCAATTATATACTTTATATCTTTGTTAACCCTTTATTTTGATTGAACCTGGGATTTAAAATAAACTATTACTACAAAAATTCCTTAAAAATTAAGGTACCTTCTGCTTGGATTTTTGCAACTCCTTCCTGAGACTGTTGCACTCTTCCTTGAGTTTTTCTAGATCCTGTTCCAAACTATGAACTTTAAGGTCACAGTTCAGCTTCTCTAATTCCCAGTTGGCCTGAGTACAATTCAAACTTTTCATCACTGTAAAGAAGACAAGCAAAAAAAAAAAAAATCAGATTCCAGTCTCAGTTCAAGGAATGTAAATCAATATGTAAGGCTCTGCTCAACCAGACCATGCCCTACAAAAACATTATATTCTGAAGAAATTGCAGTTTATGACAGCAAGGAAATAGTAACACTAGTAAAGCTGTTGGCAGAGAAGTGGTCTATTTTCTGAGTTCAAAGCATGGAGCCCTACTTTCTAGGAACAGACTGGAGATTTTACATACAAAGGAAGCACCAGCATAAAAGGCACTGATAATAGAAAAATCAGTTCATGGCAAACACACATAATATATAGACCAATCTGCATACTTCTTACGTGTTTTAAAAACACAAGTATTTTCCCCCTCAGATTTATATCATTACATAATTTACCATTGTTTCCCCCAGGATTAATCAGGAAGTTTCAAACAGAACAACAAAAGATACTATCAAAACAAAAGGGGAAAGCGTAGAAGTTACATAAATCTTATTTGACCAAAGCAATTTACATAGTAAGAAGCCACCTAAGATGATCCTAGTATCAAATCAGTGGCAGAACACGAGTCAGAGAGCAAGAAAAAAAAAGAACATGACAGGAAGAAACCCTCAAATCTTCAACCACATGGTACACTTATTTCCAGATTTAACAGTTTAAACAAGCTTAAACACACTGATTTTTTACTCAAACAAGATGCTCAGAGTCCAGTTATTAGTAAAACTGATTTCTAAATAAGGCTTGAAATCACCACATTTTCAGAGCTCTCCTTATAAACTCTGCACTTCTTATCTCCTCAAACCATGAGGTCCTCAAGAGTCATACTAGCACTACATCCAGTTTGTTCTTATAGGTTTAAAAATTTGTGCAACTGAAGCAGTGCTTGAGGTCCTCTTGGAGAGTAATCCAACTCAAGCACCTTTCAAATGACTGCATTTGTACAGACCCTGAAGTCAGTCCATATCCCTACACAGATAGCATTTTCTTGTTCTCTTTTCTTGTAACTAAATTAATACAGATTTTCTTTTCTTCCATAGTGTTTTACGTACCTATCATGAGCCCAGCCCTCTTTACAACTGCAGTAACGGAAGCTGGATTTGGGCTTTTGGAATTGCTTTTGGAATTGTTTGTTTCTCCTTCCTCTTTTAACCAGGCTCTCTACAACCAACATCTTTCTATCTTTTCTCATCTCCCAGTCCTTTAAGTGACTGTTGTCGACTGTAGCTATATTGCTATACAACATCCCCTTGCACCTGTCATATATCCCAACAGTGAGAAAAAGGAATATACTGGATCCTCTGCAGGTACCAGAGGAAGTGGTATTGACTGAATAATCTTTGTACTTGTACAGGTATGCTCCCACCCTGCTCTGATGAAAAGGTGGTGGGGTCCAGAGATGTACATGACACAGCCTATACACTGTCAGGCTGTGCCCATTTCTCAAATTATGAAATCATCTGTGGTAGAACACAACAGCCTCAGATCTTCACCATGGAGCTCCTCACCTACGATCATCTAACATGCATGTCACCATTCACAAAAAGGAACCCCAGCTCAAAGTGCCTCACTGTCAGACATGCCTCTCTTACCCAGCCACTCTATAGGGTTAAACCTCTTCATGCCCCAAGACCATGATATAACCATGAGGGCTCATCAGCATGCACTAAGATGAAGTAACCAAATACACACCTTGTTGTGTTTCCACTTCAGTTTTCAGTTGTAACAGCTCTACTTCTTTAGACTGCAACTGTTCATTCAAGGTTTTCAAGGATTCCTCACTTTCTTTCACCTATTTTCGGGGGGAAGGGGGTGGGGGAACACAGCAGAAAACCATTTGTGAAGCTTTTTTCTATCATGTCTGACAATTCAATTTTTTTTAAACAGAGACAAAACAAAAAAAATATTGGTCTTTTTTTAGCACTGTTCTAGCCCAGTAATAAAATTGAGATGCTTGAAATTGTCATTCCTACATAAGGTATTGTAATGTACTTAAAAACCCTAAAGAAGTGATATAACTAACCACAGACCTTTAGTAAGTAAAATTCATTCTACAGTAAAAATTTACTAACTATGCAAGTACTTATTAAACCATGCATTTAAGTCATTACTTAAAAAGGCACACCATTTTTTCCAGCTTGCTTTTCAAGTTATCTCTGTCGATGCAGGCCTCTCGATAGGCTTGGTATGCCTTATTTACTTGTTCACGCCCAACTGAGCTGCATTCCTCTTCTCGCCGGGAGCCAAGCAGCTAAAAGTTGAACAGACATGAGAAATAAGAAGTTTTGTATGTTATGTTGAGAACTGAGCAATCTAAAAAAGGCAATAGTACAGCAGGCAATACTAATCTAATAAAGGTTGTCTACAAATTCTGCAATTTCTAACCATACTTAATGCTCGCTAGTTTATAGAATCACAGAATAGTTTCAGTTGGAAGGGACATTTAAAAGCTCATCCAGTTCAACCCCTCTGCCATGGGCAGGGATACTTTTCATTAGACTGCTATGAGTATTTAAAAACCATTCACAAATCATGATTACTCTCACACTGATAATCCCTTAATCATACTTTTTCCAGACTCTGAAAATGTACAAACTGCTTTTTGAAAAAGGAGTTTTAAGCACATAGAGACACAACATATAGAAAGTTCAGAGGAAACCAAACATATTTTTTTAATGACTCATAATGTAAACAAAGATTTTTTTTCAGCATAGTTATGTAAGAAAAGCCAAAGCAGAATTATTTTACAAACAACTATTAACTTTCAGGTCACCACTCCCTCATTGCCTGCTCTGGCAAGAGACAAGCAAAGCAGAATAAGCACTACCAACTAGATTGCCAGAAAACAGGGAGCAGAGTTAAAATATATTCAGCATTTTTAATAAGACAGAAAGAAGCAAAGTCTTACATCAAATTACATCTGTTCACATACAAAATTCTTGGTTTGACTGAGTATTGCATTTTCTTTTTCATCCTGTTTATCCTGCACACTTCCTTTAAACATGTTTAGTGTACCTCTTCTAGATATTTGCAACAGATTTGTTCAGATTTTCTTAAAAATCAAAGAGCTACACAGAAAAAACTACAAAACCAAAGTGCTGACACATATGTATCTGCCTTAAATATCTCCTCTTTTAGGTGCTTGCTCAAAAAAAAGTATGGGAAAGCAAGCCATAAAGATAAGAAACTTTTGCCCTTTGCTTTTGTATTAACTCTCAAAGTATATGTTCTACTCCTTTTAAATTTAGTCCTTTACATTTTCCTACCCCTAATAAAGCCATTGAAATAGAACACAAAGGCTTAATAAGCTTTCTGGAAGTTACACTCTGAAAACTCAAAAGGGGTAACTCCCCATATATTTTTTAAACATACAGATATATTAGCTATTGACAAAGACTGAAAGTCAGTTCTGTTACTTAAACAGCCTTGGCCTTTTCAATATTCCTCTCTCAGAAACATTTTTACTGTATTCACATGGAAAACAAAGTATCATTTTCAAGAGAATTAAGCTGAACCAGGCCAAACCAAAAGATGCAAGACAAAAGGAATTGTCAAGGTCAAGTCTTGCTTATCTTGATTTTAAGTAACTACATACAAGACGTTACACTCAGCATGGTTGACAGAATATTCAGTCTAGAGCTCTATTCCTATTCCCATCACCCCCCAGACCTTACATAAAGAAAATGCTGAGATAGTTTTGCCTTTTGACAGAAAGTCAATCTTGTCAAACTAGTCACCAAGAATTCCTGAATAAGTGTTTCAAAGTTGTGCTGAGTGTGACTCAGACTCTGTATTCTAATGCCACAAAACACATACTTAGAAAGCTTTCAAGAATCAGTAACACACACTTAGGACTAATTCCTAGAAAATGTCTTAGCTCTAACACTAGGATGCATCTTCCCATCTCATATAAGAAAGCAATCTATCAAAGTCAAGAACTTCTGCAGTACAAAGACACTCAGTACTGAATGATGGATATATGTTTAATGACAGCATTCATTACTTGGAGAAGAAAAATCTGTGTCCTGGTCAATTTTTAGCTTTTATGAACTTCACTAGATTACGGGCCTGAGAAACTGTACATAAAACAAATGACAAGATTCCTTTATGTTTTAGAATTACTGCATCAAAGAATAGACAACCAACATCTATGTTAAGCATGACAAATTTGTATTTCAGATTTGAGACTGCAATTAGTTAGACCTAGCTAGATAGTCTTAGCAACCAATTTTTCCTTAATATTTAGGTATGCTGAGCCCAAGAGTCTTTTGATAGACAATTCCTGGGTTCTGACAACTTACAGGCTTTGCACCTCACTATTCAACAATACTGTCACATGTGCTCAAGTTAATAAACACCATAAAGAGATAGGTAAACTACAGCAACAATCCAGTGCAACTACACATCTTTCTGAATCAAAACTACTGTTTTTGCATTGCATCATATATATGCCCAGGAAGAATCAAAAATCCCAGTATGATGCAACTAGACTACCAGAGGAAGCAACTGCATTTCACTTCAACAAATAAAACAATTTACCAAGACTTTTTAACATGGAAACTATTTTAAGTATATATTTTAAATCCTTAACCATCTGCTCTGCCATGCAGCAAAGGAGTAAAAAAGAAGCTGCTACCAGAAGCTAGTAAATCAACTTTTTTCTTACCTTCTCTTCTAGAATTCTCACTCTTTTTTTTAAGAGGGAGTTCTCCCTCTCTGTCTCCTTTAGTCGTTTCTTGATATCTTCATATGCAGTGACAAGTGCAAAGTGTGAGGCAACAGACTCATCTCCACTATAGGATGAAACAGGAATATCACTGTCTCTCTTGTGAGAGTTGTCTGCTTTTTCATGGTTCAAAATACAGATGTCATCCTCTACCAACTCCTCCATGACAGCTGTTAAAAAGACAGATATAAATGCAAAGTTTTCACAAAGACAAATTCATCAGGAGTCTGAAAACCTTCCAAAATAATACTGCAGGGTGTTTCTGTCTAAGTTTGACAAGATCGAATAATTACGAAGTATCTTAATCTTGCAGAAAAATCTTGAAATCCATTTTACATTAAAAATATGCTGGTTAGAAAAGAAGCATGTTTCACTGTTATTTGATAAAAATATTTTGAATACGTATCAGATTTATGAACCCTCAAATTCATTTTTATTAAGGCTTAACACCAACCTAGAATTTGGCTGGTATCACTATCTGAACTCTGAAGGAATACTGTATCAGAGTTTTTGCAAGCTGGCAATGAGCAGTAAAAGAGTATAGTTGCAACAAATCAACTAACTACCGGTGGTTCCTGACCACAAATGCCAAACTTTCTTCATTTTTGAATGCAAATACTTACAGTTTTCCCAAACTTTGAAATGGAATCTTAAGGTACACTTGCATTTGTCTTTCAAGAGACTGCATGAGTAGCTACTCTTTACTTGGTCATAGTAGAAAACCTCCTTCCAAACAATGATTACAGTAATTTTTGACTGCAGATATGGTAAGAATGAAAACATACTCAGTAAAACGACCTGCTTCAATATGAGTGGAAAAAACTTACAACAGTCTGACCATAAAAAAAGTGTCACCCTAAAATACTAGGCAGACCCACCTGAATGAAAAATGCAAAGTAAATATTACACTGAGGCTTTTTTACAACGTACATCACTTAGGCACAGCAAAACATTCAATAAGAAAATACCACCTTAAAGAAATTTATATATTTTTTTGACCACCAGCTCTTAAGGGAAAACCCCTAAAGGCATTTTTCTTAAGAGTTATTAGTTACAAGTTTTGGGGTTTGATTTAAAAACAAGCCAACCTCCAAAACTCAAAACCAACCAACCAACCAAAAAAAGACACCGCTCATTCTTACTTAGTTATGAACATCAAGATTCCTTGCATCTCTATGCAATACTAAGAAATGCTACCCGGTGCTTGATAACATCCCCCCCGCCCTTCAACAAACTACTGATGTGAATTCTATGAAAAGCAGACCGTTAATTTTATTTTTTCCCTCTTCAACAAATCTTTACGTTCCTGACGATTTGCTAATGAACCAACAGAAATGCTGGAATGAAAGAACTGAGCATAATGAAGACAGTTTGTATTGTAGGAAAACTTACTGCAACAGCAAACTGACTCAATCAGCAGAAGTTTTGCAGGAAAGGCAGCCATTAGTGCAGGAAAAACCCACAGCCACAATTGCTGCTTCTCCTGCGTATTTGCTATTTAAATTCAAACTGGACTTCCATTTGTTTCTAGATACTAAGAGGTAAAGGGATCAACTGCTCTGGAGCTTGTTCTCTGTGGTCAAACTTCTTTCACCAGGCAGCAGTGGAAAAGCTTTCAGACTGCAGCATTATGAAGAGCTGTAGTACAGCTACTGCTGAACAATGGTGCTGTTATCACATTTGTCTCAATTTGCTCGGAGCCATTTGCTCGAAACATGATAAAAAACTGTGACAGCTCATTTATACTAAATAGACAGCAATGGAGTTGCGATGGTGAGAAAAGACAGAAAAACTACAAACCAAAACTGGAGTCCTTTTAATCGCTATACTCAGGAGGCAAACAGATGCCTTGTACACTGTTTGATGCCTAAGCTTCCCTTGCTTGCTGTTCTGCCTCATATTTAAGCAGAATGAGCCCTGCAAAAAAGATTTGCTTCCTTGTCATTGTAAGAACAGTATCACTCCAAGGTGACCTTGACCAAAAGCACTACATCATTCAAACTGCATTAACTGGCTGAAGGAATTGCTCATTTTGTCTTCTAAGGCAAACATAACACACCAGCTTATCCTCCTCCATTTTAAGAAGGGCCCTGCAAGTCTTGTCACCCATCTCATCAAACTCCTCAGAGCTTGCCCTCTCAAGGCAACACATCTCCTTTTCTCTGAACACTCGACTCAAACGCCATTAAAGAAGTGTCACAGCTTATCATTAGCTCTTGAAGAAAGCAACAGATTTGTGACCTTGTACATAAATAGAGCTTTATCCCCACACTTTCCTATAGCTCCTAAACTTGAGCATCGTACATTCCCTATTTCTTGCACATATCAGTTCCACCAGGAGATGGCAATACGGGAAAACAGAAGACAACATGAGAAGATGAGACGACATTTATTCTACATTTTGTTAACTAGAACTTACTGCCTTTATGAGCTTTCAAGAGAGAAAGACCCTCCAATTACACTCAGATTACAGAAATAAGATTTTATAAATTCAGGTACACAACGTGCACATGCTAAGAGAACTAGTTACTCTAATATTTTTTTACTCAAAAGATCTCATTTAGTTTACAGGATTATTCAACTCAGGTTTTCTGATGCTGCTTTCTAAGCCAGCACTGGACACTATTTAGAAGGGAAGCATACAACCCCACACAATTTAAAGGGGCTTTGTACTACATGTTTTTCTAAATTTCTACACACAAGATATCAGTTTCAGAAAAATCTGATATACACATTTTTGACTAACATATTGCATACTAACTGACAACAAACTGCCATTAAACAGTTTAAGATCAGCAGTACTATAAAGGTCATGGTGAAACGCATATTTTACCCATCTCCTTTTTTTTTGCTGTCACGATAGACAGAAACCCTTATAATACAAAATAGGGCTACGTCTGTAAGAAATCCCTGACTACAGCTGTAATCTGTCATTTTACCGAAGGACAGGAATATAAATTTAGATTATCCAGTATTATATTACATCATTTAAAAAAACCATGAACTGTAAACAACAATGAAAGAAGTGCTTTGATTACACCAGGAGTTCCAGCTCCTCGAATCTGGCAGAAGGATGCCAGAAGGGCTTGCAGGATGGCTCACCAAGTCCAACCACAGACTGCTACTAAGTTTTAATCAGTTCAATTTCTCCAAATCAAAGCCACACTTGTATGCACTGCTGCAAATGTCCCAGAGCTGTCACTGTGAAGCACCTGAGTGAATTTTGACCTCTCTGGAGTTGCAATTCATGAGATTATCTGTACTAGACAGATTAGTTAAAAGTGAAAGATTTCCCACTAAAATATTTGAAGTAGGATACTGACAAGTTAATGTCTCTGAATACAACTGATGTCCATCTCTGCCTACTTAATGCAAGCTTTAAAATCCCACTTATGACACATCCCATTATAAGAAAGGTCTCCCTAATACTTTACTTTTTATTTCCTTTACTTTAGCACATTAGCTAAACACTTTGCCTGTAATAATTACGTTGCATTTATACTTATTTTTAGAATGATCTTAATCTGAAAGTCTATTTCAAAGGACTTTAATCTTTACATCCAAAAAGAAATACATTATATGAATACCAGTGCTAGTGTTTGTATTACATAACTAATGTTTAAAAACAAACAAGACCCCAACACTGTTAACAGGACAGAGTAATAAGTTCTAGCAGGAGTAATTATGTTCCCTTTTTCTAAGAGTCTGAGTTTGAAGAGGTGGCACCACTTAAGTTTTCTTTCACAAAATGTGAAGAAAAGAAGGGTTTACAGAAACCACTTCTGTTGTTCACTAATACTCAACATATGTTATAGAACATCTTTGATTTAATATAATAAATATCTTGAGGAAAAAGAATGTTTTCCCATTTCTTACTAATGCTTGGCAGAAATATAGCTTTTCTCTTTACAAAGCTTTACAAATACCAGTCATTAACACCATGGGAGGTAGTTAAATATAAAACACATTCTACACAGAAGGAACATGGGATGCAGAAGCTCTAATAGCAAACAGACCACTGCACAAACAGATCCCTGTAGTTTGAAATTCTAATCTTATTCTCGGATCAGAAGGAGAGATAGTAAAAGCAGGATTACATTAAATTTTTCCCAGTATGGAGCAGATCCCCATTTTGCCCCATCTGCTGATCTGAAAGAGAACAGAACTGTTTTCAAAATATTTCCAAAAGTCAAATGCAAATAATTTTAAGATGGTTATTCTCCTGTTTTTTGAAGTCCAAATCACTTTACCGTTTACCTTCCAGAGTCAAGGAGTTTGACTCTATAATGGTAGTATGAACAGTTTCCAGTTGTTAATAACAAGAGCATAATTTTTGTACTCATTTACCTTGCCTTACATAGAAGGGTATATACACATACATGCATGTAGACACAAAAATAAAACTTTAAGTTCAAGAAATGCATTTGAACCACAGGAATCTTGGATGAGCATGTTGCAGTCCTCACCTTAATTTCAGAAAAGTTGTACTGATTTTTTTTTCTTTTTAAAAAGACACTTTTTAAAGCAAGCACTGCAAGGAATAATACAGAATTCCTGCAACCAGCATGAAAAACTCCACACAGCACATGGAACATATGACACATGATGTTAAAAGAAGCAAGACTTCCAGTCTCTTAAAGCATCTATCATTTTGCATCTCTCCTTCAGAAATCTTAGGTTCTCTTTGATTTCAGTGGTGAACAGTCTGTTCTACAGAAAAAGACATCCCTTTTTACAGATACTTGCTCCATTTTTAAATAAAAAAAAATAAATCTCTACACACACATCTCAGTAGCTGCTAACTTTGGCCACTGTTCATCCTTTCATATGGGACAAAGTCCACAGGCCCAAAGCACTCCCTGAGAGTCCATACGTACAAGGGCACAGTTCTGCTGCCTCAGCATACTTGGTGTTCTTTCAGAAACATGTCAGCACATCAGCTAAACTAGACCTTCCAAATCACTTTAGTTTTGTTGTCTTCAGGAAACAGAAGTCACTGTCTCCAAGCTCACAAACCAAGCTCACTGTAGTTCATTAATCATGAACATCTGGGAAAGCCAGAAAAATCAAGCAAAGTCTCCTTAGGTACAACAGACAATTTTTTCAATCTCAAGCGTTTTACAATAACTAATGTACTCTCACAAGAACTAGAAAAGCACTAAAAAGCCTATCTTATGACAACAGTGCTTGATAAAATTTTACTTTCTCTGAACAGTTTCATACTCCAGTGCCTCCATCACTAATTTGCAAACCTTTTGTGTCCCCAATGTAATGTAATCAATCTGCCTTCCTGAGGATGCTGTCACTTTCCCTGACAACTACCTGAAAAGAAGAGGGGGAAAATAAAAACCCCAAAAGTTGGAGTCAATGAAATATTATCCCCTCAGCATTGCATAATCCCGCTTATTAAACTATTACATTTAACGTTGAAACTAATTAGGAGCAGTACTGCCACAGAAACACAAGTAGGAACAAGATGGCTCTTGGCTATTAAATCTTTCTAGCACCAAATATAAGTATATTCAAAGGTTACTGAAAAACCCATATGTTCTCATGCTAACACTGAATATTATTTCATTAGGCATTTTTTTGGTGTTCATTGCTTCCCATTTCAAAATGTTTATAAATACCAGCTATTTATGAAAGCTAAGAGGGTTTGTTTTTTTCATATCTTCTTTTGTAAACCAAACAGTAGGTCCTACCTCCCAGTCATAAGTTTCCTCCCACTCAATTACACTGCCAGATTAATTAACATTCAGTAAGTTCACAAGTTCAGTGATATTATGAAAGCCTTATCTAAGTGCATTAACTTTTAATTCAACTGAAAACACCTGTTACAGCTACTAAAAGGTAAGTTAAACTGAGTTGCACTGATGGCCCTTGGTCACCTCCTGCAACTCACCAATATAACGTCTGGAGGTTTTCACAACATGGACAGGGTCCCAGATAATCTCATCTAGGCTCCCTTTTACACCAGAAGGTGGATAAGATGATTTTCCCAGGTCCTTTCCAACTTGAGTTGTCCTACAATCCTATGTTCAGGTTTATATCTCATTATTTCAGACAAACCTGGTCATTTGAACACAACTTCCTGTTAGCAGCTCCTAAGTGGATGACTTTGAACGTTCAAGCTACTTATGCTTCACTTACCTTCCCAAACTTCATTTCTTCTCCCCAAATGTCCTGTCAAATTTTAGTAGCATCTATGATTTCATACACTAAGAACTCCACACAGAAACCCTGTGCAACCATGTAAATAAGTTAATTAATGCAATTATAGTATAAACACATATAGCAAAACCATAAGACTGATTGCAAAGTGACCTGTGCATAAGGGAGACACATATGATGTAGCAAGCTAGTTACTAGCCTGACCCTTGTGTTAATCCTGTCATTGCCATCTTAACAAACTTGATCTCATTATCACTGTAACTCTTTTATTCAATATGGACTGTCTATCTAGACTTCCTCTGTTTAAAAAAAAAAATCCCTGTGAAAGAATCAAAACATTTATCAAAGGATAAACCCACATTGCATTTTATCCTGTTTTCTTCTACCTTTTTGCTTATTTTCTTCAAAATCTATTCTAAAGAAGTCAGATACAGATAGCATGTGCAGTGACAGGTCCGCACTTTTTCCAAGGGAGTTTCCACTTTCCTAGCAGGCATCCTACATTTAATATTTTACAGACATAATGCACAATCTCCAATTCAACACATCTATTTATATCATATGAACAACTGTTACCGGATTTGAAACTCCATGCACAGGTTTTCCAGTGTTGTCAGATTAAATTATTCTACTTCTCCACCCTGAATAAACTGAATACAGTTTGTTCATGTATTTGACCAATAATTTTAACACTTTCCCTACTTTTTAACTGCCATATAGAAAAGAGAGACTTAATGAAAACCAAATTAGAATATTTGCTGAAATTTATGCAATCTTAAGATTATCTCTAATTTATTACCCACTTTTGCTGTACAAAGGTGTCACTTTATCCTCTTCGCTCTTTTAAAGAACTCCTTACCATTTAATTTTATTTGTAAAACATAACCTAGCTAGTACTCTAGCAAATGTCACTTTATATTTTTCTGAACTGTAAATGTAGCATACAAGGTTCTAAAAATAAGTAGTTTTAGTAAAGATGTAAAGTTGGGGGGGACGAGGTGGCTAAAACCTCCATACAATCTGATCTAAAGTTTACTCAACCAGTGTTTTCTGCCTTCTCACTTTGGAGTTTAGATCAAAAATTGCACTTAGAACTTGGGGCAACAGTCGTTTACTTAAGTTTTAGTGAGATCATCTAATGCTTCTAACACAAGTCCTGTTATAAAGTATCAATTATTCAAAGAACAAAAAGTAGTAGTAATCTTGGAATTCTTTTGCTTTCTACAGTAATTCTGCTACAACTCCCAAAATGCTAGGATACAGGTACTAGCAGATAACTGGTACTATTAACAGCAGTAACATCTGATCATGCACTAATATTCAGGAAATTACGTTACCCATAGTCTATAACAACACTCCTCAGAAAACTCTGTCTCAGAAGAGAAGCTTGATCTTTGGAGCCCAGAGCAGACTTTACTGTTACGCCAATAATCTTCCTTTCACTCTGCTTTTTCCAGAGCTGGCTTCCAGCACACTGATTTTACTGCCTACATACAGTGTAAGACAGTGAGGAAATTAAGGGATTCCTTTAGAAACAAAAAGCTCCTAAAACCACTCACTGGAACAGCTATCACACACTCTCACTTCTAAGTTGCTGGGGGTTGATTTATTTAGGTAGATAAGGGTATTTTCCCTACCAGGTGAAACACCAAGATTTAAAGCTGTAATTTCTTAAAAGTTGAATGCTTCATTAGCATATAAGACCACCTCAGCGCTAGTCTGTGCTCCCTTCTTCTAAAGCAACACAGCCTGCAGCACCTGTATTCCTGTCTGCTCCAGTATTCCATCATGCTTCTGTTTCAACACCTTCGACCAATCTGTTCATTTTGTTTGCCAGATTCCCCCTATACCAACACACAAGCTTGCAGCTCCAAGAACTCACACAGTTTTTCAGCTTGATTAGATACGCCTTTCTAATTACTTTTATTGCCTATACAAAGACCACTCCCAGCTTGTTAGGGGTACCTTTAAACTACGCTCCCGATTCCCCAGCAGGATATCCTCCTTATACCAGCCAAGTGTGACTGGTAAGAAGGGCAGGGGCAAGGCACAAGACCGACACCCTGCTCCTTCTGAAACACAAGAAGTTCCACCTCAACAGCAGGAACAACTTCTTTACACTGAGGGCGGCAGAGCACGGGAACAGGCTGCCCAGGGAGGGCGTGGATTCTCCCTCTCTGTAGGCGTTTAAAACCCACCTGGACGCGTTCCTGTGTCACCTGCTCGAGGTGACCCTGCTTTGGCAGGAGGGGGTTGGCCTGGATGATCTCCAGAGATCCCTTCCAACCCAAACAATTCCGTGATTCTACGAGGACGACTCTGTTTTAGAAAGAGAAACTAAAGACCGGCCAGAACCGCCCCTATTTCAGCGTGCACGAAGCTCCCCAGCCCGCCGGGGCCGCCCACAGCCGCCGTGCCCCGGCAGCCCCGCCGCTCCCCGCCCCGCACCAGGACCCACCTCTCCAGGCCCGGCCGGGCCGGACGGGTCAGCGGCGGGCGCTCGGCTCGGCGGGGAGGCAGCGCCGCCCGTCGCGGTGTCCCCTGGGGGCCCCTCGGGCGCCCATCGCCCCCCGCCCCGCCGGCCCGGCCGCGGCCTCAGCCTCCGCCACTGCGGGGAATTCCCGGCGCTCGGCGCCGCCCCCGCCGCCTTCGAGGAAGTCAACAAACGCCGCTCCCGGTCCCCGCCAACGGGCGCGCGCCGCTCCCGGAAGGAGAGAGGCGGCCCCACCGCCTGACTGGGAGAGGGAGGCAGGACTGCAAATCCCGGCGTGCACGCGGGCCGGCTCCCGGCACAGCCGAGCGCCTCGGGAAGCCCAGCCCAGGGCTGGCTCCGCCCCGCCGGGGGTGGTGGCTGGGGCCGTCCCCGAGCGGCCTCCGCCGCCCTTCTGCCTGGGGTGTGAGGGCGTGCTCTGTGTCGGCGTTCCACCTGCAGCGCTGTCACGGAATTGCTAGGGGTGGAAGGGACCTCTGGAGATCATCCAGTCCAGCCCCCCTGCCAAGGCAGGGTCACCTCGAGCAGGTGACACAGGAACACGTCCAGGTGGGTTTTTAATATCTCCAGAGGGAGAGTCCCCGCCCTCCCTGGGCAGCCTGTTCCGGTGCTCTGCCACCCTCAAGGTGAAGGAGTTCTTCCTCCTGTTGAGGTGGAACTTCTTGCGTTTTAGTTTATGGCCGTTGCTCCTCATCCTGTTGCTGGGCAGCACCACAAAGTGTCTGGAACAATCCTCTTGGCACCCCCCTTTGAGATATTTATATGCATTAATGAGATCACTGCTCTGTCTTGTCTTCTCTAAACTAAACAGGCCCAGCTCCCACACTCTCTCTTCGTAAGAGAGATGTTCCAGGCCCCTGATCATCTTTGTGGCCCCTCTCTGGACCCTCTCCAGTTGCTTCTTGTCTTTGTGGTACTGAGGAACCCAGAACTGAGCACAGTACTCCACTCTCCTCTTACAAGGAGGAGACAGTGCTGCCTGTCAGCACCCGCTCTTCACTGGCACTGCTGGGCATCAACACAAGGAGATAGTGGCTAAAAACCCACCCTTCTCCCCTTTCCGAGGCGTACTGAACTCCCCACTCCCATCCAAAATAAGGCCCTAGCAAAGCAATAAAGATCAGTGACTTTTAGTGGGAGTGGCCCCCAGCTCGCTCCGAGAGCTCCTCAACAGAGGAGCCCATCCATTTTACATTCTTCTAACTCCAGCTTCTTGAGAAGTTACAGCTGCAAGCCACAGTGTAGCATTTTACATTCATATTCCTTTTTTTGGGGGGGGGGTTGTTTTTCTTGTTTGTTTGTTGGGATTTTTTTTCCCATAAGCCAGAGGCAGAGGTGAAAAGCAGTCAATGCTCTGTTGCTACACCAGCGTGACAAGATCACCGCATGAAACCTCATCTGCCGGAAACACAGCTTTTGTTCTTCAGCCAGGGTCAAAGTGAAGTGAGGATAAATCTAAATCACAGATTAGGACCTCTGTTATATGGAATAAAAAAAAGCTGATTCAACAAGTCTAATGTAGATCTACTGGGGAGAGCAGCTGTGCTGTTCAAGGTTAATTTAAAAATAACAGGAGTTTCCTTTATGGCTAAAAAAACAAGCAGTTTGCTTTTATGCTGTGAGAGTTCTTCTGCCAAGTCCCAAAGGGCTTTTGGCAACTGTGCCACAAAGTCAGCTGGAGCAAGGGAAGTGTACTAGCATGCCAAATTGATCTATATATGGAAAAATATTGCAATATTGTGTATTCTTTAAATACTTAAAGACCAAATGGAAACAAGACCCCTGCTGAGGGTAGGGAATTGTTATTTGGACAAGAATCTCATTTAAAAAACAAAACCACAAGTTCTCCATAAATCATGTTCACAGATCTCAAAACAACTTTTAAAAAAGTTTTTCAACATACTACCATTATTATGATTTTCACCAGAATTTAGGTTACATAAAAACTTTGTTTTGTTTTGTTTTGTTTTTTAATAAGCCAAAATAGTACAATGCTGTTTTTTACTCCATTTAAAATCCTTCTTACCAAAAGAAGCATCCTTCTGTTGAAGTCCAAAAAGTACTATGTCCAAACTAACACCTCCTTGTAATAACTAATATGGCATGGATACAAACGTGTTTGTATGTTATTAAGTTATAGAACAGAGAGTTTACTACATAAATTAACATTGATTTGAAACAGTGCCATTATGAAATTCAGAAGGAAAGCACATAAGGATTTGGGCTATCAAATATGTCTGCTGTTTTGTGAATAGCATTCATAGACTAATTATCACATTTATTTTTAAATGTGTATTTAATTGCTAATATTTTTCCCATTAAAAATTACAGTTGGGATCGTCTCTACAGAGCAGTTAAACAAAAAATGGCCCCAAACAATGTTTAGTATTGTAAAACCTGGTGCTACACATTTAAAACCAGCTTAAAGACAGGAATATTAAAATTAATGTCAGAATTTTTCCCATAGTAGAGAGTCTGTTTTGTCTGTTTATTTTTTTTTCTTTGAGGTGTGTAATATTTAGGTGGACAACAGTTCATGGTGTCAGATATCTTTTCAGAAAAAACAGATACTTTGACTTCTGAAGAGATAAAAATCAATTTATTATCACCTCATTTATACAGAAAGTACTAAAACAGGGTATGGATTAAAAATTCATTATAAAATGTAAAAACATATAGTTCAGCTGCATATGGGCATACATTGTTGTGTTAAACATCTATGGAATAAAAAAAAAGAATAAATAAAAAAGATAATGAAACATACCATTAGTTTGACAGATTTTTCATGTAAAGTTGTCCAGCCTAGATCTTGGAAGCTACCAAGAATTAGCATCTAATTAGCAAGACATTTCTCTGTACTTCAGTTTGACATCCTAATCCTAGCACATGTTAAGCACATACAATTGAAATATATTGCGGGCACAAGCATAAGCCTGCAGAACTAGAGTATTGAACTTTTAAAACAAAACAAGAAAACCCCACCAAAACCGAATCCCAGCTCTTTTCAAACTTTTGCAAACGATTCAGCACAACAGATGGCCACAAGGATATGTGCCAGAACATCCAGAGCCAAATGGTGTATCTTTAACTGAGACCAGTAACTTCTCGGGACTAAATACATTCCGGTTTCATGACGTATCAGAGAGGTGTGTTCCCCAGAGGAACTGATTCCACAGTTTGTTTTTCAGATTTAAGACTATGTTTTACTACAAAAGAGAAAAGTTAAAAATTCTATCATAAAAAAAAAAAACCACAGATCAGCAATTAAATAAGCTATATCAAACCAATTCACATCAGATTTTCATCTAGAAAATTTTAAATAGAAGATAAAGGATTCAGAAATGTTAAGGCTCCAGACAATAGTTAAGTAACTCTGATGCATTAGAAGTATGTGCGTAGAACAACTTATTCCCTGTTCTCTGTTGAATTCTCTTGACTATTCCTATTATGTGTGATTTAAATAATGTATAATTAGAATGACACAAAATTTTTATTGTATATAATTAGAATAGAATGAACTTGATATAAAAATAAGCATTCTATGAACCATATTACATTAGATTTCACTTTGGCAGGTGCAAAAGCTGTTTTAAACACTCCCATTTATTCATTCAGTGCAAATCCTTGCAAATAAAAAGACAAGTCATAGTTGCTCTCCTCAGATCCTTTCCTGTGCTTGATGTTGTACAGAAGCAACACAAAGATCATAAAACACGTCCTGCCCAAAAGTAATGCCTTAGCAGTCTTTATGCTATCTTTACAATCCTTCTGTACCAATCAAGAGAGGACACAAAGCTGCATTACAGTAAAACTTTGGAAGTACCAAATATAAATATATGTAATTAAAATCCTTCTTGTGTATTTCTCTAGACTCTTGATATAGCACAAGTAACATTTAAATCCGAAGGGCATTTTAGGAGTTTCACTTACAGATTAATGCTTCTATATTGTATTAAGCACAACCTCTTCTACAAGTGACTCTTTTTCAAGATATATCACTCAAACTGAAGTACTGAATGTAGTTTTCAAAGTTACAGAACACCTTTTCTTCAAATATCCATTAAACTGAAGCTATTTCTACAATATTGTTTCACCAATTCATCAAGGATCTTCAGGCTACTCAACAGGAATCTGCAACAAATGAAGTAAAGTATTTTGCAGAGAAATAACATATACACAGACCTATGAAAAACAGCAAGCAAACCACTCCATTAATCCTTCAAATGATGTAAGAGTGGAAGTACAGAATTTTCCTGTCTACAGAGTATGTCTTATGAAGAGATAGATGGGAACCTAGCTCCACACATGTTGAATGTGGTAACCAGAATCAGAACTTCAACTGTCACGGATCTGTGTTATGGTTTAACTGCAGCCACTAACCAAGTAATACACAACTGTTTGCTCACTCCCCCACCAGTGAATCAAGGTAAGAACTGGAAAGGTAAAAGCTAGAAAACTCATGGGTTGAGATAAAGACAGTTTAATAGGGAAAGCAAAAGCTGCTCACAGAAGCAAAGTAAAACAAGGAATTAATTCACTGCTTCTCATGGGCAGAAAGGTGTTCAGACATCTCCTGGAAAGCAAGGCTCCATCACACTTAATGGTAGCTTGGGAAAATGAATGCCATCACTCCAAACAAACATCCTCCCCTTTCTCCTGTCCCTGCTGCATTATATACTGAACATGGTGTCATATTGTATGGAATATCCCTTTGGTCAGTTGGGGTCACCTGCCCTGCCTGTGTCTCCTCCCAATTTCCCATCCACCCTCAGTCTTCTCACCAGTGTGACAGTATAACCAGCAGAAAAGGCCTTGTCTCATGTAAGCACTGCTCAGCAATAACAAAATCATGCCTGTGTTATCAATACTGTTTCCAGCACAAATCCAGAACATAGCCCATATAAGCCACTGTGAAGAAAATTAACTCTATCCTAGCCAAAACCAGCATAGTCTGTTCAAAGTCAGTAGCTAGCAGTAAAGACAGAAAAAATGGAAAAAAAACCAAACCCCAAACACTTTACAGTGTGATTTCTGAAGTCCACTGTTTACAGATTTATAACCAATCAAGGCCTTTATCAGACATGAAAAAAAGAGTCCATGCAGTAATGCACTCTGGAAAACTGGGTTATGCAAAATCATTGTAACAATGCACCCTTTACCAAAATTGCTAAACTTTGTAAGATGACTAGACTGGTGTTTTTTTTACTGATCTATCTTGGCAGACAGCAGAACATACTGGAAGGTAAATCTCCATGTTTTTGGTGATTCTGGCAGGAAACTGGAGCTTGTTCTGCCTTGGCTAATGTTATAGGCCCTCCTTAAGAAGGATACGAAAGGAAGGCTTTGATAACACAAAAACTAAAAACTAAAAAAGATAAGTCTCTATTGGGGAAATGATTTAGGATTTGTTTATACTTCATTACTTTATTACAATTTTTGTTAATAATTAAAATTCAGAAGCATAACTGGGTAATTTTATGACTGGCAAAGAGCAAGTGAAGAGTAAGAACAAAAGAAAAGCAAAGCCCACCTTTATTTTGTTATCAAAAGGGGTATGTTTCCCTCAGTTAATTATGAGGCATTCCTTAAGAAAACTATGAATGAAAAAGACTCAGTACTGTGTGAGGGACAGATGTGGGTGACACTTCCAGTCAACTAAATGTTTTATGGACACTATAGCAAAAGAACATCTTTATTTTGAACCTTACAGTATATAAAATTTATTCCTATTGCAGCAGCAAATGACCTTGGAGAATAATTTCTAAAGACTTAGGAAAAAAGGACTTGAGAAAGAGCTGTAAAGCTGGTTTTCACAAGGGAGGGCTTGTTGACTTGGGCACCAGTGGGTCCTGTGGTGGAAAAGGTTATGAAGGCATGTTTCTGACTAATAACTGTCCTACGCAGCTGCCAGTGAAGAAGATGAAGCTCCAAGCTGAAAAGCTGACAGGACCCGAGCCTGCTGCCCCGATCGACAGCCGGGTCATGTCGCCTCACGCTGCATTTTCCCTCAGGCCTGCGAGCTCCAGCCGCTGCCGGCGGACGGGCGCTTGCGGACGGCACCGGCGGGCCCGTAACAGCTTAGGAAATGCCCGCAAAGGCCGGGGCAGCGGCTGAGGCCCCGGGTCGGTGGGGCGCAGGAGCGGGGGGCACAGCGGCGCTGCCCAGCCCCGCTGGCACTCGGCTGGAAGCGCCGTCGGGCGGGCGGAGGGCGCCGCCGCTGCGCCCCTTCCCCTCAGCCCGGGCTGGTTCCGAGGCTCCGCTGTCCGGCGGCGCGGGGAGCAGGACCGGGATGCAGGGCAGCGGTGCCCGGTGTGCCCGTCAGCCGGGCGGATCGAGGGCTCCGGCCGCGGAAAGGGAGGGTGGCGGCGCCGCCATTCCCCCGCCTCCCCTCGCTTCAGGCGCCCGCGAACGCTCGGGTGCGGCTTTCCGTGAGGTGATGGGCGCTGCAGAAACACCGCAGGTACCGCGCCCGCTCCGGTTCACTCTGAAAGCAGCAGCTCTGAAAGAAGGGCAGCCCCGGCCGAGCAGGCGGAAAGGGGCCGGCTCTGACCGTCACCCGCTCCCCGCGGCCGCCCAGGGCACGCTGCCTGCCCTGAGGGCTCGTCGCTAAAGGCTTCCTTCATTGCGCTCATCCAGAACCGTAAGACGTTCAAGGAAGGAGTGGTTGAAGATGGGAGCTTAGTGGTTGGGGTTGGTTGTTTTTTTTTAGGGTTTTTCTTCTTCTTCTTTCTTTTTTTTTTTTTTTTTACTAGCAAGCTCCTCGGTAGATCTGAAGAATATTTTTTAATCACAATAGATCCATGTATCTTCCACGGTTCAAATACTGTTCCTTTGGAACCCACATTAGTTGAAATGGTGAATTCTTGCAAAGAACAGGTGCTTTGGCAGAAGAAAACTTAAGTCCTATTAGGAAGAAAATACTTTGAAGAGGCTAAAAATATAAAATACGTAACTTTGAGCTTTCATTGCCATCTGTAGCTTGGGTATTTCGAGTGGGTTTTGGCTGACAAAATCAGTGGCAAACCTTCCACTTCATTCAGCTGAGCTAAATTTCTTTTGCTGTCCCCTTAATGCCTATAGATTTTGAAATGCTAAATTGTTTTGTATGTTAAAATTGAACATTTCTTGTAGGCAAATAATATTTGTAAATATTTCTACTTTGTCCCTTCTCTACATTGAAATTTAAAGCAAAAAATTAGTCCCTAATTGCATTTGAGAAACTTCGCTAACTTTTTATTCTCTGTAGCTAAAATATGTCTATTTGGGTTTGTTCTGTGTATCAAAAGAAAGAACTGTTTGTTTGAATCTTTGTACAGTTTTACGAATGTCTGGAGAAACTCTTGGATGTTATATTTTGACTTTTGTGTGATGTTGCCAGGAGGTAAATATGCGTGTGAATGAGAAGAGAAAGGAAACGGAAAGAGGTCTGTCCAGAACTAATTTGGTGGTAAACACGGTGCTTTAGAGTGGTCACTCATTTTTATAAAGGAAACACTGTTCTGAAAGAGCATCTAGTCAACAAAATGCATTAACTTTGAAGCACTACAACATCGCCATTCCAAATATGGCAATTTATTGCCATAAACTTTTATTACAGTTTTTAGAGAAATACAAGGTTGAAATGTTCAGGACTTGTAGCTTTCTGAAAACGTTAAATTATCTGGATTCAAAAACTACTGTGTCCTGAGCCATAAGCACTGCCCTCGCTTGTGGAAGGCTCTGAACTAGCTGGTGCCTAATGTTTTGTTACTCTCTAGCAGTATATAATCAAGGTGTTTGAGACAGAGAGATCTGTTGACTGTCAGGGCAATGTGTTCTGGTAGCATTTCAGCTGAGCAAAGAGAATTGGTCCTGAGCACACTTAACTCATTCCTGTTAGTTGCAAAAAGTTTGAACTTCCATATGCTAATATGATAAAAGGAGTTAAAATTCCATTACCCTTTTCCAACTAAGCTTTTAAATTTTACCTTGGTGTTAATCCCAAACTGCTCATCTTTCACTTGTGAGTATTTAGATTGGAAATTTAGCTGCTTTTGTAGCTAGAGGTCTTCTGTACTTGCTCAAATACAGGCTTTTCCCCTGTTTGGCTGTTTTTTTATTAATTTCTTGTACAAATCTTAGTGAAATACATTAAGAAAGCAAAGGGAAAGGGAAAGAATTTGTGGGGTTTATTTTGTTATTTCGTTTGTTTGTTTGTTTTTCCTCTTTTTTTTTTTTAGCATGGGAGGAAGAGTTGTTTTGTGGGGAACAGGCTATAGGAAGAAAATGTTTGTATTCCTTATTCACAGAAGTTATTAAGCGGTACTGTGATAAATAGCTAATTTGATACTGTAAGAAGAATGAGTGAGTCATTTTCTGCTGAGATAGTTACATAAATTAGCCACTGGCTTAATAAGCCTCCATTTCAGTGAAACACACTGTAAATTCTTTGTATTCTTGGGTCTTCCCTAACCAATGGAACTCTTTTTTTTCAACAGATTCAATATTTTAAATATCTTCGCTGAGTCAAGAAAATGGTGACTTCTCATTAATTTTATTTTGATCTTTTTGTTTTCTTTTTCTTGCATACATGTACCAATGATGTCATATTCTGCAGTTAAACCCCTTAAAACAGTCCTGGGTTCAAGTTCTGCCTAACGTACTCCCAATCACTGCACTGACCTGGTAATGGCAAGGGTCTTTGCTGTCATACTTGATCTCATTTTCAAGCATCAAAGTGATTAATTTTTAAGAGGACTCCCTTCCTCCCTTTATGCAATATTCTGATTTTACAAATTAAAATTAAAAAATATGTTGAGGTATAGGCATGCTTCTGTCATAAAAGAAAACAGACCTGGTTTTGTAAACTAAAAAAATGAGTGAAAACAGGAGGTTATGTTATGATTTTGTTGTTGAAATGTCATTAATGTGCATACAATTAATTATGCATCTTAAATATCTGATACTCTTTTCGATGTAAGAACTATGGAGAAATGAATACCTCAAGGGATGTATTGAAAAATATATCTTACATAATCCTACTTTTTCTTGGCAACATTTCTTTGTCTTTCTTTTTTCTTCTCCCTTCTTCATAAGGGGATAGAGAAGTAAGTAGCTGGAGTGATCTTTTGTGTATCTTCTGGCTGACAGTTTGCTGGTATCCTTGTTAAGTGTTAAGATAAAATGCTTTTGTTACAAGGTGTTACTTTTAGATCATAAAAAGAATTAAAAATAACTTTACTGATAAGTAAATATTCCTTGAAAAAATCTGTTGCGTTGGTTGTTATAACTTCAGGGGTTTTTTAAAAAACTTAAAATAAAACCAGTTTACACTTTTTAATGGAGGATTAGCAAAACTTCGACTTTCCTATGGCTGAAAAAAAAAGAAAATTTTATCTAGATAAAGTGTGGGTTTTTAGTGAAAATGCAAAATGTATAAAACAGGAACTGTTTTCAAGTGATGATGCTATACAAGTTTATACAGCTCAGCCATGGTACTGCAATGTGTATACTCGTCCATGATTTAATAAGTGCTTGATTTCTGACAAGTATCTTCCTGAAGAGACTCCATAAAAGTGGAAGTAATTATATCTGTCTAGAGCTTCCTCTAGGAAGTAGTTCTGGGAAGAGTATGCAGATAGCCAAGATAAGATTACAGGTGTTATAATCCTAATTTTTTGGTCATCTTCGTTTTTGTTGGGACATGCGCATACTTACTTTGTATTATGTCCAGAAATATTTTAGATGTGTTCTTTTTCTCAAGTGTATGAAAAATAAAAACTGGTTGCAAAAACCACAATATTATTTCAATCACTGTTGAATCTGTGCTCTGTTATTGGGGGTAAGTTAATTTATGTCTAATTTTCAGCGTCAGTGATTTTTTTTTTTTATTAGACGGTTCTTGTCTTTAGGACAAGTGGGTACAGTCTTAAGCTGTGCCAGGGAAGGTTTAGGTTGAATATTAGGAAGAAATTTTTTATAGAGAGAGTAATCAGGCATTGGAATGGGCTGCCCAGGGTAGATTCACCATCCCTGGAGGTTTTTAAGATGAGACTGAATGTGGCACTTAGTGCCATGATCTGGTAACCACTGCAGTGTTGGATCAAGGGTTAGACTTGATGATCTCGGAGGTCTTTTACAACCCAGTTGATGCTATGATTCATGTTGTCTCCATTGATAACTCCATTGATAACTATTTAACTTTACTTTCTAGTATCAGTTGCCTCTGAGCAAAGATGACTTTTCTGATAATCTAAGACTGATTTTTAGGTATACAGAAACAAGAGAAACAGGCAAGTGGCTCTATCCTTCCAACAAACCAAAATCTGACCTGACCTCCCCATCACACCCCTGCATTTTTCAAAGCTTCCTGTTCCTCGGGGCTTTCTAGTAGTTTTACTCCCTTGGAAACCAAGCCATTATCTTGCCCACAAATTAATATGTTGAACTCCTGCAAACCTTTCTTCAATGTTCTCTAGCAGACAACTGTTCTTCTGTCCATTTCTCTGGAGAACCTCACCCCAAGCACTCCTGTCTTTCACACAGTGCCTACGGCACGGCTTTTCACAGTGCTGCAGACAAATCCTGTGCCCTGCCTTACGGTTCCCAAGCCTGTTTGCGTTGATTCCAAACAGCTGCAGCACTTGGAGCAAAGGTTAGCTCTTGCTTGCCAGTTGTAACATTGACAGAATGCGTGGCCCTTTGCTTTGGAACAGGAAGGCTTTCTAATTCCTATGGTGAATTTTGCTGTTGTAACCATGTTAAGAATGTAGTAAATACAAAACGTGCATATGGTGCGCTATTCCAGTGGAAGTTCTTTCCACTGAAGTTTTACAACCATTATTTATTTTAGGGCAGGACGATCGCCCAACTGAGCAAAACTGCACAACACTGATATCTGTATAGTACTGTTGGATTTTAGTATCAACAGGTCCTTCAAATCCATGGTAAGGACTTATAAATGTCTATAATGACAATCACAGTTAGAAATTTGATGAATGAAGGATCTTTGAAGCTTTATTTCTGTATTTTCTGTGCTTTTAAATTATAATAAGCAAATCTATAAAGTAAAAAATGAACAGCTAGTGTGTCCTGCAGGAATAGCAATGAAATGGAAAGCTAAATTTGTTAAATGTATCAGATTGGACTTGCTCTCTGTTGGTACAGAGGTTTATCACAAAATTCAGATGAAGTCAATGTGGATTATAATTATTCACCTGTGAGAGCTTTCAAAGTAAGATAAGGACTTTATTTCTTCCTCCTAATGCATTCCATGCAATAGTTGATGGTAGGAGAGATATGGATACATCTCCCAAATAGACTTCCTGTGAAAGCATATTTTCTTTCAGTTACTTTTAGAGTGGGCTGCCAAACTTTGTTCCAATCCAGTTAAGAGACAGTGCATGACGTATGATCCAGGTGGCTTTGCTGAAGCCATCATGCTGAATTCCTGGTTACTCTTTGTTCCAGAGCTTGGGTTGCACCGAAACATATTAACAGTTATTCCAAACTCCTTTAAGGTTGGGAAAATATTACATTGTACACAAATGACTGAAAGAATATTTTCAGATATTAATTACTGTATATATTTGTGCTTAAAGGTAGTTGGAAACTGATTTTGCATATTATATAGGTATTAACAGATAGAAGAATAATGTGCTAATTATTCTGAAAATTTTGAGATTTTTCAACAGTTGAAAAGTTAAACCCTGTTTCAGAAGTGTTTTAAAAGATTGATTCAAAAGAAAAATTTAATTACAAAGTAGATTTAAAAATTAAAGTTCCACACACAGTCTATCTGAAAGTATATGTGTCTACAGCAGTTATATGAAAAGCAAGTAGTGTAACCAAAGCTGTAGGTTCAAGTTGGGAAAAAAGAAACTACAGAAATATGACAGAAGTTCCTATGATGACGAAGGAGGAATGTGAAACTGTTACTTATCAAATCTCACAGTACTAAAACTAGATGGCCCTCAATAAGGTAGTAGGAGGTGAATTTAAAACAGACAAGTAAAGTGCTGCTTTATGCAGTAGGCACTGAACTTTTGGAATTTACTGGAGATTGTGGAGTCAGATAGTACAAGTAGGTTCAAAAAGAAATTGCTGTCATAAACAAAATAATTACTTAGGAAGAACAGAAGTAGGCAAATGTGTGCTTTCTAGCATCCCTAACCCAACATTTTTAGGTGCCGTGGGAGTGTGTTGGGAGAAACTGGCTGGATGTGTATGTTCTCCCTACATTGCATTTCCTTTTGCTACTGAAGTACAGTGCTAGGTGGATCTTTTGTCTGACTTAGGAGTTCTTACATATAAAATCTTCCATTTTTCTGCCCAAAGTATTTTTCTACTAGCACTTGCTGGCAATCTCAGGAGCTTCCAATTGATAAGAAATCTGAAGTAATTTCTAAATTGCTTGTGGTTATTTTTGGGGGGTGTATTCATTTTTGCCTTTTACAGGCATTCAGAACATCAGTATGTATTTCTTGCCAGTGTATACTAATGAAAATGTCAGATATTTACCATAAAATAAAACTATCTCATGACTATTGCTTTGACTGCTCTTGAGTGCTTGCCAGAGATTGGACTGTGGGTATAATTTTCTTTTAATAACTTCATGTTGGTAACTCTGCACTCTAGTTTACCCAGATTTGTGCCAGAACAAATCAAATATGAAATCTCTGTCTTATTTATTTTGGAATTCTGAATGTAAAATAGCTTATGGATATTTTAAGAGAGTATGTTCTGTGTGCTGTCATCAACTATAATCTTCTCTTCCTTGTATCAGCACTTGTTCCTCAGTGATATGAATGTTTTTTCTGGAAGATGTTAGTACTTATATCCCACTTAGAGAAATACAAAACAGAGAGCTCAAAAGCACAGTCTTTTTTTGTTTAATATTATCTGAACCACTTTTCAGATGACCTTTATTTTCAATAAATCAATAATGTGATGCAAGATATATCCTATGTTACCTATAGCCAGTGGGTTTATACTGATAGAAATAGCAGAATGCCAATATATTTACATAGGAGTCTGTAACTTTCAATATTTACTTATTTGAGCCAGAAACTATTGAAATACTGTCATTTCTGAGTGTTCAGGCACAGCAAAGCCTAATATCTGTGGATATGTATCTGTGTATACATACATACTAATAAATTGGAATTTTGAATGTTGAAACTAAAAAGAAATTGCTTTTAAATAAATAAAAATAGTCCTGAAAGATGTAATATTTTATGCAGAAAGGAGTCTTGGTTCATTTTTTAAAAACATTCTGCAATATTACTTTGAACTTTTCTTATTTGTGTATAACTTTACTAACCTACGTATGAATGTCCTTTTTTATTTTTTTTATTTAGTTCCATTATAAGAGGAAAAATCTGAAGAGATACACTGCATTTGTGTAGCAAGGTTTTGATAGTAGAGGGGCTACAGAGGTAGCTACTTTGAGAAGCTACCAAAAACTTTCCTCCTGTCCAAAAGAGCCAATGCCAGCCAGCTCCAGATCTGCCGCTGCCCAAGGCATATGAGCCCATCAGCAATGATTTGAGAAGGGGAAAAAAGGGATAACAGTTTTAAGAAGGGAAAAAATTGCTGTGAAAAGGCAGCCAGAGAGAGGAATGAGAATGTCTGAGAGAAGCAACCGCAGACAGCAAGGTCAGGGAAGGAGGAGGGGGAGGAGGCGCTCCAGGTGCTGGAGCAGAGATTCTCCTGCAGTCCGTGATGAAGACTGCGGTGAGGCAGCTGTGCCTCTGCAGCACATGAAGGTCAGTGTCAGAGCAGAGATCCACTTGCAGCCTAGGTAGGACCCCATGCCAGAGCAGGTGGATAGCCGAAGGAGGCTGTGACTCCCTGGAAGCCTGTGTTGGAGCAGGCTCTTGGTAGGACATACGGACCTGCGGAAAGAGACGCTGGAGTGGGTTCGCTGGCAGGACTTGTGACCTTATGGGGGACCCATGCTGGAGCAGTCTGTGCCTGAAGGATTGCACCCCGTGGAAGGCATCAGTGGAAGAACAGTTTGTGAAACCTGTGGGGAGGACTCACGTTGGAGAAGTTTTTGGAGGACTGTCTCTCGTGGGAGGGACCTCATGCTGGAGCAGGGCAAAAGTGTGAGGAGACCTCTCCCTGAGGAGGAAAGATTGGCAGAAATGGCGTGTGATGAACTGATCGCAAACCCCACTCCTGTCCCCCTACACCTAGGGGAGGAGTGAGGACATAGAGAAAAACAGGAGTGAAGTTAAGCCTAGAAAGAAAAGAGGAGTGGAGGAAGGTGTTTTAAGATTTGGGTTTATTTCTCATTACTGTGATCTGACTGGTAATAAATTAAACTAATTTCCCTGAATCACCTCTATTTTGCCAGCAACGGTAATTGCTGAGTGACTTGCCTCTCCTTATCTTGGCCCATGAGCCTTTTGTCACATTTTTCTCCCCCTCTCCAGCTGAGGAGGGGAGTGACAGAGCAGCTTGGTGGGCACCTGGCATCGAGCCAGGGTCAACCCACCACAAAAGGCCATCTGTCCTTTTATGTCTTCAATAAGTGTTTGAGTGGTTTCTTAGGAAAGATAGCATGTTGTCACTGATCTTTAGAGCCTCCAACAGATTATTAAATGTTCAGGTGCAGAGTGTAGACAGATAGGCCCTCAAGCAGAGTTGAAAATTTAAATGGTTTCCAGTTTGTCTTAGATTGGCTGAAGTAATTTTTTCACATACTTGGAGACAAGCTGAACCTTTGGCCTTTACTCTGGACCAGAATGTGCCAGGTGCCTGATATGACTTTTGCTTAATTCAGCCAACTCATTCATGTTTTTCTTAATACACCCATTTATGTTATTTTCAGACATTTCAGTTCTTTTTCTCAATAAAGATGTGTCCAATTTTTCTTAAAGGGATTACTGTGTTCTTGCCTTTGGGTGAAACATATCTCACAGTTAAGACTGTGAGGAATCTTGCAGTGCCACTCTGCAAGAGAAGCAAGATTGCACCTGAGATTAATAGTGTTGTTGACTTCTTTCATAGACTTTTTGCTAATACCTGTCTGAGAAGGTGATTACCTACAGCACTAATTGGCAGCAAAATTAACTCCAAATGGGTACTATACATGAGGTTTGTGGAGCATTCCTCCAAAAGTCCTCAGAACCATCTGCTAGTGAGAATTCCAAGATAACATGCTTCAGGACTTTATTTCAATTTTCATATCCATCTGTTCTGATCATTAGACACATCTGATCTCCCTGTTGGAGAGGCTCCCCCTGACCGAGAGGGGCGGGGTGAGAGGTGCAGCTTCATGTAAGTGTTCCAGAACTCTGACCCCTCTGCTTCCGTCCTCCCCTCAAAACCGAGCAAGGGGTGTGCCTTTCAGCAGCAGGCACAAATAACAGAGCTGTATTTTAATGAACATAAAGGAGTATATATATTTTCATTCCAGTAGCACTTTGGGACTGGTGTCTAGCTTCTCAAGTGCATCTGATGCCAGCTTTGCCAAGAGTATGTATAACTCTACCAGCAGGTCTCAGCTGCAAGTTTCAAGGTTTCGCAAGTGCTGGTTAGATTGTGGTATCACTCTAAGCTTGCTGTTTGGGAGGTGTCTTGATCTACCTGTAGATAAAATATGACCTAATGGATAAAAAGTATTCACACTTTCAATTGTCAAATACAAGTGGATGGAAACTTGATCATGAATGGTTTTGTTGTGGATTTATTTTTGTGAGTTTCTGTCAATTCTAGTGTTAATCAGACAGATACACTGTGAATCACAGTATATCATAGTGGCTTCTTCTACACAGATCTGACAGCAGTGGTATTGACATTTTCCCACCTCTCTTAGCAATATCTCCTTTTCATGTGGTTAATTCAGAAAAGCTTGACTGATCCTTATCTTTACATCATGGCTTAGTTCGTACAACACTGAGTATAACTGACTTTGTATGTAAGTCCAGATGCTATCTGGAAATGTGTATGCTGTACAACATTATGCTTGGGAGAAAATACTTATTTGTAGGAGAGCAATGTAGTCCCCCTTCTGTATCTATCTGGTCACACTATTTACTGTGTAGATATTTCTAGTTTCTCTGGGCCTCTTAGACAGGTATTTCTGTCTTCCCTCTGAACTTACCTTATGCCTTGACAAGGAGTCTTATGAAAGGTCTTAGTACTTCAATCCTTTTCATAAAAGTAATTCTGTTACATGACCTCATCCTGTTGCTGACAATTAGATTTTTCCTTTTGAAATTTTCAGAATGCTTTTTGTTTATGTTACTGAAGACTACATTTTTATTACTTAAAAAAAAAAAAAGAAATGGGAGACTTTAATCCTTACTTTGTTATACTCCACAGGAGTATATTTCATTCTCATCTAGGAAAAGCATACTTGCAATTTAATGCCAAGGGAGCATTACATGTGGTCATTTTATTTTATTAATATGATATTCTTGCTAAGATCATAATTTGCTTAAAAATTGATTAATATGATTTGCAAGACTACTGAGCTCTTGTCATATATAAATTTTTTAAGCTGTTAAACCTGTTGTATGGCCTTAAGGGTTTCTCCTAAAGTGGGGGCAGTATCCAATTCATACTTCACTGTTTGTTGTGTGATGGACTGAATAGCTGAGTATGCAGTAGTTTTGTTTATGTACTTAATTTATAATTTAGACTATAAAAAATAACGTACATCTGAGTATGCAGTAGTTTTATTTAGACTTTAATTTTATTTATTTATTTATTTATTTATATTAATTAATTTATTTAATTTATTATTTAGACTATAAAAAAATAAAGTGCATCTGAGTATGCAGTAGTTTTGTTTATGTAGTTAATTTATTATTTAGACTATAAAAAATAAAGTTTACCATTAATTCCATTAATTTATGTTTGCATCACTTATTTTAAATAAACTGCATTAACCTGTAAGGAAAGACAATTAAGCAGTTAGTTTTAGCTAGAAATGTTGGAAATGCAGGGACTGAATTGGAGCTGAGAAATAGAAAAAACTTATTTTACTACAAAATTTTCTTGTTCTTCTGCCCTCAGTACAGAAGATAAGTGTATCAATATGCAACTTAAATAAAAATTTGTCTGTGTTTCTGTGTGTAAGTAGATTTATTTAATTATTGTAAGTACCATAAAATACTGTGGTTTTTAAAAACACCTTCTGCTACTTTATTAATCTTTTATTCAAGAAATATTTTTTCTCATTTAATATTTCCGATGACTAGAGTGATTTTTTTTTATATATTAATTAGAAATTTTCACTTGAATAGGAATGTCAGTGAACTTTTTATCCAATATATTCATGCATTGAAATTCAACGCTAACTCTAGGATTATAATTCAGCTTTAAAATGAAATATTCAATCACTTCGCAAGCCTAAAAGTAGGTAAGTAAAAGCACCTGCAAGAGTTGAAAGCTTGTACTGTAGGTGTAACAAATTCTACATACCTCTTTCTTGTAAGGATCTCAAAATAAAGTTATTGGTATTGCTTTTGTCATGCTGAGCTGAATTGCTCTTAAAAGCTGCACAGAGGAAAAACAAGGGTTAGGAGAAAGTTGCACTCCAGTAGGGTTTTCAAATAAACAGATACATTTTGTTTCCCAGGAACGGGTCTTTTAAGATTCCAGGGGTCCTTGTGACTGCTAGAACCACACAGTATGCGTGTACTGTAACTCCAATTCTATTCACAGCTGAGGGAGTATTATTCAGGTGGTCTGTGACTTTTGGATTCAGATTAGGCTCAAAATTTAGTCTTCCTCAAAAAAAAATAAATTTAGTTTTCTTCAATTATTGAAGTAATATTGAACAGTGTTAATGAAAGCATGTCTGTTTCAATGGTAGAACTGAGTCAGCTAGTTTTTTCTTTCATATATCACTCTGGAACTTGACACTAAAACTTGATATCTGTAGGACCTCCTAATAAATTCACTTCTTAAATTTTAGAAAAATAACCATATCTATATAGAGATACTATAATTAGTGTATACTCCTGATTTTGTTCCGCCTGTCCCCCATCACCGATCATGACTTCAGGGTCTCTGCTTCTAATATCGAAAGCAAAACTAAAGGTGCTGTGAAGCGCTGTTTTTAAATGCCGTTGCAGGGTCTGACCACTGGATGTCAGACACCATCTGTGAATGCGTCACTCAGCTCAACACCATCGACTGCTGTCTCCAGAACCTGTTTGTAAACATCGTGACAAACTACCGTCCCCCCAATATTGTAGCTGGAAAACCTTTCTTAATGGCAATCATTTCTGTCTTCAGCTGTCTTTATCATTTCCTTTCCATTTGCTGACTTGGTAGTCAAAATACTTCTGTTCTGTGACAAGCATTCATTTGGACTTTCTTCACAGCTTTAATGTTTTGCTTTTCTCCTTTAAGTAACAGTTTTCCTTTTTGTTGATGTTGCAGATTTGTGTTTTTGTGAGGACACCTTAAAACAGGAAGTAATAATACAAACAAACAAACAAACAAACAAACAAACCCACAAATTCTGGAAATTTCCGGATTCTCTTTTGGTTGTGGCAAAACTCCAAAAGTGTTGTTACCTTACTAATATTCCTGCGTAGTAAGTTGGTTCTTCAGGGGTCTTTCACTAGTCTTCAGGCCAGGAGTCTGTTTCTGGACGCAGAATTCTATTTCTAAACCATTACTGTTGTAAAAACGTCTGATCCATCTCCTCCAGTGGTTCTTTCCTACTGTCAGTTTATTTTGTCATCTTGTTCTGTGGCTTGGGTTTTGGGGGGATTTCTTGTTTGGTTGGTTTGGTTTGCTTGCTTGTTTGTTTGTGTTTGGTTTGGGTTCTTTTCTTTCCTCTATTGCATAATAATATTATGAACTTTTTATTTCCTTTTTCTAAAAATCTTCACTTTTCCTATCTTCATATTCTTCCTCCTAATAACTTGACATGTTCTCTTTCTAAAAGAAGGGTTGAGGAAGTGGTGAAAGGCCCTTTCTTTACAAGCAAAGGTCTCAGTGGTTTGTTATTTTCTTTTCCAAAAATTGTTCATCTGATTTTGGACCCATATAAACTTTCATGTGATGTGGTAAGGAGTTAAAGAGTTTTTCAGTATACTACATATTCTGTGAAGTATTTTTTCTTGTTATTTTAGAGCCTATAGTGCACAAAAGTTGTTCTCATGCTAAAAAAAGACAGTGGAAATCATTCCCTATTCATTTTATCTAATCCCAGTCATGTAGTAGATCTCCATTTTACCACTTTGCCAGTCATCCCTTCTGTAAGGTAAAGAATTTTACCATACATCGTGGTACTTGAAAAGTATTCTATACCTTGATTCCTTGTTACCTCCCTCTTTTTTGTTCTGTCTTGTTCTTATAGAACAAAAATATATGCAGCCTGTAAGATTTGGGAGCTTTGTAGAATCACACAGTGGCACCGTGGTGTTTTCCTCTGTTCCATCTTAGTAATTCCTAATACGTTTTGATTGCTACTGAACACTGAGACAATGTTTTCATAGAGCTGTCATAACTTCAAGGTTATCTAAGTGTCAATTTTCAATTCAGAGCTTGTCATATTTGTAAAGTTAAGAATTCTTTCACATATTCATCACTTTTTTGTTTTATTGTATGCTGTATTTCATCTGCCATTTTATTGCCCAGTCAGGACTAGAAAGTCATGTGGGTTTCTTGTTATTTTTTTTTGTTTGTTTGTTTGTTCATTTGTTTTTAGTTCCTTGTCCATGTGCCTTTCATCTTTCTGGAAGAAGTTAGTATCAACATCAGAGCATATTTAGAGATTCCTCTCGGTGTTTACTCACTTTTTCATATAATTTATGAACATAACGAAGACCAAGTAGAGACCATTTTGGGATTATGTTAGTGAAATGCCATTACTAAGAAAACAGATCAAATATCCTTTTACCCATTTTTCTTTTACTTTTCCGTTGGCTTACTCATTTGAGGATCCGTATGCCATGGCCTCCTTACTTATCTTAAGAACCTCTAGTAAGGAACTAAGTGCCTTTCAGAAATTCAAGGTTGTCTTAACCTGATTTCTTTGTTGAGATACTTGCAGACTTCTTCAGGGAGTTTAAGTGGAAGTAATAATCCTTGCATCTATATTCATTCTCTATGATAAGATATGATTCAGTATTCCCAGCAGCTGAAGGACCTTTGAAGAATTGTGATTTTTCAAAGCAGTGAGTCAGCAGCACTACATAGATCCGTTTTCTCTACTTTAGAACCAGAACTGTGTCCTAAAACTCACCTAGTACAGCCTTTACACTATAATTATGTATGTTTCCTTAGCCATGGCATTATCTATCCAAGTCATACAACTTCAGTGTTAAGAAAAAGCCATGGAATAAGAAGATTATTCTTTAGTGCAAGTGGTTTTGGAAGGAAAAATGACAGCACTACTCCTGTGATGTTATGCTGTGTGCTGGCAACCTCTGGTTTTAAAATTTCAGCCTTCTGCACAATGGACAATCATTAATCAGAAAATAATTTGAGTAAAAAAAGAAGTCTTCTGTCTTGTAGATAGATAGGTTGTGATTTTGTGGGGTTTTTTTTGTTCATTTCTTTTTCTGTATTTTTTTTATGGTTGGTTGGTTGATTTATTTTTTTTCTTTGGAGCCTTCTTTGATCTGTGTTCTCTAGAATTTTTTTTTCTAGGCTTTTTTTCGTGAATAGTTCACCTGTTGGGTTCCTGAAGGCACGTTTAGCATCAACCTTAAATATTATGCTCTGTCTTTTGTTTAATACTTTGTCCTGTGTTTAACTAGAAAACAACTTATACCTCCTTATGTTCTGTGCACCGTTTCTGACTGTTACCATAAAATGTAGTAAGGTCTTTGAAGGAACCTAGTTTCCTTGTTAATAATGGTGGTTCTCTGATCACCATGTACACAAAACCTTCTGCCACTGCATCTTCTGCATCAAAGCTGAAGAGATTTAACTCAGTTTACTCTGGCCAGTTCACTCTGAGATATTCCCAAGTCATTGTTTATGAATGTTTTCAAGAATGCCACTGGAGGAAGAATTCCATTCCTCTCTTTGTCCTTGCTCTAACATTTCTTCAATGATCAAACAAAAAAAAAAGAATAAAATTAAACTGGCAAAAAGTGAATTTCCAGCTGATTATGCCAGTTTACAATATACTTATATTTGGAAGTAATATTTAAGACAAGCACCAGCTTCAAATGCTCATTTCAGTGACCCTGGGATTTGTTAAGGATTTTGTAAGCTTATCATCAGAGGCTGCTAATTCTGCGAGCAAGAATACACAGAGGTAACTCATAATGGTAAATTTTCTTCAACAAGATATGCTCAAGAATTTTATCCTCCCATTGACTGAGTCTCTCTAGTTTCAAAACTCTCTTGAGGTGCGGATTTGTTTCTCATAATTCACTGGCAGGTTGCAGTTCATTAAAAGCTGCAACCTAAAGAGTAGTCTGGAGCAGGAGACTTTGGTTTTTTTCAGGAACAAACCATCAGAGCTTAGTCTGACAGTGCTACTCTCAGAAAGCTTTAATGGAAGTTGCATTAGTGTCTGGCAACTGTGGATCTGGTCCAGGGTGATTGAACTTGGTTCCAGTCAAGGTGAATGTCATGTTTAATAGGAACAATCAAGTTATAATGCCATCCAAAAAATTCAAAGTACAAGGGTCCATATTTTTGTAGTAGTCTTTTCACTTCATATGAGCTTTGTCTCTTCAGATGCGAGTCCTCGTACATGGCTATGGCACAATCCAGGAGTCGTATGAATGTGTTGAAGATTAGCTCTGTTTTCAGATGTGAAAATTTGCTTAAGTTTAGAATCCAAAACCGTACAGGCATTCACTTTCTTTTCCTGTCAAAAAGTGGAAAGCATGGTCCCAAAAAACATCTGATCCTTTATGGATGATTTTTCAATCACTTACTAAGTTTCAGTTCAGTGCTCTTTTATCAATAGAATTTCAGATAGGCTTCTTTAAAGCTGTGAAACCAGAGATCTCAAAAGGACATGAGATTTGAACAGAAGCCATGAAGTAGATTTTGAATTTATAGGTCTTTTATTTTTGTATGATGGTTACAAGTATAGATTTTATTTTTATTAATGTAATGTGTTATATCAAAGACTTTAGTCTTCAATATAACCATGATGGTACTGGGACTTGTATCAAATTTAGAGATAATTACTAAAAAGCTTAATTTTAAATTATATTCCCTTTTACACTTAATTTTTTTCAGATTCAGGATCACTAGTTTTCATAAGTAACACCTTATTAATTTAGAAACCGTAGGAAAATAATCTGTATTTTAGCTTAGGTAATGTCTTAGCATGCAAGTCACCCTACCTGCTGAAACTTTATGATTAGTCAGAGGTCTAGTGATTACAATCTGAATGATTACATTATGTGAGTTGAACAGTGTCCATAGTGGAAGAGAGGAATTTACACTGGATTTCCTACAGATACCCAGAGAGTATTCATGTTTCAGTAACTATATAGATAATTACAGCAGTGTTCGACTCAATTTGTTTTGATGCTGTTTTCAAGTAACAGCTTCAAAACATGCTCAACAGTTGTGAAAGTCTTATTTCTTGATTCATACTGTCAACTTCCACACAATATCAAACAACTGTCATCTGTAGGTAAGTACTATAAATAGGCAACTAGGCTCAGTGATTGCTGCTAGACCAGAATCAAGGCTGGAAAAAAGTTAAGGTGAGCCAAAGCTGAAACAGAAATTAGGAGTAGCACAAAGAATATTTAAAAGAAAGAAAGAAAAAAAAAAACCAAAAGCATACTCAGGAATCAGACTTGGAATGAAAAAACCACAGAATCAAAATATATACTAAATATAAGGACAAGGTAAGAGTTTACTTCAAGAAGCAGTAAGCTGGCAGACAGAACAGTCAGGAGTGGGAAGCAGAATTAGGCAAATATTAACTGGGTCTGAGAAGCAGGCCAAAGGAATGTAGTTGCACCTGATCCCAAATAACGGAGAGCTCACTTGGGTGGCATGTCAGGGTTTGTCAGACCCAACAGTCACACGCACAAGACAGTCTTCAACTGTTCAAGCTGTTCAGACTTATTAGGTCTCACTGGAAAAATTCCCCTCCCTTCAGTAGAAATCCAGATTAACAGGCACCACCAGCAACATGACCTCTTTGTTGCTGTTGTTTATTCTCCGTGTGGTTGCTTTGCTTGTGGTTGCTTCAGTGGTAGTTTCTTCAACTGGTCTGTCTTTAAAGAAGGGGAAAAAACCCTGAAACAACACTGGAAATTTCAATATCTTTGTAAAGAAAATAATTCTGTTATGTCCCTGTTCTCTGCTTTTTTTTTCAGCAATTTTGAGTCCTGTTGTTTTTTTAAAAAAATAAAGCAATACCCCTTTGACAGTGAAGTAGCTTTGTTGGGAAACTGGTACTACTGGAAAATTCTTTTACTTTAAGTAGGGCCTGCAGGATAATGATAGAAACATTTTCTAAGAAAACAATGAGAAGGATTTGAATTTTATATGAATATAATAATAAAATTAGCATCATCTTGACCAACGTGCAGAGCACACAAGCCAAGACGTATACAAGATGATCCACTGGCATGTGGAGAAAACAATATTGGCACTTGTAGTTATTTTCTATTAGAAAAAAATTGTACTAATATACCACTATGTATAATACTAATAGTATAAATAATATTAATTGTGTACTAATATGTATTAACTGTACTAATATCGAAATTGATGCTGGTGCCCTCATTCAGTCAGTAGGTCAGATGGTCACAGCCGGTATGGTACACGAGGCATCCTGGGGAGGATTGGGTTTTCCACAATGCAGAGGGATTGACAGTGACACCCTCATTGTTTTCAGTGTATTGTCAGTAGTGCCATTTACATGTGCCTGCATAAGTGGTTTTACAGATTGTACTATCTGTACATTAACCTTCACAAAATGGACAAGTGACTTAAAAAGATTCCTGCAAGGAAACCATGATTGAAGATAGGAACAAGGATTGAAGCATGGAACAAGAAAATGGTAGAGTGCGAGTTCTTTGTCAACCTTGTGACATCAAAACCAATAGTGATCTGATTGGATGTGACAATAAGTTGATTGAAGACATTAAAAATTACCAAGACTGAAATATCCTGGGAGGAAAGGCTGAGAGAATTAGGTTTGTTCAACTTGGAAAAAGAGAAGGCTTCAGAGACCCAATTGCAGCCTTTCATTACCTGAAGGGAGCCTACAAGAAAGATGGAGCGGGACTTTTTACAAGAGAATGTAGTAATAGGACAAGGGGCTATGGCTTCAAACTGAAAGAGAATAGGTTTAGATTAGATATTAGGAAAAAATTCTTTGCTGTGAGGATGGTGAGACGCTGGAACGGTTTGCCGAGAGATATTGTGGATGCCCCATCCCTGGAAGTGTTTAAGACCAGGTTAGATGGGGCTCTGAGCAACCCGGTCTAATGAAAGGTGTCCCTGCCCACAGCAAGAGGTCTGAACTGTGATGATCTTTAAGCTCCATTCCAACGCAAGTCATTCCGTGAGTCCATGATCCTGTGATTCTATGATTTGACATCCACTGTTATTAATGAAGTTCACTATAAGTGTGTACTGTGTCTTGACGTATTAGCTAATGGTAGTATGAAACCATTATGATTAGCAAGATGTTTAGAAACTAAGCATGCAGAACATGAAGACAAACCTTCACAAATTTTTTTCAGTGATGTTTCAAGTCATGCTGTTCAATCCAGTACTTTGCAAAACTTAATGATAAAAATCCAGAATTTTCATAGGTAATAGCAAAAGATCACATGCCACTGGGGAAACAACTGTTATTCCTGACATGGTAAAAATCACTGAAATAATGCAGGCAAAACAAGATGTCAACAAACTAAAACGCACTCCTTTGTCAGTAAATACTGTTGGGAGGTGCATAGAAGACACTGCTGGACATCTGAAGAAACAAGTCTTACAACAAATATTGCTTTAAATGTACTGGAGAAGATCTATTCTCATCAGGAAATGGCTTTTTTACTAAAACCAACATTTTATGAAAAAACTGTAACCACTGCTGGAGCGTCTGCTTTGACTGGAGGGAAAAAGGCATTCCAGACTCAGGTTACAGAGAGAGCACTACATGTGAAACTCCTTCACTGCATCACAGGTGAGCTATTGCAGCTAGGTAGTTGGAGCCAGGAGTGCACAAAGTCCTACAGGATAACACTGGTGTGATAACTTTACAAAAACAAGCTCTTCCAACATTAATATCATTGCCAGAATTTGTAATGAAATGGGGAGGGGCCATGGAATTCCCTGGCACAACACAGGTTCTCTGGATATCCTGTGGCAAAGTGCTTAAAAGAATTGTCAAACTTGACACATTTTTCTTTCACAAAAAGACAAGTGTTCCAAATTTACTGACCTTTTTGGTGATGACAAGTGACTGTGAGTAGTTTGCTACCTAGCAGGGATTTCCTAATCACACTTAATGTGTCCCTTCGAGGTGAAGGTGATATTTGAACGAGACACACAAAAGTATTTTTTATGTTATTATTAACTGTATGTTGTTTATTATTCATTAAAAATAATAGCAACAAGGACCACCGATCTACAGATCTAAAAAGGAAGTAATTTAAAAACCAGGCTGAAATTTTATTCTACTGTTTTTTAGTGTGACATAATATATCTATTGCAACATCTCTGTTAATATTTAACAGGGAAGGAGTACATTTATCTCATTAATAACCAGTATAACATAATTCATTTTGTTTGTCAGGTGTATTTGGCTTCTGCTTATATTGGTTTTGAAATGTTTTTTGGCTGTACTAGAGGATCAAGCATGTGGTAATGATGCAGTATTGCTCAAGTGAGGAGTGGCATCTCTTATAAAATTTGTTGTAAAATATAAAATTCTAATGTTCTGATTAAAAGTGATGATAAGCATGGCATTAGGTTCATAGCTTTTACTTGTCTTATCCATGTTTTTTGCTGTCAACCACTTTTAGACTTTGAGTTCTTAAAGTCCTTTGGAAAAAAACAGAAAAAAACCCTCCACAACAAATCTGGTATTGTATTCTTTAGGTCAGAATATAATTTAACTTTTTTTTTTTTTTTAAGCTTATCTAGGAGATGGTAATAATGTGTTTTAGGGTATGATAAAAGCAATTGCATTGGTAAATACTATCTGAGTTTTGAATTTCTTTCATATTATTATTTTTTTGCATATGTTTTTTCAGATTTTTCACATGTTATTTTGTGTGTATTATTCTGTATTTTAAAAGTAGATATTTCAAGTGTACTGTGAGGCATAAAGAGGGCATCTTTTGAGGGGGAAGAAAGCAGTATTGGGTGTAAAATCGGAAAACTTGGTAGTCGTTTTTGATGTGTTAGACATAGTTTAGGCTTCTGTGGTCACATATGAATGTTATTTAACAAGTGGCATGTAAAATATTTTGTTTGTGTGGTTATGCCCAACAGTGTAATTCAGCTAACCCTTAAAACATATATCTCAATTTAATTAAATTTGTTAAAATTTCTTTAAAATGGTAACAATACATGTTTCTACTTCCTAATAATCAGTCTCTGTCAAGTTTTTAGAGAAGTTCCCAAAGTCAGTCTTTCATTGCAAAAGCAATGTGAAAGCAAACAAGCAAAGCAATGCACATCCATTGCTCCCAGCACAGACCTCCAAAGGAGCTGCCACAATACAACTCATTAAGAGTTCCCATGTATGGTTAAATATAATCCACTTGCCACAGTTTGGGATGTTTCGAGACTCCATAGCTCATCAAGTTTCTCATGCAAAATAGTGAGCTCCAACCATGTTCAAAACTGGTATCAGAGATTTTGGAGGGTGCCTCTTTTTTTCTCCTCTCTATCATTAAACTAAACAGATTGCCTACATTTTGACGCTTTTTTTGCGATTTTAAAAAAAATTAATTTTAGCTACATATATTTATTTTTGCATACTTTGCCTTTTTGGAGCCAAGTAACACATAAACAGGTGGACAAATTTCAGAAAACCCAGAGGAGTTTAACAGAGTTCCAAACTCTGTCAAAAATCAGGTTACACGTATTGTAATGAGTCCCAGGGCATACAAGGCACATCTGAATATCTAATAATACATATAGGAGATAATTCCTTGCAAAAGGCTATTGAACTACTTTTGGAATTTTAGAGAAATTATACTCTATCTGAAGTTTCTTTTGCCTTTACTAATAAATACTACTACTAATAGAATTTCGGGATGTCACAGTTTGTACAAGTCATTTTAATTTTTTTAAAATCACTTGTAAAATTAAAATTAATTGTGTTAATTTACTAATCTTTTACTTCCTGGAGATTAACTTTTTTTAAAAAATGTACTACACTCCAACACAAGAGAATGTATATCTATCATCAAAAATATGGAACAGTTGTTAAATATGGGATTGAAATGAACTTCTAAAGTGATAGAAGACAGCCAGCTGCTCTACTGTAAGAACTGACTATGCTTTTGTCCCTTTAACTGGAACTATAATAGTACTTTTGTGACAGCTAAAAGCCTTCTAATTTCCAGCCTAAAGTGATTTCTGATAGATTTATAACCATTTTCTCAAGCTTGTGTTGTCCTTATGTTTAAACATCTATGTTCCCTCTTGGTGTTTCCTTTCAACCTGTATTTATTAGCAAACAATGATCTTCACTTACACCATAAATTGACATTGTTAGTCTTAGCTCAGCTGCAGGCCTTATTTTCTGTGTGCCAGCACAGACTTACATACTAGAAAAGAAACCCCATCAGGAAACTGATGATTGAAAGCTTTTTTATTGACTAATTAGTTTCTTGACCCACTTCAGTGCATAGCGACATGAGCATTTGGGCTGTTAGAAAGATGCAGGTGATGCAGAGGCAGAAACAAACTATGGTGGAATTGGAGGCAATAAAAAGGTAGTGCGCTATCATTTTCTTTAACTTGGCTCTTATAAAACGGAATTTTCCATTCTCTTATCATCCTAGTAACATTTCTCCACACGTGTTCCAGTTTGAATCCATTTTTCTTTAATATAATTTGCCAGAATTCTGCATAGCTCTATACACAGGGGCTCATTAGTGCAATGTAAAATAGCATAAAGGTTTCTCTTACTCTACTGAAATGATCTTTTCTGATTTAAGGTCATGTTTGCCTTGTGGGGTTGCATCACATTGGTGGCTCAGTCGTCCTGAGATTGACTAATATGTTATGATCTTCATTTCCCTAATAGGTTTTCAGTGTATTAGCTTCTGAGGAACTGTCACAGAACTAGATTTAGGCATAAATAGTTGTGTATGATGACAGACTGATATGTCTGCAGAATCATCATAGTACACAATTGCTCCCATATTTCATTCTCTCTTAGCAGCTCAGGGTGCCAAGATCACACCAACACTAATTTCACATGGCTGCTGCTAAGCTGACTGTGTACTCAGCCCCTTCTGCTCACACGTCTTCCCCAACACTGTCAACCTGGCTGCTAGAGGGGATAACAAAACAGAAAAGAGCTCATTTCAATATGGGGGAGTAGAAGATGGGTTTAAGAGCTTAAGGCTAGCCCCTGCTTCTAACAGGGCTGGATATTTTAGGTCTCATAGCCACATATTACTGGGGCTGGGAAGTTTTAATCAGTTGAGACTTTTGTACCCTCCTCTTCATTTCCCCAGATTAGAGACAACGTAGTGTTCTAGGAGGATTTGACCACTGACAGAGACGAGCACAAAGCAAACTGTGGGATCTTGGCTATCTGATGCTGGAACTGGAAGTTCTTTTCACCTGGGATGTGTACGTTTCATCTCTCTGCCTCTGCTGGTAGCTTTCTCTTGTCCTCCTCAGACAGGGTACAATGGACCCAGCCTGGAGTCAGAGAGGGGGTTGTGCAGAAGGCAGTGGGACCATGGTTGTCTGTTGTTGGTGGTAGGGATGTTGCTTAGCTTAGCAACACACTAACTTCTCAGGGATGATGTTCCTGTCCTGGTTCCTCTGTCATCGCTCCGAAATATAGTTCTGAAGCCTGTTCATGCTGAGAAAATAAGTAATTTTATCCTCTCCTTGAGGGCATCAAAATCCAATTTGGTATATACTGCTAAGAAGCCTTGAGCGCTGAGCCTGTGTCCCAACCTCATACTTTGTATTATTAAATGTCATGACACTTCTATTACTCCAGTCCTCAAGTCACCCAGTTCTTCCTTTATCATAGTTCAGTTCTTTGGATTGACACATGGTTAGGAGGCATTGATATCACTCCTACTTTTTATGCCAGGCAGTTTTAAAAATATTTAATAAGATTGTTCTCAAAGATGAATTTTGAGGAACTCCACTACTAACTTCACTCTAGGGCAGAGGTCTAGCAGACAAGAGTTGACATCTTCTCCTTAACCAGTTCCTTGCTTCGTACAATTGTAGCTTTAATCCCTATTTTATGTAAAACTTCTTTGTAGCATATTCTGCTTTTCATTTGTTCGTAAAATTTGCTCTTTTATTAAACTCATCCAGTCATTCTAGCAGGATTACATTGATAGTCATGTCACTTTATCTCATTCTCTATTTACCCTCACGTATTTAGTGGTTTATTTTTTTCAGAACTGGTTTTAGATTTTTTTGTACTTTGAGATCAGAGTAACGTGTTCAGGTGTGTAGATCACTTTTTTTTTCTGTACTGTTTGCTGACATAAAAAAGGTAGAACAATAGAGAAGTAGGACAACATTAGCTAATGGTGTAAGTTAGGCTATTCCTGTAATATTATTTTCAGTTATGGTTGTTATATTTCAAAAAGGAAAAATTATTGAAAAAAGTGTTCAGAAATAGCTATAGGAATGTTTGTGGGCTTCTTGTAATACGAGTTATGATGGCAAGCTTAGAAAGCTCAATCTGTTCAATATGTTTGAGTGAGGATTCAGATGTAATTTGATCAAAGTCCACAAATAGGTGCATGAAAATGAGATTTCTAGTATTTAATGACCTTAAACACTAAAGAACAGAAGCTTGAAACGGAATGTAGACAAATCCAGACTAATAAATAAGGTGCATATCTTTTAACAATGAGGGTAACTAACCTTTATAACACATGATTTAGATTGTCATTACTTGGAATCTTTACAAAGACATTTAGTTCTGATCTAATAGCAGGAGATTCTTTGACCCACAAAGGAAGTGTGGTCATGATAATTTACTTATAGTCCCTTTTTGCCTTGCTCTTTTTCTACTTCTCTGCTAAAATTCTGAAACATAAAACAAGTTCCTCCAAAATACAAAAGAACGGAAATAATATTAACCTCTATTCTCAGTTTGCCACGTATGATGCACTTATCTTCATTTTATATACTTAGGAGGAAAAGGCCTTACAGAATAACAACTGCTTGCTCTCCTGCCTTGTTAATCTGCAAATGATGGCGTTTTATAGTCATAAGATGTTGGAAACTCCATCTTATTTTTATAATGCAACAAAGCTTGTTATTTAGTCAAGATTGTTTGAGCTTAAATTAATTCCTAGTCAGTCTGTTTTCAAAAGAGCATTGCTTTCTTTGTGCTGTGAAAACTATGAATGAAAACCCCCCATATGTAGAATATTGGTAGGCACTTAAAAAGGCAAAACGTTGCTCTTCTGTTTTATGTGGGAAATCAGTTGTAGACAGGGAAATATTGGGGTTTTTTTGGAGTGAAGTCTTAGGGAAACAGACAATAATTCACTAAGAAAGATGGGCAGACATAGGAGTAGGAGTAGATGGTCCAGTGCTTGAAGTGACACTGGCATGAGAATCTCTGGATTCTTTTAATAAGAAAATGTATAAGTTCTGTGCTTTATACTTACCATTCAATGTGAAAGAAAGGAAAGTTATTTAGCTTTGTGTATGTCACCAGACTTCATTAATTAGTAAATAATTAAGGAAGAGGTTTTTATTAAACTAACAGAGGGAATAGGAGATAAAACTGAGTCAGCTCAAAAATATTGCGTCTTAAAATATTTCCTTTTATCACTTTCTTCTTTTTTCCCATATTATTTCACTTGCTTGTGTGTTTGTGTGTTATTTGAACAATTTACAAGTTATCATCACTTAAGAAAAAAAGAAACATGAATGGAGAAACAGAGGGTTGGTTTTTATTTTTTTAGTTTAGAAACATTTTAACTCGAAAAGCACAGAACTACTGATTATTGCAGTAACATTCCTTGACATTGTGCAGAAAGTCAGAAGATTGAATTAGCTCTGACCTTTAGGAGAAATCTTAACCTGGACAATCAAAGTAAAAATAGATGAGCAGTCTTTGACAGATGGATTAATAGATTGTCATCTAGTACACTTTTAAATCAAAGTTGTTTGATTAGTGTACTCTTTTGTGAAAAATATATTGGTAATGCCTCTAGAAGAAGACTGAAACCTTGAGGATATCTCGAGGATATGTCGCATATCTTGAGGATCTAAGGACAGGAAATCAACTGGGTTTTACAGAATTGGATAAAGAGAATACACTATCCCTAGGTATTCAATAACAATTATAATAACTTTTTAATTGGCATCTGATTCAAGAACATAAAAATACATTATAGAATCGTACAAGAAAAGCCTACCTTTTCCTTTTACGTAGTGGAAGTCTGAGTGGGCACTATGGTACTTAATCTTTGCCTGGAATTTTGTAATTTGTTTATCTAGAGTATTTTGGTCCAGAATACTTGTAATCATTTATTTGAACTGAAATGAGGTTTAGGAAACACTTATTTTAGAAACGTAATGAGGCTAAACATAATAGTATACCATTACATAATTTTTTTCTGTAAGGGCAAAATTTGAAGCAAAAGTACAAAGTTCATCTGGATTTGTCTGTTAGAGCAGATGTCCAGGATGAATACAGAATTATTTTAGTCTTTAAACAAGAGATTTAGAAAGCTTCATGTTTTGAGTTGAAGTGGAAATAGCTATAAAAAAAAAATTATTTTAATGCTGAAGATATGAGCTTTTCTGTATAATGTACATTTATTTAAAAATTATAGTACTGTTGCTATTCCATTCACAGCAGTTCTTATTTGTCATGTTAAATCATGCCAAATTGGTGGTTTTTACAATGATCCAGTAGAGACTACAGGAATACTGTCTATTCCATTTTTAAATATTGAACTTGCTAAGTAGTAGCATATTGCTTCAGCAGATTTTCAGTGCACCATTTTGCCCTATAGAAAATAGTTTATGGGAAAATCTACAGCAGCCAGGACTAAAGCATATTAATTTATTCTCAGTAAAGATGTTTTAAAAATAATTGGCATATTGGTATTATATTTCTCAAATAACTTCTTACTAAAAAAATACACAATTTATTAGAACAAACCTCAATCCAAACATGGAATTTACTGTAGCAGTATCTGCTGCTCTTAATTAAACATGCTTTTTTGTCACACAGCATCATTTTATGAAAATTACTTATTAAACAAGTGCAGGACTTTACATACTACTGTATGTGACTCCTTGTTCACTTGAACTTGCAAAAAGTTGAAATCTATTGTGAAGAAAGAGCATTAAAAAGGCATAAAATTAGTATCACCTTAAAATTAGTTAAACTCACTAGTTGAAAAACATTTAAATTGCTATTTCTTAAACGACATGTGAGCACAAGAGCTGAGGTTGTTCAATGCTGCTTTACTGATAAGTAAAAGGTTTGCAGATTGGCTGCGTTCACAATAGAACTTAATAGAACAACGTTGTAAGACTGAGAGTGCAGAGAATCAGATAAATTATAATGACGTATAAAGCAGACCCTTCTAACTAGATAATTGTTACTAATATAAGGTGGGAAAGTAATAATGATTGTTATAACCAGTAACATTGGTGTGACTGAAGACTTAATAATAAGACTGGCAATAAACAGACCTGAAGAACAGTAATGCATTGTGATTTGATAGAATTTCTACGTATAAACTGCAGGGCTTCTTGTCCTTCTAGGCATTTGAAAAACAAGTATGGGTGACTACTGAATTTCTGTTGTGAGTGTCTGGAAGTGCCCAAAGACATTTCTGACAAAGTGGATAGGATCTGAAATTCATGAGATTCAGGGAATGAGAGAGAAGAGCTTGAGAAAGGAAAAGAAACATTGCTGTCTTATGTATAAAACAAAGGGATAAGACACGATTAAATTTTAAGTTTCATTAAAAGAGGGCTTTCTGAGAACTGCATGTATTTATGTAGGTACAGGTAAAGTGAGAGACCACAGGTTTTTCTTTGTTTGCAGGGTTTATGTTAGGGTCCTAGGAACAGTTACAAAGCCAAATCTTAGCTGTGCAGAGTGGTTCAAAATTTGATGTGGGCAGGGACTCCTTAATCTGACTTAAGCTTTAGATTTTGAGTGTAAGCACATTTTTTTGTTTGTTTGGGTTTTTTTGTTTTTTTTTTTGTTTTTTTTTTTTGATTTGTGCTTCTGAAGTGATTGTGATCCATTAGTATTTTTTAATGATTACTTATCTACCATATATTGGAAATATTGCAATAAATTTACCTAGTTTTCCTTAGTGTGTACTAATTTAGAGAATCTTAATAGATAATAGTAAATTTTTATTAAATGTACTAAGTACATCGACAAGCCTGCTCCATGGGACAATGTAGAAATACACTGAGGGGTAACCCCTTACATATAACCCAAATATTTCAAAATGTATATAAATCGAGTTGACTGGTAATCAGAAGAAAGACAGAGACTCAAAGAAATTAAACATGTTACCCAATATTTCAGAACAGGTCAGTGACAGAGTCAGAGGTGAGACCCACATCATCACACTGCCTTAACCAAATGACCAGAATTTGCTTTCCATATAATATAATGAAATTTTAATAGGAAATTCTAATGAGAAAAAATGGTGATGAAAAGCATTTTATTATATCAAATAGTTTTGGGGGTTTTTTCTTTGAAAAAAAAGATCTTTCAGTCAACAGTCTCATCAAAATGGGTTTTTTTACTTTCCCATTTTGGTATTTATAGACAAAAATCCCCACTATGTTCCAACCAGTGTATCAAGTCTAGGGTCTTAACTGTACTAGCAACATTCTCAAATCTTGACTTTTTAAACATACATGCTTGGTGTAGCATCTCATCATTGGGAAAAATTCTATGTAAATAAATAAATGTATATTGACATTAATTTTGTAACCAAATGTATTAACATATGATAAACATAAATGAAATGTTACAGCTCATTGTCGCTCAAATACCAGAACTTATTTTTACTCTTTTAGGAAGATCAAACTCATAAAAACAGAGAGGGACTTGGGCAAAAGAGAAACTTTTGGAGGAGCCTTTTAAAAATATTTTAATGTAATCTAATGAACTGTATAAACTAATAACTCTTTATTACTTGATAACACTTTGACTACCCTGCAGAATAATTTACTAAGCTACTACTGCATTCTTCTACTTACTATGTATCTGTGATTCATGTGATTCTTTTAGTGTATTTCAGTGAGGAATGAGTAAGAGAAATAGAAACCCTGTTCTAGGATATAATCACTATTTCTTAGTAGTAAATTCACAACACTGTTGACAGCAAGAAGCTCCTTGTGGTTGCAAGATCCCTATAACAAAGAATTTTGAAGAAGATGACACAGATGAGGAAAAGTTAAAAAATTCAAAGATACCCAAGGAGTAAATATAACAATATTTTAGTCAGAAGTTAGAAATGCTCCTAAGTAACAGTTCCTTTCTCCAAAATTGGATCTGCTCCTTGTTAAAAAACTTATTGTTATTTGGAATTAGTTAGATTTCCATTGTGATTTTTATCAGTCTTTGATTTCTGATCCAAACTATGTCAATGAAATCAACAGCAAATGCAATCCTTGTTGGGTTATAGCATAGACCATTTATACCTTCAATGTCTCATTTATCAGAGAAATTAATTACTTAAAGGTCTACATAACAGAGTAGTTTGTGAGGTATTTAGGCAATGGAGTTCCCTAAAATACAAAAACTGTTTTTCATAGCGTGGAACTGTGGAATTATTTCCCTGTTAATAAGTATAAGCAGAATAAGCTAAGTACTATAATTATTACAAGAACCACAAAATATTCTGAGTTGGAAGGGACCCACAAGGATCTTCAAGTTCAACTCTCAAGGGAACAGTCCATCCAGCGATTGAACCCCCCACCTTGGCATTATTAGCACCAGGCTTTAACCAACTGAGCTAATCTGAGGGCCGTTCCCAAGCAGTGAAAAGAGTCTTTTCTCATGCTCAGTTTTCAGCCACCAACTCCTTTATGAAATGACATGGCTGGAGATCATATTGCCTCTTTTTGAAATGGTGAGTCCTATGGATACTTAATGACATTTCAGAGAACAACACAATCTTTTTGAAGGAAGGATGTGCTAAGGTGCTCTGTTGAAACAGTTGTTGTGACTAGATAAGATACTTGGAATTCTTCATTTATGAGAGCTGTCTTATCAGAAATTATTTATGTACAGCAAGCATATAATATATGTGAAATATTTAATAATTTCTGTAGGAGGAGAAAAAAGTTTGTTTCTGATATAGCAACATTTTAGCAGTTTAAGTCAGTTGCATTCTTCAGGGTCAAGAAAAGGCTGTTATGGTAGTGCTTTTTTTCTCCCAGCTGTATCATTTGACCTAAAAAAAGATTTTCTTCTTATAGAATTTGGTTTGTTTGGTTCTGTTATTTTTTTTAATATGCTCAGATGATCACAACTGTAATGCTAGTATTATTACTTTAATAAGTATATATAAATAGTATAACAAAAATTCAAGACATCTGTTATTGCTATAATGCATTTTACTTCTTATAATTTATAGATAATGTACATTATAGAAGCAAGTAAAGCCCTAATTTTCAGCAGTCATATCCTTAGACTTTCAGTATAAGTGGCATTTTTCATTTTGCCACTGAACACGTGATGGCTTGCTAGACTGCTGGCGTACCTTATTGTTTTATTAAGTATTGTGTAGTGAAAGGTTTCAACATTACTTTGCCTCACATTGTTTAGCTGAGATAGTTCTGTTGGACTAGCTTCACTTTAAAACAAGTTGAACCAATATATGAATAAATTGTCTGATTTGGATCTTTGATAGTAAAAAGGTTCCACTAGTTTCTGTGGTATTCCAATGCCACACATTGTTTTGTGCAGCATCTTAGATGATCAGTTGATTTGTTTATGAACTGTGTGGAGTGAAAAGACTCCACTTAGTAAGAACTATGAAATTTAAGAGTTTTATATCTAAATCTGTTGAAAAATTGATGCTAAAATAGCCATTCTATAGTTCTCAGCCAAACTCACCTTCATATAAGTCACAGACCTTTGGAAAGGATGGAAATGGAAAACGAGGAGCAGGGCTGAAGGAAGAGAAGCTGGACTTGCTTTGCTCTTATCTTGTCTAGACACATAGTTCTATATGTTGGGAATAGGTGAAACTTAGGAAACCCAAACCTCATCTATACGATTAATTCTAAAAGCATTTTTGAAATTACCATAGAAGTAATTTCAGTAGCATTATGAGGTTTTCTTGCTCCCATTTTTACAAGAGGAAGTATTCACAAGTTGTTTTGTCATGCTGATTCAAAGTGGAGTTCCAGCTGTTTCTGTGTAAATCTTTTCAATCTCTCATATCATTTTCTTTGGCCAGTTTTGTTTTTGCTAAATGGGTCTGTGCTTTCCAGGGAAATAGTTGACAGGCAGAAAGAGGAAATTAAAGCAGGTGTTTGACCAAACTCCATTCTCAAATGCACTAAAAATTACTTAAAACCACTAGACTTCAGAAGCAGTTTTAGGGTATGTGTTTTTGAGGTCTAAATCCTTTATAGATAAACCTCTGAAGTGATTGCAGTGAGTGGCTGTACCTAAAAGCATAAGAAAATAAGACTGAGTGAAATAACCCTGCAGAGTAATACTATCAATATACTAGAGGCTAAATGGCAACTATACATTTTATTTCCCTATTTTATTGTCTGACAATAGGCTGGTTGTAGTCTAGTTTGAAAAGCCCTTGAAAATATGGTGTAGAATTTTGTTTAAGCACATCTATAGGTAGTATTTATGAAGATATGTACTGCTGTCAATCAGACAAAAAAAAAAAAATGAGGCCAAGTCCCCCAAAAGAAAGCAAGACAAAACATCCTAAAATAATTAAAACAGAATTCAAAAAACCTTCCTCTTTTTCTTTTCAGATTTCTTGCTGAGGACTCTTAGTAATGACATTGAAAGTGTTTAATAGTATTAACTTCCAGGATTTATAATTATTGTGTACCACTGCGTTTCCTTAGCTATAACTTTGAAGGACACATTTTCACAAATATTCTTAATACTCTGAAATAGTCTGAGTATAGGCTGCAGTATATGCAAAAAACCCCTGAACTTTTGACATTTCATGTATTTTTAAAATATTTCTCCCTGTTTTGTGGTATGTAGGTTTTCTTCTAAAAGAGGAATTTTTATCAATAAGGAAGAAATAAATCATACATAAAACAACCATTTGGTATTCTGGTAGCTGATTTTCACATAAACAGCAAGAAGCTGCTGTAAATTAAATGTTTCCTGCTGATCCACTTCCTTTTAAAACACAGTAGGAGGGGCATTAGTTAACATTAAGGCAAACACAATTATCTGCTGACTGCATTGTATTAAAAATAGCTAACAGCAATAATTCTTTGGCTTTTTCTATCTTTGCAGGTATGTTATAAAATTAGTACATGCAAACATTTTGGACAGCAGTAAAATACTTCTTAATGATTTCCTGTGTGCCACTGTGATTCTTGGCCACAGAAGTAAATTTCAGTTATGAAGACACATATTAACCATGTATACTATAATGAGTTTCAAATGATCTTGTTTTCAGTGGGCACAAGGAAAAAGTATGTGTGGTAAACATGAAATAAACCTGTTTTTTTTTCTTTTTAAATTAACACATGTACCTATATATAAATTATTTATTTCCCTCTTATATTTGTCTTATACCCATGTATGGAAATACAGCCATCTGGGTCCTTTGTCCCCAGAATCCTCTTGTCTCCAGGTAGAACTCCTGCGGCTACCCTAATACTGTATCTGAGAGAAAGATGAGTAAAAAACCAACCAACCAAAAAATCCGTAGTAATTTCCACAGAGTTCAGCCTCAGGAACTTTATTTTCTTCTGTGGTGTTTTTTTTAATCATTGTTCCAGAATGTTCTACCCAAAAAGGTGAAGATGCATGTTTTGTTTACTATGTATAAAAAAAATGTTTGTTTTAAGTATTTGTTTTTCATGATGCTTCTGCTATTGTCAGTTATAGTACTTACTCAATAATTTCATATTCAGTTATTTGAATATTGTTCTCTTATTTCAAATAAGTAAAAACTCTGGGATAAATTATGTCCTAGCCTAAAGCAAAGAGTTAACCTGTGCTAACATTAGTATCAATGAGAGCTGATCTTTTTCTCTGTTTATTTTGATAATGTGAAACCCTTTTTCTTACAGTTAAAATAATATTTTTTCTTACAAATAGTGTCCTTCTGGACTACTATTTTAAATGATCAAATAATGGAAATAATATTGCATAAAGATCTGAAACTAATTCTGAGGCATGTTGTAGAGCTGTAGTTTTAAAACACCTTGTGAGTCACATAGAGAGAGAAGGAGGAAATACAAAGAAAAAGCTACAAAGTATACTTATTTTTGCTGATAAATCATAACTAGAGTAATTCTTGCATTTTGGAAGGGTATTTTTTGTAATTATAAAATGCAATTTCAAAATTTCTTTGCAATTAATAAAAACAGTTTCTAAAACCAAATAATGTTGTCAAGAACTCCAGGCATTACATATATGATGAATAATTCCTTCTATGAGGAACTCCATGTATTTTCAATGCTAGAATTTGAATCTCTTTTCGTTGCCCTACAGAAATTCCAGATCTATTAAGGGGTGCAGTACTACTCATTCTGAATTAACTTTCTTAACCCATCTGTAAAAAGGAAGACCACTCTTGGCCCAGTTTAGTCATTTTATATGTACTAGATTAGTCAGAACTGCTACTCCGTCCACATGTCCAGTTAAGTAGTTATATTTTACTGCAACACATCTGATCAGTAAGAATTGATTGCTTTGATCATTCTCACATGGACCAAGTCCAGAGTGTTGCAGTTCAAAGGGCTGCATCCTGTCATCCTGTCTGTGCTCTTTTTTGAGAAAGGCTTTTTAATTTTTTTTTTTTTTTTTGCATCCAGTATATCACAGAGAGTCAGATATAGAAACTCATTTTCACATTGTACTGATGTTTCTGCTGCCCTTCTCAGACAAGGCAGGATGCATAGATTGGAATGCTGGTGTGTTTGTAAGCCTTCAAATGGGCCATCATAGTCTTAATGAAGGTCCTGGGTGTACTTCTAAGCTCAGACCTTTAGAAAAAAATCAGAGCTATTCCCTTCTGCTTCATTGTGTGCTCAAATATTACACCTGAGATCTGCCTTTCTAAGTCTCAACTGGATTCAATACAAGTTCTATCTTGTGAATAGGAAACTAATTTATAGAACTGCAGAGAATAATGATAACTTATATAGTCTTACTATATCCAGTGGTATGTGGAAATGATGAAGTGTAAGAATCAAGTGAGAATGACAGTCTCACAGCAAATTTTTTTGATTATACAGAGCTGGTGTTTCAATGGTAGTTACAAACTTAACAATGAGTGGCACACGCTGGAATTTGAAGACAAATACAACATTTGAGCAGGAAAAAATAATGCCTGAGTAGATCCCCACTTCAGCCCTCTGACTGCCATCAAAATTTCCTATTAAATGTTGGGAATTTGTAACCATGTATAATTGGCTGCCTTTTTATGCAATTTATTTCTAATTGATTTTGAAGAAAGAAATTTCCATACCTCATGAAGAAGTCTCAGCATATTGCAGCCTGTTTTAAAAGACAGCACTATAACTCAGTATTTGTTATTATTTGTTATTACATACTTTCTTTTATTTGAAAAAGAAATATTTTGAATAATCTTGAAATGGCAACATTTTTTTCAGGAAAATGGGACTTGTCACTTGGGACACATTTTATACTCTGTTGTGCTCTGTTCCTTTCACAACTCTTGAAATGTTAGTGTTCTGCATCGTCTTTGGACATGAGAATATGTTTCTTTTGCTGTTATCTCCTGGAAGCATTATCCCAGGAATTCCTAGATTTTTTCTATCTTATGCTAGGCTGTTTGGTTCCCATTATACTGTTTATTACAGGAAAGCCCTTTAAGAGTAATGCTTTTGACATACTTGAAGCCTCTCAGCTCTCTTCTGTTTCTTGTCTTTATTTTCTGATCATGGTCCTTTAGGTCAGACAAAGTAAGGCTATGTTTATATAATCTACATGTTACTAGCATTGAAATGCATCCTCATGCACGCTGCCTCTAGAGCCTCTTGGGCATGTTTTGAAAGTTATTTTTTTCACCTGTGTTGTTGGGGCTGGTTTTGAGTCGAATTATAATGTGTTGTGAAAGGGATAGGAACTTCTCTGGCCCTGACTGCATCCCCCAGAAAGGGGTCTGGATTCATGTGGGTTTTTCTTTACAGACCTACATCTGCTTAAAAAAGTGACTGGGAAGGGCTGTACAGCATCTAAGTATTCTGCATGATCTGAAAGCTTTACTGATTCTGTTGACAGGGTGGTTTTGTATTTATATGCAGAGGGAGGTCAGATTGAAATTAATACTATTTATAAGGCAATGGGTCATAATCTTTGCTTTAAGAGAAACTTCAGACTTGTGCATTGTCTGTTAGTGCAGTGTGCTTTGAGGAAAACCACATTGGCCTAAGGCATTTCTTCAACTGAAATTTGTTATGAATCTTTTCCAAAATGTGCAAAAACAAAAGTTCTCTTTTGAGGTATCAAATAGCATATTTGACTAAGTTGAAATGCATTCAGTATATTTTCACATAGTTGAAATCAGTTGTCCTGAAGGCATTTGACCCAAAACATCATCCAAAGGGATGGAAATCAGAAATGAAAGTCCAGGAGTGACTGTCTTTTAGGCTTTATCTACTCATACGTTGGACAGAGTTTATCTTGTGATCCTGAGTTTATGACAGAGGAAAACTGTAACAGTGATTGAGTTGTAATAAACTAAATTGATGGTAGTGGTGTATCTTATGTAAGTAAAGATGAAGTTTTTTTGTTCCTTCATTATTTCTCAGTATAAATAAACAATTTCCAGATGTTAAAAGAAAAATGGGATAAAATAAAAACTTTGTTATTTACTACTTAAATTATCTCCTGTGAAAAAGTTGGTATCTTCCAGCATTTCCAAAAACCTTCTAACAATTAGAAAATTGTCACCAAATTACCTTTGTCTTTTGAATGATTTTACTGTGGTGTTACACTCTTTAGAACATTATCTCCTGATTATTTACTCTCTCAGTTTTAAAAAATAATTCTGGCAAGAATGATTGCACTGTAATTTCATATTGAAAGAGTCATATATCAGACTTTGACCATATTTCTTGAAAGTGATCATGTGTGTGCAAAAAATTAGGGATATATTATCTAAAATTTGTTTAGAAAATTGACCTTTTCCCATAAATGATTTTAAAGGGAATAGGAGGTGCAGCAGTACTAGAAGGGACTGTACTCTTGGTTCCCAATTGAACACAGTTCTAACATAATCTTCAAATGAAAAATGTAATTATCAGTGTAGTATAGTGACCCTTATAAGCAGAGAATGTTCAGTTTCATGTGTGTGCTGCATTCACAGGGTCTTACCTTTTATATTTCTATGCAGTAAAAATAGTAGTTTTCAATCTCCCATTTATTAGTATTTTATTTCAACATATTCTTGCTGCACTTCTTCAGCATCAGATCTTTATAACTACAAATGCTTTGAAAGGCTTTTATATTTCAGGACACATTTGAGATGTTGGAAAATCTGGACAAAATCTGTGTGCTTTTGTACTATTGTATTTGTTTTGCCTCTCCTAGTGGCAAAATTACTCCATCAAGATAGGATTATCACAGAATCACAATATGGTGGAGATTGCAATAACCTCCCAGGGTGGTCTTGTCCCACCTTCCTGCTCAAGTAGGGCCACCCACAGCTGTTTGCCCAGGATTATGTTTGGGTGGCTTTTAAATATCTCCAAGGATAGAGACTCCCCAGCATCCCTGGGCAGTTCTTAGTCACTACCATGGTGAAAAAGTATTTCCTGATTTTCAGAGAGAACCTCCAATATTTCAGTTTGTGCCCATTGGCTCTGATCCTGTCACTGGGCACCACTGGGAAGAGCCTGGCTCCATCCCAGTTGCAGTCTCCCTTCAATTATTTGTATACATTGGTAAGATCTCCCTGAGCCTTCTCTTCTGCATGCTGAACAGTTCTCTCAGCCATTCCTCATTGGAGAGATGCTCCAGTCCCTTCATCATCTTCACGGCCCTTCTTTGTACTTTCCCTAGTACGTCTCTCTGGTACTGAGGAGCCCAAAACCAGACTCAGTACTGCAGGTGTGACCTCACCAGTTCCCTCAGCCTGCTGGCAGTGCTTTGCCTCATGCAGCTGAAGATACCATTAGCCTTCTTCAGTGGCTCATTATCACTAATGGGAAAGCATTTTGAAGATAGAAATGCACTGAATACTGTTACCTACCACAGTTCTCTTCAGAAGCATATGCTATATAAGCAGACACTTTTTTTTTTACTGTTTTCTCTGTACTATTTTCAGAACCGTGATACCGCACCTTTGAAGACTACTCTGGAATCTGGTACTGGGAAAAACACTGTAGAGCCACCCAGTCATATGAGCTAGAGCCATGTTTTGAAAAAAAAGTAATTTTGCACAATCCAGAATGAGATGCTTTTCACAGCATTCTTGGTAAATGCTGGGGGGGGTTTTTGCATATAATATTTTGCATGCTCAGATGGCATGGAAATAGTGACAGCATATAAGAAATGTTGCTTTATTAAGTTTATTTTTTCAGAGAGTCATAGCATGCTTTGGATTGAAAGGAATCTTTAAAGATCATCTAGTCCAACTCCCTAACCATGGGCAGAGACATCTTTCCCTAGATCAGGGTGCTTTGCATTTACTTTATAACATACCTTGGAATTCAGCCATCAAGAATCAGTTAGGTGACTTGTGTCATCACACTCTCACTATTGCCCTGCTAAACTGTCCTCACATATTATCCACTTTTGCACAAACTCACTGATTCGTCATGAAGTAGAATAGTTTGAACTATTCAAAGGAATAATTATTTAAACTGATCATTACATGACATGGTACAATTGCTGAAGAGCTTACTGTATGTTCAAGTTTAAAGTTGAAAACTGAAGTTGTATTTGTTTTTTTATCACAGAGAGTATCGTTATTGAGTTTTTACACTTAACTGTTCAGATAACTGCTAAAATAAAAACAGACAAGTTTCTCTGATTCTCAACACAGCTTCAATTCTCAGTGCATTCTAGCAAAATGCTGGATCTTTATATGTTTGGAACATATGTTTCAGCAGTTACAAGCTACATTTCAACTGCATAATCTTGGCACGTTCCCTTTTTCAATATTAAACAATACTGGAGTTTCATTGTCCTTTGATCCTCATATATAATCCCTTTTGGTTAACATTAGGTTTAGGTTCAGTACTAGAAAATTCAGCTTTGGAATCTCTAAGTTGTCTGTAAGAGTTTTTTCATTTAAAAAATAGTGTTTGTCCAGAGGAGTATTAACTGCTACACAGCATTTAGATATGTTTGAGAACATCCAAAGCACACTCATTTCACTGTCCTGCAACTAAAATTATACTTAAAAGAGAAAAACCTGCAAAGTATAATAAAGATCAAAGCAAATCTCTTTCCTCCCACCCCAAGGAGTAGGGAAGAAAAAGAGAAACAGAACAAAGTGGATAAAAATGGAATTAAGAAAGGGGCAAAAAGAGACAGATAAAATATTAATTTTAAATGTGAAGGCTTTCCCTTCACTATTCTACAGGATAAATGGTCATAACCCTCACATTAATTTTTCAATGAAAAGTCCTTTAAAATTATTTTTGCAATTTTTGCAATAATTTAATTCCTTTTGAGACATTTTATAAACAAAAAAATAACTGAAATGATTCTCAAAACACTTCTATTTCTGACAACTATTGTTATCGAAGTTTCTTAAAGCTTCCCATAATTACATATGAATTTTAAGAAATATTTTAAGTAATGCATCACCCCATTTAGGCCATAGTAATTTTATGGCCTCAAGCAAACATAAATTGTCCTTGAAAATACTTCTTCTTTGCTACATTTTGCTTATGACTAAAAGACAAAAGAAAAGAGAAAAAGAGAAAGAGCAAAAGAGAAACAAAATGTGAAAGTGAAACTCTAAAATCTATACATCACTTAAAGTAAAAACTATCTATGTTTGAAAAGTGTCTTCCCATCTTTTAAAAGGATTCAAGAACAACTACAGGTATCACAGTCTGTCAAACTTCTCTTCACTATTAGAAAAACTGATGCAGTGTAATTAGGAGAAAGTAATGAAATGCTTGGATAAATATATGCTGATATGATCAAACCAGCCTGGCTGCCACAAGGGTAAATCACACATTCCTGACCTGCTAAATTCTTTGAGTCAACAGTACAGTGTATAAAGGGCATCTTGAGGAAGTAATTTACTTTGATTTTTCAAAAGGATTTCTGATAAAATCTCTCACAAGAAATTAGTGAGAAAAATAAAGTAGCCATGAGGTAAGGCCAAAATTCTGAGAAGGACTAAAAGTAAGTAAGCCAAAATAAGCAAGATTTTAATAAATAGCTTCTTCACAGTCTAGGGAAGAATTCTTAGCAGGCAATATGAAACACTTAAGGAAAAAATGAGGTTTTAACCAATAGCTAATAATTTACCTTGTTTTAGTTATTATACTGCCTAGATTATTGATTTCTAGGAAACCTCTCATGTTTGCATTTTCATCACAGTTCACTAGGACTACAGATGTATTTTAAGTACCATTTGATTTTAACCACACTTTTCTAGTATTACAGCTTCAGAGCATCAAATTGACATTGCTGCAGTCCAGTCCTTCTGACATTGGTACTTTGTTTTTCTCAGTGTCACTTGACGCAGCTAAGTATTTGTCTGAATGTTTAGTAAATTAGATCAGAAAACCAATGTGGATCAAAATTAATCCCATATCCCCTCTAACAAAGAGTTGGAGTTTTGGCAGGTTACTTTGCTGATCCAGTTCATCATGTAGTTACATAAGTACATCTGGTGATGTAAGAGAGGGAATAGAGCAAAGGCAGGAATAGTGGCTGCAGGAGATTCCTTCTTTTGATGACAGTTCCTGTTTATTCTTGCTTCATGTTATTTTTGAAGCCGTGTCTAATTCTGAATAGAACAGGTAGTGAAATCAATTATATCCAGTCCAAACTTGAACTCTAGTACTTTCTGGCACAGGCAGAAATGCAAATGGTGAGAGAATTCTGATAAGTGCAATGATGAGAGACATCCTAAACGGGCTGTAATAAAATATGATGCATCTTTGAACTATATATCGATTTTCACCAGACTGCTATACTGGGATCCATTTCACTTTACTGAAGCTTAACAAGCAGTCAAACTGGTAATCATAAGAAAAAATATTAAAAATTATTAGAGATAGCAGAGTCTTGTCTGCATTATTATGAGAAATACTTAAAAATATAACTGAACTTCCAAGCATGATTGGAAGTTTACGAAATGAAATATAAGCATGCATGATGTACTTCATTAAACATGCTTATTAATATAACATTTCACATATATTAAAAAAAATATTTTCAGTCTTTTTTTCAACTGTTTAGTAGAAATAGAGACAGGAAAAGCTGATTAATAAGTTTAAATGCTACTCTGAGAGTAACTGGCCATACAGAGGTCTTAACAAAGCAGTAAAATTTCACCATTCAAACAAATAACTGAATAAATAGCTTTAATTTTTGCCTAAATTAATGTAGAGGGGAGAAAGATGTAACAGAAATTTCCCTAGTTCTTTGATGTCTTGATTATACCTGAACATTTTGGCCAAAGATTGTTGGCAATAGATGTTGGAGACCAGTCATCTCTGAGTTTTTCACTGTTCAGGTACTTGTAGCAGGTGATTGACAGCCAAAATATTATGACCAGTATGGGTGCAGTACCATTTCTGGCTACCTTGCAAGAAGACAAACAGCATATCATCTTGTTTCAGCTGGCTCTACTTGGACAAGAGTAGCATGCAGAGCAGTATTTTAGCATGCATGGAAGTAGTCAAAGTTAATAGATTGATGTGGTGGAATAGGACAGTTTCTTTAGAGCAGTGGATTTATAGAAAGTCTCTAGCTACATCTGCAGACTCTGAATCTTCTACTTAAATTTAGTAGAACTTGAGTTTGTGAACTCTTTGAGAGTAAAGTAGGAGTTTTTGTTGAAAGATCAGAGAGGTGACAGTTCCTCAGAACACAGTACGCTCCCTAGGCAATCTGTCCTACCATTTATTCAGGTTGATCTTTAGGGATACAGATTTCTTCAGGTTGCATGCTGCAAATAGTCATTGGGAATACAAGACAGGAAGCTGCACAGTCTCTTAAACATGTCTTATTTAACAGTATTATTAATTATCTGAAAGACAGGGGTGTTAAAAAGAAGATAGCAAGTTTCATAGATGAAGCTAAAATAGGAGGTGTTGCAAATATTAGTGGAAAAATAAATTAAACAGAGGAATCAGGAGGTTACAAATACAGGAAGGAAATAAGTAAAACAAGGAAAGTTTTGCTTAGAAAATTCAAAGGTAATTGCATATAGAAAAATAATATGAAAAAAGTTCAACATTAGAAACATGGAAAGTAGTAAAAAAAAGAAACTACAGGGACAATAATTGAATGGCAAATAGTATATGAATGTGCACTGGAACATGGAATTAAAACAACCGATTTGATTTGGGAGGCAAACTCCCTTCTCCAGCTCTCTGATCTGCAGAGCACGTAAATAAACTGTACCATCTTTCAGAATAATGCATTTGGTTCTCTCAAGTTTACCTCACCAATTTTGTGAGCTGGTTGCTAGAGAGGATGTGTCACCACAACGAAGCATTTTTATCATGGGCAAAGTTAATGCACGATGTGAGCTACATTGCTATAAGCACAAAAATTATAATCCCTCACTATCTTTGAGGCCAGAGATAGGTGCAGTACAGCTGTTTATGGCAGAGGGAGAGGCTGCATCCGATTTTCATCGTTTCAGGTCATTCTCTGCAGACTGGGTCATACGGTGGGGCATGCTGCCAGCCAAAGAGCTGCAAAGCATATTTTTTGCACTCGTATTTTCAGGTGCTGCACAGTGCTACAGTTTCTCTCCATCACTGGAGGAGCTGGAAAGAAACCGCAGTGCTCTGCTCAAGTCAAGACTGAACAAGAGAGGTGCAATGGTGAGGAGGTGGAATTAATAATGCTGTCAGTAATTAATATTATTCGTTATAAGCATCTCAGAGCTTTCTTTCCTCTGCAAGGAAGAGTTGAAATTAAAACACTTTTTGATACTGGAAGGGTTGGTTTGTGGAAGAGGGTAAAAGAAGTGGACATATGTTCATGAATATGATTATGTTTACAGGGTACATTAGGGGCTGGACCATACAGCTCACTAAAGCTGCCGTGTCCCTTGATATGTCTCAGTGCTTTCCATGGTCAAATACAGGACACTTGTAGAATACCCTACAGGGTTAGAAAGGCTTCTGGAGCTCAAACAGCCTACCTTTGTATTTCACAAAATTGGGACCCTCCTATGAAGATTCACATAGCTGACTTATTTGCCGTGTTATGCCACTGCAAGGCAGCTGATGCTTGGCCACGTATAATTCAGACAGAAGCATACTCCAGCTTGCTAGGACATGATCTGAAGTTTTCAGTCTGCAGCATGCCTCAGATCTATTTCACTTTTAGTTTTCCAGTTTACAGTAAACATACCATTCATAGCCAAATAGTGTGGGCCTGGGACAACTATGGACCTTAAGAAAAGGACTTTAAACACACACTGCAGAAAAACAGAGGTGAAGGCTATATAATATGTCTAACAGCTAACTGAAGAGAACTTAATAAGCATTCTCTAGCAGAATAGATTCTGTACAATAAAATGGAAACTGGCATGTGTACAGTACTGGGCAGTTTAACACGAACAATAGTAAATGAGAAGACAATGTTAGGTTATTAGTAAATGCTAACCCTTAAGAGACCTTGGATATGTACCCTGCATTCCAAAGCATACTGAATGCACTGGAAATCTCCATTGCTATTGTCACTAAAATATTCTGCAGTTGCTTATCATTTTGTTGTGCTCATCTACCCAAACATGGAAAGTTTGCACAGCTATCATCTTCCTAGCTAACATCTTGCCACGTTTGCTCAGCTTTATTTTATGCCATGATCACATTCATCCTTTCAGGCTGCAGGTATCTCAGGAAACAATAGTTCAGTCTACCTCCTTAGGCACTGTGTGTCCTTCATACCTTCTTCAGAATTGCACTTGACATTTCAATATCCAAAACTTAGAATATGTAATATGTCCTGTTGATTTCCACACTTGAGTTAGGCATCAGGAAGAGTTCAATGCTCCTGCTCCAAAGGCAGAAAATATTTCAAAGGACTGAGACTTAAAAAAAAATTGAAATCAGGAGACATGAGACAGAAGAAATAATTTAAAACACAGTGCAATACAAATATTTTTTAGAAGATGTACATATGCAGTGCAGTATTGATAAGCTTGGCAGAAAGACAACAGTCCTATCATAAAAAAAAAAGTTCTAAATGAGCAGAAAAATGTTAACAGTTAGGCAGCTGTTAGGGAAAAACCTTATCCAAGATCTAAACACTAAGCTGCAAAGAAGTAAGGATCCTAATGTATCTGCAGCTGGGAAGCTGAGCATGAACATGAAATCAGTGCCAGTGGAATGTTTTCTCAGGGCAGGTCCCCATTCTATCCTCTGAGCACTAACCTGAAGTAGTGTTACTACAAATCTGTAAGCAAGTGGATGTATACTGGTCTCTGACTATTCCCATTGGCACTTCTTTTGATATTTTTTACCTGGATTAGAAGTCTTAACTTATACAACATTGTCTCTAATGTCAAACTTTATCTTTCTGTACAGCATTAATGCCTACTAATACTTATACTAATGTCTAACTGCCTATTAAAATCTACTATCATTATTACATTCCTCCCCAGTCTTCTTTTTTATATTTGTTCTTTGGAGTAGGGGTCATCTTTATTCCCTCTTTTTCTTTTTTTTTTTTTTTTTGTGGTAAAGCTCCTAGCACAACGGGGCCCTGATCTGAGCCTGATTTTCTTAAAGTTCTAGAGGACATGTATTGGAAGTAAAAGTTTCAAAATAGATCTATGGCATCTGAACTTCTGTGCTTCACTGCATGACACCCAGTTTAAAGACAGGGTCAGATTCAGGAGTAAAATAGTTGGAAAGATAAAGTGGGGGCTCTGTGAGTCTTTTGACAAAAATAAGATCCTCCATCTATACTCCTGCAGCCTCTAAAACTGACTTGTAATGTTGTGAAATTATGTACTTTGTGCCGGCCTTCATTTGTGTGTTGAGAAAACACAAGGACAGAAGGTTACAACTGCTTCCACAAAAAGAAAAGAAAAGTTTAACACTAAACATATGGAAGTATCATGTGAAGTTTTGTTAATAATTTAAATAATTATTTGGTTGACTGGGGTACTATATCTTGTACTTGATAGCATTTCAATCAAAAAGAGTAAATTCCAAAATACGTGAATCTTGTATTAGTCAGATAATACAAACTGAAAGAGTCACTATGTGAGACTGAGAAATAATTAAGAAGAAATAGATTTTACCATTACTAACATACTTCTTGAATTTCATTTTTCTTGATTGTAAAGGAAATTTTAAAAAACCCTCTACTACAGAACAGGGAAGTATTATGAAGTCACGTAAAGTACTTACTGATAAGCAATCCTTTGAATCCTCGAAAATGTCTTCTCTTTAATAATTATACCAACTGCCACTTCCAACCACAAAGCAAAGCTTAACTGGCACAGTGACTTGAGAAATGCAGCGGTTGTCTAGGGAGGCTAAACAACATACTATTCTGCATTTATTTTAATAGATATTTACATGCATACGCAATTTGAAAATGCACATACTTTCATAAATATAAACCAAAACAACAAAAAGACCTCAGCAAACAATACTGTTGATGATTTAAGATTCCATAATCCCCTTTATAGCCCCCTAATAGGCATTACATGTAGCAAAAACAAAAAAGGAAATTTTCTGTTTTAACCAGGCCTCTTAATCCTGAGAAGTATTTAATCTTTTGGAAATGTCTCAGTGGCACATTGCTGATGGCATGCAGTAAAGGTAGTTGACCTGTCCCCTGTGGAGCAAACCCAAGGCAATCTGCCTAATCTCATCCTGGGAAACATATCCAGTATCACTGCATCTGGAGAAATCACATGGGTATTTTTTCAGATGCCTTGCAAATCCATACACAAAAATTATTAAAACAAGCTTTGTTCAGTTCACAGTGTAGCCTTTTTGAAGCATCTCCCATGCCCTTGAAGAACAAAGCAGTCAGCTTTAGTTAAATTCTGTTTTTGAGATTGTCTGCAAAATTAATCTCATCCCCTTGAGAGGAAATAACTTGATCCCCACAATGCTGAGTTTCAGAGGAAATACTGGTACAGTCAAAATCTAAAATAAACACATAAGAAATCCCTATATTTAAGACATTGTCTTTTCCCATTATTAAGTGTCTTCAGATATAATACAATTTTGCTAAATTTTAAATGCTCAACTTGAAGTTTGCCATGGCAGGTGTCTGCCTCAGGCTGAAATGCATGTAGTACTTTACTTGTTTTGGAAGGCTTAGGCAAGCAGATCCATGCCTCACAATAGATTTCATAGGAAAACAGTTTTGCCCCTATGAAAAATGTTTACGATTACCAAGGAAACTGCATTACCTTCACATTCTGAAGCAGTGGCCTAAAGTTTGGCATGAGCTGTCCTATGAAAATCTGCCTACGTTTGGTATGCATTTATAACCTGCTGGGGGAAAAAAAAAAGAAAACACCTCCATGTTTTTAGCCACTAAGGTTTGGCAACTATCTTCTCCAAAGCTTCATCATAACTGGATCTGTTCCTTGGACTGAAGGGGCCAAGTGGGGCTTTGTGCAATTCCTCCTCTCTTTGACAAGTATTGTGGTTTGGAGAACAGAGCTTGTAGTAGGAGATTATCTCTCTTTTAGTGTCAAAGAACCCCTGCTGATGCCACAGCAATAAAAGGAAAACTGCCTAAGTGGAGCATTTGGAGCTGGATCTGAGTGTAACAAGGATGGGGACAATGATGGAGCACAGGAGAAGAGAGAGTAACTGAAATTATTAGGGAAAAGAAGAGAAGACAGAGAAAAGTGGAGTTAAAATGTAAAGATAATAGAAAGGAGTGGGAACAGTCTGGATCTCAGAAAGAAATGATTTGACCGAGAAGGCCAGCAGGGAATATGCAGCTGTTATATGGATGTACTGGAAATACCACCGGTGGAAGATTTATGTTTGCAAAATTACAGATAGGTATTGCCTTTGTCTGTGCCCTAGAACTAGTCTTTTGCTCCTGCCAGGTAATAATTCTGTAGGCCAAATGACATGCGTGTCTCGCCTGCCTCTTGTGGTTGATTCACAGAAGAAGGACAGCTTTTCACAATTCAAACAGTTTTCTAGATTACATGTCAGAGGTCTGTGCTGCACCTACCAACCCAAACCAGTTGAGAGGGCTTTAATGTGATGTAACTTCTGTTTAGAATTTTAACTTTTAAAAGCTAGGGAGTTGCACTGACTTTCCAAATACAGTCTTGTTGTTCTTTAGGCTTTTATGCATAACATGTACTTATTTCATCGAAAATTCCTAATCGCAAGTTTTTTGCTGAAACCCGATATGAATCGGTCATTCTTGCAAGAATCTTAAGAGTCTATATGTTTTGTGTTTCTGTCATCAGCTACCTCTGAGGAGGGAAACTCTAAATTTAAATAAACAAGTAATGAGAATATTCGAGACATATTCAAGCTCATAGAGCTTAAAAGACAGGGGTATATGTATAAGCTCAAAATGCAGCCGCCTGGAATATGTTCAGTGATGACAAATTTGCAAGGTCTAAGTACAGAAACCCAGTACATTTCTGTCTGGTCATTTCAGCTATGTTGTCCAATTTACTAGAGCTCTGGAGACAGTAATTGATCCATTCCCACACACTGTATGTTGCTCTGTATTTACAAACTCTCATTGTGTTAGTAGACATTGAAGAGTTTCCTTTGCCTTTGTACAGTAGCACTAACTGGGCTATTATGCAACTTTAATAATTTTCTTTTTTCATACTATTTACCATTTACCATTTCTTGCTTGCTGTCATTCTAAATAGCACTGATATTTACTTCCACATAAAATTACAAATGAAGTTTTATAATGAAACGGAAAAGAATATTTTGACTGCAGTTCTGCCAAGTATGCAGTGCTTTTTCATGGTAAATGCTCCCTACAGATATCATGTCTTATGATCACTGTTGCTTAGAGTTAAGAAAAAGACCAAATACCCAAGTGATAAAGTGTATTGCAAGATCAGTGGAACATACTGAAACTCCACTCTATCTAGGAAAACTGAGTCATTGCCATGATTAAGAGAAATGAGATGACTTGCTCATAAATCCCTAGCAATAATCATCTCTCAAATATCATAGCTAAAAAACAACCATTTGTTTACAAATAGACTGTATCATCCTCTGGTGGCTGAAGTCAGTGAAGCTAGATCATATTTACCTCTTTCTGAAGTGTTCCAATACAGCTTAAAGGTTTCCCTTTGATGATGGTATGTCTATAAAAACTGAATCCACCTTAATGTCTTTGGATATTGCATTAAGTACAGCTTTTCTCAGACTATGCAAAAATCTTGAAATACCTCTGTGAGGCTTTTTTAAAGATAGTTTAATAATAAATCATTTTAAGTGATATAATGTAGCTACATTTCCTTTAGCCTTGAATTGTATTTGACTCAACAGGTTAATTATCTTTTCCAACTTCTGTGAAAATTTTTTCCTAAAACTTAGGCCTATCATGGACCTGAGAAGTGATAATAATCAATGTTGAGTATGATTATAAGAAATGTTAAACAATGAGCAGCAAAACAAAAATTTGATTACCAATGAGCAACTGAACATTATGACAAAATGGTTTTATCCAAATGATGTATTTCACGAGCAATTTAAAAAACTTCTCTCTCCTTCAAACTATTTTGTTTTGAAATCCCTATTTTCAGTGTAGAGAAAATGTCTATTCACATAAAATTCCTTCTAAAGAAGAATAGGGATTTCACTCATCAAACCACCACCGTCAGTCATAAAGGCTGTCCTTTATATGCTGTCCATACATCACATTCTTTTTAGTTCCCTCCTGAAAACAAAGTATCTTTAGCCACGTATTAGCAAGATAACAAGGAGCTGTGTTTTTACTAGTAGACAACTTGGTTGCTGTGCCAAAGTCAAGTTTTCATTTCTTTGAAAGAAATCACTCCAGAGAATTTTTTTCCCAACAACTCTTAAAATATATACCAGCACAAAATCAGCAATCACAGATTCACTTGAAGACCTGAACTCAAGCAATTAAGAATTCTTTGTACCATGACAAGTTACACAGAACAGGCCAAATGAGATCTTGTAATATAACAGTAACTTTTTAGTGAAATCCATACCTGTAATTTTAACTTTCCAGATTTTCTGAATTTCCACTTGAGAACATGTACAGCCAATATGTTTCTACATCCTTTCAATTTATATCTCTTCTGTCTGCTGCTCCTGAATCACGAACTTATTCTTCAGCCTGTGTGTTGCATCCATTTCGTTTAAACTTAGTCTTGACTCTCTGAATCTGGCTGCTCTTCTTTTAATGCTTGTCCATAATCAACCACACCAATTAGCAAATTTCTGTTCAGATTAGTTTCTTTTTCCAATATTTTAGAATTGTTTCAACAATCAAGATTTTATTCTGGTTTTGTCGATGGTTTTTCCCCCCTGAAGACTGCTTTCAATTCTCCTTTGTACTTGAAGGGAAATTTTCAATTTCCATTGAGAAACACCCTTTTTTAAATTTTTATTTTTTTAGGATATGGCTTTTTCCCAGTGCCGCAACATTCCTTGCTTGTAAATGCTTTTCTGGTTCATCCTGAAACATGGCAAATGGGACTGAACTAAGAAGCAGGGATGTTTTTGTTCACCATCTACTCTCTATTGCATTTCACATATGGGGGTGTAGATGCATCTGCATAATATGGAACTACATGCCTTATGTATGTTTATGCTTAATATACTGATACATACCCATATGTTTAAATGCACAAATACACAAGATGGTTTGAGTTGATTTTTTAATGAAACACAGAGATTATTTTTAATATTTTCTTGTCCCCTTTGTTTTTGTGTACACTGGAGATATAGTTGAAACATATTAAGTATTTCCTAAACAGAGAATAAAAAAAATTCTCAAAATGGAATTCATGAAGTTAGTTTCTTGAGAAAGAATGACTGAAAGGCAATATTATCTGCTTGTACCTATTTAACCCTCCCATCACTCAGAATCACGTCCCAGAATATGGGTGTCTTTAGTAGGAGGCAAATCTTAAATAAGAGCTTAAATGTTTTCCTTAAATAGATTGTTGTGCTGTTATGACAGGTAAAAAAAGTAAATGAGCTATTAGATGTCACAGAACTGTAGAATCACCAGATTGTTTAGAACTTCAATCTGACTGATAGCACTGCATTGGAAGATGCAGCTGTAGAAATCAAAATGCACATCTAAATAACGCTGAGTCATTACCCATGTTGCTTGAGAATGTAATGTCTACTGATTTGCATTTGCTTTGCTGTACCTTATTTTGGAATTCTAAAATGGCTTTTAAATTCTCAGAGTATTAGACCTTTATGTGGGTAAACTGAACAGTTACAGGAGTTACAGTAAGAAATATTGTTACACTGTAGATAAAATTTGTTATTTTTGGCATAAATTAATGACAGTGTGGTGGTAATTAAGAGGAAATGTCTAGTACAGAGTAGTTATTGCATACTTAATTGATACTTTTGCCTACTTATTTTCCTTTGAAGTGTATTTGACACTAGGCACTGTCAGAGTACTGGAGTAGGATGCCTGTTGGTCATAGATAAGATGTCAAGTCCTAATTTTATTCTAATTTGCTTTAGAAAAGAGAGAAGTGCCCAATAAAGTAAACACACAAATAATTATTCCAGAGCACTTAATGTAGGGCTAGCAAAACAGATAACTTGACATGCTTATAAAAGCTGTATAAATATAGCGAAGAATGTAAACTGTAAAGTTTTTCATTAGAAAGCAATAGAAATGCAAATTGATTTCATGGAAGGCACACAAAATAGGTTTTTTTCTGAAAAATTGTTTTGTTGTTGTGAGATATCAGTGTGATAGTGCCACAAGAGATAGCATTTGTATTGCTGTTGCCTAGTTCTAAGAAGACAGAGGTTTTCCCAGCCCCAGACCTGCCCAGATTATTATACAGCTCTATTGTTTCTCATAATAGTAGTTTAGCACTTTGACTACCTTACAGAAAAATTTCTCAGGTCAAACGAGAAAATATTTGCTAGATCTATTTCACATAGGCTTATCTTCACAGACATACCTTCTAGCTCTCAAACTTGGATTCCATGCTGAAGTATACTGCATTCTGCTATGGTGGAATACCATTTAACTTGTGATCAGCTGTGAACTGACTTCCATGAGAATACAAGGTAATTTAAGAGCTATTGCTGCTGGGGGCTTGAATCCTGACCACTTTTGTGTGTACATAGAATGATGTGAGGACTCAGGTTTTACACGCTGGCACAGTGTTCCCAGAAGGCCAGAGCTTAAACTCTGGAAGCTGAATTTCATTTGAGGTAGGTACAAGTAGAGCAAAGGAAAGTACCTTTTGGAGGTTGAGAATAGATTAAGTGGATGATGAAAAAGTAAAAATATAATCTCTTGGCTTGCTATTGGACTCTGACTTCAACTGTTTTCTGCAACTGAGTTCTTCTGGTGCTCACATGAAATGAGACACACAGCTGTACGGAAAGCCCACAGACTACCAGTGAAGGTGACTGGCTGTTTGAAGGATAACATTGTCTCTTAGAGGCAAGTGCAAATGCTAAGCTGGACAGTGAACAGCTTTATAGTCCAGTTCTTGACCTCGGCAGTCGCATCATTTGTTTGAGAACCTGAGCACTCACTCTAAATAAATTTTATCGAGATCTTACTGCAATATCCTGTCAAACACAAATTAATATAAAATTGATATATTTTAATGGCAAATAGGCGGAGCCCAATGGATCCCAGTGCATTGGGATCTGTTGTGCAGGGATAACTGGGAAACTGTGCTGATATAGAATTTAGTGAAGGGTCCAGTTCAGTGCTGAAGATGACATAAGAAAGGTTATCTGACTAATTCAGCCTCACACCTCTCCTGATCCAGGAATTTTCAATCTGCTTACACGACTGACACCAATGTAAAGTACAGACATGCCATGAGCCTTCACAGCAGGATCAAACAAGAGCGCTGGGAGTTATGAATTGTGTCTACTGGTAGCAAAGCATTAGTAACTTCTCTGAAGTTAACTGACCCCTAATGATTGTCGAAATTATTAACTGCTTCACTGTGAATTAAAGGGCACAAGAAAGGAAGCAGACAAACACACTCTAACATCTGCATGATGTCTGGCATCTTCTTTGTTTGATCATAAACTGTGTTATCTTATTTTGGTGTCATTGCTGGAAATAGATTAGATTCTATCTGCAGCATTGTATTGGGGTTTTTTTGCTTTTTCTGAGCACTAGTCAGAACCAGATTTCAGAATATGACATCTATTTTTTCAGGTACAATTTGAGCATTGCTTTTTCTGCAAAGCAAATAATAAAATATACAGATATGCATACAAACCTCAGCTCTATGTGCTAACTGAATACAAACTAAGCACAAATGGGCTTTTACAGATGTAAATTCTGTCATTTGCTTGTACAAGTGACAGTGATAAACAACCACACACACCAGTGATTTGCATGCACAAAGCTGAAGTTTAGCTCTGAGTGCTTTTTGAGACCTTAAGTGTCATACCCTGTTGACAGCATATTTGACCTGAGAACATCAGCTTTTTAATCAAAACATTTTCTTGCAACTTCAGTTTATTTTCTTTAAATCCATTACCATGTCTATTTATTTTTAATCTGTCATCAAAACATCTATGGTTAGGCTGACTGTTGTCTTTTGCTGAGCTATTGCTAATATGCTGGCAGGCACTGCTGTTTAAGTACATTTTCTTAGTTTTGGATCTAATCCTATTCATTTTGAAATGACTGGACATCTTTCCATTGGCTTTCTTTGATTGTACACTCCTTGGGGCAGGGATGTGTCTTCCATTGTTTTTTGTGAGTGCACTACCAGTGATGGTGTCCAAAAAATACAAGTAGACAATAATCTATTCTTTCAAGGAACAAAAGGATGTTCTTTTTGATGCATTCATCTTTCATCTCTCTTGAGTTTGCCATTCAAAGTCAGAAAACTGTTTGCGGGGTTTTTCACTTTCATCATTTTCCTAGGTTTTTGCATCTTATAGTCTTCTCATGTATCCTCATTAATTTGATTCATACTCACTTGTTCAAATGTCTCTTTTAAACTCTACAATTGTGGGTAGAAAAATTAAACAAAAATAAATTCTTCATGTTGCTTTTGGAAGATGTATGATATCCCACTTAGCAAAGGTTTCTTTGAAATTTTTACCTGGTGGGTTTTTTTTTTCCCTATAGCGTCCTAAAAAAGAAGAAACAGTGAAAACATGGCCTTTCCAATTAAGGAGACATTGCTAACTCCAAAGTACAGATATATTGAAATTATTTATGGAATTTAAAATTATTATGGGAAGGGAAAGTTCTGGATTTTGTGTTTCCCCTTCAAAGCCATGTCCTTCATTTCACCTTGTAGTTGTATTATTGACCTCAAAACAGGTTTATCATAGGGAAAGACAGCAAAGTCAGACTCTTTCCTAAATATTGATTGAAGTGGTGAAGACTATACTGTTTAAATATGTACTCTCTATCTCACTAGATTCAACCAGTTGCAGGTTAAGACCTGCATATATTGGGCAGCACTGTAAAACCCTAAACTCAAATCCCAGCAGTTGAACAGAGGAGTAGTTGATAATGTCCATGCTTGTTGTAAGGTGGTAGATAAGACCACACAAAAGAAGAAAAAGGCTCCTAATGGTTTTCTGGAAAAACCCAGCACCTGGGGAGACATTCCCAGGTAACATAAAAAGATTAAAATGAAAAAAGGAGTGATATGGATATAATATGGCCCTTTTTCAAGAACATCCTTCCTACCAGGAATTTGGGAAGTGGATCCTTGGGCCTATTTCATCTGTCTATCACCCCAAAAATTAGTTTATTGATTATAGCCACTCAAACTGCCTAAAGAAAAAGGTATAAAAAGAGATTGGACATAAGCAAAAATCAGGGAGAAGCTCCATCAATGCTGTGGAGGTAACCTACTGGCTACCTTTTCTCCCTTCACCTTCTTGGGATGCCTTGGGGTGAGCAATCACTCCGTACATATACACTAATTTTACTTTTGTTCCATAGTACTTCAAAATTTTTACTTATTCTTTAGTAGTTCTTTTGCTTTAGGGCGGGTGCTTAAGTTTTTGCTTTACTTATTCTCTGTAAGTTGTCTTATTTGCAAGTTGCTTTTGCTTTAGCATGCGTGCCTATGCTTTGTATTATTATTATTATTACTACATAGTTTGTGTGCCTTTTTTTGCAGTTAGACCCTATTCCAGACACAGTGAACCCCCTAAATTGTCCTAAATTTGTATTAATAAGCGTGTTGTTTCGTGAACTGTTAGAGTGAGTCTGTGTTTAGTTGCTGACAGTTTTGCAATGGCGAAATAACTCTGTAGGAGAAACCTGTTGAGGGATTTTTCTATTGCTATCAAGTGCAGTCCTTATATAAAAGGGTATCAAATATCCTGTCCGTCTCAGTGAATCTGTTAAGCGAAGGGTCTCATTAGGTGAGATGCTTAACAGACTGTTTTGGACATTAAAAGGCTTTGATCTCCTAGGGGACACTGATAGCCAAAAAAATAAATTAATACAAGTCGGATAGAAAATTCATCTTTTCTGACCCTTGTCATGTGACACTTGTGATCAATTTTTTGTTTTAAGATGATGTAGTGAATCATGTTCAGTCTTATTTACGCTTAAACATATATTGTTTCTTTAATTTATGCTTAACACACCTTTTTTTTAATACTCTGAGAAATTTTATTAATTTAAATGTATTTCCAATCTGCAGAAGGAACAAGGAGAGAATGGGGCACATCTCAGCAGGACCAGAGTGTCAGAAGTTGAAAGAAGTAGTCAAATTGAGCAGTATGAACTAATTTAAGAATTAAAAGCAGAAATGTTTTAAGAAAGTGGTTTTGTGCATATTGTTTACACAGATACTACCAAATGGATTACTCATCTATTTTCAACATCAAGAAAATTCTACAGACTTCAGTTTTGACAGTTTTAAACAAAACCCATCATCCCAGCTCAAAACTATATTTGCATATGTATATATGCAGTCTACTATGGAAAACAAGATGCTATTAGCACATTGAGTCCTTATGCTTCTTTCTACTACAACAGACAGAAGCAATGAGAAGAGGCTGGGGGGAGGGGGGGGGAAAGCATGAAAAAAAGGGATCAGTGGAGCTAAACACATCGTTGTTTTGGGCATCCTCCTTACCCCATAGCATGTTACAGCTCTCACAATGTCTCCCTAAGATTCCACTGGGAATACCAGAAGTAAAGGCAGATAAGAATGCTCCATAGCATTGCAAATCAGACAGGAGCGGGTGCTCCTAAGACCTGCACTAATTCCTACACAAATCTCCTCTGAACTTCACACAGCAGGGCTGTGTATGGGCTTCAGGTCAGCTGGTGAAGCAGAAATCTTGAAGGGTTAAACCCACACATATTCTTGTTGTCTTTGTCTTTCCCTGTTAGTGGGACTCCTAAATTCAGTGGACCAATCCTTGCATACTAACCCTTAGCTGCCACTGGAGATGTTGTATCCCTTGGACTAACATTCTCATGCCTTTGCCTGCTTCTGGAAGTTTCATCTCTGGCAATGAAGATTTAGCATCCATTAAGAAATTATATGGACAAATTCTTTTTCCCTTGTTTTAACATATGTCCCTTTTGTTTATTTGTTTCTAGCAAATTATTATGATGACAAATTACTTCCCCCCATTTTCTACATTATGCGAACTTAGTGGAGATTTTCCTTTCCAAAATACTGAAAACTAGGTCAAACTTTTCAATTTGGCACAGACCCAGGCTTACCACAGGAACTGAGAAGACTGCAGTATCACCCAGTGAAATACAGATGTTTTCAGATTGTGTGGAACAAATGTCTATGTGTCTGTGCTGCCCGTCCATTTGCCTCAGAGCTGTGTTTCTTTCCTTTGAGTCTGCTGGGTTAGACCCTCTGTCCCACCCAGAGATTTCTTCACTAGCTGTGAACCCAGGCCACCTCTCAGAAAAGTCAGCAGAAATAGCTACTTCTTTTTTCTCCTTTGTGCAACAATTTTGAGGGGAATAAGGCTTTTCATACACCCTAAAGAACAGACAATTATGTGCGCAAATCACCATGCTGCTATTTAAAGTGACTGCATGGCCATTGCTCTCATTGCAGTATCTTGAGCAAGGAAGGATGAAGCTCTGGCTATGGCCAGGGAATAGTTTTGTTTGTCAGTTGTGTAGAATATAAACTACAAGGAGCTATGTTCATGTTTAAAAGTCGTTACATCTATCAATTCTATTTTGATGGCTTTCTAGAAAAGGAGACGTAGGACCTCAGGAGACCTCCCAAGCATTATCGAACTTTTTGTTCAAAAAAAGGAACAGAGATAAGTCTTTAAAAGGTTCAAAAAATATCACTCAAAGCTTGAGTTGTGCAGCCATTCTATGTGGTTTCAGTACTTGTTAGCAAAATGTTAGAATGCAGAGGAGAACTGATATCAAAATTGTGGGTGGAAAGCTAGAAGACAAGATGCTTTTGAAAATGTAGCTTGTAATGTATAAATTTGCATGCTGGACTGTGTAGACAATGGTGGAATTCAGATAGTATTTTCAACTTTTATTCTCTAAGAATATCCACAGCGTGTCTTCATATTCCAATGCAACATAATTCTTTTAGGATAGCATTTATTAATCATATACTATTATAGACTTTCTGAGACAGAAAATACCTGCACAGATAAATCTCAAAAATTACAGGAATTCCCAGGTTACTGAATGTTTGCATACCTGCAGTAAAGTGCCCTAGAGAACAGAAGAAATGGATGAGTGGGAAAATGACTCATTGGATATTTGTATTAGCCACTTTGAAAAGTATAGGACAGAGGGAATTATCAATAAGGTCGGAGTCTTCACGAGATAGCAACTCTGTTTGCAACACTTAAGCAAGAAATGAAATAGCCTAGAATGCAAGTTGACAGATAGAGTGTTGAGTGAGGCCCCAAGGAGCTTGTGTTGACAACAGGAAACCTTTTATTTGAATTGTCTAAGGGTGGTAAAAGGTCAAAATTATTCAAATGTTGAATGCAGTGGGTAGATGAATCCTGAACCAACATATTTTTGAGGCAGCAGAAAGCCAAATGCTCCATCTCTCACACGGTGATAACTGTGTTTTTATAAAGATTGCATAAATCTTGCTAACTTGTAATAGCCACTTTTGTACATTTTACATGAAACATCTTCAGTTTATCCAATTAATGTAAACATAAGTGTGCTTGAGAAAGACCTAAATTATCTTTGAGCATTAATTGTCATGTAAGTAAATATCAATAAATTTTTTACTTAGTTTTAGTACTAAGTAAACAAAAAAAAAACTTAACTACTTTTAGTAGTTAAGATAACTGAGCAGTTAACTACTCATCAGAAAAAGTGACAAATTGTTAAAAAAGAAGAGACCACAGAAAAGGCACAAAAGTTCTGTTTAATCTGCCAGTGAACTACTTTATTATCCTAGGCAACTCATTTAATTTGTGTATGTCTTCCTTCTAGCCTTATTAATTAGGACTACATAGAATCCCCCTGCTGTGTTGGTTGCAGTGTATGTTTTACTATCATCTGGTCATAACCAAGAATGAGGATATAAAAATGACACTGGATTCTAGAAGAAAAAATCTTTGACCCTTTCCATGAAATTGTTCCAATTCTTGTCCTGTAACTAAATTCATACTGTCATCGCTTCCTAAGTTTTATATTTTAAGCTATGAAGAATGTACTCGGTCATGAAAGGTTTTCCTGTTGCATTTCAGAACGTCAGTGTCTCTGGAATCTATTTAGTCACCTACACCTGTTTTACAGCACAACACACAACTGCTAAGTATGCCAGAACATGGAGTGTGTGTAAATGAGTTGTATGTATGAGTATTGATTTCAGCAGCAATATTTTAATGATGTTTCTCTTGAAAAATGAACAGTAGATCTGGGCTCAGAAATTCTTAATACGTGTGTATAGCAATAGACAGTCCATATCCAGTAATGTACTTTATTATTCTGTATAGAAGCTAAATTATATCCTGTTTCACCACAGCATACATACATGAAAGACCCATGCTAATCTTTTTCATTCTGTCAGCACATCTGAAAGGCATTCAACACAATGTTGTTTTCTTAGGAACGCAGACTTTTTGGTGTGTATTGGCTTGCCCTCTAGTGAGTCTCCCAGCTTTCTGCTTCTCGATGCATTGTCTTCCAAGACAGTTGCCATGTGGTACAAGATTCTGGCTCACCATTCTTCCACCTCAGCTCCAAATATGATTCTCTGAACTAATGTTTTTAGTTCAATGTATGTACCAAGTAAGTTGAAGGTGCCAAAACCTTTTGATTAGGCAATACTGATGAACTGTTCAGCTCTGTGGCTTATTGCATTATCATGATCTGTAGTCCCACTCTTCTCTCGGTGATTACCCCCCAAAAAAAATCAGGGTTAAAGCTCACAGGATTCTGCCTGGGACTGAGGAAACTGAGGAAATTGATAGTTTTCAGAACAACCACTGAGGAGACTGAAAGGAGGTCTTGCTTATCTCGTCAGCCTGCTGGTTTAGATTTTGTTTTCCTGCCCAATTTGTTAGTGCTTCTAGATTTGTAGTTACTGTTTGTATCTCAAAGTGTGTTTGGCCTGGGGACCATTATTTCTCTCACTAAAATTTGTGGTGATTATTCAGGACTTTACCTTAAGCTGAAAAAGTACATTCTACTTAGGGTTCTCTTGAAATCCATTGAATAACAGCAATCTGGTTTGTGTAGAGAACAACTGAGACCACACTGTTATGATGCATTATTTTTAATAACTTTATTGCAATAGAGTTTTTAATTTCTTGCAGAAAAAAAGGAAAGATGGAAGAGAAAGAGGAAAGAAAGAAAGGGAAGTTTGAAATTCAGCAGCCAAATACAAAACTTTGTGCTGACTTTTGTGTAGTCTAGGGCTTACCCTTCTCTTCTTATGCATGATCATGTTCACTCAAACCAACTCAGAAACTTCCTTTGGTTTTGGAGGTTAAACTCTCTGAGATTAGAAGCAGAGCTTTCTGAGTCAAGGGCCCCTACCTCTGGAATTAGTTTTTCTTGGTTCTCTGCCAATGTCCAGCTCCAATAATCTTCAGAGCACATGGTAAAATATTTGTATTTGGGTTAGTTTTTCTCTGTTCTAAATGGTTTGGTTTTGCTTTGAGTTTTACCTTACAGATCTGGAGATGGTAGATTGGGAATCATTATTTTCTAGCAGGATTATTTAGTATTACCTACCATGGGAAAGTTTATATGTAATTTATCAATTATTTTTATAAATGTGTGCTGCAGTGCCTGAATGAACATTTTCATTTTCACTTTTAATTTGTCGTTTTCTAGCCCATGATACTGGAATTACTTTGACCCAAACTGGAAAAGCTCTTGAGGACAGAACTTTGTTCCTTGTGTGCTTTGTTGTGTGTGGAAGGAGGGGGTGATTCTGCAGGTGGACAGACAGTGGAGTGGCTTACCATTTATGAGGACTAATCACTTTGTTAAGGGCAATTCTGCAGTCATGTCTACCTTGATACATGTTCCACAGCCATTGGGGCTGTGCAAACTTCCCCTCAAAGTGGCTCTCTGCAGCTAGTACTGCTTTTTGCTAGTGAGGCCAAAACTATAAGAGTATCCAGAATGTTTGTCTATCCGCCACAAAATGTAGACTTTCAATAAAGTCTATTACAATGATTACAAATGATTACAGATGAATGATTGTAAGTAGTCTAAAGTATTTGATTATAAACATTAACATTTATGGCTTAATTGTCTATTTACCTTAGTTTTAAACATCGATGCTGGTAATTTCAATAGAAATCCCCTTTTTTTGCACCAATCTGAGTAGACAACAGGGCCTGCAAATATTTGACATGCTTTGAGAATAATATGAAAGGATCTTTAGAGATGTGTATTTTAAAAATACAGCTTTGGTGTATGACAAAGACTTTATTGTGAGATTAGCCCTTGCCCTTTTTCCAAATATATTGTAGCACTAAGTTCGGTTCAGGTTCCTGAAGTAACAATACTGTTGGGGGATAATGAAACCCAAGGCAAGGAATAAAAGTGAGCCATGTAGTACCTGATAGTCACCTGCTTCCCAAAATAGCCTGGGACAGGTTCTCTCTTGGTGTAAAACAGACCAGCTCCAGAGCTGGTGGCCCGGTATGTCTGCGGAGCAGGTAGTTGCTGTCGGAGAGGTCAGTACATGCATCAGACAGATCAGGTGTAGATCAGATATGTATCTTTGCACTGCAGGATCTCAGAAGATGTTTCCAGTTAACTTTCAGAGCAGCTGCTCCTCAGGACAATGTGGTGTTATATTTAGAAGTGCAGACTGGTCACCTGATGGTGTCCTGATTTAAGAATGACCAGGTCTGTGCTCACCATTCATCTCTTTGAGGTGAAAAGGGAAATAGCCAAAGAGTTGGCTTGGCTCTGGCACCACTAAAGAAATTCTTGTTTTAGTATAAACCACTCTTAATAAGATAGCATTTTTCCCTATCGTGTCTAACTTCAGTCTGAGAAGGAAGCTAACACGAAGAATAACAGTCGTGAGTGCACTGCGGTCACAAATGATTTAGCAGCTTACACAGATTTTTTTTTCTTTTCTCTTCTTCTATCTGTGTTGATAAAATCGGAGACCCGGTGGCTAGTACTGATTTAGACTTCCAGCCTGGATTTGCTCTTGCTTTTTTCTTACTCCAGTTCTCCTTGTGCAGTGCTGCGTGGCACTGGCAGCCTGAGAGAGAGGGAGCTCCAGTCACACGCATAGACTCAGACCGCGGAGAGGAGATTAACATCAAGGAGCCCACATTTGCAATAGCGGGTGGTGCTGGGGGAATGGGGGGGAGAGGCGAGGGGAAAATAAAATAAAAGCAACAATCGGGTAAATGCTCGTCTCTTCTCGCCACCAGCACCTTGCACAGGTCTGAAATCGCTTGTTTTGCTTTGCTGTATTGCGCTTGCCTGGGCTGTGGAGAGGGGAGGGGGAGGGGAGGAAGGGGGAGGTTTAACTTTTACTTGACATTACCGGGTTATTGTCACTTCCCCCGTGTTAAACCCCGGTGGTTTCCCCTCGCCCCCACCCCCTCCCCGTGCTCGGCTCCCTCCACTTAACTTTGTTCAAAGGGCTGCAGCCAGGAGGGCTTGTCCGGGCCTGGGACACAGATAGCGTAAAGTAAATAACCACCACAATTAGGCTGGGGCCGGGAGTTGATCTTCGTGGCGAGAGATCTGCTTAGTTAGCGTTTGCTGTTTCGGGGCGATTGAAGGCCGCCGTGCCAAGGACAGCGCACGCACACACACACACACACGCACACACACACACACACTCACTCTTACACACGCACGCTGGATACAAAAGTCTGGAGGATCTAGGGGAGAATTGCAGCCGCCGGATCGGTGCAGCAGCGGCGGCCAGAGCCATGCGTGTCACGGCCTCCTGAGGGGGGAAAAGGAAGGAAGGGAGGAAGGAGAAAAAAAAAAAAAAGAAAGAAAGAAAGAAGGAAAAAAAAAAAGAAAAGAGGGAGAAAGGAAAGCAGAAGAAAGACGCGGGGTGGTGGAAAGTGTTTGCCTGCTTTTGTCTCGCAATACAGTGAACTGGAAGATGGAGATGGATGTTAAGGGAGTTTCTCCGTGCCCGGAGCCCATCCCCCCGGCGGCGGGGTCTGGCGGCTGCCCGCACCAGCGCCCGCACCACCGCGATGGGCAGCCCGCGGAGCCGGCCCCCGCCGCCGACAGCGGCCACCCGGAGCGGAGGCACGGCGGCGAGAAAGAGGACAAAAAGGTAGGTCCGCTCCGCCGCCGGCCGGCCGGCGCCGCGCCCGCCCGAGGGGCCGCTGCCCGGGGCCGCGCTCGGCGGGGCGGGCGGGGCCGCTCCCGGGGCCGCTCCCGGTCCCGTTCCCCGCCGGCCCCGGGCGCGGGCAGCCCCGCGCCGCCCTTTGTCAGCGCGGCGGCGGGAGGGGGGGCCGGCGGCCGGGGTTGTCTGAGGACACGGGGGCGGCGGGGCGGGGAGCGCGGGGCCGCCGCCGCCGGGCCCCGGGCGCCGGGCATTGTTCCGCCCGCCCGCCCGGCGGGAGCGGCCCGGGGGCCGCCGCCAAAGTTTAACCTCACTTCGAGGGGCCGCGACCGGCGGGGCCGCCGCTCCCCTCCCTTCGGCTCCCCTCGGCTCCCACCCGGCGGCGAGGGGCGAGTCACCTGGGGGAAGGAGCCCGGGCGCTGTGTCCCTCCAGCCCTGCTGTGTCATTGCGGACCGGGGGACGGCTGCTCGCTGCCGAGTGAGAACCTGCGGGTGACGGAGTTCAGCGAGAAATGGGTCAGATCGCACCCTTTGGTGCGGATGTGTCTGCTGCCGGGAGGATCGAAAGTAGAGAGGATGGGATGGAAAAAGGTTGCCATTAAGATAATGTCAGCGGAGTGCATTGATCAGTGCTTTTGTCTGTGGGCACTGTCTTCATTTCCATTCATTTTTCTCGGCATGGGTTTGCTAAACTGAAGCCGATGAATTCTACTGTGTCTGTAGGTCTGTAACAGGCAGAGACTGATAAATGTGTAAGTTTCATCGTAATCCGGTGATGGTTGCAAGGTGTGATCCGTGTGTGCTAGACTGTAAAACCCATCCGTTTATATTTTAGTGAAATCCTAGTAATTCTCTGAATGCACAGATACCCCCAAACAGATTATAATTCTAAAGTAAATGTAAAAAAGAAATGCAGTGTACTGGATTTGAGCCGTGTATCTTCAACTAGTTTTACTATAGTTTGATTTTGTTACAAATGTGTAAGGGAACAGTAACACAATGAAGGAATGTAAACCAGCAATGCAATAAATCAATGCAACAACTATGTCACACCACATATTTGCATGACTAGAGCTCCAGTTATCTTGGGAAATACAAGGTGTTTTTTAAAAATTCTATCTGTAACTGTAGATCCCGAGTTTTCAGCATTTGCCTCCTACACTTCTAGGTTTGTTACCGTTCAGTAAAATCTGTTCTATTGTTTTAATTAAAAGAGAGTATCGATGACGGATCATTTGAACAGGCTCCGTACATTTTAAGAGGGTGGATGGATGCAAGGGCTTTGTTTATAAAATGGTAACTGATGGTTTGCATATTGTGATAGATGAACACAGAATTTCATCTCCTTTGAGTTTATGAATATTTAATTCTGTCGTGACTGCATGCTACTGTACGCAGTTGAATGATTTGTGTGTGCTTGATTGTTTCTAGGATCCCTTCCCTTGCATTGTGTTACTTACTGAAACTTGAAATTATTTTATTTCAAAATAATTAAAATGTAGAGCCAAGGTTGCCATTTATATATGACTTCGTTGTGCCACTGCCTCGAGCATTTAAAAACCCTACCATCAGCAGAAATCCATGCTCAATAGTTACTTTCTGATATACCACACAGTCTGTCTAATGTTTTACCAATCATGGTAAAACAAGGAAGGCAAACAAGGTGTGACTGAAGGTGAATGAACACCAGAGAAGACCTGATTCTCTGTGGTGTGGCTAATTAACATGTTAAGATGACTCAGTATTGCACTGTTTTATTCTCTATTTGCCAGCATTTTCTGGACATGGAAAAAAAGTACTACCTTTTTTTTATTTTTTTTTTTGTGTGTGTGTGTCCTAGCTACAGCCATGCTAAAGTACTGTAATATACTTCTCTTTTTTAACTCCACAATTAAATCCACAATTAGCTTTTCCAAGCTTGCCATTGCCAAGGTTGTTGCAATGACTAGCTTGTATTTTTCGGAAGTGCTGTGATATTTCAAACCTCCCTAAATGTATGTATCTTTCCTAGATGCTGTCCCAGGACAACTAGTGCTTCTTATTACTGCAGAACTATTTCAAATATCTGGTAAAATAGTGGCATCAGAAATATAATGAGAAGGGGAAAACCCATTAAAATGATAGTAAAATCCAACATTATTATGGAAAAAAACCATCAACCACAAAACTAGACTGAAGCATTGCTGGAAACATCATCTAAGAACTTTCTGAATGGAATGAAATAACAGTATCATTGTTTATTTGACCCTTAAACGAACATCAGAGGCACACTGATACATGCTAGAAGTGTGAGTGCTCTACCTGCAAATCATACAGGACATTAGAACTTGATTTCCTGACAAGTGTATAGTTATGAATAACTAACTATTAAGATCTTGCAATGTCTCACGATTTCACTGTCAATTTGCTTTTGGGGGATCGTGCTTCAATTATAAAAAAATCTTATATTTAATCATTGAGCTCCATTTCAGTAGAGGTAAAAAGAGTTTTACTTGAATCTAAATGGAACTGGGTCAAATTTATGTTCTAATAAAGGTATTTTTGTCACAGCATCCAAACAGAATATTGCTGAATTAAACAAAGCAAGTATTTTCTTAAGTCTGTGGAATCTCAGTAGAAGCTACTACCATAGTCTCAATTATATGGGTATTAGAGGGATTTTTTTCCTACTGTATGTTAATTTTTTTTTAATTATCTTTGAACTTCAATAAACTTTTGAAACATATGTGTAACTTGAAATATATCCCACTGTCTTCAGCTGGGATGCTGACATGCCGAAATGTGTGCTTAAGTGCTTTGTTGGAGGAAAACCTAGGTTACTTCTCATATATCTTTTTGTGTTGAAACTGTCTCTAACAGATACATGAGAAGAGAAACTATGAAGATTGACTTTACAATATATTAAGTATACAGTAAAGCATAGTTGCCATTTAGGTGGGAGAAAATTAAGCAGAAATAGTAGAGTACAAGATTTAGAAAACAGCTGACTCTATGTGGATACTATTTTTTCTCTTAAAGCAAAACACATCAGAAAATGTTTTTCAACACTCCTACAATGTTTTCTGTTATTTTAGTTAAAAGCCTGTGGGTCTAACCCTGTATACAGCAGCATGTTGATATTTTCCAGTATGGCAATGTGAGTGACTGGGGGAGAGAACAACGTGCAATCCTGGCTGTTCATTCCTGGCTGGAGGTGCAGCTGATGCCTGTGACAGGTTGTGTGGGTGAGTTTTTCACACCATCTTGCCACTCTGTGACTCAGTGCCAAGGGACACAGGCCCCTAAACTTTACCGAGGATTCTTTCCAGCTTATATTGTAGTGATTGCATCTTTGCAAGGATCACTGTAGGGAACACTTTGGGAGCAGAAGGCAGCTCTGCAATTCCTTTGCAGGCTGGTGACTACGAGTGACGTTTGTCACAGCTGATGTTATGACCAGAATTTTCCCAGGGGTGGTACCCTGAGCTAGGACTTTCAAATCGTTGGCTACAGCCAGTCTGTTACAGTGTTTTCATTTTCCAAAGCACTGTGTAGCCCCTAAGTTCTCCAAAGTTGGTTCGTGGTATGGATTTGGTAATGTAATGTTGCATACTGAGGGGGACCTCTGTATCTCTGTGGGATGCACAAATCATTTAGCACAAATGATTTACAAATGATTTACAGAGTTTTCACTTTATGCCCACTTTCCAGATATAAACCCCTCTGAAACAGCTCCAAAGTGAAGAACTTTCTGTGTATTTACATGGAAATGAGCACACCGAGGTTATGGCAAAAGCAAGCCTACCTGGGCTGGGTACATTGTATTCTGGTTCAAAACCAATTTGCCAGTGTTTGATACAAGAGTTCTGAAGTGTTTTATGGGCTTATTTGTATGTTATTTTCCAGGATGCTCACCTTTGAGAGCACTGTGTGAGAGTCGTTCCCAGGTGTGAGCTTCTAGAGGGGAAAAGCTGAGTGCTTTGGGGAAAGGCACTTGGTGTTAACTTGGGAATTCTTTTCTGCTGTACGCGTGATCTGATCTAATCATCAGTCTCTGAAAGCCTTCTGCTAGTGTATTTACAAGTATACTGCTAACAACAATATGGTGGTTGTTCACTCATCATTCACAAGCAATAGGTCAGGAATAGTGGAAGACACTTCAGAGGCAATTCTTTTTTTAATAATTTCTCATATGTATTTAATTTTGTTAGATTTGGAAAGCTATATGTTACCGTGTGTTTACATTTAGAGAGCAGAAGGCTTAAGAAATGCAGTTTATGCTTGAAGCAGACTGTGGGAAGTTTCTTTTAGGGGGTAGATCACTCCAGTCTTGGGTCAGATGTGCTTATCTTACCCTAGGCAGTTACATTGTGCACAGATGAGTAGTTGTCAACCACTGTCTGTTTTCTGGAGGTTTGAGTGCCTTTTTTTCAGATAATCTGAACCCTTCCCATTGAGCAACCTGAAGTTAGGAACCAAAAGCTGAAAGTGAAATCAGTAATGGATACAAGGAACCAATATGGGGTGAGTGGGACAAAGAAAGCAGAGATAGACAACACTACCACTTGCTGATGGTAGCAGCTTCTCCTGATTACAGTATAAAAGGCAACATCTTGTATTAGTTGGAATTTCCAAGTATGGAAGGCTTTGTGCCAAGTGTATCATGGGCTATGGTCTTGCCAAGATGTAATGCAGGCATGAATAGTCAGGGTCTGGCCGTTGTCTGCCTGGATGGACAAGTTCTTCACTACCCAGACATGGCAAAAAATTATACTTGAGGCTGTTGCTATTCTGGGAGTTTGATGTGAGACAGAAATTTCAGTGTATCTCTGAAGTGAAGACAGAGGTGGAGAATAATGTGTCTTTCTTTAAATCATTGCTAAGAAGATTTCAGAAATCATTCCTCAGCCCAGCAACATCAACTCTGTCTTTTCAGGTCCACTCTCAAGCACCTATTCTTCATTCTTAAGCTGTTCCCAGCCATGCTGTGGGCCATCATGATATTGGTATTGATCTGCATAGTTCAATGTCTTCCTGAGGAAATGGTCTGAAAAAAAGCTATTACCCTGTTCTTCCAGAGTTCCCAGAACCTGGTGGCTGCCTGGGTGGTGAGCCACCCAGTCCCAAAGCCAAAGACTCAGGACGTTCTGAGTCCCTCATATTCAGATGCTTGTCCTACTCATTCCCAGGTCACAGCTCTGGAGCAGGCTCTAATTCATGGCACTGTGGGGAGACTCCCAGACACATCTGCCTGGAATGGTTGCCCAGAGCCACAGTGCCTGGCAGGTGCCTCTGGAAGGGATATTTTAGTCCTTTGTATTGCTGATGCAGGCAGCAAAGCTATTAACTGTGCCATTAACCTGTTTCGGTGAGCAAGGCCCAAGGGCTATCTGCTTTGAGGAGACTAAATAAAAAATTCAGATTAAAAAAAATCAAAAAGAGGAAATTCACTGTGAACTGAAAACCTTGCTTTGCAGGCAGGTCTACTTCTGCATTTCTATGCATTTCATGTACTCTGCCTCTCACTCTTCTCTTGCCTTCTAGTGAGAGGATGAATCCTTAGATGAACTGATAATTGTGCCTCTGTTGCAAAAACAAGCAGATTGGAAGAATAGAGAGAAAGAGAGATACTGTTAGTACCTAAAGTGAAGGCTAGACTAACAAGCTCATATTTTATTACACATCAGAGAATCCGAAAGGAGAAAAGATGTTGGAAATCAGGCGCCATCATTTTCATATCTCTGAAATTACTTTTTGTCTCGTATTCTGTGAATTCTTTTTCCTACATGGCCAGCAGGTCAAGGGAGGTGATTCTCTCCCCCTCTGCTCTGCTCTGGTGAGAACTGCTGGGGCCCCAGCATAAGGAGGACATGGACCTGCTGGAGCAAGTGCAGAGGAGGCCACAAAGCTGATCAGGTCGCTGGAGCACCTCTTCTATGGTGACACGCTGAAAGAGTTGTGGTTGTTCAGCCTAGAGAAGACAAAGCTCTGCAGAGACCTTACAGCAGCCTTTCAAAACATTAAGGGTGCCTACAAGAGAGCTGCAAAGGGAATTTTTGCAAGGGCATGGAATGATAGGACAAAGGGAAAAGCTTTAAACTGAAAGCGAGTAGCTTTAGATTAGATATTAGGAAGAAATTCTTTATTTTGAGAGTGGTGAGGCACTGCAACAGGTTGCCCAGAGAAATTATGGATGCCCCATCCCTGGAAGTGTTTAAGACCAGCTTTGAGCAACCTGGTATAGTGGAAAGTGTCCCTGCCCATGGCAAGGAGATTGGAACTAGATGATCTTTAAGGTCTCTTCCAACACAAACCATTCTAAGATTTTATGATTCTATGATATGGGAAAAATCTTACCTTAAGTAGATGTAAACAGTAGATTAACATTATTATCATACTGAATCCAGAACACAACACTGTACCAGCTACTAAGAAGAAAATTAACTGTATCCCAGATGAAACCAGTGCAATATGGTAAATACACATGTAATACATATTCATTTGCAGGTGGTATACTGAGGATCTGGAATGTGGAGAATGAGGTTCAGCATGGGTTTTATATTAAAACATAAAGTTGGAAAGTGAGCAATTGATTTCTCTGTGCCTGTGTCTGTACTAAAACAACATACATGATGGTGCATGTGAATGATTCTTTAAAATTTTACTAAACACAAGATTTCTGAAAGAAGAAAACACTATTTAAAATAGTTGTCCCCTTAAATAATTTGTATGAGAAATGTTTTGGCAAAGTGTGAACAGCTGTTTAAATTTTTCAACCGATTGATCAATAAGTGGATGAAGCTTGAAAAGGTGTTCACACTCTGACTGGTTCCTGGGGTAAACATTGAGATATTCATTGTAATAGAGAGATTTCATGAAAAGTAAGTAGTGCTTAGAGTTAATACAAAGTGAAATTAAGTGCATATGTAGTTGATTAGGTAACAAATCCAGGGACATAAACAATGAACATCATGGGTGGGAGCTAAACAACACTCTTGAGTCATTGGCTGCACAACCACAAGTTTTGTATGCAGAAGACACAGAATTGACTCTCTGGCTAAAGGCAATTTTGTCTTGGCTGCAGAACAGTTGTGAGGATTCCTACTTGAAGGAAGACACAGCGCTGAAAAGGGCTTTGTTATCTCCTCTTGAGCAGTTGGGACATTGCCTTGACTCAGATGCAGTGGTATGTGTTCATGCCTGTGTGCTGAGACTGGAAAGCAGTTCTATTCAGGGCTGCATATGACAGCCGTGAGCTTGGCCAATGTGTGGCATATCCTTCCCACTTAAGTAGAGCTTGTTCTCAAAAGCCCACTATTCACAGGAATTCCTGGCCAAGGGTTGAATGCCAGCTTGTAACAAATCTGAGTCTTCAAACAATGGATAATCAATGAAGCTAGAAACGAACAATAACCATGTTGTTGCATGCTATTCCCAGTGTTTTCCTAGATGCTCTCTGTGTTTTTAGACCATCTCTATCTGTGGTAAAAACTTACTGTGTCATACTGCATCCTTACGGCACAATAATTTTTACTGTATCAAGGTTATGATTTACTTAATTGCCTAAGTGTGCTGGTTTAAAGGTAAACCAGCAGGGGAAATGAAGCCAACTCAAAATAGAGATTATAAGTTGGAATAACAATTTAATAAAATAATACAATAAGTACGATTATACAGACAAACTATTGGTTTTAACCCACAAAACCCAAATGCATAACCCAGCACCCTGGGGCATGAACAGAGTGGTGTTCTTTGGCCCCCCTGAGTCCAAAGTAAAAGGAGAGGGGAAAACCTGTTGGTGAGAGTGCTGTTGCAGTCTGGTCAAGAGTGGTGATTGAAGTCCAGTCGAGAGTGGTGGTCTCAGTCTGGTTGAGAGTAGTGGTCTGCAGTCTTCCTCTGGATCCCACGAGTGGTTAAAAAAGTCCCAGGACCCCAAGATTATGTATCTTCCAGTTCAGGCGGGAATGTCCAGTACGTCCCTCAGGGCGGGGAGTTCCACAATGGGTGTGAGGACAGGGAGGCACCCTCCTATCTCACAGGCCTCTTAACACCCAGTTTATAGCCTGAGGAGTCAGGCTGCTCTGGGCAGATGGTGTAAATGGTCTATTGATAACAGTTTCTGGGAAATGGCATGGAAGGCTATAGAATGCACACTTTTGGGTTATATCCATACAGTGATGAACTGGTCCCAGCTGTTCTAACTAGGACACTAAGCTAAGAGAGACATATAGTTACTGTATGTAACTGTATTCACAATGGGTGAAGTGGTTCAGTTTTTGTTTGGTTCCATACTTGCTTGTTCTCTGTCTGGCTGTAGCCACACTGCTTATACAGTGACTGGGATTATTTCTCAGCACCTTGTACTAGGTGGATTTCTGTACTGACTAGCTGCCAGTGGTAATTGTCTGGTAATGGTGTAAAAAGTTGCAGAGTCTCAGTAGAGTTGTTGGTTTCTAATGTCTTATCTCTGAAAACACCCAAATAATAAACAAAATGGGACTGCAGCTATAAATGGGAAAATGACAACAGGAGTATGATAATAATTTCCATAAAAGTAGGGGTCAGATCAGGTTCTAATGTGATGTTTAAATTTGTAGAAGAAAAAAAAGATAGATATGAAAGATAATACAGATGTTAAGTATTCTACAGTAGTTTCTTTCCTCCCTTACTTGTCATCTTTTCTGAAAGGCTCTGAAATTCTCCTCTGCTTATAATGAAAACTTCTATTTTGTTTCAATTCCCCACATTGCATTTTGAGCTGTAAGGGGAATATTAATTGTTCCAGGAACTCTAGTAACCAGTGCATCTTAACTGGGATAAAACAAGACACAATTTGGCTCATAGTATGGACAAGGACAGTCATGTATAAAATTTGTTAGACAGCCATGATTTACTGGAAAAAGAGTAATTCTTCCATGCCTAATGGCTTCTGCCATGTGTTTAAATACAGCTGTTATTTTTATTATACATTATATGAAATGAAGACCAATCTTGTTACAGAAGCAGAATAGAAGTAGTTTCCTTGACTGAAAAGCAAGTGTTGGGTGAATAAAAATTACAGACGCAAGCCACAAAGCTTGGTTAATGCACTTACTGTTCCTGGGCTTCTGAGTTCATTCCATCAAACACCTCGTCCTGTGGTTACAGAGTTTATTCTTTTCAAAAAGCTACTCTACACAAGGTTTTTGAAGTGGTAATGTGATCAACAAGTGCAGGGAAAATAAAATGAGTATTTTTCCTTTCAGTTTTGACCATCTGCAAAGGATTCTTATCATTGACTGGGGAATGAAAATAAAATGGTGTGGAACCTTTACCTGTTCTGTTAGCCTAAAGTCTGTGTTAATTGATTTCAACAAGTGCCTCAAGCACCACTGACACTTCTTCTTTGCTATTAACTAATGATGGTTGTCTCATCGACGTTATTACTGAGTCTGTACTCATTTTTAGGAGCCAATAGCAGAAAATCTGTTTTGGGATCCAAACTAACATGCTCAAGGTAAGTCTTTGTGGAAAGGGACCTAAAGGGCTAGTGTCTATCTAAGATAATTTGTATGGCTATTATATTTAGTAGTAATTCAGTATTCAGTATAGTATAAATAAATAGGCATTGTGCTTTCCTGAGGATTCAAAAAGAGTGTGTTATTGCCTTGAGGTAGTTACCCTGTCATCAGACATAACACAGGATGGGTAACCACAAGTCCTCACTGCTGGGCAGCTGAGCATATTATGTGGGGGTAGGCTGTAGATTTCTTCTGCTCTGAAGGTGAATGAAGAGTGAAAGGGAATGACATGGAGTGGCAGAGAGGGAGTAGCTGGAAAGCTGATTGAAAGCAACAACTTTTGAGTAGGGCTGGAAGGAAGGAGTTTGTAAGGTGCGTATTTTGAGACGAAAGAACTTTATGAAGTGTGCATTGGGTCCATGTGGAGTTAGGGAAGCACACAGCAGAATTTTGCAGAGCTCGCAAAACGCCTATTGAGGCTTCACAGACATTATACAGTGCCCCGGCTAGCCTTGTTAACTTTATTGAGTGTGCTTCGAGGACATGCAGACTTTTAGAGTATGTGAAAGCCACTTTTAATAATTAATTGGCTTACTCTCTCCCACCTATTGTTTCATGTCTTATAAAAAGCAACAGCAAGTCCTTGCCAAAACCAACAGATACAATAATATTTAGGTTAGTTGGGTTTGAGATATGACAGGCTAAAAAGGATATCCCCAAAGATCTTGGAACTTAAACAATCCCCATTTTTTGTCCTGTCTTATTTCTCCCATGACTGTCATAGGATGTGCTCTTAAACTAAATTTTCCCTGATCTAATAAGTGGTTTCAGGAAGAGAATGAAAAGTGTGTGTGTGTGTGTGTGTGTGTGTGTGTGTCTATGTAAACTGATTTGTAACTGGAAGTCTGTTTCCACTTTACTGTGTCAGGGAAACAAGCTAAATTTTTAAGTGACAAACTGACTTCTTCCTTAAGGGAGGCAGCCATCATCCACATTATCATCTATATCCCTGCACATGCAGTGTGACACAGGAAATGACACACAATTATCAGATGGCTGTTAAGATGGATGCAGAGAAATGGTGAGCTTGCTGGCATGGCCTCAAAGACAGACATCCACAGATGTTCTGTAGTCACTCAAGTGCATGCAGTTAAAGTGTGCCTGTTGTGCATTTGGGGAAATTTTTTTTTAAACAGAGAACACTTAAATTTGGGGGAGGTCGTGAATATGTTTCCAGAGGGAGAAGGAAGGAAATCAGCAAACTTAAGCTTAAGGAAGGCCACGTAGGTTTTCAAGAGACCAACTGGAGCAAGGCAGTAGCAAAGGGTCAGACATCCATCCTGAACCTGACTTTATCTGCCTCCCATGGTAGGGAGGTGGCTAATGCCGTGGACGCTTACTGTCACCTACTGTTGTGGTTTTATGTAAAACATGGCCTTACTGGACCTTAAAATGGGAACCACAGGTACCACTTCTTGAACTTGTTAAGAGGATGTACCCTGTGCAGAAGATAAAAAATGGATTAATCAGTTTGAAGAGAGGCCATGTGTATGTTAGAGCATCAGGGGGGATCCAGGTCAGTGTGGCTCAGGGAATCTTTACAGGAACAGCCATACCACAGGACTGTCATGAGATAATCAACCAGATGTACATCAAAACTGGAATCACCCTATGCTGGGAAATGTTCAGGGCTCTCTGATCTGTTCTTGGCTGTGCATGTTCTGCCTGTTGGTAAGATTCACCAACTTTCTCTCTATAGGCAGTGCTTCATAGTCATGCTCTTTTGCTTGCTGATGCACGCAGAACATTTACTAAGGTCGTTCTTCCTAACCAGTCAAGTAAAGCAGTCATTCTTAAGTACTATGCTTAAGTACTATTGTTTTAGAGTTAGACTTACCCCCTCACAACAGGTTATCTCTTTGGTCACACTATCCTGTGGACTGTGGCTTTATTCCTGTTAGCCCAGAACTATCCATACTGCCCATTTTTGTCTGCAAGTACAAGCAAAGCTGATGGAAAGGTGTCATTCTGCAATGTCAGTCTGTATTTCACAAGTGACTGTGCCTGTTACCTTTGATCATATCATGGTACCTCTTAGTCATACATCCACATCTGACATTCCAGTAATAACTGGAAGAGACCAGAGAAAGTAAAATTAGAAAACTATAGGTAACAGGTGCTTATGTATTTTGTACTCTGTGTTATTAAGAACTAGGAGCAGGAAGACACAGTGACACAACCGTTAACAGGTGCCTAAAGTGTTACTCTCTTATTTGGTGATACAGGTGACTTGTTTCTTACCTACACAAAGGAAAATTATAAATGAGTCTGTCGTAGGTAGAACTTTTGCCATTTTTAAGATGCAGGTCAGAGCAGTTGCACCTGTTGACACACAGTTGTGTGGTATCAATAGTCAGCATGCAGTGCAGTCCCTTGCTTTGTCGGACATCTGTGGCAGAGACTGTCACAGCTACCCAGAAAACTGTGAGGAGGAGTACAGGAGTTCAGCAGTCAGGGTCAGGACCTCTGAAAGGTGCTGTGGAGATCACTGCAGAGAATTTAAAAGGTGAGCTACCAAATGATAAGTACAGAAATGCACCGTGTGCCAAGCTACGCTGGGCACAAACAGAAGTATATGTGTTGTGCAGAGTAAAGGCAGAAAATTTTAAGTCCATCTTTCAAGCAAGGCTTGTTGTGTTATAATGGTGTATAAAATAATCAGGGCAAGAATAATAAAACTAATATTTAAAAGCCAAATCAATATAAAATGCATAAATGCAGCAATGGGATCTAGTGATAAATTTTAAGTGCTAAGTTACAGAAAAGAAGAACAAGGCAGTTTATTCATTTCCCTCTGTTGTTAGCAAGCCTGAGGGAATGGGACCTGCTCATATGACAGGCCACTGCTTGATCTGTAGTATGTAGGGGCACATTCACCATAGATGAAATACTGTTCCAATACTCTGTCTGTCCAGTTGGTACTGGATGCCAATGCAATACTGACCACAATGAGGGACAAAGTCTTACCTCACATCTGTAGACTGTTACTGTCCCCTTTTCTGATCTCCTTCCAAACCAGTGCCAGGGTATGCTGGCAGTGCTCCTGTGAACTCAGCAACAGAGAACAGAGACTGCACCCTTGACATGAGTATTATTGTACCTCTCTGACAGCAGCTGTCTCACTTTAGCATCAGCCCAGATGTGCAGGGATCAAAATGATTAAATTTAAAAACCACAAGATTTGGAAAAGTGCTTCTATTATGCTAATAACATCTTTAAAGCTGAGATCTAATTTTTTACATCATACTAGGCTAAGGACAAATTTTGTGTCCTACTAGCAAAAGAACTTCATCATGTTTTTCACAGGCATGTTATATTTTACTTACTTGAAGTGATTTATGACCAAGTAAAACTTGTAATGAGTAGAAACTGTACAAGGAGTGGAGAGGTACAAATTGTTACAAAATAACCCAGAGGAAGATGTATTAGTAGGTTCAGATGTCACTGCTCTAACAGTTTACAGGATTCTTATATTTGCATACCTAGAAGAATGGCATTCTATAGCATCAATGGGAAATTGAAATTCACTTCTATTCTTCAAGGCTATAAGAGAATTGTTTTGACCAGTATAATTTTGGGAGTAATTTTGACATTTGGAGAAAAAGGAAGGAATATGGTCAGGCCTCGATTTGAAATAAATCTGAGGGTTTAAAGTTTGCTAAAATAACAATTTTACTGAACATACATAGTCCAAATCTTACTCTATTCCACACAAAAAACCAAAAAGTCCCTTGATGACATTTTGTTTGGGATTAGGAATTATCCTGCGTTGGAGCAGGAGAATGCTGTAAATCTTCCACTTCATTCTTGTATGATTCTGTGCTGGAAAATGCTTTGATGCTTTTTAAAATGAATCTGCATCTACAGAGAGTTTTCAAATGCACTCAAACTCCAAAAGTTTATATGAATTATCTGACAATTGTCTAAAATGAATGCAACTGTAAATAAAATTACTCACTGAAGTGTCACAATTAGGTGTGCATGCTTGCAGGATCACATCATGGAATTCTTAGGTTTTGAGTGAAAAGTACTGTTTTTCTTTATGTATTAAACATTTCTGCTACACTGAAACCTGTATACTTACATGTTCATGTAGCACTAAGTATAGTATTTCAACAGTATAAAATTGTGTGCCCTACTGTATCAAAAACAATCTTAGACCTCAGTAACACCAGTATGCTTCAACTAACCTGGATCTGTTTTTGGTAGTAGATAGTTCTTATATAGTCCTAGTGTGATAACTGAACAATGGTCTGAAGCACCTTAAAAAGAAAATATATTTTAAATTTGAAACTGTCAACAAACTTGCATTTTCCAACGGTGATATTTTTAAAGAGGTATTTCATTATAATACAGTATTTCAAATTCTAAGTAGTCTTTTTTGGAAGAGATGCATAGCAATGTCAAATGTTGCTGTTGATATTATAGCCTTAGCCTGCACAACAGATTTATAAGAGCAGAATTCTTTGTCCTCTCATTCTTGCTGGAGCATCAGTTTGAAGGGTAACACATCTGTAATAGAGTCAGGTTGCTTTTTTATCAGCAGCTGATGGTGACACTCTTAAAAAAGGGCAGAATTCATACCTAGAAATACATTTGTCAACAAAATATGAGCATGTGAGACAACAGTTCAGTCACATTTCACTTTCATTTTTTCTCTTTTGTGCTAGGGAGTAACTTTCAAGTGTCAGCTCTTTCAGCTGAGTGTCAGCCTTTTTATAATTTGCTGCAGCATGTCAACCCCCTTAGAATTACCATATGTTAGCTGTTTACCATATCGACTGGAAGCATGCGCATTGAGCTGTTCCCCTTTGCCCTACCTGTGTTGCTCCTGGTGACAGCCAGGTGATTATTTTAGCTGACAATTCAGCCACTGGCAGGAATGCCCCAGGTGTATTCATTGTGGCTATGCTGAGTCTGGGAAGGTCGGTCAGTCAGTCAGGGAACCAGACAGAGGGAAGAATGGGGCTGGGTGGTGGATGTGCTTGGCAGGCTGGCTAGTGAGCAGGAAGACTTACAGGCCTAATCCCTTCCTTCCTTGCCTGAATATTTAGTCAGTCAGGAGGCAATTATACTGTAGGTTGTGTGATCTCCGTGGTAATTTACTTTTGAGAAGTCTTGGCTACAGAAGCAGGAGAATCTGTTTGTCCTAATGTCTGCCTGAGTTTTTAACTAATATGATCACTACAGGATGTTAGCACCCAGCAAATATTTAAAATCTTGCAATAACCCTGTTTTTCACTGTCCTTGCTGTCAAAAACAAGAATGGCAAAGGGCTTTACTCCTGGCAAACCTTGTGTTAATAATGGTAATGTGCCAGTGCTTGTCTGGTTTTGGACTGTGTCCGGTGGTTGGTTCCTAACTGTGAACCAGAGCTTTTGCTGGCATTTTTCTGTGTCTGACAATAAATTTGGACCTGCACTGCAGAGGGAAACAGTAGTAAGCTAGTAACGGAGTGCCAGATAGTAAGAGGATGACAAGTCTTTTCCAGTCTTGTGTGAATGCTATTGAATGAGCAGTCAGTGTGCTAGGGGCCAGTGAGCCAACAAATATGTTCAGCGTTTCCAGAAAATAGTCTTCAGAATAGTAGGAGGTGTGATTTCGAAGGGGAAGCATTTGAAAGCTATAGATAGTGGAGTAAGGCAGGAGAAGTGAGCTGGCAGAAAGGCGTTTTGAAGAGAAATGGGGCTCTGCATAAACCTTTCCCACAGCAACTTTACCCATCCAGCTAGCACATCCTGCTGGCATGGAGCTGATGGGGGCAGGAGGCTGCCAGCATGTTTTCCTGTGGGAAAAGAGGAATGAAGGTTATAGGGAAGTGTCAAGGGGAAGCACGCATGGCATGGACACAAAGAAGTCTGAACAAGGGGCATCTCTGCCAGGACTGCAGCTGCAGCAGTGACCAGGACTGACTGTGTGTATTTCAGCTGCTTTCACCAATCCTCTGCAAACAGCGAAAGTGAATTCTCTGAGGCAGAATTGTCTGACAATTTCTCCTTTTATATTAGCTATATTATTTACCAATTTTGAAAATGATTCGATAGGGTATAACTAGTGTTCTGAGATCATGATGGGTCTAGTCAGCTTTCCAGAGAGCACAGCAATTACCATGTGAATAGAGGTGACTGTGAGGGACAGGCTGGGTGGCTGCTCTCTCTAACCTGACCATTAGTTTTCCCGTGTTTGTGTGCACACCTCTTCTCTGTGATTAGCCTCAGTGGAAACACCATTGCCAGGGTCCTGCTGGCAGCCACAGCTTAATAGGCAAAATGGAGGGGGTTAGGTGTTCTTCTGTCTTTTCCATTTTTCATTAAATAAGGCAAAATACACAATAAGTGAAGTCTGATTTGCGTGGATATTTGTATGCATGTATAACAGGCCTGAATGTTAATGTGGGAAATGACTTTCTTTCAACTCAGTGGCCTGTATATTTGATTTTTAGAATTATTTGTCTTCTTTGTAACTTTCAGTAAGTTTCTGTTGCAAAATAATGCATCGAAATTCCTTGTGAAGTACTCAAGCACTTTGTAACCTAGCAGATAAGGACGTTTTTGCTTCCTATTGGAAACTATTTATTAAAATCCATTGGCAGCTTTTCGATAAATTCTTTTTTTCCTTTGTCAAATGTATTATTATGAGTATAACAATGAATGCTGTCATTAAGAAACACCATGCATTTAATAGCCATAATTTAAAACTTTTATTCCACTAGCAAATGTCTGCGTATGTCTGTCTGTGTAAAAGCCAGTTTTCATTGGATTTTGAATGCAGCTAAATCTTGGAACGAACTAGCAAATATTCTTTGTTTAAACTTAACCATGATTGTATTTGATATTTTCAGAATTAATTTTTATAGCAGTTTTCATTATAACTCTGTTGTGTTCTGGGTACAATGGGGCAGCTTACTTGCAGCAGAATTAAAATCTGTGGTTTAATAGCAGTTTGACTTGCCTAGGCAATAAACTATCTCCCACGAATTGAGGTGCTATCAAGATAAAACATGTGAAGTTAATTCTGTAACAAGTCCCTGTGTTGCTGATGGAAAATATTTCGGAAGAGTTATTCCGTGCTATGCATGGAGGCTTCATGAATTTCAGGATAATGGAGATAACACTCTCTGAGGGGTCTGCTGAAATATACCCTTTCCCAAAGCACTGTCTGAATTCTTCTTGGAAGCATTTGTGGATCAGAAACTGGCTATTACCTAACTATGCTTTAATTTGCTCTGCTTTAAGAAAAGGTATGATTTTAAACTGACTTTAGGAATTTTGTGAAAAACCCTGTGTGAATACACTTAATTCAGTTGAACCTAGCTAATACAAATTTAATATGCATGGGTAATTTATAGATATAAGCTAAGCTAACAGAGTAAGTTTTTAACTGTTTACATAAATCAGTTTTTAAACAGACAAAGAAAAACTTTCATATAGTACGAGATGGAGAAGATTGGGACTGTTTACCTTGGAGAGGAAATGAATCAGAAGTGAGATGATAAAAGGTTACAGACAATGAAGGCATAGGCTCTACAGAGCAAGAAATGCTGTTCTACCATCAGGGATGAACAGGGAGCATTCAGTGAAGGTTACAAGTGGCAAAGTCAAAAGTAAGACAAAAGAAATGCTCTCCCATGCTGGGAACTAGTTGCTGATGGAAGTTGTAGTTGCTGGATAACTCTGAGGGCAAGAGTTTAACGGGACTCCAGAGGAACAAAGAGTTATGTGAAGGGTAGGCTTAGCCTTGATTTAACTGAAGTGGGAGGTTTAAGTGAAGGAGAAGGAAAGAGCTCTGCAACCTGATGATTCAAGAGCCAAAAGGGTTTGTCAAGCATTGGAATAGGCTGCCCGGGGAAGTGGCTGAGTCCCCATCCCTGGACCTGTTTAAAAGACATGTAGATGTGGTGCTGAGGGGCATGGTTTAAGGGTTGATTTGGCAGTGTTAACTGTTGGACTCCATGATATTAGATGTCTTTTCCAACCTAAATGATTCTATGATTCTATCCAATTGCAATGGTAGGGATTAAAAATTAAAAAGAATGGTGGAAAAGGTTAATGCCTGTTTGGTTCAAGCTGCTCAGCTATTGATAGGGTCAAAAAGACTTTTTCCTCCATGTCTTTACTATATGTAGCTGCTTGTGCAATCTCTTGGTTGCAGTATTCTGTCTGGGTAGATCTCCAGTAGCAATTTCTTGTTACTGGATGGATTACAACAGATATGCCCATTTCCTTCCAAAATCCCATTGTGTCTGGTTGTGCCTTAAAAACTACAGCAAACTCTTTTGTGGTCTCAGTGGGAGTCTGTATCACTGCATTTCAGTGTTTCTAAGGAGCAAATGCTACAAATTTGTCTGTAAAGGTGACTGTCTATTCCACACACAAGGATAATAGTAAGTACCTTTGTCTGGTTGCCAAAGTATGACACAGGACAGTGGAAAACTTGCAGTGTTGCATGATGCTTGGTCACAGAATCACAAAACATGCCGAATTGGAAGGGACTCACAAGGATCACTGAGCCCAACTCCTAACCCGGAACAGGACCATACCCAAGAGCCACACCATGTGCCTGACAGGATGGTCCAACTGCTTCTTGAACTCTGTCAAGCGTGGTGCTGTGACCACTTCCCTGGGGAGTCTATTCCAGTGCTGGGATCACAGAGGTCTCCAGAGGACTCTTGGCTAATAGGACAGTCTTATGGAAGGGCGCCTGCAAATAACCACAGACAAGCAATGCAGACAGAGCAGGAAAATGAAGATGACCTGTTCTCATCCACTGCCACACCCTGGTGACTCTAGTCTCTTAGACATATCATGACACCTCTTGAACACAGTTCCTAGAGTGTAAAACGGGCTATATTTTGCTGATCAAACAAAAGGGTCTAGAATCAGTCTTCTGAGTTGGATTTGTGGAGACCATGGGAAAGACTGCAGTGCAGAGTTAACCAGCACTTCTGGGTTGGTCCCAGTTCAGGTTGTGAGCTGTGTGCTACATGAATGAGAGGTCTCAAAAGTGACATCTTTTTCATGTGGGTTCCTGTCTTTTTGTTGCTTACTGCTCTGAGAGTGTCTCTGCTGCCTGTTGGCTCTTAATCAGCAGCTGCTGCTTTTTATCTGTGAAAAAGCCCAGTCATCTCCCCTGGTAGGCAGCTAGGTTGTTCTAGGACCCAGATGCTACCTGAGTCTTCTGTGTTGCTGGTGCAGACTGCACATTGTGGCAGCCCAAGAATGTGTGTGGTATGCTATTTCTTTTGTCTCACGTGCTCAGCTAAACCTGCCAGTTTTTTTGATCCACACACGAGTTCTCTGCTGTTTATGATGGAATAAGGTCACGAGTTAAGTCTAAAGCAATTTAATCATTCACTTTGTCCCTATCATTTACCCTCATACCTTGCCATCCTTAGTCATGCCTAGAGTATCAGTAGACTGATTGCACTATGGTGGAAAGACCTGACATGCAAATCTCCCATTGGTTATTATTGTGGTCTGCTTTGTGCACCAAATCTTCTGACTGTCTCTAATGAACTGTATACTCCACAGAGTCACAGGCTGGTGACAACAACCCATTCAAAGCCTGGAAAGTACCATTTATGTACAGAGAATGGTTTGTGTGTGTGTGTGTGTGTGTGTGTGTGGTTTTTTGGTTGGTTGGTAGATTTGGTTTTGTTATTATTTTATTTTTCTTCAATAATGTAAGTAAGAGTCAGGCACTGGACAAGAAACAGTCAAGATTAACTTTTTTGCTGCTACTCCCTTCTACTCCTCTTCATTTTTTCTGGTTTTTCTTTGTGGATCTCTGAGGACACAACTTCAACAAACATGGAGAGTTGATGGGTCAGTGGGGGAGGTGAGCTGGTCAAAAGATTTTTTCAAAAATATTTCGTTAGAATAATTTCAGGTTTGATATGATTTCAGTAACTCACAGACAGGTTCTCACAGTCACATCTGGATTTATGGCAAGCTGAACGGGAGCCTGTTGCTTGAAGATTTCCTTGCAGGAAAGTCTGATACCCTCGCACTTTGGCAGTTGGTGGTGTGGAGCCAAGACTTTGAGAACTGTGTAAGTCCCAGCAGTAAATGGTTCTTACCTCTTATATCCTCAGGAAAAAGCCTAGATATTTCGAAAGGTCAGCTAGGCTCTGGAGAGACCACTGGACCAAAGGTGTGAAAACTCTGGTGTCTCAGCCCATGGCGGTGTGGCTGCCAGGAGGGTGCTCATCCCTCCTGGAGCCCTGGCCCTGGCAGGTGCAGCAGCTGCTTGGAGAAAATAACATGTTCCTCAGGCTCAGGGCTACTGATAACATCAATACCAGTTTCCCCTCAGGCTCAGAGAAGTGGTGGGGGTCACCTCCCTCCCAGAGCAGCAGCCTGCAGACTGCCCCAGCCGTATGGCAGTGGGAGCTTTTAAAATTTTATTCCATTTGTTAAAATACAGCTTCAATCTAAAGAAAATGAAAGCAAATAGAAAGTAATTCCTGGTGAACACGAACTGCTGTCTTCTGTCTGGCTCCAAAGGGAAGCCTGAGAGCAGCTTGCCAGCTGCACTGGGGAACAACTTCTCCCATTAAAGAGATATGGCAATGCATTTCTCTTCCCAGCTGGCATTCACTGCAGCTCATGTTTATGGCACTTCCCAGTGGAAACAGGGCTCTCCAGAGGACTCCCAGCTAATAACACAGCCTAATGGAAGAGCCCCTGTGCTGGGTGATGCCGAGGATGGAAGCATGAGCCTTACAGCTTGCATTAAAAAGTCAGGCCCTGTAAGTAAAAGCTGTAATGATTCATTTCCTTCGTGGATTGACTGTAGAGAGGCATACATAACATACAGTTACAGCTAGGACGATAGTAAAACCAATGTAAAACAAAACCATGACAGTAAAAGGGACACTAAAAAAATGTCAGGGAAGAAATAAAGCAAAGGTGATCCACGGCTCATTCTACAACAAGGAAGTGTTTGTCAGTCTTTCTTGTGGGAATATCAGGTTGTAATTCTGAGATAAGTAACATTAATACTGAAATAAGAGTTTTGTGCATGTATACAAATACGGATTTTAGGAGAGTGGTAGTTTTAGAAAAGCCCTTTTTCTGATGCTTACCTATTGCACTTTTTTGAAATATTGTTTGCACGCTAAAATATACTGCGAGTACGAGTGTATGTCTTGTATTTAGATCTAATGTTACGATGGCTGTAAAATAAACTATTTAGAATAATATGCAATAGGACTCCATTAATATTGTGTGTTAGCCTAAAATTTCTGCTGCAGTGAGGTTATTTTTATGTAAATAGAGAAGTTTGGATTGTAGAGTAAACAATTTCCATTCTGTATTCAGCAACTGAACTATATTTCTTTTTGACACTTTTGAAAAACATGTTACACAGGATTAGTAGAAAAATCACTCACCGGAGCTTTTATATTTAATTTCACACAGCTATGCTAACTGAAAGAGGCACTACTATGTTAGAAATACAATATTTTCTTTGTTTGGAGAGAGGGATGTTACCTATGATTTGCTTACTTGTGGGTATTTGTTGTTACTGGGAACGCTAACATTTTGGAGCTGAAATTAATAAAGTTGAGATCCATTAAGCAGAAAAAAATATAGAAGAGAAAAATGTGTGTTCCCGTGAAAAATCTTGTTGTAGGTAATAGTATAGCTATGTGTAATTTTTTAGCTACTGAAATGTAAAGTAGGTAATTGGAAAATGCCTAGGTTTTCCAGCTCTCTAGGATACTAATATTCATACTTCTGGTACAAACACTGCATGTAATGGTTTTACCAGCTCAGCCTGCTGCTGATGTGATACCAGCACCATCAAATCTGAGGCCATACCAAATGTGGTTAGGCACTGTCTCAGTAAATTTAACCCTCATCCATTAGCGAAACAGTCCAGGTGAAAGGTCACTTCCAACATCAAAGTGGCCATTTAATGCTTTTATTTCCTCTAATTGGAAATCATAATCAATGAGAATAATTTATAAAACTTGTCCAGAATAGTGATTCTCCACTTAAAATGACATCTTCTGCCTAAGGCAAAAGTAATTGCGTTCAGCTTGATGCCATATGATCATAATGGGATTCAGAACTTAGTGATGTATATGGTTAACCTGTTTGCAGAACTTGGCAAACAGATCTGAGTAGGTTATTTCTCAGATAGGAACTTCATTGCGTTTGACCTTTTGTCATCCAAGGATTTGAGTAAAGTATTCCCTTCTCTGGAATTATGTGCTTGAGTAAAACATTTCATGGGCCTGCTTAACTGTTCATCTGTGCTACAATAGCAATTAATGTCTGTGTAAGTAAACCTTTTATTTTAAAGGTCATTAATTTTCTTCACATGATACAGCTCAGAGAGCCTGCTACTAAAATAATTGGGAGCTAGAGGTATTGATTTATGAGGGAGGATTAAAAATACTAAAAATCTAAAGATTACCAAAGTGATGACTAGGAAAGGTTGTGATACAAGTCTTCCTCTTGGTTTTGTTTGTATTGTGCATTTGGGTGAAGGCTTTTGTTTCAAGAAAGTCAAACTAGATACTTTAATCATCCTTTCTGGTCTTAAAGTCCATACTTCCTGCTTGCCTACTTCCTTAAAACTTGAGGAGGAACATGGCTTTTCTTTATATGGAGATATATTTTGCCCTACAGACAAATCAACAGGTCCAGTTCTGCTTTAAGACTTGGGACTGTAAAAGACTTTTGGGTGGTGATTCAGCTCCGGTATCACAGTCGTTTTTCCTGGTCAGAGTGGAGTCTGTGCCAGGCTGAGCTTGTTCCGTGCAGAGGCTGCTTTGCAGTAGTATCACACACTTAACTGTGTTAAGAGATGGCTTTTTGCTCTGGTAGAAAATGTTCTTAGTCCTGGCTCTCCTTTGTGCCAGTTCTGACTCACCTATATGGGAGTTGCTTTGGTTTTACAGCTGTAATAGGGGCAGGCTGCGTTTCATTAACTTTATGAAGATTATGCTAAGGTGAAAAAGGGTTTGTATGGCTGAAGCTTTCCTCACTGATGAGATTGATTCAACAGTAATTCCTCATATGGATCTGTTTTGGATTTGGCTCCTTCAGTTGGCAGCACAATTAGTTCTGTAGCATCTGGAAAGTGGCCGTGCATCATACATTACCATTATAAGAATACTTATTACAGTATATTGTTTATCTGTAGCAGTGCCCACCCTTTGTTGGGGCTTTCCAAAATGTAAGAATATATTTATTCTGAAGTAATCACGAACTAAACAATCAGTAACTTACCAAAATTTAGAAATTAACCATTATTGCCAACTAGATCCATGGAGGATATTTGATGGCATGGCTGAGAGTACATCAATTAAGAATTGCTGATGAGAATCCAACACAGTAAGTAACAAATTAATGGAAGGGCAAGCAGTGGAGCTTCTTGCAATATTTCAGTGTTATAAAGCTCCATTTCTAAATTAGGAGAGTGCTTGTTACCAGACTTTCAGCTTGTTACTGATCCAAAACTGAATGTTGCCCATTAAACACGATGGGACAGTGTCATCTTTGTGAGGAAACCATGTGATGAACTGTTCAGGAGAAAGCAACATTTTCTTTGGCAATTAAAAAATAGGTATCTGTTTGAACCTGTGCAGAAGCTGAAGTGTGAGGAAAGCAGAGGGAAACTGGTCAAAAGTAAAGGAGAATAAATGGACCTGAGCCTCAGTGAAAATGGGGTGAAGACTTCAATGCCTGGCTTCTCTGCCACAATAGTTAATAATTTTGCATCATATTTTTCTAAAAATTGACAGTGCTCTGAATTGTAATAAATGAACTCACAAATAAAACGGAGCTGAAGAATTCTGTTACTTAACCAATATCCTGCAGTATACAGGCTTTCCTTTCTTTTTTTTTTTAAGCAAAGAAGCGTTTAAAGCATCGTGTAAAGCACATCTTCTGTTTTATTTGGTTTCATTTTGTGTAAGATACTTCTGTGAATGAATGTGAGTTCTCTTGCCCTTAAGACTTCTGTTGACTGGCAGAAACCATCTGTTTAGATGTTTTTATGCCTGTTTAATTGATAATCAAGGCTTAGTCCTGTTGTTGAGAAAATCTGATTTGCCTGTTAGTAAATTCTATACCCCATTAAATGCAGAAGTCTAGAGTAAAGAGAGAAACACATTCCTGACCTGTAATAAAACTGACAACCTTTACCTTCTGCTAGTGTCTGTAAGCACATCCTCTTTAATCATGGTCTAATTGAGACTTTGGTATTAGAAGGGAAGAGGAGACTGTTAGAGCCTGAAGGGACAGTTTATCTTAAAATACCAAGAAAAATTCCAGGGCTTCCTAGCACACAGAGTAAAATGAGTTATGTTCACCTGTCGGGAAGGAAAATTCAGCAGTTCTGATAGACTTTGCAGTTCAAATCATGAAACAGGATCCCAGTGATGAGTATGGCTTAGAACTGATGAATGATTTATGAATGACTTTTACTTTTTAGCTTCTGGAGGAATTGTCTTTTCAAGACTTTTCTTATGCTTTGCCCACCACATTTCTTTAAAGGGAAATTTGCAAGTGTGACTGAATACCTTGATTATTAGAACTGAAGGTTTAGGGAAAAAAATAACCTAAGTACTGTAAAAGTAGGAGTTTAATCATGAGAGTTAGCAGGAATGTGCCTAAGGCTTTTTTTTTTTTTTTTTTTTTTTTTTTTTTTTACCCTTACATCTGCATATCTCTAAAGGGTGTGTATGGTGGAAAACTTACTGCTGTCTCACATATGCCCTCTGTTCTTTTCATGTCCCCAGCCTGCTCCAGGTCTGACTGATGACAGCAGTCGTGCTTTCTACTGGATGAAAATACCACTCTACAAATCTTATTCATAAATATGTTGGGCAGTAATCAAATTCAGAACAAAAAGTAGAGGAAAGACAAATTTTCCTTCTGCAGTGAATATGCCCCAGGAGTTGCAGATTGTGAGGCTTCAGGAATTTGAACACACCAGTGTCCTGTCACAGCTGCCTATTGGTGTCACGCTATTAAAGCAGTGACTTTCCATGTAGTCTGCAGACTCCCAGGTCTTTGTTGATAGTTTTTGCAGGTGGCCATTGCCTTCTCTCTACCACAAAAGGTAACTAAAACCCTGTAAAAGGCTACAAAGTTGTAAGGGAGCTTGCATTACCCTGAAAAAGTTGTAGGAATCAGAAAGGGGGGGAAGGATAGGGAACAGGAGGGTGGGTGATTGAATAAAGTTCACCCAGGAAATCACCATGTAGTTAAAATAGGCATCTATGATCTAGTCCACGATCAGTGTAGTTGTCCTGGAAATGCATCAGTACACAGAAGTGTGCATGAGGAAATCCTTGCAACAGTAAGCAAAATTCAAATGATTCCCTGTGTTATTTTGTTTGAGATAAGGGGTTCCTTATACCTGCATGCAAGCTACGTGTCAGGTTTCACTCTCCCAGACTGGGAGCTGAGATAAGTAATCACACAGCTTCTTCTAGTTGTTCTGCTGCAATCACTGAGGTTTAGATTGCAGCTAAGCATTATCCTTGCAAGGCTTAATGTTGAAAGACAGGTATTTCCACCACTGCAGCATAAGTACAGCATTCCTGTTTGAAATGGATTATGTTTGTGCGTGTAAGAATTTTATTTATGGCTGTTGTCTGAAGTTTTGCATCTTATGCTTTGTCTTCACAAATGTGGTGCTTGTGTTTGTTTCAGGGCTGAGGCATATATTTGTAAGGGTGAGAATGGTTTTGGTTGCCTATGAACACCCTTCCTGGGGCTTGGTTATATGGATGTTTTTGCAGAGCACAGCTAAGATTTGAATTTAGAGTGTAGTAGCACTGTGCCAAATGGGTGATTCTGCCCTCAGAGTGACTCTGTAGCTCAGATTAGGTGGAAAAAAGGGCTTTAGTGCAGAGTAAGAAAGCCCAGGTGAAAATTCATGTAGAACAGCTATAACTTGCTCCTTCCCCAAGTAGACAAACCCTAGAAAAATTTACTCTTTAACCATCAGGCAAACAGAAACTCTCTTTCCTTGGATTCCTCCTTATATTACAAACCTTTTGCAAATATTTCCTTTGGCTTTAAGTGCAACATTTCATAATCTTAGAAATATTTTTTTTTTCATAATGTAAATGGACGCTTTCTTGTAGCTTAAATGGAACCAGTCATGATGCTGGCTTGTTGCTTGCTTTGTATAGGGAATTTGGTATGAGACCTTTTCTTCATTGTGGTTTCTTTCTTTAGTATTGGAGTTTATTTCATGTTATTCTAAACTAGTGAGCATGGAACAGAATATGTTCTCTTGAAACCCTGCTGGACTTGATGAGCAGTTTTTCTGGTTAATCCTCAAAACTTTAGTGCCACTTTTCCTCTGCCTTCATGACTTCAGTCCCAGTTTGGCCCACTGCATACCAAAAAGAAGTTCGAAGGATGTTGTAAGTTATACTGGCACGTGTGCTCCCTTGAGAGATAATGTGCTGCTTCATCCAAGTCCCAGGGTGCCCTGACACTCGTCTGCTAGGGAACTCCTCATCTGCCTAATGTGGGATTAGATGCTGTATCAAGCACTTGCTTTTTTTCCCTTTTAAATACATTTTCTGAATACTAACTATCCCTTTCTACACCCACATAGCTTACCTCTTTCATGTTGTTTTGTAATAAGTATCCGTTATTAGCATAATAACTGCTCAAAGTGACATCTTACATTGTATTGTCAAAGATCCATGTATTAATATTTCCATGGTTCTGATGCTATGATACACTGTAGTACTGTAATTTTACTAGAGATTATTATTTTTATGTCAAAGATCTGCCTCTTCCATTTACATACCATACAGTGACACCAAAGCTACTGATAGTGGGCTGTTGTGAAGGTTCTGTAAAGCAACTCGTCAAAAAAAGTATGTAAAAGCATACCAAACCTCAGAATGCTTTGATTGCATCTTGAATTGCTTGAAAAAGGAAAATGAGAAAATGCATTCATGCAGCATTGCGTATGTATTTGTTTATCTTAAAATTGTTTAGGCCTGTCTTATATCCTTTCTTCTAAGCAATGTGAGTTGGCAAAGGCCAGCACGCCACTCTTAACTCTATTTTATTACTTATCAAAAAGGCTTTGTGCAAAGATTAACTGTATTTGCTCTCTATTTGCTATTATTGCACCCCCACTGTTCAGTAAGTACCCCAAGCAATTTGATAAGATGACAGAAAGGTTGTCTGGTTTCATTGTTGCAGCTCTCAGAATTTCTTGTATCCTCTGGCGAAATGTTATCTTGTACTTTGTTACAGTAATAGTCCTCAGTGATTCAAAACAGGTATTCTTTTGTCTCCTGCCCTAACAGTGCACGTAGGGAGACCGTTTGTTCTCTTTCACCAGCTCGGCTTCTGCTAACAAAAGCCACACCAGATCAGAAGAACAGCTGTCTTTACACTCGGTATCAATAGATCGGCCTCCTCCTCCTGCGTGATGATAAGCGGAGGGGGGGCTGCGAATGAGCAAAATCATCTTGACTCTTTCTTTATAGGCTACAGACCTCCTTTTCCCTCTCTGCTGCAAGGCATGTTTCAGTGAATGGTTAGAGAAGATAACAGTGGTACTTTCTCGCATCCGCGTGCAGTTTCAAGGTATCCTTGAGGTGTCCCTGTTCTAAGGCAGAGTTTATAAAATAATTTTAAAAATATTTACTTGAGGTGATGATTTCCTTTGGCAATAGCATACTTATAAATTTTACATGCGTGGAACTGCTAAATCCATACTCTCTGTTCACACATAAAATTTTGAATCTAAGAGAAGTACTTTATCAAGCCACTCCTCTTTTTACCATTAACTGCTTTTTGAAAATGATCTGACTGCCATCATATTTTACAACATATAATGAATACTGAATCAGTGAATATTGCTGTTTTAGCCCTCTTTATCTCTTTTGAGGTGGCAGAGAGGGGGATTGGGAGAGGAGTTTGTTTTGTGTTTTGGTTTGGTTCGGTTTGGTTTTTTTCTGGGAAACTTGGAAGAAAGCATTGAAACAAATTTGTGGGTAACAAATGATCTCTTCCTGAAGGAAACACACTTCATCTTGAAGTTTTCTACAGAAAATCAAAGGTTTGAAGTCACAGATGGGAAGGAGAGAGAAAACAGAAGGAAACAGTGCTTGTTGAAACCCCACCAATGCAGATCCCAGAGACCTGATCTGGGTTGTGCTTGGCATTGACTCAGATCTTCACTTTGTGCAAAACCATTTCTCTCCCCACTTTGGGAATGCTCAACTACAGAACTGTAGGTTCTCCTGGGATGCTCTGTTATCCTGAAGCTTTTCCGTCCTGAAAACAATAATGCTGATGGTCATAAAGCCAGAGAGTGAGAGTGACATGGGAGGTTTTTCATTTTGGCTTCCATGATTGTTCTGTATAAATTGATGGTATCTCAGATAGAAATACTGAAGAAAAATCTACTTCACAATAGCTTTTAACCTAATGATTTGGTCTGTCTCCTCAGAAATTAAAGCCCTTCCCTACTTAAGAGCTTAAATGTTAATGTTCCTTCCCTCCATAAGACCTTAAAATGAGAACGCTGTCTCAGTTGTAAGTACTAACACCCCATAAACATGTGATTGGTACTGTAGAAACAACTTATGAAAAGTGTATTCCAAGGTCTTTCAATATCTGAGTGGGTGTTTGTTGTTTTACTGAGCCATAGTCATTTGCCAAATATTACCTGAGTTTCTCAGGAGCAATATCAAGATCACAGTGAATCCAAAAACCATGCAGTAAAACCGATGTCCTCATCCCCTAAGCAGACTTTGACCCAGCCCTGATTGCAGTCTTTACTAAGAGAGAAAAAAATCTGAAATGGCATTTTGGTGCACCTCAGCACCGACACAGGAGTTTGCCTTTCCATTTTCTGATCCTCCAGATATGTCAGGTTCTTAGTTCAAAGTGTATAAGATTCAAAGAAATGAAACCCTAAATAAAAGAGAGAAGAATCAGTATGTTCCACAGTTATTGGAATGTGTTTAGAGCTTGTTCAGATAAATTATTTATGGCTTTAGATATTTTGGCATGATTTCCATCTGTATGGCGTTAATAATTTCAAAGGGTCAATGAAAAGTACAATATTTTCTGTACTTATTTCCATTTGACTTGTGGTAGTTATCTATGCAGCAACACACTGCAAGATAGGAAGAGACTGTGTTCATGAAGATCTGAAGGGACCTCCCAGACAGGCAGTTTCTCTAATATGCCTATTGGTCCTTTGGCTTTTCTGATGAGAATGTAATGTGCATTTATGATGAAAATTATAACTTCTGTACATCTGCAGTAACTCTAGCAAACTGCCCTGTTGAGAGTGGCTTGTTCAACAGAATTAAAATGCAAATGAGCTCATTTATTTCTAATAGAATAGGTGTTGTGCTCTGTAATTCTCACAGTACCTGGCTGAACTCCTTCTTACACAGACACAACTCTTAAATGATTTTCTGCAGAAAGTTTGCTGGAACATCATAGACAAGGACCATGCATGTAAGTGTTATTGTCCTGACTTACCTGCTGGTGAATACTGACTCACCAATTAATTTCAAAGACACACAAACAAACACCTTCATATTTTGTCTCCTTGCTCAATAATACATTCAAAGGGATAGGCTGGACCAGTGGTAGGTAGGCTAGGGCTGTGATACTGATGCTGGTTGTACTGTTAAGATGACATTATGGTGTAACACAGTCAATTTGTATTTTGACTTTAACATTGTAGAGTGGTTGGAAACAGTAGGTTTCTGTGTTCTGTTGATGTAAATCGGAGTGGCTTCGAGGGGGACTGCTTCCCTCTTTCTAATCTGTGTAGGTAACTGATTTATTTGTTTGGGTTTCTGGACTTGGAATTGATTTTGTTTATGTGCTTTAAACTCCTGTAAGGCAGTGACAAACATTGCTGATGTCTCAGTAACTCTGCAGATCTGATTATCTGAAGTCATTGCATTATGTGACTTCTCACTTTCCAAATCTTAAATGTTGTTACCAGTTCTAAGACAGTCTCTAAGAGCAGCTCTGAAAGGAGGCCGAATAGTCTCAAAGTGAAGCTCTGTAAGAGTTTGAGGAAGGGGGGAAAATACTAGTTTACTTTTCCCCTAAATGTTTCTATGTCCCTCTTTAATATACTAGCTAAAATGAGAATGATGTAAAAAGGCTCTGCAAACTCTTTCCAACTAGCTTTGGGAAACATTTTGGTACGCTGCTTAGGTCTGTTAACAGAACAAGCTAAAAAGCTGGGGGATCAGCTTGTACCAGGTTTACTGAAAAATACAGTTTAATGAGAAGTTTTTGTTTAATAATAAATAAGGCTCTTCTCTTTGAGTCATGGACTAATCAAGTGGCATTTCCAGTAGTACTGCTCCATTGGGCTTCTGATTAGTAGGAGCTCAGTTAACGTGAAAGGGTACACTGCACCTTTAGATACTCGACTGCAGTGAAGCACGGAAGCAGTACGTCTGTTTTTTGGTGGTGTTAATCACCTGTGCTTCAAGGCCATTTGTGCATGGATTAATGCAGCAAGAGCCAGGGTAGAACTGGATCATGCAAATACTTAGGCCTAATTATCTATTTATTAATTCATGCCTTTACTGACTGTCACTTGATTACACATACGGGTAGCTATGATCAGAACCTAAACTTGCTGAGGGACTGCATTTGGGTGTAGAGGGGAGAAACCCTATGTGTAACAGTAAAAGCAGAATGGAGCTAAGTTTTCTTCTTGAGATTGTTGCTTAGAAAAGGTGAGTAATGTAGAAAGCTACCCCTAGTGAGTTACTGCTGTCTGCACCACTCCTGCCCCCTCTGGAAGAATCAGAATTGTCACAGCCAGCTCCCAGCAGGCCCTTGGGTACAACTCTGGAAAGACACTGTTAGAGAGCTTTTTGCTAATGTTTAACACATTTTTTTTTTCAATAGGTTATTATAGCCAATGTTTAATACTTTATTAAAGGAAATTTTATTTTAAGAAAATATACTATGGCAGAGAGGCTGTAAAACCAGATTTTTACAACTGTTCTTCCAGAATTTTTCCTTTCTGATTAGCTCCTTATGATTCTTATGCAAAACTTGAGAGGAAAATAACCCAAACTAAGTTAACTCACTGCCTTCCCCCTTGTTTTTTAGATACGTAATTTTTTTTGTTTAATAATTTTTAAAATTTTTTTTCCCAGTGTTTTATTCACAGTCTACTCAGAGTGATTGTGTCCCTGCCCTGATGGAATTTGGGCTGAAGGAAGCCTAAGCAGGATGACTAGCAACACTTTTGCAAATGCTTGTTCACATCTGAACATGCTCTTTACTGGGAGGTGTAGGTTGAAAACTGGGAAGGTTGAAACAGGAAGGCATCAGACCCTGTCTAGTAAGTTCCCATGCCCTTCCCTGTGAAGCTGTGAGGACTAAGCCCAACCCAGTCTGATGCTGTTTGTTTGGGAACATGGTTGTAGTGGTTTTCAATAGCCTCATACTTGCTCATGCCTCTTTATTTCAGGCATAATCCAAGTCCCTTTTCCTTTCTGTCTACTCTACAGTCAGCACATCTTCCATAGCGCCCCACCTCATAGGAGTTTTCAATTTTGAACAATCCTTTTACTTGACTTGCTCTGTATTCTGAACCTTTTTCTTCCTTTGGTAAATACTAGTTATATTGAATTTGGAGCAAACCCATTGTCTTAACACTGTCTGTATCTCAGGCTTAAATCCCGAGCTTACTGCTTTTAAAATGGAGCCTCTAACACAGCTCACCTGAGGTAAAGATGGTTTTCTAGTTTGGGGTTTACAGTTTTTTCCCTTGTAGTTGTTGTTGGGGTTTTTTTGTTAGGTTTTTTTTTGTTGTTTGTTTTCTCAGTTCCTCCAGGTGTTGGTGATCTTGAGTCACTTGTAGCTGTGTACACTGTCTTTACAACATGGATAATTTGCTGCAATAACCTCAGCTGCTGGCTAATAAATGTGAGGGGGTGCTTTTTAAACCCATTGGAAATCTTTGGAGTGGTTGTGGCAGCCAGCAGACACAACCCAAACACAAATTCCTATAATCTCAAAAGACAGCAGCACTGAATCACTTCCAGCAGTCTTTTGCCAGAGCAGGGCTGTGTGTTTTAGAGGAAGGGGTATCTGCAACCCCACAAATCCTCACAGCACTGGGCACTGCTGAGTAGCCTGGCATCATGTAAGCAACGCCCCTCAATCCTGAAGGAGCCAGACAGTAGTGGTTAGTCTTGGCAGTGGCTGCTCCATGTGTCCTTAGCAGAAAAGAAGAGGAAATGGAAAGGCTTGGGACTGGAAGAGGTAATCCCAGCATCAGGTCACAACTGACGGTTTAGACAAGGAGCCTGATCTTTGTTGACCTGGACATTTGTAACGGTCCATGAGAGCTGAGTGAGCCTATTTTATGCCCATGCTGCTGTGAAATAGCAGGATAAAATGCACGGACCAGAAATTCTCTGTCTTTCCACTTGCAGCATTTTTCTGTCCATTTTACAGAGGCATCTTGTAAAAGAAATGGAAAAAATTCTCTATTAAACAGCATTACAAATGTCTCCTGTCTCTGCCCAGGTCATAGAGGGGAGGAGAGGATTTTAAATTTGGGCTTTTTTTTTCCCCCCAGAAAAGTCTAAAAGATTATACTGTTTATATTTAGGCTAAGAAAACTTCTCACACTCTTGTTGGGTATTTTGAAAACCTTTCTGATTTTTAGTACCAACCAGTAGAGAACTTGCAACTATATTTTAATAGTTGCTTTGTTGTCATTTGTTCCTCTTTGGAAATGGAATGTCACGTTTCAAGGTGATTTCTATCTGAACTTCTGCCTAGCATAATCACGGGTTCAGTTGTTAAACTAGTGTTCAGTATACTGAAGAATTCAGTTACTCCTTTGTATACGTCTTAATTAATATGTACCCAATGTTTTCATATTCTTTTGTTTTATGGAGATGTCGGTAGTGAGTTTCAAGACAGACGGACAATAATAACTGAATTCATGTGTTTAAGGCCTGATAGGGTGGAAGTCTTGGTGGTTTCTGCATAGAGATTTGGTAGTATTGAATATAATACTAGAGAGACCTTCTTTTTGCAAGTTCTGAACTTTCATTTCAATTGTAAGAATCAGCAAGTCTTGTTTTCAGTGGACTTTTGCATGCTGAAGGTACGCCCTTTAGATGTCACCGGGGTTGAGCTGTGGTTGCAGGGCCCTCCTCAGAAACAGACTACTTCTCCTTCCTTATTTAAAAAGATGCGGTAGAACAAAAAACTGTGCATTATGTTGATTTCAGGGAAAAATGCACAATATTGCAAATAACCTCACTGCTGTTTATATTCCTCAAACCCTAGGAGAGAATTAGCAATGGAAGGCAGTCACTCCTTGGATCTCCTCCTAGAGAGGGTCAGGTGCTGGCTGGCTGAACCCCTCTGCCCTGGCTTTCCAGTAACGCTCCTGGGCATCAGTTTCATCGTTTCATGCTCCATGTGCATCAGAACCAAGGAAAACGGTCTGTCCTTGTGGCAGAAAGCACTCTTGAGAGGCTCTTCACTGCATAGGCCTTCTCACTTATGTTTTGACAGTATCTCTTCTCACGCTGTCATGTTCTCAAGTCTTTCTGGCTTCAAGACTCTTATGTAAGGAGTGTGGAACTGAAATAAACGCTGAGGGCCAAACCAGTCCTGACTTGATCAGTCACAGAAACACATCATCTTGCTTGTCTGAGAATGGCCTTTTTTACTTCTCTGGGTAAATAAATGATGCGTCTTTCTCCAATGGGGATACAAGGTTGAGTATGTCCACACCTTCTTTTGTAAACATACTGTCTGGCAGTGCTGACTGGCAGCAAGAAAAAGCCCTTGGCGTATCATCTTCTGTAGTGGAGTGTCCTGGATACAGAGAAGCAGAAAGAGGGATTATTTTACAAAGGTACAAGCTATTCTGACCCTCTGGGGTCTGGGTGACTTCCCACTGCACTTTCCTTGGGGCTGTGGTGAAATGCCATAGTCTAGTTCACATGCTTTTGCTTGGAAATCTGAACCTCCAGGCGTGAATAACTTACTGGAATTAATCTTCAACTGTTGTCATCCAGTATTCAAATATTAATGTGGATGATCAGAGTGAGGCAGTGCAACCATGGTGGTCTTGCAAAATAGCGCATCACATAAGTGACATTTTCTAACATGAGTCAGTGTTTGTTCTTCTGTAAAAGGCATTCTAGCACTTTTCTCCAAACTGCCAAGCTAAATGGCTTATGCTGGCCCAACCCCTGTGCTGAACAGCAAATATCAAGAAGCAGCATCTGAAGTGAAGGAGTAGTAACAAAAATGCAAGAAGATCCCCTAAAGGTGATAAACTTCTGAGATACTACAAGTTTAGCAAGAACTGTCCTTTCCATTGTCAGCCATGTAACCAGTATAGCACTGGGAAGGAAATGACACAAGGATCTGAATGAAGCGATCCTTCCAGGAAACAAATGACCTGATAGTTCTCAGAGTGGCTGGTGAGACAGGCTATTTGCCAGTTTTACTTTGTGCTTTGAACTGGAAAGTTTTGTGCAAGTTCACAGTGGCAGTGATCAAGACTTTTTTCAAGTTTTTACTGAAGGGCAAGTGTCACCATGAGCTAAATAATCTTGGATCTGTCTTTTTTTGTTGCCGTAGAGGAGGCTTGTGCTGTAGGAGGTTGTGTCTTCTCTTCTGAATCACCTCCTGAGGTTGCATGGGGAGCTGGGGCAAATACTCTTCTCTCATGGGCTCTGTTTTTCCCATCTGTAGGGATAGCAACAGTTTTTATTTAGCAAAATTTCTTTAAGTAACTAACAGAAAGTAGCATGCAAAACTCGAAATCACTATATTTTAAATAAATTCATGAACAAATCCCAGAGCAATACTGTCTGTGCTCATTCATGAGAAGCAATGCTCTCCTAAGTCAATGAGGCTACTTAGATCAGCTTTTACCATACTGCAAAAGTGATCATCTTGTATGGTATTAGGATTAAAACACTCTTGGAGGGGAAGGAGGCTGTACTGTTCAATATGGCCATAACTATTTCTCAAGCACGGAAAATATCCCTTTTCTCATCTCTTCCACAGTGCAAGGTCTTTATGCAATGACAGGGTGCACATTTCAAAACATAATTTCCTAACTCTGATTGAACTTCAAGAGATAGAGATGTGTAGATGAAGCTGAGGCACCACAGAAATGGGTCCACCTATAGGTTATAGAATCAAGTCTTTTTGAATAAACCTACATGAACAGATGTGGGAGGGGATGTGAGTGGCACAGGGGAAAAAGTTGCTCCCTGCCAACTCACTTTTTGCAAAAACAAATTAATGAGATGGTGTGAAATGTGCACCTCTGTGAGTTTTTGGAAAGACTAGAACTCTTTCTGTCCACCACATCAAGCAGGGCCACTAGTGGAATAACTGGTGGTCACCAAGCATCTTCCCCACAGGTTGGCATGAAGCAGCATCCTCTTTATGATTCACTTCAAAGATACTTAACAGAAATCTCAGTTTTTGGCTCAGCCACACAAAGTCCCCCGACCATGAATTTTCTTCTGATCTGTCTCTTCTTGGACTTCGGTATTTTCTGCCATGTTGGTTTGTTCCCACTGAACCTCAGGCCTGAACTCCATTCCAAAGGTACCTCAGCCAATTGGTACCCCTTGGACAAAGTCTCAGCATTTCTTCTGCATCCAAGATCATCACAGCTGAGGCTTGCCCACTTTGCCACACCATACTGCCTCCTTGCCATGTTTTTTTTTTTTCCAGATTTCAGTGCCAGACTAATGGATGATCTCAGTTTCCATGACTCTCATATTCCATTTCTCATCCATTCCAATTTCAGCCTCTCCAGGCCAGACATTAGGGGTTTTGAGAGAGAGATTTCCCCACCTACATACTTTGTCCCCCTCTCTCCCTAAATGTTGCAAACCCGACACTTCTGTCTCTGTCTGAGGACTTATACTTTGTCCAAATTTGGATATATTTTTGTTTAGACACATTCCTGATACAAATAGTGAATTTTTGATGTTATCATATTTATTGTCAGACCCAAAGAAGGGAGGTAGTGGCAAGTCTTTACTGGAAAAGAACTTTCCCCCTCCACACATTTCCCTGTAACCTTTCTCAAACCTGCCTACAATATTATGTCTGGAAACCTTTTCCTTCCCCCCAAATCAGGCTGCAGCACATGTTTAATGTATTTCCACCCCAGTTTCCCACTCAAGGGTGTCAAACTTTTGCAGACTTATTGGTGACTTAAAATGAAATCCTGTGTGGGGATGCATCAAGTAACCTTAGTAACAAGCGGAGCTGTGCCCCACGGTGTTCCGAGCTGACACTCCCCACCTCCCGCCTGTGCCTTTTCTTGCTGCTTTATTTAGCTCAAGGTTTCTTATGATTGAGCCGGTTCCTGTTCTCAGCTGAACTCAGTGACAAACTTCTTCCTGGCTTTGGGGCCGGAGAGTTCAGTGCTTGATAAAATGGGAACACACTCAAGGGATCACTCACAGGGTCACAGAGCCCAGCTGGCTGAGGCCACTGCAGGATATTGTGCTGCTGAAAAATACCGAACGGAGTCGAGTGTGTTGTTCTGTTTTGTTTTAACTTCATAAACACTAGTCCTTTTTAAATAGTCTGTTTTTGTTTTTGTTTTTTTTTTTAACTTTGAAAAGAAAACTGTTGCTGGAGGTGTTGTAAGCAGGAAGAAGATAACTTGTTTGATGCCGCACATAACACAAAGCTTGGGGTAATGAAGGAATGGGTATGTTTCAGGTCAGCATGAGTTCAGGAAGTGAAGTCTGAGTAGCTGCTGGAATGGCACAATTTATCATTGTGTGAGAGAGAAGATTTTGGTTGCTAGACCAGTTCGTCTATGATCTATGTGCCTTTTGAAACCACAGTGCTTTATTTACCACAGCAGAATAGACATATAAAGTTAAATTTTTTTTTTTAACACAGCAAGAATTTGGTAGCATCCACGTATTATGATAACATTATCTGAAAGTGTGAAGGGGTGGAAAGACTGTAAACCAAGGTAAAATATCTGAGACTAAAGTAATGCTTTTGTATAATTCTTACCTACGACAATTTCCCTGTGTTGTTGAAGTGGGAAAGAATCATATGGCATTCTTTCCATGAGGCAAGACTGTTTTTAAGGTACTGTGAATTATCCTGCGTTTACCATAAGCCAGAGAAAAACATGCACATGCGTGGCTGGTTGATGTGAATCAACAGATGTGCAGAAACTATTTGTAAGTCTAAGCTCTCAACACAGTCACATGTCATATCACTGGCTACTGGCAATGGGCTAATGTATGCAGTTTTGATTAAAACAGTTAAAGACTGAATGTACAAAAATACAGTGAGTTGATATACTTCAAGACTAGGTGAGCCTTTTGACATATTTAACTATCTGTGTAATTCTACATCTGCGAAGAAATAAAGGGGAAAAGTATAGGTATTGACATTAGACTCTAGGCTTCTTTTTTGATAGCAGTTTGTGCCAGGTGAAGTCATCACATGGTAAAATTGAAGCACTGTCAATATCACAGAGAAATTAAAGATAGAACTGGTGGGGGTGTGTGACTGATTAACATAGCAGAATAAAGGAGGATTTAAACATATAGAATCGTTAACAGAAGAGCCCATACTTGCATGAACAGTGACTAAAAAGGTGTGGTGCAGGGCAGAAAGTAGGAGATAGAGTTGTATGGCTGAAGAGACAGTTGCTCATGAAGCTAGAGGAGAATGTCATTGGCAGTGGTTCTGGGGTTTGGGTTTTTTTTTAAATGCACTTTCAAAATAAGCTTTTAGCAGTCCCACAGGATTATCTTATTGCTGTCATTTGGATGCACTATTTAGCTGCAGCTTTCCATACGTGCTGGAACTGTGAGCTGGGAGTGGGGATGGCACAAAAGAGATTCCTGCAGCCTTCAAAAGGAGAGATGACTAGAGGCTTGAGTGACTACTATGGCTGAGAAAAAGGCAAATGTATCAGTACATTTGAGAAATATTCCAAATATTTCCCTCTGTATCAGTATCTGCCCTATATCAAACCAGATCTGACTTAAAGGCTTGAGGCTGGAAGCAGGGAGAGAGTACACTGATATATAATTGTGAGCGTTTCTTTGATAAATTTCTGGAAAGCTTAGGGGGTATGCCAGGTTTATTTAGGAAAAAAGATATGAGAAATGTGGGAGGAGCCCTACAACGCAGAAAATTTTTCAAGAAATCCATAATTTTGATTACTGAATGCCTACCCTGAATCCTACCAGGAGCAGTATTTTGTATTGGATAATGAAGTGTGTAAAAGTTTTTTGGGGAAAAAAAAATATCCTTACACTATTGTAAAAGGTAAATCAGGAAAACTACATGGTATAGCAGAATTTCTAAGTTAAATCAATAACCCTATACACTAAAGTAGTGCTTTGTAAGCTAAAACTGCTCTACACATCATACTAATCCTTTGAGAGTGTAGAAAGTTTAGGAGATTGGTTATACCATCTGCAATATCAGTAAAATACAGTATTAGGTTACATATGCCTACTAAGGCAGGCGTCACTAAATAAGAATGTGATATTAAAAATTTTATACTCTTAAGTCAGTCTTTGATGGCAGAACGTGTGTATCAGTATGTTGCATTTACCTTTCTGTGTATGTGATCTAAGTGAAAATCAGTCCTTTTGTAGAGTTAGCAGGCTACTTTAAGCATTTACTGGTGTGTGGATGAACCTTAAGATTAACGCTGTAATAGGAACAGAAGTGGGAGGGCTGACATTAGTTTTCAGAGGTCTCTGGGGTGACTTATCTGCAGCTAGAAAGGCTGCATTTGCTATTAATTTTTAAATGGTGAATGAACTGGGCTGAATCCGCTCCCTGCTCCCTGCTGCACTATGTCCTAGGGAAGCAATGTGTGCTGCAGGAGGTGCAGTCCTGGATAGGCTGCAGGGGCTGACTGCTCTCTTCTCACAGTGTTTATGTCCTTGAAAAGAGTGGATTGGGGTTTTCACTGGTTACCTTGGTGAAATCTGGAGGGTCTGTGTAATGAGTAAGTGCATCCTTTAACTGTAGTGTTGACCAGTCTCTGGAATATTCTCCTGGCAAGAGAAATTAACAGCTAATTCTGTGTTCTAAGTTTGCAATGGGCAGAGCTCTGCTGGAGAGAGCAGAATCAGAATAATACCATCCAGCCATGTCAGGGTTGGTGTGTACCATGGGTCCGTACTTAACATGGTGGAGGTCCTGCTCCTAAAGAACTGTATGTCGTAGCACTGCATGCACCCCATGTGTTGTCCTGGTGGCCCTGGAGTTGTGCTTGGCTGAGGTTGGATTGCTGTCTGAAACTTGCAATTCTTTTGGTTTTGTACTTCGCCATACCCGTTGTGCTTTGTTTGCTGATTCAGGGTAGCCAGCTTTATCCAAATCATTAGAATTAAAATTCCCTTACTGGGTTTTTGTTCTTAAAGTGTATGCACACAGTAAAAATCACCTCCTTTATTATTCTCAGTGGTACTCACCGACTCTATTCCCTGAAGGCTTATTGGCATTATATTTGAGCCAACTGTTTTTATTTAGAAAATTATACTTATTCATCTACTGTAAAATTAAGTAACCAAGGTTGATGTTTTTATCTTCCCGTACCCTACATTTACCGAGCTAGGTCTGGGAACATATGCATCATATTCCTTTTTATTTGGTGGGCCTCAGAGTCTAAATTGGGACTTCTGAACTGCTCTTGAACACTGGGAAACCGTATGTGGCATTGTGTTGTTTGAATGACATTCAGAACCAGAGGGTTTGTATAAACATGGAACATGCACCATTGTTCAACCTATGCATGTGTACAAGGAGGCTGAGAATGGGAGAGAAGAGCTACAGCTTTTCTAAAATAAGAAAGAACAGGAAAAAAAGGCTTTCCAGATGACCTCTACGGAAAAAAAAATCTCCAGAGCTGATGTCTTCTCCTACATACCTTGGCTTAGTGCTCCTGAAAGGAATGGGACACTTGCAGCCCATAACTGGGTCTGGAACAGGCTCTCTTGTTAGCAGTTCACTGTGATTCAAGAAAGCACATTGAGAAAAGCTGTCTTCAAGGCAAAGGACACATTACCCACAGAGGGGGTAACTCCTGTGGCTGGGGAGAAGCTATTCCAGGGTGTAGATAATATGTGCTGTCATTTTAAGAAGAAGCTAAAAACTTGGTGTATGAAGGACTGAAGTTGCTTTAAAGAAGGATTGAACAGTAGCAGAGATTTTTGAGCTTCAGAATGTTTGTGCTATTGTTCTAATCACATAAAAATATTCTAAGTTTTTTCAGTTTATTTGTTTGTTTGTTTGGTTTTGTTATTTATACCTCTTCAAAAACTTTCTGTGAAATGAAGCTGCCATGGGATAAGGGGCAAAGTCCTTAAGTCAACTGATAATATTTTCAGTGTAAGAAATAAAGGTTAAGGGAAAAGTGGCCAGCTTTTAGAGAAGGGATAGAAAGACTAGTGAGGTCATGCTGTTGAGTCTGGTGCTGTTCAGCATAGTCCTGAAAGAGGTGCAGAATGAGACAAAGAAACCTCCTGATGACACCAAATCAGGGAGAATAGCTGAGGTGAGGATATACTAGGGGACTGCAGAAGAGTCTCACAATAGAGAGTGACAGAAGGATGATCTGGCAGTTAAAATTCAATGTTAGTAAATATAAAATAGTGCAGAGGAGCATAAACAATCCTAAATTGAAATACACAGTGATGGAATCTAAATTATCATTTGGAAAGAAACCTTGGTTTATAATAATTGTATAAAAACATCTGCTGAACTTGCAGTAGGAATAAGGAAAAGAAAAAAATAGAATTGAATACTAGGACTCATTGGTAAAGGAACTGTGAACCAAAAGAAAGGTCTTTATGCTACAGTATAAATGAATATTGCATCCTTGAATATTGCATGCTTGAATATTGCATCCTTGCTCCCTCATTTCAAAAAGGATGCGGGAGAAGAGGAGACTATACAGAAAATGTTGATAAAAATGTGGAGTGACTCCCATATGGAAAGCAACACTTGGGGATCTATCTAAGCAGGAAGAAAAAAAGGTCTATGAACTCTCAAGTGCAACACAGAAAGCAAATAGAAAATGTCCATTCACTCTCCCATACCATGGGAGTTAAGCATCCTCAAGTGAATGGTTAGGTGACAGTTTTAAAACTAGCAAAAAGGACTTCCTAGAGCTGTGAAATTGCCCTGGAATATTGCAGATGCCAAAAGTTCCCATGCCAACAGTGATGTTTGGACATACCCCTTATAGAAAACTCTCCTGGGGGTTATTGTACACAGAGATCCAGTTCTGGTTCAGGTAATCTCCTCACCAGAGATTGCTGAGAGCTGGGGATGCCCAGAGGTTGGGAGACTGGGACTGGGGGAGGAGCTGAGGCTGTTTGCACTTGCCTGAGGAGGAAAAAATATAAGTTGTGAGTGTGATAGGATAGGATGCTCGACTTCCTCAGTCTCTGAGCTGATCCCATCTGGCTCTTCCTGTGTAATTACACCCACTCTGTGCCAGGGTATTCTTTAAACACATGAGGAACAAGATCTAACCCTTAAAAATCAATTTGAGCTTTTGTGGAAGGATTTCACTGAGTGTCCTTGCAGAAGTGAGAGGCAGAACAATTTTAAAAAAGGAAGGGCCGAGGTGGACAAAATGAGGTACTAGGTAAAGTCCTAATTTGCAAAGATATTTCAATAACTTTGGAAGGTCTTTTTGTCTTAATAGCTCTATAAATAGTATGTTAGTGTGTCACCCACATGTAAATAACAATGAGGTTGGTGTCTGGCAAAATCTCCAAATTGTGAACATCTTTCTATCCAGGCACTTGCTGTAGCTTTTCAGTGAGACTGAAATGCAGCTGACCTGAATAAAACCTGTGTACTGAAAAACCTGATTTTCTTTTCTTTGAGGGTATTGTAATGTGTGCAGTGTATGTGCTAAATACGTTGCTTTCTAGTTGGCTCTCCATGTATTGTTGGATTGTAACAGACTGCTCCCTGTCACACCTGATGACTAAACCTGTCTCACCCACGCCATGGGAAAGTACTGGTGCATTGAGCCTTCTTAGAATCAAGCTTTAGGTTGTCCTCAGATTTCAAATCACCTATGCATTTTTTTTAATATGGCCTCTAACTCAAGAGATACAAGCACAAATGGATTCCAGGCAACAATTAATCAGATAAGTATTTATTTATTTAACTCAACCTATAGAATTATGCTGGCAATAGTTTTTTTTGGAGTTAGACTTTCACTGAGCAAAAAACTGTCTTTTAAACACTCTTCTCTTTTTTTCAGGCATCTGCACTGAAGCATTCTGGATTTCATTGGGCATGGTAAGAAATTCTCACTTATTTACAGAAAAAAGAATCAGTTAGGAGCTGGCTGCCTTGTTTACCTCCTGATATGTTCAAAGTAGGAATATGGCTGAGGAAGCTAGATGCATTTGATTTGTGTTGTACGTTTTAAGGCGGTATGGAGACACAACTGAAGCACACATACATTTCAAACATATGGGACAGCATTTACCACCACAATACCAAGAAATGGGTTAGAGTTGGCTGCAAGCTGGGGCTGAGGGTCCATCAGAAATTGTGGAATGTCTATCTGCACAATGGAGGGAAATATTTTTAAACAATATAAAATAAACTCCTTTTAAGTGGTCTTAAGTGAGCATACAGTTGCATACTTGATACTGTAAATGTTGTCTAGCAGATCCATGGTTAGCAGATCCACAGTTACCTGAAGCAGGAAAGAAAAAAAAAGCAGGCAGTTGGGGAGGATGCGCTGTGCTATGAGGGGAAAAGCTTGCAATGTAAATGTTGCTGAAATATGAAGTAGTTCAACCTCATTGAGATGAAGGCTTTAGTGTTGCTGGCATAGCTGCATCAGAAAGGGATTTATTATATTTATTCTATTTTATATATTTATTATATTTTTGTCGTCATTGCTATGCTAGCAAAAGTCCTAGTATGTATGAAATTAGATCAGGGAAAAAAGAAAGAAAGGACAACTTAACTTGCTCACAGAAATGTTGTAAAACTGTACCTGCAAAAGGCTTTTTTGCAAGTGTAAATTGTCTAAGCTTGTATAACTGTACCAATACACCATCACAAGAGTGTATAAGGACTTGCTGAAAAGAAATACTCTATCTCAAGCTAACGACAGCAAATAATCTTTAGTATAAATTGACTAATTCATACAATTGAACACACTATATAAAGGAGAAATACCAAATCCAGTGATGGCACAAGTTTTTTAGGGGTTACTTTTTGGTTGGTTTATTTTTTAACCATTCCTCTCAACATGTGGTCATTTTTTTCCTAAAGTTCAAGCTGAGAAAAATTCAAGACAGCTTCAAAATTCAAGCAGATGTTTTTACCTTCTTGGGCATTTATTGTCTCTGAGGGACTAGATAGTACTGATGGGGCTTGAGACAGTGAGTCCCAGAAAGCCTTGCTTCTGGACCCGGAGAAGTACCACTTTCTTGGGCAGTGCTGAGGGAGTCTCTCTTTGAAGACTCCCTCCCACATCTGTATACTGGGCTTGAAGCCAAGCCTCTCTTCTGTAAAGAAACCTTGCTAAAATTTCTCATTTCATGCCCCTTTATGGAGAGAGAGGGAGTGTGAGGGGGAGAGGGAAGGAGGTACGTGCCAAGTGTATTGAGAGAGCATAGAAAAGTAGACTCTTGATTTCGTATGTTTGGGGACAATGGGGTGGCAAGGAAGGAGAAGGTTTTATATTAATTATCACCATATTTGCCATCCCTTCCTCCCAGCTCAGAAGTGATAAATTCTCCTCCTTCTCCTCTCCAAAACACGTCTATTTTTTAGACAACTGTTTATGTTTGAGTCCTTTGAACTAGCAGAGACATTTGAAATAAATGCACTTATAAATGTGCCTCCTGCCAACCTCTGTCTAGTCTGCATATGGACACTTAAAAGATTTGAAGAATGTGTCTTACGTATCTCAGAAATATGCTAAGTTCACAGTGGTAGCACCTGAAATGGCTTTATTCTTCCCTCCTCCTTAGAGTACAGCGGAATTGCTAGTGTATTATTTGATAAACAATCACCAATTAGTTGTTCCAATCCTCACTAATTCAGCAACTGCTCTCCAGGGCCTCCAGGCAGCTTGTATGCCAGTTCATGTGCTCACCCCAGGTACCTCCGAACTGAAGGAGTTTCCTAAATTGTTTTTGCTGTTGTTTGTGTTTAAAAGGTTTCACTGCTCCTGTTGATGAACTGGGTGGTGTATTACAAATGCACGTTCCCTGTCTTACCTTTCCCCAGCGTGCTGATAACGATATCAGTAACATAAACCATAATGCTGCGTCCCGTCGGTACCTCTGCACCATTTTGTGCGTCACATGGAGGGTGGTCTTGCTGAATGTGAGCAACAGGTGCAATGCTGCTTCACTTCCTCAAACTTTTATAGGTTTGGGTACTGATGGGTGTCTTCATGGATAGCCCTACTGTCCCTGCCCTACACCTACATAATAGAAAAATCAGATATCATTCATTTGCTGATCACAGAGTGATGCAGGACAGGAAGATGAATTAGTCACCCTTGACGTTAAAGATTCTAAAAAATTCTATTGAGCAACTAGCTGTGGATGGGAGAAGTGCTGACACATGTTCCTTATTCTTTTGTCTTACAGGTGCCTGATAGTGATTACAAAATCTGCTGCTGAAGCAACTCCTAAAGGAGGTGGCAGACCTATGGTTGTGGATCCTTTGCACATATAAATGTTATTGTGTGTGTCTGTTTGACCATGGTAGGGTATTTCATGTATTATAGAAACCAGTTTTGTACCTCGAGACTCAATGTCACTCTCACAATAGATCCTTCCTTTCAAACATATTTTCTCTCATTTGAGCCTTTAAAAAAAAGAGGAAAAAAGAAAACTTGAAAAATTGTAACTTTTTATGAAAAATATACATGATTGTCACCTTCTGGGGAAAAGGGGAACTTTTACTGTGTCCACTGTTGTTATAAGTGAAATGTGGTGTACAGCATGCTAAGTAACTGCTCAGTTAAATGTCAGTGTGAACCTAGAAATCCTCAGCAGAGGAAAAAATAAATATTTTTATTTTCTCTGAAAGCTTCCCTGTAAAATTCTTCTAAAGATTTTCTTCATAAGACAGCACAAAACAAGCAGATGAGTGCCTCTTCACTTCTCAACCTGGTGGCAGGCTGGTTGGGACTTTTGGCCAAGTGCTCTGAAGATATTGTAAGTCTGCACAAAGGTGAACCCCGTGTTATTAAACAGAGATATACCTCATCTGTGATGAGCAGGAGACTCAAGTATTAGATGTTTCTATTTTAAGTAAGTGACACTTACCCCTCTATCAGTACCACCAAAGAAACTGCAGACAATTGATGAAAACCTTCTCTGATCACAAGGTCTGGGCAGAAAGCTGGGCAAAGCTGTTCAGCTAAAGTAATTACTTGTTGTCTTTCCTTTCATGTGCAGTGACATCCTGCTTTTTGAAGTATATGTCATTTTTTTTCACATTACACTGTCTATGCTTCAGCATTTTCATTCTGATTTGTATACTTTTTTTATAAAACTCTTAGTTTGCAAACACATTTGTTTCCTTTCAATCCATTAAATAGGTTCTTTGGCCTCCACTTACATAATCTTCTGGACTTGTATTAAGGATTGTAGAGAAAAGCTGATACCACAGCGTAGTATTTGCAGTGTGGTTTATCGTCTGGGAACCAGACTAAATAGCAAGGCATTATTCACAAGGAGGTGAAGTTATATTTGCTGCTGATAAGTTCTTAGCTGTTCAGTTTTAACACTGGATGCCTGGATTTCCTTTTCTGGAGTGCCTGTTTTGTATATTTTTATAGAGTGAAAGAGTGGTGGGGAGAATGAGGGTGTTATGTGCAGTAAAGTTATAAATAACATTGACTCTCATTGCATTATATCTACTTGCCTGAATGAGTAAAGTTAAGCAAAAAAGTCTTAAAAAAGAAAAAAAAAAGGCAGAACAATGTCATGGATAAGAGGTCTAAAGGTAATGCTACAGAATGTATTTATTGGGGAGTATTCCCTACCTAGCTAATAAGCCAGATGGAAAATTGCTTGCTCTTCCCACAGCCTCAAACAAATCAAACAGAATATTAAAGCTTTAAAGACGCTGATGTAAGGAAGAAGGAGGGTTACTCAGCACCCATCACGGTAAACTGACAGGCAAATGGGGAGCATGCTGGGAACAGAGCTATATTCCCAACCCAGAGAGGATGATTCTAGGGTGGATGACATGATGAAATGCAGCTGTCATGGAGAAGAGGAAGAAAACACATAGGGTTTGCTGTTGTTCTTGTGTTTTTGCTCTGTGTGCTGTGTACTTTGGGGCAAATGAACAAGAAGTGTCTACTTTTGGGCCGAGTTTCAGTGAGTGTGGTGGCATTTGGTTCAGTAATGAGACATTGGATAATGTTGCAAACTCCTGAATAAACAAGGTGTAGGACAGGGATCCAGGGGAGAGAGGCTGCAGTTTCTTCACACTGACCTGCGTGGATTCCCTCGTGGGACAAAGATGCCAGGGTCCTAGTCTTGCAGCTGCTGAAACTGGAAGGGAGACAGACTCCAATTTCAAGAAACGCAGGATTGAGCCCCGAGGAGGCAATGCTGTCATTGTGAAGGCTGAAAGATTTCAGAATATGTCTATTCCTGTGAGTTTTTCAGTGCTGGAATTTAATTTCTAAAGTGTAATAACACCAGCGCATCCTTGTAATTTTATTGCATTTTTTATTACAGCTATCATTTACAATAGCCCTGCTGTCATATTGGCCTCTGGTATGGTTTCAGTAGTCTTCATCTCTCCATCTAAGATCATGAAAGTGAAGTTGGACCATTTCATATACACTAGGTTTTCTTTCTTCTTCTCTATTTTCCAAAATGCTGGTTGAGTCAGTGGGATTCTTCTGGCTCTTTCTTTCGCAGCATTCATTCACAAAGATACAGAGCACCTGCCTGATCTTTTCTTAGAGTAGAAGGATCAAAAAAACCTCCTTGATAGAGCTGTGTCTTTGCTGCAGCAGAGATCATGGAAGACACTGCGTCCTGCTAATTTTTCCTGTCCTACCTGGATTGCCGATTTGCATCCCATATCAAAATCTTGAATTCCTGCATGGCAGATGAACCTTTGAAGCTGGAAATAAAATTCCGAAGGGCTTTGAGGCAAGAGCAGCCCTTGGAGGACTTCTAGAATAGTAGGCCACGTTCTGGTTCCCAGAAATAATACAGAAACACCAGTGAGTCTGCATGGCTGCACAGCAAATCTGCAAAAGAGACCAGTGCAATATTGAAGATAACAAAGCCCTGTGAGAAGAAATGATTTGGCTAATGGCTGTGACTCAAGCAGAGTGCTCCAGCAGCAAACCTCTGCTAGACCAATTGGTCCCATATGCCAGAGGACTTTGATTTGTGGCTGGGTTTAGCAGTGATCTGAAGCCTTCGTCTCTTTGCTGGAAACAGAGCTTCAGCTGTGAATCAGTTACAGGCATAGTTAGTAAATTCAGTGATATATTTAAGTAACATTTTACATCTGGACTTGGCAACCAACTTGAAATCCTCATTTAAAAACAATAGTAAAGTACCAGAGAGGCATGATGTAGTCCACCAGCTTTTTTTTTTTTTCCCCCCCTCAATAAAAGGCAATGTTTCAGTGATCTTCTAACATGGAAAATATATTGGAAAAGTCATGGATAATTGGAAACAAAATGCTGTGAGTGACAGAGCTCTGGACAAAACATTACAGAAACTCTAGTTTTGTGGAGCAACAGACAAAATGCTGTTATGGCTGAAAGCTGGGGAAGAGTGGAAAAGCAGAGGGTTAGGCTAATCTGTTGGAGTAGGAAGAGGCCAAATTTGGGCTTTTGACATCTGCAAATCTGTTGTTAATCCATTTACTGAGAGTGGGCTGGAGCCATCATGTTGCAAAATCTGTCATGGAAATACTTATAGGGTCTGTTCAGAGGAGTAAGAACTATTAATTCTGAAGTTTTCCACCAAGTGGGCAGAACAGTGCTGGACAAAGATCAGTGGTGAATACGGAAAGTAAGACTGAGTGTCAACAGTCAGTCGTGACAGATCCAGAAGAGACAAATATGAGAGATCAGTGGGGACGCTTGCTCAAATTACAACCACAGTCAAAACCCAACTGTGATATTAGGTTGCACATCATTCAAGACTCCTAAGAAATTAAATAACTGGGAGGGTATTGTACAGCTTTTTGTTTAAAGCTATGCCTGTGGTCTCAGCTAGAACACGGTGCACAATTTAGGCCTCCTGAGTTAAAAAAGGATGTGACTGAAATAGGGGGATTGGAAAAAGGGTGACAAGAACATTCAAGAGCCTGGTAAAACTCCTGCCAGAAAAGGGACCAAAAATTCAGCCTTAGGAGATCGAGAAGAGGAGAAGTGATACAAGTATGAAGGATACTGCTTATGTTGGAGATCAGAGGTCAGGAACTTAGTCTCTTCTCATCCCATAGCATAGACCCACAGGGGTTAAGGATGAAACCTCACAGGGGTTCAAAAAGATACTAGTTATGACTAATTTGGGAGGTGATGTTAACAGTTCAGTCTTCATGTCATAAACTCAACTTTAAGGTTTTAAGAGGGGTAAAGGATAGGTGACAGCTGCAGTCCTACAAAAGCCTAACTCCCAACAAATGTGCCTCTTCAGAGGGTTTGTTACTTAGTTACTTCGTGCTCCAGTTTTCAAACTGTTACTTGAATTTTTCCTGATTAATTCCTCTTCTGAAATCCTGTTTACATTCTGTAAGGGAAGTTATTAATACAGTGTACTGTGCTCATTTACAAAATAAAAAGCCTTTGATAGAGATATCTAGTGCTTGTGTTGTTAGTGTCATTCAGGTGCTGTGCAACTTTAAAATATCTTTTTAAATATGTAATATCTCATAATTCTAGTTTGTGTGCTTTGGAAAAAAACAGTGGCCTAAAACCACTTACTCAGGTGTATGTGAAACAAATGTGTGTGGGTGGGTATTTGTGTGCATGCACAAATGAATTTATAGTGAAAGGTAGTAGGGGATTGTTCAATAGGATGCAAATAAGAATAATACAGCTTGATTTTTTCCCAGTGGCTTTCATGACTTCCTTCTTTCAGGGTTGTACACAGATGGCTCTTTCCCAGTCGGTCCCAGTTCCCTTCACAGTGTCAGAAGGTTGATTCTTGCTTTGAGAGATTCTTCCTTGAAGCAGAGTCATCGTTTTTAGCTTCCTTTCACTTTCCCAAATATTCTGCTGCTGCTCTGGGTTCACACGTTCTTTGTGCCATAGCAGTGCATGAAGTAAATTTTCCTAGAGGCATGAGGCAGCTCCGAAGTAACGCGTCTGTCAATGATAAACTTGCTGGTGAGCATAGAAGCTAATGCATGGCCTTAGATATTTTTGCACTTCTTGGAGCACAGATATTAACCTAAACACCCATATGCCCTTTGTATCGATTTGAAGTATATAGAGACATTGAACAGCTCATCTCCAAAAAGATCTGTCCTATGAAGCTGTCCCTTTGTTAAGCTGGCTCCGAACAGTTCTCAAGAAATTAAATATTTTTATAAAATAAGATGAACAAAATTTCTGAAGCCTGAGTCTTTCCTCTGACAGAAAGATTTTTCTTTTTTTTTTTCCTTAAAGAAACATGAATAAATTGGTTAGATTTTTAAATATAAATATTGTTAAGGACTCTCTCAGACTTGTAAAGAGAGAAGTGTTTATTTTAGAATGGTATATTTTTCCAGATAGAGATCAAGTACTAAATTATTCATTTTTCCCCTTTCTCCATTTTACTGCAGCTCTCATTTCTAGGTGGCTGGAATGATTAATGGGATGTGCTGGGTAAATGCCTTGTGTTTGGGTACTCAAATGATAGAAGCAGCTTCATGCAAAGCTTTTAGTGTGGGTGCAAGATTGGAAAATATTTTGAAGGCAGTGGATTGGCCATGGCACTTCCACTTCCCTCAGTTTGGCCATAAATCAATTGTGAATGATTTTCCCACAGTAATTTTTCATACAGTTTGAACTTGGGTAATGAACATCCTGGTCCTGGAGTGAAATTGTGATTTTTCTAGATCTTGTAGAAGACATGATCAAGATTTATGAAGGGTGATGATATAAACCTGTTACATTTTCCTCTCTCTCATTTGCCTCTCCAGCTCATCTCTTCCTTCCTCCCTCCCTCCCTCCCTCCCTTTCTCCCCTTCTTCCTCTATTTTTCCCCTCCTCCCTTCCTTCCTTCCCCCCATCTGCCAACCCAGGGAGCTTTAAAATGTCCATTAGAACACAGCTGTTGCATAGCAGTGGCTCTTACTGCATGAACAGTCATTTATCTGTGACAGATAGAGGAAACAGCAATAACCTAGATGGATATGAGATGGTTCAGATCAAGTAACAGGAGGATGTGAGAAACTTCCTCATTTCTGAACACTTTTTTCTCTCGAATCTCTTGAATTCTCTTTTAATGTTGCTTGATATATAAAAATACAGTTCTGCTTAAGAAGGAACTTCGCAGAAATTAAACTGTCTCTTCCTCAGTTTCTGTATCAAATGCTCAACTTGAAAGGAAAAATATGCTCTCTTGTTTGTTTGTTTTCCTGGCAGTCTCCAAATTTTCTCTGAACTCTGAATCTCAAGGAAAGTAATTTCTTCCCTCTTTCCTCCTCCCTCCCCATCTTTGCCATTGACTTAAGTGAAGCTGCCAGTACTGAGTAGCCTCACTGTCTGCTAATGGTGCCCTTTGCACCGGCATGGCAAACCTACTTGACAGTCATATTGGAATACTGCACTTATGTATCATGGAATAACCTGCAATATTATGTTTCTGTGTTGCTTAATTGGTAGCTGTAATGTCGAATTGCAATTTATTAACCCTGGAGCAGAGATTGCTTCCTTGAGAAGGACCAGCTAGGTCTCTTGAAGGTATTTGGCAAGTCATATGTTAATAGGCACTTTTGTTTTTGTTCCAGTAATAAATACACACACATGCAAACTCATTTGACTGCAGTCTGCCTAAAATTAAGTTGCAGACTGTACCTGGCCCTTGGGCCAGGAATTCCTTGTTCCTGTATTAGACAGCGTCTAATAGTAGTTGAAAGAGAGAATTTTTAGAAATCATTTTGCAAGTGACTCTGGAGAGACAATGAATGTAAATCCTTGCAGACTTACAAAGACTGCAGTCAGAATACTGAGTGAAACTCAAAGTGCAACATAGCAGTTCGTCCCTCATCACAGGCTTCAAAGATTTAGTATTCAAAAGAATGTGGGAAATTGGGTCATTTCTGTACAGTTTAGAAGAGATCTGAGGTTACCAACTTTCTTGCTCTAGTCGTGCAGAAATTCTGAGTCTGGATTAGCAGGAAATCTGAACAGGATTTTCCTCTGCATTTAACATGAAAATCTAATAAATGTCATTTAACTCACCATTGAAATGGATGTCAAAATTTCCATTGGCTTTTGTGGGAATAGGATATCACCCTATAAACATAAAACCAAAGTAGAATCTCTAGGTCTTTGGTGGAGTTATTTCTGTCAGGACACACTTGTAAGACTTTTTGAATATGTTGTTTTAAAGAAAAGCAATTCAGCTTTCTTACTCAGAAGTAATTTTTCTGCCTTTTAGAAATAGCTAAAATTTACTTCTCAGGAAGAGAGTCAGTTAGAGTGATGCCTTCAAAGATCTGAAGGTAACAAGGAGGTGGAGTTAATTACTATAAAATAAATACGTATACACTATCCTTCCTTCAAGAAGTTTGAATTTCTGTTACTCTTCCACTCCTTGTTTTTGGTGAGTAATACAAAAGAGAGTTTCTGTAGCAATTTTATAGTCTCTGAATAGTTTTCAGAGTTTATGGGGTAATATTTTATAACTATGTTCTGTAAGCAGTGGTGTCTTTTGGAATAGCCATGAAATGTTATAGTAGAGATTTCAAAAAGACAGGGTCTTGGCATATGTTTCTGCAGGGAGAAAAAATAACTTTGGACTGAGTATGTCTCATGCCAGGGATGGCCCCAGAGCTGCCTGGCTTTGTAGGATGATGGGTCTGTTTCATCAGGTGAGAATTAGTAAATGAAAGAACTGCCAGAAACTGGCTCAGAGAGAAAGTCCAGGTGGTGTCTCCAGCACTAGGAAGTAGCAGATGTCTCAGTGAGCTTATGTTGATACCCCTTTCTTGTACTTTGCTAGGAACTTCCTAAGCCAGAGGGTACAATAAAAGAGTAGCTGTGCTGAGGGGAGTGGAAAAAAAAGCAACATCTGGTTTCTCTTTCTCTGTGACAAGGCTCTGAAAGAAGTCCCACTTTATCTATTTTTTTTCACAACACCTGTGTCCCAGTAATTGCCTGCAAGAAACTAGAACAACTTGACACTATTTTTACATGGATCATGAGAGTAGTTAATATGTAAGTTACATGCAAAAAAATCTGACTGGGAGGAAGCTGAAGGAAAAGCAGGAAGTTAAAGAGGGTGTAAGATAAAAGGGATGCACGGCTTTTTACTGTATTTTAATCTTAATTACTCTTTCAGATACTTCTCCCTTCCATCATTTCAAATGCAAGGTAAATCTCTTTTACCCTATGTGAATGCCCACTAAGTTTGATGTTCATTTCTTTTCTATATGCACCTGTTTCTCCAGACAACTCCAGGCCAACATTTTGTGTTGGTGTAGAATTTGCCCAAGAAAATAAAGTAAGCTTTGCCAAGGAAAAAAGAGAAATCTAATGGTATAATAGCAGTGTAAGTTTAAAGGCATAAATTGATAGTTCACATAAAGATTATAAGACATTTTGTTTGCAGACTGTTAACCATGCTACCAGTACACTAGAGAAATCTAGCTTGCAGATGTCAGCATTCCAGAGTTTCACCCACTAAGTCATTAATTTGTTCTCGTGTCTGGAAGATTTAGCATGCCACTATAGTTTCTTGCGTAATAATTTTTAGTATATTTTAAAAAATTCTAACTGAGTTTTGATAATAGAATCCCCAAATACCTGAGATTCCATTTCTTCTGTTGAATGCCAAAATCAGTTATAGTAGTGCTTGTATGTTCAGCTATGTTAAAAAGCAAAAATTGAATGCAGGTTTGAAAGCCCAATGAAAAATCAAAAATATCGTACACTGCAAAATACAGGCACCTCATTTTTTATGCATGTCTGAAGCTGAATATAAAACAAAGTACTGCTGATTGTCAGATGAAAAATAGGACTCTGCTGTATTTTCTCATAAAATATATTTTTCCAGTTTCCAAGAGGAGCAGATTAAGACATTTGAACACCTCAGCTAGACTTCTTAGAGGTTGGCTTGAAGATTCTAAACATATGGTGTTTTGGGTAAACAGAGAGCCACTAAAAAGATATTTGAAATCTTTTGGAATATATATGCCAATCAAATTCCCACTGGAATCTGACACTATTGCATGGAGCTTAGATCATGTAACCACTGCAAAACCAGATCTAAAAAAAGAAGCAAGTAGTCAGAGCTAATTCTCTGGGTTCCCTCTACAGTCAAGGAGTTAAGGAGGTAAATTCATTGCACTTAATTTAGAAGCCTGTGTTAGAATTAACTGAATCTTCAGCTGCCTGAAGACTCTGATTATAGTGGGAATTAGCTGGCTAGCCTAGGTTTTACGCTCAAACACTGAAATAAAGTGAGTTAGGTGAGATGAATCCTGTCCCAGACTTATTGCTTTCCTGCTATGTGGTCCGTGTTGAATTGTAATCAAAGTAGTATTTGTAAAGACTGACAATTGTGACCCAGTGTAAACATCAGAGAAAAATATTCAGGACAAGTGGCGTCCAAAATACAGGACAGGGAATGGATCCTGATGCTTTTTCGGGGAGCTGCAGGATTGAAGCATCTGAAAACTGCTGGGGAAGTTTGCATGGTTAGAAATGCCAGATAGCAATTAAGCCTAGCAACGCGGGCTGTTTGCTATCAAGACTGAAGCATATGAGTTGAGTACACCCTGTTCTAGAGGGAAGTTCATGAGCTGGCTGTTTTGCTTTTGTTGAAAAAAAAAAAATCCCAAGAGGAAAGAAATACCCAGAGTTTGTGCTTTCCTTTCTCCTTTGTGATTGTTTTCAGGGCAAGGGTTTGGAGGCACTGGGAGTCCACTAAAAGTGGTTTAAGGGCAGGTTGATCTTCACTATAAGGCTGTATTGGCAGCAGTGAATCACACTAGTCCTATTAAAGAGGTGTTCTCAACAACTTCAGTGGCAGTGGATTTAGGCCTGTATTGAAGTTTGCTGTTGAAAGAAATGAAGACAGCAGTTATGGGTGTTCTGTTTGTCCTAAGTGTTCCGAAAGACACCATTTGAGGAGGAGGAGGAAACTCCAAAGTATGCTGGATAAACAGAAATTAGCAATATTCAGCATATCTTGGTCTTTTTCCTCTCTTGGTCTTTTTCCTCTTCAAAACTAGTTGTTTTTGTAGTGACCTGCACATAGAAGTTCTTCAGATACAGGGATGAATGTTTACGGGTTTTAAAACTCTCTGCTATAAGCAGGCTTACAGAAAATGAAGTTCTCATTTAAAACAATTCCTATGCTCTATATCCATACAGGCACAATGGCAGTGCATCAAATTAAATTATTTTTCCATGCCCCTCTCTTTCAGGTCTTCAGAATTTGATGCATATCAACACTTTGAAGAGGATTTATGAGTGAGGAAGAAGCTGAGGAAAAAATACTTGATATGCCTCAGATTATGAAGAGTGTCTAGAAAGTATTTCCATTACGTAGATAATGTAAAAAATTTTTTCTTTTTATTTGTCATCTTCCCTGAAAACACAATAATCCAATCAGGACTAATAGTCTTTTTGATGTCATTGGTTTGGCAAGCCAACACGCTGCCTAATTTCTTGTTTCTTTCTGGGACGACAGAAAATGGCAAAATGCCAAGCTCAGAAGCAACCAATCTCGGCCAGTATGTTAGACCCTCTCAATTGGACTTTGGACTAGAATAGAGCAGCGATTACTTTTGTGTTGCTGATGGATGATTTCTTAGTCATAGCTCATAGACGGATTTATTTCTGGCCTGTCTAGAATATTTGACATTGCGAATAACGCATTGCAGCTGATATGCCTTGAAGATTTTGCAAAGATGTAAGCAAATGATATGGATCGTATCCAGCTGCAGTGACTGAAGTGTAATGCACAACTACAACTCTTCCCCTCGTATTCTTCTTTGTACAAAGCCTGCAAAAGACTGTCCTCTTTCCTGTGTCGGTATAAGCACTAAGAGAAAATTAACTGTGCCTTAGCCCATAGAAGTATCTGTCCTTTGCATTCAACTCAGAAATTGCAAAACTCCTGACTATTCCTATAACTAAATTAAAAAAAAATACTTCACTGAAAAGCTTCAGGCTAAAACCAGACTCTGGCAAAATAAAAGGAATGGAGGGGAAAAGCTAACATTTTGAAGATTAGATAATACATAACATCATCAGTTGCCCATGAAACTATTCCAAATGTCACATACTATTCAAAGGGGGTCTTCACTTTTTCCCGTTAGATTATGGATAATCAGCCAGTGATGACTTCCAAATGTTTCCCCCCGCCTGTTAGCAGGTGTTCTGTGGACAAATAATATTTTGGTAGTGTTCCAACATATCTTCAGATCAGGTTATATTCTGTTTTCAAGTTGGAAATCTGGTGTCCAGAGTGTCAGACTACCTATTTAAGTTCTCTGGGGAAAGGTTGGCCACCACTGTTATGCTCTGCTCACCTTCTTGGTTTCTGCTAAATATGGGATTAGATGTTGAATCAAGCTTTATAGGGCTTAAGGGGAGGAATCTTTGATACCTAAACCTACCATGGCATCAAGCATTCACCCATGGAGAGAAATGAATTTGGAGACAAAATATTCAGATGTCCAACTACCAGTTTCATAATTGTCTCTTAGAAATCAGGTTTACCAGATCATGTTGAAACTGATTTGAATAGTCCATCTATCCTTAACAATAAACCCCCTGGGAAGAGGCCAAAGTTGTCCTTGGCCAAGGAACAGAGGAAGAGAGACTCGTGAAATTGCAAGTGTGGGCTGATATGCAGATTTCTGGTACAGGTGATAAACATTACTCTGGCAAATATATTGCACAGACTCTGGATGGTATAATTTTGTTATCCTATGTGGGCTGTAAGGCTTATTGTCCTGTTCTCATCCTCCTCTTTCAGAACTAACTGCTTAGCTGCATGCTATTTCTTGCCTTCAGAGAAAAAAAATGGAGATAACAGTATCTGGATAGGATAAAATCCCCCAAACACCAACGAAATTCCTGATGACCTCACCAAACTAAGACTGTACATGAAATTGCAATTTTACTGAATGGATCACTCTTTTTCCATTCCTTCATAAAATTTCAGATGATGACGTACTCCAAGGAACATTTTTTTACCTGTTGCCTAAATTCATTTTTCATAGTAAAGATCATAAGATCATGTGAAGTTTTGTGATTTACAATGATTATTTATTAGTGCTATCATTCATGTTATATTTCCTTGCTATTCCCTTATGGCATAGGGTGGTGCTATCAAAGCATAACAGATCCAACTAAACAAACATTTTAAATACATTTGGGCAATTTCAAAAGCTAACTGCATGGTTATACTATGAATCCTTAGTGAGACTGAGGCTGAATGTGGTCCTGTGCAGGGCTAGGATTTTGACTCAATAATCCTTGCGGATCCCTTCCAACTCAGCATATTCTGTGATTCTGTGAAACCCATGCCTGAGGTTAATGAAGGTTCTCACCTTCCTCCGTTTCCCCCCCAGTTATGGTCCCTATAGTTTAATGTTGGGTCTAGTATAAAAAGACAAATGTTGAAGAGCATGAAAAAACAATAAACTAGGTTATGTTAATTTGAAACTGTAATGGAATAAAAGCAAACAGCGGATAGTTCAAACTTATGTTGATTTTGTGAATGAGTTTAACTGGAAGGTAGCTTATTTTTTTGCCCCTCTGGCATGAATTCACTGTAAACAAACAAGAGATTTACTAGGGGACTAAAATGAGATGTCCCTCATGTAACAGTGTAGCAGTTTTATTTCTTTTTCACTCTTGCATGATCTTTGCCTTACATTGTTCCTGTTGTTGCAAAATAGATTTCCCAGGAGCAATGTACAAAGTTTCCCTCCTCTTGTGCAAAATCTAAGCCTTTTTTCAATAATCTTGAGGTTTTATCCAGTGATATATAAGGAATGATTTCTATTACCACCAAATCCTCGAAGAGATCCATTGTGAAAAACTGTTCAAAGCACAGGGTGAGCTTTTCAAAGGTATGTGCTTTTATAGGGAGTTGGATTCATATCATCTCATGACACGTCTTTGAAACTCTTCCCCATATGACTAAGACCATGTGTGAGACTGTGTGCCTAATTTGTGAGTAGTCATAATGATGGTACAGTAATAGGCATGCAACTGAGCCTGCGTTTTGTTCATAACTCCAAGTGCCTTTAGCTGAATTTTCAAAGAGAGTGAATTCTCACATCTCCTACTACTTCAGTGGAGCTGTAGGTGCTCTGGGACTGAAAATCAAGCTACTGACATACTGAAAAATTAAAGCTGAGGTATGAATGAGTCAATCAAATATCTACTGTTCATTCGTAAGTCAGACTTACGAACTGAGTCTTTCTGAATTTAATGGAGGCTGCTGCCTTCGTCTTTCAGGAGGTTTTCAGTTCAAGAATTTTTGCATTTTGTCATCTTACTACCCAAACTTTAATCTTACGTAAGTGGTATTTTCTATTCACAGGCCAGTGCTTCATTTTATTTATTCTTTTGGGCATCTGGTAATGACAGAGCTTGGTGGATGTTCTATTTTTTTTTGTCTTCATACTGCATGTCTACATGCAACACTTCCAATCTAGTTTTTGGATGGTCTGTTGGCTGAGCCTTGGTGACATCCTCAAGGCTGGTATTCACTTTTAATAAATAAAACCAAAAATTAATAAAACTTTGTATCTAGCTTGAGTCAGCAAAAAGTACTTCTTCCACTAATGTTTGCCACATATTGTAAATATTCATATATGTTCACACTTATGGATGTGAATAACTCTGTTAACCTATTGGGCATACTGGTATGTATGGTTAAACAGGTATCATCGTGCTTGCAGGGAACGGCATTTTCTTCGTATTTTTTTTTCTCCAACTCCAACCTTTATAAATCATGTTATACTTCAAAAACATCATGATGCTGGCTGAAAAAATATGGGGCTTTAAAAAAACTTGCATTCTTTTTATTTGCCTTCTGGTTTTTGATCTTTTATCTTCAGCTTGGTGATGTTTCCAAAACTGCTCTTTTCAATAGTGAAGGCTAAGCATCTGGGTTTTTATTTTAAAGCAAAAAAATGAAATCCTTACACAAACATATCATTGAAGGAGCTGGACTTTAAGGAAAACACCAAATCAAAAGACACAAAATAAAATTATGAGCTAGGGGTAGAGAGCCTTAGAGAGAGCAGCCTAAAAACATAAAAGAGTGTCTTTTTAACAGTTCAAAGCTTAGAGGCACTGAAGTAAAGACCCTTAAAACCATGTGAATTTTTAAGACAGTGGTGTTTCAGGAGTCTCTCTGCCTTGCAGTGCTTAATTTAGACCCACTATCAAACAGGTCTGAACTTCACTTGGACAAGAACTTAAATGTCTGGGTGCTTGTAGGCACTAAAGGGTTATTGATGAGTAGAGGTAGGAATTTTGTCTTGCTTGGCTATATATGTTGGCATTTTTCACTGCAATAGCTGTAGCTGTTTGCAATGCTGTCTGTAACCACCTCACTTGAGGATGAATTTTCCTGCCCTGCCGTTGCCTTTGATTCTCGTAAGGCACCAATCGACTGTGAAGAAAACAGCAGTGCTTAGGCGCAGTCTATTCATGTATATTCAAAATACGTTATTTTTAGCATTATTGTTAATATGAAATGTTCCACCAACCAGCTGGAATTATGCAAATCCTAGCACATGCGTTCCTCACTAATCTGCACTCTTGGATGTACTCTTTACATTCATTTCATTTTATGAATGTCTTTCCAGCATACTTCCCTACAATAGGAGATTGAAAAGCCTGCAATTTTCTTCTTGCCTGATTCTCCCATTGGGTTTTGTTAGTATTCAAAAAAATAAATTGCTGTCTTTTTTTTTTTTTTAAGTCCAAATTGAGGGGAAAACCAACCTGCCAGCACAGATGACTGGGGAGAAAGGGGAAGGCTCACAAACTGCAAAAGCTGAGTTCTTTAGGTGGTTCTTTGGTGATTCACTGTTTGCAGTAGAGTCATCAGTCAGGGCAGTGATGGAAGGAGCTCTGAAGATCTGAGAAGTTTTTCAATAACTTTATCTTGAGCCAAAAGCTCATAACCTCTGTCACCTTCACTGACATCACCAAAGTATCATGTGTTTTGGGACAATTTCTAGATGAGAGGGAAAGGAAGAAGTGATGGGTCTGTGATGTTGGCCTGTTTTACATGTGTCTGTTTGTGGATAAGAAGGACATAAGCATGGCCTTTGTCATCCTCATCATACCAGCATCCTTGTTGTAGAGATAACACACAACCTCTGTTACACATTTCTCCTTCCCGAATTGGGTCACTTGACTTGTTTTAAGAAGTTTATGTGTGTGTCCTGGTCCTCACGTGTCTTGCATCCCTGTTGATCTATGGGAGCAAGCCTTCAGTGCCTTCCGGCTTCTTCATAGACACAGCTGTGGGAAAGATTTCTGTGGGGCTGTGGTCCACCTGCTGCTGGAACTGTTCTCAGTTTCTTACACTCTAGCAGATTTCCTAGGGAGCTGGAGGATTTGTCCCTGAGGTGGGCAGCCTTGTTCCCTGGTTTGAATTCCCATGATTAAATGACATTCTAAATCTCTGTTGTATCCTCACCTTGTAAGTTGTCTGTTTTAGACCTTTCTTAGAAAACTCATTCAATTTTAAAAACTTATTTACACCTCTAGTTCACCTTGTCTTCCTATAAAGGTCTTTTCAAACCTGGTAACTTCAATAATTTGTGGTGTCTCTTCATTTTTTGCTGAACTTGTGATTTCCAAATTGAATTGGTACAAGGTTTATTTGCTGCCGCTGTTTTAGTTTTCTGCAATGGAATATAAAACACACAGTAAGATAGGATTTTTCAGGCTTTTTCTGACTAAAATAATAAACCAGCTCCAATTGCTCCTAATCAAAAGATAGTGATACATTTCACATTAACCCTTCTGGGGCAGAAGTGATCCACCCTGTGTGCTCATAGACTACCTAGCACTTTTGGGTGCTACCCACGCAGTCTGATGGACACTGGGATTTTTCATTGCAAGGTTCTTACCTTGCCTGAGGTCGTCTCTTTCTTTAAGCAAGAAGGGATATTCAGAGTTGTTATCACTGTGCACAAGAGGTTTCTCACTTCTCTAACGAAAACAAACTTGCAGACCTGATGGTCTAGCCACACAGTATTCCATGTTGACCTAGAGCTCCGAGGAGTGATAGGGCTTTGTTTCTTAATTGCTTCAATCCTGTTTCCTAGCTACTCTAGTTTCTGCTATTTTTTTGGTCCATTTAGGACATGATTCCAATCTGTTTACTAACACTGTTTTCTTAAACAAATGGAACCTTCATTGAGCTACTGTTCAAAGAAGGCAAAAAGGAAGATCACTCTATTCCTAGTTTGAAAACTTCCCTAAATCTGATCTTTATTTTGCTAGTTCAATATTTATCATGTGAACATTACTTGTCAGCAGGTGAGTCTTACCTAATTCAAATGGGATTGTTTGATTGAAACTTACTGATAAAGTGACCAGAGCACATTTGAATGTTGATTATAAGTATTCTGGCACTGGAACCATTTCCTCTGGTGTAATGGTTAACCATAACTGTTAACCCCACTTGGTAATAACACAATACCATGATTGCTTTACAACCACAACTAATTTTTTTTTCTATTTATTCCTTCTACCAAGGAGTTTGCATTGTAAAACAATCTTTCCTGATTAATTTGATATGTTTTCTGGTTTTCTAATGTTTTGATAGAGTTGCAAATTGTTCTTGTTTAGAATTATGGCTGTCCACATGACCTCTGTTTCATACTGAACAGCTCTTGATATAAGTGATGTTACTCTGAATAGTTTTTAGACTTTCCTGGTCAAAGAGTTTAACTAATTATGCCATAATTCTGAGTATCATAGGAGAATAATTAGGTGTATCAAACTCCTTATGAGTTGTGTGAAACAAAAAGATGTATCACCTGATTTTTGAACTGTAGGAACTTTAGCATTTGGAACGTAGTAAAGTGAATGAAAGAATGACAGTTGGGCTTTGATAGATTTCTAAAACACTTTTGTCTCCCTTAGGTCAACCTTCTGCTTTGGATCCCTTCATCAAATTCTGTAGGAAAAAAATAATCTTTCATCTGTATCCATTTAATGGTTGGTACAATGGTGTCCGGATCATTGGTTAGAGCTTCTGTGTGGTATCACTGTGCAAATCATTAATACCTCACACAAGGTATGGGCAAGATTTATTGGGAATAGTGTAAAACTGGTAGTAGTACCTCTTTGCTGGCACTGATGCAATATCACATATGATTTTTCACAAAGACATCTCCTGATAACTGTTCTAAATAATTTTATTAGGCAACTTAAAAATCTCTATGATTAATAAGTCAGCATTTACCAATCAGGGCTTAACTTCCCACTCAACTGGTATGGAATTTCTGGTTTTTTCTGGGTGTATTTCAGTCTTAGTAATTTCCTTTGTAAGGTTTACATCCTTCTTGTGGTAAATGCTGAGCTGCCAAAAGCATACACTTTTCGAAGTGGGAATACAGCTCGTTCTGCATAAGGCAAGATTCAGCAAGATTCCTACCTGGTACAGTTTTTTTAAATGGAGAAAATTCCTCCATGAAGGAAAAGCTTTTCTCATAAGAATCTGTACTACAAAGTGTATTTTTTTTAATTGAATGGGTGAAATAGGTGCATAGCTCTTTTAGGAAACTGTCTAATCCAAGGACCTGAGTTGCCATAGGCTAATTATACATGATAAAAAAAAAGTTTGCTGTTGTCTTATTCCATCTATAAAATGTAAACACAGTCTTTAAAAGAATCAGCAGCACATGGTACTCTTTAGTAGTCAAAACAGTTTTAATAAATCAGACAATAGGACTGGAGAGATGAAATATATTTCTAAAATATATTTTTCTGCTAGTGAGAGAGTGCCAGAAAGTGGGAAGAGGAGGTTAGGAGTAAAATGATAAAAGAAATATTAAAGAGAGGAGGAAAGAAGGAGACTGAGGAGAAATCCTTCTTGAAACATCCTACATTTCACTTTGTATAGTAATACACACATCCCTTTTCCTGATCCTCCTTTCAATGCCTGGACTTTGAAGCAGAGGCAACTTCTGGAAAAAAGGAAGCAATGGCTTCACCTTTGCACACTGGCTACAGCCTATAGGATCTAAAGGGGTGAATTACCTCTACACTCCTTTGACCTGCACACCTTCCCCCAGAGAGCTGGACCATGCTCTAGGCCCAGGTCTTATGCTGGTAGAGAGCTGGAGGGCACTGTGGGAGGCCTCTCCACTGTATGCACACCCTTCTGAAGAACTTTCTCTTCCCACACTGTTATTGTTGCTTTAGGTGCCTTCAAAATGCAATTCAAATACTCTAAAAGAAAGTCGGGTACAGTCATGGATTAGAATTTAAATCCATTTTGATAGACAAGAATCCTTGTGATTACCGATTCGGTTTCAATAGGAAGCAAATGGATGCTGAGGTGGAATTTAAAGGCAGTGAGGGAAAGCAATACCACTTTGTGACAGGGTCAAGTAGAAATAAAACTGTTTTACTCTGTCTTAAGAAATGTTGACAGATTTCAACACCCGGAGGGAAGGAGTGGTAGACGATGGATAGCGCAGAGAGAAACTTGTCTTAAGAAATAAGTTGAAGCCCACCAAAAAGTGGTTGCCTAGTGATGGTGCTTTGTGAGATCCAACAAAATTATGCTGGGAACTTTAGAAGTGTATTGATGTGGTCTCCAAAGAGAGGAGGTTTTCAGTTGCAGGCAGCCTTTCACAACATGTCTGTCTGTGACTGGACTAACGTTTGGAGATGGAGGGCCAAGTTCATACCATCAGATACTCATCCAAATCCATGCAGTGCTGGAAGACGCAAATAACTTTGTTCTTAAGAGGATCTACTTTTCTGTAGAAGGTTGTTTTGACACTCATGTTTTTGATGGAGTGGTCCTAGCATTTGTTATCAACCTTTACCTGTACAATTTATTCTATCTTTTCATAGCCACAACTGTGCTGTTTGGCACAGGTTTTTATTTAGAAAGTGGGAAAATGGCAGAGACCATGGCTCAACCCACTCCTTCTGTTCCTTTATTCCCGTGGAAGCAAAGACAAAGTTAAATTGCAGAGCATCAGAATTGCTGAAGAGCAAAGTGCTAAGGCAAGATAATAATTGATACAGAGCAAAGTTACCGTATGGTAGAGTGATGTTATGCCAAATATTTTTGCAACATTTTGAAAAGTGGGAGCATAACTTTGCAAAAAACCAGGAAGTGCTTACAAACTGCCTGATGTGGATTACTTTTCTTCATTTTAGGAGAACTGAGTGGTTTTGCTCGATTATAGCAGTTAATTTGATATAATGCAATTGATGTAAATCATGTAGTTAGCTTGATTTATGTCATTTGTACTAGCAAAAATTTGTTTATAAACCAAGCCCAAAGTGTCTTTCTTAACACCAAAAGTATGTTTCTGACAACTGCTGCTGTGAAGTAGAATACATATTGCCAGACAAAAACCATTTCAATTGTATTTTTGATTTCTTTATGGGTTGGGGCAGGGAAAAGTCTTGAATTATTAATTACAGAACTATGACATTTTGTGGTAATTTCTTTGCAGATTTGGGAATTTCATTTTCAGAAAAAAAAAGCTATTATGTTCAAAAGGCATTTGGAGAAATAGAATGGTGTTTTCTCACTAATGTATTTCCAGTAAACATGGAGATTTAATGATTTTCAGAGATCTATAATTGTATGCTGACAGTTCCTCCATTGAGGGAAGACCACTCTACTGAGGAACAATTGTCCCACATGTGGATAATTCAGAATTCCTTTTGCAAGGGATTTTGTGGCTTCTGTGGGCATTTATTATGGCATTTTAAAATATCATGTACCGGTCTTAAGGCAGTGAGGTTCGCCAGACGGTTCTTCTCTCTCAGGATTTACTTCCATTGAATTCTCAGGGATCAATGAAATTACACTGATATAAAATTGGTGGTATAAGAGGAAACCAGATTAGATGCATGCAGTTATTTTTACATTATGCCTCTCTATTATCATCAGCAAAGGCACACTGTATATTTAAATGTTTTAAGTATTTAAAAAGAATGGTTGTTTTTTGATCCAGAATGCTTTGACTAACACATTTAGTAAGTGTTAGTTTAAGGATCTTTGAAAACCAATGTACAAATGAACAGCTTAGGTTTCCTATTGCCTACTGTGTGTATATAGGTCTCTTGAGGGGCTCCAATAGCAACAATGTGCAGTGTGCACCCCGTAACACCTCTTCTTTCTGTATGCACAAAGTTACCATGTGTTTCTTCAGTTTCTCTGTCAGCTTCACTATTCTTGTTCCTGTTAAATGCAGAGCCTGGAAGCTAGATGTGAATTGCCTCTGGAGCAGGGCAGAAGTAGTAAATATGACCCTCTGGGAGGGAAATTCATTATGTGTAAATGCTGCCCAGTGGCATAAATCAACCCCTGTGGAATTTGGGAGAAGTGTTTCACCCTCTTGAATCTCTGCCAGTGCTAGTTAAGCTGAGTCAGTTACAAGCATGTTGCACACATGCTCTTCCTAAAGAAATGGGGCGGGGGGGGGGGGGCTTCCCGAGATTACTGTGTCCCTTTCCATTGAACAGACCAAATCCCATTCCAGTATATGGACAAATTGAGTAATTTGGTTTCGTGCATTCTTGAGACAGTGTCTTCTTGCTCTGCTGCCTCAGCCCTGTTCTCTGGGGAGCTGTCACGAACTCCCAGCTAATGCAAGTTAGGAAAGCAAAGTTGCTGGCAGGACTAGTTTCTAGGATTGTTGCTGTCCCCAAAATCTGACTCTCTTCAAAATTCTGATGATGCACTTCATTTGGCTCAGGGCAAATACATACTTTGTTATACATAACAGACATGATTACATTTTCCATTTGGTAACGTCATAGTGTAGCTCCAAGTTCTCTAAAAATAGAGACATAATTCTAGTTGCAAACAAGATGGAAGGATTTCAAAAGGCCACATTACACATAGAGCAAGCATAGTGAATTTAATAGGAAAAAGATGGTCTGGGGACAAGGGCTGTGCTCCTTTTTTCTAACCAAATGTGTACTTGTGAAGCTGTGCAAATCAAGAGTTCCACCGTTGCAAGTAGAAAGAGTCTGGTTTACTTAAAATGCAGGATATTGTAGGCTTCACCCTGCTGAAATGACAGAGCAAATAAACAATTTTTCTTAAATCACTGACCCATTTGTTTATCTGCTGAGTTGCCAAATATGCATTTACAACAGATGTTTGCATTCATGGTATGTCTATCTACAGTATTTTCCTGCACCTTTTCTTAGAACAGACTGAGGCTATTTTAATTGCTAGTTTTAATCGCTCTGTCCACTGTTACCCACAGAAACCTCACTGACCTCTGCAAAAGGCAACGTAAAATTTAATTGTAACTATTACCATTTAGGCTAGGAGAATGTGAATCGTGTGTTCTTCTTGGCTCTGGGTGAAAGGGTCCAATATGCCAAATAACATTTAATGGATAAATAAGAACTGCATCTGTCAGGCCGCAACATCAAAGCCTTTTAAAATGAGAAATATTGGGGCAGTGACACTGCAGTTTGTTCAAGACTGCAAAACAGTCCTCAAAGAACCATGAGGGGCAAGTCCCAGGCTCATTAAAGAAGAATAGATGCTCCTTAAAAAAACACTTCTGTTTATACATTCAGGAGTTAGGGCAATAGACTCTTGGGTCTCTGAAATCACAAATCCCATTTGGGGATCTGTCTGGGCTACTTGTGTGATCTCAGCTGTGAGTCATTCTGGCCTCGCATCTCTAAAATGAGGATATTAGCAATTCCTTAGTCTAGAGGTCTGAGGAGATTAAATTCAGGTAGAAAAGGGAGAGATGTTTTGGTGTTGTTACAGAGATGAAGCTAGAATACAGGTTTGCTTGGCTGTTTGTGCCAGAAAAGTCATAGAATCACAGAATCACAGAATGGTTTGAGTTGGAAGGTACCTTAAAGATCATCTAGTTCCAACACCTTTGCCATGGTCAGGAACGCCTCCCACTAGATCAGGTTGCTTGAAGCCCCATCCAACCTGGTCTTGACCACTTCCAGGATAGGGCATCCACAGCTTTTCTAGGCATCCTGTTCCAGTGTCTCACCACCCTCGTAGTGAAGAATTGCTTTCTAATCTAAACACACTCTCTTTCAATTTAAAGCCATCATCCCTTGTCCTATTGCTGCACACCCTTGTAAAAAGTCCCTCTCTAGCTCTCTTGTAGGCCCCCTTTAGGTACTGGAAGGTGCCTTAAGGTCTCCCTTGGAGCTTTCTTTTCTCCAGGATGAAATGTAGTCTTTACTTTCTGCATAAGGGTTTAGAAGTTTGAGAATGAGCTTGCCAAAGACCTGGAATTTTCAGAACGAGAGGACACAGCCTCAAGTTGCACCAGGGGAGATTCAGGTTGGACATCAGGAGGAATTTCTTCATGGAAAGAGTTGTTAAACATTGGCATGGACTGCACAGGGAGGTGGTGGAGTCACCATTCCTGGAGGTGTTCAAGAAATAACTGGATGTGGACCTTGGTATCATTTTGTGCCTTGGTCTAGTTGAAAAGATGGTGATCAGTCAAAGGTTGGACTAGATCTGAGAGGTCTTTTCCAACCTTAATGATTCTGTGATTTTCCAAGGACTGAGAAGGAGAAGCTTCCCTCCTTCTCTTATTGTCTCCAATGTGTTGGTCTGCATTGCTGTTGCCATCTCCCTTTAGGAACCATAGATCCTGTAGAGGGAAATGATACACTTGAAGTAAAATTCACATCAGGTGAAGACTAGCTTGTAAAATAACATATTTATATAGAAGTAATTATTGTATCCTGCAATTAACAGCAAACGTTATGCTCTCTGCATAATAAATATTTTAAAATAGGGTATGTATTTCTATAGTACCAAATATTTGATTTTTCAGAAAGATAACGTCCTATGCAAAGATTTGAATTTTACATCAAAATAATATTTATACATGCTGCTGTACATAAGCATTTGAATATAATCAGCATGCTTTTAGGAGGTGCTATATCTGTTTTCAATTTCTTCATTCAGTTCACAGTGGTTTTGGTGTTAAAACAATAAGAAAAGCAAAAATGTAAATATTCCAATTTAGATATCCGTTGTTTATTTCCTCACTGTTGCACATGAATAAAAACTCTATAAACAGAAAAGGAGAAAAAAACACCCCTGAAAACATAGAGCAGTGTACTGCAGAACACACAAAGTTTCTTGCTGGAACCTTAATGAGATTTATTGGTTTCTGATTTGTGCCAAGGCTAAGGTTATGACCAAACCTGACTCGTTGCTGTTCCTGTGGACCAGCAGTGCTCAGTCTGCCCATGTAATTATCCAGTTTTTTCAGTTCTACTCATTCTTGTGGCAACTCGGCTCCTGATCTACCTGTAGTGTGATGCCTTGCTCTTTCAGTCTCACCTGCTTGCACAGAGGATTTCCTGAGCATGACTGATACAGCAGACACCATCAGACGTCCCAACACACTTATAAAACAGACAGGCAGGAGTCAAACTAATCACCTTCCTCAGAGGTGTTAATTGGTGTGAGAACAAGGACACCAACCAGAGGAGGTAGTGTGGGGAGTCTCACCAGTTTGAAACTGGACTTATATTGATGAGTGCCAAAAGTTTGGGGGTTTATAGGGCTGCATTTCTTCATTTTCAAAGAACCTGCAGGTCAACCTACTGCCACAGAGCCTTTGCCTTACTGTGTACTGTCTTTGGAGTTTGAATTGTTCATTGACTTATAGGGACACTGCAAAATCCAGATTAAAAAAACCCACCAAGTGTTGCTCCATTTGATCTTGTCATTTCCCGTTGCTAGCAGTAGATAACGATGGAATAGTTTGTTACTATGTTAGAACTCTGCAGTATTGTGAATTCTCCTAATCTAGTTTAGCCCATAGGTCGTTCATGAGAAAGAACAAGAAATTTTCCAATAATTCTCTTGTTTCTCGTTTAAAGAATGTTGAACCTGGTTCTGTGCTTGAGAGCAATTAGTTTTGAGGCTGTTAAGAATAAATTGCTGATACCCTAGAATCCTCCTAATTGCTATCCTGATCAATGACACGCCTGCTTAATTGGGATGATTGGCAGACAGCTAATCCTTTGCAATGCATTTCAATTACTCTAAATAATATATTAATGGCTTACCTGTGTTTAAATGATACATCTCCTGTTGTCCTCTGCCACTTTAAACTTTTCATAAGAGCTATAGAGAGAGAGATGGAAGCTTGAGAGGAGACATGTCCTAATTATGCAGCCCCTTGCTTTCCTCCTGTTGTTCTCCCACTTCTACCTCACTCAATTTTATCCCAAACATTTACTACAAAATTATTTCATGTACTCTGAAACACAATTCACAAACTACAGTGAAGTATTTTCCCTGGTCCCTGATACCTGGAAGAATCACTTAATTAGTTGCTTTCTGTTTACACTGTGCTAACTGGAGTGTGCCATTACATGTAGCTTCTCACTTTGTTTTCTAATGGTATAAAAATGTGTAATTGGACAAACCAAGATCTTAACTATTAGAAAAGAATACTAATAAGGTATATTAATGTTCTCTTGTTATTAGGGGAGCTCATTTAAAAAATGTCAGTGTTTTAATGATGAAAGAGAAAGTTGTCTAGAATAAAAAGTAAAAATGCATTTCATTTTAATTAGGTCTAATTAGAAGATTAATAGATTTTAAGCACTGAAGGAGTCATTGTGATCTTTAGAACTAGCTCCACAGGACATAGTCACATAAAAGAAACCAGATCCAGTCTCTGATGGTTCATCAGTGTGCATACAGCAGATATCTACTGCTTACTGGTCATCTAGGCTCATTATTCTGTCAAGAGGGAGGATGTGATTTTCACCTCTTAAGTAAGATATCTAAACCAGTATAAATTGACTGTGTCCTGGACTAAGAAGAGCCATAAACTAAAAAGAGAATTGAGAGTGACTGGGTCGTTATGGTGAATGCCAAGCTATAGATTAGATGAATCTCACTGTGTCTCATATATCCCACAAACAGTGAAATAAGGAATGCTTCAACAGCCACTGCCTTAGCTTGGAGATGTCTGAACTTACAGAGAATTCTGTCCCTGAGACTCCTCATGCTGCTGTTCTCTCTGGTGCGTGTGGCCAGTGCTGCTCTCATCTGACCAAGCATTTTCATACTGAGACAGCAGAAAGCCTTCAGTGAGGGAAAGCCCCCTGACTGTGTGCCTGGCTTCTATGGGTCCTTTGAAGGGAAGCTGAGTGACTTGGTGATGTGGGAGTACATGCTGATAGCTCTTCTGCTTGGGTAAACAGGAACTAGGATTATATTGGAGCACATTAATTCAGGTAAGTGACAGCTCCTTGACTTTTAGCTTATGCCTAAGCCATGTGCTTCTAGGCCTCTTGCTGGCCACCACCCTGCAGGTATGCTGACTTTCCCCTAACACATGCTAGTAAGACCGAGTTGTTCACAGAATCAAATAATATTGTGGATTGGAAGGGACCTTTCAAGGTCATCTTATCCAACCCCCCTGCAATGAGCAGGAACGTCTTCAACTATGTCAGGTTGCTCAGAACCCTGTCCAACGTGGCCTTGAACGTTTCCAGGGATGAGGCATCCCCCACATCTCTGGGAAAACTGTTTCAGTGTTTCACTGCCCTTGTAGAAAAAGTATAAATTCTTCCTTATATCTAGTTCATCAAGAGGCAGAAAGGGCCATTATATTTTTAACTCACTGAAGAAAGAAAGGGAGCTCTTTTCCATACAAATACATAATGATCAGGAACAAACTTTTTTTTTTCCAGTAGGAAAACTGAAGTCAGTTGCTGTCCAGTTGAGTTCATTCAAACCTCACTGCCCTGCATTCAAGAAGACTTCCTTAACGCCGAGGCTATTCAGTCTAATATTCCATCATGATTCTTGATAAACTTGTAGCTAAATCATCTGTGCCATGCTTCCAGGTTTCACTTACTTAACTCTGTCTTGGCTGTACAGCAATGAGTTTGACATAGCCCATTTCGACTCGGTTAAATACTGCTTTTAGAAATCTTTATCCTGCCTGAGTATCTACTGATGTAGTATGTTAGTACATAAAGCAATGATCGGGTGACTATTTAGCTTTGCTTTGATAAGTCACAGACCACATACCTTAGATCTTCAGCTTTACAGTAACAGATAATAGCTCTGGTATATATTGTTAATAAATACAATTTCAAAATTTTGCAAATAGAAAAAAATAGGTTGATTCTTTATTAGAGATGTTAATTTCTGTGCATCCCTTTCATGCATATTTGTTTCTGTTTATCCTCTTACTGTTGCATTTCTTGAGATGTATTGTAATTTGTAATGAACAGACAAATGTGTTGTTTTCACAGCACTTACATATGTGTAAAATAAGCTCTTTTAGACCATAAATTAAACCTCTGGAGAATTGTAAAGACAGATTTTAAGATTTCTACCTTTGCTACACAGCTTTGCAGCCCTAAGTCTTATTATTGTCTTTATATGTATAATCACTACCCCAGGGACAAGCTTTCTTCCAAGTAAGAGTGTGTAGTTGCTGAATCTGTATTTTTAAAGAAATCTTTCTTTTCTTGACAGTTACTCCAGAGAGCAAAGAGAAAAGGACAAGTGTTTTTTCAGATGTTGATTTGGTAACAAGGGCAGGAGACTGAGTAGGTTGGAGTATTAATGTGTTCTTTTAGGGGAAAAGAGGAGAAAAGGGAATAGTGATATGTAAGAAGAGTCAAAAACCCAGAAGGATACTGTGTAGATGTGTAGAAGATATGAGAAAAGAAACAGGGATGAAGACAAGGTTGCAGTGACACTGCAGGGAAGTTGACAATGGGAGCAAATGGTGGATTGCTTGGGGGAAGATCTGGGCAGAGTGAGGGCTGGGGTCCAGGAGCAGCCAGGGCTTTTCAGGATGTTAGGGCAGGACATAGCAGCCAGGGCCCATCCCACCTGCCCAGGTCAGGAGCAGGGCAGTCGTGGGTCATTGGAGCAGCCCCAGCCCTGGTCACTTGGCTGCTCCCTGAGGATAGGGAAGGGGCAAGGCTAAGTCAGAATGGGCCATTCCCTGGAGCATACATGCCACACCCGTAGGACAGGCAGGGAAGCAGAGCAGTCTATCTGAAAATGAGTCTGTCTTTGCCTGTCCATCCTGGTGAGCATGACAGCAGGAGAGGTGCAGCATGAACATTGGCCAAAACCAGTGCTACACCAGTGGAGCAGGCTATTCCCGAGGTGGACGTTGGCCACTGCCAGGACAGGAGGGCACTGAGACAAACTTCCATGCAATAGAGGAATGGGGTGGTCAGGCACAAAGTCTTTTAATTCAGCTTTTTTCTCTGTGATGTCACAGTCACAAAGGCAGCCATTTCTTTTGCTTGAACTGCTTCTCTGTATGTGTAGCATTAGGTTGTGTGGGCTGGGTATGTGTAGCGAGTGTTAAGCACCAGGTTTGTAATTTATGTGCAATAGAAGATGCTTCTAGTACAAAAGACTAGTGAGGATGTGTGAGGAGAAGGAATGGGGGCCTGTGGACTGTGTGGATGCAGTGTGTCTACCTAATGTACAAGGAGGGCAATCTTCAGCAATGTCTTTCAATATTCTTCCCTCTGAGGAATGGGACAGCGCTTCAAGTAGACTTTTGATGGCTGTCTTCATGAATAATGCTAATTTTGTCATAATACAAAAAGTTTAAAACTTTAGCTTTTGTACAGTATGAAATGAATGAACAGTGCATCAGAAACATCTGTCATGTTATAGAATAAAGGCTTAATTAGCATTTTTGTGTGGTGTGGAATAATTCATGCTGGGACATCAAAATTTGTCCTCTTAAATGTATGGGAAAAACACATTTTCTGGTCTTTCTTGTTCTCAGGCTGGAGGGAGGGAGAAAACAGAGTTGTACCGTGTTAGCACCAATGAAAGTCTGCAGGGTGCAATGCAATAGTATGTGCATCTTCAAAGCACTTTACAAATAGGAATTAACACATTGATGTTGCGCTAGAATTGTGTGGCAAGGATAATGCTGCAGTCCGATCAAGAGTTCAAGGGTATGATTTTCAAAAGCACTTAAATGACTTTGTAGCACAAATTCAATTCAGTTACACTTATGATTTTGTTGCCTAAACCCTGTATTGAGGTGTGGTGTATGTTGGCACTGAAATAAAGATGGCAGAAAAAAAGGAAGAGAAGAAGCAAGGCCTCTATGAAAGACCTGAGTTCTGGAAAATGTGTCTCACTGTCACATTGCAAATTCCATGTGGTTTAATTATTACAGAATTGCATGTATGGTTACAGAGAAAGTAGGTGCCTATTCAGTCTAGCAAATGAAGTATATTGCCAAAGACAATAGTTGGAAGGATCAGCTCAGTAGGAGGAGGATCTTGAGCAATTCAGAACAGAAGTCGGTGTAGGTATTTATTGTCCTAGTCTGCTTTTAGCTGGTATCTCTGACTCAGTATGCTGGAGTGACTGACTGCCTCCTTTCATTGACTCCAGTCCTTCACTTTGATCTGTTGAATCATTCCTAAACTAGATACCTAACATGGGCATGCATATATGATGTGAAAACCTACCAGAATGTATATTTTTATCAGCAAGGCTATGTTGCAAAATTGGAACAAATAGATGGAAATCCCTAAATGCAGGTTGGATACTTAAAAAAAGCCAAACCTCTTCCAGAAACCGTTAGCTTTATAAAAGAATCCCTGAGTGAAATCCTATGGGCTTGTGTCACGTGAATAGTCATATCAGAAGAACAAAATGGCCCTTTGGCCTTAAAATGAATATGAAAGTCATTGTAAGTTGCTCTCAAGTTTCTTATGTTCTCTATGCTACACCCTGGGCTATAGGGTCTAAGGCGCAGAATGTGGCATATTCATGCTGTGTCTTGTCTCCACTGTGGCAGGGAAGTCTAGAAAATATAAATGATCAAGAATTTTTTAACCCCTTGGTCTCAGTTTTATTCTCCCTCTCCGTTATATACTGTAGACACATGCGACATTTTAATTGACTCAATTATAAGTATGATGGGATAGTTAATAGGATTTATATGCTTTGTATATACTTCATAAATTCTGAAGCACTATAATGCATTAGAGTTATAGATACACTATATAAAGAAGCTGGTGAATTGAATAAGAGAAAGAATAATAGGAAAACAGTAATTGAAAAACCGATAAACTCCATTAATGTGTGCCCTTCCTTTATTAATTTGTAATAATAATGTAGTGGCTAAATCAATCAAGAATATTACAACAATAGCTGACTTAAAATGCTCTGTTCTAAAGAGATTTTTTGCAGTTTTATTCTAATTCCACACACTGACTGAATTAAGGATGGAGTCAGTCAGATACTGTTTTGTGCTACAGCAAACTGATTTTGAGTGGAGCCATATTAGTGTAATTGGGAGCAGAATTTGGCCCTGAGCTCTCACTTACCATGCGAGGAAGGAGAGAAGAGAGACACTCCCCAGATTTGCCCGTAGTTTTCTAGTTTGAGACTTGCACAGAATGAAACCCTGAACCAAAGTCCCTCTGTACCCACGGCAGCATACATAATGCATAAGCTATTAAGTGTTGTGAAGAGTGCTCTGCTTGTTGGATAGCTGCAGAATAACATGGCTAACAGATGTTGTGCTTCTAAAGCAGTTGAACTCCTGAGTGTGCTTTTATCTTCTGATCTGCAGCGTACTGTGGCTCCCTCACTGGCGCGTACACAAGGCAGACAGATTAGCGTTAATTAGAGATAGGCTTTGCTCATTTTTCCTTGCCAGTTTCAGTTTTTGGGAAAGTAAATGTTTCTCTCCTTTACAATTTAAAATAGAGGCATTTTAGAATATATTACAGGGGGAGGGAGATTAGGCACTAATCAGTGATGTTTATGCTTAAATTGGCTGGTGCAGGTCTGGAAGTCAACTGTCAAAGTCCCAAAGTGGATGAAGGCTGGTGGGGAGGATGGGAAGGGCAGGGCCAGGTTTGGTGCTGACTGCAGTGCAGGGATCCCAAGAGGAAAGCCAGGAGAGCCAAGGAAATGTGCCATTTTGGGGCATGGCTTCGTGAGGAGAAGCATTAGCTGATTATTCCTTCTAGGACATTACTGAGCTATATTAAAGCATTTTGCATTGCTGCTTATAATGAGAAAGGAAAGGAAGCTCTCTCCACCTTCTGACCCCCCTCCCTCCAGCACAAATGCAAGGGAGGATTTATTGCTTCATTAGCAGCGTGATCACACTTCACAATGAGTACGAAAGTATTGGCTTACTGGGTTATTTAGGGAATGAGTTTTCCCTGAACTATCCCTCTCTCCCACTGCCACTGCACCCCCACTTTATTTCGTGTACTTTTGCCATTTACCCATCACTATCAGCATATCACTCTTTCCCTTTCAGTAGTGATAGGACCCTGGCAATAGAACACATATTTTTGGCTTGACAGTATGTTACAGAACTGTAATGTGGGGAGGGTAAATTGAAATCAAAGCAAAACCAAATTCTAGTCATTCTTCAGATTCCCATGCAGACTGAGACATCTTTTGCAGTTCATTGATCTTTTAACATGGGCTTAGAGATCATTCCCAGACAAGCTGTTAGCTCCCAGCTGGTGAAGGCTATGCTCTCTGTTCCAGTTGTACTTGGTTTTTGTCATCTCCACAACTCTGTATTTTCTGTTGTGAGATTATGGTGGGGCCTCTGCAGTGCCTACATTTACCTATCCCCCTTCTTAATGACCCCTATACCGTGGTACTTTATCAAATGACATAGGTTCCCTCTATCTAGTGTCTTCCTCAATATACCAGTGATAGAAAAGAATTTTGCTTTTGCAAAGCAATAATTGGGGTAGGCTTGTGTGGGTTGCTTTCTTCTATCATTAATTTCAATTATGTCCTGTTAGATTTCCACAACAGCTGTCCAGTGGTGAGGCTCTGTAGGCCACTATGCCTTGGAGCTTCAAATTGTTGTTATGATTAGAAAAGTGAATTCTTATTCAGCCTGTCTAGTGTCTGTGTGCCTTGAGTCATATTTGCTTACTTTAATGACACAAACACATTCTTATTACCAGTACCATCAGAGTGCCAATATACCTCCAAGCTGCAGGATGACCTGTAATCTACTTTGTCTCATATAGCCTCAACATTGTCAACAATGCTTTAATTGTAGATGATATTTTGGCCCTGATACTTGGAACAGACTCAGTTTGGCCTGCATCCTCAAAAAAAATTGTGACAGTGTATTTTTTCCTTTATCTGTTAGGAGGCAATTCATTACTTGGTACTTGTTGGTTTTGTCACAAGTGAGCAGTCTTTGATACCACTAGAGCAGCAGCCAGAGAAGCGAGGGTTCAAGTCACTTCTTTGGTGAACCTCAGGGGTGTTCAGCAGATGCATATGTTCACTCTCTAAAGTCTCTTCAGAGGCAACATCCTTGTTGGACTTGCTGCGTTTGTGTGAGCTGAATATTCTGAACTGCTTACCTGTTTCCTTGTTTTTTTTTCTCTTGGACTTTTAAGACTGCTCTGCATGCAGAATGTTACTATCAAAGGGTACAATGCTTGTTTTTGTTCTGTAGTTGATGCTTGTTTTGGCTCTGTAGTAATGAATGGATCTATTTTTAACTTTAAGCCAGGAGAATTTGACAGTGCTATTGCAGTTTAACAAATTAACACTTCAGTTTGTCATTCCTACCATCTCTTAGGGGAGGGGTGTTTCTGAAGGGTAGTGCAGCTAGCAGTGGCAGCAGGCACCACCATCACTGGTAGCAACATTTTCTGACTCCTTGCAATTTTGAAATGGTGAAAGCATCTGTACTGGCATATTTTTTAGGGTATGGGAACACCTGCATTGCAAACACTCATCCTTGCTATGGAGGAAGGAATAACCAGGGCAGTGCAGAACTTTTCTGCTACTTATTACTCGTACTGAAAATGCCTACTGTTCTTGTCTCTTTTTCAGTATTTTGCCACTGGTGACACTGTGGCTGCCTCTCCCATTGATTTTTAGGACTCTCTTAATCATGCAGGTCTCTACACTAAGAACTAAGTTGTGCCAAAGATCTTTTGATGGCCCTGAAGCAAAGGGGTTTGGCACAATGTGTGTGCACACTGCTAAACTCTCTTTCCCCTCAAAACTCACTGATCCAATTCAAGTATCCTGTGGGAAACATGGGGCCAGGGACTAAGGTAACACCCAGAATGGCCAATGGCACACAAGTGCTGGAGTCCACAACCCAGTGTTGCTATTTTATCAGCACAGATATGGTCCTTGAGGCCAAATAATATGCTTTTTTCTAGTACCTTGACCTGTGTCTAGTATATATCAAGACAGCCCTTGCTCTGCACATTAAACAGAAAACTTTAGGACCAACATGGCTGTTGCAGTGGTCTCTATTGTGCCCCTTCTCTGAACCTTGATGATGCCTCTCCAACATGTGTCACCATTTCTTGTCCACAGTATGGTGTCTCTTGGTTCAGTGCTTTTGGGAAAAAAAGTCCTCTAAACCCCGTGTACACAGATAAAAAATCCAAGGCTGAGATTTTCCCTTCCCACACCAAAGCTGTCTTCAAGGGGAAGGCATCCAAATCCCTCTGTGGCCTCTTGGGAAATGGTGAAAGGGTCTAATGGGGCACATCGGAGAGTCCTGGTCTGGTGGTCATGGTACAGAGTTGCTGAGTCCTGTTCCCTGTAGGTATGCATGTGATTGAGCTTGTAGGTGGTATCTGCTGCTCTGTCTGCTCCAGGGGGGCAGATAGAGGCAGGGTCCTGGCAAAATGGTGGTCCTCAGGCTACATTTGCCCACCTACTCATCACTTTTTTAAAGTCAAAACTGTGAAAGTTGCTGGGTTTGAGGCTGGTGTGGTTTGCCATGGGACAGAAGATGAGCTGGGACTGGGCTAAGGGCTAGGAGGATCTGCAGGGGCCTATAGGATGCATATGATCAAGACACATATGATTATCATGCATCATAATTTTTATTGTTTCTGTGTTTGAGAACACTTGGCTTTGATTTAGCTAGGCCCTGAGCACAAGCTTATCATTAATAATCAGGAATGTCTTTTACTCTTTGTGTTTAGTTAAAAGGAAATCTCTTCACTATTCACCACATAACCACATCCTTTAGCGTCACAGTTTTATTTTCTGGCAATCCAAAACTTTGGGAGGCTAATACCTCAGAGCTCAGACATTGGACAGGATAAGTACTCCATTTTTAGTGTCAATTGTAGGCATAGATACTCATAATTAATATTTAGTGTCTAGACTAGACCTCATAATAACTTGAACATAAAGGATGCTGTGAGATTTTGGCAAGTCAGAAAGTAAGTACCTCTTGCAGGAATGAAAACAAATCGATATCAACACGTTGTTTATTTTATTCTCTTTGTTCCATAACCTTGTTTCATGGATTTTCAGTCTCTCTTTTTTTCACAGTGTGAATGGTATGTTGGGATTAAGGCATTTACTCTAAGAAAAGGCTTTACAGGTTCTGTGTTACCCCACTTGATGGTTACTATACATTAAGTTTCACATTATAGATCTTTAATTTTCACAGTCCCCTAACCTGATCCTCTTACAGAAGAGAGTTTTCCAGGGGGTTACAGCTACATCCAGGTCTGCTTTAGTTTCTCCCTTTAACAAATGTTTGACAAACTAAGGCATGAATCTTACAGGAAAAAACAGTAGTTAAAGGCAGTCACAATTGTGTTTTTGTAACCCATCTTTCTAAATGCCAGTTTATTTTGTCATTTGCTAGTTAATATGTCAGGTTGAAAAATATTTTTAAAATATGTTAGGATACTAATCTGTCAGCATATGATAGATTTTGTCTGACCTTTGAAGAATTACAATTTTGGATACATAAATTTCTTTTCACTGGAACTCTATAGTAAGGATCATAATTGCTTTACATTTTCTGAGCAGAACACCTGAGATACTTTACTGAGATACTTTACTTCTCAGTGGATAAAGTAGGACTCAGGGAGTTTTCACAGGGCCTTTAAATGGTTTGTCAAGTTCCACACTGGTCAGAGATCAATGCCAAATCTTTGTTTTGATGTAAGGTGAACCTCAACTGTTTCACAGCTTTTGGAGTTTGTCTGCACAGCCCAGTGCCATTCCTCCAGTACCTTTCCTCTCTTCTGTCCAGGTGAGAAGATGACAGAGTTATCAGCAATACCTTCAGGTGTCGTTATTCCCGAGAGCTCTCATAGGAAGGGCAAGAAACAGGTCTGTTCTCAGTGAAGGATTTGGTTTTCCTTCCTAAGCATTCAGAAGGAAGTATGGCTCAGAACTTGCTGCTTGGTTAGCACCCATGTTAATGCCATTGCAGAAAATGATCCCGGATGCTCCAGAAAGAAAACTATATCATCAAATCAGGTTTTTTTTCATTAATGTGAAGCTACTCTCTTTTTGTAAACTTCAGAAAACTGCAATCCAGTAATGCATTTCTATAGACAGACAAATTTATATTGTCCTTTTTCTTTCTTCCTTTTCAGTAACTTGAAGAGCATGGATTTTTTTTTTTAACGTAGAAACAATCCACAGTAATCATCTGATTCTAGCAATCTTTGTGCCCTTTCCTGAGCCATTCCCTGATTGCTACAATGTAATTTCATTTGCTTTTATTAATTACTTCTTTTTCCTTGTACTGTCAGATTAGTTCTGAAATATTTCCACTGTAGGAACTATTTAAACCTTCTTCCTTTAGATCCATACCAGATAATCAGGGTAATTTGATTAAAATGGGAGACTGACTTTTGATTCATGTTTCTTCTTTCTACAGTGAGGGAAGAAAGTTCAGGTCATCTTTGAACCACATATAATGCTAGTCAAAAAACAATATGATAATCCTGACTCCAGTGGTCTTCATCTCAGTAGGAACTTAATTCTCTATATCTACGTGTAATTTCTATTTGAAATATGAATTAAAACAGTGCAATTAAAAAAATTACCACTGTTCACACAAAATGCAGAGACAATTATGCTGAAGAACCTGTAGAGACATAAATCTTCTGCCAGTACAGCAGAAATAAAATGTGTCCTTAGTTCTCATTAAGAAAAGAGAATGAACAGTGAGATAACAAAATGTGCAGAGGACATAGCACTATTTTGATGTGAGATTTTTAGAGGGTACTTAAAAATTCTAGTTGGGTGATCAGCACAGCAGCCAAAAATTTTTTGTTCTGAAAAATGCAGGTTAAGGCATGGTCAAAGGTGGATTGCTTCTTTCTAAGCACTCAGGAAGCAGAGCTGGACATCACTGCAGGGAGTTCTGCATGCAGAAATGGTCAAAAGACAAACAAAAGACTTGCTTTGGTAGCTTTCCTCCTGTCCCTGGGACTGGACGTTTTTTCTCAAACTGTATTGAAGCTTTGGGGTTTTACCGTTTCATGAAACTGAAGTAATTTCAAAGGACAATCAGTTCCTGCAGGTAGTAATTAGACTGATTATTTTAATCTTCCTTTATTTTCTTCAACACCTTACCAAAGCAACTGATAGATGCCTGAAAATATGACTGTCTTCTGCCTCTGAATTTCTGTGAATTTATAAAATACTTTTCTTTGCTATTAATTTTAATTATGCATGGTTCTAGGTAACCAAGGCAAATGATAGTAATAATAAATACAAGTCAGCTTTTCAGAATTATGTTTATATATTCATTTTAGTTATAGTACAATTCAGAAGAAGACTACTGAGATGTTGTCTCTCTTCAGGTTCTATTTGGGAAAAATCTGCTAGTTTACTAATATAAGTTGAATATCTGCCTTCACAAAGAAGGGTGGAGGATTCTTGGGGTTGTTGGAATGTAGTATCAGATGCTGTCAGAGACTGATGAAGGGACATTTTCCCAATTTCCATCTCTTGACACAAGTGAGAAAGACTTAGGGGTGTTGGTTGACAAGAAGCTCAACATGACCCAGCAGTGTGTGCTCTTAGCCCAGAAAACCAAACATATCCTGGTCTGCATCAAAAGCAGCATGGTCAGTGGGTCAAGGGAGGTGATTTTGGCCATCTACTCCACTCTCATGTGACCCAACCTGGAGTGCTGCATCCAGCTCCCAGCATAAGGAGGATGTGGATCTCCTGGACCTCCTGGAATGAGTCCAGAGGAGGGCTACGACAGTGATCAGAGGGCTGGAGCACCTCTTCTAGGAAGACAGGCTGAGAGAGTTGGGCTTGTTCAACCTGGATAAGAACAAGCTGTGCAGAGATCTTACAGCAGCCTTCCAGTAAAGGAGGCCTACAAGAGAGCTGGAGAGGGACTTTTTACAGGAGCATAGAATGATAGGACAAGGGGGAAAGGCTGTAAACTGAAAGCGAGGAAGAACTAGGAAGAAATTCTTTACTGTGAGGGTGGTGAGGCACTGGAACAGGTTGTCCAGAGAAGTGGTGGATGCCCCATCCCTGGAAGTATTCAAGGCCAAGTTGGATGGGGCTTTGAGCATGGCAGGGGGGCTTGAACAAGCGATTTTTAAGGTCCTTTCCAAACCAACCATTCTATGATTCTATAGCACTGGAGTAGTTACCTGATAAATACAATTTCTTGTGTTTCCCATTTTCAGGAGTTTTTGAGAATATTTCAGTACTCTAAGAACAACAGACCTACATTACCAGAGCAGCATGGGACATGTTTGTGCCTGTCCATGTTCAGCAAAGCAGTTAAGTGCATTCTTAGTTTAAATATGTGAGTAAAGCTAAGTATGTGCTTCACTGTTTTGTAAAAAGTTATGGCTGTCTCAATCTTAGCCAGTAAAGACTAGTTTTCTGACATCTGGGCAAGCTGCAAAGGCTTGTCCAGCTGGGATTTGCCATCTCACCTTTCTGCTCCCATTTAGAGGTGTGTCTTCAAGAGGTCATTGTGGCTGAGAGACTGCAGATTGCAGCTTTCTCTAGGAATGCCTACATTTTCTCCATTATACCTGCACAAACAATCAAATAAATGCAAACCAGAGAAGCAAAATAAATCAGACAGAAGCCTCAGAGGTAAATGAAGAACCTTTGTTTTCCATTTAAAACTGCTGGAAGCAGTAGTCTGTATGCCAGACCTTGGATCTTGTGAAAATGACTTATTCCCGGCATAATTTGCCACTTACATTAGACTGAATGAAAATCCATCAGCAAAAGGCTTCCAGATAGAGACTCTGCAACATTTGGATTTAGTTCCAAATTTCAAAGGTCATTTAGAAAATCCAGGTCAGGATTCAGAGTTGAATTTTAAATGTCCCTGAAGTTCATGTTTGTTCAGACCTAAGCCTAAAGATCTGAACCAACATGATAATGCAGATTTAAAACCTAAACTTGTAGGTTTTTCAGAATCATTTGTTCAAACCCTTTGTTACTTTTTTTCTCCATGGTATTATTTACCACACACAAGGGCATGTAAAATAACTACTTAATAATTATGAACTGCTAAAACCCCTCATTATGCACTGAAAATGTGTGAGTTTAAATTCTCTAAATGATGTGGAAGTTGGACTGTTGGGAAAATTCAGCTTGTACATTATCAAAGTGTAGGCTACTCTCTAGTACATTTGTCTGATATACAAGACAATTTCATCTAAACTTGGATGAAATACAGAAGTGTAGGCTCTGTGGAATATGAAGTGGGCTTGGTGGAGCAGAGGGAAATTCATGTTATGTTCAATGTGCCTAGTAAATAATGAGATATTAAATTATAATGTGTTCCAGGAGTTTTCAACTGTATTTTCTCTTTAATCATTTCATTACTCAGAGTCCTTTGTTTCTGACTTGTGTCTTTCATTAGAATTTTCGGACTTGTCTATGTGTGTGGGGAGCTCTGGGTCCCTGTGGCACCTTCACTGCATTAATCCTTCAAATAAGAAGGAGATTTGCCCACAGCAGAATCACTTTTTGTTTTCTGAGGTACAGATTTCTGCTATGGGCATGAGCTCTTGGGCAAACCTGTGAAGGCAAGCTTCATCCGCAGCAGCCACCACGTGTAGCTGGAGATCCCTTTGACCATATCCCGGTTCCATAGCCCCATACTTTGAATGAGCAGATGTGAACCCTTTTTCAGTAAGAAGTGATGTGGTGTGACTGCAGGGGTGAAAGCAAAGGAAAGGACTCTTGTAGCCTTATGTGAGCAAGTAGTATCCTTCTCAGTATTCCTGTCCCTTGGCATTGCTGTCTGAGCATTGGACCAGCAAGCGGGATTGGTGCTTTCAAGCAGATGGGCCTGAGCACAGTCTGAGCCAGGGGAAACATGTATGTGAATCACTTGTGGGTGTTAAGGGCAGGATTCTTATTTGATATTCTCAGCATCACATCAGGTGTTAGGGTCCAAACATTTAAACAGTGTAAACGACTTGAGCATCTTCAAAATGCATGCTGGATAGTTAAATTTCTGTTAACAGGAAGGAGAAGGAAGGAAGCTTCTGTGGGTACATTCACCAAGTAGCAGAAGATTTAGGGGTCTGCACTCTCCTTTGCATCAATGAGTCAAAGAAGCCTGGCATGTGAATTTGCAACCAAATTTGCTGCTGGAAGGCAAATAGGCTTCTACTGCATGGCCTTAGTGAACCCCAAGGACAGACTTTTTGGGTGTTTCCCTTTGATTACCAGGTGCTAAAGTGTCTATTACAGGAAAGCAAGGAAAGTGTTTTAATTATGTTTGTATAAACAAGGTCCTGATTTTCTAGACTGAAGCCTCAGGGAGCGCTATAATGTGGCAAGTGGTATGGGCCAATGGACTGGTCATTTTGTTTGACCTTATGCTATTTAGAGGAGCCTAAAGGTGTTTGATCCCTGGTTGCTCATGACTTTCTAATGTTTCTTTGAAATCTCCTCTTTAATAATGGTGTAAAATAAACAATGTTGTCATTGGCTATGTTTATGGTACATTTTTCTGCTTCCTAGTCTGGGCATGCAAACTATTTCCATATAGGACTCGACCATGCAAGGATACTGTTCTCCCAGACCCAGGGTTTTAAGGGAAGGAAACATGCTTGGCTAGGAGCAAAGACATGCTCCAAGAGATGTCCTGTCCAACTAGGTTATCAGGAACACAAGTCGTAATATATTAACATACGTCCACTGGTAAATCCATACATTGACATAGACACTACTTTGTATCTTAGGAATTTTTATGCACAAATAATTAATTCAAGTATGACAGTTACTGAATATTCTGCCATATTATTTGTGAAAACACTGATTTAGGTGCACAGTTATTTCACTTGAATACATATGCTTTTTTTTTTTTAATGTGAGTGAATGGACTGGCATACAGGCATAGTTGTCAAGGCCACAACTGGTACAATTAAATCTGGTGTAAATAAAAAGCCAGAAAATCTTTGCAGTCTTGTATTTCAGTGTGGGTCTAATGTTGATGCCAATTAAACTTATATAATGGCAGTAAGAGTACAGTAAGATTGCCAAGATCCCACTCCAGAAGTGGAGATTCGGGAGCAGGTGTTGGCTGAATTCTTTGATGCACAGAGGTATTGTCTTTAACAATAATACACAGGCACACATACACTGCCATTAGGAAAATGTGACCATAGAAGGCATTCAGAAAAATGTAACCATGTTTATGGCCTATGTAGGATCAATAAAGTTCATTGTTGTGCAGTCCAAATGGCTCCCTTTGGTGCAGCTCTCTTTATGGCAGCTTTGAACGAAAAAGTCCTTGTTGGAGCGTTCTGACAAATGGTAATGTAATTTCAAAGATACACATATATACACACACACATATATATAAAACACTAAATTACAGCATTTGATAAATAATACAAAGCCAACACAGGAAATATTAAATGCATTTTAATTTGGCTAATGTAATGCAGGGTACTGTCAAATAAATATTCACTTTTATTTCAAAAGATCTGTATTACTTTGCTTTGGTAAGAAAATATGCAGTGCTGACCTGAAAAGTGATTTGACACTTGAAAATATAACCTAGAATTAGCAAAAGGAGTAAAAGAAAACATGTTAGCCCGCCAACCTGTTAGCTTAACACCTGACATACAGATGCCCTACATTTAAAACATTTATTTTTTTAAATGCAGACTCATCATTCATAACATAATTTTCTTTGTGTCTTCCTCCACATTCAGTTCCTTTTGTGGACAACTGCTAACTGCTCTTGCATTCTGTAAGCTGTCTTTCATATTAAGTGCATTCAAAACCTGATTGTATAAAGTTGTCTGGGAGCACTGAAACCTTCAGAGAGGCAGTGCCATCAGTCTTCTAGGGGTAAAAACTCCTCTGCTTGGCAGACGTTCTTTAGTGCATTGGTTGTCCTATATGCACCCCAAATCTGCAAGCTGGTGTTAGAAATACTGTGATGGGTTCACCCTGTGTAGATGGACTATATTACCCAGATTGAGTGCCTGCTTGCGTGACCCTGAATCTTTTGCAGAAAACAGAGAGGGAGTTTCCTGAAGAACTGATGTTGATGGATAGGCTGGACAAGTGATAGTACCTTTTCCTTGGCACATCAAACACAATGTGTGTTGGGCTGCAAGTGCTAAGAGGCAGTGTTACAGTCACCCTTGCCCACAGTTTCAGATGGATGACAAATTCTCTCTGAACACTTCATGCTGTAATGCTCCACCCTGTTTCAGTATGGCAAGAAGTCAAATTTGTGTGTGCTTACATCTAAATACAAATGAATATAAATATTAGGTGAATATTTTCATTTGATATTCTGTTCAGTGAGAGAATCAGTCAATTGATTAACCTATTATTCAGTCCATAATTCAGGGTTGTATCACCATGAAATCACAATTATTTATGAAACTTTGATTACTTTTAAATCTATTCTTGGCTTTAGGCCATCAAGTAAACGATATAAAAAGAAGCAATTAGTCATTTTACCTTTTAAGAATTTTTAAGTTCACACAAAGTTCTATTTCTCTTTTGAAAAAAAACAGCCATGTGCCACTGTGTTTGTCTCTCTTAGGTCTATTATTTCACCCTCTGTTTTCATTTAATTCCATAAAATTGCTGAAAGCTGTGAGTACTCAGCACCTTCCCAAACCAGACTACTTTGGTTTCATCTCCAAAGAATGCATTCAGGCATTCACTTTAGGTAGGAGTGTTTTGATATGCTGGGCAGTGGTTTCTGGTAGGAATGTTAATCTTCACTAGTACCACCACTGAGATTTCAGTCTTTGAGGGCTACCCTTTGCGGTAATGAAAGAGCCTGTGTTTCAGTGATCCTATCATCTCTGCTGGCTGGAGTTTTAACTCCTAGTAGGGCCACTTAAGTCTAACAGGTCAAAGAGGCCAGATGAAATGAAGTTCACTGTTTTGCTAGACTGGCAGATGATTGATAGTTTTATAACTTATTAGCAAAATAAAGTCAAGCATCAAAAGCACACTAAGGTAGTCACACAAGCAAGGTAATGCACTCAGCAATTTTTGCAAGTCTTTACGTGAGTCGTTGGTAAAGCCAGGTCTCTACTATACTCTTTTTTAAAGTTAAGTATGTACATAAATTTCTAGAGCATTAGAACGATAGTTGCAGTAATGAAAGTTGATATCGGTAATGAAAGAAATGGAAAAACGCAAGCCCTAAATCCTTGTAGTACACAAACTTCATTGCTGACAAAAAGCATTTTAAAAATGAGGAAATCTGTAATATATCCAAGGATGCAAGATAGTTACTATTCAGTGCGCATAACATTAATGCTGAAGCAGCATCATTACTCACAGGCTAAGATCCCATTATGACTGTGGAGTTACTCATCAGCATGTTCCAACTGACAACATTGCTAGACCACTATCTTTGCAATAATGGCAATAACAGAAGTCGGGGCAGTCAAAATATACTGGAGAATGCAATGAGCAAACATGATCCCTGTACTTTACATCAGCATGAGTTAAAAATAATAATCAGTGACCAGTGTCAGAGTTCAGAGTGAGTGGAAATCATTGTTAAATGTGGCTGTCTACAAGCCATGGGAGTTATCCAAATGGAGTCACTGGGAATTGCTTCAATTGGTTTAACTTTTACTAAAAGGAAATCTGACTCTTGAAGACCTGAGTAGGTGTGGATGAGCTGATACTAGAAGTTACCAGATTTTTTGTTTGGTAAAAACAAATTCATTAGAAAATCATGCCTCTTTTATGATGCTGCTGCTGCTGCAAAAACATGAGAATGAGGCTTGGGGATGTTTTAACTTTTTTTTGTCAGCAACAGGAAATGTGCTCTGCTCCTCTTGGAACTGGTGTAACTGCAGTTGAAATATGGTTTTGGGAGCCAGGCTTAAGAGTAGACAGACTGGATGGATCCCAGAGGAGGGTAGCAGGAAAAGAGGATTAGGAAACGTGCTTACGGAAATAAGGTGAAGGAACTGATTTGTCTAATTTAGCAAAAAGAGGCCTGAGGGGAAACTTCATCTTCCAAAACATACATGAATGATGGGAAGGAACAGTGAGCAATTGTTGCAACACTGGGACAGTCATTCAGGCCTTCTCATTAGAGGGTTTTAAAAAGTGGTTAAAGGAAAGTCTGCCGGGGATAGTCTACAACTGATTGATCCCAACCTATAGAGCAAAGAGTGGGGCCAAAATGTCCTTACATTTCTTTTCCAAGTCTTCTTTTTACAATCCTAAAAAGCATAAGGAAAAGGCTAATCAAGACACTAAAAACCACATTTCACGTTGTACCAATGAAAGGAGTCTACGTGTGTTGAGACTCAGATCCTGTACAACTCAGCCCTGATGTGCCATTGTCTTTTTTGAATGACCGTATCATAGATGCAGCAACAGCTGTTATTGATTTTCAGAAGAGTGTCTCCGAAGTCTGCGTAACTGAGAGACGGAAAAGAAACAAGCCAAGAAAAGCATTAACTCCTCAGAAATACCTTTGAAAAAAAAAGGACAACAAAAAGTTTTAAAACAAAGAGCAGCATAGTACATGGCAACATGAGTAGAAATGAAGGGAACAGTATGGATAATTTAATCAAGAAGGTCAAACGGTTGGTTAAGCTGCACTAAAGGATTCTACCAGCTCAGCTGTTGAACTTGATTAAGACTTTGACCATTCATAGCAATTAACAAACCAAGCAACTCTAACTGTTACACTTCTTCCAGTGACAGGCAAAGTCTTCCACATGGACATACAAAACAAAATGAAAGAAGTGTCTGTGCTGAAGCCTGGACTTTGACCTGGAAAATTAACCTGTCATCTGATTTTTCCCACAAAGTTTAATCACTCAAGAGATCATCAAATGGCTTAAAAAACCCCTTCATACTTTTTCTGAAATCACGTGACAGATTTCTTTACAAATTACTCTAAAACATCTTGATGTGTAACAGTGTGCCAATAAAAATAATTTTATCAACGTGCAGTGTGCACAGCTAAATCAATGCAAACTTGAGCAAATTATTTGATAATAGATAAATGTCAAGCATGGTTGTATTATCTCACCTCTGGTATTTGACTGGCCATTAAAAGAAAAAGTAGGTAGATGCAGCACAAACACCGTATGACTTGGAAGTGGGATGTTGTAATTAGTTAGATTTTTCTGGTTGCAGAAGTCTTTGAAATGGCAAACCCCCCACCCCCCATGTAGTTCAAGATAGTTTAGCATCATAAATATGAGTTAGTTATCAATCAGATGTAAGTAAACAACAGATATTGCAGCAAGAGCCCCCCAGGTCCCAGGTCACATGTTATTTTAGGAGGCAGAGCATACAAGTGGTAATGAACATCTTTTGCAATAGATTATGGGTCAGCACAGAGGTATAAAAGGATATACTGCCAAGTAGCCAAAGTGTGCTTCCACTTAAAAGAGACTTGATTTTCAAGGGTCTACAACTGGAATGCTAACTGGCAAAACTCAGAAGTTACTTCTGATAGATAAAAAGAGGGCCTTAAAAAGACTAGACTTTAAGTGGAATTAATTTAGAACAAATACTAGAATTCATCACAGTTTTCAGATAATTATGCTTTATCATTAATGCTATTCAGAAAGGAAAATGGGAAATATTTTCTGGAAGTTGTGAATCAAAGCAGAGCATTAGCCATGACGGATCTGCCATGGGACAGTCAGAGGAGCACAAGAAAAAGGCCCATAGAAAGAATATCTCTAATTGAACTTCATGCAGTTTGAGAAATAGTGCAGTATTTAACAATTCTGGGAATAAGTAAAAAGCTGTCCAAATTAAAAAACAAAAACCAAAACAAAACCGACCAAACCAAAACTGGTAAGGCCTTGTTCTGGCCCTAGGCTACTTTGGATGGCACAGTAAGGAATGATGCTAGAGTTTAAGAATCTCTTGTGTTTCTATAGTCCTTGCAGCTATAAAAGGTTTGTGTATGGAATATAACTATTTCATAACTGAGTAATATATTACAGAGGGTAACTAGCTGTTACTAGTTCATTTAAGAAAATAGTTTCAAAAGGCACTATGTGCCAAAATTGCAAGACTAAATATATTGTATTGTAAAAAAAAAGGCATTAATGACTGCTTCCTGGAGATGAGCATTATAGGTTTCAATTTGTAGCTACAAAGCAATGACATTTTCATTGCACTCAGAAAATTGTACATTGTCTATTGAGTGAATTGAAGACTTAGAAAATGGATATGGGTGTTCAATTTTTATATCTACACAACTGTTGAAGAACTAGGTAAAACTACCTGCTTTGACATGACTCCTGAAGTCACAAACATACCCCCCAACCTGCTCAAATATGTTCAGCACAGTCTTTCTATAAGCTAGCAGAAGCACTCAAATACTTGTAAAAATGAATGGAAAACTGAACAGAAGCTTTAAATCAGTGCAGGCTGGGCAATCATAGGCTCCCTTATCACTTCCTAAAATGACTTGCTTAGAGTAAATTGAAGAGCTTTGATAGTTCAGATAGCTGTACAATTCACATGTTCAGAGTGGTGATCACCTTCAAATTTAAGCACTTAATTTAAAAGCTTCAGTAATTTTAAATCGCTATGTGTCACTGAGTGGCAGGCAGAGACTTGAGTGCTACAGTATTTTAAAAACTTCGGGTGTTCTGCTTAATATTTTTCTTTCAGGGACTTCAGAGAGGGTTCTTATAGTCAAGCGTGGAAAATGGAACAGATTTCAAGATTACTGTAGAAAAGTAAGAGACTTTATGCTTTTCAAAAATTGGAGCAGAGGAGGTCTTCTCTCGGGAAGGTACAGTTCCTAAGCCTGTGCTTGCCCTTTTCTTTGAACTGTTTGACCAACATCCTTGTGTGGGCTGTGGCAGAAGGTAGAAATAGAGGTAATGGAGTTTACGTGGGCATCAAGAGACTTTTCTGTCTATTTACTCTCCTGAAAGAGCCTGCCCAGGTTAGGTTTGTTTCCATTAGGCATTTCTCCTTAACACCTACTTCCAGAGAAGCACATAGGAATGAGAATTTACTGATATTTGAACGCTTCCCCACTTGTGGATTCAGATATTTTTGTCTGGCTGAAGGTTTCTTCATTTGTTATTTTGGTTTTACTAAACTTCAGTTTGATGTCAGGATAAATCCTTCCCGTGTGCTTTTAACTACCCATGTACAACATTTATTGGTTAAATGTTTTGCTGAAGACTGAGCTGAACTGTAAGTGGCTGCCTTGGACTTGGTCTTAGCAGGTAGGAGAGGTGCAGAGCATACCACAGAGATGTCACAGGAAAGGAACAGGGCAGGGTGCCACAAACTACAGACTCCAGAAAGTTTGCAAATTAAATGTCAAGAATTAAATCCTACGTGAAGATCCATGGGAGCAATTTAGTGGAATTGATACTTTGTGACCTCTCATTTAGCAGGATGAGAGCAAAGTTAGGCTCCTGTGAGGTAAATGTGAAGAGTTTTTTTCACTTCCAGAAAATTAGAATTTGGCTCACAGAGATTTTATTATTGAGGGTGCCACTTTAAATGCTAATCACTATTTGCAGGCTTATTACAGCTTCAGACTGGCTTCTTCAAAGGAATGAAGGGGTATTTCATGTTCATCTACCAGTAAAATTTGAAAATCCCAGCTTGAAGGTACAAGGGTACAGGCCAAATATGACTTCAGTGATTGTTTTGCCAAGGCCTCTTTCAGTCTCCATGTCTGTGAGTAGTCCCAAACTATACAATGATCTTGTGTTGGTGTACCTAAGTTGGACCTAAGGGGTGTTACAAAATCTGGCATCAGACCAATGTCATACAGCTGGAAGAGAAGAGGCGGGGGAGCTGCAATAAGTTGTATTGGTTGAGGACAGAATGAGTCCCCAGTATAGTTTGCCGAAACACCCACTGGTTAAAATGGGAATTTATGAGTCCTGATGTTAGACCTATTAATGCAGCCAATGTATACATATCATACTGGATACAACTTTTATGTCATAAGGAAACCTGGCCTGCTTCAACTATGGACTATATTTCACCCGGCCAAGTACCCTGACACAGAACTCGGCTTAACACCCCGCTGATATTACGCAGCTGAAACTCTTCTGTACACCTGGTGAAAGACTTGTTGTGGCTCACTGGATCTCTACCTTTGTTTGATGATTCTTTTGGTTGAACTTATGTAGGTTATGTGGGTTAAATTATGGCTTTTCTGTGTGCAAATTGAAGAGCCAGTTTAAATTTTAAAGTAATCTCTCCCTGCCTCACTCCTCATGACTTGAATGGATTTACGCTGTGTTTAAGTATGGTAAAACTGTCTGAGCAATTGCTTCCATTTTAAATGAGTGTCCTCTCACTTTCACTTTGTTTTTTTCCAAGAGCATACTTTTTTTTTTTTTTTGGTGACACATCCCAGGAAGAACTGGCTTTTTTCTGTACTTCACCTCTTACTGCAACATTCCAGACACTTTGTAGTTTGGGTCTATGAGACTGATGTTTCCCACACACCTGGCTTCCTGAAATCCAGTGCCAAGGTGTTCAGATGTACTTGTCTTACTCAAGAGTTGAATCTGCTAACTGAATCTTACGTTTAAGGCAGTGAAAAATTTCATACTCCACCTTCCAAAGTGTTCAGGTGTCAAAAGCAGGCTGTGAACATTTTGTGAATGGCCATGCTGATGCTTGCAGAGAGGTCAAGCAATGTGAAAACTACTTACTTTTGCGTGTGGGTGACCCTAGTGGTCATTCTTGGTTTGTCACTTTTCTTTGACGTGACAAGAAGGTGTTAGAAATTACATAGTGAACACCTAGGGAGTTCCTGCCCAGAATAATTGCAGAGACCTGGAGATATGCCCTGAAGCATATAGTTTTAGGTATTTCTGTTTTTTGGGAGGTAAAATACAAAGTAATTCTGAACAATGATAATGAGGTTATATCAACAAGTTGTTTGAGAGGTTTGGGTATTTAGGGAGGGATGTTGTTCCTTTCTTCCCATTTGCTTGTTAGAAGTTTGAAGGTTAAGTATCTGAGGGGACTGTGAAGCTTGCAGGTTTTGGAATAACCGTGTTGCAATGTTGATGGGTTTTGCCTGGAAAAAGGAGACAGGCAAAATCAAACTGTATTTCTTTGAGTGAATTTACTAGCCAATGTTTGAGACAAAGTTAGATTGCTTTCTTGTTTTTATTTAAGGAAAATCAGTAATCTTTGTATTTTCTCTGAATTTACACTGGCTTCCTCTAATTTTTCAATATGAATTTCTGTTTTATCACATTGCAAACGTTCATTTTTTCTGTTCTTTCTCTGTTAATAAATTTTCATGTGTTCACTTACCTGTTCAAATTCTTTTTATTGAAAGTTACTGTCCGTAGAGGAGTTCTTACTGCTCAAGTTATTTACTTTATGAAGTCCTGAAAGGACTCAGGAGGCTGTGATTACAGATTGTCCCCGAACAAAATAAATTGTGTAAGAATATGATATTAACTTTTCTAAGTGTTAAACACAGTTTAAACACTTAACACAGTCACGTCACAGTTCACTTCTGATGCCACATCCATAACACTGAAGGACAGAGGACATACCTGTCTAGCCCTCTCACCAGCATGGGCCTGAAAGAAATGGAAAGACTTGTGTGGGAGAAAAGGCCAGTATTTTTACTAAAAGGAGGCTTATCATGCATTCCACAAAAACTATTTATTATTTTTTTTTTCAAGTCCATTAGCCTTGTCTTTTACAAGAAGTATGCTTCAGCTATCTTGTCGACCAGCCTTTTAATTTTAGGATCCTTGTTTGAGTTTCTCAATAAGTCACAACAGTTGACTTAGTTGCATAGCTGTCAGGTCAGAATTGTACCTCTGTACACCCACCACTGGAAGGAATACTTGATGTTTTCCCAGGGATGTGACTTTGTCATGGGAACTGCACTCCTTACTAGCAAAATTGTGAACATTTTTAATTTTCTCATGGGAAGAAGTAGAATAACATTAATTCCCAAACTGAAAATGTTGAATGGCATTCCCAGACTCAGTAGTGGTTTATATAACGGAATCTGTCACTTCAGAAAATTCATAACCCAATCTCTCTTCGTAGTACAGGCAGACTTATAATTTAACAGTGTAAGAAAATTCAATGCCAATGTGGACACCCCTGTGTTTCACTGCAGGAAAGAATTACAGCACAGTTCTCAGGAATTCTATTGTGCAAGAACTAGCAATAGCATATAAAATGCTGGTATTCAACTAATATGTCTTTCTTTTACACTATGTCTCAATTGAATGAAGAAAAATACCCAAACAAAATTGTACTGTGTTTTGATTATTACAAAATCATGGTCATATGGTTATGTTTGCCATTGAAATAATTTCCATTGAAATTGTTTTAGTAAGTGTATATGCAAAATCACAGAAAATACTGTTCCTATAAATAAAGATAGCAGCCCAAGAGGTGGCTGAGTCAGTGCAAAGAATAACAGGGGTTTACTGGCAAAAGGGTGGTATTTTGAATACTCATAATTTATTTACTCAGTCTATCTTAAAATTTCAGCCCATAATTTATACATGAAACTGAATACCATAGTACAGGGGGGGACTAAAAGGCAAGTATTCATTTCCAAAGTATTCATTTCCAGCTCTAACATCTCAGTCTTTAAACAAGACCTGCTACTTAACATACTGGTTAGACAGATGGATAAGTGTTGGTAGATATGAGATTTATAGTTTGGCATTATTTAACTGCTCAATAATTTGCTTGTACTAGCACCCTAGAGACACATTTTTTCAGAAAGTCTGATTTTTCGACATTTATTCTAGTAATGGTAGGTTGAGAGTTGTTATGGAAATTAAAGTCCCATTTCGGGCCCCAGTTCAACAAAGCATTTAAGTAATTCTTAACTTAAAGTATATCTTAAACCAAATCCTATTTTAACAAAGACAAAAAAAAAAAAGAGAAGTCTTCAGAGGAGCTTCCTCACATAGTTAAAGTTGAGAGCGGGGAGTTTTTCTTAAAATGAACTTAGAAATGCTGCCTATATCAGAGGCTGAAGACACTGTCTGTTGAAAGGGATATTTAAAGATGAAGTTACCTGTTGTCCAAAAAGCCTGTGTGATGTGGTGAAGGAGGCGAGAAACTCAATTCAAATTTTGGAGCAGAATATAGAATGAACTGGATTTATGATGCTTAGCGGGAGTGCTTTGAGACAAAAGAAAAGATGTTTTGCAAAGAAAAAGAGCCGTATCTCAGTCACAAACTTATTGGACAGTTAGGCATGTTCTCCTGAGACTTTGTGATACTAGAGGCTTTGCTGAAAAGCTGGAAAAAAGACCTTGTCTAAAGATGGAGAGACTTCCATCAAGTTGGCAGCTGAATCTCTTGTATCTTTCTGTCACAAGGAGCATCTTTATGTAGCATCATCTCAGCTCCCTGTTCTGGAGAACTTTAGGGATTCTCTATATATTCTCTAACTCTCTATGTTGAGAGTTAAAATGGCTCTTTTGCCTTGTACAATCCCAGGTCCTGTTAAAGGACTTGAAAAATTTTGATAGGTAAGTTTCAGGTTTGGTATTGTTGGCCATAATCTGTATTTATGGGTCTCCTCGTAAAATTCTATGATATAGCTTTCAGTTTTCAAAGCAAAACATCACTAAGAATATTTATGTCCACCTCGCCTTCCCCAGTAAATTGGAAGCTGTTATTTACAGTTTTTTAGCCAGATACAGTTATTTGCTTCACACAGGTAGTCTTTCTTATGAAAATTTTATGACATTCAACAGGAAAATACCTGGTGACCTTGTGTTTTGCCACCTGGTGTGATGCAAGATAAAAATCCACAATTTCACCTTTGAAGACACTCAGATGACAAATAGTGAGGAAAAGAAAAAATACCTTTCTGTGTAAGTAAGCCGTTTCCTTGGTCTTGGAGAGAGATTTAAGGAAAGTAAATTAAAAATATCTATCAAGTATGAAACACAAGTCATGATGACAAAAACATTTTTCCAGTCACCAGTCTGGAACATTAGGGAGATCAAAATATATCTAAACCCTAAGTTTTGTTAGAGTAAAAAGGCAATTTTATCATGTTTAATGAAAATTCCCCTGTGATAGAAGTTCAGCACTGCAAAGTGTCTTATTTTTCCATATGACAACAGAAAGCATGACATAGGAAAAGCTCAGACTTAACAGATTTCTTAATTAATTATGTCTCTATATTTCAGCATATGACTGAAGGTCATAACAACCTTATAGAAAATGTATAAATGGATCTGTAGTGAGTCTAAACAAGCACACATTAATATGTAGCTAATGACAAGAAGCACTTTTCTTTATGTGGCAGCAAATTGTTATTAAGCAGAAAAAAGTTGATATTATTCTGATAATGCACTGCACAGTTAATTTCACCACATTCTTATTTTAACTTCAAGACACTTAGAGCTTCTTCTGGGTACCTTTTATTAAGTTTGTCTGAAGAGGGCAGCCTTTCCTAATGCACTTGGAATTGTCTTAATTTGGCAAGGTTAGTGTACACTAAACAAATTGACAAAGGACAAGCTCACAATCCCAAGTTTGCCTCTCATTATTGCCTGTGTTTTCCTCGAAGTTTCTTTCCACATATATTTATCGACCAACTGCAAAAAATATTATTGTTTTAAATATTTGACCTCTGCTAAAACACAGTCGAATTTCACTTACTCTCTATGCCAAATCAATGCAGACTTGCTGTGATATTTCTAGAAAGAAATCTAAAGAAAATGTTTTTTAGAAATTTCTCAAATATGAGTGTTGCTTATTCTTTCTGCAGTCTAGAAGTAAGTGCTATTTGCATGCATTCTTAAATGCTAAGAATGCATGTGACTAGAACAGTGAAATATCTGTCCCCTTCTGTTGACAGTCCTCCTAATCTTTTATGTTTTCATGCTGAACTCCTCTCCAGACTTTGAAAGGAAGCATTAGCCTGCAAGTGGACAGTGATGTTACATTTAGTTTTATTTTATACTTTAATCATAAGAAAACATTAAAAAAATAATCTTAAGCAAATTCATGCATTGCCATGTTACCAGGAAAGATGAATGTACACTCTGCATTTTGCAATTAGTGTGATAGATTTGAGGGCTCTTAGAAGAATTTATTGCTCTGATGTGCCTCGATCATGGTGCAGGGAGGGGCATTTGAAGAAGCTGGAATGATATATTTTCTCAGTTATTGCTGCTCTAGCCACTATGTCACATCTCCTCTTGCGGTGACAGCCAGATCTGAATGCCCATCTCACCTTCTGTGGTGTTGGGATTTAGGTTGTGTGATAGTCCCGAGGGAGGAGTGTATGCTGAACATGGGGAGCAAGCACAGGGATTTTGAACAAGGAGAACCTAAAAACTGGTACTAGAAAAGGAAGGTAGGTGAAGACAATAGGTATAGGATTTCTCAATGTTTGCACATACAAGCATACTGTTTGCAAAACAGTATTACCTGCATTACTAGAATCCCTCTGTAAAAATCATTCCAACACATTGCTTGGACAATAACAGTGGTGGTGTGGAAACTGTGCAAAACAGTAAGCTAACTATATTCTTAGTAATTCTGTCTGGAAGTGTCTGCAACAAAATGAGATTGCTTTATGTACCCAGGAGCCCAGGAAGTTTGCTGTGGTGGTTGACAGCTAGTGAACCTTGTACCACATCACAGTCACAGTGGCTGTCACCCATGCCAGTTATATTATGCTTGCACTGACTACAGTCAAACTGCAGGACAATGTCACCCCTTCAGTTTATCAGCTTCTTTTCTCAGCTGATGATTATGCAATATCGGTGCTAATCTACCCAAATGATCTCTTTTTTAATTTGATGACTTTTTAGGGACTTTTTTGGAAAATAAATATACAAAGAAAATTTCTCTGAGGTCATTAGGTTCAAAGTAGCAAATAATTGAATTTCCTCCTCTCACAGATTTGTACAGCTATTTAAGCTGCCAAATTCATTGTAACCTCATGGCACTGCTTGACAGAAGGCTTGCTCAAAATCTTATCATTACACAGCTATTTACCTGGTTTTACAATCCTTGAATTTCATTCATGTTCATTGGTCTGAAAATACTCTTTTATTCCTACCTTGTCCTTCCTAGAGCAGCCATTTGCTCAGAAGTCAAGGCAGTTCCTTCTAACCTCAGATTCTCTCAATGACTGGACCAATTGAAAAAGTATGAGACTTCTTCCTCTTCCCACTTTAGTACTGGATTGTTATGAAACAGAGCAGAAATTCATTAGTCTCCCTACTTAGAAAGCACTTAACTTTCTACATAACAGTTCCATACTTTTGCTATGTTCTTCTAAGATATCAGATTCTGTCCTTGCTGGCCAAAGACCCACCAGATTATTCTTCCTAAATCCTCAAAGAAATTACACTTTAATTGTCTTTATACCAGTGTTTTCCCTCGAGACAACACCTAACTGAAATTGATTGCTTGTTTTCATTTTTTGTGACTAATCTTGGGAGGGAACATCATTCTCTTTGCCAGACACCTATACTTGCTGTCTTTCACTGTTTCCTCTGTTTAAAGAGAATGTGTCTGTAAAAGGTATGGAGCCTAGATTTTTCAGGTTGAAACAGGAAGAAACAGGCAAATAACTCTCACATTTTCAATACATTTTTATTTTGAAGTTGTAAAAGTGACTTTCTCTTTTCACTCCTATGGAATGTTTGCAAAATTAGGTTGTAAAAGATTGGAATAAGCTTATTGTATCCAAGTCTTAATAATTTAGCAGGAATTGCCAGCATTTTTCCTGAATGTCTAATTGCTTTTTGAATACTTTAAAAATTTCATTCATCTTAGAATGACTTCTTTATCTAGACAATAACCTTTTGTTGTTCATTTTTATCTCTTGCCATTAAAGAGATCATTACAGTACCTCCTCCATCTTTCTATGATTGCACTGTTTGCAAATAAGGATTTTTATTTTTGTGCTTTACTGAACCTTCATGATTCATGCCCTTCCCTCCCAGTACTGAAACACATGTAAAATATTCTGAATATTTACTGCATACCATCCTTTACTTAAATTTCTACACTATTCTGTTTTACATTATCAAGACTCTTCTCTCTTCTAGCTTTATTATAATCTTCAATGTAAGCACAATTCTGAATTCTTATTTTTTTTTGGTGAACATTAACAAAAAAAAGAAAGATCCTCCAACACCTTTATGGTGGCATCCATTGGCTTTATATTTGTATTTGTTCCTCTAATGTTATTTGATACTCTCTATAGTGCATCTCTGAAGGTTTCCTACTTAGTGTCAGTTTTCAGTGTGGTCACTTTGTTATCTTTTAATATCATAGACCTGATATTACTCAAAAATTCTGGGTCACTTTTTGCATTTCTTGTCTGCTATTATAATGGGACAGATAATCTTTCTCAAAATAGCTGCTGGAAGAGAACAGCTCTCATTACAATGAATTTATTTTATGTTCTTGCTGTTATTCCTTTGCCTCAAATCAACATTAATTCCATTTTTGCAGACCTATGCAAACTTCTGAAGAAAGCCCCATCTTTTGGTCCCACAAAACTAATTCCATTCCACTGTCTGCCATAACAAGACTGTCTATTTTATAGAGTCATACAATCATAGAATATCCTGAGTTGGAAGGGACCCACAAGGATCATTGGAGTCCAACTCCTGGCCCTGCACAGGACAACCCCAAGAATCACACCACATGCCTGAGAGTGTTGTCCAAATGCTTCTTGAACTCTGGCAGCCTTGGTGCTGTGACCTCTTCCCCTACACCTCCTTCTGATCCAGCATTTCATTTGCTGAGGAAAATGGAGAGAGTCCAAAGGACACACAAGATGTCATATGTTCCAGGTTCTTCTGATAATGCATCTCATATTCTTGTTCATTCTTTCAATAGGACTAGGTGTCCTGGTAACATCAGTACTGTTGTGTTCCCTGACTGGTTCTTAAAATTACCAATTGCTAATAATGTAGCATTGCTCAACATAATACTATACTTACTTCCTAGCTGGTAGTCTTTTTTCCACAGAAGCAGCTGCTAACTTTTAGAAAGCCACTTTCCAACCAGACTATCTCTCATACAGCTCTGATGTGCTCCCCTACCTTCTCCGTAGTGCTTGGGAGAGTTCTTGACCTCAAAGCATAGAATGTTTCCATATTTTTTCTTTTTTTTTTCTCTCAAGCTGTGACGGTTTCTCCACCTTATGTAACTGCATGTTTCCAAGTCTTGTGACTTTTTTACAATTTCTTAATTGTACATTTCATGGATAAGGATGCCAATTTTATGTCAGCTCCATCTGCGAGACTTAAAGATTGTTCCTCAATCTCTTTGCAGTTTATCTTCAAACTCTGGCTTTGAAAGAAAGTGCTGACTGCACAGCAAATCATGGTGTATGTAGCATCTCCACAGAAAAGTTCTTTCACTATATAAAAATTCCTTAGAAAGACATTATTGCTTCTCACCAACAATAACAGTTTTTCAGTTTGTTTGTGATTGAAATATGCTGCACTTTTGTTGATCAAAACAAATTGGAATGGAGAAGGAATTAATGGCTACAGCACTGTTGGTCTGAGCTTGACCAGTCAGTTCTTCTAAGGTAGATGTGGTTTGAGATTGATAGTGCAATCTCTAATATCAGTTCTTATATGATTTGCGAGATATAAAAGGTTTGTGGACTTCATCACCATTTAAATACACACTTTGAAACTTCAAATACATTAATTATTAACAAACTTTAACAATCAGGTAGGATATGGGAGGTCATATAGTGAAGGGTTGGAGTTTCCTTAGCACAAAACTCCTGGTAGGAAAGTGTAAAGAGAGTTTCTGAAGAGAGGGTATTTTCCTCCCTGGCTTTGTCTTTTTCCCCCCCCCCCTTTCTTAATGTCTGTATTAAATTGATGAACAGGAGTGGACAAAGAGAAAAAAAGAGAGGAAGACGAGCCCTACACCATGGTTCAGAGTCCATGTCAAATTGTTAGTGTCAAGAATCCATGGATGGGGTGAGCGACAGATGACTTATAGTACTTTTTGCAATTTCACCTCAAAAATTATGAGTCAGTATGTTGATGATCAAGAGTGGATATAAAATGCAAGTGAGTAGTTTGAGTGAGTGCCTGAGTTCCTATAAAAGCATCTACAGAATGCATTTGCTTCATCAAAGCCCAAACCCACAGGTTCAGAGATGTACTTCTATGGTTGACAGCTCAGTCAATATCTTTCCTGCTCTGTCTCTTCCTGTCATAACATTGATTTCTGTAAGCTAGAGGAAGTAATCCCTAATGACATTGTGTAACAGTGTTAAGGAAATTGTTTTCCCACTGCACACTTTTTCATACACAACTTATAAGTGTATTTCATTACGTACAAACTTTACCTCTTTTAACTCTGTTATATTTTATTTCCTGCCATTGTATCCAGATCAGCTGCTTTTTTAGTGTTTTTTTTCTTGATTTTACACTTTTATGGGACAACATAGTTGGTGATTCCCCTGCATCATCTCATCCCTGGAAAACAATGATGTCACTTTGACATATGCTATTCACTCAGCTGCCAAGCTAGCTGAAGAATGCATCATGTGCCCTTTGCATGGAAGAAAAGACCATATTGTCATGTCACGTACCATCATTCCACTGCTGTCAACGTCACTACATTTAATTTTGTGTGCTAACCCCATGATCAGCAATGATCACCATTGCGTGGTAAAAACTGCTGCATAGCTGTAAATGAAATAACATTCCTGTTTTTAATCTAATTATCAGCCTTTTCTCTCTTCATTTTTCCCAGCCAAACCCCAAAAAACCAAACCAAAACAAAAAAATCAAAATAAATTTCTCTTAAATTTTATAGTACTAGCCTGACTAGAAAGAAGGCAGTTTTCCAGGCAGTTTTGGAGGATTTTTAACTTATATATTTTTGAAGAAACCATGAATATTTAAAGTATTGGGAATTTGTTTTGTCTTATTTCCAGAGTGGCACTAGCTGTGAATTTCCAGCATAGTATTGGTATTGTTAAAAAATGGGATGAGGTTTTGAAGAGAGCAAGGAATCGTGTATATTTATGGCACAGGAGTGAAAATGGCTTCATGGGTGAGCAGCGCATTTGTAATGAGCAGGCTTTAGTGGGGTTTGTCTCCCCATGGGGTCAGGTGTGATACCAGATTGGAAGCAGAGATACCCTTTCCACTCAGCTGACTCCTCTGATCCTTTGAGATGATGTCTGTAAGGAAGAGGCTGTAAAGGATTTAGTTTTATTAAGTGTGTGAGGTCTTACCTCACACAGAGAATCAGCATGGCTTAAGTGTGTCTGGAGCCGGACCACAGGCAGGTATGGATTGATATGTAGGCATGAAGTCTATGTTGTTTTATGAGATATCACTGGTTCAAATTTCAGACTGGTTCAAAATTCCTCCAAGCACCATTTTTGATCAGATAGAATCAGTTAAGTTGTCACCATTTTTATTTAGCTTCTATGTAGAAATTAGAATTGTTGTGGAATAAGCTCAAGAAGTGAAGAGAAATAAAACTCGCAAACCACCTCCCCCCTGCTCCAATCTGCTGCGGTTAATGTCAAAAGGACTTCACCCATCAGTCGTTCCTGGAGAGTGATAAAAGATATTATAGCCTTTTATAGGATGAAAAACTTTGTTTTTCACTCACGTTTCTTTTCATAAATTCATGCTATGAAAAAAAAATAAAATAAACGAGTAAACCCAAAGGTCTGTATCTCACAATAAGCATCCATTGAATATTATTTCTTTTTAATACAACATTACTGATTCCTCTTTGCAAAAGTCACTGATATACAAAACTCCATGAAAAAAAGAAAACAAACTTCAAAGAAAGAACTTCAGTGCCTTAACATCTTACAGAGTTGTCAGATGTCTCTATTACTTCGTTCAGCAAATGAATTTTTGAGTTTAAGAAAAAAATAAGGGAAATTCCATAGCAAATGTTAGGAAAAAAGTAATCTAAATAGTGGACAGTGCAATATATATCCTCAGTTTGATGTCTTCCTTGCATAAACAGCTGGACTCTGTACTCTTTAAACAAACAACACCTCTAATAAAATTGGTGAACAAGATACCTGCTGAATACCAGCAAGATTTTAGACCAGAAAACCAAAGAGCTGAGGAATTGGTGGTTTATCATGTATATCATGGAACTATAACTGTATTCTCAAAGTACTACAGATACTAAGTACTTTTTCTCTGAAAAAAATGGTTTTGATATGATTAAATGTTTAGCATTATGTTCCATTTACTTCCATATTATATTTTCTCTATCTATAAATAAAATTCTTTTCTCGCCTTCTTGCCCTTCCAAAAAATTCTTACTAAGTCCTGAAAGTCAAGACAGTACACGTCTTTACCAATGAGCTGCATTTTAAAGATTAACACGGTTTGTAGGAGTTCATAAGGCAGTTCACAAGTACCCTTGTCTACATAGCAAATTTGCTACCATAATAACCCTTTAAGCCCTAGAAGAGGACAAATTGCCTAAGTCTCTTGGTAGGAAGGAGAACAGGGACTGTGGGTAGATTTAATTTCACCTAACATTAACCATCCCAAGTTAGATGTCTCAATTTAACTGGCTGCTTAGCCTTTCTTTTCAGTAAATGGATGGAAAGAGACAGGTACTTCTAGACAGTAATTCATCCCAACTTAAGATACCTTTCCAAGCTAATGGGATAAATTGCCATGCCCATCAGAAGACTTTAGAATGTTATTTGGATGTAGAACAAATTATAAACTTTGGCTTTGTTATTAGAGCATAAACTTTTTTTTGTTTTTAGAAATACTGTCAGAATAAAGACACTTGTAATTCTTTTTCCATGCCATGATTTTTTCATAATTTTGGAGTGTGACCTTACATTGACCTCTCCTTGACTGACTGAGGAATTCTTTATGGACTCTATATGTTCTTGGCTTGTACTGCATACAGTCACTAAGCCCTTTGCCCAAGAATGAGATAGTAGTACATATTTCCATGAGCTCTCACGTTGAGCCATACTTAAATTTCCATGTATTCTCCTAAAATTTTTTTTATTGCTTATTGCTATGTTATCTACTGTGTTCAATAGTAGGAATCTTCTGAGAAAACAATTTTCCTGTGAACTGCATATAAAACAGCATCTTTGCACATACAGTACATCATTTGCTCTTCTTTTATCTGTGCAACTTTACTGCTATGAAAAATACTTTTCTTACTGCTCTCACTGGGATTTGGAGGCAGTCTGATGTTTCATCAGCATTCTTTACATTCAGGCTTGGGTCTGGCTGTGTGCTTGAAATGTTGCACCTGAATCTACATCAGATTTTTTCCACTCATACTGACTCCTGTCTGGGCAGCTGTGTGTAGACCACGAGCTTTCCTCACCACTTTTTCCACGATTTCCATCTCAGATACCAAAACTCACACATCCAGTTTCCAGTTTTATTTCATTCAGAAGTACATCTGAATGAAGATAAGAATCTGCTGTGATTCTTATATATATTCTGTGATTTCTAAAGTTTTGATCCGAAGTTCATCGGTCTTCTAAAGCAACCGGTGATCACCTGCAGCTGAGTGAGTTTAACCTCTCTTCACAGGTGGGGGAAATGAGAAGGAGGGTCAAGGACATAAGGAACACCTTGGAGAAGCAGGTAATTAGTGCAGTGAGACCTAATTAGTTTTTAATAGTTGGGGAGGGGTTCTGTACTTGCTTATGGCTGAGAGGCAGCTTGTACTGAGTAGAAACAAGCTTAGGAAGGTAGGAGGGCTGGATATAAAATTAGCTAAGTGGGAGGGCTTAGGACTTGCTACAGACCCTGGAGTAGTTGAGAGCTGCTTGGTTTTGATGTTTTCAGTGATGGTGTTAGGGAACTCTACAAGACCAAAGAGGAAGTTTATGTTCAGGGTTTCTGTTTAGGTGCTAGTTGTGCTAGTAGGAGAGTCCTTAAATGTTCTGTGTGTGTGCTGTGCTCCTTTTTCGAAAGAAAGAGTAAAGTGGGAGGTGATTTTAACTGAAGAAAAGGATGTGGCTTAAAGGGCTAAATGCAGCCTGTGTTCTCTCTGGTAAAATACCTTGTGAAAATACAAGATGTGGAGGTTTCCTTTGTGCACAAGTTGTATGCAAAAGCTACTCATCCAGTGGAGAGTGTGGTCTAGCTTGTGACCCTGGCTGCTAGGAATGAAGAGTCATATTCCTAGAGGCAGGTGATTGTCCAATTTCTACTGACTGTAGTGAAATAGGAGTGAGAGTGTGTGTGTTTAGTGTTTGTTCATGCATAACTTCTTAAGTCACTTGCCTCAAGTATTTTAACTGTTGAGATGATCAGGGGTTGTGGTCTGGCCTTCAGTTTTTTTCCTATTGCCCCTTAGAACCTGTAGAGAAGCATAGATGAATGTGTTTTCCAGATATTGTGTGTGATCCTTTGCTCTATAACTTAGTAGTTTGGTTGCCTTGGAATGTGCAAGTGAACTTACTTTTTGATCTGTAAATGGAGGAAGAAAAAAATCCTGGAAGGATAGGGGAAATAAATGCTGATCTTAGACCTCTGTTTTCACTGGTTTTTTTTTGTTGTTGTTGTTGTTTGTTTGTTTTGTTTTTGTGTTTTTTTGTTTGTATTTTTTTTTAAAGTGCCTACTTAATCAAATTGGAAAATGGAGGTCAGTTTATAAGTACTTCTGAAGCTCTAGTCCCTTCTTATTTGTAAAGTTAAAAATATAATAATCTTCTGCCTTTGTCTTTGGAGGTATTTGTCTGCTGGGTGTCTGTTCTGGAAAGGATTTGCCTGTTTCTCTGTAATATTGCAGTACCGTTTCTCTGTGGGATATTTGTCTTTTGGATGTCCTTGAAACTGAGATGGAAGAGTTCAAAAGAGTGATTGCTGTAAAGGAAATGTACCTACTAAAAGTAACAGGTATTGGAGTAAGTAATGAAACCCAAGACTGGTATTTATGGGTTTAGACAGGAGGAATATGCAGTTTTATTGGACGATACTAAAGGCAGACATACATTACATATATATTAATTAAGACAGATGTGTGGTGCTTGTTGAAAGGCATCTTTCTGGCAAACAACTTCCAGATGCTTCTAGAAAATACTCCAGCTATCTCATTATTCAACTTGTTGTTTATAGATTGACCAGTCATTCTCCTGAAGCAGATGGAGATAGTTTTCGTAAGTGTTTATAAAGCTGAAATCAGCATTGTGTGCATTTTGTCTTTTCTGAAGTTTCTGTCAAAAGAAAGTATTATTCTGTCGCATGGTGTATCTGTAGCCTGTCCTTCTAAGGGTGTCCAGGAGAAGCTAAATACACTATACAGTAATGCTATTAATTAAATTTGTAAAATAACTGCTTTTTGATAGAGTAACACTTAAGCACAATTACAGCAGTGGCTGTTTCTCATTAGTGGGAATGACATGTCAGCTTTAGAATATGTAATGATGTATAAGCCCTAGTGGTTATAATTGGCATAGAAATGTACTATATCCTTGGGTGTTAAAAGCCATAAGCTATTTATTTTCATACTTACAAAGAGTGTACTACATTGTGGTATTAATCTCACATGGATTGTCATACTTGCATTTTTTTAGTAGAATTTATGTCCATATGGTTCAAATATGAATCTGTCCCCCTTTTAGCATCCTGCTGGTGACATAATGTACTGATAAATTAGTATCTCATGTCTGTATCATGAGCCTGTTTGAATTCAGATCTCATGAGAAAGAAACTCAAACCTACCTGGTCTTCCTGATATGGATAGTCTTGCTGTCATGAGGGTTTTGTAATACCTGAGCTTATACAATATGATAGCGATATACTTGCAAGAAATTTGACTATTGGCTATTGCCTGGTGTTTTAGGCTTTTCTTGAAATATCAAATTCACAGTGAGAAGTGGATTTGGAGGCACCATATTATGAAAGGCTCTGGCCTAAACTAGGAGTAAATGGTGTTGAAGTTGACGATATAAAATAATTTTGAAACCAGGGGTAATGTGTAATAAAATAATTAGTGGAGTTCTATTAGACACAATATTGCATTGACTCTTTTGCAATATCAAAGGCAGTTTGATTATAAGGTCCATATGGGACACACATGAGGTGGAAATATGACATAGATGTGAAAGTATATGGTGTGGTCTTTTTCGTAGTGTTTCAGAAAAAAAAATTGGAGAAATGGGTGAGAGAAGTATAGGGATAAATCATAAAAACTGCTTGTTAAATATATAATCTATTACCTATTCCAAAAATACCTAAGTTTCATTTTTGGGTAAGGTACAGTGATTCTGAAAGAACAATTTTGCTGTATTTTCTCTTGGCACCCTTCCTTCAAGCCTGCTGACCCACAGGAAACACCACCTGTGGTCAGTGGCTCAATGTCCAAGTGCAGAACAGTGACAACTCTTTGAGAGTGACCTTATAGCCAATTCTTTATCCACTGGGCAGTCCATTTGTTAAATCCATGTCTCTCCAATTTAGAGACAAGGATGTCATGTGAGACAACATCAAACCCCTTGCAGAAGTCCATGTAGATAATGTCAGTTGCTCTTCCCTTTGGAACATGTTTGCTAAATCTGAGGAAGTTACCTGGCTGATGGGTAGTGCTTTGCAGCCCCAGTTTAGCATTTAAGTTTGTGGTCTAGGTGACATGTTAAAATTAAGGTGAAAATCAAGGTTCTGAGGTTCAAGGCTGAACAGATCATTGGTTGCAAATTCAGCAAACTTTCATGTCTGATTTTAATGCTGCTTTATCATATTTGTGGTTTCTGGAGGTTTTTGTTAGGGTTTTTTTTTCTATAGGCACTTACATGGTTGACACTGGTGAACTTTACTGTGTGTATGACAGACATTTTGGTGAATATTTAACATGTCTTTCTTTTATTTTGCAGAGACCTACAGCCAACAAGACTTCTGGTGCTCCTTCCTACAGCAGATGGTCCAGTTCGCAGCCCCATCAGGTAATATGACCTTGTCAAAACGGATAAGAAGTTCAGGTTGACACATGCTTCCTTTTAAAATGAATCTATGAGAGGATCAGAGAGTGTTATCTACCTGCAACAGCCCAACTAGGTCATACTGATCTCTGAGGCTGTTGCAGGATATCCTGTGGCAGACTATTAGATGCAGTTCCTGCTCATAGAGGGACTTGTATAGCTGTGCCTCCTCTAGTGCAGTGGTGCCCCTTGTGGTTTGTCAGGGATGGTAGTTATGGCTGCATACCCCTATTCTTTGCATCTTGTCCCTTAAGTTAGAAGTGTGCGTGTTTGATGCTCTTTGGCAACACGTGAAGTCATGTTCTCTCATGCCAACCTTTCCCCCCCGCGCCATTGTTTTTTGTCCTACTTAAAATAACTGAGTTGTGAAGTGGTTACAACAGTCAAAATTTTCAGGAAAATTTGTTGTGAACCCAAACTGAAGCCAGAAAGCTGTTCAGTGATAGCCAGAAAGCAGTATTACTGGTAATGATCCTTTATAAGAATCTGAATGATATTCAGGGTTTCTGTTAGTTTATCAAAACCAAAGGAATTTTTTTGACCATAGGCGAGGACATGGCTTGCTTTGCCATTAAAGAACAATGTATTTCAACTAAAGCAACTTTCTCTTTAAAAACTCTTCAGGTGTTTGTTCAGTAGTGATTGTGTTGACATTGCTTTCTTCCAACCTCTACTTTTGTTTTTTTCCTGCTACTTTCTACCTTCACTTCTTTTTAAAAAAAGACCCAAACAACCCACAAAACCCAAAAACATCACCCTCCCTTGATACTATGAAAAACTTAAATTACTCTAGTGAGTTAACCCTTCATCTGACATACTGGATTTTCGTTTTGAAGGAAGTGTATGCACTAAGGGAGGAAACTTCCAGTAAGTTGATATTTGGCCTCAAAAACTAAAGCCAGAGAAACCATGAATTTTATTTGTATTCAAATTAGGATGGGGGGGGGGGGAAAAAGGCGGCTAAATGCTTCCTGGGCTGTTAGCTACCTATTTCACGACCCTTCTAGTGTTAATAATTCTGTTTCCACAAAGTATTGTGAGAGTTTTGTTCTTCCTCTTCACACAAAAGTATTGTTTTTTGCTTGCAAAGGTTGCTATGTTTTCTTTTACCTTTTAAACATGGAATTTTTACTGTTGGGGGGAAGAATGAAGAATATGTAGACAAAAGGTTAATTCATTTCAGTGGTTATTGCTTGCCCCATCCTAAGACATTGGACAGGGAGCAAGAAAAAGTTCATGGAGTATCACTAACATATACAAGGACTGTTCCCCTCTTCCTGTGTGTCTGCAGTTGCATGGGAGTTAGTGGGAGGTGCATTCCTAAGTCAGGAGGAGATCATCCTAACAAATCATATGAAGTGCACCTTATGCTCTACACACTTGATTTCCTTTTTGAGGAGGAAAGGGAAGATAAGTGCATAATAAAGATTGTTTGTAGTGTTACAACCCTGTCAAACCAGGAGCAGAGTTAAGGGATTAACTACCAGGAATGTTGCTTGAAAGTATGTCTAGACCATCCAGCATCTGCAGGAAAAAGGTTGTTCTAATGTATTAAAGCATGCCTGTGGTAATTTTCCTCCACCTGTGTTGTACCCCTTACATTTTAATCTCATCTTCCTTTGTCATTTACGCTCTAATCTTTTCTTTTTCATCCTTGTTTATTGTAAGCTTTTGTCTGCTGTGTTTTGGGTTTAATAAGCCTATAAACTTGCCTCATGGATATTACAAATGCCAGTACCAACTGTGAGGATGTGTAGCCATGCCGTGGTTCAGTTTGGGAGACCTGAATACTGCTGTGCGCTCTCATGAGCTGAGTGACAAAATATTTGTATTGGATCAGAGATTTGTATTCAGCCTTGCAACTTGTCAGCATCTATATATAGTTTATTTAAATTTTTTTTTTTTTAAGATGGCTTTCCAGGAAAGAAAAAGATTAAAGTTCAAATTCATATTGCCTGCATTTTCTTGAGTCTCATGCAGTGAACCCAGTGAAGGCTTTTCCGCATGCATCTTATGAGAATCCACACAGAAATTTAATAGAACTACATGGCTGAGACCTTTGATGCAGCTAAGAAATGTTAAAAGTTAAATTGATTCCCTCCTTCCCTCACCCAAGTTTTCTTTTTTCATTTCCACAATCTATGTGAAGTTGGAAGGTCCATTGGGTGAGAGATTTGAAAGGGGTTCTGCAGGTGAGGTCAATGAGTCACAGAAAATAACATATTTTTCCCTGACTTATTTTACTTTGTGCTACCCAGACATGCTTATATTTTGTGTCGGATAAGCTGAAGCATGTTTATCTATCTCAAATATGCTATCTGGGGAAGGTTTTTTAATAAGTTTCTATTGACTAACCGCTCTCATGGACACGTGGAATTTGTATGCTAAGGTTTTTTTTTATGTGAAGCTGCTCAGAGAATGGTGGTTTGTTTGGGTTCCCCCCCCCCCCCCGCCCCTTAAGCCTGGGAAAATGTCTTGTTGCAGGGGAGGCATCTTTAAAACTTGATTTAGAGGTTCCTTCTGACTGCCCTGGGAAAGAGGCATTAGTACCTTCTTGAAGCTAGTTTTTTTTTTTTTAAGCATTCCACTTTCTCAATGTCAGAATAAGAAGCCAATAGTCTAAAAGGTTGATCTTTTTTGAAGTCGAGGAATTAGTCTATTGAATTAAAGGACTTGAGGGGTGGGCAGGAAAGCCAAACCAAACTCAAGCTTCCGAACTGGCATTCACGGAGCTGTGTTGGATCTTGCTGCCTTCAGATGCACTAAACTGGCTTGAGGGATGGGATCAAGGAGCAAATAGACGCTAATGAGCCAAAATTGCCTACAGTACTGTGCTTGGCTAGTGGCACTGCTTGATGTGTGAAGTCTGCGGCAGTTTTGTGAGAAGCTCTGAAGTGAACTTGGTCCTTCTGTGGTACTCTGAAGGCTGTGTGTGCTTCCTCAAGTGCAACTGGCTCTTACTACTGATGAAAATGAATGAGGAAGTGGCATTTTATCAAGCATGATGTTAGAGCTGATTTATAACATGATGCTGCTTTTGCTGAGTGGGATGACAACCAAGGAAAAACTTCTTAAAGTTGTGTGGGACAGTCTGTCTGACATCAGGAATCACAGGTACACAGGCAGGCTGGGACACAAGGCACTTGGCATTGCAGCTTGGCTGTCCCTAGAAGCAGTTTTAACGTGAACAATTCACTCATTACTGGTAATGACTTGAGAACTATGTGCTAGGAACTACTGGGGTCATATAGTAAAAATGAAGAAAAAAAACCCTGTTTCTTCCTTAGAAAAAACAGATAAAACCCAGTATTTCAGATGCCAGTTTAAGGCTGAGGCGTTGAAGGAAACTATAGGTGAAGTGTCCTGAAAGGAAGAATAACAAGACAATGATCCTTCTAATTTGCTATGTGCTTTCTAATTTGCTATGTGCTTTCTAATTTGCTATGTGCTTTCTAATTTGCTATGTGCTAACCGTTGATGAGGCAAAAAGTGGGTAAAACCTAATCAGATCTCAGAAATAAATTCACCTTATATGCAAGCAGAAGACAGTGATAGGCTGTCTTTTCTTGCTCATGAGCACGCTGGGGAGCTGGTGAAATCTGACAATCCATTTTGTCTTTACTGTTGGCTGGTGTCTTAGTGGCAATATTCCAGGTCTCCTGCACAACGGTTGTTAGCAAGGGTATCTTTAGAAATGCTTAGATTATATTACTTTCTAGAAATATATGAATACATCTTTAGTATTAGGTGCTAAATGAGCCTGCAGAATAATTGGTGTGTATTAAATGCCATTAAAAATAATATGGAACATTTCAGCATTTCCTCCCTCCCCATATCTATTAGTGAGACATTGACTTATGAGCTAATGAAGTAAAAATGCAGAAAGTGAAACGGTGTCCAATGGGCCACAGGACAGGTGGACTCTTAGCTGAACTTCCATAAAGTTTCTCTGTCTGATTCCACTGCTGCTTTGTTACTCAGTTATTGCTCTGGCTTTCTGGTTGTGGTAACACAAGCTCTTTGCTTTCTTGCTGGTCTGTTACTGAACTTGGCATCAATGCCCTAAGGTCAGAATGATGTTTTTTCTTCAATATCCTGCTCTTTAAACATAGGGATGAGTATGCAGTGGTTAACGGTTTCTTAGAGGAATCTGAACAGACAGTGGATGTTGACAAACATTCAGTGTAGTATCTAAATTTTAAACAGATCTTTTAGCATTCCATGTGATAGTTTCACAGCTTCTTTGTGATTGAGATGATGGAAATACCAGTGAACCAGACAAGAAGACAGAAGCTAGGAAAGATGGTATTCCAGCTTTACTGTGGCAGCTGTTTCATTGAATTCCAGGACAGAGATTTCAAATATCTCTCTTGCTTCCTCCTTGTTATGTGTGTGTGTCCCTGCTTTCCCCTTGCCTTGTTTTTGCCCTTGTGTTCTTCCTGTATGTGTTGGAGCAGTAATGTGTTGATAAGCAGATAATTAGACAGGTGTCAGTTTAGTAGTCTCTTTCACAGTGCATAAGGTCAAATGAACCTTCTGATTAATTGTGCAGCATGAGAGTAGAGCATTTATTTAGTTTTAAAAAGCTACTCCAGATACGGTTGCTGGTAGCAGTTGAGATTATTACAGCCTACTTTTATCCAAAATAAGACACCTGCAGATGAAATTCATCACTTCTTAATGCAGGGAGATGGGTAATGGTGAGTTTCCTTTATGGGATCCAGCATGTCACCTGAACACAAAGATAATTGGAGTACCTGTTAACAGTGGCTCAGAAGATCCATTCCTGTGGAATGACTTTTCTTCTAAACTGGTTTGAGATACCTAATTCTAAATACTAAATAAAGAGTAATAAATAGTCATGTATTCAGCTCTTTAGAATCTTATTTGTTTGTTTTCCCTTCAGTGCCTCAAGTCTGACTTGGAAAAAGTCAGTATTGAGAAAGTCACTGTCTCCCTGATGACTCAGCTGTTTGCTTTTCTGCTGAGCGCTGCACACTGTGGCAGTAAACTTTAGGTTATGTGCCTGTCCACTAGAAAACATACTGAGAACACCAACAATTTTCCCAGAAGCCACTGAACAGCTGTCAAAGGGCAACAGCATTCCTTCACTCTTGACCTAGGTTTGAGCTGTACCAGTTTGCTCATTTAAATGAGAGTTACTTAGTCCAGCTACTAGGGTTAAACGTTATTATAAAGGTCAAATGAGATCTGGTGACTTTCCAAAGGCAAACTAGACAACCCAAACCACAGAAATACGTTACTGCCTCCTGACACTTGGCATATAACCAAAAAACCTAGCAAAATTCAATGAGCTTAATTGGAGTTAATAAGGGAAATTTGTCAGTTTTCTAATAAACTGAATAAAAAAACCCCTAAATACCTCCTTTCCAAAATACATCTTTTCAGAACTGTACATACCTCTATACCATACATCCTCATAGTTGTACAACATTTGAACTTGGTTCTTGTTGCATTTTAATCCTGGTTACATTTGGATAAGCATGTGGAAAAAATCAAATATGCAATGAAAGAAGCTGAATTTTTTTGACATGTAAAACGGAGTCACTGAATTTCAACAAGCCTCTTTTAGGCTTACCTTAGATAATTCATTAAGTTTGAGGCAGTGCCTTATGGAAACAAATTTAACTAGTTAAACACTTGTTGCAAGGCATCATGTATAAAAGAATAATTGTACTTTTAAGTTCACTGAAGGATTGGAAAGTTCAAATGTCTGTGATCAATACTCCAGGTCTGCTGCCGTTATTACATCCACAGTATATGCTGTGTTATGCGCATTATAGCCTTTGTGGGATTTTGTCTATGATTAATAAAGACCGACCCATGTAGTAGGTCAGTCTTTATTAATAGTAGACAAAATATTAGATAGCCTTTTTTTTGTGTCTCACTTCTCGTAGCACTTGTTAATCTCTTCTGCTAGAGCTTGGTGGTTTCTTCTGGTCAGTTGGAAACCTGGTTTTAAAGGCTCTGCTTGACTCAGAGTTGGATGTTTCCTCAGTAAAATCTGTCGGCTGCTGCTTCTACTCTGATGCTTTTGGTAGACCATCATATGGGAAGACTGAACCTGGCATCTCTTTTTGAAAGCAACAGGAATCTGTAGCCTGCTCTGGTAAGCCCAACTTCACAAAGATCAGTGGCAAGGGCAGAGCAGACCTATTAATCTCAGGGACTGCTCTGCAAGTAACAGGAGAGCAGGGCACACTGAGTTGGCTACTCATCTAAGTGCACTGGTACAGCAAGGTGCGTAAGCTATTTTTATTGTCTGAAGATAACTCAGCCAAATGAGACTCAAGAGTGGTTGTATCTGATGCCAAGCAAAGTACAGCATCAACTTAGCTTTGAAAAGCTAAGGCTTTTGTAAACGAAATAAGAAGGGAAACTAAAAAAGGAAACTGATTTCTTCTGGTCAGTGGCAGAATATGAGTAAATGTATGTAGTGTTATTCAAAGGTTGCTCATCCAAATATGCTGCCTGTTGTCTTTGCAAAATCACCAAGCAGCCTACTGAATTGAACATAAAGCTGTTTTGTAAGCGGCAAGCAGGATGAGACCCTGTGCCTGGAGGGAAGCAATGGAGTTGATAAGGTTCAACCCCGTGTTTCTCTTGCTACTTGTGGAGAAACACTTTGTATCTGATATCATCAGTCTTCAGCCTGCTATGTTAGTAGTTTTGTATCTTTAGAAAGAAACCAAAACCTACAGTCAAAAGCAGGGTTTATGCTTTCTGGGTAAGTGTAAATCACAAAATGCAGTTCTTCTGCAATCTATGTACCTGGTACCTCTAGGCCACTCTGTGGGTTGGAGATATACATATCCCTCACCGAGTGTGGGATTTGGGCATTAGTTACCAATACACAACAATTGCGTGAGTCTAGTATTACAATACTTAAAAGTCTGGAGATTGCATGCTTTCCAGAAGGTATGATGGTAAGTCTTGGTAAAATAATTGTGTTAAATTTCCCCTGATTATGGTATATAGATGTTAAACTTTAGGTGTAATGGTTATTGAAAAATAAGAGGACTCTTCTACAGGTGTGAGGAAAAATAGAACACATTTCCTTTCTCCTCATTACTCAGTCAGATACCATTGGTATTGTGTTGCACTTTCAAGTTCAGAAGATTCCATCTATAATTTAACTAATCTTAAAATCAGCATGCAGGGAAAAAATGCTTTTGTTCAAAGTGATAATTCTAAACAGATGCCATAGTTGGATTTTTTTTTCTAGACCAGCAAACTTTTTACTCTGTTCATTTGTTATGTAATTACTTTTGATGACGAAGACCAAGTGAGTGTATTATGCTAAGTGTCTGCTCCGTGTGCTCAGGTTTGCCTAGAGAAATATGTGTGCTGGAGATGAGGGAAACTAGCAGCATTTGTACTGATTTCCATAGATGTAAAACATTCCTAAAAGCTATCTGTCAGCTGCATTTATATTGTCTCTCAGAACTAATTTTTTCTAGAAGTAGAATTTAATAAGATTTAAAAAGACTGAAAACTATTTGGTTCTACAAATTTTCTAACCAATAAAGACAAAGTTCTTCCTGTGTCACACATATTGCCACTGAAAATGCCCTACCCCTTTTGGAAACCTCACTTCTAAACTGCAGAGTCAATTTGTTGAGTACCTCAACCTTCTTGTTATCTGTTGTTATGAGTTTACCAGTGTTGTTTATTGGAAGCATACACCTTTGTCCATCCTTTTTTGGTTAGCAGACCAGTAGAAGCCCTTCTTGTTATTCTTCATGGCCTTTGTCAGGTTCAGTTCCAGCTTCGCCTCAGCCTTTCTCACCCTATCCCTACACAACTGAACTTCATCTCTATGCTCTCCCCAGGTTACCTGTCCTTGTTTCCACTGTGCATTTGCTTCTTTCCCCTTTAGTTTGATCAGCAGTTCGCTACTGAGCGTTCCTTGCCTGATTTCTTGCCTCTGGGGATTGCTAGCTTTGCCGCTCTATGGAAGACTTCCTTAAAGATCTGCCAGCTCTGTTCTACTCCCCTGCCCCTGGGGGTACTCTCCAAGGGGTTCCTATTGACTATCTCCTTGAAGAGATGGAAATTTGCTTTCCTAAAGTTCAGGGGTCTAACTTTACTCTTTACCTGACCCATATCCCTCAGGACTGCAAACTCCAGCAATGCTCAAGCACTGCAGCCCAGGCTGCCTCCCATTTTGATGTCCCCAATTATCTTGCTTACATTGGAGATGTTATGGATTTCCTAACACTGGGACAAAAGGCTCAGTTTTTTCAAGAATAAGGCTAAACTTTCCTTCCTGTGCAGACTTTCTGGTTAAGAGATGAGCTCACCCCAGAGCTCAAGGAATAATTCAGTTAAAGTCAATCAGCTGCCAGACGTGTGTACGTTCACTATCAGGCTTAATTAATTTTGTTGTTCACACAGCTACACAGTTGAATTCTACCAAAATTCTATAGTGGATTGATTGAATTCAGAACTCTTTAAATCTGTGAGTCTTTTAAGGAAACTATCTCCTTGCTGCATCCAGCAACATTATTCTGGACTTCTTGACTCTTCCCAAGGTTCAGATCTTGTCAGATAAACTTCAGATAATACTGTTTGAAGCTAAACATAATCTTACAGTAGGGTCTTTTCATTACATTTTCTGTAGTATCCCTGAAGTGTGCATGTTGACTGATAGCAAAGATTGACAAAGGATTTTGCACACAAACATCTTGCCCCATGTACTATTAAATATGTCATTTGATATCTTCTATTGTAGACTTCTTGGTTTTGACTTTGCTACGACATCTTTTCAAAAGAAAAAGAAGCTCCCAATGGATGATGTTCTAACACTTGTCAGCAATTTGTCATGATTCTTCTTACTTTAATTGTTCTTCGAATGAACAGTTCATATAGATTTTTTTAAAAAATTCTGTTTTCTTGTTAATGCAATCAATTTGATGCAAAATGTAGTTAGTATGATAATTGCAGCCTACATGCATACTACTCTGTCCCCCCCAGCTTTCTTCAGTGTCCCAATATTTTTAGAGACTGGAAGATAGGTGGGAGCAGGAGAGTTTAAGTTATTTTTAGGGGACTTTTGCCCTCTTGTACTAGTATTTAAAAGTAACAGATGGACTCTGCTCTTTGTGCCTCTCATCTTTCATATTCCTGAAGCCTTACACCTGGAAAGGAAATGCAACCAAGAGACACGGCTGGATCCGCCATCAGCTGCACTAACAAAGGGATTGATGATTTTCCAGAGCAAACATTAGCTGATGGGTAGGGGCTAACCTTCAGAGAAGAAACAGCTGGCATTGAGCTGTGACTGGGGTTGGGGGCACGCCTAGGGAAGATGGTCAGATCAGGGCTGGTGGTATAGAACTCTTTCTCTGCCTTTCTAAACAAGGTCCTGACAAAAACTTCTTTAAAAACCTTTCACCTTTCCTATCTTTCACATGAAAGAGAACAAAGCTGGCTGACAGATTGTTTTAATAATCTAAATGATGATCATTCTGTTTGATAATTAACCATACAAGTCTGGAAGAAACAACTGGTGGATCAACAAAAATAAATCTGCAGGCTATGTTTTGGGGGAATAGATAAAAAAGCTGATTTGGTTATAAAGATATGTTATGCTTTGTAATGAGAAGGCATTTTGCTGCAACTGTCATAGCAACTTTAGAGCTTCTTTACATAGTCTAATTTAAAATGTATTTACCCTGTAGCAATGAAATTGCAATCTATGTATGAATCATAAAAGCTGGAGATGGAAAATACCTCTTGAACATATGGACCAGTTCCTCAACCGTTACAATTCAGTTTAACTCAAAGTCAGAGAACAGATATTCTGTCTTCAGAGTCAATCTATTTTTCCCAGGTTTTCTGAATGTGGGCTCTTTCTAGAGTCTCTTTGTCTGATCTCAGAACTGGTCTTAGCTAAGAAGCTTTTGTTAATCAGAGATCTCAGTGTTTCAGTTTTATGTCAAGATTGACTTCAAGAGCTTATGAGCTCTACTGTCTACTACATGGTTCTACAGAAGCTGTAGTCATTGAACACTGGTAAAATTTCGTTATATCAGGATGCTTTCTAGTCTTTATGTTTCAGGGTACAGATTAGTTGCCTGATGAGTTTGGATCTTAATTGTGTGAATGCTCCTTTTTGGTTCCATCAAGCTGTGTTTATATTTGAACTCAATCAGGAAATGACAGCTTTCTTTTTTTTTTCCCATTCTGTATTAACAGTGACTTTGTTATTCACTTGTTAATGCTAAGCATTGGTGGAAGTTATTTGCAACACAGGAAAGAAAATGAGACTTTTGTATTGATGATTTAATTCAATGTGAGGTTCAGGATGCTGTTTCTCCCAGCATGTCTAGAGACAGAGGTGTCATTCTGATGACTAACTTTTAGACTCAAACGAAGATTCTTTGAGACTTTCTTGATGTCTTCCTAGCAGAAACTAGTTAACTTCCCCACAGTCACCAAAGCTTGCATTACTCTGTCTTACCTATAATCTTGCACCCTGATGAAGAGTTCTGTTTTCAAGGTGCATGACAATTATCTTCAGTACTCTGCAGTTCTTCCAGTGTCTGAGAACATTTTGTAGAGTGACTATCACCCTACCTGTGGACTATCAGCTGTAACTGGGATTATTTTAATAAACACCAATGTTTCACATGTCTGGGGGATGGGATTGTTAAGAAAGCCAAGGACCTACAAGTAATTTTTAGTAATACCTCAAAGTTCACTGATGTGGGAGGTCAGGAACTTAATTTCATTTTAAATGAAATATTCAGGTTTTCTAAGAAAGAAACTGAAATAGGGATAATGTTGGCAAAGAACTGGATAAAGCAATTCTGTATAAGCTTGACTTATTTCTTATTTCCACTGTATTTCTTGTGTCAACTGTAGTGGATGTGCAATGTAATTAATGTGTCAGAGCAAAATTCACACAGGTGTACAAACTTGAATGAAACCTTCAAAAATAAAAGCTACTAACAAGTTATTGAAAAGGTTGACGTAGTGCCAACAGAAATCCTATAGGCTTAAAGCTTAAATGGAAACATAAAATTGTGATCAATGATGTAAGGAAAACTTGTCTCTGACAAAATGAGAAATTTTGTTGGTTTCATTTTCTTTTAAGTGTGAATAGTGCTCAAATGGGGAAAGCATCTGAACTCTAAAGAGAGTGCCTTGATAGCTGAGGTTGGTTTGAATCCCTCTCCATGTACAGGTTAAAATGTAAATGTTAATTGGATAGTTTCAAAATTAGGAAGGGAAAACTAGAGTATTGTACAGGTTGAAAACATGCCCATCAAAAACTTGTGGAGGGAGGTGATAATCTGGAAGAGCATGCTAGTGCGTCTTAGACTTAAAGTGCACAAACTTTATTTCCATTGTTTACATTTGTGGGCAGCAAAAGTAGTAAGATCATGCTGTGTACCTCCATAACCATGTCTGACTGTAAGGATTGGGGGGGGGAAATTCTTGTTAATCCTCCCAGTGGCTTTTAAATGGACCTCCAAAGACTAGACAGAACTCTAAGCTACTTAGAACAACTGAGCTCTATTTTCTCCTACAGTACGGTGCTTGCTTATCCTGTTAAAGATCAAACTCTGCTTGTATTCATCTAATAGGAATATATTGAAACTTGCATGGAGTGCGAGCAGGACTTTGATCAATATTGCATGCACTTTATTTGAGGACCTACAGCAGAGGCCCTACACTTAGAAAAACAATTGAAGTGGGTCTTGGGAACACTTGACAGAATATGTAAACAGATGATGTTATGGTCTCAGTGGAAATCTAACTGTATTGAACTGAAAATAGACCATACAAGGAGAAAATTGTAGAATATTTAGTCCTTGTAGTAGGACACCACATGCAGTAGACCAGCAAGCTCTGTTTGGATTCCTTTGGAAAATAAAACTACAACAAAACTATCTCCCTCAAAGAATGTAGTACACGTCTCCATATTACCCTGTGCACTTCTGAAAGAGGAGTTTCTCTGTCTTACTGAGTGAAAGCATATTATGGGTATCTGATAGTAAAAATTAAAAGCATCAATTGTCCAGAAGAGGACATTGCAGGAGTTGTTCATGAGATCTTGCACTTCTTTAAGAGGAAGCGTGAATCCTAGGGTCAATTTACAGTTTGGTGAAATAAATATATTACCCCTGATCTTCAATCACTTATATTCTTTGTTTTCCCATGCAATAGGACAATATACATATCAAATTACTATATATTGACAAACTTTGTATTGTAAAGCATTATTTGAGCTAGATATGATCTGATGTATGTTTGTGTAACTTTCTAGTGTTGATTTTTATTCAGGAATGTTTTCTCTAACACTTATTTTGAAAAGTAACTAAGGAAAACTAAGTGAAAATAGCATTAAGTTCTGATTTCTGTGCCCTTTGGCTACTTGTTTTCAGTTCTAGTTCACCAGGCCCAAATTTTTTATCACAGTGCAATAGTCTGGTATCCCTTCGTTTCAGTCTGTTATTCAACTGACTAAATTGCACTGTGAAGTAGAAACATATTTTATCCTAAGTTTTGCTTTTTTGTAAAATCCAGGGTCTTCTCCTAACTTCTCCTTGATCTTGTTTTTTTTTCTAGGATGTTATTTCCCAAATGCAGCATATGAGAAGTTTTATAGTTACTAAGAAATAGTGGCTCTACTGGCCTTTGCAGCACAAGTATTAATATGAAATTCTCCTTATAACAACAGTTGTTAAACTGTTGATATATCTGCTTTAGAAAGTACGGGGAAAAATTATAAAAGGCCATGTGTTTTGACTGGGAAGTGTCCATGAACTGAAGTGTTCTCATGTCACAGTTAAGTGGCTACTCTTGTGCCAGAACTGTTTCAGAGTTCCTCATGTTTAAGGTTGTAGTGATTAGTTTTTGTCTTCAGTGATGAAACTTTTATTTAGGGACTTAGTCTCTAATACTTTTTAAACTCCTTATATACTTTGCCTCATTAGAGTAAAGAAGTATCTGCAGAATGAATTTTGAGTATTTCAGTCTTTCTCCCATATTGACCTTAATATGTTCTTTCTCAAGAACTACTCCATTTTGGTCCTGATATGCAGTAAAACTATCATTATTGATTGGGCTTGATGATGAGCCACAAGTTAACTAAACTGAAACCACTAAACTTTCAACTCTGACTTAGACCTTGTAACTCAGAGTTGTTGAACATGATACCAGTCCCCCAGATAGATGCTGGGGTCATATGTATTGAACTTGCAACCAGCAAGGGTACTGATTACAAACTTCTGTAATTTGGAAGTGACATAAGGAAGGAAGGTTAGCATTTGCCTGAACTATATCAAGCAACTGGCAAACTCTTTGGTAAAAGTGGTGTGTATCCTGCAACATACCTGGATTTCAACATTAAAAGTCTGACTGAAGTCCTTCACTGAAAGTGCCTAAAACAAACTGAAAAGTCTGCCAAATCCTCAAAAAAAAAAAAAAATCTTGTCTGCTGAGGTGTGTTCAGCATAATGATGCTTATCTAACCCTTAGCTCTGAAAGCTGTCACTTTACTAGGGCTCAGAAGACAAGATTGCTCGCTCTGGAGCAGTACCACTCCATGCTTGAATGTCTTCTTGTACCTTTTCCTGAAGCAGTTGTTAATCTCAGGACTGGAAGAGTAGAGGACCACTTGAACATTTACTCTGAATAGCTACAGCTGTTCTGTTGTTACTTAAATGTGTGTTATGTGATCCAAAGGTGAAAACTATGTTAGGTTGTAGAGAATAATTTTCACATGTAGAGCAGGTCAGATCTTCCAGCTTCTGCTGCAGTGGGACAATAACCCATCAGCATGGCATATTGTATTTGTGTCAGTATAACAAAAAGAGAAGTAAGCATCATGCGGACCAACTCTCAAGCAATTTAAGGCTTTCCACGTCAAAACCAATGATTCCCACAGAATATTTATGAAGGATAAGTGAGGTAAAAACATTCAGAAAGTGCTGGCGAGTTTTGGGCTCAGCTTGCTAAGGCCTCTGGATGACTACTGGGACACTGTTCAGCTTTGCTTTCCCTTGAGCTGATGCCTTCAGAGGTTTGCTGAATAGCCACAAACTTTCCAGTGAGTTTTTCTTGTTTCTTTTTGTCCTGCAACTTCTTGTGGTTTCTCACTCATTTAAAATATTAGCTGTAATCTGCTTTTTGATGATTTTATAGGAGAGCCAATGCTTCTGTGTTTCAGAACTCACAGATGCATTTGCCACTGAACTAGCTCTGGAAAGAGGCTCATGCCAACGTCTGCCACAAGGAGGCAGAAGCATTAAATCTTAAAATACTCTTACACCAGGTCCTTAATATGTATCTTAGTTTACTAAAACCATTCTTTGGAGTATCTATAGCTGCCTCTGATGTATAGAGATGCTTGGGGAGAGGAAAATTTTACAGGGGCAAATCGAAAACATGAAACAAGTTCGTGTATAGTGGAGTTTTACTTGGTGTTTTGATATGGTGGAAAAAATTGTTATGAAAACATATCAGCAACAATTAAAGCAAAGACACCCCCACCCCCAGCAGCAGTTACACGACAGTTTCCCACCCATTGCATTTCATAGTTATCACTTTTGGTCGCTTTCCCTTTGTGAAGGCAACTCTAAAGTCCAAATAAGTGACAGTGACACATTAGCATTGCAGTAATTGTATTTTCAAACATGCCTGGCTTCCTGTTCACCTAATAGGTTGCTTACTCAGCTGCTTGCAGTAATTTAGAAACACAGCATGGCATATTCTTTTTTTCTGGACTACCTTTTTTGTGAGGATGTGGTCTGACTGCACTGTGAAAATTCTCTTAGAGGAAAGCTATAGAGAATTCTAAAAAGCGTGAGCGGTTTAATTGAGTCTGATCCCTTTGCAGCGCTAGTGAATGTGAATGAAATTGCACTTGCATCCAGGTGAACAGAGTATCAAAAACTTGATGGTGGTTTGTTGTATGTTTTTTATACTTGGTAATGCATGTGAAAGAAATGGAGAAGGAGAGGTGAAATTCAAAGTGAAAGCTAGTATTTTGTCCTTAATTTGTCCTCCTTTACTTAAGTGTCAAAGCACATATGGAAGAAAGGTCCCTCTGTTATCTGAAACTACTGCAACTCAAAACATATCTGGGCAAAATGGAATTTGTTTAAGGGCATGGTATCATCCATAATGTCAGATGTCCTACCTGTTACTGTCTGCATCAGGCTTCATCTAATTGACTGTAAATACAGATCCTCTACTGTATGCTTTAGATCACTGTTTCTGTTAATATAAGTTAGTTTGTGTGTTGAAATCCACTTAAAAGAGCAATTTCTTCCTGACTAAAAAATGTTTGTGTAAGGAAAACCTCTCCTGCCTGTGAAGTGATATTGCAGTCTATTGTATTAAGATGTATTACAGGGTTATAATTGCAGATCATGACACTTCAAAGGTGCTTTCTGATACTCTTGCAGCAATCAGACATGCAGTCACAATGTTCTTGTGGCTTAGTGGCTTACAACTGAAGAGGAAGGAAAAAGGCATCTGACACCAGAGATTCATTTCTGTAAAACAGGATATTGTTTTGCTCTCATCCTGAATGCAACCACAAATGCACATTGCTGAGAGCAGGCGTGTGCTCCTCCACTTCTGCTGCAGTGCACGAGCAGAGCCGTGGAGATCCTGGAGTGCAGTGTGCTGTGCTACATGGGGCTCATAACCTTCATATGCTACAAGCATTCTCTTTATATTTCAATAGCCTATTGAATGCATGTCTTTACATAGCCCAAGGCTTAAATTTGAGATCGCATCATCTAACTTCTAGTCTAATTAGTTATTAAGTACACTGGACACTTTCATGTGTTAATTAATATCCACTGAGTCTGTATACAAGGTGATGAGTAAATAAAGCACCAACATATTTACATTCTATCTTAGGTATTATATATATCAAGGAGTGGTTATGCCTACTTTTAAATGGGGGGAATTTTGATTTTGTTTCTAAATTTATGGAAGATTGGATTGAAATCAATCATACTGTTCCAGTAAAATAGCTTCAGTAATGTCCAGTTTCTTACCTAAATTATTTTCCTCTTCTTACCTCTTCAGATTAAATTTAGCTTTTTTAATTATTATTTGCATTTTACTCATTGTTAAAAGTTACAAGGGAGATAGTGAAAACAGTTTAAAATCCAGGTTCTCTCCTTTGCTTGCACTTTCTTGTGCTTTCATCATGTGCTTCCAGGAAAAAATAATCTGTGCTATGTGTTGTTCTGCCATAGGCTTTACATATTGGTAAACTTTTCTCCTGTGAGAGAGGTGTCAAAACCACTATGAGAAACATAAAATAAATGCTTTATATACATAAGCTGTTTAATGTCCTGTTACAACCAGTAAGATCTATGCTGTCCTACTAATGCAAGTAATTGCTTAACCTTTCTGGCGACTGACCTTTCTTCTGCTGTGTTTGAGAGGGTTGTTCTTGTGCATCTCAGCATTGCACAAACTGCTGTGTGGGTTTGTCAGGTGACAGAGTACATGTCTTGCTGTCACACAGGAGCTGCCTTAAACTTGCTTCTTCTTGTGTTTCAGCATTTTATCAGTTTCTTAAGTTAAGAATGGCCTGACACATGTTTTGTTTCTCATGTTGATTAGCCATAACAATTTTAACTGCTACTGAGTTTTGCCATTTGACTGACTTCTATGTTATGGAAATGGTGTGTGACATGCCTGACTTCCCATTTCCAGGTAAATCACACAAAGACAAGGGAGCCCAGTTTACTGTAATGATACTTCACATTTTCAGATATCATGGCTGAACAAATGGTCCATTGCCTTGATTACAGTGGTCACTGAGGTAATGTCTGACAGGATTTTTTAGGTCCCAGGTGTCTAAATAATAGTTTGTGATAATGACGATAGTGTGTGCACTCTTTTTGGTGGTGAAATAGGTGATTTCTAGTATGCTTGAAAATCTGCTGCACATTTCATCACGACTGTAGCCTTATTGCTTAAGCTGGATATCCTAATGCACATCACAGCTCTGCATTGAGAACAGTCATGGCCCTGCTGGGGAATGCACTGTATCTTTAGAGCCTCCAGAGAAATGTTTCTATTTCAGAGTGACTCCCACATACTTCTTAGAAACTTTTAAAAAGAATTTTATAGTATACAGCCGAAGTGTTTTGTCTTACTGTGTGTAACACTGAAGTATTTTTCAAAACACCTTGAAAGTAAAAAATCTTGAGTAAAAGTTCTTGAGTATCAAGGTTTTTTTCTGCAGTATCTGATTATGCAGGTGCAGTTGACATAAACTTTGCCTGTTTAACTCCACCTCTCCCTCCCTGCCCCCAGCTGTTATCTTGAGGTGGTCTTGAAACTGGTTTGGTTTAACAGTTCATATTTTCATTCAGACACTATACTTTTTTGTTACAAGACTATCTTACAGAAGTTAGCAATAGATACCTTATTCATTTTTTTTGAATTTATAGTTGCACTGACAGTGACCTTACTATGAAGTCTTCTCTGTCTAATGGTGATATTTCCTATGCATAACTTCCCTCTCTTGAAGATTATTACAATGGTACAGTGCTACTTCAACTATTTGTCAGACTTCTAAAATTTTTTTTCCCACATCTGGGTGATAGTTTTTTCCCTCAGCAGAAGTGAACCTGGCAGAAAAGGTCTGCACACTGGGAGCTGCAGGATTGTGTGCTGAAAGGTCCGCTTTTCCTCACTGAAAAATTCAGGATGGGGTTTTTTTTTAGCACAATTTCAGTGGGACCCAATTCTTAATGACTACTCAATTACTGCAGCACAATTTGTGAGTTGAAAACTTCAGAAGACATTTTTACAGCTTATAAAACCGTAAAACCTTTGAGTTTGTTTAATCTCTTTTGGGAAAGATTTGTGTTATAACGCTCATACCTCTTCAAGTAACAGGTTAATCTTTGCATGGACAACAAGTACATGGTCTGTACATAGTTCTACTCTCAGAGACTCACATTGTTTCTTTTATCCTGTGTTTTGCCTTGCTAGCTGTTTCTAGCAAAGATGTGAAGATATAATTCTGACCTTGGTTGCTGTCTCTGGAGCCATTTAGTCATATTATCTATTTCATACCTTCTATACACAAACATGTCCTTAGTGTTAAAACTAGTCTGTGATTTAATACTGCTCTCATTCTTTTTAGTTTTGTCACATGCATTAATTTTTTGAGACTGCCTGCTCTCTTGCTGTTGTGTGCTTTCCCTTGGTTTGCAAGGATAGGTATAATTTTCTTTGCATAGTTATTAGCTTTGATTCCATATTCAAAATATTTCTTATAAACTTTATCATGGCTTTTCTCTATTGCACTTACATTCTGCCTTTCTGTTTAACTTTTTTACCTTGTGTCTTGTGTAAAATCATATTTTTCCTTCTTTTTATATTTTTTCCAGTTGTAAGCAGTGAATTACTTGGATGCCTGTTTCCCTAGCTTCCTGGAGTTCAGTTTGAACTTGTTTGCTGACATTTTCCATGTCTTATTAGAGTCTTATCTGAGTTCTATCTTTGCAACTATATATCCCTTGTCCTTTTTCTGACATGCTTGTCACGATATGTTTTTGCTGTGCTGTGGCTTTTTAGGAGTCCTGAAAGCCAGAAGATGCTCCTGTAGCCACTATTTACAAAACATCCCTCCTACATATTTTATAGGCAGTGCCTTTCTCTCAACAGTTCTCAACCTGCGGTGTAAGCCATTCAGCTGTGCTTCCTTTTCTTTGACTTGGGCACAGCTTTGTGTTTTCTAGTATCCTCCTCTTTTTGGATGTCTGTGAGGTTCCCTCTTCAGAGTCCTCTTCTACAACTCCTGGAAACAAAGCTCAGAGTCTTTGTTTTTTGACTAGGCCATCATCATATGGCCTTGGAATTCCTGGTGGGTCTCTAACCTGGTGCTGTGTGTTGCAGTTGCTTCTCAAATGCACAGGGATGCTCTCATTGCCTCCGCTGCTTGGGAGGAGAGTGTGACTCTTAATAGGCATTTAAATCTTGGTAGCATCACTTTCAGGGCTATTTCAGGAAAACCCCTAAAACATCTGCTAAAGTATCATTATTCCAAGGGTGATAGCCACCTTCTATTTCCTACTCACCATTTGGTGGTAACCTGTCCCATCATGACTTCAAGCAAGAGATAAGACCAATGTGATGACAATTGTGGTGCTAGTTGCAGCTCTGCTACTTATCAGTGGGCAACTGAAATAATCATGTAAAGCTTTATGGAAATTCCTAATTCTTCCTCTCTTCATGGAAGGAGGGGAGTTCTCTAATGAAGGTACTGTATTTTTTTTTCAGACCTGCTCCTTTTGGTGACAAGAAGAGAACTAAGTTTAAAAAGAGGCCAAGAGATTAGAAATTGTTTTGATACCATTTGTTGTCTCTTCTCCTACCAGTCCTTCATTTAGCCCTTCGGGCATGCTGAAATGAAGCTTCAAATTCTGACACTCGGCAACCCAATTACTTGGTCTAAATCATGAGATAGGGTAAGGCCTTCTAAGCAAAGGAGACATCAGTTGTTTCTTTCTGGAGATGTTTTTTTGGTCAGGTCTACTATATCCAAGTAGAATTACAGAAAGAATTTGTCTTAATAGTCTAATTTCTTCATTTTTTCCCCTTCTTTTCCCCTTCTTTTTCCACACTCCCCTAGCAGTAGGCACGAAAGCTCCTGCCTGCCTTGCTGTCCTCATTGGGAATTACCCATTAATAATTCTCCATCATGTACAAGACTTTTATGCCTGTAAAAGCTTGGGTTTCTTCCTCATATCTCAGTTCTCTCTTAGGCACCTGCTACTGGTGACCTTGTAAAAGGGCCTGAGGACTCTTCTCCTCTTCCTCTTTCATCATTTCCCACTACTGGTAAATTGTGCTCATGGTATGAGCTGAGCCTGACACATGCCAGGAACAAACTGTACAAAGTTCTTTGTGACCTGGACAGAGGCTGAGACTTCAGCAGAGAAAACAGCAGAGCTGGTACCTGCACTCAGATGTATTTTCTTCTGCCTCAGCTTCATTAAGGCACTGCTGTTAAGCTGTGTTACTGCCATTTGGTGGAGTCTGGCTGGAGCAGCCCATCTGTAAGGAGCAATCAAGAAACCTGAGATTCTTTGAGGTGATACTATTTTTCCTTTGATCTCTTGGGCCTTTATGGTCCAATGGTAGTTTGAACTGTAGAGTGGAGGAATCAGCCAAAAAGTGCCTTTGCCAGGAAACTGAGCATCAGATACCTTCTGATGAGAAATTCAACGCTTAACTGCTCATACAACTTGAGACATGAAATTGTGTGACCTTAAATAACATTGGTCACACAATACAGCTACCCACCTATCATCTGAGGAGCAGGAAGAGAACAGATATTCCAGTTCCACTGCAATAAATGTTGTTAGCAGATACCAACTGGCACTTGTGTTTCAGCCTTCCTTGTGTGATAATACATGATATTTGTAGAAAAATACTGTGGTAGTCCTTCACCTTTCCCAAAAAGTTCTAGTCCAAAATAAAAAAGATTCTTTTGAGAAGAAATATCTTCAGCATAGATACTGAGAAAGTACTTGCAGGGAGTACCTGGGCAGAACTTGTTCTAGTTGCCAGTGAAGATGTACCTGGAGAGGAAGAACAGCTTTTGGCCCTGTTTCTCTCCAGGCAAGACTTCTGTTTCAGTTGGATTTGCAGAGATGTTTTGTGGTTTTTTTTTTAGCTAATTACTTGCATTTGATTTTGTCATCATTTGCACTTTGGAAAGCTGATTCACCTGAATATCTGAGAAAGCATAAATGTTGAGTGATGTACTTGCATAGAGTTTCTAGGAATTACTGGTACTTTTATGTACTGTTAAAATGTGCTGATGGTTTTGGCAAGTTCTGACAAGCTCCTGTTATGACTAACAGAACAACTATTCTTACCATCCTTTTTATCCGTACTTTCAACAATTTAAAAGATTTGAAGGAATTTTTTCCTTTTCTGATGAAAAGATATTCTATTGATGAATGTATCTGCATTTACATCAATCTGCTCTAACACAGATTTTGTGTGGCATCAGTTGTCTTGTGTTGAATGTTTGCAGCTTTTCCAGAAATCTAAATTTCTAACTTTGAGCATTCCTGTAGGAGCTGCCTTGGCTTTCTCTTCAATTTTATGTTTAACGTGTATTAGAGGCAAGAGAGTTAAACATTTATTTTTATCTCTTCCCTTATGTTTTGTGGTCCCTTTTAAAATACCCTCTAAAAGTACAGTTCTTGGAAAACTGCAGTTTTCCCTATTCAAAATCTGTATTATTTTCATTCATGGATTCTGATGGTTGTAAATATAGGTCTTGGTTTTATTCCTTTTTTTTCCCCTGCATTTCATGCTGCATTCATGAAAGTGGATATGTCCTGGCTTATTTCTGATGTACAACTTAGTTGGGGTTTTTTTGTTTCTTTTTGTTTATTTTTTTGGTTTTATATATGAGATGTCAATGTAATATCCCAACAATGTGTCTATATGTGTTATATTGACCTCTTTGAGCTATGAAGGTCTGATCTTGCAAATATTTACATACTTAATCTTAGAGTCCTGAGCAAACATACAGGCTTGATTGATATGACCAGCAAACATTAAAATCAGGGCTCTTCCCTACATATGTTCCTGTTGAGCACAACCTCTTTTGGGTTTTTTTTGTTGTTGTTGCTGTTTTTCTCTCCCCATACTGACTCTATTGCTATTTTTAAGAATATGCAGACCACTCACTAGTTAAATAGTGTAGCTTGTTAAAGCAGACCAATTTAACTTGAGGACCGAAATCGTGACTTTTCCGTATGATCTAATTAAAAGGGTTTGCTGACTTGGAAGACAATATTTGCCATATAATCTGTTATTTGTCATATAGTGATCCTAAAGTTAGCGGGGTTACATTGCAACTGTAGCAATAAGAAGCAAGCAGTCATAGTACCCTACACTGTTCCTTTGATAAGCTGCATTAGTCATAAATGCTGATACTTAGAAATAAGTATTTATTCCCAAGCTTCTCAGTTAGTTGCTCTTAAGTATTTACTTTTTGGGTATTATTGGCTTCAAGGAGAATTAACAAAATTATGATTATATGTTGGTTTAAAGGCTATAAATATTTAATACTTCAAGCAGGAAGTCTTTGATTTATTCTTGAAATCACTGGTAGTAGCTGGGAACACCAACTTAAACATATGCTCTAACTGATGCTTCCCTTGGTAGCTCAGTTGGAGGTGGAATTTTTCCACAGTTGCGCATTTCTAGGGGTCTTGAGTGTGAAATAGTTGCAAGGCTCCATCCAAACTTCATGTGTGGACACATCAGATAGATATGTTTTACCCTTTTTCTTTATTGAAGATAGGTGAATATGGCATATGAGCATGGCAATATGAATTGGCACAAGTGTTTTGAATTTGGACTATTATGCAAAGAACAGAGCAGTATGAATATTTTAAATAGTGCCTGACTTCTGTTCCTAGCACCTGCTGGCCTCATCCATTGGATTACTATCGTGAGTGTTGAATTTATACGATAAAAGAAAAAATAAAGCTATATGTTTTTAGATCTATTTTACAGCTGAATGATACGTTTCTGGCCAGATTAAAGAAAAAAAGTGTGAATAGGGAAGCAGTAAGAATAAAGCATATCTGACCAACCTTTGTGGTAAATGACTAGGCCTGTGGACAAGGGAGGAGTGATGGGTATCATTTACCTTCTCTTTATCAACACCTCTGATGTGGTCTCTTGCAATACCTGTGTGTCCAAGTTAGGGGCAGATGCTTAATTAGACGCATAAATAAAATCTAATTGGATGATCTGTCTAAGCTGGCTCTGAGAGGAGTGGTGCAGGGGTCTGTACTGGGACCTGTCCTGTTTAACATATTTATTAGTGACTTGGAGAACATGATGGAGGACACTCTTATGTTTGCAGATGACCCCAAACTGGGGAGAAGGGGTCAGTATGCTTGAGAGCAGGACTACCATGTAGGAAGAGCTGGAGGAATGGCCTGGGAGAAACTTGATTAAAGACAATGAGGACAAACACAGGTCTTACACTTGGGAAGGAATGAGTCTTCTGGCAGTGGCTAGGGCTGCCTGGCTCGGAAGTGGCACTGGGGAAAAAAGGCTTCATGGACATGGCAGCAGCCAGGCAGCAGAGCAAGTTGCCCATAGAGATTGTGCAGTTAGTCTCCACCCATGCATCCGTGGATATATTCAAGACCCAACCATATAAAGTCCTGTGCAATCTGGTGTCAGCTCACATCTGGGCCTTCTTTGAGCAGGGATTGGACTAGAAGCCTCCTGAATTTTTCTGTGATTCCTATGGCTTTTTTGCAATGAAATCAAGGTCTACATGAAATATTTCTTTCCTGTAGAACATTTTCGAAAATACTCTTGTCTACTCAGGAATTTTATTTTTAAGATTCGGGAAGAGTTATTTAATCTCTCCAAAGTACTTAATAGATACATATTTCAAATTCAGTAAGACTGAAGTTTAGTATATTGATAAGTACAACAAACAGAAAAATGAATTTGATAACCTGATAGTAATCTGACTTGTAACACAGTAAGATGTGTGTTATAATTGATTCAGGTTTTTCCACAGTACTTGCCATCACACTGCAAACTGTACCTAAAGTCTGCACACAAGCTCAGAAAGAGTGTCCAAGGTTACTCAATTTCTTATGAGTTTAGAAGCTGACAACTGCTTTTGTGACGTTCTCTATGCCTGCTATTTATCACATTTTGCAAAATATACCCTGCTGTTCAGGTTAGGTTGCTGATGGGGTGTCTCAACTGTTAACCCAGAGCATGCATTGTGCTGGTTATTGCATTTACCTTGCCATAGATGAAGGCTTTCATGTTCTAGAAAAATCCTCTTGCATATTTCACTTAAACTTGTGAAAAACTGGAGACATATCAATGAATTTGATGTGAAATAAATCAGAAAGCTTCCATTTTTAGTAGAAAGCTCCTAATATGCCTTTTTAGGTGATGAAACTCAAGAACCTCATTCTTGAAAAATCTATGTCAAAGAATCATAGAATGGCCTGTGTTGGAAGGAACCTTAAAGATCATCTAGTTTCAACTCCCCTGCTATGGACAGGGACATATTCCCCTAGACCAGGTTGCTCTGAGCTCCATCCAACCTGGCCTTAAGCACTTCCAGGGGTGGGGCATTCACAACTTTTCTGTACAGCCTGTTCCAGTGCCTCACCACCCTCACAGTAAAGAATTTCTTCCTGATATCTAATCTAAGCCTTTCAGTTTGAAGCCATTCCCCCTTGTCCTGTCACTACATGCAATGGCAAAAAGGCCCTCTCCGTGTTTCTTGCAGGCCAAGGTACTGGAAGGCCACAATTAGGTCACCTCAAGCCTTCTCTTTTCCAGATGTCAACCTGCTTTTTGAAAGTGCAAGTTTAGTGACAGCACAATGACAAAAGCTTTAACCCCAGTATCCTCTTGCAGCTTCCCTCAGAAGCGTTAACACTTGCTATCTTAGCAGTAGACCTGCTGCTAATTACATTAGCTTTGCAGTGGACTGGTCTATTAGTCTGGCTAAGGTTCTGATGGCTAAATCTGAGATTACTCTCAACGATGAGCATATTTTTGGGACATTGGTCATTATCCAGCGTGAGCTAATTGGGTCTTAAGGGCATGAGAGCAGTGAAGACGATATTCATCAGAAGGGCATAATTCAGTTGCTCATAGCTGCTTTCTCTCTCCACGGGTGATCACACTTGTCTTATATGGCAACTTTATACAGGAAATTTTATAAACCTTAATCGTGTTCTGAATATATTTACAAGGGTGTTCTGCTCTTAGCATTTCTACCTGTCTGTTCTGCGTTAGAAATTCTCATCTCCCATGGAAAGATGCTTGCTTCTTACCCAGTAACAGTGTCAACATATTTGGCTACCCATGCACCGCAGAATGGTGTGGAGTATGGGAATGGCAACTTATTACAACATCAGCCCGAATTGTTAGGGGAAATAGCATTAAAATATCTTAATATTGAGAGTTGATTGTCTCTCTTAGCCACTGCAATACCATTTGTGCAAAAAATCGGCAGCCTGTAGCACTAACTCATAAATTTAGAAGCAGCTATTTTTTTGTTTTGGTTTGCTCACTGCATAAATCAAACAGAGCCTTTAAGGAAGTATAACAAATAATGATGCTCCCACTGTTATAAATTTTCTGCTGCTGAATAAAAGGAGAGAAACTCAATATGAAACCTATGAAGACACAAAATGATAAAAGCAGGTATTTGACTCTAGAAATTGTTCCCAGTTATTCCCAGCACTGGGGATTTATTCCTGCGTTGTATTTCACCTTTAAGTGTATGACTGCTGTTTTTCTTGAAACTGAGATCTGCCCACTGTCATCTGAGGGCTGATTTTGCTCCTGGTGGATTTTAGTGAGGATATGATGCTCCGGTAGCTGAATTTTACATGGCTTCCTGTGATGAGCATTACAGGCTCCTGTGAGAAGAGACTTGAGCAGCTGAAGCTTGGCAAGCCCCAGTGGATCCTGTTAGAGATCAGAGGAGAAACCCACAAGCAAGGACATGGAGTAAACAGCGATACATCTGTCAGCAGGCAGCTGATCAAATCTGTACTCTCAGTACAGTTGGGGATGAAGGAAAATATTCAAATTTCTATTTCACCTACCTTGTGCCTCACAGCCTCTAGTAAAAGAATGGCCATACTGTTTAATATAGGCTGCCCTGTTCATGAGAGATCACGCTATGCGTGAATATATGCTATGGATATTAGCACATTGGTTTCAGTGTGTCTTCTTTGGCATTCTCTGGAAGAAATGGGACCAATACTTTCTTCATTGAGTTGGGTTTTCTGTATTTGAACAATTCTATTTCTTGACCTTGGCTTTATTCTATGAATACAGTAAAAGAGCTCAGTTTTCACTACTAAGACATTTAAGAAATGAGAAGGATGTAAATTGTTCTGAGAGAGTGGAAAAATTACCTGAATAATATTTATTTTCTGAACTAGTCTAATTCATTTTTTTTTTTTTAAGAAATTGGAATTATGTCTGCTTTCTTAATTCTGAGTGGTGAAAATAGGAAAAGAGACCTGAGAGATTTTATGTTTATATAATTCTTAAATTTTTTTAAAGAATTTAGTCAATGACCAGATAGTAAATTAAAAAAACTTAAGAGTTGTCTTTCCTTCTAGGCATTGCATTATGTGTGAATGTAATATCTTTTTATGATTTTTTCATACTAGTCTAACTCGAAGTGTTCCAAAGAGAACAGAACAAAACATGGAAAACAAGTGGCTGGTCTTGTTGCTCCTCATGCCAGCTGGAGGAAGGGAGCAGAGATCCTGGCACACGGCTGCCCCTTGGTAGACTGTACTGCTGCAAGAGGGTAGGATGCTGTTCAGTTGCACTGCTGCAGCCAAAAGTACTTCTTTTCTGCTCAGCTGAGCAGACATCAAGTGCATGCTAATTTGGTGCTTGATACACAAGTTAATTGTTCCAGGGCTAGTTTAAACCTTTTGTAAATGGGGAAGCTTGTAAGACTGGACCTAGAGGCATTTCTGCTGGAAATTACTTTTCCTTCTGACATTAGACTTAGGTCTGAACTGCTTGGAAAAAAAGATTTGTTCCAACCACAGTTGAATGCAGAGTATATCCCAGGTTGCACCTATGTTAGCATTTTTGTTCAGAGCAACAGTGCAGCTCTGAAGTAAGTATGCTAAATCTGCCTGCTTGCAAGGCACTAGCTTGATTCACAGTATGACTCTGGAGCGCATGGATTACATCTTTCATGGACAGCAGACTTGGAGTCCAAGTCGATGAACATATGAAACTGATACTGCCACATCAGAAGGTGGGACAAAGCAAGACTCCAGCACCGATTGTCTTCTGTGTGAATACTGAAGTGTAACTCGAAAGCTGTCTGCCTGTGCCACATGGGAAATAGCATTCCACTGTAGCTTTAAAGCACTTCGGTAGTGAAAGTGCTAGTTGCTGCATAAATATGTATATGAAAAATGTTCATCATAGAACAGATGGATAAATGGCATTGTTTATGTTTTCCTATTTAGTATCTGTGTGTTTAGATTATTTTACAGATGATCCAATCCTTTAGCAAATGTCTCTAAGGGTGTTGGAGGATCAGAAGGATGAGGGGAAAGCCTTCGGTTGTATGACTGCTGTGAGAGGCTCAGAAGAGCCTTGCAGAGATGTGCAATTGATAGAAATGGCACAAAGACTCACTATGACCCTCCTCCCCCTGGCCCCAGAAGGTTTTTGGCCATCTACTTTGGTGATGGTTCACAAAATCACACTTGGGTTGTGGTTCTGCTTAGTGTAGCTGATGGGGTTTGGTAACTTGTGCTTTTTACTGTCTGAAGAAAGTTATTTACTTCTGGGAGAGGGTTTGGGTTCATGTGGTGCCACAGTTCAACCCTAGAGAATTAGAGGTGCAAATTAGTTCTGTATGTAGATATCGGGAAGTGCTTAAACCTGAGGTCTAGCTAATCTGTTATGGAGAGCAGAAGTCATCCGAGTTGGATTTTAGTGTGGCTCTTTGTTCATGTCTTTCTGGATCTTCAGAACATGCTGAATTTAGCTTAGTTACCCTCTCCAGTGGGTAACTAAGTAACCCAACCATGTGGTTGGGTTAGGAAAACCTTAAAAAAATAGAAACATCAATCTGTGCAAGATAAGCTTACAGAGACAAATAAGAAATGTGTTGTAGTTAGAGCTGTAAACAAGATTATATTACTTTTACTCCCAAATATTAATGCCTAAAAAATTTCTACAGAGACTAATGTTCTGCAGGATATTATACATGAAATCTAAAAGTAATAACAATTAAGAAATTATTGAATTTTTCTGTAACGGGAAACAAATTTTTAAGTTGAGTTGCATTTACACAGCTTCTACCTTTAAATGGAGAGACAGTCTGTGCAAGAGCTTGAATGCAGCATGTGGTCTTGTAGGTAGTGTGTGGATGTGATTTCAGTCATAGCTTCTTATGCACTGTCAAATAAAATACTTAAAGGAACTTCTTCTTAACATGAAAAAGTTGTTCATGATGGAGATCTTTCACTGAGGTTGTGATCTTCTCTGCTTACTGCTTTTCTCAGTTTAATCAGGGTCAGCAATGGGTATGCATTACTTTATTGAGATGCCATGAAATCAAGACTATAATGTGGACAATGAAACCTACATTTCTTGAAAAACGCTTTCCTGCAGTCTGCATTCAAAAGGCCTGGCCATGCAGTTCACTGTTTCATACATTTGATGACATCCAGGTATGAAGGGTAATGCCTGAGATTTACCTTTAAAAGGCTTTCACCCATCAGTAGCCTGCTGGAGTCCAGCTCCATGCAACCATGACCAGCACGTCCAGCCTTCCACCGGCCAGCTGAGCAGTGGACGCACTGTGGTGGTGGGCTCTGAACAAGAAGCTGCTAGCGTCAGCCTAAGATCTTTTAAAATTGATATCTGCCTCCTAGGAAAGAAAATAACTGCAGCTGGCATTAACTGATGTTCCATTTTGGAAGTTTCCAGGGAGAAAGTGGCCAATCAGCCCGGATACTGAAAAAGCCACCAGAGATGAAATGCTGGTGGGTCAGTGATGTAGTTAGCGACACTGCTGTCTGTGGGGAGATGCTTTACTCTCCAGCAGTGTGAATAAAGACTGCTGAGTTTTTAAAGAAATTGCAAGGAGCTTGTTGCTGGTGATACTGATATGAATAAGGAGTTGATTGGCCAGGTGTCCATCTGACACTAAAAGTGTCTCTCTCTAAGACTTTCTACACACCTCTAAGATATCTGCACAGCAGAACTGAAGATTTTGCTTTTTATACACCCCTGTGAAACCATCTGAGAATGTCAGTGTGATGTTATTCAGATAAAACTTTTTTTAATTAATAAAAGAAATTATGAAACGCAATCTTTTGGCTCACACATAATAATTACTTTGCAAAACTACTGCAGTGACTGCATAAATCTACCATACTATGTCTGTTCTGTTAAAGAACCATAATATTTTGATGCAAGTTCAGTGTGTCCAAATACAGAGTTGATAGACCAGCAACCAGAATGACTCTAGAGATGAATTCACTTCCCATGAGTGCCCCCTTGTCCAGAGAGCTTTTAGGAAAAAGACAGTCTTTAAGTAGCAAGGAGTTCAAATGGCATGGGATTTATGAGCTAAGGGCTGTGTTGAGTTATGCTTGAAAACGAACTGATAGTCACTACATTTTTAAGACATGTTTTCTTCTCTCAAAGAGCTGTGCAGTGCTGACATAGCACATCTTGAAACAATTAGCTATAACTGTACTGTGAGGGAACACAGTATAGGGATATAATCCCATAAATTTTGCCCCACAATTTAAAAAGGATGTTAAAGTATTTGAACAACTCCAGAGAAGGGCAACAATGCTGGTGGAGGAGCTAGAAGGAATGTCCTCTGAGAAGTGGTTTAAGACAGAGTTTGTCTTGTCTGGAGGTAAGCAGGTTAAGAAACCACCCTGTGGCTCTCCATAGCTTCCTGAGAAGAAATGGAGAAGGGAATGCTGGCTGGTCTCTTCTCCGTAGGATCCAGTGCCAGGATGTGTGAGAATGACTCAAAGCTTCATCTGTCAGGGGATGTTTGGACTTGACAAGAGGAAACATTTTTTTACCAAGAGGGTGGTTGAATCCTGCAACAAGCCACCTGGAGAGGTGGTTGATGTCCCATGCCTGTCAGTGTTTCAGAGGCATTGGACAATGCCATTAATACCATGCTTTAAGTTGTGGTAAGCCCCAAAGTTGTCAGGCAGTCAGACTAGATAATCACTGTAGCTCCCTTCCAGAGGAATTGTTCTGTTCTGTTCTTCTTACCCTTTTCCTAGCAGTACATGCAGAGGAAATCTCTGATGACATTTCTTCCCAGCCCTGCACTAGCAGAAGGCACCGAATGGGTAATCATGTCCCATTCTAAGAATAGTCTCTGTCACTTTGTGGGGAAAAAGGCATGTACCTTCTGATGGGGGTGAGAGCTGTGGATTGCCTTTAGGTAATTTGACCGTTTGAATAAATTTACAAAAAAGCATGTGTGAAGTGTGGGGTTTGTAAGTCTTCTATGTTCTTCCAGTTTAGCCGCAATTCCATGGGGTGGCTCAGGGCAAATGTCTCAGCTCAGCCTGAGGCCTTCAGTCCCTGCCTGAGCTATGTTGTAGGTGTGCACATCTCTGACCCTGTGTCCTGCATAGGCCGGGAACCTGCACTACAGAGAGCTGCTCTCCTGGATGGACCCCTCAGGCCTAAGGCACAGTTGTTGTGCATAATTTTAGGCATAACATGGCATAACTATAATATCCTATTCTGTTCCCTGTGTTCCCCATGAGTCAACTAATGATGAGATTGCTATTTACTTGAAATGCCAGGGATTTTTTGGCTCCAAAACCGCTTTCAAGGACACATATCACAAAGGTTGCAAGTGGCAACAGGATCTTATTGTCTTTCTCAATGTTTGAGAGCTGATGCTCACAAATTAACAAAATGCACGTGCGTAGCCAGGAGCAGGCCAATGCATTCTTCAGTTTAGCTTGGAAAAATGTTCTTTGCAGTCTGGCAAAGGTGAGTGACAAAACTACAGAAAATAGCATTAGGACAGGCCAAGGATTCCTGCTTCCTGAAGAGTGAGGATGTGGAGAATGAGGATCAGGACTGAGCACACACAAAAGAAGGTGTGTGGTACTATGGGATATTTTCAAAAATATGACATGTCAATAAAAGCATACTTTTTGCCTTCAAAAACTTTCTTCACCGTTCTGCTTGGCCAGTGATGCACATAAAGCACTCTCGCACTTTCCCTATGCCTGTCTTGAAGGCAGGGAGAGTGAAAAGGGGCAGTTCCTGATGGGGCAGTCAGCCTGGAACCTTTCCAAGCACAAGATATTTCGCACAAGCAATCTGTGGGGAAATGGAGCCAAGGGAAGAGCAGAGTTCACTCCTGCTACAAATCTGCAGTTGGAAAGAGAGCCAGAGAGAGACAGAGTACAAGTAACACTTTGGATGTGCAAGAGCAGCAGAAAAGAACCTTGCCAAAATGAACCAGAGGAGCCCTGGCAAGGGGCTGTGCTCAATGCTACAGAGGACAAGAAGTAATCCCTGGGAGCAGAGAAATCTTCTTCCCACTGGATGAGGGGCACAAGGGCTACCTTTGTGAAGCATGAATAGCAAGTACCTAGCCAAAATGGCCTAAAGCAGCCCTCGCAAGCGGTTGTGTTCAGTGCTGCTGCGGAGGAAGGCAAAAAACCCCTGGGGGTTGTTGTTAAACTGCCCTGAGGGAAAAAAGCCTCCTTCTCTCCAGATGCAGTGTAAAAGAGGTTATCTTTGTCATCTTCATGGTATATGAGCAGCAGGCAGTAATCTAGCCAAAATAGCCTAAAGAAGCCTGGACAAGTTGTCATGCTCAGTGCTGCAGAGTAAGGCAGAAGAGCCCCTGGAACCAAGTCCAATCTGCCCCAGGGAAAAATTCCTTCCTGACCTCAGAACTGATGATCAGCTATTCCCTGAGCACATGAGCAAGATCTGCATTCTTATCTCACTGCCTGCTGATCATGTTTCCCAAAACATGCCCAATCCCTCTTCTTCCTCAACCTAGAGCCGTCTCAGGGGCTTCTGAAAGTGATCATATGCCTCTGGCCTCATCAACCTTAGGGGCAAGAATCCTACTCGTGCCGGGCAGGACACCAGTGGTTGTCTGGAGCACTGACACTCCTTGTGAATCCTGTTTTTTATGTCTGCTGCCCTGGCTCCACAGAAGATGAGGCCAGAGAGCACTGCAGTGCTCCTCAAGTCCTCCTAAAGAAGGCATTCCCTTGGTCTCTTCTTTGGAGTTCGTGATTCTTCTCTTCTCTTGAGGATCTAGTGTTTGCTCCCCAAGCCTGAAACAGGATTTCCATTCATCAGATTGGCTTTGAGTATGGCCCCAACAGAAGCTGGCCTCATAGTGGAACTATATCTCCATAGCTTTTTCCATCAATATTAGGATCCCCCCAAAAGTACTTAGAGAAGACTGCACGCCTTTTGAGCCTCCTCTTTTTTTCTAGTGAGGTCTTTCAACAATAGTGCAAATCTTAAATCACTCCATAACCCACTATAATCTTTCTGTTTCTTTTGAAAAACAAATGTCATGTACCCAGCTGTTGTTTCTGATGATGACTCCCATGATCGTGCATGCACACACCTGTACCTTCTAGCACCAGGAGAGGTTATGAAAACATTTGATACCAAATTTTGGGACAAATTTAAAAAATCCTCTTTCAAGCAGACTAAGAACAGAACTTCAAAATCATATGATTTTGTCCCCCTTCAGAAGAAAGTAAACCATTTAATTTCGATTGTCTGTTTTTTGCTTCTTATAAGAGAGCAGAACAGCTACAAATTGCGTTTTAAAGTGGTCAAAGTTGTTCAGCTTTACAGGAATGTTTTTATATTATTTTTCCTGAATGAAAATGTGTTTTCTGAAATACTGTTTTTAACACAGAATTCCTATGGAAATGTTACTTTGAAAAATACTGAATTTATCAACAACTATAATAACTCTTGCTCTCTGCCTTAAATAGTTGGACTTTTCCCCCAAGTTGTGTTATAAAAGTCTTGTACAATCTGAAAGTTTTACTCATTAGTAAGCCAAAAATTAAATGCAAATCACAGGAGAAAGCTGTTCTGTTACCTTTATTTTGGCTAAAAATATCCTTTGAACTAAGTCTAACATGGTTTTTTGTTGTTGTGCTCTTGGGAATGATCTTTCCTTGCTGTTATTTGTTTTATGCTGCAGGTTTAGATAATATCAGGATAATGTACCATGTAAGTCAAGGAAATAATCTTAATCTTCTGTCTGGAATATGACAAGTGTTTCTAATTATAATTAATAACTCATATATTAAACACTCAAATTAGATTTGGTTGTTTAAGGTAGAAACTGGTTTCATATCAGTGACCTGAAGTTGTTAGGTAGTCTTTCTGAGGATTGGATCATCAGATCTGCCATTAGGTTCTCATTTATTTGGTCAGATTATTTTCATGAATTTCTTTGTTTATGCATGATTAAATTCCACTGAATTTCTTGTGATCATGAATTTGGTTTCTTAGATGACATTAGAATTTTAGAAAGGTTTTAATGTCTATGTTTTGAAGTAGTGTTTTAATCCATTCTTTCATAATACATTCTATTGCATAGAATTAACTATATGCATTGCAGTTTCAAATATATGTTGACAGTCTCAGAATCTTGAAAGCCCTGGATTTGCAAGCACCTGAACTTTCTCAGCTAGCATAGACTTTCACGTTTGTGTGCAAGGTCTCTGGTTTAAGAGCAAGCAAACCCTCTGCTTTGCCTCCCTCTCCTCCCTGGGACCATATTGTGCAGCTATGGTGCAGGTAATGTGAGTTAAATGGAGCTCAGCAGCATCTCACCTTTCTGGTTTTTTGGGTGGTTTAGCACAAGACTTGTTCTTGAGCAGAAGTCTGTTCTTGTCTAAAAGGTTTAACTGATGTCTGCACCATTTATGTGAAAATACAATTACTGACTGGCACCCACCCTTCCAGAGATGCTGTAAAGATTAAATAATGGAGCAGACTGGCAGCCCCATCTATTTCTCATTTCCTTTGTTTTGGTATGGGTGTTAGCAGCTCTTGTGGAAATATTTCCCTTCTTTCTGAGATTGCAGAACCTTGATTTTTTTTTTATTTTTATTTTTTTTTGCTCCGCAGAATATAAGTCTCTTTCTCTTCTGACCAGTTGTAGAGATGTTACTGGACAATTTCTGGGCAGCAACTCAGTGCATTTCTAGTTGTATTCCACATAATGAGTGCTTCTTTACCCCCAAACTGTGATGCTGCAGTCATGTTTCTGGGTCAGAATCTTCCATGGTTGGCTGTGGATGGGCTTGTTGAATGCCTCAGAACTGAATTTATAAGTGGAGATGCTTCTCTACATGCTATGATAGATTCTGCTAATGAAGGGCTTGGGTGAGATACCTTCTCCTCCATGGCTTGAGGCAAGTGCTGTATGAGAAGGGGAAGCAGGAGAAAATGAGGAAAAACTTGCTGCGACTAATGTTTTGCTGTGAGCATGTTTGCAGTATTAAAGCAAATTCATTTTTATAGCCTTGTTAGTTTTAACTTTATGGCCTCCAATTCAATTCATAAACTTAGAATGTGTTATGTAAATGCAAACCTAAAAATGCCAGTAGTGAAGAATTGGCAAAATAGAGAGTTATCCATGTAATTTATTGAAAGAATGTAAACAAAGACGAGCGAATAGACAGACTGCTCTCATGGGGACAAGGGGAAAGCAATGTCAAAAAATGTACACTGCATGAGGCCATGAAAAGTTAATACAGCATAATGCAACAAGGTCTGCACAATATTGAGTGAAACCAATTACTGCTTTTAGCCCAACATGCTTAATAGATTCAGTGTTCTGTCCCTGTCCTCTCAACTAATTCCCTTGAGACAACACAGACAGTCTTAAAGTAGCTACAAGATGTGACTTTCCTCAAACAATTTCTCCGTGCTATTATCAGTTAAAATATTTGCATTAAGATTGTGAAGCTTGGAACTGATATTTAAAAAAAATCACAAAACATTTATGAGAGGTTGTAACTAGAACAGAGAGAGCCTCATGCTTCAGTAGATGCTTTGGCCAAGTTTGTGTGTTTCACTTACACTTGTTTGATCCTTTGAAGTTGCATCCACAAAAGCTATGGGTTGGAGGGATGGGGGGAATTTATTCAGTAATTTTTAATTTATTGCCTGGCACTTTCCCAGCCTGTTTTGAACATGTTCCTTCCCCTTGACTTGCACAGAGCTGAAGCAGCACTGCATTTACTTTTCTGTATCTCCTATGCTGTTAGCCCTAACACAACTATAACTAATGATGGAAAATAATGCTCAGAACTGGGCAGGTACAGGATCAGTGCTGGTATTTGAAAAGTGCCATGCAGTTGTAAGTTGACAAGGCTGAGCTTGTTAAGTCACTCAGCAGCCACAGATAAACCATTTGTGTGGTGGAGGTAGTTTAGCTGCACACGTGATGCTGTGCTATAAAATCTACCTCTTACTTCTGTGAGTGTTCTGCCAAGTGACTTGCACTCTCTAGCTTTGGGTGGTGGTCATGGGATATGAATATCAGGAAGAGATCAGGAAGGTTTGCTTTTATGCAAGTGTTTCAATGCCAAGCTTTTCATTAAATCCATTTCATGGATTCTTTAATCCATTTTATATATTTTGGCTGTAATTTTCATGGCTACTTAGATAAGGTAGCATCGTGATAGCATGATAGGAAGGAATAGTTACTCTTTTCCAAGAAAAATCATTAGAAAATGGAAGGGATGAACTCTGTCCCATAAGTTAGGGAAAAAAATTACAGCCAGCCTGCAGCTGTGGTTTCATCTTACAGGCTTTATCACTGAGCTGATATAAAGATCATTGTCCTTACCTCACTTTGGTTCCCTTTGTCTGTAACACTGGTATAGGGCACAATCATACAGGCTTCTCCTGCACTCTGAAAATTAACTTGGAAATAGTCTACACAGGGCTAGATATATGCTTCAGGTTGTGTGGGTTTAAAGTGTTTTGCTGGACAAATGCTTAGTGGTTTGTGATGCTGGGGGCATTTATGGCTAAGTGGAGGACATCTCCAATATTCGTGAGAGGACAGCAGCCCCATCATGGGACAGCATAGCAAGAAAATGGTTGTTATTACAGCTTTATAGGTCTCTTGAGATAAAGACCTGGTTACAGAATTTGTGACCATTCCCTCAAGAGTGTGCAGGAGGACATTTTGTTTCTGCTGTTTAATTTGAAGCATGCCTGTGAATCTTCAGTTTATAGAATGTAAAGATTTTCATAGACATGAGCAAATAAATGAACACCTCTGTGTTCAGCAAAATGAGCAGTAAAGCAGCAAGCCCTACTCTTTTAACACATGTGTTAGATATTTTGGTAGGAAACTCGAGGACAAAATTCCCACCAGCTTCTGCATAACCTGGTTCCATAGGTGCTTTCCCTAAAAGAAAGCCCACCCTGGGAGGAGATCTTTTACTACTAGATCCACAGATGTGGCGAGGTGTACAGAAACAGGATGTGTTATAGCTAGTTGGAGGAAAACATATATCTGCATTTTAATATTTTCAGTTTATGCATTATATATAGGTCTGAATTTATACTTAGGTCACCATAAAGCTGTAACTTTATAAAGGTTGAACCTCACTTTTTAAAATGTTGTACTTCAGTGATATCCAAATGATCAATACAACACAAGAGCTTTCGCCATAGTGTAATAAAACTTTCAGCAAAACCAGAAAAAGTAAGAAGTTAACCCAACCTCTTAGACAATTTTATTAAGACCATTTTGAAAACAATGCAGATTAAAAAAAAAAAAAAATTGTAGGGAAAGAAACTTGAATTTCAGAAACAGTAGAGGAAATATTTTAGAAGTGTCAGTGGAATCCTGCCAAGGATACACATCCTGGTTGACACAGAAGTTGCCTACTAGCAGAGTTTTGGGAGGTAAAAGCAGAAAAAAATGGACAAGAACAACAGGCAACTAAATGCTCATACATGCATAGTATTATCTCTTATTTCTCTAAAAGCCAAGTTAAAATACTGGAGCCACTGGATTTTATGTGTTTATGCAGTTTAAGTTTTTTAGTATGCACAGGTGCCGTGTTGGTATTCTTGCAAGATAGCATGTTCTGTATGATTTCCCAGCAGTTGCTTAGCAGGAAAATTAAGAGCATCTACTTAGTCAGCAAACTGGTGGTGCAAAATGGAAATCTTGATCCTGGTGTTTCTTATGGATGGAGAAGCAATTCCTTAAGCAGCCTGAATGAGAGCTGCTTGTACTGTCACTGTAATGGGGATGAACATGTTAGTAGGTTACAGTCTGTGTAGCATGTTGCCATGATCATATAGAAAAGATAATGTGGTAAGTAGCACATGACTGATGATTTAGCAATAAAAACCAATAAATAAATAAAAAGAAGATGCTGTATAGTTTATTGCAATTTTCTCAAACAAGAAAAGATATTGAATTCCTTTCAAGAAGGATCTCAAGAGCCTTCCTTAATGCACAACCAATGCCAAGCTCTTGAAAGCCCCATGTATTGTATAATATGGCTAACAAAGGAAAAACTGTGCAACAAAGCAGGGGAGAGGCTCATATTGACTGAATGTAGACAGACTGTGATTGATAGTGTTGCCTTTTTTCCCCTTTGTGCGTTGTGCACAATAATTACTGTAGGCAGAACCTCATGTTTTAATATATTGTACAATAGCCTCTCTTTTGATTGAAATTCATGTTCATTTGATCTTGACAGCAATGCAAAGTTAGTTTTTTCCGGTAACATTTTTAATAATTAAACAAGCTATTTAAAGCTTGGCATTTTCATTATATTTGCACCAGTGCTATCCATTATTCTGATGATCCAGTGATTCTTTATTAAAACAAAAAATATTACATTCAAATATTAAATGTCAGGCATAATTCATAAATGTAATGAAAGTCATATCTGGCTTGGAGATGCAGTCCCCTCATGCATCTCAGTGCCAGAGATTGCAGCATCCTTTTATGCTGGGCCACCTGGGTGACTCCTAAACTTGGTGTCTGTTAACCCTGGCATTCTCCCTCTGGAGAATATTCTCTATCACTTTTAAAAGTATTATTTCTCTGGATGGAAACTAAAGAGCAAGGCTGCCTTACAGTTTTGTTAAGTTGAAATACCTCAGTTGTTATAGCCTTGGCCTGTTATCTTGGAGGGGCAAAAATGAAAACTGGAAAACCCGTTTAATCGCACTGTGATTTAGGTAGGGCTATAATAAACCTTCTGTAAAATGCCATCATTCCAAGAGTTATATGATGTAGAAATAACACAGTTTAAGTTCAGAACTTAGATGTAGTTTAACTTCACCCACTTCATGTCCTTACCCTTGGATAACACTCAGAAATACTTTATATAACAAAGGTAAGGAGTCAGAGAATATTAATTTCTTACTGAGTGAAGAATTTTGGTGAAATAGGCCATTCTGGCTGATTTTCTTCTGAGTAGTACATGCTTTTTGCAGAAAATCTCCTTCTGCCTGCACTCCTGGTATAGTTCAGGAAATGTCACACCATCCCATGCATCTGTCCCTATGTGGCACAGTCTCTCTGACTGACATCCTGACAGCTAGTGAGTTATGGATGAGCCATACGCCTCTTCATTGTCCTGATGTGTTCATGTGGCTGTAAAGGTTTGTCCAGCTGATTCACTTCAGAGACACAATCTCAGTTTGGTATGTTTGTGGCTGTTTGCCGTCTTTATCCCCTGTCATTAAGGGAATGGCATAATCATTACAGCTGATCAGGGTGATGTTGCTATTCCAGCTGAATCTCCTCCTGTACTCTCTGATTACTTGCCCAGAGATGGGAACTAGTTGAGGAAAATAGAGCATTTCCCCCATTTACTTTTTACAAACACACTGCTTTTGCCTGAATTTGGCTAGTCAAAGAGAAAATGCCAAACCTTGACCTCCCTCTGAAGAAAACCATTCCAAATGGAAGCTGACCTGGAAGCAGGGCAAGAGGTGAACTCATGGGAAAGTAATACAAGCTTTGCCAGTGGTGGAGGTGTCATTGCTCCTTCCTTACATTGTTTTTCTTCCAGGAGAAAGGAAGGGTTGAAATTACTGTGGTTGCAAGTTATATGGAGTCCCAAAAGACTGGAATCAGAGCAGTGGTATCACCTGATATTATTTACAAAGGGCAGCAGCTCTTGGGCTATTTTCTCACCTCCCCTGAAATATTTAATCTCTGATCTATAGAAATGGCATGAAATGGCAGCTGTCTAAAAATTCGAGAGCCTAACTTAAAATAGAGATTAGGTATTAATAATGCTATAACAACCCAACTCTATGTGGAGACTATTTACATGATTTTTGAGTACTTTTTTGGGAGCTTTTGCTTAGACAAGAACTTGTGTACCTCCTTTTCAGCCTATTTTTCTGCAGATGGATATATGTGGAGAGAGTTGTGTCTAAATGCTCCATCTGAGACACGGTTCTTCCTGGGATTCCCCAGCTCTGGTCTGATTTTACACTCCACTTTTTGCTCAAAGAACTGCCCACAGTGAGACTCTTCCTTTTAGTATCTAGCATGCTGGTTTGGATGCTGCGTGTGGATATCTATGCCTGTGAATCATACAGACTACTTCAGAGTCACAGGAAAGCTAAAACTCACAAGTATTTTCAGAGGGGTTTTAAAGAGGGGACAAGATTTTCTTTAGTACATGGTGGGTTTTGTTGCTTTTTATTATCATTCTGTTATTTCATTTAAAAGGACCCCCAAAGTTTTGTTATGTTTTTGTTTAATAAGGGTAAAGCCATTAAGACAGTATTCTGGGATATTATTTCAGTATCAATGTTGTTGAAGTACATTTTTCAATTTACTCTGACTTTAAAGCCATGGGAGCAACTTTGCATTTGAATCCAATTAAGGAACTCTTGATGTAATAAATGAAACACCAGGGAAAAATCAAGGGTAACAATTGTATTTTCCCCTTTTGACTTTGGATTTTAAATGGGAAGAATAATTTCTGAACATTTTGAGAAATATTAAGTCTTTCCAGGCAAGTGTGCTTTTGCCTATTTGTTTTTTATTCATGCCACATAACAGTGGGAGATTTTTAACATACAGCGGAGACTGAAATATAAGCTCCCCTAATGAGTAAGATATATTGTCAGTGTCAAGTCAAATACAATAAAAAATGAGTGAATAATATGTGTACAAAAATGTACCATATGCCATTTTGTGATGATTTTTATTATATATTTATTCTTAAACTGATACTACAGGCAGGATAGCACTTAGTACCTTGTGAGGTTCTTCTTTGAAGAAGCTTTTATTCAGCTGATGCTAATCTGCTTCTAATTGAATAACACACATATATGTGCGTGTCTATAATGGTGTGTACACACCTCTGTGTGTGTGTTGTGACAGTATAATATTGCTTGGTGACAGTGAGTGTCTCTTCATCTCTTTTTTCTTTGCCTTCCAATCCACATACCGGGGTTGAAATGCAGTCCACAACCCAGGCCAAAGGCTTTGTGCCTGGCTCCAAGCTTGCTTGCTCACTACAGAGACTTCATGCCCCTGTACTAGGAACTGAGAATTAGTGAAGGCAGTGTCTGAGCCCTTGCTGGGTTTTACTGGCAAAGCTTTTATTGTCATTGATGGGAACTGCGTCATGCGTTTAAAAAAAATAAATTCTGATTTTGGCCAATTTTTTTTACATTTCATTAAACTTTCTGGTGCTCAGAATCTCACTGCAATCTTTTAGCCTGACTATTTCTTCAGCTGAGATCTACTGATCTTTGCTGGTTGAGCAGGGCTGTGATTTATTATCCATTTTTCCCACCCCACCTACTTCTTCCCTCTGCTCTTCTACCCTTCCCACATAGGTTTCTTCTCTTCAGGTCATTATTTTTTTACTCTCAGTTTGTTTATTTTCTTTCCAACATGCTTACACACTTTACTGGCTGATTTAGAAGTTCAGAAATCTAACAGAGGAGCTTTATTTGAGTGTCAAATGCAAGATGCTTTAAGAAGGTTCAGTTTTAAGAAAATATCTTTATCTTTGGAAAGGATTGTCTTTGTCAAGGCATTGTAAACAGGATACCCGAAACTTCTAGTCACTTTAATACAAATTTTTCAATTTAGTCAATTTAGAATTAAGTTCACTCAGATACCAGGAACAAAACAAGTGTTTTTTTACTGATGTTGAATTCAAAACATTGAAGAAGCTTGCTCTAATACTTTCTGTATTTACAACTGCTGTGTGAGATTCAGATGAGGAAAAACCACTGATGAGAACTCTAAGGTTCAAGAATGTAGGAAAATCTAGTGGAGGGCAGGAGGGGAGAACGCAAATTTAACCAGATATTTCTGAAGTGCTTTAAAACCACTATTGAGTGGAGTGAGGCTTTTTTTTTTTTTTAACCTTCATCTGTATTATGCATACATACAAAACTTAAATTGGTTTCCTCTTCCTGAGTAGTGGCTCTAATACAAAATGAGTCCTGAGCTGAAACAATGGTTAGAGAATAGTAGGTCTGGTTCCCTGTCCTGGGTTCAAATCATAATCATCTCATATTTTGTTCTAGACTTCTTCAAGGTTGTGTTATCCGCCATAGATTTGTCTCTAAATTAAGGGACACCTCTATACTAATGATCCTGGGTCCAAATGAAAATCCATTTTCTAACTCAGTTATCCCAATGACACACTTAGGGTAGTATTCAGTGGATTTAACTAAACTTAAAGCACAGGAGATATCAGAAAATTCTGCAGTACTGATTTGAATTAAACAGCAAAAAGTCATATGATGTGCATCTTCTTTCTACATATAAATAAACAATGGGTCCTGTTACCAGGCTGTGAGACTTCATTGTGCTGCAGTTATGGACTTTTCCTGGCCGGGGGGGAAATAAAAAGGATGCAACTATAGGCAAAAAAAAAATATGAGAACATGTGTGAATTATGTATTGAGGTTTCTAAAAGCTCTGCACTGTCCTAGGTTAGTGGTAACTGTTCCTTCCCTCCTTGTGGAAATGATGATTCATGCAGGTGCTGCAAAATGAGAAACTAAATCATTTTAAGTATGTTAATGGAATATTTGTAAGAGTTGGGAAATATGGGAGGGTGAGTGTAAGAACGAAACAGCTAAAAAAATTATTAAATAAAAGTGTAAAAATATGTAATTATCTGCCACTTTTACAGCATTCCCAGGGATTCTGCTCATCACCTGCTATGAGAAAGCAACTGTTATGACCTTAGGGCCTGATTCTGTAAATGTAATATTGCTGGCATAATCCCACTGACTGCACTGGCACGACTTTGTGGAAATCTTTCCAACACCTGGTACTTAATATCCCAATTCTGAAATGTTAAAATAATATTAAAAAATTACTGTTAATGGTATTTAGAGTGTGTTCATGTGCATATGCCTATATATATGAAATAAGAGACACAGGAAGCAAGAACTATTTTCAGTCCTAAGTGAGCAAGTATTTGGTCCTTCCATTCCTCTTTGCATTCATCACAAAAATCTCGTGCCGTGCATCTGCAGTTGTATAAAAATATTTATATTGTGCAAAATTTGTAAGTGATATGGCATGCTGTCTGCTCGTTTCCTTGTTTCCTTGCTCAGCATTTTGCTCATGTTCACATTCAGGAAAACAGTTCCTGCTTCCAAGAGTTGAGATTTGAATCAAAACTCCTAGAAACTGTGAAACATAAACTTTTCTGATCTTTTTTACCATATGAATTTCAGACCTTTAGGTTAACGATTTTACATGATTCTTTACAACCCTGAGGGCTAGAAACTTAAACCAGCTATAGTGCTAGGAATTAGAGGTTTCTGGTAAACCAGCTGATTGACACATCTCAGAAAGGTGAAGATTTGTGAATTTATTTTAGCAAATAAAAGCAAGCCTTCAAAAAACCAACCATCTAACTGGGTTAGGCTGAAAATGTCAGCTTAAAAGAATAACATAGCTGTACTGGGATTTTTAATGATGAAGATTGCATTAGAATTCAACCTGCTGTTGCAATATGTCACATATTACATCGGCAACGATGAAAATTTCACTATATGCTTCCTGTCCTTTGTATCGCATATGAGGTTTGTGAGTTCCTCTGACCTTTTAAGCCTTGCTAATCAATTCTCATCCATCAGGGTATCCACAAATTGCTGTATGACTTGCTAGAGCAGGGAAATTCTCCTCTCATTATGCACAGTACGAAAGGTTTGTCTCCCCCAGAAGCATGAAGGTACTGCTGGAGGCAGGTTACTGAACTAGATGTACAGGCGGACTCGATGTGTTTTGGCACGTCCTATAACACCAGCACGGAGACACTGAGAGTTGGGCTCCAGCGTCACATTAGACCACCACAATGAGTGGTGCCTAACTTGACAATTCTGTAACTCTTGCTGTCAGAATGGTTCTCTTCTGGGAAAAATTTGTGGAAGTCAGGGGAGATATACCAGAAAAAAAAACAAGCCAGAAAAAGCGAGTGGTGAATTATATCCATTGAAGAGTATTTTATTTGGGAGGGGATGAATGCCTGTCTCTCAGTACAGGATACCTCTTGGTATTCAGGGCAGTGGTGGAAGTCCAGGAACTGCCATCATCTGCCTCTGGGAATCTGACTCTGTAAAGTTCTGTGTATCCCTTTTGAGTGAAAGGCACCTATATAATAGTAGTGGGATATGATGTTAGGATAAATTCAGGATCTTAGAGGAATCTGCTTTCAGTATGATGTCCATTACTTGATAGTCAGAGCTTTGACTTCAATGACTTGTGTTACTCTTGTGTGCCATGCGTTTGGGAGGAAAAATCCCCTCATCCCTAAAACAAAATACCCCTTAGTCCTACAAGCTTCTGGTGCCTAATCAATCTGAATACAAGTAAAAAGCATTTTCCCCATGAAGAATTCCTAAATGTGTTTGTTCACAATTTTTGCAGATGTTTATTTGAGTGCAAGCAACACAGTGTAATGAAACAAATGAGTTGGAAGTGTCAGAATGCCCAATTATACAACTCACTGCCTGTCTATGGGGCTGAACAATGGAAACTACTAGGCATGCTTTACTCATTTAACTTCGTTTAAACTATTCTTGGCATCAAAGTTGCATTAATGCGGTAACTTCTGTGTGGCAATTAACAAACTGTAGCAATAGGAGACATTCATACATCGTGCTGGGGAAGGGTTGCAGAGTGGGCAGTTAGCTGTTTGGCTAATTTCCTGTTGGACCTGAAAGAAGGGAGCAAAAGATTCAATTCTTGTTTCCTTCTCACAAATATAAAAAGGAAAAAAGAAAAAAATGCCATGAAATCTGAATAAGAATTGCTGCAGCTCATCCCAAAAGGACCTAAATTCTTCTCTTTGCCAGTTTATCCCTTTAGCCACCATCACAATTTCCTCTCCTTACCTGCTCTCAAATCCTGTGTCATAAAAAATGATGGGCAAGGAGAGGAGGATACTATTATCAGGAAAAGGTGGAAATGAACAGAAAGCAGGTGAGAATCAACTAGAAAAAGACAGAAAAACTCATTATATTTAGGAAAAGGGCAACTGGAGTAGTAACAGCAGGTGGATCATCAGGGAAATGGAGAACCTGAAGATGAAAGAGCTATTCCTGAATCCTGCACACTAAGGAATTTTTGAAAGAATAAACTTGATCTTATGCTCTGAAAGCAGCCAGGGAGGCCCTGTTTTCACAGACATTGTTCTCACTGACTTATATTTAAGCTTTCTTTGAACAGAGACCACAGATTTGAACCCATCTCGTTCAAATAGATGTATCTTTTATAGATGCAAAATGTCACTTGACTGGAAATTATTTCAGTCTGCACTTTCTGCGCTGTCTAAGTGGTAGAATATAAAGTGGACTGAGACACACATTATACAGAATTCTGTATGATTGTTAATAATAGCTGCCTGGCCACTCTGCTACAATTTTATGGCTTAAAAATAACGCTCAGCTGTTCCGGAACAAGAGGCCATTGGAAAGGGGTGAGGGCAGAATCTTTCATAACCTCTGAGTGGAAACAGTAGCCGCTGATCTGTTGGCACAGGAATTACCCAAGCCTATTATTATTCTATAAAAAGTAAATTGTTATTACCATACATACAGACCTCCATTTGGTGGTGCAGAATCAGAACGGCTATTTCCTGACAGCTCGTACTTCTTGTAGCTGTGTTGCGTGTGTCACACAATGGAGTTTCTCGGGAATGGAGGATAGCAAAAGCCACTCGTGAAAGGGTGACCACCTACTGTCCAAAATTCCAATTGGCAGTAAAACAATACAGCATCTTTCTTACTTTTTTGTAGTGGAGAGCAATACATAATCACACTTGATGGAAGCACACTTTTAGTGGCCAAGGAAACAAGCAAATGAAGGAGTAGGGAGCTGAGCTCTCTCTAGACAGTAGAGGCATTTGACTTTTCCAGCTTCAGGAGAATGTTAAATGTCCTTTTCATAACAAAGCTTTGTAAGAGTGTGCTTGAGTGTTAACTTGAGGCTGCAAATCCAAACCCAGGTCTATGCTAAAGCAACAGCAGTTAGGCTAATAGTATGAATTGGCAATTTTTTTGTCAGATCAATTAATGCTTTTTTTCATTTGGTCAAACTGACTTCCAGAGAACAGTTTGCAGGAGTAATCACTAGTTAGCAGTAAGACTTAAAAAAAATTGTCACCTGTCAAATTCTGACTGTTTCCTCTTTGTAAAATGTGCTCAGATTTTCTAGAGCTGTTCTTCTGGAAGCTGTAAAGTGTAATATGTGCATGGCAACCCAGGGATAAAAGCATGCAGTGCAGTCTGCTCTTGAATAGCAGGAATTGCAGGACTATCAGCTTGTGCAGGGGTGTCACAGCTTTTCTGCAGAATTTGTATGTCACACAAGATCACGGATGCATAAGAGTAATTGCCTAATTCCATAACTTGCCCTTATACTGGCATGGGGTGGGTTCACTCCACTGGGTTCTCAAATCAAATATATTTTAAGTGTGAGGAAATGGCTCTTTATGTTCACATACTGTATGAAGTGCTTAATCATTCATAGCTGAAAATTAGCTGAGTGTGATTATTCACCAAGGTACATTAACAGCAGCTGGTGTTTTACTGCACTCCCACAAGAGAAAAAATACTGGTCCAAAATGTATGCAGAGCTTTTAAAGACATCTGGATAAATACCTAGCAGAAAATGGACCAAATCTTCCTACTTGCACATTTACTGAAAGAAAAAGTCTTGTTTTCAAATCTACTGTACTAAATTAAAAGATGAAAAGGTTTCTTGGGCAGTGTGGCACAGAGGCTGGCTTTTACTCCTTCTATGGTCTCCCTGCCTCTGGTGCTGGGCTGGATGGGGATAGGCAAACACTGAATATCTGTTCCCTGGGGAGGAAGAGAGATTGAGCTTGTCTCCTCTTTATTTCAGAACAGAAGCCAATCGTTTTTGAAAACCATACTCAGGTCTGCCTGTGAGTTTTGGTGCACTCCCCTCTGTAGGTATGGGCTATGTACCAAAGCTCAGAGCTGATGCTGTGAAGACAGCAAGTACTGGTCTAGTAAACACTCATACATTTTCAAAAAGAGAAATGCTCTGCTAGAAACAAACATGTTAATATTCCAATCACACTTATTTTTCATAGTTACAGTAGTTGAAAGAAAAGAATGCCGTAGAGGTCAATCAGTCCATCCACCTGCACCAAGACAGTGCAGATACAACCAATATATTTCAGACAAGTGTCTATATAGCTGTTCTTAAAAGACCTAAACAATTATGATCACAAAATCTCTGCAGGCCAACTCTTCCAGGACTTAGCTATGCTTACTGTTAGAAAATGCTTCCTCAAGTCTAACCTCAACCTCCCCTGCTGCCATTTCAGCCTATTTCTACACATTACCCTTAGCCAACCTGGAAAAGGGTTTATTTCCTTTCTCTTTCTAACAGCCCTTTTCTATATTCGAAGATTGTTATCGCATTTCCCTTCAGACATCTTTATTTTTAGACTAAACAACTCTGTTTCTCCCAGACTTTCCTCCAAGGATAGGTTTTTGAGACCTCTGGTGATAATTCTTTTCATCTGAAATTCTTCAAGTTGGCCTGCGTTGTTCTTGTATTAGATTGCACCCAAATCCAGCTGCAGTCCTCCAGCTGTGGGATCCTTACCACTTCTTAGGAGAGCAGAAGGTTTACTTCAACTGTCTTAGGAGCAGCACTCCTGTTTATATATCAAACTTTGATATTTGCTTTCTTTCAAAAGCAACATATTCTTGACTTGCATTCAGTTTGTGATCCATTATGATTTCCAAATCCTGTTCTCAAGACCTTCTGCCTCTCCAGTTGTTTCCTTTCTTACATCTTTTGTCAACTGCAGAGATGTATAGATGTATGTATACATGTGTATGTGTGTGTATATATATATATATATGTTGTTGTGACATTTCATAGTCTGCAGTTTCATAGTTCTCGAGGTGCATCCTCATTTTCTCAGATACTTTCCGTCTCAAGATTGCTTTGAGCTCTAAATCTCTTCCTCTTTAGGATCTGTTGTACTTTCTGAGCTTGATACTGTCTTCAAACCTGGTGTTTTATCTTTCACCATACCAAATCATTAATGAAAATGTTGAAAAGTCTCATAATGAAAACATTTTCCTTTCACTTGGCCGTGAAGCAGTGTTGGTATGATTTTTCAAATGTCTATGTTCACCTATATTTTGGCTGATTGTCTTGTTTATGATAAATTTGTGAATGAGTATCAGAACCCTTACTAAAGTCAAGACGTAGTATAGCCACTGCTTTTTCATTCTCCATAAGACCCATGATGTCATGGAATAAATTGTTTGTTGGATATGTAATGTATGTGAGTCATTTATGTTTATTTATAACTTTCCTTGTCTGCTTAATTACTGCTTGCAAATAATTGAATTTTCTTCCATATCTTTCTGGGATTTGAAGTTACTTTGATTAATCTGTAAGTCTACTCAAAGTATTTGAAAAAGTGAAACAAGTTTTATCAAGATTTCCTGCATATGGTTATCTGGATAAAAATATGCATTTGTCTACCCATCAGCTTGCATTTCGTTGTGGAGATGCATGTCGGCAGCAGGACCTTTGCTTAACCTGTACTTTATATCGAGTCTGAAATTTTAATGTATTTTTCAGCTAGCTAAAACATTTGTGCAGACTGGCTGGCCTCCATCTTTGGCCACCTCTTGAACCTGGTTTATTCAGGCCACAGGGAATGTGGTTTTTTTCAGTACTTTGGGATAATAGGCTTCTCCTCCTTAGTAAGGGAAGAGAATTTTTCTTCAGCCTAACTAGAATGAGAAATGATATGTAGTTACAGAAAGCAGGTTTATGCTTAGGCTTGTGAATCTATGACACATATTCTGTCTTGGTTTTGCATTTCGGAAATGTATGGGAGCAACTGAGTGACTGAAGCTTTAAAGTCTACCTCTCTTTTGGAGCCTGTACCAAACTTACTACTGGTTTGGTTAAGGAGTTGAGCAGATCTGTCAGAGTTTTTTTCAAGGTCCCTAGCGTGTCAGGATCTAGCTATGGCAGAGATTTGCTCCTGGAGCTTTGTTCTCATGGCAATGTAGCTGTCACTTCAACAACACTTTGGCTTCTAAAATTTTTTCACCATCTTCCTCCAGTGTCTTTAGTTGTACTAAGTGATTACATTCTATCTTTAGTGATGTGCAGAGTTAAGATGTAATTCTTCTTAAAATCCAGCCTCTGTCTCCCTGCCCTTCACACTGCTTCAGAATCACAAGAGCAAAACAACATCACTGTAGACAACTTGGCTTTCCAGGTCTAATCAGGAGCAGTGCTTGTGTGAAATCAATGGCTCTTAGTTTTAACAGATTAGTTCAGAAACTTCTCCTGCCTCTGTTGGGTTTGTATACTTTTTGCAGAGTGACTGATTTATCTTCCATGTTTAATAGGGGGAGTCACTAGCAGTGGCTACTTGTAAATTGCTTAAAACTTTTCATTACAAAAGATGCTTGCAGCCTTTTCTTTGAGAAGTTCCTCTTTTCCTGTTTGCAGTGAGTCATTGATAGGCAGCATGAAGTATGCCCTTTGGCTAAGGAAATGCACCTTTTCTAATGAAGTTATTTTTTCTCCTATTCCATAGAATGACACCCAACTTGTCCTGAGATATCAAATATTAAAAACTGCCACCTCAGTTTGTTTCCTTGTGTGCTCCAAGAAATGCTGGCAGCCCAGCAGAATCACAATACAGTCTCGCCTGTACCACAACTGCAAAGGTGGAGAAAGAACTATGAGTTCCAGAAAGTCAATGGAGTAGTTATAGCTAAGTGTTTAAAAACAACTTCTTGCTTTCCAGGGAGCAGGAAGAAACTGTCTCTCCCAATGCAGGTTTTAAGCAACCTGTTGCTCATCCTCCTCCAGTGTACCACTTGAGGGCTAGAAATTCTTTAGCTGTTGGTGACAGGACCTGGCTCCTCCAACTGGTCCTTATCCTGAGGAAAAAAACATACCAAACAAGAATGTCCAAAACTTCATCACACATTCAGCCCATGAACTTTGAAAGGAGAAGGTCCAGTGGCATAGTAGGTGATGATCTGTATAGTCACAGAGGTGGCTGATTGCACCGAACCATTTTAAAGCCAAGTACTGCAGATGTTGGACAGGCCACTTTTACAAGCTGAGTAACCATTTCCTGAATGCAGCAGAGTAAAGTGGTGGGGTGGTTAGATGTCTTGAACCTGATCCATGTTACTGAAGCAAATGGATCCTTGCTGCCCTCCCCAACAGCTCTCTGCAATGGCTCAAAATTACCTTTTGAGTCACCTGGTGCCTCACACACCCCCAGAAACCAGCCTGCTCCTTCTGTGCATCACCTACCAAGTCTAGTCTGGTGCTCCTACCTGAGCAAAAGCTGCTGGTAATTTTAATAGAAATCCTGACTAAAACCTAATGCTGTATGGTAATTGTGGAGCCAGGATTTAGTGATAGTTACTCTCGCCCTTTGATACTGTCCTGGTGCAAGGCAATACACACTTCACTTCCAGTACATGTTCACATATGTAAGCCTTGTGCAAGTGAGTCTCTGAGTAGTTCGACCAAAGTTCAGTGCTGAATCCAACCAAGTAGTTCAGCTCTTAAGATTGCAGAATCAACCATTGTGTCAAGTGCAGCAAAAAAGTGTTCCCGTTTAACTTTTCCTTCTTTTTGAGATGGGAACATACAGTCCACAGAGAACTCTGTCTCCTTCCACTCTCTCTGCATTCCCCAGTTATGTGTTTCCTGTTGTTTTTTGAGGGAAGGAAAAAAGCCCCAACATGTTGAAATTGCCACACTTCAAGGCAACATGTTTCAAGGAATTTCTGAAACAAAAAGCTACCACCAGTCTCCAAGCCATGTCTCACTGCACAGCTCAAGAAGACCTTCAGGGTTTAAGAAGCTGCCATCTGTGCAATTTACGGGCCAAAAAGGGCTTAAAAACTGTTAATGACATTCCTTAAAATGTCTTTACTGTGGAAAACTTCGGAGCATCTGTCATTTGTAAATTTTAACAGTGGGAATATCTTGCAGAAAAAAAATTTGAGTCTTAACCTGATGTATTGGTTAAATATGGATTCTCTGGCACAAGCGACTGTTTTTCAGTATTTGTGTGTCCTGCTATAGGTTAAGAAATACAACAGCAATTAAAGTAGATGCACTTTGATAACTTGCTTGTGCATCAGTGCTATTAATATCCATTTATCTTTCTGGCTAGTTTCAAACAGGAGACCAAAATAATATCCCACAAAATGCTGAGGCAATACCTTGCATCATAAACTGCTGTGACTGTAATGAAATGAGACTTACACCACTTTATTTTATGAAATGTGTTTTGTCAAGCTCTTGACAATGCTCCCCTGTTATCAGGGGTTACTTATGTCTTACAGTGTAATGCAGCCATTGCCAGTTCTGTCTTAACTTGTCCAGCATTCCCACGTCTTTGAATTTCCTGGCACTTTAACTCACACGATAAGTGCAGCCTTCTTTTCTTCTTGAATCAGACACAGCTATTTCCCAATGGTGATAAACCTGAAGAAACATCCTAAAAGCTAGATAAATACATCTCTTTCACATTTATTGTGGATGTAAAATACTCTGCAAAGAATATAAGCTGCTGCCAGGCATGTAGCCACAAGATGGGTGTTTTTCTCACATATGTATCCATTTCTTTTAATAATGAATAATGGACTTTATATTTAAAAGTGATGTTTCCGTGAATGTGCTAGATTGTGCTATATTTCTTTCACATGAGTATATTCCCATCATGGCAAACTTCTCACAGAGTTTGCCTTGGGGGCTTTTGTTTAAAGTAATGTACTTTAATGAAAAAGAGATGCTGAAATTTGTCAGTTTTTTCCAGCGTGATTGCATTTTGGTGGTGGTTTAAAAAAATCTTTACCCACTTTATGATCTTCACGCTTGTTCCAAAATCCCTCTTCATTTTTAAAAGTAAAAAGATATATGTACACACATATTACCAAAAGCCCTAAAACTGCCTTGGACCTTTTGGATGAATAGTCTCATTGAAGTCAATGAATAATAGAGGTAGACTTCAACTGTGTGCAATTTTCAAGCTCAGGCTGTAGGGTAGATTTCAAGTATTAAAAACAATTTGGAAGCACACATTTTGCATGTAGTTTTCAAAGCCAGCAATACTTTAAGGACTTAATATCTAATGAGAAATGGATTATACTGATACGGCTTTGCCAGTAGATGGTTTTGGAAATTATCAGCCTTGACTCAGTGAAGTAGAGACATGTTTATAAGAGTAAGGGCAAATGAGTGAAACACTCTAGTACTTGTATGAGTACTGGCAAATGAGTGTGCCAGTTCTTGTAGGTTTTTTGTTTCTTGCATTTTTCTTGGGAGAAGTTCAAGTTCTCTGGCACTGGGCAGATGGGCATGGCAAACTCTATGGCTGCAGTGGTCTGTAACATGCAGGTTCTTGGTTATTTGTTTCCTCTTCTCCAGGGGGCTGTGGAGTAGACTGACTTAAAAATAATATTAATTCCTGTAAGGCTGACTCTCCTTTAGCAGAGAGTGTGAGAAGCTGAGTGGCTGTAGTCAGAAAATTGAGGAAACCTTTAAAGAAGGCAGCTCAGGGCTGGCATGTCTGCCCTCAGGACAGGCACAGTAAGCCCTGGTGGATGCAATGAGGCCTCTGGGTGCTGCCAAAGTGTGTTGGAGATTATCTGGGGGAGATGTACTATGCTGTGGGCTAGCAACTGTACTCCTGCAGCCCAGGCTGCAGACATGTGCTTGTATGAAGCAGCTCTGCACCGAGCCAGCACCATTGGCAAAAATGGCCTGTGGAACAAGGTTCTAGGAGCAGCTGCTATGTGACTTTCAGGAGACAAGTGCAGGGTGTGTCACACCAGAACAAAGCTTCCTAGCTGCAGGCAATGTGCTCGGTTTACAGACAATTGGTTTGTGTGGTTTGGAGGAGCTAGTGGAAACTACCATGTATTCAGGTCTTTTTCAAGTTAGATTAGCTTCTCCTGTCTTCTAAGTATCTTGATGGACCCTGACAGATACAAGGTAAATAAGGTCAACAGGAATAGTAATTTTTTGAAGTGTATGTTCATTTATGAATGTTGGTGGAAATTTGAAACTAGAAAACTGTACACATATACACCTGAGAAATAGAAATGTGAAGTGAAAATACTCCCTCAGAGACTTACAAAGTCTCTTACTCTACAAACATTTTAGGCTGCATCACATTGGCCCATTTAAGAGGGTTATTATAGAATCATAGAATATTCTGAGTTGGAAGGGACCCATCAGGATCACCGAGTCCAACTCCTGGCCCTGCACAAACACCCCAAGAATCACACCATGAGCCTGAGAGCGTTCTCCAAACACTTCTTGAACTCAGACAGGCTTGGTGCTGCGACTACTTCCCTTGGGAGCCTGTTCCAGTGCCAAACCACCCTCTGGGTGAGAAACCTTCTCCTGATATCTAAGCTAAACCTTCCCCAGTTCAACTTCATGCTTCATGTGTGAGCCTTGCCAGGAAGGACCTGCAGATCAAATGATCCTTCCTGGCACAGAAGCGACAAAAATTAAGATAGCGATCCTCAGCACAGCCTGACCATTTGACCATACACTTTTCCATACCAAAGATCAGCATATGTTTTCCAAAGGCAAGCCTTGGGTTATTGCTCGATGACTGTATCAATTATTTGGCAACACCATAATGTGTCCCTAATAGTTGGCTGCAAACGTGACATTTGGCCTTCCTTTCTTACTCCATTTTGTTCTAGGCAACCAAACATTTCCTCCAGAGCCTGAACTCATTTCTCTGTGGAGATGTCCAAAATTTCAACAAGCAACCCTTATACAGTCTCAATCTAATGGTTCAGCAAAGAAACATATTTTAGGGGTTATTAGATAAAGCCTGTAGGAATGCTGTAATCTATGTAAATTCTTCTTCAGTAGGTGGAAAATTCTTTCAATATAGAGTAAGATTTCTCCAAATCAGTACTCCCTTCTTCCCTAATAAATATCTAAAAACTTCAAAAAAATAAATTAGTACCTAAAAAAAAATAATCTCCTATCAGAACATGCCCTGAAAGGGTAAATGAAGTTAGAAAGGACAGGCATTTTTGTTATTAATTTATATCAGATGTTACAGTGATAGACAGCAATGCTGCCTGGCCTTCAGTGGCATCTGTGCCTTTTTTTAGTTGCAGTATGTTGTTCAAACTTGCTAGTAGCTCTCCAGAAACATTCTCAGCTTGTTGGGAAGATACTTTGTCATAGAGTAATTTCTGCTTTTTTCTCCTGCAGTGTGATGTCCATGCCATCTTATTCTGCTACCAATTTTGGAGTATTACTCCATATGAGGACCAGTCAAGCAAATGCTTCCCACACAAATCCACTTCTACACTAGCTGGTTTTGTAGCAAACATATAAATGTCTAGTGGAGCTCTCAGGAATTTTTTGAATTGCAAGTAATATACAGAGTTATTCAATAGTTGAAGTGTGACTAATACTCGTTTACATAGTTCAAGTTGATGAATACAAACTTTGAAGCTTGGTTAAATAGAATTTAGTACCTAATACTCGGCAGAGCTTGTTTTCATTTTACATTTAATCGATTGATTTTTCCTTTAATGGATTCTCTTTGAAATTTTATGTTTGTACCAATGCATAGACTTCGCTATTGCTATGTTGCATTACCAAGGGCAATATGAGTTTAAATCACTTTATGATAAAACTTTGTGTAATCTACTCACACAAACTAATTAAATGTCAGGTCATTGTAATACAGAGCTCATAATATCACCATGGGTCACTAGAAACAGCAATTAGTAATTCATGTGTAATCCAGTTAAATTCAAATTAAGAAAAAGAATGTCAAATCAGAGTTTTGTTCCTAATTTCTAGTTTTTATAATTTTGTACAGGTTGATGAGGGCACTTAAAACACAGCTTCAGAAGTGGTTTGTAATTTAATTTGATTTATACTGCTCAAGCATTGCTCTCAGGTTGTTTTAACCAATGGTCATATGAGTGCTTGTACCTTGAAATTAATTAACTTCAGAACATATACATATTTTGAATATGTTAATCCTTCACTAACTACATGGTTATTTTACTGATGGATATTTAATGGTTTGAAGGACCTCTATTTTCAGCTTTCGCAAGCAGAAATAAAAACAGTGGCTGATTTTTAGGTGAACTATGCAACTCATATGTAGTAAGCCTTAAAAAAAATGAAAGAGTACAGTGGTAGAAAGACGTGGAGGTTGCTACACCCTGCCTTGTGCTAGGCAAAAGAAAGTGAGAAGGCAGGAGAGTGTTTTCTTTCACAGCTGGTTTTGCCCAAGTGGGGCAAGTGCTCTGTGCTGGGGAAGCACCAGCTGGTGCTCTGTCATGTGGGATGTCCAGCTCATCCTCTGGTTTGTCTCATCTGGCGCCCAAGGGAAAATGTACTGCAGGATGCATTGTTTTACCCTGCCACGTGTGATCCTGTCTCTGCAGCCAAGGACTTACCAGCTGCGGTCAGTGTGTCCTTACTGTAGCACTCAGTCTTGCTGTAAATTTACTGCAGCCAGAGCAAAATCTCTACTGCTACAGTCCTCCTGCTATGGCTTTTTGGGTTAGAACTCCAGATATGAAGGGCATGCTCAGCATTAGCTACCATCAGCTTTCTCTGTATAGAGTTTTTATAGGATTTTTCCTTTAATTTTCCTAGATATATTTGGATTCAGACTTCTTAGCATTTGCCTTTCTATGGTTAAAACTCATTAGGGTCCTATCATATTTCAAACTAAATAGAATATCCTGACTGAAATGTCAATGACATTCTTATAATGGCTGTGTCTGAAAGAAGCTAAAATACTGGTTGTAATTTATTTATATAGCATGCAAAGGTCGTAGGTGATTTAGAGAGAAGTCTAAAGACAAACAATCATTCTGATCATGTAATGGTATATTTTCAGATTATTTTAACTTCATCAGAAGACTTGGTTGGTGTGAGCAGTGTCAAAGCTGGATTAAAAATCACAGCATGAAGATACCCACCATTCCCAGCCCTGCTCTTCGGTACTGCTCAGATCTGTACAAAACCAGTCACTGGTTTCACTGGATGTCATATGAGACCTGTTGTGCATTGCTTCCTCTGTAGGAGACTCTATTGAAATCTCTTTGAAATCCAGTAAAGATGAAAGGAGCAGCACATTCCAGGGCACTTTTATTTTGGTGAGACTTATATTTAAGTATCTAACTTCCGTTGCCAGGTTTAAAAGATTTGGCCTTCTGTTTTTTTTTCCTTAACAAAGTGAAAATTTGAATTCTAAACCACAATCAGCAAAGGCCTTCCCTGCCAAATTAGGGATGACAAGTATACTCTGCGTGCATAGTTCCAGTGAGATGTTTTCAGATATGAATTTAGCTTTTAAGAAAGGCATGATTTCTTTGTAGCTTTCCTGTCATATTTACTTTGTAATATATTGATCACAGAGCATTCACAGATAAGTGGTTACCCCAAAATATTTTTTGTGCTCAGTTTATTATTCTGTGCAGTACAGCTGTGTGTTGGTAACCCATAATACTGCAAACTACTGAAAACTTGAACAGCAGAATCAGATAAACATAGAGATTAATCAAGTGCTGTGCTAATCAATTTTTCATATTTAATTAAAGTGTTTTGCTTTGGAAAGTTGCTGTGAGAGCTGCAGAATTTCCATTCCCATCCCAGCAGAATAATACCAAACCCAGCAAACTTTGTTGCATGGTACATGGGGCTGGTGGGTGTCAGAGGGAGCTGGGCAGCTGCCACAGCTGAGTGTGGAGCGTGGAGAAGGCTGCAGTATACTTATGCTTCTTCTTTTCTGGACTAACAAGTTAGTAAATTTCACAAAAGGCTGCATCATTTTATATCAGCTGAGATCCTGGCCTTGTATTTTGGAAAGAAAAGGAGTGTTTTAGAAAAGAGGGAGAGATGGAGTTGTGAAGGACATGGAGATTGGAAGTTGGCATAGTGCCAGAGCAGTCCTTGTTTTAGTGAACCTCTATTTAAATACTGTTGTGCTCTTTGCCGTTGTTTCACAAAGGCAATTGTACTGAGTTCATTAAGACAACATCAAAGGCAGAGAGCTCCCACCATCTATTGTACAAGCATTACAGCTGTTCATATGTATAGAGAAATGGTAGTGGGTACTTTGTTTATATAAACAAAATAAACAATGAAGTCAACAAGAAATTTAAAGAATGTCTCTGAAAATAAGCCTGCTTTAGAGTAAATATCTCTTGGTGTCTTTAAAGGTTATTTTGAACAATACAGAGTTTACAGAATCCCCAACAGGAGAGTTTACTGGTTTTGTGCACATGACAGACCATGGCATCAACTCCCTTCCCACTGATGTTGACAGAAAACCCTATCTGATTTTGAAAGCTTGGATTTGTCTTCTAAATACAGTCTTAGATCGAGTCTGCTCTGCAGTGTCAGCAGGAGTTCCCATTTACCTCACCATGTGTTAGCCTAGGTACAGTAGCAGTGACGCTGCAACCATGTGCAACTTGGTCTAGGCAGTGAAAATATAGGTTACCCTTCTGAGAAAAGTCAGCTGCAGCAATCAGGCATCACGTGGTTGTCCCCTTCCCCTCAAAATCTCACAGTGCTGTTTAATTTTAAGATAGATATATATTTAGTTTTGTTTGTGACATTTAGTCTTTTGGTTTTCTACTCATAAGGGCTTAAATTTTAGCTTTTACTTTAAAAAAAGAGGGCATTTTCATGTAATTGCACACTGCTGGAGTATGAGGGCTTTTTAACAAAAGACATCGAATGTTAAAATAAGTAGGTAGAAGTGATCACAATCTAAAGTGGGCATCAACTGAGAGGAAACATGTTTTCTCATGGTGCGTTTAAATGTTTGGAGGTCTTCATGAAAGAAGCCTTGTCAAAAGAAATGTACTGAAGTGACTTTGTCTATGTGGGGATGTGAAAGGGAAAGATGATAAATTTAAAATTGAATTAGCTGTGAAACTCAGATGCTTTCATCACTGGTAATGGATGAGTCAAAATAAAGTACAAATATACTTAAGATCTAATAGGTTAACTTTGGCTTGACCTGTAAGTGTAACAGCGCAGAAGCAGCCTGGTCTCACTCAGATTGCCTGAGCTAATGGAAATGCCAGGCTTAATTGCCTGTGCAGCCATATGATGACATGAAGCTGCTTGTATACGCTTAGCAAACAAAAGTGACACAGATGCTTCTTCTACAAAAGCAGTGCATATCATTGTACCAACTTACACAGTGAGAAGAAGGACAAGGCCACTGATCTTAGTTTCTGGTGATGTTACAACAGCCACAACACCAGTGAACTCCTCAGTATCCCCCACAGTGTGATATTTGCAAAAGCTGTATGCCATATGTTGTGGTCTATGTGGGTGCATTTAGAAATCAAGCACTCACAACCATGCAAAAATAAAGCACAAATTGGTGTTTTCTGAGAATGTGTCTATGAATTTAGCACTACTGACAGAACTAGGTATGCTGCTGTTTCAGGTGGGTTTTTGGGGAAGATCTGTAGCTATATATGGAGACACTAGTGAATACCAGTGTAATAATATTAATTGATAGAAATAGCCATTGCTTTTCGTGGACAGTCAGAGGAGTTGCCTTTGTGCAGACCAGTACTACCTCTGTGCCCATGGAAACAGCAGCCACTGAAGGCAAACCTGCAAAATTCTTGTGCGCATTATCAGGAGCGTAGAGGGAATGAGATCATGGTTGTAACAAACCCCTTACCTTTTTACATTCCTCCCATTCACTTTGGTAACTGCAGAACCAAGAACTCTGCGTTCAACTTAATTCTACATCTGTTCACTTCTTTCTGCCTCTGTAGCTCTGAGGCATTGGGCTCAAATGTTTCCCACCGCTCCTGCTGGGATACTACATTTCCAAATGTGCTTTAAGCAAGCTTTCTTTATAACCACAAAATCCTACACGTTGGCTGGTGGACTCTGGGAATGTAGACTTCTCCAGCATAGGAAACACCAGGTTGCTTAGGTCTGAGAGGCCGTGTCATATGCAAAAAAGATACTGAAAATGCTTCCTTTCATGGCAAACAGCATCATTGCTTGTCTTTGCTCCTTGAAAAGCAGTTCATTTAAACTACTCCACTTTGTTTTCATAAATGTGATCTATAGAAGTAATGATAAGCCAAGGAAGCTCTAAGGGTCCTGGCACCATCAGGCTCTTTAGGATTCATTGTAACAGGGGAGAACATCTGCACTCTGAAGCTTCGGGAGCTTGGAACGAAAGACTATCCTGTGTGTTTAACCAGCAATGAACTATTTTTAAATAAATGCTTCTCTTATTTGTTAACACTGAGCAATGACAATAAAAAGGAGAACGTGGTCTCATATAGCTTTAGGAGAGACTAGGCTATTTCTCTAAAATTCTTTTTTCTATGGCTTTTTTCCTCATCCCTAAGTGTGTCTTGATGACTATGACATTTCTAGCAGTCCGGGTATATTCTGAAGTCCGCAGTCCCGAATGTGAGCTGAAATTGTTTGAGATTCATAGAAGCTCATCATTCTGCTGTCTGCCTTAAGTATGTGGTGGTGGGCAACCTTTCATTGCATGGTCTACCAGGAAAAAATCACACATCCCCTCCCAGTGTCTGACAAGACACAGTGAAATCTCATTGCTTTCTGCTCTCCGTCACCCTGCCTCAGCCCATCAGCTAACTGACAGATGGTACATGGTCCTGATGTATAGGCTCTCGGGAGATTAAAGAACAACTCTACAACAAAATAAACCCATGGGACACAAGTAGCTTTTAAAATGACCTCAGAAGACATGTCAGTCAGTGCACAGTAGGGGACTTTCCCAGGTAGGAATTGCATTTGCGCATTGTGTGTGTTGTTTAAACTATAAAACACCCTACTGCCAACCGTTTGCCAACCTGTTTCTTCCTGAAATGAAGAAGGGAGCTGGATCTAGGGCTCCCTGTGTTCATAAATAGAGATTATAGATCTGTATCTACATTTATCTACCTATTTACCTGTGTATGCCACCTGACTCTTTTTAAAATGACACTAGCTAACTTTTGTGTGAAGTGGAGCAGAATTCTCTTGTGATGTTGATTATAATGCACACTGTGCACATTTCTTATTTCTGGGAGACAATGACTTAAAAAGTTGTTGAAGTAGAGAGAAGCACATGGGCCTTGATATAGTTTAATGGCAAATCACATTTGTCAAAAGCACAGATAAGGGAGCTTTGCTCCAAGCAATTTCTATAACAAATAATGGAACAAAATTTGACCCTGGACTCTGCATTCTGATCTCAGTGTGGGAGTTGTGCTTGCAGAAGAGTAGTGGGATTCAGTCCTTTAATACAAAAAGTTTTGCCATGGGCTCTCTTTCATGCCCTTCCTCCCCACCCAAGGGGGAGAATTTTAACCTAGGATTATTTTTTTTTCTGTGGAGATGAGCAGTTGGGGTTTTGTGATCTTTTAAAAACCTGAAGCAGAAGCCCTCAGTAGCTTAGCAGTGAATCGTGCTGTGGTGAGGCACTGAACTGGTGTGTATGCAGTTTGCTGGTGTGCAGGAAAGCAGCAAAGTGTTATGTGGGCAGCTTTCTTAACCAGTATCAAATTAAGTAACTTTTCATTTTAGGGTGGCTGGTTTGTTGTGCCACTCAAGTTTACAGATATTTTTGGGGAACAGTCTTTCACATGACAGTTGTTTCTTTGTTCCTTACATGCAAAATCATGTGTGAGACCATGGTTCTGTGTAAGATACAAACCTTAAGCAAGAGATATTTGTCTACATCCAGTGCAGGTGAGGCGGGGAGAAAAGAGCTGAAATCTATGTATTAAGAGGTGAACTCTCAGGTGTTCACAGGATATTGCAAGAAGCTGCTTCTTGGCTTAAAACCAAATAGACACCTTGATTGCTCTGAAGTAATTTGCTTTAAAGAAGAAAATGACTACTTTTTCAACTGTCACAGGTAGTAAAGACTCCTTCATAACTTCCCATTTTAAATTTGTACTTTTTTTACTATTTAATTACCTATATATGCAGAGACTGTGTAGCACAAGGCAGTTTTGAATGGTGAGAGAAAGAGGAAAAGAACTTTTGCAGCAGTCAGAGCCACTGAAGAACTGGGCTTCTCTTTAGCTACAGCAGGAAAAGCTGGAGAAACTCTCCTGAGGAAATTAAAAATTGGCCAAGCTCAGTGTTTAGGACTTGATCCTTCAGTCAAAGCAGCCAGTCTTCTGGTGTCAGATCTCTAAAGAATGACTGAAGCGCCTTCAGGAGAGCCTCACCTCCTCTGAGAGCTATGGGAGACATCTGGTTTCCCCTCATGTCACTTAGTGGGGGAGGCCATACCTGGTCTGAGCAGTGTTTGATTGCAGCCTCTGGGCCTTTCTTGCTGAGATGCGGCTGCCCTGGACCAGGGAAGAGAGAAGGTGTTGGAACAGGGACACCCTTGTGCTGCAGCCAGGTTGCAGTCTGCCTGTTCTGTGCAGGAACCAAGCCCTTGACTTTGTTCTAAGCAACACAGGCAAATTTATAAGCAACTGAAAGCACTCTGGAAAGGAAATATATGTGATTTCATCTACTGTGACATACTGTAGAGGGTTGAATTATTAAAACACATGAGAGTTTCTCTTTTAAGCCAAATCAGGAGCTATGACTTCTCTGATCTGAGGCCTGGCAGTCAGTCAGATTTTTGCTTTCAGAGTACAGTAAGTACAAGGTACCACACCACCTACTTTCCCTCGGTTTTCTGAGATGAAGATTTGCCAGGTACCTCCTCTTTGTGGCTGTCTCTAAGTGCTGTGGTCACGCAGAATGCAGCCTAGGATGACTTTGTGTGGCTTAGCAGGAGTGGTGCCCAGTGGCTGCTCATCCTGGAAAAGTAGTTGGAAAGTGAGCTCAAGGGATTTTCATTGCAGGTCTTAGGCATGGGAAAACAGACTGAAATGTCTGCTCTTTCACAGACTGGTGGCTACTAGTGAAGAGTAAATAATGCTGAAGATGACCAGTGAAGCTGCTGTGATTGCTACCGCAGAGTAGAAGGTACCTTTATGGTACCCTTTAGGCTTTACTGTTGTGTAAAACCACAGTTGTGACTTCAGTTAAATCAAGACCAGATCTCCTCCCCTAGAAAAAGGCTTGAGGAAGCTGCTCAGTGATGATGCTGTATTTCTTAGGGTTTTTGTCGGGTTCCTCTTACTAAGCAAGTGCTCTCTTGCTAAGAGGGTGGGTATTGGGTTCCAATGGAGCCATGAGGAAATGAATGAAAACCAGAGGAGGGCCAGGACCACTGGCATGAAAGGCTTGTGCTCCTGGCAGGCTCAGACATCTTCTTCTCTTATGTAAACACCCTACTCCCCCCCAGTACCCCTCATCCCTGTTTTCTGGCAGTAAAAGTCCATAAAATTGTGCCGGTAAACATGGCATCTGCAAGTATTGACTTGGTGCCCATGCGTGGCCATGAGAGCTTTCATGTGTGGCCACCATGTGAAAACATATCATTTCAAAGAACTGCAAGTATAATACTTTCACTGTAGCTGAAGGTTTGACAGTTTACTGGAGAGCCTCACACGCAGCTGCTGTACACTTGTTTGAGAAATACTGCCCTAGGCACTTCTCATCTGGCTCTTAATTTCCTCCTTGGGAGACAAGGTGTGCGTGTGTGTGAGACGCAATGTCAGGATGGCCTGTTTAAAACTTCAGCATAATCACGAGCTGGGTGAAGCTTTCAGCAGGTTGATGTAGAGTGCCTGTAGGGAAGGAGTGTGAAGCACACACAAGGGCATGTGTACCCTTGGTGCACAGAGCAGCCTCCAAGACCTGAGGGTCCAGCAGAGCTTCTAGAGGCAGGAGGAGCCTGCTCAGCCATTGGTGCTGCAGTGAGAAGCCTGTCAAGAGTGGATCTAGGAAGCTGATGCAGGTCATGACTCTGTGCATAACTTATGCCACGTATGGAAATGCCCTTCCCTCAAAAATTAGGTGTGTGCTCTCATGCAGTGTGGGCTACCAGCAGGGCTTCTGTCTTCCTGTTTTATTTCTGGGACATAGAAAAGTAAGTAGAAAAAGGGAGTTTAAAAAACCTTTTATTTTGTATTGAGGATTTTGGAACAAAATGGAAGCTCTTCCTGTCACATTTTTATGTTCCCAGAAGTGGTGATTAGCAACCAAGATAAGTAGCTAAGGCTTTTCTGCAGAGACAGTATTCTTGGGTGCAAAACACAGTGATTCCCATGGCTGGGCTGCCTGTTCAGTCCCTGCTGCCCAGTGCTGGAGCTGAGACACCCTTTTCATTGCATCCTTCCTAGAAAAAGAGAAATAGGAAGCTGGATGGCTTTATTCCATAACCTCTATATAAGAAATAACTTCTTCCTTCTGGCATTAAGGTATTTGCCTTTATTCAGCATAAAGCACTTCAGTGGGTTGCTGAATTACTATTAGTTCCCAATGGAGAGTACAAGAAGTATGTTCTTTGTGAAGCAAAGTTGTAACACGCTGTAAGCTCTAAAGCGCTGATGCAGTATTTATGTTGTTCCACGTTCTGCTGGCAGATTTAAGCATAATATTGTAGACTGGCAGGAGGCTGTTACGATGTAAACTCCATGATTATGTCGGTGTTTAATTTTAAGTTCTGTTGCACACAGGAATGTATCCAGTTTTGTGTATGTATCCAGAATCGTAGTTTTGTGTACGATTCTTCATCTAGGAAGCAGAGCAATCAGTGGTAGTGACCTAGACTGAAAGACAGAATTTTCTTCTCACTCAGACTAAACCATGCATGGTTTGGGCTCTATAATCTCAGTCATCTATCCAAAAGATGTATTTTTTGATGCAATGGCATATCTCTTACTGGTGCTGTGTTATCTGTAAGTCCCACACTTGAAGTCCCATTATCCCATTTAATTTGGAATTACTGTTAGGAGGATGCAAATGTAAAAGACCTTTCCTCCCAATGCCTTCAGTTTTATGCAAGGCTCATTTTTGACTTGCATTACGCTGACAGAACAGATTAGTTGCTTCCTCCCAGTTCCCTTGTCTTCCCCTCGAGAAAGGTCCATCTGAGCTAACATGCACTGTCTGTGTCAGTCCTCTCTCCTAATTTAATTGTTTATTTTTGCACTTAGTGCAGGGAGAGCTCCACTTGGCTTCCTCAGCCCACAGTCTTAAGAGAATGCTGTAAGCTTTTTGGGTGATCAACACCGATGAAACCATTAACTTTTATGAAGGACTCGGCTCCCTCTTAAGCAGGAAAACACCTTTGGTTTTAAAAGTTGCATACACACCATGCTTAACAATTAGGAGAAGTTTCATGGGTCGTTTTATTTTCAAAACTGAGTTTTTTGGAAACCGTGAGGCTTGCTGATCTGAGCCTTACGGTGCTACAGAAAATCTCAGTGTGAGCAGTTGCCTGTTCCTGTTGATGGTAGTTGTCAGGCTGATGGCTGTTTTGCATGCCTGAAAGTTATTTGTCTGGTTTCTAAAAATAGGTTGTCCCAAATGGTTGGCCTCATTCTACAAACTGATGAAATCCTGTAGAAGATACTTTTTCTTGGTTCCATCAGTACAGACTGCACGGAAGAGAAGCTGTACACCTTTTTCCATTGCATGTGATGCTCATATAGGTACTGTAACCACTGCTTCAGTCAGAAAGTGATCTTTAGTTTTTGATTTTAATGACAAATAAAAATTTTTATTTCAATCTTTTATACTAAGAACATAATTGAAAACTAATTTGTATTTGTGATAATGTAAGCCCACTGCATAAAAGGCATTGTATCATTTTAGTTCACTATAAGGACAAATTTTTTACTGGGAGTTAAATATTGAGACTGAAATTTATGTCGTCTAACTGAGGAACTGCAGCTTCTCTGTGAGACCAAGGAGGAGAATTCTACCTAATCATGTCTCAAGTGGGGTACAGCACCTTTGCAAGCATCTCTCTCCACTGATTGCATCAGCAACCCTCCTAATCTAAGTACTTTGGTCCTAAAGTTGAGGAAGAATGTAGGCCTGAGGAAGGCTCCATTTTTTGTTGACAAATAGAGATAAAATGCTTAGAGCTAAGCCAAATATTTTTCATTGTTACTTGTTGCTGTGGCTGTCTGTGAATGTCTCTCTTCCTTTCTATTAATGAATACAGATGTGTAACTGCCTGCACCCATCTGGCTTTGTTCAGTAAATGTATAGGCACAAATGTTTAAATCAAATATTGATAAATACAGCTTTTAATATGTAAATTTGTCTTGTGAACAAAACTATATCTGTTGTGTTTTTTTTTTTCATGGAGAGGCGTTTCTGCCATTGTGATACTTTTCTTTGATTGCCGTTGTATTCTGCCTACAGAGGCACATACATCGATGCTTGAGAGTTACAGGGGTAGGAACAGTTTCTGAAATAGATTTGAGGAGAGGAATAAAAAAGGTAGAAAGAATTCTTTGGACATAATAATTATTATGTTTCGATTGCAACATCTTCCTCATCCAAATGCCTTTTCAGCAATCAGAGACATGATGTGCGACACGCATTAGAGGAGTCTTAAATGGCCCCAGATAACATCTGCAGGAGTGCCAGAAACGGCAGTGTTAAAATGTGGACCTATGTGTGTACAGGCAGAAAAAAGTGAGTAATAGTAACCCTTAGCTTTCAAAATTTGTAACACTCTGAAAGTACGGAACTAAGGCCCCGCTAATATGTTTGACAGCTGCTCAGTGGGGAGATAAAAGGCCATAAAGTGAGTCGCAGTAGGGGAGAGCCTAGTCAAAGGTTGTGAACAGTCATTTCTCAGGGTAATTTGTGATCAATTACCACAATCGGTGTTAATTCTAAGATCTGAAGGACTTGTGATTTCAAGGGATTTTTTTTTTCTTTTTTTCACCCTTTTTTTTGACAAGAAGTTGTTAACCAGAAAAAGTTTATGGGAAAAGCAGGAAGGAGTCAGTACTGATATTCTCACAGAAGAAACTTGCAACTAAGTATGGCTTTAAAGGAGACAATACTGTGGAATGGGTGTTCAGGGAGCACATGGTGAACTCACTGTGTGGCTATGCATGCCTTTCTCCCCTTCTTTTTTTTATTTTGGTCATTTCAGAAAATCAGGTATAAAATGATGTTACAGTAGAGAAGTGTGCTAGTTTAAGCATATAATTTTTTTCACAAGTTCATAAATATATTTTTTTATTGCCTTTTTTGATTTTCTTTGGTTTGGAAAAATTTGTCCTGATTTGAACTGGTCAGAATGGAAAGAACTCTTTATCTTGAAGTATGGGATATTTGCCTCCCCACTTTACCCTCTTTCCTTGCCCTGGAAGCTGGACATAGTGAATTATCAGGTCTGCAACTTGCCTCCAGATTATATGATGCCTTTTGCTACATAGGAAGGACTTGTCCATCTAGTCTTCTTTGCCAGACAATTGAAATTGCAGCTTTTGTGATACATCAAGTTGAAGATTTCAGGCACAAGAGGAGAAGAAGAAGTGAGACATTTTTATTTCAGAACATATATTACAGTCTCAGCATAATTTATCTGGGAGCAAAAGGAGTAGAAGTAGCTCCTGTGTGCTCCAGCATCTCCCACCTGTTTTCTTGTATAAGTAATGTCACGTGTGAAGCTGCCCTCTAAAATGGAAGAGGTGCATCCCCAGGAGCCATGACTGATGGGTTTCTGTCAGAGCTCTCAGGACCTGCCCTACCATAGTAGATATATGGCATTTATTATGCTGCTAAGCAGAGTTTGAAGAGGAATTAAGGTAGAGATGTAAAACTGTTGGGTATGTATCATTAGTCAGTGTCATAAAATGCAAACTTAAGCTATTCAGTCTGTTAAAATAGTTCAGTTTCCTTGTCTGACCTCAGAACTTTCTGTGGAGAATACTTGCATGTCACTTATGGCTTTTTTTAGTAAAAAATCCAGAAATGTCAGAAATTCCATTAGTTTTTCCAGAGACACATATGCAGAAATAGATGGCATTATTTCAGTGGTTTATAGAAAGATCACTGGATTAAACTACCTTTTTGTCTAGATAGACTCCAGAAGTTGCATTATGGTACAAAAGTAAAATTGGAAATTTATTAAATAATCAACATTTTATTTAATGCTATAAATTGTACTTCAGAACAATTTAGATGACATTGCCATTATGTGCAAATGCAAGGAGCAATGTCAATAAGTTAGAAGCTCTGTGGGTTGTATTTTATGCTTTGTACTGCGGTAAAAGAATGTATCAAAGAAACATTTCACATATACACATATGTTGTAAAAAGTAACACTATAAAACACCAGGGTTTGAAATGCTTGCAGTAAGTGCTCTGTGGGATTATTCTGCCTTCAGAAAAGGTTGTCAGCACAAAGAGACTAATTCCACTCTTAAATTAACCAGCTCAGAGGAGCTTGTTTTGGTACCGAGTGGTAGGGCTTGTGAATCACTCCTGGAGCATTTGCCCAGTGGATGGTGGAAGAACACGGTTCATAAAGTTCACAATGGGTCTGAAAAGCAGAAATGTGTGTTGGAATCCTATTGCGCTCATTGGCTAAACTCAGCTGCGGGGAGCCTGCGCTTCATCAGCTCTGCCTTTGTCTAGAAAAAGAAAAAAAAAAAGAAAAAGCACATAGAAAAAAACCCCAAGAAACCATGCAGGGGGAAGTACCTCTCATCCTGAACCCTCTTTTGTTCTATTTTCTCACAGATTTTAATTTTGTCTTGGGCAGAGTCTTAAGCTTTGAATTTTACATAAATGTTTTCTAGAGAGCAGTGCCCAGACAGAACAGGATGGGGAACGTGTTTCAGCTCTCAGGTTCAATGTATTCCAGATGCCAGAGCTCGCACCCGTTATTCTGCAGGCTCGCAATACCTCCAGGTGGGAATGGATCTCCTGTCTTTCTCCTCCTTCCTACCCTGTGCATATTATGGCTTGGTTAAAGTATTCCTTAGTTCTTCAGATCCTTCTCTGAGAAAGAACAGCTCTTATGAAGACCTAATGTTCCCACTGGCAATTCCCAAAGTGCTCCATAGTTAATAACCAGAAATGTGAATCTTTTCCCATAATACTTTGGAGTTTTTCTTAATTCCTGTAAAAGTTAGGTTATTCTTGCATGTAGGGAATCAGAGAATAGTATTTGATCAATGTTATTTTGTTTCAATAAAACCCCAAGAAGATAAGGGACTGTCCTGGAAAGCTGTTGGAATTCTACACTTTGTCCTGGGAAATAAACACCTACATTTACTTTGCTATTTTAACACCACTTTTAGCAACTTTTGTGCACACAATTGCATCTTAAGCAATCTCATGTATATTAACTAGGTGTTCATAGATTACTTTTAACTACTCCACCAAACCTTCTTTGATAGGCTGCTGATACAGAAGAATTGAGCTGAACGTGTGGGCACAGGAAGCCCAGTGCTTGGCTTGAGGAGTTTGAGATTTCCGACTCTGTGTCTCTGTTGGTGCTTTCCATCTCTGTCTGGCTGGCCTATTGCCATTTCATGCCAGTCTCCATGGTAACTTCTTTCAGGATAAAGTAACAGAAATGTGAGTGAGCTCACTGCCCACAGGAAAGCTGCCATGGTCCTGATGCCAGAGCTCTGGCAAGACACGGCCCCAGCACATGCATTCAATCAGGGTTAGGCAGGTTACAACAGCTGCTTCCAGTTAAAGGTGAAATCTCTCCTAGTAGCCTTGCCAGGCAATGCCTCCTCAGCCCTTCTCTCTCATGTTTGGAAACATCCCTGCATAATTCTTCTGTGGATTACTTTTCCCCTCCTGTTTGCAGGTTTGCATGATTCATTTTACATTTTAAATGGCTTTGTCAATAAAAGCTTCAGTTTTCAAATGAAACATTAGCTGGTAACTGGGGAAATGTTACAGGAAAATGTTTACTAACGGTTGTTAGTAAATTAATGAGTTTTCTATGCCACAGTGTACATAGGAAATGGCAATATAAAAAATGATTTAGAGGGCCAGGCAGTTTATTAGGAATAAAGCACCTGAGTTCTATCCTTCCCTTGGCTGTTCGAGTTGTTGTGCGTCCTTGAGCAAAGTCACTGTCAAATCCTATGCTTCTTCTTCCCTAAACATGAAAAAAAAAAGATTATCCACATTCTTAAATTATTTTGAAGATTTCAGGTGAACTGCTCTCTGAGTGGGAGCCACGGTGGCACTACTTGGGGTCCTCTGAAAAGGATGATAATTTTTTTGGTGCTATATTAGGAAGTGACCTGTGACTGAGTCCCCACGTACTCTAGAAGTAGATGCTCTAGATGTTTACAATACTTTTTTTTTTTTTTTTACAAACTCTGGTAGACTTCTTGCAAGTGTATTGCTTGCATTACCCTTTCTTCACAAACAGTGTCAGCTGGAATCACAACTCTGTTGTTCCAAGCCCCCTACCCAAATCTCAAGAGAGACTTCCATGAACCACTCGGTTTAATTAGATAAGACAGAGGCATGTTGGAAATGTTATTATCCCAGTCTAGAATGGTCTGTATGTTACACGTGAAATGTGATAGACCTGGAAGGTGAGTTTTAGGGTCCTGAGACCTTTCAACTGAAAGACCTTTTCAACAGTCTTTTGGGGCTGTGGGATTTGGGGGACTTCCAGGGACAGCAAAGGTTGTTATCTCATTTAGTTTTGTGTTAAATCTGTACTTTTAAAATACCTGTTTGCAGTTGGAGCTGAAATTCTCATACAGCTACCCCTACCTCCTCCACCAACATGAACTGAAATTGAACACAATTCCTCCAGCAGAGATTATATAATTAGGTAGCGGGTTTGAAATTGTCAATCTTGAGAACTTTTAGTTGTGGTATATGTAAACAATTCACAAGTTCACGGATCTAGGCACCTTTTTCCTATTTTCTTGAAGTGTCATATAGAAAAGAAGGCAGAGCTTGAAGTTTGCATGTCTTTGCCAGGTATCATAACCCTTGCTCAGTCTGGGTGTGGAGTCTTGGCGAGAGCTGCATCTGGCATCGGATGAGAGGGCATGTAACAGGTTATCATAATTCCGCTCCTCATCCCCAGTACCTTTCATAGCAGCCATTAGTGAGATGAGGAAAAGAGGCAGTCAATTGGTCCTTCACGGTCCCTCTTGTATTCCTTCTTTCCCACAAGGTAGGAGGCAAAGCCTTTGAAGTGACCCTGACAAATGGGAGCATGCACAAACTCTTGCAGGGAACTTAAGCAGCCTTTTCTGCCAGTTACTGTCCTCTTTTTCCATAGGATGCCTTCTGCTAAATCTCATTAGAATGGGTAAGTATTTCCAATAGGGATGGTGTAATAAATCTAGTGGTTTAGCAGATGATAGCCTTATGCACTCTTCAGTCTTGTGCTGAGTGGTGGGCATTTATTTGAGATGTTGTTTAGGTATATGGTATTATTTCATCTCAGTGAAATAATACACGTTAATTGTTGACAAGATTTTTGTGGAAGCAGTGAAGAGATACGTTCTGCTATGTGGAAAAATTTAATGTATAAATAGAAAACAGAGAAAGTAGAGGCTTTCATTTTGGCACTCATACAAACAGGTGAAAACAGATTTTGAACACAAATATATACAAAAATAAGGTGTTCTGGATGAATATTTTAGCTTCCTGTCGGAGTGTATGACGTTGATCATTTGGTCACCATCCCGAGTTTGGAAGTTGAAGGTGTGTGTTCTATCAGCTCAACAACATTGCATGCTCCTCTTACATTGGTATCAAGAGGCAATTGCCGGTCAGAGATCTTTAAAATTCACACGTGCAGACAAAAGTATAGCATTTTTTGAATTGACTTCTTCATGGTAACTCTGGCCAGATTATCTGTTTGGGGTGAACTATGCAGAAGGAAGTTGTGGCAGTGGGAATCTCCATGTTGCCATTAGGCAAGTCAGGTTCATTTGACAGCAAAAAGCTGGACTCACTCCCAAAGCTCCTGCTCACACAGAAGGGAGTTTCCTGCTTTCACTCTGGTACCCTGCTGTGATAGCTTAATTTTTCTTCTAAGAGAGCCCTTTCCCTTGAGCTGTACCATGGAAATGCAGTGTGGCTCTATTCTGGCAGGTCTCTACAGTGCCCAAGTAGATGAATAAAATCTCTGGGCTTGGCCTTTCATGGCTTAGTTCTTGCTGTAGCGTATCCGGACCACCAGACCGCTGATCCTAATGACATTGTTGTAAACACAGCTGTCTTCTTACCCCTGGGTGGGAGTCCTTTCTTGCAGATTTCTGAAACAGGGTGATTATTTGTTAATTTAAAAATATAAACAAAAGGGATACTGCTATCAACAAGGGTGATAAGAAAATAAATAAAAAAGCCTGCAAAAACTAAACCCCATGCTATTGTCCTTCATGTTAAGGACAATTGGTCTCTTACAAACACAGAGCAGGGAGTTTATTGTTCCTTTGCTTGTTTCATACAGAAATAAATCGACATTTTTTACATCTGTGCTGAAAGTACTAAAGCCCTCTATTTCTCACGATATTTACATTTGATCAAGTGTTCATGTTAGGTGGACAAATTTGTTGATGAGCTGAGTGTTTGAGGCAGTATTATGGTTCCTATCCAAGCTTTTTGTATTTCCCCGCTTGTGCATCCTCCTTTTGCTATTGAGGAGTGTTCTGGCGCCCTCGTGTTCTGCTTCTCCAAGTGTCCTCCTTGGAGGTACACCCTTGTTTCGCCTTGCCCATAATTAATTGTACACAGTACTGTTTGCAAAATAAAAGGACTCTGAGTTAACCTTAGCAGTTATTTACTGTCACCTAGTTGCTTTACTTCATTATCTATTTTGCCAAGTAATGTCTATGAGTGTGATCAAGTGGAAAAACCTACTGGTCATCTTTTTATGGTTGGAGTGGAATCCCTGTGCACAATGGTTACTTGTCCTTGTTCTGCAGCTTATAAATATATTACTGGACACAAGAGAAAAGCAGATACAGCCTGTCATCCCTGAGATGTCATCCCCGAGAGAATCACAGAATCATTTCGGTTGGAAAATTGCTTCCAAGATCATCAAGTCCAACCCTTGCCCAATCACCACCTTGTCAACTAGAACATGTCACTAAGTGCCATGTCCAGTCGTTTCTTGAACACCTCCAGGGATAGTGACTCCACCACATTGCTGGGCAGCCTGTTCCAATGTTTGATAACCCTTTTCACGATGAAATTCCTCCTGATGCCCAACCTGAACTTGGTGCAGATTGAAGCTCTGTCCTCTTGTCCTTGTCACTAGTTGCCTGGTAGAAGAGGCTGACCCCCACCTTGTTACAAACTCCTTTCAGGAGCTAGTTGGTGACTGTGCTGAAACTTTCTGTTAAACATTTCTAATCCAGCTTCCATTTCTGTTTTCCTGCTGCTGATGCTTCTGTTACTATGGGAGATGTTGCTACTTTCTTTATACTTCAGGGCCTACCTTACTGTCTTGGGACTATTCTAAGATACTCAGCAGCCCCCTGCAGGCAATTAAGTAAATAAAAGGAAGAAAACAGATTCCCTTCTTCCATGACATAGAACTCTTTGGTTAAAATAGCAGCATGTAACACCATTCTCCTCCACAATCTCCAAAGTGATCGAGGGATCTGGTGAGAATTGGTGTAGAGCAGGACCTCCATTAACTTCTCACTGAAATTAAGAGATGAGGAGATTCAACAAAGGTCTTCAGAGACCTAATAGGCAAGTGGTAATGCCAGTGCATCCCATATGTAAGTGGCCAAAGGTTGCCTGGTTCATGTGTTTGTCTTCACCCTAAAGAATAAGGCACAAATGACAGAATATGGGATTTTGGAAACTAGATGTAGTAGAGATTTCATACCTAATTCAGTACAACACCTTGACAATGAGGAATATTTGCCAGCAAAACCAGTTTGCAGGGGATGATATGTTTTGCCCAGACTGTAGTTGCTCAGTTTGCCAACATTGTTTAATGCTTCTGCACAATGTCGATTTTGATTTTAACTCAGATGCCTTTTGTTGAGAAGAGTCTGCAATGGCACTATTTACAGCCAAAAGAACTTCAATAGTTTTATAAGATTTCACAATGGCATTTGACAAATGTGACACTAGAATTAAAATATTTTATGTCTGCCGAGTTCCAGTCAGCCCATCTGGGTTGCGGGGGGAAGAAGATCTGTAGAATGTAAGAGCAATTGTTGTTTTCTTCCTCAGTGATACAGTTGCCTGTAGTTGTCACTTACTTTTCTTCACAATTTTAGGGTGATTTTCTTCCCCTTTTCTGACTATTCTCTCCTTTGTTTTATAAAGAAATTACTTTAGCCTTGAAAGTGTGTTTCATAAATATAATCTAATTAATTGTCATTTGCTTTGCTTTCTTCCTTTGACATATCCTCATGATTTTATAACCTGAGAAATCTTTGATGCATGCTCAAAACTCATTCACTCCACTTGACTTAAATCTAAGTCGATGTTTTAAAGGCTTTGCTGCAGCAAGATCTCAGTCACCAATGGTTTGAGAGATTCATTAGTAAAGTTCTTTAAATACCATAAATTGCATGTCAGAAAGCCTATCCATAATCTGCTGTTTGGTTAGGAGAAGGTTTTTCTTTCAGTTTGAGGGGATTTTTTAATTTTCTCCTCTTTACTCTTTGAAAATGCTTGGTATTTCTAAATAGAGCACAGTCCTAAAAGTTCCACTGTCCTTGAAAGGAATTTTCTGAATAGACACCCTCTTTATTGCTGGTTAGGTGACACTTCAAAGCTCTGTTTTTTGAAATTACTGGTTAGAAGTTACACAAGAATTTTTGTTTTAAGTTAATAGGAATCAGAACCAAATTTGGTTTTTGTCAGATTTTAAAACTGAAAAACCCCACACCAGCAAGACCACAAGCACTTGTTTCATGCCAGCCTGTTTTATGATGGTGTTTCATCTCTTTGGAGTGGGGATGTGATCTGTCACCCTATAAGAAGCTACACAGTAAAATCCAAGAAACCAGAATTTCCTCTCTTCAATGCCCTGCTCTTACTTCCATCCCTGCTCCCAGCACTAACTTTAATAGGAGTTTTAATGTACCAAAAGATTCATGATTTGACTCACTGATGTTTAGTAATATTGTTTGAAAGAAAAGTATTGAATTCTCTCCCAGTTAGCCTTGTCCTGTACTTTTTATGATAAAGCATAAACTTTTGTGAACCACTTATGTAAAATTCCTGTTGTGGTAGTTTTACTCATCTTAAGCAGATTTACCTTACTCTGAAAAAAGCCATGCACTTGAATGGCTTTGTGGTCAACAGCATTAGAAAAACAGGTTGTCTTGGAAAAATACATTTGCCAGTGTTATGCATTGGAATGTGGTTTTTCCATCCTACCACTCTTATTCCAGTACTGATGAAAATTGCAGCATTTAGTCTGCTTTGTCTAAGCCCAGCTAGCATTTTACTGTTAGTTTGTCACTGGATCAGGATGAAAACTTCTGCTCTCCTTTTTTTTTTTTTTTTTTTCCAAGGAAAAATACAAATAGAATCAATTTACATTTTGCTGTAACAAGAAGCAAGGATGCTCTCCCTTTAAAAGTAATATTTGGATATTGCTATGCAGTCTACCATAATTTCCTCAAAACTGAACATATTTTGGAGTTTAGATATAGGTTTCATTTCATCTCCTTGTATTGCCTGGAGAAATCACCATTGCTGTGAGTGGGATAGAGAAACAACTGTAGCCAGAAACTGAATCGGTCTTTATTTGGAGGGGAGGGTGTTAGGAAATGCTAGATTTCCCAGGTTTGCATAATATAAGCAAGACAAAGCATGTGAAAGTAAAAGAACTGTAAGAATGTTAATATGACTCCAATTGCTGAAACATATGGAACCAATCATTGGCACTGCCTCAACACAACTGGGAATGGAAATTAGCATTTTTCTCTGAAAAATAAGGGATATTTCTCTTCCTACAGTTTGTCTAATTTTTGTGGCATTTTTCTTGTGTAAAAGCAGGGATATTTTGCCTTCAATATTAATTTCTGGTCTTGTTTTTACTATATTAAAATAGAAGAATTATGTGCAAAGAAAGAAAAATATCAAGAGGACTTCTTATGCTGTTGAGCATGTTCTGTAACATTCACACATTCTTGGTGATCCTACCATAGCACACACTGAGGAAGGAACTCCTAATAGTTTTTTCATAAAACATGCTGATATTTTGGAGGTGGTACACTGATAAACTGCAATTTTAAATTATATTTGGGTTATGATGCGTCTTCTTTGATCTTTAAAACAGATCTGTGTTTCAGATCATTGAGGTGATGAGTCACTTTTAAAAGTAAGACTTTTAAAAAATAAAATCTAAAAGCTTTTGAAATCTTAGATTTTGATATTAAGAACCCTTTAATATTAATAAAAACTATAAGGTAACTTCAAAAATAACTGTGCTCCAAAGAAATGGTTGCTGGATTTGTGCTCTCAGGTGAACTTTCCTCGTTTTATCTCCTTCATTCTCTCTTTTCTGACTTTAGAATTTTTCCAAGTGTAGACAGGAGGACTTTATAACCCTGTGCCATATGTAATTTTTAAAGGAGACTTTTTGCTGGTTTTTTTTCTGTTTATAAAGAATATTTTCTAAAACTCTACTTTGCTTTTATTACTGCTGTTATTATTATTGTTTTATTTATTGTTATTATTCCTTAATGGATCAAAAAATATATATTCAAATTTATGCCTAGAGACTTAACGATATATAGAGCTGAAATATCACCGTGTGTAAGAACCAACAGTTTAAAGACTTTTTTTTTGGTAGATATCATTAGTATTTCTCAAAACCTCTGCCTTCAATTGGCAAGCTCCCTCTGTTTTTAATAAAGCAGGTCATCCCTGTTCTGGCTGACAACAGCACTGGAAATAGTACTTAAACTACTTTGTGTAAAATGATAAAAGAGAATTCATATATGGTATCTTTTCTTTCTTTTGTTGTGTTTGTTTTGCCACTGTGTCATAGGGGAAAAGTGAGGCAAGGGAAGAGGATGACTTTCATTTTCTGAGTCCTTTAGATTACATTTCTGTTTAAAATCTCTTTAAATATAGGCTGCACGTTCCTTCTCATTATTCAAAATTGTCGACTCAAGATGCAATGCCTTTTGGGAAGCAGCAGACATAATTGAGTGCTCACCTTATATGTAGCTACTGTACACACAGCAAGTCAGTGGGCGGCTTCTTTTATGAACTCTGCAGTATCTTCATTGGTTTGACTGGAACATTTCCAGGTTTGAAGAGGCTCAGGAGAAAATTGCCACTGGGCTCAGTTACATGGAGTGTAAGAACTGGTTGGATGTTCTTTTGTTTTTTTTTTTTCCCTAGGTGGAAAGAGCCAGTTTTGTCAAAACCGAAGTTTTTATAGGAACATAATCCTTTTTGATGAAATTTTGCTGGGAAAGAACTAGGTAGACTTTCTCATGAAAATACAGTGCTATTGCATATATAAACTTGAGTACATATTGAATATGAAAAAGCACTAGTCTAGAGCAGTCCTGCTGTGCTGCTTACTTCCCCACTTCCTGGCAATAAATGGCTTAATAGTTCTGAGATGAAGATTGCGTCCAGGCTGTTAGCCTTCACAGTAACCACTGGATCCATTTTCTGTGATGTATTTTGAAGCTATTCATACTTCTGGCTACCAAAGCATCTGGTGGCTGTAAGCTGCACAGCTTAGCTGGCTTTTCCTGAAAAAGCTCTTTCTTCTGTTGACTTTATATCTGACAAGTAACTTCTTTGGACAACCCATCCTTGTATTCCTTGCCGCTTCTCCACATCACTCATGTTTTCTTTAAGACCTTTATTACCCTGTTCTCCAGGTGTTGTCTCTTTCCAAAAGTGGAAGCTGTTTCACAACTCTGATAGCTTTTTTTTTTACCTCCTCCTGTAGCTTCTCAAGTTCGTGTATGTGGTTATTGTGAGATGAGGTACACAGACAGCCAGGCAATATTTCAGATGCAGTTTCAGCACAGCATAACATTTCTGTTTTTTGAATATTCACTCTTAAATGATTTGTGAAATTCTGTCACTCTGGAGGCCATCTCTCTTTCTAGCCCAGGGATCAGCCCCTCCACCCTGGGGCCCCTGTGGCACTGAGCTTGGAAAGGATGACCGCGAGGCATCACTATTTTCCAGTGACAGAATTCCGGTTTGGCATGGAATAGCCACCCACTTTCCTGTAGTGGAGCTCATTAAAAACCGTAGATTTGAACTCTCATGCTCCTCACTTTTTATGTATCTCTTTCTCTGATAACTGTGAGCCGTTCTGAAGACTGAAGTGTTGCTGATATCAATTTCTTTATTTCTTCCTCAAAACCAGACTTTTCAACAGCACCTAGTTTTGAATGACATATAAGAAGGGAAACAATTCCACGTAAAATGTCAGATTTTGTATAGAAAAATAGGGTTTGTTTGAGGGTTTGTGGTTCTTTCTTTCATTTGGTTTTTAAACATGGATGATCCTGACTACTGTGGTATGAGGAGTACAACTGTGTCCTGCCTCCACTTCTACACTCTTCCTCTTACTAACAAAGTGTCTGATTTTCCGGTGGGAAAATAACAGCTCCACTTATCCAAACTGTTGTATCAGTCAGAGTGAAAACTAGAGTCAAATTTGTTGGGTTCTTCATCATGTCTCTGCATTTTACAGCATGTTATCATATATTAAAGCAATGATTTTTTTTACCTGAAGCGTCCTGTCTTTGCTCTAGAAGGTTTAGATTTGACTAATTATGATTTCAGACTATTTTTCTGCCTTTAATGAAAGTTTTTCCTTTAATCTGGTTCTATAGTTGCATTTGGTCTCTTGGCAAAGTATGACACTGAAGAAGTGTTTTAATTTTATAAAATGTATACTAAAAGTGAAACATTTATTTGCCCAAAAGATTTTCAGTAAGTATAGGCAATTTTATTGAAGGAAACTCCAGAAATTAATTTGAAAATACAACCCTTTAATATTCCACAAATAATAGCATGGCAATAAACTAGAGGTAAAAAAAAAAAATGAAAAAACCTAACCTCTAAATTACTGTTTAAATTCAAATTCTCAGCTTGAGTAAATCAAAACTACTGTACTGACGTGATATGATCTATTTTCTTAAAACTATTCTATCTAAGTCAGTGGAAATATGCTATTTGCACAAGATGGCTACTGGGATATTACAAAGATTGTCCTAAGAAAAACAGCTGCCTTTTTGATTCAACAATGTGGCTTAAATACTTCAAAACTAAAATTAGGCAAATGATGTTTGTTATAGTTGCCCAGTTTATTCCTGTGTGCTGTGAAGAATGACATATAGGAGAATGACTGGCAAAATATGGATCTAGACTTCTAAATTCTGGTATTTTGGATCTAGAACTGTGTGTTGAAAGGATGTGTAGATTTCTTTCTGTTGAAAGCACATTGAAGCTATTTCCTGCAAAAGGAGGAGAAAGATGATGGAACTCTCTGAGGCTCTCTTGCAAGTGGCATCTGACCTTAATGTGGGAACTTCAGTGGATTGGTTGTTGGTTCAAATGAAGAGGAACTTTCCAGTCTGCTGTAAATAAACAACAAAGCTTCAAAGGACACAAGTTACAGCAATACAAACTACATGCCCTCTACCTCTTGTATTGATTAAATCATTCTCTAAAGCTGTGGACGTTTGACACCTTAATCAGCTTTCCCAAGTAGAACATCAATTTTTTTTTGGTCATAACAACTTGACTTCTAGCATAGATACATTAAAAATATAGAAAGATGCCTCAGCAAAAATACTAGGAAGGCTTTACAATTTACTTCTGGGGCAAAGGTCACTAACTCCTTTGATATTTTCTTTTCCTCTCTCTGCATGGTTCATTAAATTCCCTGAAAGGACAGTGTGTGTTGTGCACATAGATAGACTAGCAATAACAAGGTCCCATCACTTAGGTCTAGTAACTAGTTTAAAAAAACCCAAACAACAAACTCCAAACTCCTCTACTATTGAATGGGGCTATTTTCACACAAGGAGTGTCCAAGTGCTTTTAAGTCTTTGTAAGTCAAACCTGTAAGAAGATATTGCACTAGTGAGTTGCAAGGACCTTTTTAAGATAATGAGTGTATTTATTATCGATTAATTTAATAATAATTGGTATGTAATGTAGGTCACATTGTTAGGTATTGATATATCTAGTTTTTAGTCTCATCGTGTTCATGGTACAAAGTGAACTGCAAGCCAGGAATTTTTCTGCTCTTAAGGGACAGTTGCTTCATCTGGCAAGAAGTGTTGAGGAGTAACCTTTTGAATTCAGCATCTGTGACCCAAAGATTTTACCAAGATTACTAATTACTACATGCTTTTTGTGACAGAAATTATGAATTCACACATTATCTGTGTCTACATCTTTATTCATAACCTAATGCAATAATATCATATTGCAAAATATTACAATAATTTCTGATTTATACTTTGCTACATCATTTTTTCCCTCTCTTCTGCAGAATTTTTCATGTTTTTTACTCTAAGGATTCTCATGATGACATTATTTTTACTGTTATTAAAAGTATTGAAAAGATAAATTTTATTACAAATAATAAAGAAGGAATTTTTTTCTTTGTCAACATGTTCCTGCGAAAGTCCATTTTCATAAAGAAGGCTGGTTTGTAAATAATTTTTTTTCATGAGAATTTGTCACATGAGCTATTACTGGTGTAGTTAATGGTGCACATTAGCTATTAAAATAATTATAATTTTTAAATTCATATTGCGTTTGTCTAAAACAAACCTTTTCCATCTCTCCTTTCCTTGCTTTTTAGGCCTTGAAGGAAGTAGGACTAACCCAGGAACTTTAGCAAAGTCATTAAATCTGAATTTAGGATGGATCAAAGCCAGTGCAGCCTGTGTTTATTCCTTCCTTTTAGGATTAGAGATGCTCCTTGCACTGCTAGAGTTCATAGGAAAGGGGATCTGATAAAGATGGGAAAGATGGAACAACTGAACAATTTTTGCTGCAGTAACATAATCCCTAATAAAATTCTTAATGACATCATAGGTTTTTTAAAAATCGTTTTCTCACTACCTGATGAGATCCTTACATAATATTATCACACGGTGCTCCAGCCACTTGCTGTTTAGAAATCACAGGATAAGTCACTGCAAGCATCAGGAAAAGACACTGAGTCTTGTTCTTCTCTCTAGCCTTATGTGGTGATCTCTGAAATATCATCTTGGAATTTGTCTGGGTGTGAATAAATTAAAATGGACTAGTAATGCTGGTAATGCAAGTTCATTTTAGTTCAAGTTTCTGCAGTGAAAAAAGACTTTGAGGTCTGCTGCCTTGAAAAACACTTCAAGGTGAACTTGGACACCAAGCCACAAGCTTATTTGGTTTACTCCATTAAATGCTTCCATACCTATTTCTTCCTGAATCATGGAGCTTCTTTCTCCGTGGCAGGTTGTTTCTGACAAACCCAACAGCAGCTGTTGAAGACTGGAAGTAGTAACATCCAAGTATGCAGCCCTAGGATTTGATAGAGCAGAGTTTGCAGAAGGATGCTGAGGCCAGAGTTTTTAGCTGCACTGGTAAACTGTGAGTCAGAGAAACCCCATTGCAGCAGAGTTAGCTGGGTATCAGGCAGCTGTCACAAACAATCAAAGTGCATGTGGGTTTTTGTGGCCTAGGGTACTAGTTTCTTGTTCTGGTTAATTTTTGGTCTTGGGACTTGAGCACGCAAACAAGAGCTGTTTCTGTTGTGGCTGTGCAAGAATTCTGCTTCGAATCATGCAGATAATTAGACGTGTGACCTGTGATGATATGCTGGAGAGGAGTCATACAGAGAAGGTCTTTACAGTTCTTATTCGATCAGACTGTCTTAATATAAGAGCTTAAGCAGCAGAGATAGGCTAGTTATGTTGTTTAGGCTTTTGGATAGGAAATACAGCATGGAAAATTGCCAAATCTGGCTGCTGATGAACACGAACTCTGAGTGGCCAAATTTACCTGAAAACAAGATACAATGGACTCTGGAGTTTTTTAAGGCACTGAATGAAGGCTGTATTTGATTATAAGAAAGAAAGATGTTAATATGAAAGGATTTTTCTTTTCTTTGTATAAGCATGGATAGTGATGCTCTGAAACCCATGAGACTAGAAGATACTTACTGAAGAGAGCAGAATGTGTACAATGAACAGATAAAGTGACCAAAGATATGCTTGCTTAGTAATGCTTTTAATGCTTTTTTTTTTTTTTTTTTTTTGGGTAGATTCTCTAATTAAGAGCTGTTTCAGTCGAGGAAGGGATAGTGAGAATTGTAGACTTCCTTGATAGAAACTGTAAGACTAACTGAAATTGAATTTTTCCTGTGTTAAGAATAAAAAAGTTATAGAAGAATACTTTTGGGCTATTTTCTCTGTATCTAATTTCAAATAAAGATTATATTAATAATTTTTAAATGGAGAATAGTGTGTAGTGCTCACCAAATATTTGGAATGATATGTGCCTGGGGAAAGAAGCCAGGTTAGATCAAGCAATCTGGTGGTAGTGGTAAGAGTAGAGTCAGTTTGCCAAGACTTACACCAATATTTGATTGTCTAGAATAATATTAGTCTATATGATTGACTGACTTTTGAATCTTTTTTCTTTCCAAAAAGTATATTTGTATTGTTTTTCAAAAGGAATTATGCAATTATCCCTTTTTCAAGCACTAATGGAATGTATGTTAAATATTCTGGCACCCTCCAGAAGACTTTGGTAAAACTGTCTGATATGGGGTGTGTGCCATTCGCATGTTACTAACAGCATTTTGAAGCATGCATTTTGAGTTGCAAGTTTTTCACTTGCATTAGTTTTAGAAAATCTAAACCAGGTGGATTTATTGTAGTAGGAGCCACTAGGATGAGTCTTTTTTTACATGACCGAAACGTTTATGTGCTTATGTGTACAGTCACACACCTTGCATGATGCAAGATGCATCCAAAACGAATCTTCTGGCCTTACTTGTGCATGGTCTCTTTTTCCAGGATTCACAGAGCTTGTTATTTTTCCTTCTCAGTCTTCAGATTCTTTTTTTTCTCCTTTGCACCTCTGCTAACCTCCATTAACCTGTTTGGGTTGTGAGGCTTACTGAGGTATTTTCTGCTCAGAAAACTCACCTTTAACAATGTTTTCTGGTACTTTCTCCATGTTTGCTCTTTGCTCCACATTAACTGGTGGAGAAATGAGAATCTTTTACAGTTGACCTCTTTAATATATTCACTATTTTAATTAGTTGAAATCATTCTATGTTGATTGTTCTTGAGGTTGTCATGTAAGTGCTTCCAAAAAGGGTACATGATACATGAAATGGTCCATGTCCACAAATGGGCATTCAGTGCATCGTGGGAAACAGTGGGACATTTCACAAAGACAGTCTTTAGCATGACTTCATTCTTTGTACTGCCCAGGGCAAGCCTACGTGTATTCATTGGCTCTGGTGGGAACACAGTCTCACTAGATTAAACCTCTGCTTTTGTTAATACTCCCTCAGCAGTACAGAGCAGTTTCATTAAATCAATCAGAATCAGTCAGTTGTTCATTGACAATGTTCTTAAACATTTACAAGTCAGCTTTCTCCTGTGTCTGTTAGGGGAGTCCTTATGCTACTACTTCAAGAAGAAACGTTTAGCCATCGCCTGTGAAGCTATTGTGTCATTTTGGCACCTTGCAGCTGTGCATAAAGGTCATTTGTTAGGATGGACTGGGAAATATCCCTAGTGAGGGCTTCACAGTTGAAGACATGAACCCACCATTGCTGTTAGGTATGCAGGCAGAATCCTGGTACGTGAGAGCTAGGATTTGGGAAAAATAGCTAAAAATTCTGGTGCCTTGCCAACCTATTGCACTTTTAATTGCTGCTTTTTCTAATTTTTTTTTCTTTTTTTGACATCAGCAGTTCTCTTATTAAAATCAGTTGGCAGCAGTTTTTCTCTTCCTTCCCTTGCTTCCCACTGCTTTGTGAAAAAATATGTGGCTCTTACGGATTGCAGGGAGCAGCTAACAGCACAGTCAAGAAAATTCTTTATATTTTTAAGAATTGGGATGATGACTCTTGTCTGAAGGTAAAACTCAATTTGAGCAGCAGGGGGCATGGAAAGTGTTTGTGAGCATAACTGTGGGCTGAAAAGCTTATGTCCACTCCTTTGTACACCTTGTTCATGAGTGCCAGAGGGGAGTTCGAAAGTCAGCTTTGAGTGTGCTGGATTGCTCTTTTCTAAGTCTCCCAGCTCTTGGGGGTCTGATTTTCCATGAGAAGTGGGCAGTGCTAGGGTGAAATACCTACCTTTTTGTGAATTACAAACTCATGTACTTTAAAAGAACAATTCCTATAATTATACTTATATCCAGATGTTATTCAGATGCTTTAGCTTAGTAGCCTAGAGGTCTGCATGTAACTCAGCCTATAGTCTCAGGGGAGGCCAGTGCCTTTAGGAGGAGGACTTACACCCTCTTTTATTCTCCCACTCTCTTCTCTAGCATTCTTTTGTACTCCTAATATTTTTGAATTGCTGTTACCCCAAACACAGGCTTGGAAGAAAGGATTTTAGCTGCAGGGGCTTCTGGCAGATTATTTTTTCCTTTGTTCGCCCCAAAGGATGGGATGCTTTAATCTCCTGTCTCATTTGGAGCCAGCCTCCCTGTTGCTGAGGGAGGCATGTGAAGCTTTTCTGACATTATCCCTTTCAGATACACTGTTGTAATGTGCTACTAATCATGAGGAAGAATTTCGCCTTCCTGCTGGCTGTTCCTCAATGCTCTTTGGTTTGCCCTGGGTTGTGCTTGTGGCCTGTATCGAGGCCTTTGATTTGGAGCTGTTCCTTCATTTTCTTGGCTGGAGAAATTTTGGAAATAACCCTGTTCTGCCTTGTCTCTGTTATCTCAGCATGGCCAGTGGCGTGGCCTGTGGTCTGTCACCAATTTGTCTGCATCCAGAGCTCCTGGTTCTTGCCTTGTTTGTGAAACCACCTGAACCACATGTTGCAAAATGGGTGATCACTGGAAGGTTCCATACCTTCCTCTGCTTGGCTGTTGGATCCTGATGTAGCTTCATCACCTGTGGGTTGGTGAAGATGTGAATCCCCAACCCTGGGACAGTAGTTTTTGTATTTGATCTCACTTCCTTTTTCTAGCCAGGATCTGAGTTTCCAAGTGTACTCTCTAGCTGTAGGAGGGCAGCAAAGTTGTTGTAGACATGCAACTACAGTCACAAATGTGTTGTGTGTCCTTCTGGCCTTGCATCATGCACACAAGAGGAGAAATAACTCAAGGTTTTTCATGGAGGTCTAATACACTGAAACCAGGTCCCTGATTTTTACGTATTTTTGCCTTCATCCTTGGAAGAAGTGGCACCTTCTGTCCTTGACAGCTGGCTCCAGGAAACCTAGGACTGTAAGCCCTTTTCTTGAGGGTCAATGTGATGAGCACAACAAACTGACCAAATCAGTTTTGGGATTCTTTTTAGATACAAATTAATCTGAAATGCTGGTCTACCAACTCCATGCACTACCCAATAACATCATGCAGGCATGAAGGTAGTCTTAGGAGCTGGCAGAGATGTGACTCCTCACTCTCTCTCTGTTGAATCTCGTCACCTAGGAGGAGAAACTCCATCGAAGCATCTGGCTAGTCTGTGGGGTTTTTTTACCCAGAATGCTCCTAAGGATAATTACAAATATGTGCTAGCAATTTCACAATGGTTGCAGTGGTAAAACCAATTTTTGTTTAAATAAGTCCTTCTATGTGTAGTGTTGCATGTGAATGTTATTAGGTAAGCAGCTACATTAATGTCAGTCATGTTCAAATTTACTGGTCTTCTGGAACATACCATGTGTAGTGTTCTGGTGAGGTGGAATGAGAAGATTGAGTATTTAAATTGCAGAGCAACCTCACAGCTGTTTACAGTACCAAGGGATGAATATTCCCAGGATGGTAATGAATTTTCAGTTATTCCTTGTTGCTTATAAGTGGTGAAACGAAACAGTAATCTGAGGTTTTTCTTCTTTCCTTTATATTTTATTTCAAGGAATAGGATCATTTCAATTGCAATAGAATTTGTTTACTCCAAGTAGTATTGAATGCCGCTAACAATTACATTTACTCCATGCTGTACAAATTTTTTACATGGTTTCATTACTGCCTCATAATCAGTAAGATTTGCTATTTACTTGAGTGTGGGAACCAGAGTTTCCTTCTATTTGCCAGATTTTATTAAAATTTCAGGACTAGCAGGACCATAATAAATTAAGGGTGTATGCAGGGAATTTGTACAAAGATACATAACCCTACATGTTATTAACTCCTAATAAAATTTAATTAGTTACTTAATTAGCTACTAGTATAACTTTTGGATCTCCAAACTGTGATTTGTCAGTAATGGTCAGTTTGCACAGGGCTTCAGGATTCAGCTGTAGCAAGGAGTTTCAATGAGAAGTGTGGAGACATGGCACATTATGGAAAGCCTTGAAATGGCCTCACCTTTTCTGAGCTGACCAGAGGTTTTGTGACAGCCTTCAGGGAAGCACAGATTATTTATTATACAGCCTTGCTGAGATGTGGAATTCAGTATTTCACATCTGCTTATAGCATTGTATAAGATGTACCAATGTACCCCTCAGTTAAATGTTTGGTACAATTTGGTCAGTGATCAGTGGCAAGGACTGTCAGCAGACCACTGGCCCAAAGTTTTGGGACTTAGTGATCTAAGTCACTGTGAAAAACACAGCCTTGTTCTGGATAAATGTCAGAAGTGTAGATTGTGATGAGGGAACAGAAGATATTGCCTAGAATATCACATAACTCTTCAGAATTTTTCATTTACTTATTTATCCTGTGAATGTACGCTTCAATTCCTGTCCATCATTGAGAATAACAATTTTTTGAGGAAACTCTTGAGTACAATTTTATTTCTCAGCTTTGGAATTTCTGGAGCCTGTATGTTTATATAAGAAACTGTGTTTCATAAAGGTATGTGGTTACTATACATTGGCAAATTATGTATGATTTCCTGTCCTGTTCTTGGCTTGATTTTTGTGTGTTGAACCTGCCTGTCTTCCTATTTCAGTATCCATTCAGAAAGAAAACTCTTTGAATTGAGAATTTCCAGTTTTCTGGGGGCACCCAAGAGACTTACGTAGAATTGTTGTCTTTGTTGATGACTTTGTTTTCTAGGATTTACAGACAGAAGTCTGTTGTTTAACGTTAGTCAAATTTAAACAAGTTCTTCCTGACAGATTTCTAGCAGGAAGTATTGGACGGCTATATCACAACAGCTGTCAGATGCTCTGTAAAGGTAATTACCCCCACATACTTGGTTGACCCTGTAAATTAAATTTGGGTACACCTTTGAAATGTAATTGGCCACTCTATAGTTAACTGTTTCTCCGGTAAAATGTTATGGTTTTGCCAGGTGCAGGGCAGGTGAGGAAGCAATAAGGGGGGTAATGGGGAGAATGGAATTGATTATAATGTATAAATTTCAGATGATGTAAAGCATCAGCTCTTTGCACAGGGAAACCAGTGATTAAAGACCTGGATCGTTCTACACAATTGACTTATACTCTGGAGTAGTGTTCTCCAAATTACAAAACCAATCAACCACCCTAATTGCCTTCATTCAAAACCAGTCACCAGTTTGATTCTTTTACCAGCCAAATAGGACAGCATAAATCAGGCAGCACGAGTGTCGGGTAATGCACGTTTTGGACCCAGTCAGATCTTATGTAAACCTAACAATAGTGTATTAAATCTGTGGCCAGGAGAGACTTGCCATTCTCACTTTGGTACAGCATCTCCTTTCGGCTTTCTGTGATGTGGTAAGTGTAGGACTGAAATGCTCCAGCTCTCAATGCGGACCCCAGCTATGATGGTGTGACTTTACAATGGCTGTGGTGTAAGCGAAGGCTGAACGGGGCCTTTACTTTGTAGTGTCTGCTTTTATTAGGATTTTTTTGTAAAAGGCTCTAATGGGATTTACTTTGCTCCCATTGAATCAAACTGTTACTGACATTAGTGAGAGCAAGTTCAGACCCTAGTCAGCTTTTCACTGTTGTTGTAAAAGCATTTATTGGTTTCTTTTAGTGGAGTGAAGCTAATTCATTTTCGTCTTCAGCATGCATTCTCTTTGTCTGCTTTTGTGTGCATGTTCTATTTTGGGGGAAAAAAAATAATTTCCTTATTTGAAAATCTGACCCTATTTCAGCATGCCTGTCACCCAATAGTATAAATGGGAAATGGAGTTGTATGACAGCTTTTGGATCTTGGACACATTGAATGACTATGGAAACAATTAAAGACAGCTCTGTGCCTGAGGAGTCTTTCCTTGGAAAAAGGGCTGAACTGCTCTCTAGCTATCAGTAGTACAGAATGCCCATTAAAAATTCTCCAAGCCCAATTTTACTGTCAGTTTAGGAGGAGCAGTCACAGATAGGCAGTGAAAGATCTTGTTGGGCAAACAACAGTAGTTAAAAGCAAATAGATTAAACAGGCGCTTGAAGCAGAAGAACAAAGAATACATCTGTCACTTGATGGGGTCATGTAAGAAGTCTTGTAACAAATTTTGAGACTATATACAGGAATCTAATGTGAAGCTTAAAGACTTAATTGTCTAATATGAAAAAAAGGGGAAATTTTCAAGAAATTAGAAAACTTCCATTTCTTTCAAAAGTGAACAAGAAGACAGTGCAAAAATAGACAGAATAAACCTGGAAAGGAGGTACAGAACATTTCATTGATATGTGAAAACTAGGAATGCCATGCTGAAGACTTGACTTGTCCCTCTTTCAAATTCTGCCAGTAATAAAAAACCATGGACTCCTAATTTCTGATAAAATATAAAAGCATTCCATAAAAGTAAAGTAATACTTTATGCAGAAAACACTGAACCTATGATACTTCTGCAGGAGAATACTATGTGTGGCCATATTGTGGTATTATGACCAGTACCTTCTGCCTTTACAAAGATTTAAATACAAAAATAACTAATTCATAGTTTTCAATATATAAATGTATGTGAAAAAAAATCTGCTGCTGAAGAATAGCATTACCCATCTTAACAGGTGTGTAATACTGTCAATTTTCTGAGTTGTTTAATAAACTACCTGTAAAGTGGTGAACAGGATGCCAGTTTATAAAACAATGGCAAAGATTTACTGTAAATGTCTGAAAAAATGTATTTCCTGTCACTGAATGTTTTCTGAAATGGTTGAAAGATATACTCTTTAATTTCCTTTGGCTGCTATGCAGAGGTGAAATGCACCATTCTAAAATAGTAAAGAACTGAAGACACAAAGACACTTGCAACTAATTTCAAGTAAGCAGATGTTGTTATAACCTGTGAATTAGGGTTAATTTTATGAAATTGCTGTATCATTTATGGCTTCACATCTGGAGGTATCATTTCTCAGCTTGGACAGGGGATAGAAACAGAGAGGCTTGCCTGTGTTGGATACAGTTGTGTATGCAGGACCTGAACCAGGAGGAAGGAAATTGGCTACAAAGAAGAGGTTATGTGTGATTTGGTAGAGAAGTCAAAGGAAGGCCAATAAGGACTTTTTTACGAAGGTCTGAGCTAAGCAGAGACAACACTTGAGATTGTTTGGACAACTTGAACAATTTTTTGTCTGTCTGTACAGTCCCTTCTTAAGCTTTGGGCCTGCATGTTGGCCACCAAGGAGATGAACTGTGAATAGGAAAACTAAAATTATGAGGAGGAGATATCCTCATACTATTAGAGGATGAGCAGGAGGGAAGTTGGTCCACTGGAAGTTGATGGTGGCTGAAGAATGTAGAGCCAGTGAGGTGCTACTTCTGTAAAGAAATACAGAGTTGCTGGGCTGAAAATGAGCTGAGGAAAGCAAGGAAGGACACTGGAGCCTCTTCTCCCAAGGGTATGGTGAGTGCCTACTCAGAAAACCCCTAGGGCTGGGTTTGGCTCTGCTCAAATGGAAGTATTCCGTTCACTCCTGCAAGTTACCCATCCGAAACCAAAATATGATTAGTGATCTAATGGAAGAACCTGGAAAAGAGCAAAGGAGCTTGATGAGGCTAAAGAAGGCTTTCCCCCACCCACCCTCCCCCTTTGTATGCTGAGGGAAGTGTGGAGAATTTCTTCTGAAAAGTGGTATTGTAAGATGGACAGAGGAAGGAATTGAGTGCTTCCCCGCATGAAATCTAATTGCATACTAAATACTTTTTCCTTCTCTTTTCACTTGTCCCCTTTCTGTTACTTTCTCTTCCCATATCCTGATTTTCATTCCTTCATAGTCTCTCACATCTCTTCCATTCTAATTTCATCTTTCATTTCATTGTCCTGTCTCCTTTTTGCTCAGATTTTTGCTACACATCTAAATAATTTTTATAAGTATACCAGTGCTCTGTGCCTTTCTCCTCTAAATGAACATAGTCTGGACCCTGTATTCCACTGCCTGGCCCATGTACCCCATCCTGCCGTGGACAGGTGACTCTTTCCCTCCCCACACCCTCAGACCTGTAGAGCACTGAAGTCTGTTACATGGACTTTAAATAAAAACGCCAGAGGTGTTTATATCCATTTCCTTCCTGAAGCAAGCAGCCAATTCTGTGAAAGCAGCATTGACATGAATAAGACTGTGTCCTGCCAAACCCTGAAACAATCTCAGCTACTTCTCTTTTTAGAGGAACAAACATATGCAACATATTGATCTTCCACACCCCTCAGAAAAATCCCTGCATTTTTATGGTGACTGGTCTGAAAGATCTGTTTTTGCAGGATGCAAACAAAGAATCCCAGATTTCAGTCTGCAGGCAGATGGACCTTTAAACAAAACTCCCTGCACAGCAGGGACATCTGTTACAATTTGTGATCCACAAACTTTAAGGATACTCTAAATTCAGCTATGGGGCTCGATCCTTAGGTAGACCCAGCAGGAGAAGTACAAGGCAAAGTGTGTGTGCTGTGAGATTTTCTCAGAGCTGAAATAGTTCCTGCAGCAAATTGGAACTATGTGATTTTAACCTTGTGGTAGCCAGAGCATGTGTTTGGACATCTTTTCTTCCACTACTTTTTCCTAGAAGACTTGACTACGGAGCTGGGGACAGTGAGAAGCAGCTTGGTGGAGCCATTAGAGGGGTACTGTACATTAGGATTATATTTTTAGAAATAAATCCTTCTTGAAACTGTGCCAATGGCAATTTTTCCTTCACCCTGTGGAAAGAGGAGCCAGCCCAGTTGTTTGCATTTACATTTAATACCTTCTGTGTCTTCTGTTGGGAGTTAAAGAGTACCAAATAATTTTTGTCAGTAGAGTCCAGTGTTGGAGACTGTAGAACTGCTTCTGCCCCACTTTAAAACAGGCTTGTTAGCTGGTGAGTGATCTGTATTTAGGAAAAAACCATAATTTTCTATTAAGTACCAGGAATTATTTATTCAATGCTTCTCTTCTTTAGCAATTTTCAAGGTTTCCTGGCAAAATTATATGACACTTTTCATTGCAGTGGTCACTTCTGGTAGCACTTGTACAGACATTACCTGAGGTTTTAAAATGTTAATTACTAGTTGGGATATTTTCCTTATGAATGGTTAGTAATAAGTAATAAGGATCATTTAAGACAGGACTGAAGTATTTTGCCTTATTTGTTGCTCACTGAAAGTGTATACTTTCTTTTCATCAACTTAATTTTTTTGGCAAATACTCTTTCATCTGCATTCCTTGCAAATATTAAGTGGAGGATTCAAGGAGCTTCGCTTAGATGCTCACAATGTGTTTTGCTTGGACAGATAGGACAAACATAAAATTCGTAGGGCTGTGTGGCTGGCACACCACATGCTGTATTTTAAAAGAACTCTGTCTTTAGCTTCTCTCTTCCTAATGCTTTTAGATGTGAATTAGCATTATGTTTATAAAAGTTCTGAACTAGTATCTGTGAATATTTAAAAAAAATTCCAGAAGGTGCAAACTTATAGGCAAGCCAAGCCAAAGCTATTTCTATTTCTTCTTTTGGTGAATATTTTGGAGAAATATTTGGATATTTTAAGTTCTGCTTGACAAGTTTTCCCTAATATCTCAGACTCTGCTATCCCTAATTGCTGGTGTCACAGCTTTTCCACAGTAGTGCTCATGCCAGCAATGGCTTGGGAAAACCATCTGTAATTTAAAACTTTATTTCAAAATTCATTTCACAGGGTATACCTGGCAAGAAGTCAAAGTGCTTCATTGTGTGATCTTTCTGTACTACACGACATAGCTGTAGCTCTCCTAGCTGTCCTTTCAGTGGTTTGCTCCACCCCTTCCCCTGCAGATCTATCTCCACATGATCTGACCTTTCTCATTCTGGGGTAGAAATGTGGAACTACAGTGTGAATATTTATTTAGTAACTCAACTGCGTTCTCCAGTTACAACCTTCTCTCTTAGATACAATAGGGAAAAAATATTGATTTACCATCTGCTGGCATCAGACCCCTTCAGAAGAAAAAGTAAAAAAAGTAGGTCTTCTAATTAACTCTTCCTGTTTCTCCCTAGTTTGGGGTAGCATTAAAAGCGAGAAACTCTTGTATTGTTGATGACACACTCAGAGTGACTTAGCCCTTTTCTGACCTTTAGGGAATATTCAATAGAAGAAACTTATGTTTTTCACAGTGACTTATAGTGGTTTTTATCTATTGAATAGTTAATGTTGGGTGGGGTGTCCCATGATTGTGCAGCTCTCAGTATTGCTTAATGTTATTTGTAGATAAAGAGTAAGGAAGAATAGTGTTTCTTTCTCTTCCACTGTGTGGAAATGTTCCTGGCTGGTTTTCTGCTGATTTTCACCCAGGTTTAGTCATCTATGGATTTTTTTTTTTCCCGATTATCACCTTTTTCTTTACTGATACTTAAAAAAATAGTGACAAACACATGTTGTTCTTTGTAGACTTTAAATTGTACTGGTAAGAGGGAAAACCCTACACTGTGCATTCATCAGGAAAGTTGTCAATTACTAAATGGAAAGAAGGCTACCCCTGGGTGTTTCTATTTGCCAAATTGCCATAAGAGATCTTTTACTAGGGAAATACTAAACTCATATAATATGCTAATAGACTGTGCTTACAAGAACATGTTTGAGAGTAAGTATCAGCATGTCTGGGCTTTGTTGTGACAATGAAGAATGTAATGGTGTATTGCAGATGGCTTTCTCTTTGAAACTCTTTTTATGTTTGGGACTTCAGCATGAATTCTCATTTCCCAGCTGACTTCTCCCATCCTTCCATCTGGGACATTCTTGTGACTGTTTTGCCTTATTTTTAATAATAATTATATTTTATAACAATAATTTATTATTAATAATATGCAAAGCGTACCCTTGGGAAACTACACTGCAACCTATACATTCAAGTTTTTCTAGTAAAAAAAAAATCCACCGTCTCTCTTAAAAATGTTATAAATTCGTGGATATCTATCTCAGCATAATTCAGTGAACATTGAAGAGTACAAAAAAAAAGACAAGTAAAAACCAGTAAAGTTTATATCAACTCTTAAAATCAGTGGAGATGTCTGTGCTTCTTATCAGAAGGAATTAAGAATAGTAGATTCTTTCATGCTAGGCATTTGGATACTGAAGCTTAGTTGGCCATTATAAACCTCAAACTCTTTTATTACTCATTTAATCTTGTACTTTAAATTACTGTATATTTCCTGAGAGTCAAACTACGAGGGCACAAGTTTTCAAGTGGAGATTCTTCATATATTGACCTAACTATGGACTATTAACAATATCTAAATAAAGAGAAGTCAAAAAGTTTCACAAGAAGTGTGTGGAAGTAAGCAAGGAGAGGAATGGAAGAGTCATGGATAGCCAAGATTTTAAGGAATAGCCTGAAGCTGGTCACAATTGAAAATCTATATGCAAGTTGCCTACTTACACCTACTTTGCAAATTCTTGAACTTTTAAAGTCAAATATAAGTGTTTGAGTAGAGAATACACAAACAATTCTGTTCTGTCATCATTTTTTTGCAAAAGTGTGGATTTTTTTTAAAGTACAGTGGATTACTCATCTTTTGAACAGTTTAGTCCTAATAGAAAGTAAGTAGCAGTAAGACGAATGCTTGCGTAGAATACTGACGGAAAAAGCAGGACAGTGAAATACTCAAACTGTTTGTTCCTGTTATTGAATCTTCTGTTTCCAGACCTCAGATGCACCAATATTTCCTCCAGGAAGTGAGAGACATAATGAATGTGTGTGTTTTTTCCAGAAATTAGTTTATTAAATGAAAAAGGTCAGTAAGTCTCCTCACAATTTGCAACCCTGGTGTGCACAGAGGTAGCGTTCTACTAAGCACTTACAAACACTATTGACTTCACTTAAGTTCAGAAATTTTGCATAATATATTGGTATATGTATTGACTGATATATTTATTTTTAAGTAAGGAAATACACAAGAGAGAGAACTGAATAATCTGACACTATGTTTTAGAGATTAGCATAGTGGAATTCTCTTGTAAAGATCAAATATGGCCATATGCACCCTCTGGTTTTGATTGTTATATCATAGTGATCAATGCAGCAAGGCAATATAAGACCATTAAACATCTCTTGTTCCATGAACCATTGCTAAATGCTTCAGAACAAGGTGCAAGGTGTCCTGTGAATAATAAGAGTAAAATATGCTGCCCAGAGAGCATTAATCTTCCTAGCCATCTTGTATAGCCTGCATCAAGATTTATATGCTTTTAAAGTAAACAACAAAATCCCCCCTTTCTTATCTAAATCTGCCTCTTTTTGTTCTTGCAAAGAAATAAAGTTTTTATCTTCGGCACAGGATCAATTCTGTTAGATATTTAAGTCTTTCAAATGAAAATATTTTGTATGATTCTACTACTCTAAGAAATCCTCTGGGCTTCAGTAAGCTTCCTCCTGTGCTTACAGCTATGCATATGCTTAAGGTTCTTGGTGCACTGGGACCTTAGCATCTAGAAAAAAAATGACATCCAAAACCTGAATGGCATTTCCTATAGTTATCAAATTTTTGCAGAGGAATATTTAGCAGAATCTTGTTAAACTGTATGATTCTGATGTTAAAGAAACAAATTAACACTATACGTACTGCCTCATCTAGTAAGTTTGCTATTGTTCGATCAGCTAGATGTGATCCATGAAATAAGTTCTTAAAATTTGTCTTACCATAACTGAGTTCTATTCTTCTCATAGCAACTATATTCCTCTATATTTTTTTCAATTTGAGTATATAAGAAAATATTTGGGGTTTAGAGTAAAATTTTCTGCTTCTTAAAAATAATTTTTAAATAAAACATAATTTTGCATATATTGATTAAATTGGGTTTTTTTTAGTTAATATTTTCTATAGAGAGTTCATTATGAAATACTATGTTTCTGCCTCAAATCAGAATTTTAGGCAGTGGCAAAAAAACCCCAATGTATGTTCTATGAGTTTGATCTCTCTAAATTGACAATTCTTATTAGGGAGGTCTAAGTAGAAAATATGTGTTTTTCTATATCATGGCCAAAGTAAAAGAGCGCTGAAAAAAAGTTTGGTAATCTCAAATCATGGTGTCACTCGGATCTATTCAGTGTCCATTTCATATTTTTTATTTTGTTAACAGGTTGATAACACCATCAAATATTTCGACAGTTTATGTCTGACTATTCCATTGTGCGGCAGTATCTGCAAATAGTTTGGGTATAATGACAGTCTACAGCAGATATTTCTAAAATCAGAGCAGTTAGGGACATAGATATATTTGGATTTTAGAATAAGCAGTAACTTTTTTCTTCAGTCTTTAAGATCTAGCCCATCATCTTTTTTTCCTGTGCCTTTCTCAGCAGCAGACAGTTAAAAAAAATTAAAATTACATTTTCCTCCTAAAGAAACATTTCTAGATATTTCTTTTAAAGTATAAAATTTGAAAAGAATGTTCAATAAGTTGTAACAAGGTCTTTTTTATCTCTATGAATTAAAGAAGAGCTTCATAACATTTCCCCCTCATGTAATATAGATATAGATGTATAAATGTAAATACACATAGATAAATGAGATGAAACAGAGCCCTATTATTATGATTCTGCTCCTCAAATTGACTTTCCCCATCTTTGCTTTTGTGTGACTTTAGCTTTCTTAAATCCCCCTAATTCATGGTTCTGATTTTAGCTTCCTCGAAAATTAGTCTGCTGTTAGATTTAAACAAAATTGGAAATATCCTCTATGTTGTTCTGCCTGTATTGATCTTTATTCCACTTAATTATACTTACATATATGTATGTGAATTACTAGAAGCCTCTCTGTGTGTTGTGTTTATTACCAATTGTATAAACTTTCATACTCTTTATATACCTGAAAATTGTCCAGAAACTTGATTCTGATGATTGGGTGATTGGTGATTGATTTGGGGATTTGGGACATTGCTGTTACATTTAAATGGACAAAAGAATCACACATTCTCCCAAAGGGTGAGAAAAAGGAAGCAGTAAAATCTCTGTTATAGAGACCAAGAAAGAGTTTTGAAACGTTTCAGTTACATAAGAAGACTAGTACAGAGGTAATGGTGATTTTTGATCTTCCAAATAATAGTTTTACTCTTTAGGTGAAAAACTATCCTTTTTTTCCAAGTATAGTGGGTGAGATTCTTTTACATCCATATCTGTTAACTCTCTCTCTTAGTATCTCTGTAACAGTTCACAAGACAGTGAAAGTTGCGCTTAATAATCATGAAGATACTTTTAGGTGATTGGAGTTTTTAAAATGTATTTTAAAATGAAAAAATAATGCATCTCCAAAAATATCTCTTGGCAATCTTCAAAGATATTCCCACTAGTCATTCTGAACTGTTTGGGTAGAATAGGACAACTAATGCTCTGAGCTTCTGTTCAACAAATCTTGTTAATATTACTGTTTTTTCCTGTTTCTGCCATAAGGTTATGACACCCATGCATATCAGGAAATACAATGTATGACTGAATATGCTATATGGGAAATTTTCCTGATATGTATATTCTAAGCACAGACCTGCAGAGACTATCTGCTGACACAGAAACATGAAATTCAAAATATGCCTTTTAAAGGAATTTCTATGGTAATTGTATTAGTTTAATTTGCTATTAATTCTCTGGTATTTTTAAACCAGTGTCCTTACAGTGTGGTAAGGAATTCTACCCATCCTCAACACAGTCATCAACCCTAGAAAGGATTTGACTTGAGAAGCAGAGATTTTAAACTAACTGGGAACAATGTGACAGAAATCTCCATCTGTATTCATTCTTATGTTTGGTTTTTTGAGATGTAGGGTCAAAACCACAAATCGGAAAACACAGGTGAGACAGAGTAGTATCTGTTTATCCTCAGAGCCTTCTGCTGTGGTTTCTGGTCATCTTCTCTCTTGTTCTCAGTCTCTGTTCCTCATGTCTGTTGCAGCCTGGACATGGCTGCTGTACTTATATTTTAAAATCTGGATTCTAACATTTCAACAAACATTTGGGGATATGAAAGGAACTTTTGGTTACAGCAGGGAGAAACACAAAAGCAGAGATTTCCTTCCACCTATTTGCCTGTCAAGTTTATGATGTTGAAGTTCGGTAGGAAGGATATGAATCTTCTTAATCCCATTGTGCACTGGGGCAAAAAAATACCTTAGGCTGGGCTGTGCTGAGTTACTCTCCTCGTTGTCAGTGTTTCCTAAGTGAAGAAGTAAAGCTCCACACGCCAGGCTCTGAGGAGCTTCAGCTGGATTACCTCTCTCAGGGGTCAATGACTTCTCTTATTTGAGCATCCTCCAACAGGATTCAAAAGATCCTTGCTTTCCACCTTGAGCCCATCCATGTGTAGTGTGTTCAGGTTATTTTTTTATCAGCAGTTTTCTTGAAAACTGAAGCTACTTTCAGACCTGTGTGAGTTTTCATTGCTTCAGTAAAACCTAGTGAATTTAGTAAAATTTAGTAAAACCTTACTAAAATCTAAATTTTTGCATTTTGTTGATGTTATTTTGGTTTGTTTACCAATTCATAGAATACAAAATGCCAATCTGAATCACTCGTGGCTCAGCCAAAAGGCAAGTCAGCCCATAAACTCATGATCTTTAGCTGGTAAGAATAAAAGGATGATTTATAGCTTGAAGGAAAGGTACTATTAGGAGAAGGTCGCTTGTTTTCATTCACATTGATGCTTGAAAATAAAAGTGTTTTTATGTATTTAGAAACATTTTTGGGGTATTATCTAAATGCATTTTTTTCTTTTTTACCTGGCCACACAATAGTGCTTTATGTGCAGTAGACAATGACACACAAGAGAGCTGTGCTTAACTCAAGAAGTAGTTTCTACAAAGCTGTTTGCTTATACTCATGGTTTACTTTAAGGTCATGAGTAGTCCCATTATTTTAAATGCTGTGCTGACCAAAGCCAGAGAAGCTTTGCATGGTCAGACCTTCAGCATGTGTACCTCATGCTGCTTGATTGCTTCAGTTAAGATATTCAGTGTTTCATTAACTGACTAGTATTTTTGTTTGTTGATGCCTGTGTCTCATTCACACTAGTTGAGACTATAGGATTATCAATAATCTACAGAATTATTTGGATTTTAATAGCCTTTCATTGCCTTCTTTTTTTTCTGGGGGAATAAAAGCAAATCACAGCAAAATCTCATAAGCTCTGGTGCCTTAGCATACTATTTCTTAGGTATTTCTGTTGGGAATTCTAATGTCATTTTTCGTTGAGATTTAGTTATGTTTTAATGAAATCTGTAACCTTGTATTGATATATCCTAGAAAACCAGTTCTTGCTGCACTGAATTCAAATAGCTTATAGTCAACTTCTCAGTTATAATTTGCTCATCCTTTCTAATAAGTTTATAATCTCTCTCTCTCTTCTCCAACATGAGTGCCCAAAGCTTAAGGGAAGAAAAAGCAGCTCTTCTAGACAACTCTGTAGCTCTGTGTGCTTTTTCCTCTGTTCTGTATTTGATACTTGACAGATATCTGAGGCAGTTGAAATTGATTTTGAGTACCCTGAGAGCTGGTCTTGAAAAGATCTTATTTCTTATTTTCTTCTTCTCTTTGTAGTTCATTCTGCTTTCTCTTTTATTTTTCATGTGTCCTACTGAAGTCATGGAATTGTTCAACTGACTATTACATTTCTAATGAATCAGTTGAGTACTGGAAAAGCCAGAAGATATTAGCCTTTTCACATTCAAATGTGTCATATACAATATATGTGGTTCTATGAATAATTAATTTGAGTGAAAGGCCTGAGTATGATTTCACTGAGTAAGAAATTGCTTTTTATTTTTGAATTTTCTGGCTATCCAGTTTGCTCAGTTTGCTTCCTTGTTTTTTAAAATGTTCATTGAACATTTTCAGCCCAACTGAAAGATTTGACAACTCCTGATTCCAGTAAAAAAAATCATATTGGGTTTTTATTTTAATTTAAAAAAATTTTTTTGTCTGTTCAATTTATCTGACACTTGCTTCATCCTTCTATGTTTTCTTGGTTGGATCTTTAGGGGCTATATTGTCTGTAAAGTCCCTCAAGTGATCAAAAGTGTTGGCGCTTAAGAGATAATAAGAGTTCAGGTCTGATACTGAAAAATGAGCTATAATTTTCCCTATATTATTTAATTCCATAAGAAGTGATGTTGAGCTTCAGACTTTTGTGATGGAAATTATAACTCCATGGTCAGAGAAAGCAAGCTGTTTTATTGTCAAGGGAGCAGGAGCCTGTTCCCCAGTCAGCAGTAAAACAATTTATGGGAGGGGTATTTGTTTCTCCAGCAGAAAATAAAAACTGTTTGCAGGGTATTGTAGCTAATGACAGGATGGATAAATCATGCACCTGCAGAACTCCTGGTATACAATAGATATAACATCGCGGGAAAGAAATCATAGCTTTGATAGATGTCCTAATCCCACAGTGATATTTACAAAAGCATGCAAGCCCATCCACAGGAGTTAGCTGGAGAGTGGTACATTGGTTAGTTTTGTAGGATTTATAGAATTCTTCCCAGTGGCCAAATGCATTTCATAACTGCACTGGATTCAGTAAAGTAAGCATTTTGTGGACATGAAGGCTGGTAATATGCATGTGATGCTGGAATCAACACTTTCTCTACTGCAGCTGAGGAAAGAAATTTGACTTTTTATCATTTGCTAGAATTGTAGCAGTGATGCTGTGCCACAGACATATTTCAGTTGTTCATAAGCATCCCTCTTCCCTGGTAGCTGAGTCTGGGTTGCACTCACTGGTTAATATTGCAGGCTTGCTTAAGTCGTCAGCCAGCTGTTACTCTTGGGATTGTCTAAAAAAAGTTGCATATTGCAGATCTAGTGTGAAGAAAATCATTTTGTATCCAAGACATTGGTTGATTTATTGTTCAGGGAGTAATTCAATATACATGTAGTAAACAGATACATCAGAAAAAAAAGATACCGCAGAACATAGTGAAACATGCCTTTGGGTACTGTAAAAGGGGATAGGATTCAATTGTTAATGAAATAATTATTTTTCTCCCCAAACTGTAAAGAAATAATGAGTTTCACAAAAAGTGTTAGCTGTCTGTGAAAAGTTCCACTTTAGCACACAGGTAAATACTAAAATCAGTCATTAATCAGTAAAGCTCCTGAACTTGTGTTTCAGTCAATGATACATAGGTCTGCATTGAAAATAATTACCACAAAATTAATACAAGAGCCCTCTGTACCTGCAAACAGGGATTCTGGGAAATGCACTTATAATGATAATTTTTTCTTTTCAATTTTTGCATTATCCCTTTGTGTCCTCTGTCTTAACAAGGAAATGCTGCAAGTCCCAAATACTGCTGTGTACTTTGCAGAAAAGTCCCTCAAGACTGGCAACTGTCATATGTGAGAGAGGGATTCTTAGACCTCGTAAAAGTACTACTCTTGAGATCTGCTAAGATCCGATACCTAATGTGATATGCTTTGTATGTAATCAACAACTTTCCTTAAGAATAGTGTTCACCATTAGACTTTCTTAGCTAGAACAAATTCTCCCCTTCAAGTTCTTTGCCTCTGTGACTCACTCTGTACTGATGAGTGGTATGTGCAAAGAAGTATTGCATTGAGTGATTTATTTTATTTGGGTGACTTCTCTAGAAATAAGAAGTATGCAGGTCATCTTAACCAGGTGGTAGGGTCTTAACCAGTGCTATCTTACCAGAATTTACTGGGAACACTCAGATCATGTTCTTCTTGGGTTAACATAATGTTTTACTACTTTAAATTGTAACCATGGTGTTGTAAAAAAGGTTAGAGTAAATTTAACAGATGCCAGTGTGTTTTATTTTCAGAAAATAATTACTTAATGACCTACCATTACAAGGTCATATTCAATGTCCTTCTGAGGTTGTTCTGACTTAAATTTATCACAATAGATGGACTAAATAATATTCTGAGTACAAGAAACTTTGACATGGCCTTGCTTGGGGTCAAGATAGTCACTGTGTTCAGACCTAAAATTAAAGGTTTAAACAAGACCAAAGAGAATCCCATCTAACAACATACATTTTAATCCCAGTTTACTTTTCAAAAAGAATGTAACAAATATAAAAAAATAAAAAATATCCTTTGAAAAGTCTCTTTTCACACTCTGTGGAAGGAAGACATACAAATGAGCAGTCCTGAAGCATGAGTATCCCCACGCTCTATTGCTAGGTACAACATGAGTAACAAAACCAATACAAGTGTCTCTTACTCATGCAAAATTCCCTTTCTTATTCTGGAGAAATCAGTTTGAAGTACAGGAGCATTTCTTGAGACTTTTACTTGGCCTTTCAACTGAGTTTGCCTGCTGAGATAGTGGTGTTGGTACTGTTTTCAGGGAAGTGTGTGTGAGCAGAAGATGACTGAAACTCAGCGATCTCTTGCCTAGAGAGCCATCAGGTAACAGCTATTTTGGATTACAGAGGTGTCCCACACAGGTTGCCAAGAGTCTTTAAGTCTTTTATCTGGATTACCACTGACCTATCTTTTGTTACTTATTCTTTACTCCTTGATGCTGATGTGGACTGTAAGATGGCAGAAAACCAGGCTCTTCGTGGCGTGTTCCTCAAACTGTGAAGGCTTTCATTTTTTTCAGCACCCCTGCTCCCTCTTTTGTGACTACAAGAGCAATGTTTCATACTTTGCCTAGGAAAAAAATGCTCTTAGGATTCAAGTAACAGTTAAAAGTACAACATGAATTACAGTGTTGAGTCACTGGAAATGACAGCAATTCTAACCAGAAAAGTGTGAAACCCATATATATTTTGTTTTCAAGGCATAACTCTGGGGAAAAATAACAATGAATGGCAAACTCTTTTTCTAAAATGCGTTCCTTAAGAGTTATTTGAGTCCTATCCTAAAAAGTCTCTCAACTTAGTATTTCTACTGGGCCCCAGCTCTAAGTATTCCAGATGTGCAGGCCTAAGTCCTCTTCACCTCATTGGCAGGGAGCTTGTGTGCCAAGCAAGGCTATCCCATGGAGAGAATTCCTCTCTCACCTACTGAGAGGGGGCAGATGGGCTGCACACCCTGAGTTTTGGCGTGATGTGGACTAGCTCTCAGTGCTCTTGGATCCACTGGATAAACTATAACGTTATATGTATGCTGGGATATGAAATACAACCTCATCATTTCTCTGTGGTTTCAGTGGAATGCTATTTCTTTCAGCTGATCCTGTTTTTCCAGGTAAAGCATATTGAGTTTCAATCCCATGTCTGGAAAAACAATGTTTCTCTTAAATTTGGTCATGTCTCTGAAGTTTTTTTGTGAAGGTTATGACACAAACTTGATAAACTTGAAATCGGCACTGGTCAAATATTAGAAGCTCAGTTCTTACTGAAACAGATACAATCTGTTTTTAGACTGTAAAAGATTTGCATGCTATAGTGAATGATTATGTTGGGAAAAGTAGCAGCACAAAATTCCTCTTTCCTGCTGTTAAAAAAAAAATTAAAAATCTGCAATATCTTCCATGTTTAGTTTTCATAACAACCCCAAAAGAAAAAAACACCCTCACTCTTCAATTCCTAAATAACACAATCTTTAGGGTCTCTCAGGTGGATTTTGTGATGAACTAACTTCAGATTTTGTTTGCCAGTTTCATATATTCTCTGAACATGAAAACAAATGCAGCATTTTAGCTCATGCAATACTGTTCCAGGCCAGCTATTTTCATTTCTTACTTTTTCAGGTTATAGGAAACCTTCGATTTCTATGGGAACGGTAGTAATTTGTAAAGCATCCAAACTTTTAAGAACATAGGACTATGCTTTGTATCATAATCTGATCCAAATACAGGCATATAGAGTTCCTGCAAGCAGTATCTCCAGAATGGCAGTTTCTCTCTTTGGATTTTCCCATCTTCTGTAATCATTTTAGCATCCAAAGTAAGGGATGTCAAATCACTTGAAGAGATAGCGGGAAGAGGGTGGACACCCATTCAATCACAATTCCTTTCAGGAAAAAAACACAGAAGATGCAGCTGAAGACAGAATCATTCTACAATCAAAATCCAGGGGACTGGAAACAACTCAAATTGTGTGGGCTAAGAAAATGACATCATAGCTCTGTGAAGTTGCTTTTAAAAGATGAGGTAGTGGGAGGCTGAATTCAGATGTTATTTACACCTCTTTAATCTCACTTGCCTTTTTTTTTTTTTAAGTCAATGTTAGTCAAGAGGTTATGTAGAGGATTATTTTTGAGGCTCTCTCTTCTTTTGGAGTGCCAAAGCCAATAATAATCATAGCATCTTGGAATAGTTGACAGAAAGGTGTCTAATAGAGGTAGTAAATCTTGCGTTTGATGTGAAGTAGAATTTCAGAAATTAACACGTATTTTTCATGTTAGTTCACTGCATGGTGACACTGTAATGCAAAAGAGTGGAGGGCACAGGTGTGATGACGTGAAGACTAAGGCTATGTCAGAACTATGAATGTTGTCTAACATCCTAGACTAAGGGTGTGCTTTATTTGCATACAAATAGAAAGGAGTGGCTGCTAGTTCTTACACCTATTATAAACATCTTTAAAAGTTGGAAATGCTGCACCAGTCAAAAATATTGCCACCATTTAAAATTTGCACAGAACTCGAATGATAAAAATTGTTCCATAAATTCTATGTTCTGTTTTTTCCACTGTTAGACTTCACACATCAGCTATTACAAGTACTAAGAACTGAAAGTAGGTAAACTCAAGATATAGTAATAATACTAATAACACTTTGTACTTCACTCATGCTTATGTCCAAAAATGTTCAAAACTTTTACAAACATGAGGAAAAGATTAGTCTTGAAGTTTTAAAGTAAGATTATCCGTACTTATAAACCAGAGAAATTAAGGCATAGGAAAAAAAGGGTTATACTTTAAAATATACTTAGACATTTAAATTTTATTGATCTCACTTTTAGATTGCATCAGACCTTTAGGGTATAAAGGCACTGGACTGACTTATTAAAGGAAAAGAAAATTCTCCCCTTGCTTTGTAATATTTTTTGTTTCTGGTAAAACATAGCAAGGAGGGCAACAGTTTTTGTGGATTTGTTTGGGGTTTTTTTGGTTTTGCTTTTTAGTTTGTTTGTTTGTTGGGGTTTTTTGTTGTTGTTGTTGTTGTATTGGGTTTTTTGGTTTTTTTGTGACCTGAAAACTTTCTACAGAAGTCTTCTGATAAATGTTGACCAGGTTGTTCCAGAAGTGGAAGCTGCCATTGACATACTAAGAGATAAAATAAGACAGGATTATGGGGAGAGGTGATACCTTTTCTTGATGAAATTTGTTTGGAATAGTTAAGGGGAAACAGATATGCTTCTAAATCCTGAGTAAAAGCTTGTATGCCACAAGACCTGTCCATTGGCCTTTGCTGGCTGCCAGACACCCACCCAGAGGCTCCTGCTCCTCAACAAAACAGGTGGAAAATAAGGTGAAAAAGCTTGTGGGTCAGCATAAAGACAGGGAGATCTTTTAGCAGTTACCTTCACAGGCAAAACCGGACTCAATGTGGGAAAATTAATTTATTGCCAGTTAAAATAAGTTTGGTTAGTGAGAAGGAAGGGAAAATTAAGACAATACCCTCCCCTTCTCCCCCCTGCCTTTTTCCCATGCTCAGTGTCACTCTGTTTCTTAGCCTGAGCCTGCTTCTCACTCCTGATGGCACAGGGGGTATGGGGAATAGCAGCTGTTCTCTCCTGCTCCTCGTGCTCATCCTCTGCTCTAATGTAGGTGTGGGCCTTCGCGACATCTCCACATCCTCCAGCATGGGATTTCTCATAGATCCTGTCCCACATATGCCCCAGATGGGCTTTCCAGAGGCTCAAGGGGATCCTCCTCAGCCTCCTCCTTCTCTCCCCTGGGTGCTCACAGGCATATTTCTCACTTTTTTCCTCACTCCTAGGCAGTGTTTTGCCCTTTCTAAAATACTTTTTCCCAGAGGTGCCACCATCTCTGCTTCAGGGCTCAACCATGTCCTGAGGTGGGTCACTAGGAGCCAGCTGGAACCAGTTGTGTTTGGCACTGGTGCAGCCCTGGCCTCACCTCTCAGAGGCTGCCCTGCACCGCCAGCACCTGGGCACCTGCCCCCAGGATGCCATTGTTCCCTCACAGCTCTTCCAGTCAGTCCAGTGTCTTCCCCACAGCAGAGTTGCCTCTGCACTCTGCTGGGAAGGTTGCAGAGATGTACAGTGTTTTGTAGATGAGAGGGTACCTTGAATTCAAAAAGTAAACTTTTGGGGTCCCTGATCTCACATCCTAGCTCCCCAATAACCCAAGGGGACCAGGCTGTCCCAGGGGTTAGTGGCTGGTGGTGAAGATATCTCTCTTCTCTGGCTGACAATCTGGATACCTTCAAGATTTCAAGGCCAATTATCCTGGGAATGTCTTTGTGTAGTGACTTGTTTTGTTTTGCTTTGTGGTTTGTTTTTTTTTCTGGACATGATCCAACGGAAAGAGAGCAGCTTTCAGTGGGTCAGACAGAGGGTTCTCCTCTCAGGGACCTTCCCCTCATGGCTCCCAGCTACCCTGAGGGGAGTGGCATCTCGCTTCCTGCCTCTGCACCCTGAGTGACCTGCATGGGCAGGACACCCAGCACATCCTTGGTGGTCTGAATGGCTCACAGTTCCTAATGCATCCTGCATGAGGTAGAACCCAGATGGAGGAATAGAAAGGAGACAGAGGGGCTCTTCTCTGTGCCTGGAATTAGTGCTGGGGCTGAACCATGCCTCCAGCACGGTGGCAGATCCGGGAAGGCATTTTGTGTAGCACACAAGCAAGAAACAAACGCAGTCAACAGACAACAGGCTGTTCAGCAACTAAGACAGGCTGTTTAAAAAACAGAGTCATTTTTGCTCCTGTTCTGTAATACAGGAACAGGTATTGTGCATGTCTGTGTAGTGCCAATAACGTGTCTCTCCTTAGTTCTCTGTAGTGGAGTTCTCTGCCATAGTGAAAATAATCAGTTAACAATTATCACAGGTGACAATGCATCTTTACATCCTATCAGCCACAGATATTTTCCACTGGTCTGTACAATACAAACTGATCAGTAACAATAGGAAGGAGCAAAGCTATTGTTGGGATAGAGCAGCGCAATGTTCACAGAATATTCGATGGGGGATGCACTTCTCAAGAGGAGTTAATAAGCAGCCACACTTGAATACCTGATGTTTATAAAGGGGAGAAATTTATACGGAGGAGTACATTATGGCTAAAAACCTATTTGATCTGGCTGAAACAAAACCTGGCCTTCATCTCGCGTGTAGAATAAAGTCTACCAGGGCCCAGAAAGAGAGATTTGTCTTTGAGGAGTGATCTGAAAGATAAGTGATGCGTCAAAGGAAAGAAAATGCAGTTTCTGCTCCTTAGGGAAAGAGGGGAAAAGGGGAAGGGAAAAAAAAAGAAAGGGAAAAAATTAATACTCCTCTGTTGTGTTTTTTTCTTTTTTTTTTTCCTAGCTGTAGCAGTAGCCTCTTTCCTTTGATTTGTCATGATTTAAATTCATATAAAAAGATTTATTTCAAATAAGCCCCTTTAACTGTAGGGGCAGATTTTTTTTCCTAAAGCCTTTTGTAAGAACAAAGTAACCACTTGTCACACACAGAGACTAATGGGAGTTTAGTGTGGGTTTTAGTGTTCATTCATACGCTTTGTGTTCAGCTAGTCATAAGTTAAATCTTTAGAAATCACACCGCAGGAATCCTTCTCTTAGGGGTGGGGGCAGGAGGCAAATCTGTGGAGATATTGAGAGCTGGTGAGCGGAAACTGCTCTTTTCAGGCTTCCTAAACGGCAGCGCAGGAAATAAACACATGCAGGAAGTCGTATGGCCTTTTCTTGAACTTAAAGTTTATACAGCAATTGATAACTGAGGCAAACTTTGTGTACTTAAACTTTTGAAAATTAAATGAAGTAAAGAGAGCACGTTTAGCCCATGCCAGCATGGCCTGGAGTTTCTGCAACCAACTCATCTAAATACAGTATTAAAAATCAGAAAGATTATACAGGGTATATATTTTTATAGCTAGAATGTGTCTTTGAAACCTTTTTGTATGTCTTCTCTCTGTCCTCTTTTCCTTCCATTTCTCTAATTCTCTCCCAATGAAACTGAACTGAAACATTGAAACAAAACTGAAAATCATGTTTATGAAGCTGTTTTCTGTGCTTCTGCACCAGACTCTGCTCTTTCATGCTTTCCCTGACCTTCTCATTTATCTTGTAAGCCCTTCAGGGTAAGGATGGTCTTGGACTGTGTGAAACACCTTGTTAGGTGGTGGCCCATATTGATATTTGGTTAATGCTACATATATGGTGTGTAAAAGTTGTCTTTGAAAGGAGGGTAAAAATAAATGAAGTGTCATTCTTGAGTATAGCTTTTGAAATTGATAGCATCAATTTACGAACAAGGACATTTATAAGCATTTCAAAGAAATATTATTTGTGTTCATATTTCTCAACCTTTCACTGTATTAACAAGGTCACTGTAAATTTAATGTTTAAAAATGAACAGGTTTAGTTTTATAATAATTACAATCAGTTCGGGTAAATTTGCATAGGAAATTTAGAACACCTTTGCCAATAAAAAGATAGCAAGCAAAACCCAAATGCAGAGCAGAATATGGAGAAAAAGTACATTTGCATGTCTTTGAAGACCAGCCTAAATACCTGTTAAAAATGCATCCATTTCTATGCACCTTCTACTCTTTTTAAAAATTGATGCTTTTTGCTGCCCTAATAAAACACCTGTAACAGTGCAAGTGTTTATTAGGAATATTTTTTATAAAACAGGGACTAGAAGCAAAAAGCTCCAGTTAAAGTAAAATGAAAGAAAGACAGAAAGAATGCATGTGAATTGCACATCTGTAGTCTGGGTTGCTTGCAAATGAAGTTATTAAATTAATTTTTAAAAAACAATTTAAGATTTTGGATTTTTTTTCTGTGTTTTGAGTAATTAAAACACATCATGAAATTTCATAGTCTGCTTAGAAGATTACATATTTGCAATGTAGCTTTGTGATGGCTTGGCCTTACCTAACCACTAGGTGGGATTTCAAGACTTCAAGAAATACATCTAAACATTGGCCCCAAACTGCCATTTACCATAACATGGACATATTGAACAGGAGTTCAATAAATGTCAGTATAATAAAAAAATATGGAGGTTTCTACCATTAATCTTGGTATTGTATCTTCTACACATTTTCAGAACATCCCCTTACTTCTATCACTTATTGATTATCCATTTGATTTATATCCCAGCATGAAGTCTTAACAGTCATCAGTCTTCCTTTTGGGCATTACAGTGACATAGCTCTTTCACTGATATCTTTGAAGGAATCCATTTTTTCTTTTTCCAGTTCCTTACAGGAAACACTAAAATTTGTTCCAGATCGTGTGTCATTATATATTTGCACAATCATGATATGTAGCTGCATTAATTGTATTCTACCCTAAAAGCTATTTTTACGTTGCATTTCTTTCTTTTTTGATAGTCCAGCTCCACAGTGAGAACGTACCAAAACAGTAAATCAAGAGTGACCATGAGCCCTGGCTTTAGCTCCCAGTGGAATAGCAGCCAACCTGCTTGGAATACATACACCTTTCCAAGAGCCAGCTTGCACTACCAGTCTCATGCTAGCTACACCTACTGTGCTGGACATCCTGCTGTAAGTAATTAAACTTTTTTCTGCAGTTACCTGAATGAGTTCTGTGATACCCTGGGAGGTGGAGGTGCTCGGGGGCTGGCAGTTCAACACCCTTCTCCAGTGCTCTTTGAGTCCCACAGCAGTCAGGACAGCTCATGTGTACTAACCCTAACTCTAGAAAATAATAGAATAAGTCTTAGACATATGCAAACGGGAAAGTTTCATGACTCAGTAAAAATACATAAATTTTTGTATATTTAGCAATTCTTCTCCTTGCATGAAATTATTGTTGTGTGCCTGGGTTTCAGTGTCAGAGATGTGGTCTGGAAAGCAGTATTATAGATGGCCTCTTTTCTGTTTCTGGTGAGCCTGCTAGATGAATGAATTATTCTTTCTATTTCAGAGATTTTAAATTGTGTGGATGAGTCAGGGGAGGAGAGCATCTCTTCTCATGATTTGATTTGTTTATACTCACTACTTTATCAATTATTTGATCAGTGGTGAACATGCAATCTTGTTGCTAAGCAAAGACTACTGGTCTTCTGTAATTTGCATGAACTGGTGGCTGAAAAGAATGGGAGGGTGCTCACTGTTGTTGCATGCTTTAATTTGACAACCATGAAAGGATCACAACTGCAGGCTGATGGTGTTTTTTGTCATATTGGTATAGTTGACTGCTCACAGCAGAGCCTTTTAGTTTCTGATATTGAAAGACCCTGAGAGAGTTAAGGGGGGAAGATCTCATTAGTGTAAGCAATCTTCCTTTTTTCCAACTCCACTGTTTGTTTTTTTAGTGTTTGGATTTGAACTTAGCTTTGGACATTTGGACATAGAACTTCTTAAAGGACATAATATTTTAACTTCCTGCCATGTGTACATAATCAGGCTTTGCCATCAGTGAATTCCAATAGGAAAATGGGGAAGTGAAGCTTTTACTACAGAGTGGAAATTATACTCTGCAGTCGTATTGCAAGATCTTTGTGATTTGATATAGATTTGCTATCTTACCTGGCAACAGACTTCTGGCCAGAAGTTTGCGTTAGGATTTGTCTCAAACATGAACATGATAATTGAAATAAAGGAGAGGAATAAATCTGTAAAATCTTATCTCTTTTCTGAGGTGATGAGTTCTCAGAATGAATTAAATATCTCTATAGATTCTGCTGTTTGCTAAAATCCATTATGGTGTCATTGAAAGTGATAAAAACTGTTGTGAAGAAATAAAAGGTATTTGGCATTGGAAGGGCACGGATATTTTCCTCGCTTAGAATGATGGCTCCAAAAGAGTCCCTGTACAGCTTAATTTAACTTCAGCTGTAGGTATTCAAATCATTAACTGCTCCTTTACTTTGAAAATTTAGAATAAATGCTGCCTAATTTGTGAGTCTAGCTTTGACTCTGCTAAGCAAAAGAGCATACAAGAGCAATGCTAACTGTCCTGGAAGAGAGCGTAAAATTTGAATTGAAATGTCTGTCTTTTTCGAGCTACTTCCACAGTTCCTCTTTCCTTTATTTACACTGAAGTTGATGGTAACTGAACTAGAATTGTAGTACAATATTTGTAGATGGTATGTATACAACCTATACAATATTTTTTTTCATTGAGCACCTTAATATGTAGTCATTGGAAATGATATTTCAGTCTGGAAGTTGATTTATCTGATTGCTGGAAAGGAGAGATTTCAGAATGTGCAGATTTGCGTAAACCTTTGTGCAATTAATCCAGCCCTCAATGTCCCTGGGTTTAGCTGTTTACAAAACTTGGCCCATTTCTTGGCTCCTGCTTATCTGAGAAGATCTGTTGCAGTGCTACGCAGCAGAGATTGGATTGACTCCCTAGGCTGCTGGTAAAAACCTGTAACAGATTAGCTGCCATTGCAATGCCAATCACTGTGATCACATACTTTTTCCATACCTTCTCTACTTTTATAATCTCCAAGGGTGAGGCCCTAAGCAGGGCCTGGGCAAGGCACTTCAGCAAACTCAGCTCCTCCCTCCTGCAACATCAGATGAAGTTCAAGTTTCCAAGAAAAACAATGCCTTAATATCGGCTTGAATATCTGTTTCATTGTATATGATAAAGTTATAATTAGTCCGGTTCCTGTTTCTAAGTTAGATTTGTTTAATCTGGGCTCAAACCAACCTTCCTATGGCAAACAATGATAATGAAAGTTGGATACAGACAGAGCTCCTTTATTCATGAATCTTCCCAATATTACATGCTCAATTGGATATCTACTTTGCTTCAGGGGATTTTATTTGCCCTCATCTGACAAAAGTTCACTAGAACAAGCTGTAGGTTGTAGTGCTGTATGAAGCTGTTTCTGCAAAACCTCCCCCATAGAGTATGTCTAAAGATCATTGCAGTTCCTTGACACTTTGGAGGCTAACAAACTTACGAGCACTTTGCAAGTTCAAGGCAGACAAATGTCAGGGAGTTGGATCTGGCCTTGAAGTACTTAAAGATATTAGTCCCCAAAGACAGCGCCAAGAGAAAAGCTTTGGATTTCTCTACTGTTTGGAGAAAAGCTGAAGGAGACAAAAAAGATTCATTTTAATTGGGCAAAATGTAGCTAAAAAAATCCAAAACACCTCTAATTCTTTTTTTTTTTTTCATCTAAATGAAGGAAAAAATATCTTACAAAGAGAAGTGCTGAGAGACCCTTATGACTCTGACTGGTCCTGAGAAATACATCGGAGTCAAAGGTGGGGGTTTTATTTTATTTTATCAGAGAGCACACTTGGCATCTCTCTTCCATAGTGCTGCAATCATTGATTAAAAGCAGTCTTTCCACCCTAGGAAAGGAAAGAACAGGAAGCTTGTTTAAACAGAGTAATTTTTCAGCTCTTGGAGTTATATAAGAGAGAAAAAGGCTCCGTATCATCTCATTCAACAGTGAAATGAGTTTTTGAACAAACAAGAAGGTGCTAACTTCTAGCCATACTGGTAGACAAGATACCCTGTAGGATCTATGTAAACTAATGTGAGTGATAATGTGGTAGATGGCCCTTGCAAAGTAAATGATTTTTGATATTAGAGGCTAGAAATTCCTCTGGCATTAACATTCAGAGGCTTTCAGCCAGAAAAATACAGCATGTAATACTCAAAACATAAGAAGATACCGAGTCATCTAACATGCTTTTCTCTTGAACTTTCTTCACACAGGAAGATAAAAAATAGACAAAGTAATTCTGATTATCACTGTTGGGCAAGAGAACTTTCACATCTATGCAGGCTTCCTACCCATGCTTTTTCCAAAGTCTCTAAGACTCACTTAATTTACCTTTTTCCACGTTTTACTGGAAGGACGATAGAATTTTACAGGTCTTCAGAAATCTTGTCCATTGAATTAACTCTAACAAATGATTACTTAGACTGTGCTTTCATTTTAAAGTACTACATGTATAAAGTGGGCAAACAAAACATAGGTCTCATCAGCTTTAGACTATTTCAGCTGAAATCGTAAGGATGTCACTTATGTCTTTCTTGAATATTCATGTAGCAGTCACAGATACCTGCCACACTCACCTCTGTAGAAGTCAGTCCTTATTAATGAAGGAATTTGGCAATGTGTTAATCTTTGACAAAGCACACAGTACTGTCACAGACTGTGTTACCCTGCAGGACTTGAAACCTTTGTTGTATGCCCATGGGATGATGAATTTTGTTGCATACATTAATTTCTTCTCATGCATACATCTCTGTAGCATGCATGATGTCTTTGAAATCCTTATCTAGATATGCAACTCTGGTGAGTTGACCCTGGCTGGACGCCAGGTGCCCACCCAGCCGCTCTATCGCTCCCCTTCCCAGCGGGACAGGGGAAAGACTAAGGTGGAAAAAACAACTCATGGGTTGGCATAAGGCAGTTTATTTAAAGCAAAAAGTAAAGCACAAGCACGTGCGTGCAAAGGCAAAGTGAAGCGAAAGACAGCACGGTTTATTCTCCACTTCCCATGAGCAGCCATGGTCGGCCACCCCCAAGAAGCAGGGCTCCAGCATGCGTAACAGTTCCTCAGCAGGCAGCCATTGGAGTCAAGCAATGCCTGCCTTCCTGCTCCTTGCCTCAGCTTTTATATCTGAGCTGACGTCACATAGGACGGAATATCCCTTTGGTCAGTTTGGGTCAGCTGGCCTACTTGTGTCCCCTCCCAGGATCTTGCCCTCGACTGAGGAAGGAATGTTACAGTGCTGATGCTGTGCTTAGCAGTAGCCAAAACCCCGGTGTGTTATCAACACCCTTCTAGCTGCCAATGCAAAGCACAGCACTGTGAGGGCTACTGTGGGGAAATGAACTCCAGCTTAGCCAGACCCAGTACAGCAACTCAGCATATGTAAGACTTCCAGCTAAAATCCGTTCTGCGCTCTAACAGGATTCAGTCATGCTCTAGTAGATCAGTGACAGCCTTCAAAGCGTGATTGGTTAAATCTGTAAAGTTATTATTTGGAGCTCTACACATAATGTTTACAAGCTGTTACATGACTGAGGTGTCATATATGGATCAGAAAATCAGTTTCCTTAGCAGTCCCCATTCCTACAGTCTGTCCCCAGACTTCTTTCTACTAATTTCCTTAAATATGTGATTGCTTCAGAAATTATGCTGTTAGTTGGAATGTGCAAAGCAGAATTAAAAAAAAAAGTGATGGAGAGCTCTATAAGATGTAACTGGCATCCTTCCACTCACTTCTCTGAGCCCTAGTGGGATTTCAGATCTTTAATCTTAGGAATCTTAAGACCCAGTAGAAGGAGCTATAGCTCCTTTTACACGTTTCCACTGACTATCCTTGGACAGAAAAGCAGAAAGGGAGCAAGGCTGTTACTGTGGACAACACTAATGGAAGGTCTTACTCACTGTCAGCATGACTGTGCAGAGTCCATCGGAAAAATTTCCAGTGGCAGGTAGGTAAGCCTCATTGCTGATGACAGAACTGCTGGACTGCAGTATTGCACAGCTGTGATGCTTTATGTAAACTGACTGTTCTCGTTATTGCCACACAGATTGGATTAACATCTGTACTGTTTTAACAACTTATTTTGTATAAATTTATAAAATTAGAAAGCCTGCCATTTTTATGTGATTAGATGATACAATGTTTAGGGACCACCTGGAGATGTGAGATACAATTATGAATTTGTATGTACACATATGTACATATCTAATGGCTAAGTTATTAGTCTATAGTGTATATATATTTATATATATAACAGGTCAAGCTTTTGGCTAAAATCTTTGCAGAATGATGTAGGAAGGTTCTCAATGCACAGCTGGTGTTGGGTGTCAGTCTCAAGTCTTCTAATGTGATCCTGTTTCTGAAACATAAACCCAGTTAGAGAACACATTCTCGTAAGTGTAATATCCTATTCAAAGTCAGTTCTATACACCAAAATAAGACTGACAGAAGCAATATACTGATACATGCCAAATTCATAAGATAGGCCATAAATGATGTGATCCTACACTACAATGCAAAGATAACGTTTTAAGAAGCATCTTCCCTTAAATCCAGGCAGTGTTCAATACATATAGCATGGATGTCCTATTCAAAACATGCCTTTATTTCTCTAGAAATATAAGTAGAACAGATCAGCACTCTAATTTATCATTTTTTTAATACTAAGATCTTTCCAGTGAGTATTTCTTTCGCATCTCTCCTTAGAGAAAGAGACAGTGCTACGAGTGAATCGCTTATGCAGTATAATACTGTCATCACTAATTTCCAAGATATCTGTTTAAACAGAAGCTGTCACTTTCTGATCTGACTTGAGCCTCCTGCCTGATTCATTTTGTAATGTCACGAACAGTGGATTGTGGATTCATGGAGAAGAGCTGGTCTGATTAAAGATGAAGAAACTTCCTTTTACACATGCACATCCTCATAATCAGCAATGATGGGAAAGGAAATAAATAGTACAGTAGGCATAAATTGAAAGTGTCTCTCTAAGAACCTCTCAATTTCACTTGAAGTTCTGAAATCTTGGTTTTCTCTGTCCCTAGTGTTAACCCTTTCTTACCTTCAAGGGCCTTTTATGTCATCTTTTATGTCACAGTATATAAAGTGTAAGGGATGTATTTTGATCTTCTAAAGATGGTGATAGCCCCAGCTTCAGCAGCCCATTAGTAATCTGGGGAAAGCTCAAGTGTGAGCTGGAAAGAAGTGGGAAAGAAAGTTCCCAATCAGAAGTAAAAGAGAGATTTATCACAAGAAGCTATTTTTTGTAATTGCTGATATGTTCCTTATGCAAGAAGTGAGAGAGCAAATGAAGAGGCAGTCATTAAAGTGAGAATGAAAAGTATGACATCTCCATTGCTGGGTATCAGTTGTGGTATAAGAGAAAAGCTGTGCCAGTTAGGAGGAAAGTAAATGAAGGATTGTGGAGAAAGGAATAGTTTTAATTGACAAGATGTTGTAGCTATCAGGTGAAATGGGGAACTTAGTGATCAACTGCAAATCCATATGCTAACTGCTGACATAAATTATTCTGTTTATCTATTACCTCCATCTACAGGAACAGAGCCTCAAAAACATGAACTTATTAGACCGCAAACGTGAAACACATTTTCACTGTGGCTTGGCTTCTTTTGAGAAAAGAGGGTGGAAATTTCAAACCCTCAAACAAATATGTCTCTTAATTGACTTTTCTCACCATCTGTGCTTACTTATAGCTGAGGCAAGCGGTACCAGTGACTTGTGAGATTGCTTTCAATGCTGCCTCTTTAGGCCAGCTTTTCAAAGCAGCAATCACATGCAGTTAATTCCGATCAGATCAGCTTATCAACTCAGTTCATTGTAGCACTTTCATAATCATTCGTGTGTGACAGCCCATTAAAACTTGGCCAGGTCTTTAAAAAAAAAAAAAAATCACAAAATCCACCAATGTGTTTTACATTCAGCCTTTGAGGTATTCAGCATATTTGTTTTGTGTATTAAGCTTTGAAATTGAACTTTTGTAAAGGATTGTAGGGAAAAGTCACCAGTAATATAGGACTCTAGCCAAAGTAGTTTATCGTGTTTTATCTTGAAGAGTAGTTTTATTCAAAAATATACACATGATGCTGTAATTATTGTGTTAAATGCTGTCTATGGCTCTGCTTGGCTTCTGCAAAGGTACAGTGCTGAGAATGCTGCATGGCAGATCAGAGAGGGCTAATGTGGAGTGCGTGAAAGGCCGCTGCCTGTGGGTGGTTTGGGTAGACCAAGTGAGTTTTTCCTTTCTTCGGGACTTTTGGTGGATGGCAATTGCAGTTTGAAGTTGAATGCTCTGCTCTGAAAGGGCAGTGCCCCTCAGAGGGGAGAGCACTGATAACACAAAATGCTTCAACTGACTTGCAACAAATATTTTTGAAAAAGTCTGGGGAAATGGAAAGTTCCACCTAAATTTGAGTTTGGAGATCTTTGGTTTCAGAATTCTGATTTTTATGTGTGAATGTTGTTTTTTATTTTTTTTTCTGTATCCACTACTCATTTACACACCACACATATTATGTGTTCTTATAGTTTATCAGCAGATTAAGAATTCTGTGGAATGATGTTTGTTGATGTCTTTTATAGATTTGTTTCTACTATGTAATTTAACAGAAAAAAATCAAATTTTCTATAAAAATCACAAGACGTTTTCTGAACGATTAATATTAACAAGACTGGAAAAAAATTTCTATATATAACTTGTTTCCTTATTTTCAAGAAGAAAGATTTCTTTGTGGAAAATATAATTGAAATCTTTGAAATGACAAAAAATACTTCTGCATATATATCCACAGCATTGGTAAAATAAGTACTCACCACCTCCAAGTGCTAACAAGATCAACCATTTTGGAGATGGAAATTTTTCGTTTATAAACAGATTTCATAAGATATTTCTTGCTGATTCTACATTTTTGTTCTTGCATAATGAAGTGGAAGATACACAGAAAGAAGGTATTTTTTAATATGCTTTAAAAAGACAAACCAGATGCTACCTTTTTTTCTTCTTCTTTTTATTTTAAAGAAAAGAAGAAAATTCCCTAAATTTAGACTGTAAAATAGGCTTGTAGGAGGCAGTAAATACAGATTTTAGTAAATGTCTATAATTTACAGCTACACATATCTACCTACACATATCTCTATAGGTATTTATGTCTGTATTCATAAAAGTGTATGTCTATATATATATATGTATATACGTGCTTCCACTGTTTATTTTTGTTTTGGTTTTCTGCCTTAATTTAGCAAATAGGTCTATAGTTCTAATTTAACTTCTCCATCTCATTTTCAGTAAGCCAGACAGGTTGTCTTTAGGATTTGTTAGTAAAGGTGATGAATTCCTCCAGGCTCCAGAGAAAATCCTGGTCTTAGGGCTTGACAGTAGATGCTACAAACTGCCAACCTGTCACATGTTTTGGAGACACATGACACTTTCTGAAAGATTGATTATTTCAGAAGGCCAGCAACTGTGTTACTTTCATTTTAAATAATTAACACTCTCTGGCAACTTCCTTGTTGTATTGCAGCCTCCCAGAGTGAAGAGTTTTAGACTAGTCTGAACAAATACTGCTTCAACTAATTTTGCTGATGGACTCTTTCCCTTCTCTCTTAATTTTAATTGGTGTTATTTTTATAATATAAACCCACCCAATTCACTGAAGGCATAAGGCATGAAATTTTCCTTCTGCGCTTAGACCTACCTCCTTGCCTCAAGGTTTTATTTACACCAGGGATGCTATTCAACAGCACTGTCAACAGCAACTTCTGTTTATAAAGAGAGGTGGAAGAAACACATATCTGTGGGAAATACTGATTTGTCAAAATTGAAATTTCTTTTGATGACATTTCAGGTTTTTTTACCCTGGACAAATTTCAAATGTTGCTTTACTGTAAACCCAAATGCTGACCAAAGATCACTTGTCCCTTGCTGATTTCTGGCATATGTTCCACCAGTGATTTAAGCACTTTGTTGAGAGCACATGATGTAAAAAAGATCAAAATCCTGGAGTTCATTTGCATGACCATGCTTAATTTCCCAAGTAATCTAAATTTTGATCTTTGTCACCTTTGTTGAAATGTTTCTGTTGCTTTTAATAACTGGATTTCCTTTGAAAGAAACACCTTGAGAGACAGTATGTTCTGTGTGTCTGTGTTGGCCAAATTGTTCATTAAGTCCTCTACTTTTGGACAGTTTCAAGATGAAAGTTACTGTGTTAGAACTTTATGTTAAGGACATTGAAAGCACTGTGTGAAAGATGTTTCTACATGACACATGAAGGAGGAAGCTGGAGTTTTTGAGAGGGAAAACAGAGATCCTCAAAATAACAGACTTCATTTATTTCTGATAATCAGGGAACAACTCACCACAGTGTTGAGTTTTTCCTTGATAAAGACTCTATTGACCTCATATTTGTACCAAAATACTGTAAAAGGAGGTCCATATCCTAAAGCATGTAGCTAGATGGGACAGAAAGTAAGAAGGGAAGCAAAGGCACTAAAAGAAGGGATCCTACCAAAGGTCATGCAGCTGTTGGAGGAAATGTGTGGCAGTAAGCTTTGGTTTTCATTAATTTCAAGTTGGTGCCTTATCTGTCAAACCAGGCAGGTTTTCTGTATTTTTTCCAAGTGTATAACTAAGCAGTGTTTACTTTTGTTCTAAAACCTGTAACTATAAGGTGTTGGAGGGGTTTTACTGCAGACCAAAATGTGTAGCTGAAAGCGGGTATGCTTAGTTATTTTCTTTGTTTTCAATCAGTGTCTCTCTTTTAAGCTATATCAGGTTCTCATTAAGGATGTTAAATACAGTTATTGGTGCTTTTGGGAAAAGGGACTTGCTTCCTGCAAGGGCATCTCCCCCCAAGGCATCACTCCTTTGTTTCCTTTGTTTCCATTTTTATTTTATTTAGGGGCTGTCAATATTTTAATATAGTTTTCCATGGCAGTCCCCTTTTTAAGTGTAAGATGGACTGCCTGGATTTTGCCAAAAAGACTGAGTTTGAGTTTCACAAGGAGCAGAATATTTTTCCATTTGATCCATTCATGTACAAATACCTATCTCCCTTGGATATACAGTCAATTTCCATGCAAGAGGAAAAAAATTGAAAGGATTGAAAGGACCTGGAAATATTGCAAAGGTCTTTACAGAGATTCTCTACAGTATTTTCACCTTTCACGCTTTTTTTTTTTTTCATATTTTTAAGCATTAGCCCTCTGGCATGGTCAGGTGCTAGGAATTTCCTGGCACCAAAGGCAAATGCTGTGTTGAGGCTCTGTCCTTCTGCCCCGGTGACCTGTCCTTGGATGTGTGCCAACACAGCTTGCTCTGCTGAAACCAGAGCCGCTGCTGATCTCTCTGCCAAGTGCTTGCAGTCAGTGAGAGCAAAACTCAGCCTTTAAGTTCAGCGTGGTCACAAATGCTCTACGGCTGGACTCAGTCTTAAAGGTCTTTCCCAATCTAAATGACACTATGAGTCTGTGACACAGTGTGAAGGTTGCCAGAAAGTTCTCGGCTGCGGTCTATTCCAGCATATTCATTTCTTCTCTATACTAGGTTTTACTACTGCATCTCTGTGTTGTCTTGGAAAAACCATGCAGTTTTATCTGTTCCCCCATCTTACTTTATTTGTTTGTTTGTATCACGTGAGAACATTTTCCCACAAACACTTAGATGTGTAGCTGAATTTTTTTTTGTGTTGTCAGTGATTTATTTGAAGAGTAGGAACTTTTAAACTTCTAGAAAGCACCTCAGTTTTTGCTTTGTTATCAGGCTAGTACCTCTTTGAAGACTTCCCTATCTTCAGAAGCTGCACTAGTAGAAATCCTTATATTGTATACAGCTGGGTGAAAGGTTGGATTGAGTTGTTTTCCTGCCAAATTATAAAGTGATTTTCTTTTTAAATCTTTCTTTCCATTTGGCTGCTACTTAATGTCTTTTGTCTGCTTAAGGAGGACAGGTGCAATTATTCACCTCTGAGTCCCGGGAAAGATATAGTAATTCAGCATGGTCTCTTAGAAAGGAATGTAATTCACTGCTCCACATACAATACATTATGCAAGTCAAACAGAACTGTGAAAGCTGTAGCATTGTCAAGGATAGCATACGATGAACAATGCTTGATACCAAGTCAGGCTGTTTGTCTTAATATTTTGTTTGGGAGAAGAAAAGTAAAAGAATTAATTATAGATTGAAGCTTGATAGAATTGTATTTTTAGTCTTTTAAGGACAAAACCCCTTGGCACTGCTATGTGAGAAAAAGGATGTATGAACCTTCTTCAACTAGTTCCTTGTGATGTAGATTTTCAAGCAGTGATAGTAGATCCATCATTACTTAGATAATTTAATATTTTTTTTCTTTTATCATGATGAAAATAGGAAGCAAGATTCCAAAAGTGTAGCTCAGAACGGGTTTCTGAAGAGTGAAAATTCTCACCCTGTCCTTAAAGTGCAACCCTACTCACCACTGAGTTAAGATACGAAGGCTACTTAGAGGTTTCAGCCCAGAGTGAGTATATTCAATAGATATTTAATAAGTTAATGATGGAAGAGATCTGCTTACAGAACAAAATTCTGCAATGGGTGAAGAAACAGAGTTTCTAGCTGTGGTCACTTAGAACGGCAGAGCCGCTTTGTCCCATCATACTTGTTGCTTGAAAATTACACAAAATGAAGAGATTTAATTTAAAGATTTTTTTTTCAAGTTTCAAGACCTTTTTTCTCACCTGAAAATGTCAGCTTACTGCTTGTGTGTATCATGGTTAAGTCTTTTCATTTCAGTCCCTATTTTTACTTGCTGCTAAGTTTATGACACTTGCATCTTTCCAGGGAAAACTATGAGGCCTGGTCTGATGCTAAAGGGATATTGTCACAGAATTTTGAATAGAGTCCTTTTTGCTGTTTCATAATCAAAGAAGTCAGATGCACATTTCTCACCTTTGTTGAAATAAATAATTTAATTATCAAATCTTTTCCTCCCACTAAGTGCAATGACTTATAGAATAGATACTGTTCTTTTCAGGCAGTTAAACATTCATGCTTCCCCACTCCCACCCACATGATCAGTTATTTCAGGAGCAGAGAGATAAACTTGATGCTTTCTAGTAGAAAGCATCTGGTGTCTGAAGCAGGGCTTGGTCATTTTGACTTTTCTGAAACTCAGAATGGAGTAATTTTGTGATTATCTGTCATGGCTTTTTTTTCTTTTCTTTTCTTTTTTTTTTTTTTTTTGTTACCAGAGGAGTTAATCCGGGCTAAAACGGGCATTATGAAGAGGGCAAAATATTCAAATTGTTGTTCTTACAGCCAAGTATCGTACAATAGGCAAACTGACTATGGAAATTATATCTGCTTATGGTAAGATGTATAAGTCCCTTCAGAGTAAATGCAGACTGCTGTGTAGATCTAAAAAAATGCTCAGAATCTGGGAACAAACAGCTGTGCTGCTGTTCCAGGACTGAGTGTACCACATGACAATCATTTTGTTTCTCTTGAAATGTTAGTGAAGCAGAAAAAAAATTCACATAACATTAATAAAAGAAAGCCAAGCATGTTAGCACTTTTGTGATGGCTAAGTTGCTTGGTTTCATGAATAACTGCTTTTTAAAGGGCAACCAGCATTGAAATCTTGTTAACTGACTAAAAATAAATTATTTGAATGACTAGATCTAATTTAGATATTTTATTCTATGTTCTATGTGAACAAACACCTTTTTCTAGTCTTGTTAACATCATTAGGAATCTTCGTGTTGATGGGGGTCTCCGTAGGTAGAGTAACTGGCATGATTGAAAATATTTTTCATTCTTTTAGACCAAAAAAGGGAAGAGGAGACTTTTTCCTCTGAAAAAGGAAGGATAAACCCACACAGAAAGAAAAGTGCCAATCAAATTATGTTTTGGGGGAAACAGCTAAACTGTTTATAAACAAGATGTCAAATATAAAGAAGGAGGGGAAAATACCTAAATATAATCTCTTTCAGCAAAAGTGAACTGAGATTGTTGTCTGTAGAATTCTTAAGGAATTTTTTTTTACCATATTAAAGTTTGTCTTGAAAAACCCAATACTCTGCCCCTTACCTGGCAAAAAACCTCAAGTAAACTCAAGACTCAATAGAGATGTCACTCCCACTCAAGGAAGGCTTTTTAAACTGACCCTATACAGTTTTAGAAGTCCTATGTCTAGAGGAATAAGAACATCTAACCTTTCTACATCCAAAATGAAAACACTTCATTCTGTTTTAAACTACAATGAATAAAATGCAATTGAAAAGCAGATGTAAATAAGGCTAATGATCACAAAGGGATGAGTTGCTGGCTCAAACAGAGAACTGGAGCAGAAAGTTGAGAGTCATCCTATGAAAATGACATACCTTTAAGGAGAAGCCTTTTTCTTTCTTTGCACAATTCTTAAGTTTTGTGAGGAAGGGAAGAATCATTCCATGAAGTGCTTACCTACACTGATGTTCAGTGATGGTAGTGGTATCAGCAGATCTGCAGCTGAGCATGAGGCTCCTTGCTGACATATTGGACATTTGACATTTGTAATGCAGATTCCAGTTTGAAGAAGTGATGATCTGTATTGCTGTGCAAAACGTCTCCCACAGATACTTCACTTTTGCTTTTCCCTCTGTAAAACCCCAAGGTATATGCTTGGTCTTTCTGTGTAGAGAATATAATCAACCAAATTCTCAGTGATCAGAGGTCATGAAATCCCACTGGCTCAACCAAGACATTCCTGTTTGTATCCATTGACGATCAAAAGTAGATGGAAGGTGTGTTTGATGCTAACATTGAGTTGTCTTTGTGTTTTTATTATCTATTGTATCAATAAACTGAAACAAGCCTGGTTCTGGTGTTTCTAAAAGGAGGCAAAATGGCTCTGAGTTTTGCCCTGACCATGTTGCTTTGATCACATATATATACTGTTTTGTTCTGTCCTGTCCCCATCTGGCTTTTCTGAGATCATGGGATAAAAGAAAAACCTTTTTCACATGAGGTAAAGAGATTGTTTTATTTCTTCTTGCTATTTTCTTTCCTATGTTTTGTTCTTTCACAGGTGAAAGAATCTTTTGCCTACCTGTGGGGATTTAAAGAAAATAATCTTTTAATATTGAAGTGTTTATATTCTCATTAAGGGGTCAACATAACATTGATTTCCTCTACCCTCACCCAAAAACTGATTGCAAACTGTAGTGGCTGGAGATAAGTCTGCCCACCGGGTTTAATGGTGTTTTAGTAGCTTAATTAGGCTTTGGGTTTAAGGTGTTTCATGAGAAGAAAAGGGCTTCTCAATAGTTGGGTTAAAAAGGCAGAGAGAAACAACATCTGTAAGGGCACTTTCCCATGTACTTGAGCATGATTAAATGTAGCAGGGGGTTCTTCCTTCACTGAGTAAATTACCTTCGTCCCACGTGTATATTGATACAAACTTTAAACATTTGCCTTTGCAATATATCTCAGGCTGCTTCTCTTGCTGCTCAGGGTCAAGAGAGAAATTCATGAATGCTGACAGGAAATCTCTTTCTAAGTATAAGGAATAGGTGTACAGTTTCTCAGATAAAAAGAAGATTAAAATTGTCAAATTCTTTGTGTGTTTACCTTTAAACAATGCACACAGCAAATAAAGGAACCTTTTCATCAGATATATGTTAGTGATTCAGATGCCACATCATTTCTCTGGTGTCATACATACAAAATCCCTTGAAAAATCTACTTCCCTGTACAGATTGTTTAAGCCTGGTATGGTGATACAAAAAAAATGTTGTTTTGGGTTATTTGTTGCTATTTTAGAAGCTAAAATATATGAGTCTTCAAGAAACTCTACCTGACATCACCAGATGCTACTCAAGTCATAGTCGCATCAAGGTGCCACAGGGATTTAATAGGAAGTGTGCATTTTTTTTACAGTTTAGGAATAGGAGAGCAGTTCATAAACTTTTCATTTTCTCTCCTACTCTCCCATCTCTATCCATCTTAAAATATTTTTCTTCTCTGTAGCATTATGACAGATTTAAGACCAAAGCCGAAATATAAGGCATAAATAAACTAATACATAATCTTCTTAATCCAAAAGTAATTTGTTAAAATCTGTTCAAAATCTTGTCTAATAGGCTAACCTATATTCAAAATTCTCCAAATCTTACCCCTTGTATTTAGAATTACTTTAAACCATTTGGGACATCTAAATATTGGATAGCCATTAAATGTATTAAATAGAAACATGGCTAATACATTTTAATATATTAAATCAATATAGTTATTTTTTTACATTTTTATTTACTAATATTGAAACAAATACAAAGTTTCCCTGAAGTTAAAATTAAGATAGCATAAACTTGTGATGTGCTCTCAGTCAAGTTTAAGATATTTTCTTGGGTCCTGTTTTCACAAAAACATTACTAACAGTTATAAAGAAAATAAAATGTTTCAAACCAGAGTGCATAAATTTTTAGATACTAAAATGAGACCAAAACAACTCTAACAAAACACTGATGTATTCACTCAGTCTATGCCTTAATAACTGCGTTTCCCTTAACCTTATTCCTTCTGAATGTGGGGTACATGGACTTCACAGAATCACAGAATGGGTCAGGTTAGAAGGGACCACAGAGGGTCATCTGGTCCAATTTTCCTGCTCAAGTAGGGTCTTCCTAGAACACATCAGATGGGATTGTGTTCAGATAGTTCTTGATATCTCCAGTGAGGGAGACTCCACAACCTCTCTGGGCTTCTCTATGGTAGCAAGAGTAAGGTGACATTTAGGCCCATGAGGTTGTGCCATCTAGTGTCAATTCACCCCACAGAAGTCACCAGCTACTGGGGACTCTTACAATGGCTCTCATGCCACCACCAGTCTACACTGGCTTCTGAAATATTTCAAATGATAGTTGCTCAACAGCAAGGTTTTTATCTCCATTTCTGACTGAGAAGTACTTCAACGAATTTACTTGTTTATTAACTGCATACTAATTTTAAACAGTTCTTCCATTTTAGCCACTCTTTAAGCATGCTATTTCTAGCTCATGCTCTGAATGCACTTTTTAATAATGATGGTGGGCAGAATAACTTTAGTCATATCACTAATACTGATCTTAGCCAATCTATTGTGCAGCTGAATAGATCAAGTTAATGCAGAAAGTGGAAGGGTTTGGAAGTAGTTTCACTATCAGAAAAATGTAAGACCAATGTACATCGACTCAGATTTGAAAAAAACAAAAGCAAATGGCTGATCTGATGAGAAATATATGCCAGTCAGAATAAATATTGGCCTCTATGAGAGTTGTTTTGTTGGAGAAAAGGATCTAATATTCAGGAGACACTCAAGCTGTGATAGTTGTTGAGTATTGCTTATTCAGGCAGTAGAATTGTTGGACGGAAGCAGGAAAAGTTTATTAACCCTGCCTTGGGCATCAAACTATTAGATTTCATGTAATTTAAACAGGTTTCTAGGAAATATTTTACACTTTCATGAGTAAATGTGAAATTTTGGGCATTAGGAAACTACATGAGCATTGTAATTTTTATACCATTTTCCAAATATTGCTTGGTTCTTTGAGACCATATTTTTATTATGATAACCGTTATTTGTCCCTCTGTACTATTGGTGCTCGTTTTCTTTTTAAGAATATAAGAATGAGTGCTGGTATATGGTATTGCATAACTATGTTAAAAATAAAAGGAGGAGGGGGGATGGTAGAGAGCTGCTTCAGACAGATGAAAAATGCCAGTATGTCAAGGAAAATATATTCCTCAGTGTCATTTCATGCTCCGCAGGGGTCTGTTTTCTTAAGTCCAGTGCAAATGCATACTCTCAAGAAAGCCATTTTCTGCTTAATGTGGAAAAGAAGAATAAAACAATTTTTAATTCTACTTTTATACAATCTTGTCAGGAAAGAGAGGTGGATAAAGAATTGCAATCTTCAGAGATGCCATCAAGACTCCCTAAACACAAACCTTATCAATCCCAGTCTGAAATCATGTCAAATTTCACAAATTAAGCAAGACTGGATTCTGCTTTGGACACCTCCAAGGAAAACCCATGACCCAGTAGGAACTAGCATGAACAATTCCTTAAGCAGATCTCCTTTTCCTTCTAGTGAACAGTGATGAGATGAATATGGAGGAAGTATGCAAGTGCTTCCTTCTGCTCCCTGGAAGAAATTTTCTCTTCCACCCCACTAAAATTAATGCTCGCTCTGACCTATTTTCATATTTTTTATTCCCTGGGCTGTGTGCCAGAGAGCAGGCACAGAGCCGCACTGAGAGTTCATGCACCTGCCTGCAAAGAGAGGGAATGCGATGCAAGAACAAACTAAGACAGGAGAACTGATCTCTTCAATATCCCAGTTGCAAACTTGTAGTGTACAGTTCCTAAATGAGTCTAAAAGTTCCTTGTGTCCTTCAAAATGTCATGAGGGTTATCCTTCCTTGCCTACAGCTCGTGCTCTGGAGGACCAGAGCTCTCCTGTAGGTTTTGTGTGATACCTGCCAGGGCTCTGTGGTTGCCGGAGGTACTCTAGGCCATCTCAAATGGCACTAGGCAGCTATAATTAGGCAACTTAATCAAGCCCTTAGTTCCTAGGATTGCTTTGCCAAATATCTAATTTTAGCTGTCAGTGATGTAATGAGTGGACATTTCAGATGCTGCAGAAAATGAGAATTGTCACCATATCACTCGCCAGATCTGCCAACCTGAATGCAGGGCTCAGGAAACGGTGAAAAATTCAAAGACCAGCACCTATAAATGGGAGTGTACCCCCACAAATGATTATGTTGGATTTTATGTGCTGGAGAGGAGAGTGCTGTGTAGCAGTAAAAGCAAATGAATGCAAGGAGATAAAAAACCCCAAAAACCAACAGAAACAACCAACCAACCAACTAACAAAAAAAACCAAAAAAACCAAAACCACAACAAACAAGAGCCTTCCTGAGATTAATTACTGTAGACATTAACACCATTGCATATTTTGACAAATCCTTAAAGCCCCCAAATCTCACTGAATGAAATCCTACAAAGCATTCACTTTTATTGTAGGTCAATCTAAATCTTGGAGAAAAAAATTCTTTAGCTTGGTAGTGTTTTATTAAATAAGATCTATAAATAAAATTGTAACATAGCAATAATTTTCCTGGAGTACTGCATGATAATTAACTTTCCAGGATGGGTGGAGAGAGAGGTAGTAACACTATTCAGTTTAAGAAGCTGCCTTGATAATACTCTGCTGCATCACTTCCAGAATGCATAAGTAGTGTTTGGAATATTTCTCAGCGTGGTTAGGAAATTCACCTTTCACATCTGTATCTGCTCTTAAATTGCACAAATATAAAAATAACAGTATTCTGGCAATTGGTAAAGAAGACAAATGCATAGTCTCTAGGAAATGGCAATGAAGAAAATGCTCCCACAGAAAATTCTCGCGCTTTTCCTATTGATGCAACAGTTAAAATATTTTCATGTTATGCTCTATCCCCATATGGTTTTCTTCAGTGTTGTTTTCTCAGCTGATGGAGGGAAATTCCCTAGACACATTTTACATAATTGCTTGTATGGTTGCTGTTGCTTACATTTGTTCTGTCAATTGTCAATCGTTCTTATTTCCAAGTATTTTGTTAGAAGTGTTCAGAATGCTTAAGAATGCTGAAATAAAGTATATTTAACACAACCACCCACTTACAGAGCTGTACAAAGCTGGAATTCATTCCTCGGCTCTTCTCTCAGCACCCAGCTCTGTCTCACGGAAAATACCTTTGCTGTTTTCTTTTGCTTACTTTTTTTTTTGGCTAAGTTTTTAGAAATTGTTTTGGTAGTTGTAGAAGATACATTTTTACCACCATTTTTATTCACAAATTGCTTTTGTCCCCTTTGAGACAATGCAGGCTGTTGAAAGAAGCCCAGGCTCTAGATACAGGAATTGCGAGGCTCTCCTGCACTTTGGTTGACATTTTTTCAGGTTAATTAATAAAAGGATTTTGTAGCTTCCTGCAAGTATTAGAAGTTAACCTCAGTATTTCAATGGAGGAACATTTCCTTTAGAGTTTAGAAGAACTGATGTAGAGTGAAATTAGATGAGGAGCATTACTGAGATTGGCACTCATGTTTCTTATTAGCTACCACTTCGCTAAATGTACCAGAAGGTATTACCCATTTATTTCTGTAGCATTTTCTCCCATAGCAGGATGATGCAGTAATACTTGCCTTTAGCCATCCTGATGTTTTGAAACTAATATCAGTTCTGAGACAGCATTAAATCCATGTGCATAGAGGAGATTGCCTGAGGTAGAGATGAGGGTCGCTCCCCACATGGATCACCCTGCAGCATTTGGGATATTTTTTCCCCCAGCATATTTGATCTCTCACTTTGAAAATCAAAGTACAAAGTCAAATGAAATCTAACCTGGTCAAATAAAGTATTTATTCCCAGACTTGCAGAAACCTCCACAAATTCGATCTATGATTTAGAGAAGTCACACAGGTTTGGGGTTTCTTTGTTTGTTTATTTGTTTGTTTTTTTATTCCAAAAGAGTATGCTGTTGGACATATTAGAGATGATGTTAGGGTGAGCACTTCGAAGCATATGCTCTGCAAGACATATTCTATACATTAATCTTTTAAAAGTCCAAGTATCCTGTCTTGTAATAACATAAGATGACACATCTCATAAGGGAAGTTCTTGTATTTGGGCTTTCTTCATTTACTGAAAAATGACTTGGGGAAAATTACCTGAAAGTCAAACCAAAGCCAATAGATTGTGCCTGTAAGAAATCATAAACTTCATTACGTACACAATGATGTGGCAGAGGAGGAGAGCTGAATTTTTAGCAGCACTGGGTGGAAATTAAAGTAAGACTGGGTAAGTAATATGTTGCAAAGTGATAGTTCAGTAGGTTTGAAACTAATTTGAATTCAGCACTAATAATAAGTGAGACCTTAATAGAACATTTTAGGGTGTCTTTTCAAGTCTGTATTATGTAGGACAGAAAAGTTTTTATTTGATACGTGTATAAAACAAACAAAAAAGTGTTTTGCTTTCTTTTTATAGAATGAATTTAGAGTATTTGTCCAGTTTTATATGTTCCCATAATAACCCTTCACTGGGGAAGTAGTTTGTCAATTATTCCTGGTTTTGAATTCAGATTTTTACATTCTGCTTTTAACACCAAGAAGGTGAGAAGTAAAACTAATTTCCCAAGTGATTTTGTTTTTCTTCATAATGAGAAATTCATATGATGTAGAAATCAGCTACAGATTTAAACAGACAATTTCCACTTTCCATTAATATGACAGTTCATTCCAGTTAAAAAGCCTTTTCCTGCGTATGTGGGCATCCTGCCATACAAGAAAGAGGTGCTGTACTTGGGAGGCTACAGAAGGAGAAGTACTTTCTATTTGAGCTCTATTTGCTGTAAATAAGCAGCAAACTGAGAAAGCTTCATAAGACTGAGAGGCTTCATAAGCCACCAGCACAACTGTAGTGTCTAATCTAAGTAAACATGTAAAGAGAATAGCCCTGGGAATTCGATGCCACAGGAAGTTTATGGTATTTCTAGATGTTTCTAACAATAGTTTACCATCCTAAAAAAAAAGCAAATTATTTGCCTGAATGTCTGTTAGACATAGGATACTTTGGAAAAAAAATGAAGAATTTGTATTTTGTGAAGGATATTTCAACAAAGTAACCTTAGTTTTTCCTGCTGTTCACTAGTAATGTCATGACAAAGTAACAATTTTAACCAGCTTTTAAAATATTGGTCTGTAATATAAGTCCCAAATATGTACATTAGCATTTTTTCTAGCCTTCACTTTCATGGAAGTAGTATGGATCCGCAAGTTTACACTTTAGACTTTTTCTTTCCATTTTGAGGCATTTTCCCACGATGTTCTTCAAAGGGCAGACCTGAGGTCGTGTGGGTTTGGCTCAGGTAATCTAGACGGGATTGGAAGTTGCTGCCAGTGAAGTGACAGGAACAACTCATTAGCTGATGTGGTGGCTTTGCCTGTCATTCCCTGTGCTCGGACTCCTCAGTTCTCTCGAAAAGCTTAGGGGTTGCGAAGAAGATTTTGGCTTTATCTCAAAATATTACCTCAAAGGTTGCTTGCTTATCTGGTGAGAAATTACCCTGAGACTGCTCTTGTGTTTTGTTTTCTTAAATTCAGAGCCTGGGGCCTCGGTGCATACAGCAAGCCCTTGCCAGGCTGCCTCTGAACTGGAAAAGAGCAAAAAAGGCCATGCTTGCCACAAGCAAGTTATGGGCTGGCAGGAAAGACAGCAAACACATGGGAAGAGAGGAGTAGTGCAAAGCCATGCAATGGTGTTGGTTGATGTTATAGCAACTGGTGGCACGATGTAAGATCTGTTTAATCCAGTTACCTTACCAGTGGCAACACAGTTGTCTTAAAACATAGTATGGAGCAGGGCAAACCTGCAGTGCCAGACAGTGCTGCTCTCCCAGCCTCCGAGAGCTTGCAGCTGATGTGCTTTCTAAGCCAGAAGTGTTGTTTCTTTTTTGGAGGCATCACAGGAGTTCTGAGGAAAAATGGGAAAAACAGTTGTTGTCAATGGTTTTTATGGAGAACTCCTCCCTTAGGCAGTTCCTGTGAGGGACAGCCTGAGGAAAATATGTTTTTGACAATTTAATACACAACTAGTGGTGACCAAGATTAAAACTGCAAGTAGGAGCTGACTTCTTGGTACAAAATGAGAAAGAATACTTAATTGTTGCATGTGAGAGTGAGATCCTAGAAAGATAGATTGCTGTTGTTTCTGGGGGAAATGACATTATTCACTTGCCTGTGCCTCTCTTTCCTGAAGCGCTGAAAGTGGAAGAGACACTGCCCCAAGGAGTAAAAGATGTAACACCCGTTAATTGTACCAAAACTGAAGTCAGGATACCCATGGGCTGGAGGGTTAAGAACTGAATAGCTAAGATGGTTAAAGAGCTCAAGTGCTTTCTGAGGTTTCACTTAAGCTAATGCCAACTGACTCAATACCTCTCATCTGAGTAAACACTTGAACTAAAACCATTATTCTGTTTTCCAAGTGAAGTGTTTCATTAGTCATCAATAACTCTTGGGGTTATATACAGCCACCTTCACAAGTGTAACAACTTGAAATCTGGGGAGAATTTTGTTTTAAAAAAGAGAAAGTAGAATTTAATATTTTTTTTAAAAAACCCTGCCTATTCCCATGATATTTTCTGAATAAAATTGAAATATAACAAAGTTCTTGGTTTTCAGACAAAAAGTTAGGTTTAATTTTAATTATGTCATCAAAACCCCTGGACTGAGCTGTAAGTATGAAGAGCACTGTCACATTAAGTAAACATTTTCTAGTACATCTGTTATTTTTCTCCTCTTTCTTTTTGGACTAGTATAATATTCTATGAGATAGACAACTGTCCATGCTGGTAGGTATGCAAAGGAAAAGAATTAATTTTTAAAATTTAAATTACAGGGAAAATAATTAATAAAATTCAAAGTTGGAATTATATATAAAATAAATGATACTCAACATTTCTATTAAATATAGATTATAGCTACTCTATATGGGCCAAATTTTGGCTAAAACACTTTGCAAAACAGTCATGTATTCTGGTCAGAATTTTGGTCCTTGGCAGATAATAGTCTTTCCTTCCTGGTCATTGGCAAGTTCTGTATTTCCACGAGTTCAGAAATGTTTACTGTTCCTGCTGTACCAGTTAGCTCTCTTCACAGTCTGAAATGCACATACTGGGATATCTTGAGGCTTCAGAAGACAGCAAGGTCCATTCAACCATAATGACCCGGTCCAGGTGTTTTGGAGAGTAGTGGAGAGAAGCTCTTGGCCATGTCTGCAAAGAACAGGCTGTAGGTTCCAAGTTAATAGGACCTATATAGTGGCATTTCCAGTAGTACAGTTTGCAACCTTTGGCACTGTCTGACTTCCTTATGCCAGTTACATGTAAATCATGGTATTTGGTAACTGCTGATGGCCTTAAGATTTTTCTACTTTTCCACGCTTTCAGTCTATTTGCTGTCTTCTAGCAATGTTTATTTATGCTTGCTGGGAAGAAACAATTATTAATGTTTTGCTGGGTTTAAACCTGTTGCCTGATTTGAAAATTAGATATTTTGGATATCTTGCAGTGGTCTGACTGCCACTAAAGTGGGCAGAGGATATGTTATCACACAGCAGTGAGAATTATTTTCCACAGCCCAAATGTAGGATTTCTTCTGGTAACTATGCAGTTGTGGGCTGGATCTGCTCTCTTCCTAACCTAAAGCTTTATTGGGTGGGGGTGGATCCCAGAGCCTTGGATCACACTTTAGGAGACTTTAAAAAACATTTCACTAGAATAATAGCAGGATCATTTATTTTTAGCATAGAATGTAGCTAGTGCATATTATTTTGAGATACTATTTATAGACTGTTTAATTTCTTTTCTGTGAGACTCAGTTTGAATTTATATTCTTGTTGCTCTTTAGCAATAATTAAAGTTTGTTTTGTATAATCTTAGCTATAAGCTCATAATCAGCTAAAAGAAGCAATGAATTTCTATAGCTTATGAAGTTTCAAATTATATTTTTTTGGCTGGTGGCTGTCTGCTATTAAATCACTTCAAAGCTTTGGTATGATCCTTAGGTATGGCAAATACAGGATTTTTTAAAAAAAGAAGATTGTTTGCGGAGAGTGGTTAGAAGGTTGACTTTACAGAAATATAGCTTGGGTGAAATTTGTGATTAAATAAAATTGATTACTGTCCTCCTCTACAGGAAAGATGAAAACTGCATTACTCTTGGTGGTCAATTTAAATTATATTTCTAAGCAAACTATTCTTTATGAAATTTCTTGGTGAAAAGAGCAATCGGAATAGTTGAGGAACATGAAATAGTCCTTCTAAGAAGAATTGGTTACTTAACCAGCTAACTAGGAAGAAAGATGGAAATTATGTGTTCATAGTTGATCAAGTTTCTGTGAATTTATTGGTTTAGACTGTGGAATGAGGAGATGGGGATTTACCTCACCGAGCTTCCCCAAAACAGGAGCTAAAGTTTCTAAATCCAAATTAAAAGGACACACAGGTTCTCATTTCTGCCATATTACTCAGAGTGTTAGGAGAATCCTTTTCCAAGGAAACTTTTCTACAGTATATCTACCCTTACTTTTGAGCAATCTATGCATGAGGCAGGAGGTACACAGTGTCAATCAGCAGGTTTGCACTTTCTTGCTGCTGTGCAAGGCAGCCAGCAGGAATTTAGCAAGCTCTAAATGCTCAGCATCTGACTTTGCCTTGCATGAGCTAGGCTTGTAGCATTTCAGTTCAGGCTCCATCTCCTGCTATCTCACTCAGTGCTTAAAAGTGGGATGGGAGGGAGAGAGCTTGGAGAGCAGTGATCATGAACTGGGAAATCAGGCAGGGATCTCATGGGAGAACAGAGGAGGATGTAGGAAGGTTAAGTTTCTCTTTTATGAGATATAAGCATGTTGAAGTCGCCTTGAATTCAATGTCATACTTGCCCTCTAAAGATGGGTATGTACACATGCAAGTAAATAAAATAATGGTCTCTTTATATCCAGGTAAAATTTGTAATTTTTCTTTTATATAATAACTTGAAACAACTCTTCTGCTTTTGTTGGAGTAGCTATATATTAATACATCTGAGTTTAGAATTTGACCCTGCAATGAAATGATCTTCCTATTGGAGCATGGCACACATTACCACCTGGTGATTCCTGAGTTCTGGTGAGTAGGAAATTGGGCTAACACTGTCCCTGCAGTGAGAGTGATGCTAGTCTGACTGACCCAATACTGATTCAATCTTTTCAACTTTAGCTTCTATGGTACTTTGAAATCTTTGCAGAATTCTCAGCCTTTGTTTCCTATTAGAAATCCTTAGGACACCTGTTGTTATGTGCCAGCTTAAGGGATAAGAAACTAAATCTAACTTCCAGTCTTACCTTTGCCTGTGTTCCACAAAAAATGCAGCCTTCATCCCACATCCCACAGAAAGGCACACATGCAGATTTTCTCACTTGAAAGATGATCTACATACTGCTACCTGATGAAACTTTTTTTCCTTCTTAATTTTCAGTTCACATGCACAACTTCTGTTTTGATTAGTTTAACAAGTTGAAATGTAACCTGCACCATGGTATTTATTGTAGACTTGACTAAAACAGAGTATTTATGTGAATGTTCTCATATTACACACATATTCAAACCTTTTACCTGATTCAGGTGCTTATTGCTTTTGTAACCTTTCTGGCCAGCCATCACAAGTGTCTGGTAATTTCATATATTCCTTTTCTACAAGATTCAGGTAGTCATGCATTGAGGCAAAAATGTCAACACTTACTGATGAAGGAGACTTGGGGAAAAGTAACTTAAAATGTAATCAGAAAGGAGCTTTATGTACAAACAGTTGTGGTTGTAGCATTATACCTACCCCATGGTCCAATTACCCTTGTCAATGAGTGAAATACACTCTGAAAAAATAAGTGCAGATTAATATACACAGCCACTGTCTGAAGATCAATACAGGCTTGGACCCATCTCAGATTTATTAAAAGCGTGGATAGCACTATGGATGTAAAAGGAATTTTATAGGTAGCTAGCTAGCTAGATAAATGTATCCATACTTTCAAAACTAATAAGCAAATTTGATCCTCACTGCTTAACAAGAGGCAATTAAAAATGGGTTGATTTTCTAAAAGTACCAAGGCACCAAACATTAAAGAATTGGTGTCTTTTGGGAATTTCTAATTGAAGATTTCTTCATAATGGAGGAAGAACCCAAAAAGTCAATTTTTATGTCCTAGTAAAGTTCTTAGTCTCTGGAGCTTCCACATTATATATACTATGATGTCAAGAAATAAATGAGAACTATCAGCTGAGGGTAAAGTAAAACAGACCACAAAACTGCACAGTAGGGCTCTGTATTTTTGCTGGACATGTATTAGTGGTATGGAAAAGAGTAATCTAATTACAGTTGCCACCCTGGTAAAGATATCCTATCCATATTTTGAGATAAAAGAACATGAAAATATTTCAGAAGCTGATGTTAATAATACAGTTCTCTTATGCTCTGCCTTTCACACTGCCCCTTGGTCTTTATACAGTTCAGCATAATGAAAGCACCAACAAAGCAGTACGTGTTGGCTGTCCAGTGTGAAAACACTGACAGTGTAGTCAGACACCTTCTAAAGCAAGGTTTAGCAAGAATCTCAGAAGAAATCCCTGCTAATTTACACAAACCAAAAGAGCAACAAAATGTCTTCTTTAGGGAAGATATCCTAGTGTTGTCCCAAGACAACAGTGGAGAATCTGTTGTCTTTGAAAAACAGATGTTATGTTGAGAAGATGAAAGACAAGTGGGAAAGCTGACCAGACTGAAAGGTTATGCAACCATACCCTGCTGCAAGATGGAACTCAAATGCATTTATATTTTCTTGCTAATGGGAAAAGCTTTATGTTAAACAGGAAAGTCAGAGAAAGCAATAAGAAGCACAGATTTCTTCTCAGTAATTCTGTGCGTTAGGCAGAACAGACTGTTCCACTGTTTGCACTGGGAAAAAGGACAGCAAGGGCAGTCCAGTCACAGAAGACTGCTGATTTGTGCAAGGTTGCAAAAATAATGGCAAGTCTGAAATTGAGCTGGAATTTGTGTGGCTTGAATTCATCTCTAGTTTCAGTCAACAGGGACTGTGCCCTTCTCAGCATCATTCAGTGGCTAAGCCTACAATGATTCCAAGTCGGTGTTATTTTCCTCTCCCTGTCATTTTAAGGTTTTGCAACCATAGTTCTGCTTTGTGCTCATGTTCATTAACCCCCCTCTTGGATAATGTGAGTTCTCAAAACAGCTTGTTATATGTTTAGACAGATCCTAACTATTGATTAACACACTTGTGTACTCTAGGAAGTCTGTCACATTGCAAGCATACTGCAGGATGTATAATCTACTTTTTGACTGAGTGAGAGAAGTAATGGCTCTCTCCCCCACCCCTCCAACCTCTGCCTTTGTTATTTACCAGACATCGTAATTTTCTGTTAAGGTAAAACTGATGACTACCCTTAGACCTAGAAGAGTGCAGGATCCTACATGAAGAAACAATCAGGAAAATTTGGTACATTTTCCCTCTCCAGCACTTTGGGTTTTCAGTTCAACATAGATCAAAATTGAGTCTAAACCACTGCAGATCTGTCTCTTTCCAAAAGATGCTCCTTGCCAGCACCTCCATTTGAACCATTAAGCATTGGCTCTGTATTTCTTCCTGATCATTGTCATATTATCTAGGAGAATTAAACACCCTTCTCCACTCAATTCGACAAACCATTTCTTCAAAAATGCCTCTGGAAAATTTTGCCTATGACTGTGCTTCCTCTCTTGCCCTAGTAGGCAGCAAGGTACTACATTGCTTCTAACTTCACATATTTCTGTCCTAAAGTTTGCCAGCCCCTGTATGTAATGTTATCTGCTGCTATATAATGAATGAAAGTGTTTAACTCCTTGTAATTCCCTCTGACCTACTATATTGCATGCTGCTTATTGCAGCAATGAGAGAAAACCTGACTGTTTTAATCTCTCACTGAGATGAGAGAAAACTCCACCCTGTTTTGAGGGTAGCCCTTACTGTTGCATGTAGCAGCTGTAGCTCCAGAAGAGTTTACTTCTGTGGGTACCTAGGAAATTCTTTGTGCTGTGCCTGTTCTCTTTCAAAGAAAACATTGAAAGAGTTTCACTCATCTCCAAATGGTTGGGCCATTACTATACTCATTAGAAATGTTTTGGGAAAGCAGGTAGGCTTTGGCATATAACTGTGAAAGAGGTTAAACCAGCCAAATCAGATACCAGTGACTGAAGATGTGCAGTTGCCCAAAATCCACACGGATGTAGCCCAGAGAGGGTGCCCAGATGCTTCTCGAAAATCCCATCATGTAACTGTTTAAGTAATGGATTAATTAAATAATTATGATTCTGGCACCAAATATACACAACTTCTTTTATCTGGTTTAAAGTGAAGTTAGTTTACAGATGAAGTAACATCTTTCCATTCAGATGAACTATAATTTTTGCTAAGTTTACCAAAGCTAAGTACCAAAGTAAGCAAGAGTAGTTACCACTTTTCACCTGTAGTCCCTATAATTTCTTGATTTCAAGGCTATTTGGGTGACCTGGTCTTGATTTTGTAAATTATGGACACTATAAACACTCCTTGCAGGGGGAATCCTATTTAATGCAAAGCCAAAGGAGTACTGAAGCTGTAATCGTGTGTAGACAAAGCCTTGCTCAATACATGACCGAATGGCACCATTGTTTGTGCTGGTGTCGACTATTGTGGTACATGTTCAAGCAGTGAGATCACAACAGACCTCACTGAAGTGTTAAGCTCAGTTTTCTTGAATTGGTGCACAAGGAAGTCACCCAAAGCAGAAGCAAATTTAAGTGAGTTCTGTCTGATCCGTGTCCAGAGCTGTGACAAGTGCAAAGAACATGTGTTGCATGTTCTCTGAGACGGGCAGAATTTCTGGAGCTCTTTGATAGCCAGCCTAGATACCATTCTGGCATAATGTGGCCTCAAAATGCAAGGCAAAAAGTGAGCCTTGGGCTTCTGATGTCTGAATACAAGTGTTTCTCCTTAACATCACACAATACATGAAAGGAAGCATCAGGAAGGAAATATACCCTGTAGCATCATTCTCATGTATACTTCCACAAAATGAAAATAAATGAGTTGGTATTATGATAGTCTAATACTGTGATGTTATGTACAACAGATGCATTTTTCTGCTAAGGGTTTAATCCCTTCAGGCCCATTAAGCAAGGGGAAAAGTTTAGAAGGGATGCTGTTAAAAGAAGACATTAATGCACCTTTAAAAGAAAGTAGTTGGAGCACAAATCCCTGGAGAAATACAGTACAAAATAGTGAATGAAATATTTATGCTTTCTACTGAAGCTGAGTTTATGCACTTAGGGAGAAGCCCTGATGAGATGGGTCTTCCCCTTTGTTCTGAATCTATTTTTCCAATTGCTCAGACACAGCTGTTGGTTTCACAGTCACTCTGAGGTTGATTAGATCAGAAATCGTAGGCCTGTCTGCTCAGCATGGCCAATGACACACAGAAAGTTTGGATGTATTCTAAGCATGTAGTTTGAGTAAAGGAGATTTCTTTTTGTGTGCTTCCAGATGTATATTGGTTCTTCAAAATTTAGTGTGATTGGATCAACTTTCCTGTCTTATTCTAAACAAAGCAGGCCAATACAGGATATAAAGCTTGTATATGTTCATGAGAAATCTCGTTTAAGGGCCAAATATGTAGCTAGGTTCACTGACTTATCCAAGGCCCATGACTCTCATGTTTATATACCATTACTTTTAATTGTATTTGTTCAAAAAGAAGCAAAACTGCATAATAAAAAAAACTATGAAAGCTTTCAGGAGAAGACTTTCCGAAGCAGATGGAGGAGGAAGGTGCATGTAGATCCCTTTCTTTCTCTTTGGACTTAGGTGCTGAGATTGCTTATACAGAAAGGATAAGCAATTCTCCTTTTAAAGAAATTATTTATGGTTACTAGAAGAACATTATTTCTTTTCAAATAGCTTCTAAAAGAAAAGTAAAATTCAAAAGCAATTTTGTGCCTTGTATTCTGTAAAAGGGTTCTCATGTTTTCTCTACACGGCTCATTTCTTTCTAGAGGGTCTTTTCCAAACACTGCCCTCCTATTCAGTCTCATTTATATTAGCTACTGACATTCAGCTACCTACATCAGTCACCACAACTACAGCAATTGCCTAAATGGAAAAAGGGAAGAAAAGGTTGTGTTTGGTTTTGGTTTGGGGTTTTTTTGTTCGGTTGGTTTTGTTTGGCTTGGTTTTTTTGGGGTTTTTTTTGCTTGGTTGAGATTTTTTTTAAACTTCAGTTTATTGCAATTTGTAAATATGACATATTTACATTATTTGCCCTTTGATATAAAGTGCAAAATGACCTTGCTAAAGTGTCCCTCTTGTGTTTCTGTTTACTGAACTTTTTTTAAGCTCACAGTAAATAGTAGTTTAGATTTTTAGATAAATCTGAATGTACAAGGCATATTTCACAATCTCTGAAATGAGTAAGCAACTATATTAATTGTTCTCAAATAATTTTACAAAGAGCAGCAGTAACATGTTTTGTGCAGGCCTATTTCTCAAGTATATGTAAGTAAATAAGAATAAGCTGGAATGGACATCAGAAAAGATAATTTGCACAGAAAATCTTAAGATTGTGGCCTTCAGGAGTGGTTTGGAAACATGATCGGGATCCACTCAATAACATTTTTATTTGAGGTGTCAAACCAAAAACATATGTAAGAGTGTAAACCATTCCTTGACAACTGTCAAATTTAATCTTTCTGTGTTTTGCCGCATTAACGATTAATCAATATATAAAGAAAGGAAATGTAGTAATTTCTCCTTGAAAAGATCTTCTCACTATTTCAATAATATTTAATGCTTATGGAGCCTTTTTTCTTCCTTAGAATGTGTTAAAGATGTGAACTTATTCAATCTATCCATGTTAATTTATTTAATTCATCCAACACTTCACTGAGACTAGTAGTTAAATACTACTATTTTTCTGTCCAAGAGGGAGGATAGGGCAGATTGCTTAGGTTGCTTCATTAACTTTTTTGTGGACAGGAAAAAGGGGCACAGTTGGATCTCATTTTAGAACTAAGGATTTCCTGATTTTCAGTCTTCTGTTTACACAAGTGCATTGTGCTGCTCTGACTTGAACCAAGTATTCCCTGGCTTAGGGGACCGAAGTGTTGTAGATATAATCAAGATGTCCAAGCTTGCATATCTCCAGTAAGCACACTGGGACTTTGTTAGCTGTTACATGGTGCTTCCTGAAAATCATTTGGTGTTGTCCAAATGGATTTCCTAGTCCGGAATCCATTGGCTACTAGTTAATTTGTTATGTTTTCTCTATAAATTTAAATCCAAATGCCATAAGACACTGAGCTTCAGTATGTCTTTTACTGTCTTGAACTAAAAGGTGCTTTTAGACATTTGCAAACAGTGTATTGTAAGGACAAGGTAGCATTTTTCTTGTTTACTTCTTAGAACTCTTCTGGTATTAAGGATGCTTTTTCAGGGTGGAACACAGGGAATTTATTGTGTAACACCTGTTAACAAAAGAGGGACTTGATTAATTTCCCACTCATGGTGCTGAAACTGTTCCCCTTTGTTGTCATTTTCTCAGGGTTATTACTCATTACCCTTATTCATTCTGCTTTGATAGAGGTAAATAGCTTTTAATTCCCCCTGCCCTCAAACCTTCTTAAAGTTTCCTTTGACAGCTTGTTGTAATTATGCCCCTCATTGAAGACACACTCATTATTCTCTGTTGCCCTGAACAAGATTATTTAAGGCTCATTTTGGATTTACTCTGTGCATGTGTGTTGAATGTATTTCCCTGAAAAATAGAAAATAGCAATATAAGGGCAGTGTGAGACACTTGTAAATGTGTTACTGATCACAGCTTGTATAGTTGGAGGTATTTCAGTGAACATGAGCAATGTCCTTGTCAATACATGACAAAAAAAAAAAAAGAAAAAGAAAAAATAAGAAAAAAAATGCCAAAAGGATACAAACAAGAAACTATCCAAGCCTTCTGTACAACCTGTTATTGAGTAATTGTTACATACAGTTTACTCTTGAGCTGTCACTGTATCCTCAGCTTTAATAAAATATGTGCCAATATTTGAGTGGTTTTTTTCTATATCAGAAGTCTTCTTTTGGAAGATATCTGATGGCAGTATGAATGTTATTAATAATGTTATTATATTGCAATGTGGCATTATTACATCTCATTTCTTCACTTCAGCTCCCCAGACATAACTTACTTGCTAAAATTAACAAGTTCTTGGGAGTGTCAAGATTCTTGCTTTGCCACAGGCCTTGGCCTTATTGTTACCGAGACATCCCAGTGCCAAGGCATTTAACAAATAGCTCTGACCATTCCTAGGAGGCAAGGAAAGAGGCCACTCGTTCTTAATTTTGTGTCTTCTCTCCTTTCCCTAATGAAAGGATGCTCCTTGGTAAGGTTTCTGTTCCTAATTGCTAGGGCTGTTAGTTGTTCCACAGATCAGACAGCAGGAGTAGTTCCAGAAACATAACTTTGCCCTTAAATGACCTTGAATTCACTGGAGTAACTATAGTACACTATAACTCCCATCCAAGGGAAAAAAAAAATCAAACGAAACCAAACCCAAACCTATCAGAGTAGTTATGCACTTGCTTATATATATATACAGATACATATATATATGTAAGTGATCACATTTGAATTATCAGCTTTTGTAAAGTTGCAGTCATGGTTTTTTCTAGCTGCATTGCACCTAGATGCTTTTCATTGGGAGACAGCAGGTCTCTTCTGCTTATGTGCTTAATTTTGTCATATTGCCTCCTCGCTTTTATGTTAGGAGTTGCTATTTTTTGGTATTCTAACAGTCTTAGGCTATTTTGTAGTAGTCTGATTCATTAACGTATTGGCATTTCTAGTTATTTGAAAACAGTAACACAATGCAAGGAATGTTATAGATATTTAAGGGAAACAATAGTTACTTTACAAATTAATAATGAACTCTAGTTCCTAGCTTATCATCGAGAGTATCTTCAGCTATACTTTCATATTATTAAACACTTTACTTTATGGCAAATGTATTCCTGATGGAGTGAGTTTTCAAACACAGACACTGTTTTGCCTGTAAATAATCCATACAGAAATGACTGCATTTGCATAGCTTTTTAACTGGATATATTAAGTTAAATTAAAAAAAAAAAAAATTTCCTATAATGACCTGTCCCAAGTAAGAGATGTCTACCTTGGAAAGCAGGTAGTTGTATTTTTGCAAAATCATAGGTGGTAGGTGCAGACTATAGATATAGACTTAAAAATTTTATTTGTATAATTTACTTTTTCCTGATACCTTATGACCTTCAAGCCACAGAGGGTCAACAACTGCAAAGATATATGTTGGAGGAAATCATTCTTGTTGAAAAGGAAGTGACTGAATCAGAATACACAAACAAAACTGGGAGTACTATGGAGGTCTAACCTTGACACAGTTTGTGTTTGCTGCCTAGTCCCAGGGTCCATGGTGTGTTGCACTTGCATCCCACCTGATGTAGACCTGCTGTGAGCAGCAGTTTTTACCTGGCATTTCTGGATGTCTGTAGCAGAGGCTGCCAGAGCACCAACAACCTCCCTGAAGCAGTAAAGGAGTAGTTTGCACCACAAATGGTGAAATACCACCCTGGCTAGCAGATTTGGCAGATCTGCATTGGATCTAGGACTGCCCTTCCTATAGAAATTTATTTGTGAACTGTACAGTTATGCTCTTTGTGTGTGTGGAGACGAGTAACTTCCAGATGTACATATGAGTCTGTGATTTACAGTAGGGTCCATGTGAATAATTACAACTGTTGTGCGTGCACACAGATTTTTTAGGGATGTTTCCAAGAGTTTTGAACAAAAAGGATACAGAGCCAGTACATATTTCAAAGATATCATCATCTATATGTGTGTTTCTGCTTGCTTCTTACAGCTGGAGTTCCTATAAATGGGAACAATCCCAGTCTGAGAAAGAAAATGAGAAATAGTGCAAATAATGCATACTCTTTTTTTATTGTAATGGTCTGCACATGCCAAATTTAAATGTGTACACAGATGCCACTGAAACTGAGATGGATCCAAACCCATCTCATGCCTTTAGCTTAGAAAACACTTTTTCATTTCCCAAGAGAATATGTAATTCCTCGCTGAATATAAGAGATTGTACCTTAAAAATTATTTCAAGTGATTATATTTATAGGCTGTTTATGAGGCTCATTACCCTGTACATGAGCACATAAATGAAATTAGCCTCACAAGAGGCATTTATCCAAGGACACACAGGATGTCTGCTGCAGAGCCAGGAACCAGAAGATATCTTCCAAGTTTAGTCCAATATCTTAACCGCAATGCTATTTTTGCCTACTTGTGTCCCACCGTACTCCATTAGCGACCAGAAATCTTCACACGGAGACCCTGCTCTGTCTTTCCAAAGATCACATGTGGCTTGTGTGTTCTTCCCATATATATTAAGACAAGATATGAAGACAAGTCTCAACAAGAATATGCGCTTGTGTCACCAGTCAAGATCACTAGTTCTAAATGACTGAAGGAAATAGCAAAAGAAAACACAAGACATATGTAAAGTAAGACATTACAGATCTTTTTTAAAAGAATGTCTTATGCTTCTGCTATAAAGAAATATCCTATTCAGAGAAATCCATTACCCAATTTAGTATGGAGGGGATAATCTACTGTGGATGTTAATCCTTTGGAGTCTATTTTAGCTCTCTATTTCTTAAAATTATTGCTTCATTCTCCAATAATTTTACAATTCAGTATCATTAATTTTATATATAGAAAAGGATTGATGGAACTGCTTATTGTTAAGGTTTCCTATCCTTTCCCATGAGAAATCTTTCTTTTAAGTTGCTGTAAGAGTAGGATTAAGTTTACTAAGGAAGAAGATTGAGATTAGCATGCTGGCCTGAGGCTTGGAACAGTACCTGCCTGCTAAGGCTCAGTAGGTCTCTCTGCTGCCAGGATATCCCTGAGGTTTGCTGCTGCAGTTTGGTGGGCTGATCCCATAGAGGAGACAGGAAGGCTTTGTTCCTACTATTTGTGGCTGAGGCCTGTTTGAGAAGGAGCTGCAGGTTTTAATGTTGTGGACAAGACAGCAGGGATGGCTTATCTGAAGCTCCCAGTCTACATATGAGATGGGACCAATAAGCGTGTCTCCTGGCTGAAGCCTGGGCTTTGAGCAGAACTGTGCCATATGATACACAGTATTCTGAAAATGTAGGCCCTTCCTTAAAAGAAGGAAACCAAAACTCATTGCTGACTTTTTAGTTAATTTTGTATGTGCTTCAGTTGCTGACCTGTTAACTGGAGATGAACATAGTTCTCTGTCTCCTCAGGTATTAGGAAGATAAATTTACATGTGTTATAAAGCATGCTATTACTGTAGTGAAAAAAAAAAACCACCTCCTTGAGAGTCTATGCAAGCATTAATAATTCTGTCTTCAGAGCAGAGTTTGAATACTGTACAGGAAATATGGTATGGCATTAAAAGGTGATGAGAAAATAAAATATGAAATATTTTGTCATACAGTTAGCAGTGCCCATCCAACACTGAGAACGAGGCAAGGAGCCCTCCCATTAGAATTCAATGTGATTCTGCAGATTTTATTCTAATGAAGAGACTCAAGAGTGTAGTTAAGGTGGAAAAAGCAGTCTGAATTCTAGTACTCCAGAAATTGTAGCTGTTCACTTCGCAACTTGCCTTTTAATATACTTTCTTTTGTGTTATATAAAGCAACTAAGGTGGAAACTTAGAAGCTCCATCAGGCTAATATAGAAATCCTAGTATCATATTCCAGAAATCCCAGGCTTGGTATGACACCTCTTCCTCGGCCAAAAGGTGCTGGTATTCGTGCTGGCAGTCATGCAACAACCACCAGCGCTAAGCAGGAGGCCAGAGCGGGGGACTGAGCACTGAAGGTGTTCCAGAGCCACATACAAGCAAAACCATGGGGGTTCCTAGGGGAGCTGGAGCAAGTGGCAGAGTTTTTAATACCTAGGTCAGGAAATGATTCTGATGTTTAGGGGGGAGTTCTACTGCACCGGGTCGAACTGCACCCAGACAGTCCTGCGGGATCAAAGTGTGCCACAGCACGCTGTCATCTACCGGCCTGCTTGGATCATGGGTTAGTTACATGTGTATAAGTGTTTGTATATAGGGAGCCATCCATCATCTCAATTCAGAGGTGGTCCTTTTTAATGCAGCACATTCGAATTTAGTGTATCTGTTTTCATTCATCTTTGTAGGAGTTATACAACATGATTTTTTTTCTTTTTTTGCCTTGCTGGTTAGTGCTGTTACAAGACTAGTTCTTGAATTAGGCATTACTGTGTTTCCTTCATACAAGGAGGCAGCAGCTAAATTATTGAATAAAATTGGAGATATAAATATGGTGAAGTTCATATACTGCTCTTTGTGATGCTGAAGAACAAGTGAATGACTTGTTGTGATAGTGAGAGCATGGGATCTTTGTCACTTTTTCTTATAGCCAAGAACTTAATAATAGAAAAGACCAATTCAGAGAGGTGTGCAGAGAGGGTCTTTCATTTGCCCTATCATTCTTCACTACTATTTCCTCCTACTTGATCTCTCACTTTACACCTAAGACGTGTTTCTCTTGCTGTTTGAAGAGTGCTGAGTAGAGATTGGCTCTTATCTAATATTATTTAGTGTTAACTCCCTTTCTTCACTCAGACTGCAATGACTACTTCAGGGTCATGCAGCTGGAAATGAGAATGTGTGCTCCACAGGTAGTCAGCTCACTGAGCTGGTCCCCCAAAGTGTCTGCTCTTTACTACAAACAGTTTTTTTCTTTTATTGCAAATAGAAATCTCAGCTGCCAAGAGAACCACCTGCATCTAAGCATGCAGGTAGTGTAGCGATGATTGCTGTATGGTACACATTAGGATTCCAGTCTGAGTGATGCAGATGTTTAGGGACTTGCAGTGACTTTAAGGTGACCCAGAGTTGCTAGAGTGCCAAGGAGTTGGGACAGTCCTAAAGAGCATTTATTGATACTACAATACTTTGGAAACAAGAGCTAAGACCTTGCTAAGAACTGACATTTGCAGTAAAATATGTAATGCCTGAAGAAATGCAAAAGCAACTCTTATTAATATTGGCTTTTCTTAACAGTAAACTTGAAATATTTTGATAATCTGTAAGCATGCAATATCTCTTTATAATTAAACATTATGCCTAGTACTGTGTCTAGTACCAGGTCCAGCAGTGAAGGACCGCACATACAACTAAGGTTATCAGTGCAGTGTCAGAAGTGAAGGAATCAAGAAAATGGTTGATGCCATGCTCTTGACCACAACCCTACTGAATAAAATAAAATATTTAATTGTGTCCTAAAACCTTGTTAACTCGAGTTTCGTTGTCAGACCAATGGGAGAAGCAAATTGCAGAATCAAGAAATTTTGACAAAACGAAGACAAACCAAGCCCAAGAGTTTGTAGCATGGTCCCACCTGGTGAGATAAGAATTATGAATGTGCAGAGAGGCAACAACCAAATGCATCCTTCACTATCTCCTGGCTATTGCTCAGTGAGATAGATAATCACTTACCTCTTCTCATACTCAGTATGAAAATTTGTTTGAGAGAGATCAAGGAAATATGAAGACTGCAGATGGTGTCTGGAGATTGTTATATATCATTACACAGGCAAAAACAATGTTAAAAAAGCATTAAGGTTGCAAAGTCAAGTGTTCAAAAGGTATAAAATTACAGAGTAATGGTTGTCTACACAGTTGTAATGGGCCTCTCTGTGAACACTTGTTATCTTTTTATTGTTCCTTATAATTATCCCATTACTCATTAACCTTAAATGTGGGATCATATGGAATTTTCCCTCTTGTTCTTTTAATTTAATTTACATGTGAAAAAGATTTTAGCTTTAAAAAACCCAACAAACTGAAAACCTGAAAATGCCATCCCATGGCATATTGACAAATGGATTGTCAGCAAGGTTGAAATCTTTCTATTTATCACAGAGACATGAAGAGTCTGGCAACATTAGATTTTAATAGTCTATGTGGACCAGTGCTAGAAGGGGGTGGATTGCCTTGCAGCTGGGCGTAGATGATTTTTGTTCACAACAGAGGAGTAGTCAACGCCAGGAATTTGGAGGTTACAGCCAGGATGCAGAGGGAAAAGGGCTGTCCTCTTCTTTCCTTGTACATATTTCTGTGCCCTTCCATTCTCCCCCATTTTGGTTCCCCTCATGTCCTGCCTAGTCCCCCGAATCAATTTGGCACTTCTTAACTGCCTGGTTGCCATCACTGTTGCTTTTTCATTCCTAATTTTAGTCGATTCTTAATCTTATATCACATTTTGCACAGGTATTTCCAGCTTCCCATTTGAGTCTTCTCCACTTCAGACTGTAATGCTTACTCACCCTGGGCTCCTTTTACACCACCAGTGCCTTGATGTATTGCCTTCACCTCCACCTGTAACCAAGGCATATCCCCCCTTTTACTCCTCAGTTTGCCTTTGTGCCACCTTCTCCACAGCTCGTCATCGCAGTGAGTGATGGGCAACACCCCAACAGCACAGCAGTATCTTATTGCAAAGAAAATGCAATACCCCACTACTTGACTTATGTGTCATTATCTCCTGTCATACCTGCGATCCTTGGCTCCTGCTCTGTGCAGCTGCGGTTCCTGTGCACACACTTCCTTACAGTGGAGGAAGGGATTTCCTTAAAGAGAGAGGGTCTTGACATTCCTTGTCTTTCTGCAGAGGTCTGTGGAAGCTGGGAGGGAAGCAGGTAGAGGAACTCTAGGGAGGTATTTGCTGAGGATGCAGGGACTGTGTGTTTTCAAATGTTTCTCATGTGTCCAAACCTGGGAAGTTTTCACAAGAAAGGTAGAAGGTGCATCCCTAGCAGAATGAGTCACCCATTTGGCCAAATTTCAGGTCCCTCTTCCACATGTTGTAAGAAACCTTGCTTTCCCTCAGGCTCCTTCCAGCCATTATCCAAGGAGAAGCAGCTGGATGAGCTTGGACATTTTTGCCTGCATTTGAATCCACTTTGTTCCAACACAAGAAAAAACCCCCAAATCTTTCTTGAGAAACACAAAAAGGACAAATGGTTTTACTGAAATTTCTCACCATGAATTTGAAGGGAGAATGTAATCTACAGGATAGAAATACTCAACAGTAGATATCTGACAAACCAATAGTTCACTCAAATGTCTGATAACATGGGAAATGTCAAGCCCCATAGTGACAGAACACTACTAGCCCTTCTGATAAAACAGTGAAATAAGGTGACTAGCACAAAGAAATATCTATTGCTGAAATACAACTTCTGAATTAAATGAAATTAAGTTATTGTTAAGTTTGGTTGTTTTTTTTTTTCTACAAGCTCTTCACAATACTGAAACATCCACCTTTGCTTGGTGGGAATGTACCAAATGGCCAAAGTGCACATTATGTGCAAGCTGAATTTGTGTCAGTATTTCAGCTGAAAAACTATATCAAAAGACTAATATTTAACTCCTACTGACTTTAAGTGTTTTCTGTTTGTAATTCTTAACCTGCTGCCTGTGAGCTGAGAAATCTTTGGCAAACACTGTTTTTATGTTTGTAAGCTTATATATATTTTGCTGCTGTAGGATCCTAAAAAGACAAGCATGTTGATGTCAAGGGTATACAACTTACAACTTGCAATTGTGAACAGAAGGCAAGCTGTGTACATATATACTTAACAGAAACATCTTTAAAACCCTTTATTGAAAAGTAGTCTGTAAGAGGTGAGTTTGATTGGATCCTCAGTTTATGAGACCAAATTCTTCCTCTGTTAAAGAACTTAATATCTTCACCTTCTACTACGTTTTTAACTCCCTAACTCTGTCCACATCCCTGCTGAGTCACCTCAGCTGATGTTAATTTAGATTTTTATGGCATAGAGTGCTTTCTCTTCCCATCCAGCAGGATGGATTTCCAAGTTAAAAAGAATAACTCTTCCCCCCCTCAAATATTTTTGTTCTACATTCAAAGAACTGCAGCATAAGTAATGAAGTGGAGCCTAAAGCATCTGTGACTGAGGAATCGGGGCAACAAAAAAAAAGATGGAGAAAAGATTGAGAAAAAGAAAGTATTTGTGCTGGGAAGACAGGGGGTTAGGTGGGGACAGGAATGAAGAGGAGACAAAACGGATGAAGGATTACAGAGTAAAAACGATTTGGGAATAGGATGTTGGGAGAGGTGAATAGGGTAGAACAATAGGAAAGAGCGTTTGCTGAATGTGAAAAGAAATCATTATAAAGTTTCCACCATCTCCTAATAAAAATACAGTAGCCTTGAGTCCTTGTGCTTTATTAAAAACTCCAGCTGGAATACATAAAAGAAGGCAGGCAAATTATTCTCAAACCAGATAACTTTTAGATGAAGGAGAATGTAGAGATTTGATGAGATTTTTTGAAGGCAAAAGATATTTGACAAAAAAGACTGAAGAAAAGATGCACCAAAGAGGGGAGGAAGGAAAAGGAAAAAAAAAAATGGTAGAGGAAAAAAAAGAGGGAAGATTTGACCTGTAATTAGCATTTGTCTGTTTGCAGGAAATAAATGATCTCTTACCCAAAGAATTTTTCTGGTACAGGAAAGTGTCAGTCCTAACTCACTTTTTGTTAGATGTCACCCTCCCTTTTGTTCTGGCAAGTGGACAAGTACAGATTAGGAGGTTAAACATTTCTACACTGTGCTCTGTTCAGAATGGGTTTGGTACTGTTTAATGGACAATGAGCTATACTACAGTTGACAAAATAGAGATTTCCTGAACCAAATATATTCAGTTCAATACATTTTCTTTGGTTATGATGGACAGTAATCTAGTGTGACATAAGGTTTGATTTTGCATGGCAGGTTGCATTGGTTCTGTGGTAAATGGAAACTGTCCATTACAAAAAAATGCCATTATTCCTATAAAAGAGTGAACTGATTTGAAAAATGGAGAATTGGTTCAAGTCCGCAGCTTACCTGCATGTGGAACTTTTTATCCAGCTCTCAGTACTGTACTTCTCCATTTGCTATGCATTTTCTCCCTATCTGGGTGAGGCAGAATTTGAGAGCCGGAAATTCCCCCTCTGTTGGGAATCATTGCGCATAGTCTTTTGATTCCATGTTTAGTGGACACTTATAATTTTTCTTGTAATGCTTTCAGGGAAGCTTTACATGTTGATAAGAAGGCACTAGAGGTCATAGTATATGTTTTTATGTTCTTTTCACTTGAGTTCCCGTTTGCGTTTAGGTGAGAAGGAGAAGAATAGCATTTTGTTATGCCTGAAGATTACAGATTCTCGTAACCTGTGATCTTTATTTATAAATACTTTGGACTGAATAGATTCTGAATTACTGTAGGGCTTACTGGGGCAAGCTAAATTGCAGATTGCTTTTCCCAGTCATCAATTTCAATTAAAAACAAACAACAACAATAAAAACAACAACAATAAACAACAACAACAATTTTTTCAATAAAAAAACAACAACAATCATTCCCTAGAGAATGATTTAAATAATGGTATTTCATTTGTATAATTCCTAAATAATATTTTCCTACATGGGTAAAGAAAAAAGATAATTTTTGCTTAAGGTATTTTTGAAAACGTGTTAGAGACATTTTTTAGACTTTGATTTTTCTTTTTTTTGAGGGGGACCAAGAAGGTAAATTTTTATTGCAGTTGGGTCAAGGCAGAATTTTAATGGAAAAATTAAATTAAAAAATCAAATTTGAACCAAACTGAAAAAAAGGGTCATATTTTGAGATTTCATCAAAACAATAAAATTTGCAGTAATTGTAATGAAAAATTATTTTTACAAACACTTTTGAATGAAGTTTTGGACTAAATTGCTAGGGTAGTGCCATAATTGTAATGCATTTTAGAAGGGGGTCTACTAGGAGACGAAATAGAAATTATTAGCAAAGGCTCCTTCAGGACTTATTTACAGCCAGCATTCGATAAAGTATTATTTAGTGGGCTAAGAAGCCTGCCAGATATGAAAGAGACAAGAAGAAATGTGTCTTGGCATGCTGGGGAATATATAAGTATAGAGAAAGCAGAATGTATTATATCTGATAGTGATGGAATGTTGCCTGAGATGACCCTCCATTCCTGCCTATTGTTAACTTTTTCCCATGCTAAAGAAATGCCACAGCCTGTGAACTCGCTAATAGCAGCTGTCTGGACAGTGGAAGAAGAAGCTGTTTACATACATTATTAGAGGTTTCTGATGAATTGTTCTGGTACTCTACCAAAATTGAGGTTCCCCTGTGGCACTGTAAAAACATAGAGATTGTTCTCACCATAAAGAGTTCCAGTCAACGCTCGTGAGGCAGAGGCAGAAGGGAGGGAGCAGGAGAAGTGGTCTGTCCAAGGTTATGGCGTAGGTCAGGGGCAGTACCAGTAGGAAAACTGGACCCAGAAGTCTAGTTTTTCTGGGTTTATGTAAATAGGGGCATTTACCAGTGTAATCACTCCCCGGTAAGAATGCCCACATGTAGCATTACGTGGATGTAACTCTAGCTGTCGAGGATGCTGGTGTAACTACATTAGTAAACTTTCCCAGGCAGATGAGTCCCTGCTCTTGGGCTTTAAGCATGAAAGCCCAGTTGCAAGGAGACCTTCTGCCAAGAAGCGTTGCTGGAAATTTAGCAAGAGGAAGGAAAGAAAAAGCAAAACAAAACAGCCCTCACTTCAATTAGAGGAAAAGATAATTCCTTTCAAGTTGAGAGGCTCGACTCCTGCTGGCCTTTGTTCTTAAGCTTACCCTTGCTGTAATTTCGTGGAGTAACTTGAATAATGCCAGTTTGTTCTGTGATTACCCTCAGCTGGAGCACAAAATTAATATCTCACTAAGTAATTCAGTACATGATGGGTGAACATTTAGTCAAACATGCCCATGCCCTAAAAAGCTAGGATATTCCATGTTTGCTGGAACTCTCTCAGTGACAATTAATCGACTGTGTTTGTATGTGTTTATGAGCCTCAGTAAACAGGCAGCATATTTACGTCTCCCCATTACCTTGAGAAATAAACTTCCTTAAGAAAAAAAATCTCATGTTCCCTGATTACAATCTGATTTTAAGTAAACAGAGGGGTGGAGAAAGTGACTAGTAAGCAGGACTTTGGGGGGGAAGGTGGGAGGTGAAGAATTTTCTCCCTCTGAATCATACCACATCTAATGCTGGTAGTATTAAGTTAATGGGAGAAACGGCCTTGGCTAGTCCTCCTACTGTTTGGGGGTTTGTTTGCCCTTTTTATCCTGGGAGTTCAGAATCGAGACCAGATGTAATATTTACAGACTTGTGATGTGGAGTTGCTATAGAAAATATCACCTTTGAAAGGCATGTTTTCTAACTCGTGCACAATCCTGGTATTTTCTGAAAGCCCTAAACTATTGACGTGTGATCCTATGATATGCTACAGCTGTCCTGTGTCTCTCTCCTGTTTCATCACATTGCATTTCTCTGCCATAGCACTATTTTCTCTCCCCATGAATCTCCTCCAGAACTGAAAGTCTTATTCCCCATTGGTCATATTTGCTTTAGCTTTTACCCTGCAATGAGGGTTTGTGAGGCGAGAGGAACCCACCGTTCTTTGTGACAACTGGGGCATTGCCATTGACTGGTCATGTTACTTAATCCTTTCCTGAATCACAAGATTAATTAACCCTTGCAAAGGGTTCTGAGATGCAAAGTAGACAGAACTCTAAGGTAATGTTATTTACTTTGGTTTTATCCATTAACATCTGCTGAAAGAGGACATTAATGCATAATTTCACTCTATCTGTTCAACTGACTGCTAGTTTCATTTGCTTGTGCATGTGAGGGATTATATCAGATGGAAAACAAACAATTTAGTATCAGTGAATGTTCACTCTTGTTCACTTTTTTTCCTAAAATTTTTCAGTCTGCTGCTGTCTGAAGATTTCCTTTAGGATTGGGTCTTTTACATTATGTAAAAGTAGACCAATGGAAATACCTGAGCCATAGTATTAAAACAGAAGATAATAAAGGGCAAAAAAATGAAATATAATGGTAGCTGGCAAGCCTTTGCTGTTTTCCCAATTCTTATAAATTTACTCTTTCAGATTTACTTTATGCCATCTGCAGCTCTGCCTAATTCTAGACTTTGTGGTGTTACGATGGTTACTGCTGAAGGTTGGAGAGCAAACCTGGCTGTTTTTTCATGCAGGCAGAGGGGGTGTGCACGTGTGGGGAAAGCCACCTTCAGTGGTGTTTGTTCTCTCCTGAGAGATAGACATCTGATAATGGTGGCACTCCCCAACTCAGAGAGATTCTGTCAATGCCAGACACTTAATGCTGTCATTGTTAAGCTAAGTATTTCGTATCTCTGTGTCTTTTCCCCCCCACTCCCTCCATAGTTATCGTATGCTTTACTGATGGTTACACTGGGATGCACTTAGAAATTCAGTTAGCTATCCTTAGGTAAATCAGCTTGATAAATGAACTATTAAATAGTAAAATTCTGTGCTCATCAATACAGTTTTAAGGTAGCTGAACTGAAGGTGCTGACAGATCTAGAATTAAAATCAGTACTCTTCTTGTAACCCGTTGTAAACAAGCTGTCAAGTATCACTATGGTCTCCTTTGAAATAGCTTTAATGAGTAAATAGAATAAAATTAGAGAGACGAGGTTAAAAACATAAGCCCAAGGCAATAGTTGTTATTTTTTTCTTTAACCTAATATATTGCTTTAAGTGGTGGTATCTGTATTTCCTTAGTCATGACTTCGACAATTTTGACATAATTTTGTCAGAAGTTAAAGTGGATTGTTGCTTTTCAAGAGCAAGGAGATAGAAAATGTTTGAATTGCTACCTGATTCTGATATCTATAATTTTAGAAGGTTTTAATAGGATAGGTAAAAAGCTTATTAAAAAAAAAAAGTGTTAGTAGAATCGTATGTTAGCAAATAAAAGCCCCTGAATTACATTTTTTCACTGAATGTCTGCTTTTTTCTTTTAACTCACCTTTTGTGAATGAAAAAATCTGCATTTTATGAAAGGCAAAAATACATCCAAACATATGTAATTTCTGTACTTCAGGCTGTCATGAGAAGGATTCTTTTTTTTTTTTTTTTTTTTTTTTTTTTTTTTTTTTGTCAGTTAACTCCAGGTTTCTTATGCACAGCTTTGGTTGTTGCTGAGTTAATATCCTTTGGTGCCTGCCTTCAAATGTACTTGGCTGTCTGGTTTACAGATGATGTGTTACCATTTATTTTGTTTCATTTCTAAACTTCCCACTGAAGAGATTGTTATTGCTCACCTGGCTTGTGAATCTCCCCTCAGGTCAGCGATACCAGTCGTGCCAGTGCCTTTCCAAATGCACTGGGACATGGCTTACTCCCGGGTTCCCAGGAGTGGACCTGGCTGGGGCTTGATAACGAGCCTGCCATAGGAAGGAAAAAAAGTTGTGAAGTTTTCTCGCTGTTGCTCACTGGGATCGAACAGCTTGTCTTTTCTTTTGAGGAACATTTATACTTAACACTTGGTAGGCAAACTGCTATTTCAGTTTGCAAGTGGATTCAGTTATTCAAATGCACAGGCCAGAAAATGAAGGGGATTCTATTTAAACAGTGTGCTCCCGAGTCACAGATGATCTTTTTGATGTCTGTATTTTGCAAATGGAAATTTTCCATTTTCCAGCACTAGCATTTTTTCAGAGGCTGTATGCTATCTGAATCTGCTTTTGTGGCTGTTCATTTGCATTTTTGCTATGCTATATTGCCTCCTGTCTTCTCCCCTTGGCCCCCCACTCTTTTATATTGAATTCCTATTTTTGCTGCCTCCACTCTATCTTGCATCTCTGAAGACTCAATCATGCAAGATGCTGAGCACTCAGAGCAAACAGCAGAGGCTGCTCAGCACCTGGTCAGGATTACAGGTGAAAAGTGAAATCCAAACCGTCTTCATATTTAAGATTTTTGCTGAGAGCGAGCAGGAGAAGGGTGGAGCTGTTACCCACATAGATAATAGTCTGCTGCCTTCTGTAGTTCTCCACCTTTTCTTAGCTGTGAGAACTACTGGAGCTACTGGCCAGTGCATCTGATGGGGGAGTGTGTGGAAATTTTGAGTTGAAATTTTATGGCATCATTTGAAATACTCACAGTCGTCAGATGACATAGCCAAATCAGTCCTTCCTGGTCAGAATGCACAGTTTTACACTTCCTTATTATTTATCTTTTATTTCACCCTGTACACATAGGTTCTATCTTCTCCCAGTGGTTACATCCACATCTACAAGCAAACCGCTTAGCAAGAAAAACTGCGTTAATATCCTGAGGGAAAACTGAGAAGGTGAGGAGAGAAGCACAACAACTTAATTCTGGCAGTTGAAAGAACAATCTGAAAGTTGTCTCAGCTCAAAGTATCACGTATGGTCAAGTAATCACCATTCACTTCTGCAGATACCAATGCTCAAACAGTCTATTTCACCCTCAGGGAAAGTGTGTGTGGGGAGGGGTGGGGGTGGAGAAGAAAGCGTAAGCAAGAGTATCACTGGAGTATCATGCACTACGACCAGAGGCAGTATATTTAAAGCTGAGCAGTGATATAAACCGTGGAGCTGGGAGGCGGGGATTGCAGGCTTCTCCTCCCATTTCTTTTTTCTTAATTCACTTCTCAGAAGAGAAGATGAATGAATAAGAGGGACCCTCAGAAGAGGAACCACATGGTCCTGGCTTGGAATTCATTAGGAAATGAAAATACTCAATAGTTTACCCAACCAGACTTTTTTTGAATCTGTTTCAGCAGGTTTGGAAGCTGGGGTGATGGTAGTTCTCCACAGAGCTCATCTGGATGTGCAAGAACCTGGTTAATGCCTGTACAGTGCTCTGGGAACAGAGCACTTGTTTTGCAAAGTTTTTCTCCTGCAACAGGGGCCAAATAACTGTGCAAGCACAGCACCAGTATGGCACAGGACTGGTACCTAACTACCAATGATTATTAATGCCTGGTGATGAAAGCACAGTGTATAGGCAGTATTTTGAGTATGTGTATGGCTTCCCGTACTGCTTATTTCCTTCAGCTGCTTTCTTTTGCTCATGGACTAACTGGCTATGGGACAGTTATAGGAACCCATAACAAAACCCTCTGCTTCTGAGAACAGCAAACTGCCAGAGTAAAGCGTGATATTTCCATGTTCCTGTCATGTGCAAGCACGTGCCCACAAACCAAAACACAGCTGGCAAGTCTAATTTTAGCTCTATCAGCCTTGAGAAGTGTCCCTTTAAAGAAATCCTTTTTATAATTTTTTTTAAAGCAATTTGGTTGATAATACAGCAGCTGACAATCCTGCTGCAATACTATGGGTGATTTAAATAAAAACAAAAAGAAACTGCTGCCCCACGTTTTTTTCCCCCCAAAACTTATAAATAGGCAAAGCCACTGTAGAAAGGCCCAGGAATCTGATGACATGTTAAAGAAATAAGTTATTTTAAAAAAGGAGAAACGCTGGGATTTGTGTGCAAGAGGAAACATTTTGTTATTCATGCACTTTTCCTCTGGTGATTTATAGTCCTGTTGCAAGACAGACTCTTCCTTCGAGCCTTTTGGAGGATAAATATTTGGGATCGCAGTGCTGACACAGGTCCTGCACGCCTGGGATCTGTGGCAGGTGTGAGGCTCCCGGCCGGGCGCGGGGGCCACACCTGGCCCTCACCTGGGCTCGGGCGGCGGCGGCAGCGGCTGCGGGCTGGGGAGCCCGGCCCTTCTCGGGGGAGACGGAGCCGCGGGTAACTTTTGTGGCACCGCCGTATTTTCACGCGTCTCGGTGAAGGCACCCGCACGCCAGACCGGGCGAGTTTCCTCTTTACCCTCTTCCTCCATTTTGTTCCAACTTTAAATAAACCAAGTCTTATATAAGCGGTCTAACAAAGTATGTATTTAATATGTCTGGCCCGGGGTCGCCTCTCCGCGAAGTGCCGGACGACGGTACTGAGTAGTTTTCTGAAGGGGGAGGACGACGACTTCCCTGCTCGGCGACCGGGCTCCGTGACCTTCCCCCCCCCCCCCCCCCGTCTGTTAAAACACAAATAAACTGTAAATAAATAAATAAACAAACAAACACAAACCCGCGTTGTGGGGCTGCTCTCCCCCCCCTTCCCCCGCCCCGCGGCGTTAGGATTCCCCGCGTCCCACGGCCGCTTCCCGGGGCTCCCCGCTCGGCGCGGGGCGGGGCGGGGCGGGGGCCGCGCGGGGCGCGGCGGGGGCGGGCGGGGGCGCGGGGGCGGCCGCGCGGCCTGCGCCGACCTCCCGGGGGAGCGGCGCGCCGAGGTCCCTCCCACCGGCGGCGCGGCGCGGAGGGGGTTTGAATGAAAGACAGGACGAGCCCCGAGCACCATGTCACTCCGTGAGGGAGGCAGCGGCAACTAGGCTGGGGAAGGCTCTTCCCTCCCCCCTCCCTTTTTTTTCTTTTCTTTTTTTTTTTCTTTATTTTTCTTTCTTTCTTTTCTTTTTTTTTTTTTTTTTTTTTTTTTTTTTTATTTTTTTTTTTATTTGGTTGGAAGGGGGGTGGGTGGAGAAGCGAGAGGAGAGGGGAGGGCTCGAGAGCGGAGCGAGCCGAGCCGAGGAGAGGACGAGGAGAGCAAGCGAGCGAGCGGCTCTGCGGAGGTTTGGAGTTGCACTGTCTTCCCGGCTCCTCTCGCAGGACGTTTCCCTCCCGAGCCGGGCAGCGGGCACCGCCGGAGGCACGCTGCTGCCAGCGGGGGAGGCGGGCTGCTCCGCCGCGGGCACCCGGGCACGGGGGCTTCCACCTACCCGCACGCACCCCTCTCACACATACACGCACATATATATGTTCGGGCGCGTTTTTGGCTGTGCTGGAAGTAGCGCGCGGTAGACGGCGAGGGAGTCTCGGCAGCCTCCTCTGTCGCCCGCGCTGTCAGGAATAGCGGCGTGAGAGGAAGAAAGGCCCTGGGGCACTACACCCTGCCAACGAGTTCCCCGCACCAGCCAGAAGGACTCCAGCTACATGGGCAAACGCCTGGACCAGCAGCCAATGTACCCCCAGTACACCTACTACTACCCCCACTATCTCCAAACCAAGGTAGGGACCGGCGGGGCCGGGCGCTTGGCGGGGGATGGAGAGCGGAGCCGCGCAAATTGCGGGCTCGTCTCTGCTCTTGGCGATTTTTCCGTCCCTTCCTCGGGTTCGGTGCACAGAGAGTCGAGCTGGTAGGCAGAAAGCGGGCGTGAGAGAGTCAGGAAGGTTACCGTCTGCTTTCTCCTTTATTTCTTTATTTATTTTAATTTTTTTTCCCCGGAGGCTGCTGGCGTCGGCTAATTCCTTTTATTGTTTGGGGAGAACAGTGCGGTTAACGCTATCGTAACAGCGGGCAGGTAGCGTGTTTATTATGACATGGGATAACGATTGCTCTGGACAGCATCAGACATGAAATACTTTTGGTGGCTTTTGCAGTGATCTCTACAGTTTATTCGCAGCTTAAAAGCATTTTGCTGTTAGAAAAGCTGTCTGTGACAACTCAAACTTTTAATCATCTGAAGAGGAGATGCTGTGGAGCTCGGAGGAGAGCTCGGAGCTAACCGACTGAAAATCTGACGGAGTTTGTTTCAGTGCCTTGCACTGCTTTTAATATTTCATTAAACATTGAGGATGATATGGCTGTACTCTGTTGCATTTAAAAGGTCTAGAAATAGAGGGTAACTACTTTTGGAGAGCGTATCCATCACGGACACTTCTGTTTTCTTTCTTCTTTTTTTTTTTTAATAATTTTTAAAATACCAGCAGACTGGAAAGCAGGCCTGCCTGTCCTACAGAGACTGAGTGAAGCCTATGCTACCTGGCGATGAGTTAGTTAATTAAAGCTTTATTTTTATAATGCCATTGTATAATAGTCAGCTCTCTGGAAAGATTTCCTGTGTGACCAAGGGACAGTAACAAAAGAAAGCCTTAAACTGAAAGTTTGCAAACCTTGATAGGACACTGTATTTGGAGGAGAAAAAAAAAGGAAAAAATACGCACTTTACAAGCCCGTTCACAAGGTGAAGTGTGGCCTCACAGCCACAGATTAACAGTTTCACTAAGTAAACGAACATCCTTTAGGAAGGAAAAACCAAGGCAGAGTGCACAAATGTGGTATGGCACTGCATACACATGTACACGTCGCAACTCTGTGGCAAATTTAACACACGGGGCATTTGACGTGTGTGTCTGTGTGTGGTGAAGTGACACAAGGGAGGTTGACTTGTCCAGACTTTTGGTTTAAAGCACGTTGATCTGGCTGCAGTTGCAAAAGGATAAGTTATATTTTGTTGTTTATAAAAATTACTTTCCCGTTAATGTTTATAGTCCGACTACTGTATTGTATAAATTAACTAATTGTAAAAACTGTGATTCAGGCTGGTTGGAGTTGTGATGACGCCAGAACCACTCAGTATGATTACAGCCTTGTAATTCATGGCAGGGTTACCTCTCATTCTTTGCTCTGCTGTTTCTTCCATTGCAATATGCAGATTTTTTTTTTTTTTTTGGTATACAATTCAGCCTTTTGTAATTTTGTATTTTGGAGTGATTTTTATAATTTCCCCCCTCTTCCTTTCAAGGTCAATCCAAATAGCTTTTTACCTTTGTGACCATTTAGTGTGTAATGTTGCTGTTGCAGCAGCAGCCCGTCACTAGCTTGACTGCGATATTGCCTATAGCTTTAACCGTTTGGGGGATTGGGGGATGCAGGCTGCTGCTATTCCTCAAAACCTGGCAAGCCAAGGACATGAAACAATTGATGGTGTTTTTTTGAAAGAACAATAGCCTCGAGTATTGGAGGAGAAATATTGGACATTCCATGCCTTTTACTCACGTAGCTTACATTTTGCCAGGGTCCTTTTTTTTTCATTTTTTTTTTTTTTCATTTTTAAAAACTTTTTAAAATAAGCTTTTTAGAAAATTACCCTTATATTTGAGCTTAAAATAGTAACAATAACTTTTCCGCACTATGACTTTTTTTAACCCAATGCTTTAAAAAAATGGATTAAATGCGTTTTTATTGCCAGTATATAAAATTATCAGCCCCGTGAAAAGTCATGTGCATCTGTCTTTGCACACTTTCACTATTACAATAAGGACAGGTAAAATTTCAAATGGTGATACATTTTATGTACCATTATTTTTTTGTATTTTCCTTGGCCTACAGTTAAGTGCATACATAAAACCTAAATAATAAACACATATACACGTGCATATATATATATAGGCACAAGTATTTCTCTTCTATAGCCTATAAGACTTTAAAGTAGTGCAGACAGGCAGCATCTGGATTTTGTTACCCTAAAGCTAGCCGTCAGCTTCTGGGACATTTTAAAGCAGTTAGATCCATTGTATGTCTAAAGCTAATAGTTGGGTAATCACATAATGTTGTGGAGGAGAGCTATATCTTTTATCATGCCTATTGGAGCAACACATATTGATAAACCTTTGTATGATTCCAGCCAGCCTGAGAACTTCAGCTTTTTATTTTCCAAAAACTGCTCTTTGTACCAAGCATGACAGGACTCAGCTCTACAGAAAGAATGTGTTTTTATGCTCATAGTCATGCATGCTGGGGGGGGGGAGGGGGAGAGGTTTGCATTCATTTGTAATTAAGAAAGAAATTCTAGGCTTTCTTATGGCATTTCTGTACAGCTTGTGAAATGCAGAGTGACAGCATGTTCAACAGGCAAAGTTGGGAAATTCATGTTCCCCAGCGTGTTTGGGTGAAGTGCAGCTTTTTCTTTGCTTGTTTGGTGAAGTTGTCTCGGTTCTTCGTTGGGAAGTACCACGTTACTGTACATCACGTCCTTCTCGCAGGGGAGCACGGAGCTGCGCAGGACTTCAGTCTACAGTCCGTGTTTGTGTCTTCTAACATGGCTAGCACGTTGTTGTGCAGAAATGGTGTAAATGAATAGTTATATGGGTAATGGGATTATAAATAGAAAAAATGGATTCCATATGTTTGTCCGATTGCTTTAACTTTTTAGTGTTTTGTGGCCTTTTGTGGAACATGAAGCACGCGCTCATTCGATTTACTTGTGTTCCTTCGTTATCAAGTGCCACCACTGAAGCTAAAACTTTAATTTCAGATTTAGGAAAAGCCGTTGTCATCCAGGAAAGAAAAGGGGGGATGGGAGAAGGGTATCAATTCTTAAGAGACAATTGCAAGGAATTTACTATGTCTCTTAAGCACAAGCACTGAGTGTGAGGAAAGACATAACCTTATTTTTCTCATTTTGATGTAACACTGTCTGACAACTTCAGTTTGAAAGTACAGTGTTGGAACTTCTTTAGGCAGATCCTAAGAATAGGGTCCAGTTGTCCTAGGAGTTTATTTCAGAATAAGTGTTTTGGGTTACTGTTGTAGACGAAGTATAGTCTTTTTTTTTTGTTGCAAAGAATATTGCATGGAGGTGGTTCGGGTCATGTGTATCTGATGAGAATCTGTAGTAGTTTATTTGATTTTGAAACATTAAGTGAATTTCCTTAGTTGCATCCTTGCTGATGGTGTAACTACTCAAACAATTGGTTTACAGGAGTATGTTGCAAATTGTGACATATAAAATGATAATGATGCCAAATATTGCATTGTGGTCTGAATTTTTCTTTTGTTACTTGCTTGCCCAAGTGAATTTTTTCCTCTTTACCATTTTGCACACAAAAAACAAAAATAAGCACTGTGAAATACCATGTAAGGATGTGAAAAAGGGAGGGAAAATATTAATCTCACTGAATAGAGTTGAAACAGTCTCCTTAATTTAGTAGATGATGTGTTTTATCTTTGTCCTCTGCAGCTTATGATTAGAACTATTTTTGGGGTCATATTGAAAAGAAACCTGAATCACTTGGGTAGAAAGAAGGAGGTGCCACAGTTACCTGTTGACAGGAATTGTTTTACGATCGCTGTACTTGCACTTGGGGTAAAAATATGCCAGTTAAGCAGCTATTTCCGTGCGGTTTGCTTTCATGCATTCTCCAGATATTTCCTACTTATTAGTCATGGTTTGGGTCTGGTAGTTTAACTCTCATGGTGTTGACTCTGTAATGCAGTCAGGTGGCTGAAACACCTCAAATGAGAGGCAGTGTTTACTGTACTCATCTCTGTATGTCTGATGCACGTGTGAACACATGCAAAAGGAAGAAGTGTTATTTCCCAACACCTGCCTGAATAAAACCTTGTCTCTGAGGATGTGAAAGGTGTGCAGACTAGTCCATAGGCAAGAGCAGCTTAATGAGCATGTTCCTGAAATGACAGATATATACCCCAGCTGAGGACAAAACAATTGGGAAATTCAAACAGGTGTACTCAGAAGAGTTGAGGCTTGATATAGTAATCTTATGTGTACGCATTTGGGTGTGTGTTATGTTTCCTTTTTGCCATTTTTAGGGCATCCTTTTGCACAACTGAATTGGGGACCTCTTTCAGTTATGTGCCGTGAGCATACCTCCCTGCTTGCTCCATCAACCTCTTTTAGAAAGCATGTATTTGGAATCAGCACAAAGCTCTTGCGTCTCTTCACCTTGTACCTACCAATTCCATGCTCTTTTGTCACTCATGTTTCTGTTTAGTGACTTTACGGCGTTCCCCACTCTTGGCCATCTGGCCATGCAGAAGGCCCTGAAGAAAGCGTTCCAGATACGGAGATGCCTGACAGGGCTTCTCTGGCTAGTAGTGTTCAAATTGTGCTTGGTGCCTGGTGTGAAGCAGGGGTCAGGTGTAAGGAGTAATTCATCAACCACACACTGATTTCAGGCTGCATTTCCAACCATCTGCAGCTTGGATCACTGCCAGAGCTCAAAAGTCTAGCTGGAGCCCATGTGATCATGCCAAAGTAAAGGCAAACACTTGCACATAGAGAAATGCATTTCTAGGAATGAAGATTGTTCGCACTTAGCCCCTGTTTGATTCAGTATGTCGCAGCATGTTTTAAATGCCTACAAGAGCTGCCTGATAGAAATATGAATTCATTTAAATGCCATTTAAAAATATTTAAGCCTGGCTATAATTTTGATAATAATATTAATATCTAACTCTAGTATTTGCCGGTTGGTTTAAACAATAAGGAAGATAAAAGTTACGTTCCTCTGAAAAATAAAGAAATATATGAACTGATTTGCTTTCCGTTTATCTTTACATGCCTGGATAAAAATACTTTTGTTGTTGTAAGAGACATGTTGATATGTATTAAAATGGCATTGATTTTCTTGGTTGATCTTCCTTTCATGTGTTGCCTCGATGCAAACCTGTTTAAATTAAAAACAAACAACATAAAAACCCCTAAACCAACACTCACAACCTTCCCCAAAAACCCCAAACAAAACAAACCTCAACAACCAAACAAAAAACCCAGACCAAGCCTGTGGAAAAGGAAAATTCAAATTTTGGTTCCTTCAAACATGTATGTATTATGATATTCTGTGGATATTTATTTTACAAGCAGGTATTTTATTTCCATAACACAAGATGGAAGTTGCGAGCATTTGCCAGATTAGGCTACAAAGACCTTGCTGTGGCAAGTGCTCTGTGTTAATACTTATAATTTAGAATGCCTTATACAAGATGCCCTTTCAAAATAAAGTTCAGTGCTCCAGAAATGGACTGGTTTGGTTTTTAATGCACGAGGGCCTTTCAAAACAAACAAGATGGTATATTCACATTTTAATTCAAGTATCTTGGTAAAAATCATCAGACTGTTGGTTCTTAAATTTCCATGAATTATAAAACAGATAAGAAAATATGCATTCCAAGCAGAATGTCTGAGTTCATTTCAGGTCTTGCTACGAGTAGCCTGGATAGTGTTCCCTTTGCATATAATTGCAAGCAGGGTTTTCTAATTTTTTGTTTGTTTGTTTGTTTTGTTTTGTTGAGGGGAAGTGGGTTTGTCACTATCTGTACTCCAGGCAGGGACTCTGAGTTGGCTTGCAAACAACCCCATTCTGGGTTGTCCAGGAGGAGAAGCAGATTTTTGTAAAAAACAAATGGTCTGGTTTTATTAATTACTTTTTTTTTCTTGAAGAAAAGTCTTTTAATGCTAGAAATTTTATGTAGAGGAAAATAGTTGATGTGTCTCCAGAACTTACTTCCAGTGCTGCATTAAAATTGTGTTTTGTAACAGTCTCATCAGCTACAGCTGTATGTGATTAAATAGTGTAATATCAAAAGCATGTGTGAATAAGAGCTTTTATGATATAGTTGTTCCATACCAAAGACTGCAGATGGGCAGAGAAGGGAGACAGAGAACAGCGATTTACTCAGATATTGTCAGAGCCTATAGTGCGAGTGTTTGTGTAGTGATGTTTTGCAATTGCTTTCCCACTCATATGGGCGAGATTGAGTGACAGAGGAAAGTTTAGAAGTAAACACTTTTACACAGAAAGCTACACTAAACGTGCAGGGTATCAGCCTGAGAATGGTGGCTACCGGTGCAGAACGATGTACCAATATTTTCTGTGGCAGATTAACAGTAATATTACAGAATAGAAGTTATAGAGAGAAGGATCTATTCTGCTTTCATTGAAAAATCAATGAAAAAGATTCATTGATTCAACAAGACAGAATCAGGCCCATGAAGCACATACTGTTCACCATGGCAAAACCAGGACAGCTGAACAACGTGCAGGTTTAAAAAAAAAATAAAAAATATATGCAGTCACAAGAGAAATAAGAACAGTCTATCAAAATAATTCTACATTGTGCAAATGTATGAGGACATACCTCATTTGATACTTAACAGCATTTTGTGTTTTCTGTGGCTATAATTTCTATTTAACATTATTTATCCTGATTTATAATTTTAGAGAACGAGCAACCTAAACCAGATACTCTGTCTTTCTGTCTTGCTCTCTGCCACAATTGAGATATGATTTATACAAAGTGGAAGTCTAATTGCCATAGGAGATGTCTCACATGGAACCCAGTGCCTATAATGAAGATTAACAATTTCTGTAGGAGACTAAGTGCTGTTAATCCACAAAAAGTATTGTAGAGCTGGGTTTGCTTTTATTTATACAATTCTTAAGATAAAAATACTGTGTAGTCTCTTTTTGAAATTTGAAGCAAGTCAGTTTCCTGTGTAAGTTTTTTTCTGAGGATACAGTGTTTCTAAATGGAGAAGTGAAGCAAAGGTTGCTCGTCCTATCTGTAGCTGGAGATAGGAAGCTCCTGTTGAATTCCTCAGTCGTGCTGTCTTTTATATTTTGTTAGTTTACATCAAAGTCTAATCTCTTCTCCTAGAAGTTTTTATTAGCTGAAAGACTTCAGATCTGACGTTGTCAAATAAGAGAAAAAAGATTATTTTTCTTGCTTTTTGGATTGAAAGACTTTTTTTTCTTTCTTTCCTTTTTTCTTTGTTTCTTTCTTTCTTGTCTTGTTTTTGTGCTTGCTTGTATACAACTGTGGTGGAAATAAATTCTCTCTCTACTTATTTGTTGTAAAGTCAACTTCAGTATCAAATATGGTTGTTTATTAAAAAGTAAGTATTTACATATTTAAAGTGCTTCATTTGTGGTATATTTATGCAGATGAAATTGTTTGGACAGATTTTCTATGAGGGTTCCTCTGTTAATTGTATTGACTTAATTCAGATGCAAATGAATGAAATAAACCACCTGACTTACATAGATCATAGTAGAAGCCAGAAGGTTGAACGTTTACAATGTAAAGCACTCTGATATTTTGTTCCTCATTGGTGTCTTCATGACACACGTTTTATGGTCATGTACCATGTGACTGATGATGATTTATGGGCTGTCATGTTGTGGAAGTGATGTCACTCCTGTGTGATTCAAATTTATTCAAGAAGAGAAGTTCTTGAACAGATTTGTATTCTCCCCTCCCCAAGTATAAATCAAGCAGCAGTTTGTTTTTATTCTGTGAGTTTACATTAATCGACTAAATCCTGAAACTGCACTTAAATACTCTGCTGCAGAACGTGGTAGAGTAGAATGAGAGAATCTTACTGGTGGACCAACATGATGTTGTTTTATTTAACTGATTGCTCATTTGGCTTCTGTCCCACTCCCTTCCCCACCCACTTTCACAGCCCTTCCTCTGCCCAGCTATATTTAGAGGCCAGCTAGGCTGAGCCATTCAAAGTTCAGTATCGACGCTGCACAGGAGCCTGACCTTTCCGCCTCATGCCAATGCGAGATGGCAGGACTAGATCAACCAACAAGTCCTGTGTGTCTTGCCTGTGAGAAACTCTCTGGTCATTTGGAATAACATGTGATGCAATCTGGTTGCCTTCCTGGTTGAGAAGCTGGCAATGCTCGTCTCAGGGTTATGGGAGGGTGAGAGGCAGACTGAAGATGCAGTAGGTAGGGCAGAAGGCTATTACGGATGCACAGTCCCAGAGCTGGCAAAACCTTGAGGTGATGCATTGGTGAGATAAAGGGACATTAGGGAACTTCAGATGGAGGCATTTCACCAGATAAGGAGATAAGGAGCCTGGTGTACCGCTACATCACAAAAGGTTTTTAAAGCTAGGTATCCATAGTTACAGCAGGAGAGTGAAAAATCTAGATTTCAGGGACTCACCTGGTGTAATGTCCTCCTTCCCTTTAAAGAAGAAAGTATTTGCCAGTTCTTAAAGCTGGAATGATGTGCCTGTGTGAATTCCCCGGTGCTCGCTCAGAGAGCTGCCTGTTTAAAGTTTGCTCTATTTTTCTCTCTTGTTCTAATTTTTCCAGCTGTGGAAAAAAAAAATGGCATTGCAATTCTTAGCCATATAAGGGACTTGTTAGTTTCTTTATGTGGTTGGGAATTGTTTCTCCTTTTGGTCTTCAAAGGCTGTTGCGGCTGAATATACTTTAAAGGAAAGGAACTACTTGCTTAGACAAAGGCTGCAATCCTTATTTCTTCTCTTTCTCACTTCTCTCTGACCTTTTATTGGGGGACATGCATATAAATAAATTCTGCTTTTTGGTGTTGTGCAAGTTGATGGATGCTCTTACAAAGAGAGAAGCATAATGGGAAATGCAGTCTTCATTTCTGTTCTCTCATTTTATAGTGATGAATTTAGTTTGGTGCCAGTTAGTAAGTACATGACCTTTTCCCTACATCTTTTGATTCACGACAGGGAGTGTCAAAGCCGCGTTAGTGATCTCTAATTTCAGCTTTTAACAAACTATGAAATATTAAAAATGAATTAGGTCACTTGGAGCTCGGCTAATATATCTGTGATGCAGGGTGGTGATTTCATATTAATGAAGCATAACACACAGCTTAAAATATAAAATTCAGATTTTGTGAACACAAACAACAGGAATATATCACTTGTAAGTCAGGATATTTTTATCTTGAGAATATTATCTTTTAAAGACAAAGCAAACAGGATATTTTGCAAAGATGGCGTTATCAGCCTCATTCGTTTAGTGTTCATTCCAGAAAGTCGTATCAGCCTCTCAGCCTAATGAAGTTTTTCAGTGTATTTAACTCTAAGATCACAGCTGCCGACAAGATTTCTTTTAGTATCAGCTGAGATATGTCTACACAGCTGTCAATGTTCTGCTTAGCTGATATACACAAACTGATAATCTACCATACGCAACTGAACGGTATAATATATTATACTTATTTCATGTGCAAATGACACTTCTGAAATTGTTTAGTGGAAGGGAGACTGGTGGTGAAAAGTACTGTGAAAGATACAATGAATAAGGTAAAGAATAGCACTGATAGTTCTTAGACAAGCCTCTGCCTGGTTTTGTATTCATGAAAACTACCTTTAATACTGCTCTATACCTGAAAGACATCAGAAAAAAAGTCAGAGGCACTGCAGTCCTTCAGATGTTTGACAAAGCGTGCAACAGGACTCGGTAAGCTGAATGCTTTTCCTAGGCTGTATTAAGACGACATTTATTGTGTCAATGTAGAGCTTGCACTAAGTACTGTTAAACAATCCTTCGTGAAAACAAGCATAAAGCAGACATATTGCTGTGGCCTTTAGCACAGCAGCTGGGAGCTTTCTGCCTGGGAGAGCATCACACTCGCACTCACTGGATGTCATGTTTGTGCTCTTTGTATCTCTTTGGAGCTTTTGCATCCTAAAGAAACACAGGAGTTGATCCAAATATTTCCATGTCCTTTTTGATGTTGCTTTTACTATAGGTGTCAGTTGGTGGTGCAAGACGGGATAATAATAAATCTGGCTGATATACAGTGACTCCAAGATGGCAGTAGTAGTATGTGCTGATCCCATGTGTCTGTTGTTGCCTCACAGATACAGGTGCTCAGTGCACTGAGTTGTCTTGAATTTTGAGATTATGGATATAATTCCTGACTCTAGAAACATCTGTGAGAAAGCTGTAGACTACTGGCCCGCCAGGACATACTCGTTATCTACATGATTTAGAAGCCTTTCTGGCCACTCAGCTTCTGCTTTATATCTCTGCCATTTAACAAAATCACTGTAATTGTATACAGTTGTCTGTGTGCAACATGCAATTTCCTGTAGTTTGAAAAGCTTTCAGCATAAGATTGTCTAAACTTAATAGCATAAACATTAATTTACTGTGTTAGATGGGTTATTGGGTGTTTTTAGCATGCATAAGTCTGGCAGTAATTGTGCTGGACAGAAGAAATAAGTTTTGTTTCCTTCAATGTCTGCCTTGCTTTGACTTAAACAGATCCTTGGTGATGGTAATACTTAGCATGTAGCAGTCATTTCAATTTTCAGTGGCCTGTATAAACATTAACTAATCTTCAGAGCCCATTCTAAGAGGTGCCTTAAACACCTTATTTGCTCATGTAATGGCTGCATGCTTATAATGGCCTCAGCTTTCGGGGGGCCTAATACCAGCTTATCAAGAGTTTGGGTATAAATTTGTATAGCATCCACACCTTCTCTCTTTGAGCAGAAACTGGAGGCCGGGAATGTTGTTGCTGCTTTATGAGCAAATGTAGTGCATGAGGGGTATAAGCATGGAGGCAAAGCTGGAAAATTAAAGGCAAAACGTTTGCAGAAGGTGGCATGTTGATCTCTGGTTATCCAGAAGTGTTGATTGACCAAAACTTTAGCAGATGGAGGTCTCAAAAACATTTGACAGCAGACCCAACGTGACTCCCAGATGGGGCATCCAGAATTACAGAGCACTTTGCAAGACCACTTACTGAACTGAGACCCTGAACCTGCCTAGCTGATTTAATGTTACAGCTTCCTCTTGAGCTTTTCTGTTGAGGAGGAGGAGAAAGGGAGTAGGGTGGGAGGATGCACTTTCTGGAGAAGAGGAATTCCCTGTGATTTCAGTGTTGGGAATGGTGGTTGTCTACAGTCCTACTAAGGTGCCCAGGTGAATAGGATGTTTTTGGTCTTTGACTAGTGATGTGAGGGGCAGATCAGGGCCCAGTTTGCAGTGTTGTAGAGATTGAAACAATTCTTGGCCCAGATTTTGCCAGAAGACACAAAAAAATTAGCAGACACCTGGATAAGGATTCAAAGGACTACTTCATTCTTCTAGGCAACACAAGGAAAAACACTTTCAAATAGCGCCTGTGCACAGCCCTCAGCCTCACTGGCCCTTGCCAGCCTTGTTAGGCACTGATGGGAAGGGTATTAAGATCAACTGTCACAATTCTACCAACATCATGTAAGGACTGGTCCGTGTTCAAGTCCTTTAGTTTAATTTTTCCAATCTACAGCAACCTGATAATCAGCAAGGCAACACCAAAAATGTTATTCATGTGTGGATGTTAGCTAAATAGTAGTTGATAGATACAGATTCATCACAGCCAACTGGCTTTGGTTTTCTCATGCATAATGTAGTGTGCCTTGCCAGGACTTACTTGAGATTTTCTGTTGTCATTACTCTTCTTATTCCTCTCACCTTGATTTGTAACATTGTCATATGTGCTTCCCTCTCTGTTGTGTTGGAAATAGTTGCATTTTTAAAAATCACAGCTTGTTTGGCTCAAAGGTACTTTGTAGATGGGAAGAAATGGATGATATCTCTGATGCTGATAACTTGCATCCCAAGGGTTTTGTTTTAAATACGTGAAAACACTACAAACAAGGGTTGATTATTGGTGTTTTTAAAACTGAACAAGGAACTGTGCCAATAGCCACAAAGATGTAGATTTTGATTTTGCAGTGTGTGTTGAGGAATGAAGTACGACTGCCATGCTCCAACAACAGCCGATGAAGTAGGCGTTTATGCTTCATCTCTCTTGGTCTTTTAGCAAGGGAGTAAATTATTAGTTGTTTATTATTTCTTAACCTTCAGTGGATGTCTTCTTTTCTGTGCTAGTCAGCTATTCTGAGGTAGAGATGTGTGGATTTTATTTCCTTCCTCCTCTTTCCCCCATTCTCATTTGCTCCCAGGTTAGATTGTCAGGTAAGTTCATGCCTTCTTTTTAACCAGCCCGAGGGGCAAAGCTTAGGTGACAAGGACAGACTTTGAGAAACCTGAGGCATGAGGCATGGGCACCATTAGCACGAAATGAACGGAAGGAAAGCCATAAGTCTTATTTTTATTCTACAATTTGTCCATCTTTTTTGATTTAGCAGATCTACTTCTTTACGATTTTCTTTTTGATTTTTTTCCCCCTTCTTTTGTTTTTTTTTTTTCTCACCCTTTTAAGAACTCTGCTAGTTCTCATTTTTCTTTCACCTAATACTTATATGTATGTCATGATGCTTGTTCTGCCATTTGACCATGACAACATTTTTTGAAATCTAGATATTGCAATTGTATTTCCTAAGCCAGTCATACTCTTCCCCTCTTTATTTTTTTTTTTTATGGTATTTTACTGTTTGCATACTGCCTCTGACTGTGAAGTTCAGTTGTGCCAAGCTGCATACAAAACCAGGGTAAGAGATAGTTCCTGCCTGCAAGAGTTTATGAGCAATGTAAATGAGGCAAGCTCACAAAGGTGGGTAGAAACGGCAGCAGAGAGAAGTAAAGTTCCTGGTGGGAGGTTGCATTGCAAAGCAGTGCCAGAATCCGGATGGTAGATGGGAACTAGTGTTTATTATTTACCCATATACCATGTGCTACTCCATCACCTTGGGAATGAGTCACTCTGCCTTCCTAGTTCATGCATTGTTAATTTTTTTTCCTTTTCTTTCCTAATATTTAGGGTTGCAGTTGCACACAATCATGTCACAACTACCTTTGTGTTTCCCTGAGCTTTAATTTCTCCACTTTTGCTGTTTGGTGGCCAGTTTCCCATGCATTGCTGTTTGGAAGATTTTGGGTGTTGCAATGTGAAGGAAGCCGTGGTGTGGCTCTCTGGAGGTGCCTGTGTTGGTAAGCTGGCACTTAACAAATAAAGTCTTAGCTGACGTTGCTGGCTGACTTCATGGAGAACGTAATGGAACTGGACAAAAGAGCAAAGCAGCTGAGGTCAGTGTGAGACAAGAAGTCTATTCCCAGCAGATGAGAGCTCTGGAAATATCATGGTGTGCGATGGCTGGAGGCTCGTGCTCAGTGAGGATTAGAGTTGGTATTTTTTTCATGCTTGCTTCCTGTTTCACTAGGGCTGTAATGTTGCAGGAGAGCCATGTTTCCCACAACTGTTCGGTGCTTTTGAAAATTTTGAAATACTCTGGGGGAAGGGATGCATGTGTCTTGCACTTCAGCAAGTCGGCTGCTGATAAATGCTAGGCTGAAATTTCAAAGGGACAGTGCTCTGTACAGTAGCTTGGGGCCTCAGAGTCAGAAGTGCTGGTCACCTGCAGCTCCTATTAACTTCAACTAGAACCGTATGTACTTTGCACTTTTGAAGACCAGAAGCTCCTTAGGGCTTAAATGTTGCCTTTTTTTTTTCTTTTTTTCTAATAGCAGTTACAAGCTGACAGGGAAATCTTCTCTCACTTTTACTGTATTTTTCTTAAGGGAAGAAAAGAGGATTGGGAGACCAAGGGAAGAAGTTTGGGGTTTTTGTTTGTTTTTTTGTTTGTTTGTTTGTTTGGGTTTTTATTTCTTGGTTTCTTACAGGAGTGACAGAATGTATTTCCAAAAGCAAATACCTTTCTAAGCAGATAACTCTTCATTTTGTTAGCAGCATACTGTTAATGATTTAAATAACTTTATTGTTTATTTACCTTTGGCAATTTAGATTGGATAATGAAGAGGGATGTGATTTGTTCTCCTATTTCATTTTAATTTTTAAAAATCTTGTAGCATTTTGGATACACAGACTGTCAGGAAATGATTATTTGCTTAGACAGAAAAAATGTGACAGAAGCGTCTCTAGCAGTTAAGTGGAGTTTATTTTTATGAAACATGCATTTTGAAAAATACTTACTGCTTTGGTCTGTTACCAGCTCTTTCAGTTATATTAGGTGGCAGAAATTTATTATTCCTAAAGGTATTTTAGTTCAAAAGGATCTAAGTTTTCAATATGTGTATTTGTATACGTACCAATCTCCCTCTAGATTGCAGGGAAAAGCTTGAATGTCTAAAACAGGTATCCCTAAAAGGCTCAAAAGTCACACACACACACACACACAAAAAAAAGCAGAATGCAGTCTTCTAAAAAGCTAGGGATGTACCATCAAGCCTCACCAGGGCTCCCTAGGTTTAGGTATAGGTTGCAGGCCTGAGTATTTCTTGAGTTTATAGACTGTAGTTTTGGGGCTAACACTCAGCTAATGATCATTGACTTTTTTTAATTAGACATGTATTTTGAGATTTTAGGTTTGGGTTTCACATTACTGCCAAGTACTTCTGTGTCTGTTGCTTACTCAGTGTTAACAGTGGTAGTATCTAAAGCAGACAGCTAGATAAAAAAAAAACAAACCCTGTGCCTGATTTGTTTAATTGTATTAATTTTCTTCCTATTGTGGTTGGTAGGAGTGATTTATTGGAACAGATAGAGTGCTTGTATTGGGGGACTGATAACCTGTGAGATGTTCTCCCTTTGGGCCCCATCCTGCGGTCCAGGTGTGCTCACAGCTGAACATCACCTTGTGAGCAACTTTGCTGAAACTACAGCACTGCATATGTGATGAGGAATTATTCAATGGGAAGAGGACTGTCAGAATTTGGCCTTTAAAATAGAAATGCAATTTTTTGCGAGTGTATTACAAACAGTAGAGAGTTTCAAGATGAAAAACTGCTACTACATAGAAAAATAATACTGTTTCAATTTAAGCCTTGGTTTCTATTAAGCTTTCTTGGAAAGAAACTTGTTCCTGAGGGCATTTTATCTATTTTTCTCTCTCTCTTAGGATTTTATACTGCTGCCCATCACTGCAGTATCTGAATGCTTTCTATATAGAGATTGATGGCAACTTCGAAGTCCCCAGTGAACTGTGCAATCTTTGACACATCTTTCATTAGGGGGTGAGAAAGTATGTTGGGTGGGATTTTAGAAAAAAATACTAGTCTTATTTAATTTTACATTCTAATGGTATTTTTAAAAAAAATTATGCCTTTTGGAGATGTTGTGGGTGTATTGGTTTGGTTTTTTTTCCCCCATTTTTCTTCTCCTTTTTATGATTTGACTGAGGTTATGGGGTACAAGAAGTGCCAGTATTAGATTCAGAATACATCACTGACTTTTAAAAATGTGTTTTCCTAAATGTCACATCGAGCAGATAAGGGACAAGTTATCAAATATCTAATGTTACAGAGGTTTTCTTTTTCTTGCTCAATGTTATCTAAGTTGTTTGAAAAACATTCAAATAATATTTGCAGTTTTACAGATGATGTGTACGAGATCTGTATCACTTCATGTTAATTGTTAGATACAATCTTTTATCTTTTAAAACGATTCTAGTAAGAGAAAATATTTAAAATAGTAGATAGGGAAAAGTTCTTAAAGTTAGAAAGACTACAGTGAGAGGACTTACTAACTGGTTTAGATAGTTGCCTCTGAACCATTTCAGTATTAGTCCTATGCAGCTAATCTATCTATCCAGCTATATAGTCTGTTTAAACACAGTACTTGGCTCTTCCCAGTAATTTCAAAGAGAAATAAAAATAACATCATTGTTTTCTCTCTTTCTTTTCAGTCTGTCAGAAAGATGCCTTGATTAGTTTATACTTGGTTTATATGCGTGGGTGTCTTCCTTGGATGTGAACAGTAAGAAATTTTTGAAGAAATTCAAGTTGTAGCAATGAGTCCTTGGTTAATTCAGAAGATGACTGATCCTGTCATCATTTCTTAATTGTTGTTTTTCTTTTTTTTTTCTTAATCTCACATGATTGTGAGCTCCAAATATTAGAGCATGCTAGACCTGGGCTGCTCTCAACATTTGAGGGCTTCCAATAGTGTCCTAGCGAAGATAGAAGTCTCTGGTAACTTTTGACTGAGGAATCACTGGTAGTCATTTCATAGTTAGAGAGAATTGAAGGTAAACCAGTCATCATTAAGACATGGATTTGAACTAGGCTGTGCATTTAGTAGGCAGTTTGTGGAGAAGGAGAAATTCTGGTGGAGTACTGGAGAAACGGGGAGAGCAGGGAGGATCATCTTGCAGTGTGAATTTTCAATTCCTGGATTTACTAATAGGTTAGAAGGGCTACAGTATTAGAAGAGAACTCATCCGTACCATGCTCCCTTCCTCAGAGGTGAAATCAAGTTGATTTGCAGTACTTCTACCAGACGTTTCTCAGTGGCTTGTGTTATAAGGAGACACAAGGAATTCCTACCTCATGGAGAGAGATGTATCTAAGGAAGCTGCTGAAACCCTCATCCTCAGTTAAAGAGGGTTCTGCTACTTGCCTGGGTAGGTGTGTTAGTAATTATATAGCGAAGGGGGAAAAAATAAAGGCAAATTTGTCTGGTTCTTTAACTTTCGTGCTTCAAGGAGGGCCTGTTGTCCCTCCACCATAAGAACTTAGTTTTGAATATAGAAGGTGAAGGAGCACGGTCAACTCAGGAGTGACAGCTCCACCTGAAATATCTTAATTATTTTTTGTATTACCCTTTTTTCCCCTGCAGCTGTTATTTTGACTTCACATGCTCTTCAAAGATGTTAAACGTATATTATCACACACATAAGTCACAGTTTTCACCAGGCGGTCCAAGAAGTCAGCCTTTATGTTCTTGTTTCAAAAACTGTATAGCCTTATCTTATTTTTTTACTGTTGAGTGCGCATTAGGTTTGGTGAGAGCTACTGAGAGCATAATATTTTGGGAAATCAGGCCATTAAGGTATCCTTTGGTTATAAATATCTGTGAGCTAATTAGGTTTTAAAATGATAGTCACAAACGAAACACGTCTTTCTTCTCTTTCACTAGTAAAGAGATCGGGTTAACTTGGATGAGTTCCTCATTGGCATGGATGGTGTACCCATGTCTCAGTACGTTCTTTGAGCAAGTTTCTTTTTTGAGGACTGTGAGTCAGCAGGGTTTTGAAGTGGATGAGTCATAGACAAACTAGCTGAATGATGGTTACCAAGTGGGTGGGGGAAGCAAGGATTTTATTCTGGGAAGGTGTAAATGCAGACAGAGGCCAAGTCTGGAGGTGAAGGAGGCCACAGGATGAAAGCCATTAGCTGATAGGAAGCGCTGAACTGGTGTTTGATGCTGGCTGCTCTTTGTGGTTCTCTGCAGCGATGTGCTTCCTCCTGGCTCTGTTTGATGCTCCTGTGCGAAGTCTGTCTCCCTCTTGGGGAGCAGATGTTCCAAATGAACAGCAGATAATCCTGACAGATAATAAAGAAACATTAACTTTGCTGAGAGCCAGCTAGTTTCTATCCAAGACATTTCTGGCCATAAGAGAAATTGGACTAGCCTATGCTCCAGCCCTTTCAGCTGTACAGAATATAAACCTTTAACATCTCTCTGACTGGGACAGGCAGCATCAACCACGCCTATGGAGAGCAGATTAGCATGCCAGCCTCTGAAATCACAAACAATGGAGACATATTGTACTTCCTGATGAATCTTCTCGTAGGGCTTCGAAACAAAAACACAAACCACATGAAATCATCCTGTTCTGGATAATTCCATTTACTGCTTGGTAGAAGACCAGGATGCCACTCTAGAGAATCACATGTTCCTGCAACTCCTCAAGTTGTAACGGAATTTGTAATGAGATTTCCCTTGAGGTGTGAGGACCTGTTGTTACACAGTATTTTGTAGTTCAACAGGAAACCAGAAAATATGACCATGTATCATTGCCACTGGAGTTACAGCTGACCACATATCTCTGTATATTAGCAGATGATGATAAAATCTGAATTTTCCTGTGTGATGGAGTGTTTGCTTAGAGTGGAACAGCAGAATGTCTGTCAGAGACCTTTAGAAGGAACTGAAGAGTAGTGGCTTAATAGTCAAGCTTCTTGCAACCCTACTCTCTTTCCCTTCCTCCCAGTATGTTCAGATAGCCCAGCAGAGATGGTAAACAACTGATAGTATTCTGGAGTGCTCAGATACTGAAGGATGTGGCTATGTTCACTAGATTCCAACTGTCCTGTTTCTTCTTCCAAATGAAAAAGCTTTTGTCAGGATAGCTTATATATAAGTACTCTTCAGTGCAAGCTCAACTCATTCTGAAACTATTTTGATTACAAAGTTTAGGTTCTCTTGATTCTGGATCTATAGAATGTGAAACACTGAACTGAAGGGTGGGAGGCAATCAAATGTGTAGTCTGTAAGAAATACATAAAGAGGTTTATCTAGTCTAGTACAACAAAGAAAGAGCCAATGGCTGAAAGTTGAAGCTGGTAAAATTGAAGAGATAACACAGTGTATGTTCTGAAAGGCAATGGTAATTTACCGCTGGAACATATTGCTGAGGGATGAAGCAGATTCCCCTGTCACTTGAAGTCTTTAGATCGACACTGAGTCTTTCTCCCTCGTCCTTGCTGTGTTCAGTCCAGGGGTTTCTGGGTGCTGTTTGATGGCTTCTGTTATGCAGAAGGTCAGACTAGGTCATCATAATGTTCTTCCTGGTCCTAAAATGAGGGTCTGTGAGCTGTGGCTGCTTGTATTTTTTGAGTAACAAATTCAACTGCTAGTGGTAATGGAGGATATGCAGAGCCAATTCTCAAATTGAATCCAAGCAATGGGGAAAGTAGATGTGCCTGCCAGAGACACCTGGCTTCCCTAGCTTCTGTGTTATATCAACTTAGATTTTCCTTTTCCTTCAAATCGTACTCATTTACTTATACCCTGGCTCTCACTTGGCCCATTGCATTTCAGGGATTCTTGATGACATAAATCACAGGCTGAAACACTAAAAGGAAGGAGGATTCAGGACAGATTAACAAAGTGAACACTATGTAGAAAAGCATGACTTTAAGTGCCCCTGACTTTCGGGCCTTATAGCATTTTTGACTCTTTGGTATATAAATTACATCAATTTAGATTCCCTCATTCATCAATAGATTGGGTAGAACAAGTTCTAAGGGAATCTGAGTGAACATAAGTGGGTATAAATTACATTACCTTACAGATTGCCTCTGAATTTGGCCCAGATTCTTTCCTTTATTTTCATTATGTCAACTTTGTGCATTGGCATTATGGTCTTTTCAGCAACTGGCCTGACAGCTAATGAGTTCTTTCTACCGACAGTAAATCAACCAAGACAGAGAATGCTGCTTCATGTAAATACTCCTCTTTATGTTCAGAGTATTCAGCATGCCATTAAATTTAGAGCAGTGTGCTAGTAGAAATGCATGTGAAGAAGTACTGTAAAAAGTGCTAATTATTCATAAGCCACCTGGTTTCCTCTTTGCTCCCCAGCGAACCATGTTCTAAGGTTTGGGGAAAATTAGAAGAGAGCTAGAAAGCATGATAATACTGAAATATAAACTGCTGTGTTGAAAACAATTAAGTCCAAATGGTTTTGGGAAGTTTTTTTTGATTTATGGTTGGTTGTACTCCTCAAAATTCCTGCAACAAGCAAGGTTAAAAGAAAAAGTCAAGAAATGAACTAGTACATTTCCACTCTTGGAGAGCTGGAACAAAGGAAGCTTTAACTCTAGTTTATTAGGAAATAGAATAGATTTTTCCTTTTATTGTTGAATAGAAGAAAAATTGTATTTGTATGTTAATTAAGTTACAGTAGAATTTGCTTTAGGAATAAGCGACATGCTATGCAACTTATTTCATCTCTCGGTTCAGAGTCTGTTGCTAAAAGGCTACACTCTATCCCAGATTGCAGTGTTGATAAATATTTCTGTGCCACTTCATTATGTTTTACAGAATTTTTTTTTCTGATATCAGCACTTAAGCATTTAAGAAGCTGTGGGGTAGGTAGAACCAGGAACTCCTGACTGGTTTCTTCTTCTGCCTTTTACCCTGCTGTATGAACTGAAGCAAAACTCACTATTTTGTGTCTTCTGATCTGAGGTCAGGAAGAAAGCCCATGGAATCTTATGAAAGATGTTCAGAGATACAGCTGATTTTTTTTTTTTTAATATTCTCAGGTGGTGGGATCTATATAAATGCAAACTACCCATATTATTTCCTATCACATAAGATTTTCTATCATGCCTCTCCTTCAGAATCCCTGTGTTCTCTTGAATGATGAAATTGCAAATGTTCCATGAATGTCAGTGCAATTTATTATCATCTTTCATTCAGAGCATTACAAAATGATTTGCAGATGCAGGTGTTGCTAATGATTTTCAGCCACCCTCCTTAAAGATGGGAGAACATAATTGTCCCTGTTTCTATAACAAGGGTGAAACTCCCTTACTAAAATGAAAAGGCCAGTTTTGAAGGTGAGTTTGTGTTGCTACTACATCTTTGAGGGGCTGTTTTATACTTTCTTTCTCTACTTTTTCTGTTATTTTTGCTTAGTGGAATCTATTGAGTGCACGTGGGGTAGAATTTTTTTTTTTTATGTGCAGATGGATGCTTTAGATGAAAAGGAGGGGGTAAAAAAAAAAAAAGAAAGTGCTGTTTGACAGGCCTGAAAATGTATGTTGTAGTATTTAACTGTGGATATCATGGCTCTTCCTTCGTCATCTAAAGACTCTTAAATCTCCATTTAGTCCTAAAAAGTACTTAATCAGCTTCACTTGCAGTATCTTGCAGATTGTCTCTGATTTCCGCTCCAAAAAGTCCTTTGTTAATAGGAGGCATTATACATGACTCTTATTATGGAAGTTTTGAAGGGGCTGTGTGATGGAACATTTCTGGCCATATCTCATACAATCCTTTGTTAAGTTTCCTGGTGAGGACATCACCTGAGAAATCAAAGCTGTAAATGGAGGCATACTAAAGGCACCAAATGTTTGAGAATATGCAAATCTGTAGACTTGATCTCTTGTTGGTGAAGACACTGGATCCAAGATCCTGGTGACAGGAATGACTATATCAGTAGAAAAAGGACAAGATTCCTTCTCTCTGCAGGGCTGAGCAGGTGTAGTTGGTCCTGGTTGCACAGAGATGCAGGGATTCAGCCTTCTTTCTGTGCAGCCTCGAATGGAGAAAGTGCTGTAGAGCACTAGCTGCAAATAAAAGCTTTTTTTCCATAGGGAAGAACCCTTGGGGGAAGGTTGGTGCAGTCATGTCAGCTCTCTCTTGAGGAAAATCCTCTGAGGCATTACTGTATAAAGGGATGAAATTTGAAGCCACATGCCAGTGGGAATAAGTCAAGAGGGATGGCTAACATGGTCGATGTCAAATGTATTTTAGCACAGATGCGGCTAGGATATTTTTGTTGTTATTGTCTTTTAAAGTGAAGCTGTACATACTTTGCTTGTGGCAGCTCTCTGAAGGTTCAGTGGCTCACTTTTTATTTGATTTTGATTAAAATCGATGTTTCTGCCAGTCTTAGTGATCTCATGAGTGAGATATCTGAGTTTGATTCCTGGATTTGATTCTTTACTGTGTTGTGTGGTGTGGGGAATCCCTGCCTTCCTCTAGATGGAAGGTGGAGCTTCAGATCTCTGCACAGCAGCCCTGGTAGGGGTAGGATGGCTTTGATAGACTCCACAGGAGGTGCCTTTTACCACTAATTAGCTGCAGATACACACACCATGTAGGCATTTCCAGCAACCTAAGCTTCCCAAACAGAGAGCAGGCATGGTCAGTGCAAGTCTCCCATCCCTCCCTGATAATCCTATTTAATGTTAATAGGGAAAGATCAAGTCTTGTGGAGAATAGAGTACTCTGTCCTAAGTTTACGTAGACTCTCGTGTTTCTCCAGGGGCTGAGATAAAGGAGTGCTGGGTAGTCCTTTTTTTGACCCAGCAGAGATGAAAATGGCAGGTTGTGTAGTTCTTGTGAAATTAGGTTGGGCTCTGAACAGCACATTGTTACTCAAGTGTGTTCTGTATTAGGAAAGCTGAGGCAGGCTTAATGGCTTAGATAAACTATCCAAAGGCTGGCGAAGTAATTAGTAAATGTGCACTGTCAGACCAATAATTTGTTTAATCTTGAACAGACAATGTTTATAGATATTTAAATCATCTTAAGAAGTGACTGTCCAGAGTCGTGGCAGGATCGTGATCTATGCAGTGCTGCGGACAAACAGACCTGTTCCCTCCCTTTGCTGCAACACCACTGAACTCTGTAGAAGGCAAGCACAGCCCTACCACGCTGCTGTTTCGTGGTTATTTAATTCAGTCCTAGTGCTGGGAGGTAATTCTGTCCTTGCTGGAAGCTGCTCCTTCCCTGCTGCAGGCATTTGCTTTTGTGTGGCTACCAGGTGAATCAGGCTAGGGAGCGGATCTAGCGGAAAGCTAGGGCACTCTGGTTTCTCTCTTTTTTTGCTTTCTTTCTTCTTTTTCTTTGTCCTTGGGCTCTCTGAGCCAGCTCAGCACATGGCCAAGCGAGCACTAGTGCTGGCACTCGAGAGGGAGTAGGAATACCCAGTCAAGGGAGGAGGCGAGGGCAGAAACAGCTTGCACTTTGGGCAATTTAAATTGGTAACAAAACTACAACCTGAGTTTACGTGCCTGTTTGTGTAAATTCAGTAGTTTACTGACTTCTGGCAGGAGTAGTGTTTGGGTTCTCCAGGGTCCAGGCACAAAAATGTCAGAAACTTCACTGTAGTGACTGAGTCTTTCAGCTTCCTGTGCGGTTCTTTGCCAAATTAAATAGAGCCAGAAATCTCAGCACCAGCAGCTGTAGGGAGTTAATCCCACCCAGATCCAGATTAGCCATGGCACATTCTTGTAACCATAGGCACGACAGTTTAGTGTAGACAGCTGTTCTGATAAACCGATCTGGGAATCCTGCCCTCATAGGAATGTTTGATGTGTACTGGTCACAGAAGTTGTTTCAAAGTGATGGTGAGACAAACTGGTAGCCTGAGTAGCAGTTGCATGTTTTTGTCAGTGTTGTGATGGCAAGACCACATGGCTATCAAAAATGACATGAATGCTTTTACTTTAGAAGTGTAATGAATTTACCCTTCTACCTGAGTTATATAGGTACAATGCCAGTACTCATCTCCTGTGTTGTGAGGGTGATGCCTACTTGCTTATCCACTGAAGACTTGAGACAGAGAGACAAGAAGTGTAGAGACGGACAGTCTACTTCCTACCCCCAGCAATACTGTTTTTTCAAAGAGGATTTTCTTCCCTGCCAATTTTGCTCTTTTGGCCTATGTTGGCATTATTCTTGATGGTATTGGCTGAATATTTAGTGGAATGGGAGGATGGAGATACTTGAAAATTAGGTCATGATAAGATGATTGTAGACAAGGACAACTTTTGACTGGGTGAATGGGGGTAAAACTTTAAGACCATTTGGAGCCATAAAGATGGGTCAGCTTGGGAAGTTGCATGGCTTGAGAACCAGACTTTGAATCTTAGAGTTAGGGATGTGAGCACCATTTAAGGAAAAAAAAAGCATGTTTTGCCACACAGTATTGGCATGCTAAAAGTTCACATGGGTTCCAGATGAGAATGGGTAATTTCATTGCATAGAAATCTTCTGAGGTATTGTCTCCAAAAACTGTCCATGAAGTGCGAAACGCTCAAGTTGTTAGAGGCTGGGAGGGTGGTCAAGGATAGTTATTTGCATGTTTCCTCTGATCCTGTGCTCTCCTTTTGCTATCTGCTTCTGGTTATTGTTGAAGACAGAAGTTGGGGCTAGACAGGCTAATTATCTGAACCAACACAGCCATATTTGTGACTCAAAGGAAGAATATAAGTAGCAGAATCCAGTAAATAAGAGTACTGTAATCATAGGCACAACAACTTAGTGTGGACAGCTGTTCTGACAAACCAATCTGGGAATCCTGCCCTCTTAGGTGTGTTTGTGTACTGATCACAGAAGCTCACAAAGTTATGGTGAGTAGCTTCGATAGTTACCTTGATGGAATCGATAGTCTGGAAGGGAATTGTCTTCTCAGCTCTGCCGTTAGTGTGCTGTTCAATTCAGGACAAGTCATTTCATCTATTTGACTCAACTCTCCCATTCTCCTGACACGAACCCTTTATCTGTGTTACCATTTCAGTTGTCAGTTGAGGACTTTCTTAGGCTGTGTTTGCAGTCACAAGAGAGGTGGCGCATTTCAAGGACTGAGCTCTGCATGGCTGGAAGTTCTGCTTCTCAGCTGAAATTTGGTAACTGACTGCCAACGCGTTGATTTCGTTGTGGGTATAAGTTAAAGCAGGTTAAATTAAACTATCCTGAAGCATTGCCATAGAAGTGGTTTACACTAACTTTGAAATTGAAATAGGTCAGGAGCACATATGTATCAGGTAAGATGAGGTAGTGCCCCAAGGTGTACTATCTCACTGGCTTCCCATTGTGCCAGTGGGTCCCCCATGTTCTTCTCAATGCTTTGCTCAAAGGATCTCTCAGTCCATTTTTTTTTATTGATACTCACTACTCTAGTAATAATAATGATAAATCTGAACATCTGAGCAGAATCATTTTCCTGTTCAACCTCTGCTGCTCCTTTGATTAAGGAAAGATTTAATGCTTTAATTTGAGACATGTTTTGTTACAGAATAGAGGGCTTTGATTCGCATGTTTATAAAGGGGTGCACTTCCTGAGCAGAATGGAAAACATTCTTTGGTGGTAAAGGATGTTGAAAGTACAGGCACTCCTTGTAGCTGGTGGATTTGTTCTGGACTCGTACTTATCAGTACATGTTAACAGAAAAGAAAAATGTTGAGGTATTGTTCCACAGACAAGGTAAATTATATTCTTTGCCACATGTTTGTGGAGCTTAGTGCAAGACCTGAAGCTCCATCTGAGTAATTTCTTGATTTTAGGACACCTTAGTGGCAGGATTTCTTTCTTTTTGGAGGAGGTTTTTTTTAATTTTTTTGTTTGTTTGTTTTTGCTAGTCATTCCTTTCCTTCATATTTTTGTCAAGTGACTGTATCTGACTTCAAGTGTTTTAGAATGATGTTTGTATGGCAAATAATATGCATCTTAAATGAAACTGAATTTTATGGTATTAGATAATTTGAATTGCAAATATAAAACTCCCAAAACAAACACCAACAAACTCCCTTGATAATTTGACTTCCTGGTCTTTCTTGGAAGACTGTTGACTGATTTTGATGTCAGAGATATTTTTCTTCATTTTTTTTCTGAGGGAATAAAATTTAATTATTTTACAGTAGAGAAAAAACATTTACTATGTAAACTATTGGTCTTCTAGCTACAGTTTGACATTATGATTTTATCAGCACCATAGAATGTCACTAATATGACCCAGAGCTTAAACTTGCTACTGTCACTGTAACATGTGTTTCTTCTAAAACTATTATTGTCAGCCAGCTACTGCAAGTCCAATTCCACATTCTAACATTCTCTCTGAGAACAGCTAGGCTTAGCTTATCATCCTCCTGGCACAGAAAGGGATGTGGTTTTGAGCTCTGTAGGGTGCAATCAGAGCTGAGAAGTGCCGTTCTCCAAGAGCAGCACATAATAAGTGCAGAGTTTTAATCTGCTTTCTCTTCAAAACCAACATGAACATCTCCAGCTTGGCCAAAACTCAAAGACAGGAATTTTCAATGTTCTTTAAAGCGGGGATGAGATTACTAAAATTTGAAAGATCTGAAGACCATTATGGCTTGAGCAGAAGGAAAACTTTCAGTTGTCCTCTAAAAGCCTGGCTGTTATTGCCCCTTTTTAGAAGGTGCAGCATGTCTGTCCTTTTCCCTTGTGCAAGACAAGTTGATTGCTGTAGACATAACCCTCCTGAAGTGCTTTTGAGAGTCTAGCACTGGCCTACACTCCATAAATTGGAAGGTTGTGAATTCTGGCTTGCCCTGCAGAAAATTGATTGTGTATTGTAGGCTCTTTGTGATCTTTTCCCCCTTGCACACCTTCCCAGAGCCAGACACAGTCCAGCCCATTATCTATATGTGAGAGTTTTCACTATTACAGACTTGTAAAAGTTTCTATTAGCAATCCTGATTTGGAAAGGACAATTGGAAGCTGAAAGAATGGCAAATGCAACCTGGATATAACTTTTTGATCCCAGAACCCAATTAAATTTCTGGTTTTAATGTACATGTGACTCCTGAGTTCAGCTCTAATGCTAGGTTTATATTATTTCTTGGAATGAAAGTCACTGCAGACAATTTCCAGAAGAGCATAATAATGATCCAGTAAAAAATGAATCCAGCTTTTGACTTTTTTTTCCCCAACAGAAATAAGATAGGGAACCAATTTAGTTTTATATTGGCTATTCTTTTAAAGCTCAGTAACTTTCCTACCATCCATGATTTTTTTTCCCCAAGATATCTACTTCATTAGTGCTGCTGTTTCTGCATGTGTTACTGTGCATTTTTCTTGACACGGCTAATGCTACAGCACTACCACATATTTGGGAATAAAACCCCCCAGAATATTGGTTGAAATGTAGTATCTAATATCTTATTCATAAGCGTATTTATAATGAATAATTCGTATTCTGTGAGCCATGTGTTTTTCTTTTTTTTTTAATCATGTCAAAGTCCTCTGCCTAAATGCTTCAGCCTAATCAGTTTAGGTAAGGGGGAACCTTAGACAGCGGTAATCATGACTACTCTGGACTGAGCTTCTGTCTGGCTCAAAACAGCCTTCGTGCTTCTGAATTGTTATTAGAGACACTTAAAATTTGGACTAGCAGTATTGTGTCTGTGTCTCATTTTTAGTTGTATCACAGGACAACTTTTGTTTCACAAAGAGACTGTTCTATTAATTCTACTGCTCCTCAGAGTTTGTGGCACCTTTTGCTCTTACAGATCTCTAGGAAAGAGACCTGAGTTATGCCAAAGATGAAAGGAAGTATCCCTGCTCTCTTCTTCACTCCTCTTTCTGAGCTCTTTGCTGTGGAGTTTGGCAGGTTCTGCGTGTAGCATGAGGTCTGTAAAGTGATATGCTTGAGAGCTTTGGGGAAAAACATAAATTATTCTTAGGGAGAAAGACACCACAAATTCTGTTTTCCATAGAGGGGAATGAAGATGTGTGAGAAGTCTTCAATGAGTTGAGCTCATTTTTTCCTACCTTTGTTGCCTGGCTGTTAATTTGGGGGGCACTAGCTACCTGCAACATTTATTATAATGACATTTTTGTCCAGCAAAGCTGTGCTCTGAAAATGAGCAAGAATCAGATGTGCAAATGCGCATTCTTACTGTTAGTGGTGGACTTGCATAGATATGAATGAAGCTGTTTTTTTCAGCTTCCTGAGGTTGGAACAGTGCAACCCATTTGACAGCCTGTTCTAACTCGAAGTGACTGGGGAACAAGCTGAGGAAAGCTCTGTTTGGCATGTATTTAGGTAGATTCCAAAAATGGGTGCATCTTCATATTCTCTCTTTAGTTTGAATATGAATTGCAGCTTTGTTTTCAGCCTTTGGTTGCTACTGTTTGTTTGAATGCTTTCCCAGATAAAGCTAATATAGTTGTGAAGTAGAAGCATATTCACTTTTACTTCTTGGAATTTTCTTTCTACCTAATCTAAGTTCTGTTCAGAAACAGAACAGAGGGAAACATACATGGTAATTTAGTTCCTGGATTATCCTGGATTTGCAATAACCATGAACACAAGGGGATAAATGCTGTCAAAAACAAGTTTCAGCTCAGATGAATGTTAACTGAAGATGAAAATCACTATGAAAAAGTAAAACTGTTGCTGCAAAACCAAAACAACACATCCTTTTTGAAACCTCTGGGAAAGCCCTTCTTGCACAAAAAAAATCTTCTGTGAATCAAAAAGACATCCATTAATTCCTGTTATCACTTCCCCATTTCGCTTTAGAAGATACCCTGACTATGATGATCATCATCCTTTTATTCTTTCTCTGCTGTCTTGACTGAATACAGAGTAGGACTCCGATGTGGTCAGTCTGATTCTCATTTCAGATGCTGGGAGGAGAGGTCCTTATTTATGTCCAAGTTAAAAAAGCAAAAACATCCATCCACCTGAACTTGGTGATTCACTGACACCTTGGAGCAATACTTTTTCTGTGAGCAGCTGACTTGCTCACACTGATGCTCATTTACTGAGTAGACCTTTCCTGGATGATACAGAGCTTATTGTATCTCTCAGCATTGCCTGATAGATGGAAAAACTCAACAGAATGAAGACTTGACCCCTAAATTAATCTATCTTTATTTATTTATTTTTATTTTTTTCTTTCTTTTTGCTCTAAGCCACTTTGGTAGTTGACCACTGTCCACTTTAAAGGACAAGTACCATACCTCGTGCCCTCTCCATTCAGTGAATCATGATTCGCTAAACTGGGCTGTATCTCTTACCTACTTTTTTTTCAGACTCTGTGGAGAACAACGTTGTGCTGTTGGTGCTGGTTTTGAGCTGAAGTTCCTATCTGGATAACATATCCTTGAATATGGTATATTGAGCTTTCAGAGCTGGTCTGCAATGAAATCTGGGACCAGATGAGGAAATGGATACTTGAATGAAATCATTATTACTCTCACAGATGCAGAAAAGTAGACGTACAGTAATGGCTTAGACAAAATGTATTGTTTAAAGACCACTTTAAATGGATTCCTCCAGGAGGCCTTGTGTTTTTATGGAGAATGCTGTCCAAGCAAAAAAGATCTGTTCTTCCTTAGTCCGACAGAGTAATTGAATACGATTCGGAAACTTCAGTCTGCTTCATGTGTTCCTCTCCAGGCCAAATACCTGCAAAAATAAACATTATACTACTTTTTCCATCAAGATAGACATGTTTAGAGACCCTGTTTCTAATCAGATAGTTTTTGAAGCCTGATATTGTACTCTGAAATCAGAATAGTAATCTTCTCAACAGATTCACATTTTTTTTCGAAGTAAATTTTCTTTCTTATGTTTAACTTCAAAATGTAGTCCTGCAGAACTTTTAACATCTCAAGGCAGGGAAGTCACTTTGCTGGGAGTGACATAGGCCAAATCGCCTTGGGGTTAGTGACACAGAAATTCTCCCATTGTGCTTCTTTGTCATCAATCTGTTACCAGTTTTTTAAGTATGTGTCCCCAGGTCTCTGTGCACTGGTGTGTATTGAGAGAAAACCATACACAACTTGTCATATTCTGTGTATTTGTATTCTAAGGAATGCATCTGGGAAGAAGAGGTGGAAATCCTTTTTACAAAGAATCTTTGATCCTTAGGATCATGATTGATAGGAAAAAATGTGTCTGTATTTACAATGAAATCCTCTTGCTTTGAACAAGACAATCCACGAGCACAACTTTGCTAGAAGAGAAAACATGTCAGGGAGGAGTCAGAAAGTGACTTGATCACTGTTATTGGGAGCATACTCTGTAGTTCATGTCTTTAAAATATTTATTATAATAATTTTAGAAGTTGCTTATGAGTTTTCCCCTGCTTGTACTTGGAAACCAGTGTGTGTTTCTGCGTATAGGAAAGGACCAAGAAACAGAATGTGTCTAAATGTTTTGTAAGCAAATAATTAACATCCTTTAATTCTGTTTTCATACAAGACATCAAATGTTTCTCATTTGCGCATGCACAGACACACATGCATGCGTTGCTTGTCAGGTTATCCATTTGTAGAGATGAAAGCTGCCTTTGCAGTCTATGATGTGCCTTTAACCCCCTTATTACCAAGATGTAGTTATAAATACGGTATCGCATTTCTTGTCTGCCGTGTTATTTCTCAGTATGTGAGCAAGTCTGTACACTAGTTCTGATTTGTAGGTTTTCTTTCACGTAGAAGTGATTTTGGCAGGGCTGTTTCTCTGAAGGGTTCTAATAATGTAATAGTAGACTATTTTGCATTGTGCGGAAGTGTTTATTTTCAATGTCTGCTTTGGCTGCTCAGAAAGTGGTAGGTATTTCGTGAACTGCTTTTGTGTGAGAAGAGTGTACTCAAGGCACTTCTTAAAGATTTAGTTACATTTTGAGAGATTGCAGTCTGAACAGTGGCTATGTTGCATGATACTGAAAATGTGCTTGATGTAAACCTTAGTTTTTCTCTTTCGTGTTTGATGCTGTTGGTTAAGCAGTGTAGCACACTGGCACAACTACCTCATGCCATGCTAGAGTAGTATTAAAATTTTAGCTTAGCCTTAACTGACCTGAAGTCTTTATCCTGTCTGCAGTCCAAAGATACTATATCCGTAGGCACTGCTGAATGGTGTGAGGAAGATTGTGTTGCAGTCCCCAGCATGGTTAAATCTCGTTAAGGTGGTTAAGAATTGTCATGGGAGTAAAATCTTGAGGCTCAGAAGGCTATGTTTGTAGGCCTGCTAAAAAATGATGCATCACCACTGACATGGCATCTGATTTACAAATGTGTCATTGTGCTGGCGAGGAAAGCCTTCATATCATTAGCTGTCTCCTGAACAATATTCTCTTCCTTCCCCCACCCATTGGCTGTGATCCTTATGAAATTATATAAGGCTAGAGCATGGAGTTTGTGTTTTCTTCTTTTCCTTATAGGATCTTAAAAGAGTATGGTATCAAACTCCTATTTGAGCCTGAAGATGGTCTGTCTGATTTTTCATTCCAACATAATATATAATGAATATTAAAACTCCTAAAATATGCAGCTGTGTGTGCTTTTCTGCAAGTACTACAACTCTTACAAAACCAAAGCAGAAGTTTACTGAGCTCTAAACAAAATACTTTGTTCCTTAGGAGATCTTTCAGAATACAGGCATTACGAACAGGTGGGGACAGGGGTTCACCAGCTTGATATTGCTGATGGTGATGCTGCTACTGTGTTATGATGCTGGCACTGGGAGCAGCATTCAGACGTGCACGAGGGGAGATGTTTGGGCAACAGTTTCATATTGCTCTGCAGAAGCAGTGCAACAGTTTGGAAAAGCCTTGATTCCTTTTTGAGTAGACGGGGTGGTTACAAATACCCAGGCATTTGCTAAGGGCCTCTGTGCTCGGTTTGGGTGGTAAGTTGCATTTGAGCCAAACATAGAAACCCAACAATTTCTGCCTGTGGAGTGGGATGCCACACAAGTAGTCCCAGCAAATTCTGGTTTTTGTTGCTAAGAATGGAACTAGGAACAAATGTTAAATTTTTAGTTTCCTACATGCATCTTCTATTGGTAAACACAAACGTAGTCATGGAAATCTGTAGGTCTTCCATGTGAAATCGCTGCTTTTATAACTGTTTCCTCATAATGTAGAGTAAAGCTGACAAAAAAAGAAGGGTTTTTATGATGCAAACAATGTTTTTCCTATTTAGCTTTCTGAAAGCAAACCTGAAATAAATAGCTGTGCTGCCAGAGTACAATTTTGCAAGCAGTATTTGAATAAAGATAATAAAGAAGAATTACAGATCACTATAAGAACTCAGTTTAGTTGCATCAGTCTTAATGCAGTGTTACATTTTCTGCAAAAGAATAAAGCGATAGTGGCCTTAAAAACCTCAATATTGCAATGTAGACAGCTGCCAGTAGAATACATATCCAGTCTTCATTAAGAAAATAACTTTTAAGATTGCAATAGATTAAATTTTTAATTAACATTTCTCTGTATCTTTATCCTTCTTGGTCCCAAGGATTTGCCAAATCAATGGTTCTGAAATGCAGGGCATACGAATGAGAAATATGTGCAAGAAAAATAATTCCAGTAGCAGTCTGCTACTGACTGTTGATTTATCCAAGTAGATGCTGCTCTATCCATTTATTTTGCATTCCTGTTGTTTTAGCTAGTAAACCTTTTGGAGCAGAGACATCTGATTTTAAGCTTGTGCAGGGAGCAAGGTTTTATCTTGGACTTGTCAGTACTACTAGAAAAAAAGGATTGAAAATATGGCTTTAGAGGGAGGGGGAATTGCCAAGTGTGAGAAGTAAAGCAAAATAGAAGTGGAACTTGCACATACCACATCTCAGTTCTGTTTGGGCTTTGTCCCATACAGCTCAAATGGTAGGTGGAAACTGTAGTGAACAACAGCTAAGAAGGACTTTTATGAACTTTTTCTAAGTGCATTATAAAGGTACAAATACATTGAATATAGCAAAGTAAGAGAACATGATTTCAGAGTATATTTGTAAAGAATAATAAATGGGATTACTCTGTGGCTGATATTAAACAACTGCTAGTATAATTTTTAACTGCCTACCAGTTGATTTGATCAAGAGTTTCTTAGTGAATGTGCTCCTTTAGTTTAATTAAAGCTGTATATAATATCAAAGTACTTGTAATTTAGGCAGGGGGTTGTTATTTTTATTGCAAAAAAAAAAGATAAAATCCTGTTGATTTGCTAAAGTAAATTTGGATGTTATTTTCAATCAACCCCTTTTAAAGAAAATTTTAATCGATTCTTGTGGAATCTGAAAGTTCAGTAATATATGTTTTTCATGTTTTAGGGCCAAGTTTTCCTTTGCTGAGACTTCTTTTTAGATGAAAAATAATTAACAGAGGATGGCATAGCTTATGTGTGTTTCCACAGCAGGAACAGAATTTCTGCCTTACTGTACTGCAGTCTTTCCACTGCCCTCAAAGGGATTTAGATCAGACCCATAAATCTCTGCTCAAGTCTGTAGGCTGTTTGAAGGCATTGCTGTAGAGTCAGGTTTCTTCCATTCCTGTTCAGCTCCTAGGATTCATGGGATTTCACTGAGGAAGATGTTCAGTGATACCTTCTGGCAAACTCACTCATCATGGGATTGGGCTCTAGTTATTAGAGAGGACAGGGGAGGAAGAATCATGAGCATCAGTGGTAGTACCCAGAACAAAGCTGTTTACACCTTTTCTGTGACTGGGGGAGGTGGTGTCAATTCCAGATACCCTGTCCTGAACCAGGATCCTACATGCCTGTAAAAGGCAGGAATGTTTCTCTCCATCACTGCCGCATCCTTGAAGCTTAATTTCTGCCAGAGCTCCCAGCTCCATATTAGGCATGACTAAGCTCCTCTGGTCAAAGGGCAGGATTACCAAACATGTTAGTAGAGGTCCATTTTCCATATTTTGGAGCTTCTTTCCATATCAGTACCTTGTTTTTTCTTCATGTGTTTCCTTGGTAATAGAGAAGTCATAGTCTGAAAACAAGGGAATCTCATTCTTCATACCAGGTAATTTTTTCTGTCTTTTTACGGATATATCCTTTTTCAAGGCAAGTGAGAGGAAAAGATGACTTTGCCATCATATGCATGGTTTTGAAATGGTTCAGTAAAACTCCTTCTCAATTTTAAAAGTATATTGGGAACTCTACCTAATATACTGTCTTTAATGAAGAGCTAGATTTTCAAAATGGGAGGTATGGGACTGTGTTGTTCCTCACCACTGGCCAGTACCTGATCACAAGTGATACCTTGTGCAGCTGGTGGATTGATAGAGTTGCTCAGAGATACCAAGGAGGTTGGAGGTATGTAAGTTTAGGATTTAAGACATACACTGGTTCATGGCCCAGTTGTCAGCGTCTGGCTTTAATTCTCCTGCAGGAACTCTTCTACTGTCCTAATAAAGGGGAACTAAAGAGAGAATGGAGCTAGTATTGAAAAACTGACTTAGAGTTGGCTGCTGAGTGAAGGAAATATCCATGTGTTTTTAATAAAATTTAAGGGAAACATTATCAGAGGTTTTAAAGATGACTGTACATCTTCCTCCTCTCTAGCCCCATCAAACAGTAATTTGGAGAGATTCTGTTTGGAGTGAGTGAGAGCTGCTACTCCATGAGAATCGGGGGAGGTGGAGGGGCACTTTTGTCTCCTGTAAGCTTCTCCTCTTATTACCTTCAATTATTCTTTTTGTATCTCTACAACAGTGGGAAAGGATTTTCCATACATTAAAGTAGGGCTCTTTCTTTAACTCTTCACTGCCACTGATACCTCACCCTGTGAGGTTTTATTTCTAACCGTCAGTCACAATGTCATACAGTTCTTTGAGAGCATTTTGTGAGGGCTGCCTTAAAACACAGGTTGGTGCTGGTTGGAAATGCTGTGGACACATGTGGCTTTGGTTATACATCACATAGCTGAAGTTATAACGAGATTTGACTGTGGATAAATGAAGGCTTCTGTGGTCTCTGGTAATCTGTGAATTTGTCTAATCGGTGTTGCAAACATCTTATTTGTGATGGATCTACAGCGCAGTTTGGTGAAATATTAATAGCCCTAGAAAAAAAATTCATAATCTCTTCTTCATAAATCTCTTCAGTGAATTTGTATGTCTCCTGATTAGGATATCTTTTTCTGATTTGTTTTGTGGGTTTTTCTAAGCCATGAGACTACAGAAGTACAGAGAACTTTTCTCATAGCCTCACTGTAAAGGCAGTTTTATTGGAAAGGAACATTAAGTTCTCCGATGTAGTCAGCTTGGGAAAAAGTTTCAAGGTAGCATATAGGTGGTAAGTGTGTAAATCATGTTATTTGTTTGCAGGATTATGAAAGTTGAATGAGAAATTAATCCAGTATGGCATGTTGCTTTTTCATTTGTGACTCTTGAAGCGTTGGTCTGTAATTTCAGACAGAAAAAAAATCAGCATTCTTAAACTAATTCTGAAATTCTTTAGATATACAGTGGAATAGGCATGGAAAATGTACATATAGTGACTCACTGGAAGGGGTAGGAGCCTTTGTCCTCCAAATTTAAATTGAAGTTTTGCAGTTGTGGACAATACAAAAGCTGGAGAGACCTAAAGCCTTTTTGTTTGTTTGTTTTCTTTGACACCTTTTGATTGAAAATGTGAAGTGCCAAAATATCTGTTACCTTCCTGTAATTGCTCCTTTTACACATCTAACAGGTATGTCTCATAAGATTCGATTTTTCTTTTACTTACTGTGTCCTCTGTTGTAAAATTCCTTTGAATTTAGGTGTGTTACTGGGACTGCACCAGGGTAAAGGGGAGGAGAACGAACCCCAAAATCTCCCTGGCTGGTAGTTTTGAATTGAAGTTTCTTTGCTTGTGATGATTTCTCTCTTTCCTGGAAAACTGTTCTATTCTTTGAGCTGCTATTCTTATTAAAATCCTGTGATGATGAATATACTGAATGCTGAGTTGAAGCTTAAGTTTCCCTTGGCGATGTGAGGTTTTCCTTCCTGGAGGTCTGTTATCAAAGACTTAAGCAAAGTGTGCCTGTGTGCAGGTTTCTTGTCTTGTAGCATCAAGTGGCATCTGGATGAGAGCTGTTAGCATGTGAATAAGGATGCTGTTCAGCCAGTGCCACACAAATGAGTAGTGACTGACTTTGTCCTCACATCCATCCCAGCCAGAAGTTCTCCCCAGCTTCTCTGGATCTTTGCCAGGAGGGTGAGGGCTTTCTAACCCTTATGGAGTCTGAGCATGTTACAACCCAAAGCAAATGGGGTGGAGGTAGGTGCTAGCTTTGCATTGCTTCATCTCAGCCTTCAGGTTAATTGCGAAGGGTTGCTAAAACCCCATGCTGTGTAGGATTAGCTGAGTGCTCACTGCATGTGAGTGTGAGAGTTTGGCTTGAAATTCTACAGTAATACAGGGATGTCCTTAAATAGTACCATGGAGCCTTATAAATTTAGGATTTGTTTAGTCTTTCATTGTTCTAAGGAATCTTCAATTATAGCATTGGTTTGCACATGAATGTATATTATTAAACTAGTTTTTAAAATGCATAGTGCTTGGAGAGCGGTGTTTTGCAAAGTTGAAACTTGGCATTATAAATTCATTCTTTTGCATTTGAGTGAAACATGAGGAAAGAGTGCCAGTCTGTCAGAAATTAACCTCTTGTGATCCTTGTTTTGGCTAAGTGATGGTGTGCCCTCTTTTCTTTCTGTGATAACTTAAAATATTTTCTTGCTTTAAAGATTTTTTTTTTTAAATCCTCAGGACATGCCTTCCAACCAATCAGTCAATACCCAAGTCCCTGTACAGGATCAAGTACAAACTCCAAACAGATCTGCTTTATGCTGAAGTTTGTAGGCACCTCATAAATGCTAAGCCAAGGCCAATATGAAGTCCTCCATCTTTTGAGATGAATGAACACTCATCAAGAACAGGAGTGCAGATGTGGAGAGAAAGACAAGAAAAAAACCCAAGCTGCTCTTTGTTCAAACTTGTCTAGCACACCTCTGCCTTTTAAACTGTTCTTATTGTAAGCAAATTTTTCATTGAAATTTAAGGTAAATTTTCCAGCTAGTCACATTGGTTTTAGAAAAAAAATCCTAATCTTAGTGGAAAGGAGTCTGATCCCCTAAAATGATGATATATAAGTACATGTTGGGTTCTTTCATTTTGCTTTGAATTTTTGAGACATCAAGATATATTTGGTTCCTGTTACCAGGCTTTTATGTACAATGTGAGAGCTGGAAGTATGTTTTAGGAAGTGAAAGCTGACATTCTTAGGGGATCATTTGTTTGGAGGAGCAGGGGTTTTAAATAAAACATCAAATATGAGAAAATTAGAAGAACTGTCAATGTTGTCATTACCTGAATGCCGTTCAGATCAGCAGTGCTGAAAAGTTGTCATCTGATGGTTACAAGATGGCCTGTGACACAGAGCAGTTTTCTCAGAGACAGGTGTGTATTAGGTTGATGTAACAAAATTGCTACCTGCAGAAAGATAGACAGAGCTGCACTTTGATTCCTCATATTAACTGTACCTGCGATGAAGGCTAGGAGACCATGCTAATTGGGAGGGTAAGAAATACTGAGCTACTGCTCTGGGGAGAAAAGAGTCTCCATGAACTGAGAACAAACCCAGTTCGTAATTGTCCTGCATTCTAGCATTGTTGTAAACTAGAAACACATACAAGTGTGGTTTTTCCTCGAGTTTACTTCAGAGGCTTCATTTCCCTTTTCAGTCCATCACATCAGTTCCATCAGAGAATGTAACTCCAGCTTTTTATTTATTTTTATTTTGTGTGTGTGCGCCTTGATTAGAAAACAGAAATTTGACCTGCCAGTGTGAGCCCAAAGAAGTTTTGATGTATGCTTAGGCAGAAGAATATCTAGAACTTGCCTGAGGTTGACTTTGACAGAAGAGCTTTTAATTTCTATGTGAGTACATGGAGACCTGGCACCTGCTTCTGAGGGCAGCTGGGTGGGGTCAGTGTTACCACACACATGCTCACAGATTGTTCCTCGTTTGTAGGACAGGAATATTTGGAATCTGTTCAAAACTTACTGATTTCTGCTTTTAATTGTAGAGTATGCCCAGGGTATGTTCCTAAACCCCATTCCTGTTGTAGGTGAATGTCTCATAGAAGTGTAGGTAGTACAACTAATCCCCATTGGAAATGGCAGGAAGAGTGGGTGAAACATCTCAAATCCCACAGTCAGCCTGGTAGAATCCTGAATTTGAATTCAAAACCCATGAGATGCAGTCCAGAGCTTAAATCAGAGAGTGGTTGTTTTTGTCTCTAGCAGTCATTTGTTTCCAAAGATGTTCCTGTTTAAATGTGTCTTGACCATGTACAGATGACCCGTGAGGAGTAGGAAATAATCAGAAAGCCTTGAGATGCTCTGTTATGCTTTATTTCGAAGCCCTGACCTGTGTAGGATGCCTTCTGAATGTGTATGACTGCTTCCTCTGATTTCTGAACCCTGTATGAAGGATGTTTGCTATGGGTTTCCATGAGGGAGACCAGAGAGGCTGTTGGCAAATCTAGTGCCCTTTCAATATCTGCTTGAACACATCTAAAGTGAATCAGGGAAATGTTTATGTAGCATGCTCATGAAATCATTAGCAAGCTGTCTGGCAAATTAGAATTTTTTTAAAAGGAAAATTTAATTAAGTAATGACATAGTTGTAGTGCAGTTTCGTGTCCTCCTCTTAGACAAGCATTCATTATGGGCTTAAGTAAATATTAGATATTTATCACAGAGGATGTTAAATATTTAAATTTTCCTGTGACCGATATATATTCCTACCTGGTAGGCTGCTGCTCACTATTGAATTAGAAGGACAAGTTTCTCTTAAGTTCTTTTCTTGTTTAGGTGTCAACTTGTAATGCACAGGCATTGAATTTGTTGAAAAGCATTAGGGCTTTTATTTCAAAAGAATCTCATAACAGCCTGATCCAGAAGAGTCTGGTCAGTGGCAACCAGCACCTGCAGCTGGTACTGTAGAGTAAAGGCACGGAAATTGTTCTGTTGACTTTCATGGGACGTATCCCATAAAGGCATTTGGCATAAAGGCTTTTTTTTTTGGAAGCGGGATGTTAATCAAGCATACTGTGAGCTCTCTTTGGCCAAACCAGCCATGGTCTTTTCCATGGGTAATTGTGCATTCCAGCTGCCACAGCATTACATGGCAAGCTTATACAGTGAGTACTTGGGTGACAGATGCAGGTTCAAACTCCAGTTTGAAAGCAAATTTTGCTTGGGTAAATCTTCTAAGGCTCCAACGTGTTGTCTTTCCCTCTGTTTGTTACATTATTCCTCTCATCATTTTCTAGTCTCCATGGAAGAAGCTGCAGGTGGTCCCTAGAGTTCCTAGCCCTGAAGCAGTTGGTCCAGAGGAGCTGGAGTCATTGTATTGCTACTTGATCAGCAGACCTTCATAGAAACTTAGATCTAGATCTGAAGTCTTGTGGCTGTCAGTGTGCTTGGAATAGCAAAAGACTGTAGAACCAGAAGGAAATTTATTATTACACCTTGTGTCTGGTTTGTAACTGTGCCCCCAGCTGGAAGGGAGTTTGAGGTATATAGTTGTAAGGAAGAGCTTATTCTGAAACTAGACTGGCAAAGTAGAATCAGTTGTGTTCCATGTGGTGTCTTTAGAAAAGGTAATCTCATATTATGTCCCTGTTATCTTCCTTTTTTTATTTCAGAAAAGATATATCAGCTATTTGTAATTTTGAATGCATTAGGAAGCAGTCAAAACAGTGACAGCTAGGTCAGAAAAACAGATGCATTCCTTCATTGTAATTACATACAATAATCCTATCCATTGTTGTTTGTTTTAAGGGAAATTATACTGATTTTAAATTAGTCTTTGATTTGAATTCTGTGCAAGAACCACGGAAGAGTTATCTTTGCCTTAGAATTGACAAAACTATTCGTCCTTCAGTCATTTAGTAGCAACCTAACAAATGCAATGCAGCATAACTCTATAAATCAAAAACTAATATTGGCTACCACCTTTAAAAAAATTGCTGACATATTAGAGAGATGCTAAATGAGCCTTATTGATGTTTCATTCTAATTAAATACAAGGTAAACGCTTGGTAATTGCACTTTTCATTAAAATGTGAATGTGTGAAAGCTTACCAGAACTGCCCTTTAAAAATCATCAGAAAATGTTTTGGTCTGGTGGCATTAAGTCGCTATAACTTAGCAATGTCTTGGTAACTTAATAAGCTGATGGCATTTGTTTTGGAGAAATTGTCCTTTGTGGGTAAAGTTGTGAGAATGCCTGACTATATAAATCCTTCATGTGAAATAATACAAGGTTCTTGGTATGGAACTGAATGCTTTACTGTGACCTGTACTTGGGATCTTTGTGCATGGACTGGAATTGCTTCAAAGCAGTAGTATCGTTTGATGACAAACACGCTGATTTCATTACATCCGTCTCATTTACATGGTAGACCACCTGCCTACTTGGTGCTGTGTGCACCCAAGTGTACACCACTGTGGAACTGTTGCATGTTACAAAAGGGAGCAGTCACCCTGTTATTTTTTACGTTGTTGGAATTAATAAATGTTGAACTTTGCTATCAACACTGCAGGTGTGTTTATGCCTCCTACAAAAGTCTGACACACGTCGTTCTGTGAAAGGAGAAGATAGGGAAAATTTACATTCTTGCCTGCTTTGAATTAGGATCTGTATTAACAATTTAGACTATTGTGTTATGAGAGCATCGATTTAATCTTTTCCAATGATTCCTTTTAATGAAATTGTTCAAGGCTCAGTTCACCACAGAGGAGAGGCTGCTCTCTGCATTATTGAAGCCAAGTTAAGGTCACAGATCTTGGCTCTTCCATCATGAGAATCGTTCAATAGAAAACATGGACAGGCCAGAGAACAATTTTCAGCTAATTCCGTGATTGCTTTGAAAGCAGTGGTGAAAAGCACAGGAGTTAATGAGTCTCTCCATTACTTACTCATTCCAACTAACTCAGCAAGCTGAATAAAAAAACTTCTGATTTTCAACTGAAGCTATTTTTTTAACTGTCCCAAAAATAGACCCATTTCAGCTGAGAAGGAGGCCTGTCTCTTGTGAAAGATCAAATGATAGAAAGGCTGATTCTCCTGCTTTCTCTTCTCCTGTCTATCAGTGGCCTTGGGAGAGTCACTTTTCTTCTGTCTTCAGATTTGAAAAGATAATATTTTCTCTCTTGGTTAGGATTGTGACTTTGCAGTGTTTGAACTGCTTGAGAAAACACAAGTGCAATTAACTACAAAGTATCCCTGAGCACAATTAAAATACAGTGTTTCCTTTTTCTTAGTGCATACTTGTTACATATTTAAAAATACCAACAAACCACCACTAAAACCCACCGAAAACCAAACCAAACATAAAAGCCAGTCCAGATCTTCTCTGTTTCTTCATCTAATGTGTCTAGCATACTGTCCTTTAAAAAGAAAGCTGGGCAGTCAGATAAGAGTGACACAAGCACAGGAGTTATATTGATAAACCAGCATCTAAAATGTTAATGAAATATTTTTCATCCCATTATGCGTGTGTGGGTATTGAATTGGAAATGTGGTGCTACATACAATATAATAATTGTATATGTAGCATGTATGAATATAAATATTTATTTAATGAAATATAATTAGTATCTATAACAGCTATAAAAATGTGTAATTATGTGTGCTTGAATACTAATATATAGATTAAATTTAGTAGGTAGACTAATAATTGAATTGGCACAATAATATATTTCATATTCAGGATGCCCTTGAGCAACAGTTCCCACTTCAAAGCTATTTTCATAGGTTACTGCCCTGTAAGTATCTTTATGGTGGCACACTCTGAAAGCCGCCTTCTAGGACATCCTTTGTGCATTCCCTAGATAGTACTGATAGAAAGCTAATTTCCTTGTTTTCATGTAAACAAGGAAAGCTGCAATTCAGAGTGTTTTACCTGGCACAGAAGAGACAAATGATAGTAATAATACCTATCTCTTATATAGCACATCTCAGACCATTTGGTCTAATTAAGAGTCAGGTGCTATCAGGGAATACCAATTCCTGATGCGTAATCGTGGGCTGGGTCCTGAATGTTCCCTAGATCCTGGAGTGAGTCCTACATTGTGTCCAATGATGAAAACAGAGGCACTCAAAAGTTTAGGGTTTTCGTCAAGTGAAAAAGACAAGAGAATAATCCAGGATTACATGCTTTGAGAAACACTCTTTCAGCATATGCAATTCATTTTGGAATGCACCTGAGTTGTGGTCTCACTTTTCGATGCTACAGATGTAGGCAAAGGTCCCTTTCTGCAGAGCACAGCTGGACTGTTATCCAGACTTGTATTTCCAGTCACAGCCCTGGCAGGAAAAGGGATAGCAGTAGCTGCTTCATCTTTATTTCTTTAGGTCATAGCTAGGCACAGGAGCTCAGGGGAGCTCATCTAGCTGTGTTCCCTTCTCTGAGTGTTTCTGCAGCAGCTTAGTGCTTCCTTGTGATTTGTCTGTCTCTTGATCTATTCTGATGAGAAAAGGGTCTCAAAAAAACTTCTCTGGGAAATACACTGAAATGTTGGGAAAGCCCCCAAAAGAAGAAACCCGCAGGCTTCTGTTTCAGGAATGTGCAGCTTTTGCAGTTGAGTTAGAATGACCTGAGGGAAAAAATGCCAGGATGGAGGGAGAGAAATCCTGATTTTTGTATCATGTCTGCAGCATCACTGATGTGAATATGATTTCTAGTCTCCTCTTTTGGTCTTCATAAGTGATGTATGACTTCTGCTGAAGCTGCTCTGCATTTTTTTCACCTAATTTTTCCAGACTCTGAGATGCAAAGGGGTCAGCTCTGCAAGGAGGAGCTGACATGATGAGATGCATGTCTTGAATCATTTTTAATGACAGTGAGCAGGGAAAAAAAAAATGTTTAATCAGGGTCAAGGTGTAGGATTGCAGTATATGGGGGTTCGTGATTACCAAGTGCCTCTTAGAAATAACTCAAGCTCAGTGTTGGGAAAAAAAAAAATCTTTGCCGATCTGGTTTGCCATTCCTCTCCCTACCTTAAACTTGGGTTGTTGACATAAGACAGAAAGACTACTTAAACTTTGTGGATGATCATACATTACTTGGTTGTGTAGTGCTTTTGAGTAAGCCTAAAATTTTAGTGAATATAAAAAAATAACACATTTTGCAGAATTCACAGGTAAGTCTTCAGTTCTTGATGCATGACCATAAAGAGGAGGTGAATGCTGTATATTGGTTTTAATCAGACCTACTGAATTGCAAAAAGTGTTTAAATGTTCTTCAGTTTTTGGTGGAAGTTATCCTAAGTAATAATAGCTGTTTTCCTTATACCACAGTTTGTCAACCCATCACTATGTGCACATCAAAACATACTCAAGGTAACAGTGGATATAGAACAGAGGTAACAATAACAGTCTGTGAGTGTCTGCATATGAACTTCTGTATTAAATATATAAGGAAAATTTTGCTTAGAATTACTGAAAATTAAGATAGATACAACCACGGGATTCATACTTACCCTCTCTTTTGGTAATTGGCTATTTAGCAGCAGTAACAAGACTTACTCCTAATGGTGTATACCATAAATAAATTGACTCTGAATAACCTAGATATGTACTCCAGAGATTGCTACATATCTATCTATCTATCTATATGCATCGCTTGTGACTTGTATGGCATAAATCTGCAAGTTTCATAATGCTAAGTTATCTGAGCAAATAAATCATTAAGGACAAATAAACTGACCAGCGATACTAGAAATTGAGGTGTGAGGGGAACCCCAAACAGTGGAGTTTGAGGAGCAAGTTAAGTGAGCCTGAGAATTGTGAAGTAATCTATCTCAGTAAAAGTTTGCACTGTGGAAATGCATCAGTAGTTGCCTTGCTAAAAGCTAATAACTGTAAGTCATTCAATTAAGCTATTACATGTACGTTTGTGTTCACATATGTGTGGATATGATGGATAGCATAAAGTGCAGGAGTCTACAGGATGAACCTGCTCAGGCTTAGGACAGGACAAATATGGCTGGGCAGAAACAATTTCTGAAACTTTTTTCCTGGGGAATTATTTTTTAGGATCTGATTTTTAGCTAAAAGTTACTTCCAGGTGGCCACTTGAGTTTTGCACGTGTTGGTGGGTTTTTTCATATTTATGTAAAGATTGTGGCACGCAGAGAGACTTCAAGAATTTCTAATAAAATTTGGTGTATTTTCATTTATTTGCTTGGAAATATGAAGTTTTTGAACTTGCCTTCTGTATCTGGTGCTGCTTGAGGGGGAAGGGAAACACCTTTATACAAGTGTATAGATCTTTTGTTATCTTACGTTGCCTTGGTAAGGCCCAAATTTTAACTAGAAATATATATATATTTAGAATTTTTACAGCTTTGTAAAATAGCCTAATGCTTTTCTCTTAGTAGGCAAATATTTAGTTCTTCCTAAGTGCATGAAGAGGTAATATATGGGGAATGAAATAATAAGAGTATGACTTACATGATCATCAAAGACAGATTTTTTTTTTTGTTAAAATCGTTATTTATTTAAACTATCTTGCACTGAATAAACTGTTTAATGATGCATACTTTTAGTTCCCTTTTTCAGTCTTGTATTTGTTGTCTTTCCTTTGCTAGCCTGCAACACTACCTGCTCATTGTACTTTTTGGATGTTCTTCCTCCAGCTCTAAGAATCATATAGTTCATCCAGAACAGTAATTAGGAAAGAAAAGTCTGTGATCAGCATTAGTTGAACATGAGATGTTAAAATTAGAAATGGCACAAAAGTCTTCTGATTCATCATATCAGGTAGCTTTTTTTCTCCTATTGTTGAGAGGGGAGAGAACTATACCCTCCTTATTTTGGTGCCCAGAGTGGCTAACTCCAGCATTTCCATGAGAAGGACATTTCAAAGAGAAAAACAGTCCTGGCAATCACTATACTGGAAAAGAAGAAAATAGAGGCTGAAGAAACTTTGCTATGTCAAAATAGAAATGGAAGGGATATGTAAGCTGTTGCTTCAATTTATCTTCCATAAAAGAAAGACACAATGGAAATACATGGTAAGAAAAGTGGTTTGATGACATAAAAAGCAAGAGTTGTTTTCTTTGGGGGGAATCGTCAATTGAGTGAAATAGATTTACCCAGAGCTGCCTGATTTAAAGCAGGACAGGACCTGTCCTTTGAACTTGTATCTCTAATATTAAGGGGAAAATAATTTTCCATTACTGAAAAAAAACCAAACCAGAAATCTATATTTTGGGGAAAGTTAAAAGACTTTAATATTTTGCTGGCAAACAATTTAGCAATGTTTATGAACTATATGTAGATTCTTGATTCAGATTTCTTAAATAATTGCTAGGCACAATTTCAGTCTACAGGAATTTATAAAAGATATTATGAAATTGGAGTAAGGATGAATTCCACACACATCAAGTTGCCAAAATAATGCTTAGACCATTTTTCTGTATGCATTTAAATGAAAGTTTACCTCAGAACATTGCCATAAAGCACAATGTAGCATCGTTCATAAAATGTTTTTTGATAACAAGGTTTTAAGAGTACATCTTATAAATCTGTTGAATTACACCAGTAATATTTATGTAGAAAATATGTTCTAATACAGCCCAGACTTTTAGGAGGGAATTTGTCTGCATGTTACTTTGCCTGGGTAGTGCTTTGACTTCATTATTAGCTGGCTGGTGATTCTGATGTTCTCAAATGGCTAAATAGATTCAGTGCATTATAAAATGTCTTCCTGTGGGATATTTAAAAGACCTGGATCCAGCCTTGATTATTGTTTCCACTGTTTACTCTATGAATGAAAATAGACATTGCAAATCTGTGTAAAATTTGTAGAAATCTCTAGAGTTTGACCTTATATATAATTGTTTTCTCACTTTTACTTGCCTGGTGCCATTCAGGTGCTATCTTATTTTACATTTCAGCATTGTCAAGCATCAGATATTGTTGTTAAATAAGTCATCACATATTTGGTGGCAAAAATGAGCTGCCTCTTGCTTTACAAACCCCAAATGCTTGGTATTTTAGTAAGAGAACTGCTTTCTGCATGTCAGGCTGTCCTTTCCTGTGTGTGTTATTTTCAAGTCTGAAGCAGCTGTAATAAGAGAGCAAAATACTGTACAACAGCAAATGGAAGCTGTTTTTCTAACTCAGAGGAGGTGGAGCTTCTTGTGTGGCTGCAAATGCCATGTTCGGTATGGAAGACTTTTGCAGCGCCCTGAGACCCTCCAATTTCACCTTCTCCCTGGCAGCCTAGGCAGGCCAGGGCACACCTCCACATCACTCCATCAGGAGCACTAGCATACCATTCCAGTTGTTACTGATAGCTAATCAGAAGGAATTACATTGAGGAAATGCTCTGCCAGGGGAGTATTGTATACTGACATCAGGATAATAGTTGAGGCATTTGGGAACCAGCATTTTTATAACAGAACTTTCTTATGATCCAGCATAGAGCCTAAACAATAGGGCTGTAGCTGTATTTTATGTTTTCCTGTTGGATGGATACATATTTTTCATTTCCACATAGCTAATTCATGATGGTTCTACTTGTTTTCCTTTTCTTGCTTCCTGGCACCTGCCATGCAGTAGCAGTTCTGGGGAGTAGCAGTTCTGCATTCACGTCTTCCGTTGCCCATACAATTTTTGTAAACCTTGCTCATCCCCCTCTCTATTTTCAAATATCTCAACCTTTTCAGCCTCTCATGGTAATTGGCAACTGCTTGGCCAAACTTTAGGCAAAAAGTCTGGCTTAAGGCTGTTTTATTTAAAAATGGCCGTGCAAAATTAGGCATCCCAAGCTTCGGCCCTAAGGGACTTGAATAAGTGGCCTGTTTTTCAGACTGCTAACACCCCACTAGTTCCTGTGCAATGATTAGAAACTGCTGAATCTTCAGCAATTTTGAAAATTAGGCCAAGGATTTAGTTGCCTGAGGGTGGTATTTTCGAAAGAGTGCGGGTTAGACCAACACAAAGTGCTTGTAAGCACCTTGCTTCAGTGGCAGCTTTAAGCGTGTGACTTTACAAAAGCTAATACTTTTCTTAAAAGGATATAGTTATTCAGTCTTGTAGAAGGGCAGATGGGATTTATGGAAACTGAAGCCGGGAAAGAAAATGTGAGGCATGCATACTTTCAGGTACTGTGTTGTTAGAAATATTAGCTTTTGAGAAATGTTCTGAGAAGACATGGAGAGTGGCCAGTCTGCGAGTTTAACAACATGTTTTTGATCTGTGAATGTTACTGTGCCATGGTTAAAAGGTAACTATATTTTTCTTGTCCCGTAATCACTATTGGTTTAACTGCAGTGTATTTCCTTTTAGAACTGTGTGGTTGGTTATAGCAGAAATGAGCTATTGACTGGAATCTTATCATTTATCTAGACTTCTTTTGGTTATTTGAAATGTGCCTGAGAGGTAATAGGTGGCAATTTGCATTCCTTTGTTCTGTGAATTTTACCTGACAGTCTTGTCTACAGGCTCTTTTGTAAGGTTTAAAGGAACACCAGGGATGGGAGTAAAAAGCTGAGCAAAATCCTGACCTTGTCGGTACATATTTTGTTGCATTAAAATTCTACCAATTTAGGAAGGTTTCACTGAAGCAAATGCAGGAAGGATCACAGCTCATTGCAAAGGAAAAAGGAAAGGAGTATTATCTTCCTTCTCTGCTATACGTCCATTTAAACTGATTTTCCCCATGTTACTTTTATGAGAATTTGAATGAAGGACGAAAATTCCTGTCTTCCTGAGACAGCACTTCCAGGAGGTTGTTTTTTTTTTTTTTCCATGTGCCTATGAAAATTCTTTAAATTTTTTTTCTTTAAATTATTCTTTAAATTTTTTGTTCTTTAAATTATTTAAAGTGATTGTCTATATGAAGACCTGCCTATAATGGAATACCCTTACATGTAGTTTAAAAGAGTATTGGGTAAAAAGTGTATAGCAACAGGATCTCATTAAGAAACAGATTTGATTTGAAGCCCTGATGCAGCTGTTGACAGCATAATTAAAATGATTAATTTGGAATAGGAGAAGTACTTTGAACTAATTTGAAAAAATGGCTATGATCTTGACCATACATCTGACTGGTGTTAGGCAGGTACCTAGAAACACTTAAAGGGAAAAAAGCTTCAAGTGTTTTAGCTGAAGAAGAGAAGGCTTTGTCTCAGATTCCTGTTTTATCAGACATCAAATACGTCCTAACAAAAAAATGAAGGTAAAAACCATGAAATAAACCCTGACCTAAACACATGAACAAAAGCAATTACATATGATTTCTTTCCTAAATCACTAGGGATTTTTGCATGTGCCACTTTGTCACAAAGAATCATATTTAAAATCATAATTAAGAGCATAAGTATTCTTAGCATTTAATTCCATCTATTTTCCTCATCCAAAATGCAATTGGCTACATGTTGTTTGAATGGATGTGTACTTTTATATATATGTGCATATTATATATAAATTTTAAAAAGTAAATAGTTTCTTTTCCTCCTTTTCTGTCTGGATCATGGTGGGAATTTCAGTTAATGCCTGGGGCAAAGTGCCCTGCAAGGATGTTTGGAATTCCTTTGCTCCCCATAAAGGAGACCTTTGGAATCTGTAAGAGGGTTAGAAAATACATGATTATTCTGTAACAATTGGCTTAACTTCTACTAGTTTCTTTTACTTTTCTGATATAATAAATAAATATATTTTATATTCTTTAATTACATCCTAAAAAAAAAAAGAACTAGGCTGCATTTTCTAGTTTTTAAACAGGCTCAATTAGACTGTCCCCCTCTTAATGTCAGTTATGTTACGTGTCCTACTCTCATGGATGCTGCTACATATGTACATTTAAGCTTATATATATGAGCCTTCCTTTTGATTAGAGGTGTTACATCTCAGCATTTAATTGCCCAAACCTTTAACATGGATAATATTGTTCTCACAAACTGAGGTTTTGTAATTTATGCGATATTAACCTATTCAAGCATCTGTTTTCATACTACTTCACGCCTTTGTGTAGGCAGGGCTCTAGGGCTGTAAGGTGTAGAGAGAAAATTAAAACTGGGCAGAAGTTTTAGCTAGAGAAAGTGTCCAATTCCGTAGTCGCTTAGTGTTTGTCTATTAAAAGTGCATGTATGTTTAGAGGAATTGTTTAATGTTAGAACGACAATTTTGTTTGAAATTTGGAGCTTGAGAACTATTTTATTTCTCTCCTCTGGGCTTCTAGGTTCATAATTGCTTGTCCCTACTTTTTATTATAGTAAAGATTAAATATTTTTGTTGTAGGGGAACCAAACGGTTTGCTTTGTAAACACGAAACCACACACACACTCTTCCTGAAAAAGCATTTTCCTCACTGACCCCTGCATGGTTGTTAAGACATGACTGGTCCATATGCGTAGCATCCTTTTCTTTTAAAATGTGCAAAGGAGTTGCCAAAGTGAGTGTATAGTGCTGTGTTCATTTCCTAGTTCTGCCTGAAATTGGGATCTGGTTTACTATGCAAGCAAGCAATTTTCTTTGCTAAAGATTCTGCATCCTAAATCTATTATGGGATACCACCTTAGCAATGGTAACATATGTTTTTTCTGACAGGCTAAATGTCTGCATAAAACTCCTAAGTTTTATTTTACACATTTAGTAAAAAAACCCAGAAACTAAAAGCAAAACCCCAACAAAATAAAAAAAACCGACCAAACAAAAAAACCCCACCACCCACATTTCTTGACCAAATGGTCTGCTTTTTTTAATCTTAGACTGACCTTTGGAGTTAAGCCTCTGTGTGGTGTATAAATAAGTGGTGACCAATTACTCTTGGGAAGAAGGAAGTTTGATGAATCACAGGAAATAGTAAATTATGTGGATTCCACATGATTCCCAAGGTTGAAACAACTTTTTTCTGTTCTTCCCCCCTTGCACAGGGGCCTTAAAATGTCACTGATTTGATAGGATGGTAGGCTCCAGTTACTTCTGGAGGGCACGGGGTGGGGTGGGGGGGCATTGAGGGGAGTGAGGAACGGAAAGCAGAAGATTTCACAGTTGTTATCACACTGAGTAGGTTAAATTTGCTCTCTTTTGTTTCCTCCCTGGAGGGTGGAGAAAAACAATCCTGTTGTGCTAAAATTGTTCAAAAGCATACCAGCTATTTGGGGACAGCAAGCCATGAAATGGGGCCTTTAAAGGAAAAAAAAGTGTGTGAGGCATGGCTGTGGTGCTATTAACCTATTAAGTTTTACTCTGCTAGTCTCCCATGATTTAAAGTTTCAGCATGTCCGTGAAGTGGTAGTAATATAAATAGGGTGGGGAAGGCTGGAAGTACTAATAGCAAATAGACTCCAGGATGTGAGAGCAAATGGGGAAACATAGCCTTTCCTGGTCTACTCTGTCTCTGTCTCTTTGCTGCTATTCTCTTGGCTTCCTTGTCAATTAAACTAATTGGTGCTGAAGATATTTCCCTAAAGGAGATCTCATACTAGGGCATTTCAGGCAAAATCATTTGCAAGACTTTTAATGTAGTCAGGATATATTAACAGTATGCAGGTTTTTTTATGCGTGAAGGGAATGCTTCGAAATTGCTCCATTGTTCATGGTCCATATAGCTAGACAAAACACTCGGTACTTACTGTCTCCAGAAAATGAAAGTTAATTTATACAGTGCAGCAACATACTTTGTTGTGGAGCCACATTAATATAATACAGTTTGAGTCACAGGAATTTTTACTATATGATTTGGTCTTTTTTGTAACAGAAGTAACTTTTTAAAGCAAAAGGAAGAATTTCCTTTCCACTTCTTTTCCTTTTTTTTTTTCATTTTGATGTTTGCACATTTTACGTCAGGAGGTCTGAGACCTTTATTTTACTTGAATGTCTGATACCTGCATTGTGCCACAAAGGTTTTCATTCTGCATTTCCTCTACAATAGAATTTACTTATTTATGTATGGTAATAAAACGTGTTAGAAAGAGGGTGCAAGAATGGTACTGAAAAGTGAGGTATCTATCTGGATTTTAGTATACCTTTGGGAGAATTAATTAAAAAAACCCAACAAACAAACCTTTAAATTACAAGCAGGTAATTTTTTAGATGAACTTTTGTGGAGTCCAATTGAGTTACAGAACTTTATTGTTTGTGTATCCTCAAAGGCATAAATGGCTATTTCCTAATAATAGCATTAGCTTGCAAATATGACTGTGCTTTTCAGAAGTAAACTCTGCATAGAAAGAAAGTGCCTAACTGTGATCAAAGACAGCTGTAGGATGAATGCCTTGTTTTAATTTTAAATCTTTCTTGCGATTAGTGTGTATTCCTTAGTCCCAGGGATGTACGTGATGCTTTATAAAGCACCAAGATGGAGTCCATATTCCACAGAACGCAGTGTGGCTGAGCTCATGCAAAACTGTTGCGTGTTTGCTGCCAGGATCACCTATGTGAAGAGCTCCAGTAAAGGCTTTTAGCATTGACCGTGTGGTTGGAAGCTGGATAAGTGGGTTTTAGTCACTGTGTGAGTGGTGGTGTGTTGCAGCTTTCCGCAGGGTAAATGCTTGGGACTCGTGTGGTACTTGCAGTAGCCTTAAAACTGTTCTCAGTTCAGGCATCTTTGGTGCATCTTCTGCAGGTCAGCTGCAAGGGTTTCATGCTGCCACCCCTCTGGGATGTGGCAGAAAATATCTGATGTGGAAATTGGCATCTTGGTCTAAAATGTGAAAACAGCTGTAACTTGCTTGCAGGATCTTGATTTCAGACCCTTTGAATGTGACTCTTGAGGGAAGACTGCAATTCCTACCTTGGTGGCTTCCCAAGAGCACCGGAGCGCTGACCTGACAACACAGTACTTTTCTTTTTAGATGGGTACTTGGGTTACGTCCCTGGTTGAGGCACACTGAAAACGCTCTGTCCCAGGTGCTCACCCATTGCAAGTTACCTGCCAGAAACCTGAACAGTTGAATTCCAGGAAGCAAGAGAGATGTAGGCTTGCCTTAATTACCCACTGGCTTTTCAGCAGCTCATTTGTACTTGAGTGCTACCATCACTTGGGAACATTCATCCCCAGCCGTGTAGAAGGTGACCCAAAGACTAGCACGAGGTGTGAGAGACATTACCTGTGGAGCTGGATGTATACAGGGCTTTCAAGTCTGTCGATGAATGGAAAGTTGGCTGAAAAATTTATTTGCATTGAACCAAATAAATCTAAAGCTTTCCATCTTAGTTAATGATTCTTTGTCCTTTAAGGTAAAGGTGTTTAGATCAGAAAAACTCATCCTTTTTCTGCTTGGAACATTTTATCTGTTGTTCACTTCTGGGTTTGTTTGGGGTTTTAATATTTCAACAACGTAAACTTCAAGTGGTTTAGTGAAAATGTGGGGAAAAAACTTACCATTTTAGTACACTAAATATTTCAGTTAATATAGCAGCTGAAACTTTCCTTTTGCTGAAGCTGTTATCTGAGTTTGAACCATGGATAGGTTCTGTTCGTATTTCAAAACACAAAATAAATTTTGCAGTGTATTTAGTATTGATTTCCTCCCCCTTCCCCAATCTAGCTGAAAGTCTTATGTGCTTATTTTTATTTTTGGACTTGCAGGTACATGATTAGCTTTCTACAAACTGTGACTCAACTTAATCCAAGGTCAGTTTGGTTTTCAGGCTTGCTGGGGCTCTCAGCAAGCATTTAAACCAATTTTCACTGTGACTGACCACTTGAAGAAAGTTGTAGACAAAGCTGGGCAGGAAGTTACAGAATACCTCTTCTTCAAGAATTAGTTACCACTCAAGTGCCAACCAATTTCAACAAAACTCTCTATGTAAATATTTCTGAGGTGCATGGTGAATTTTTAGTTGAGAGAGGAAGAGTGTCCTCAATGAAATCACTAATACATTTTTGGGGGATAGTCACATATGTAGAGAACGATCACAGTGCAGTTTGCAGGTGCTTTCTAAGTTGGACATTGGCCCTGGTGTCCGGGTTTCCCACACCCAAAACAACGTTTTCCATCTTAGATTGGTTCTGTTTTGTAGAATTAAATATAAATTAATTCGAAAAGGTCTGACTCTCTAACTGCCTTACTATAGCACACACAATCCTTCAGTCTGTTTGATAAGTCTGAAAAAGAGCTTTATTCAGTTGATGACTGAAACCGGATCTGTTGGAGGAAGACCGTGAGTTATGTCTTCATGCTAAAACCCCCCCAAAGTAAGAATGTGTATTAACAATGCCCCTTTTAATGTGAATAGGTGGAATATCTGTAAAATGGGGGGGGGAGTGGGAAGAGAGAAGAGCTGGAGACAGAGAGGCTGGCAGCTGAGCACAGATGCCTCGCAGCCACTGTCCTATGATGGGGCCGTCACCAAGGTGCAGAGCTGGCAGTGCGAGCAGAGAACTCTGAGATGGGCTTTGCTTCGAGTTTTAGTGCTGTTGGGTACAAGCAGCTCAGAAATGCTCTCTATACAGTGATCTTCTGTTCCTTGTGAAGATCTGTTTTGCTGGCCATGAACGAGCAGTGCCCATTGGTAATATCAATGAACTTTAAGGCCAGGCAGCGTGGTTTACTGAAGAGTGTTCTTGATAGTGTATTTAGTGTTCTTGATAGTGTATTTATTTTTTTTTTTTAATGCAAGATTTTTACCCTATAAAGAAACAAGATCAGCTGTACAAGGGGAAGTGCATGTATTTATAAATAAGCAAACTTTTTGTTCCCCAGAAAAGCATTTGCTGCAAGTACTTCCCTCTGTTTCTTCATCTCTAGAAGCTGTTGTCTCATGAAACTTGAGTTTTCAGAAACCTCCCAGTAGAATGAGAGTTGGCAAAGAAATTTCCTTTTATTGTATCATCTTTTAGTAATGGGAAAAGTGTGGTTGCCAGCAGACAATTTCTTGGTGTCATTTTTTTCTAATCAAAATGTTCTATCATTGGGCTGCTTTCACAAGGAGTCTCATTTGGCTCTCTTTCTCCTCTTGGAGTAATGACAGCATCCTTTCATTCCCAAATGACACCCAGAAGTCCCCTGCTATTGAGAGTCAGACAGCAGTGTGATGCCTGTGACTTTCACACAATCTGATAAGTATTCATAACTCTCAGGTTCTTTCTGCTTAGCTGGCGCGTATGAAAAGTGGCCACTTATAGCAGTGAACTGACAAAATGTCTTTGTAACTAGAACCTCACAGTCAGTTTCTGAGAGGGGGGAGGATATAGTGAATGTTCTTGTCAAATGGTTTAACATGATCTCTACTTCTGGGCATGCCTCGTAAAACAGAAGTCATGCGGTGAAGGGGAAGAGAGCACTTTTGATGTATGTATTATCTACTCCTCTGCCATGGTATGAGAAATGCTTGAGCCAGCTTGTCTGTTTACCCAGCTAAAAAGCAAATCAAGGTTACCCATAATTAGAGATGGTTGAAGAAGAGGATGTTCAGATCTGAGTCTGGATTAGAGGCAAGCTGCAGTTCGTGTTTGAGGCTGAATGATCTTGTCTGGCTTCAAGGGCACTGAAGCTGGAGACAGGCAATTTTCAGGAGTATTTTGGCCTCGAATGGCAGAAACACATAGTGTGTTGTTTATAACTTCTTTGTGAGGATAAGAGAAATTTTTGACTTAGAGTTGGCTCCTGGTAGAAAATCTAAAGAATTTCGTGCTCCTACCCTCCCTGTGAAATTTATTTAATATTCATTGCCATGATATGTGAACTCCAAGGAAGCAATGAAGTACCCTTTATGAAAAAGAACAGAGAGCTGTGGCACCAACCCTGATCTGTTGTTACCTATGAGGAGATCTTGTGGAAAAAGATTATGTGGCTTAATTGGAATTCAGTTTTTTGCCACTGGCTTCCTTCATTCTCTGCTACTGGAGAATTTATGTGGACTGTGGGAATGTTTCTTCTCAATTCTCACCTCCCCAAAGATTTCATCAGTAAGGAAAGCAGATATAAAAATCTTTTTCCTACATGACTATTGGATCTGCGCTAGATTTCTAAAAATCTAATGCTGGGATCATTAATTATGTTTGTGAGCTACCAACATCACAGTAATAGGACAGAATATTTGTCATGAACGTGCTGTTTAGGTCTCAAGAGAAAAGGATAAGAACATGAAGACTTCCTGCCTCTCCCTACCTCCCTCCTCTGCCCCCCCTGCTGCAGTTATTTGAATGATTACATCTTCACATCTAAATATGTGAGCATGGTCTTGGAATGCTAAAAGTGGATTCTTTTCAGGTTTAATCTAACAAAGAGGGGTTAACAGTCAAATAGATTTGATGGTATCTATCTAATTGCCTTTTTACATAATTTATACTTTGCTAGCTATAAAAAGATGCTTTGGAAATGATTCGGAAAGTCCTTCAGGAATAGTCCCAATCTCTGCAGCCTTATTAAATGCATACAGGCATGTCTCCCAGTGAGAATCTCAAGCTGTGAAAGTCATTAGAATAATAAATTAAACTTCTATGTATACAGGCATTTTAAACTTCAGGTGAAAATTCCTTATATGCCATGTTCTAATTTTCAGCTCAAGGGCTAAAGAAACAGGACTTTGGGACTGATTGGTGATCTTCTGCAAAGTTTTACATGCACAACAAGTCACTGGGCCATGCTGGCTCCTGAAACATGCTGCAGAACTTGAGATGTTAATGTTTTGAAAAGTTCTTTTCCTTTCTTGACTTCTAGGGCTGCAACAGCTAAAATTTAATTAAACAGAATAGACTATTTAATGGTGGAAACTATACTGCTAATAACAGAGTGCATCTTGCTGCTTTGAATTGCTTCTGGTCAACACTTTCTAGTAAAGTCAACAATATATTTTAAAATCGACTCTTTGCATACACTGTTTAATCAGGATGACAAATGTGCTTCATCAGGTTTTGCAACTGGAGAAACGTGGCTTAGAAGAATAACTCCAAGAATCCAAAAGTCAAGAAGCCAATGGAAACAGTTATTTCATGGAAAAATCTGTAAGATTAGTACCTGCATGAATCTACAGGCAACTCCAGAAGAAAGGCTAGCATTGCCTTTTAGTATCAATTTTTTGTTTCCCCAAATCATCTTGTTTACATTACATTGGCTCATTTGATGAGTGTATTTGCTGGGATGTTTTGGGTACTTATCAACCAGTTTGTGAAGTGGGCAGAACAAAAGAATATACTTCATATTCTGTCAAAAACTGATGTCTCTTGAACCACTAGAATTAGTTACTTGACCTGAAACGTTTTATCTTCAGCCTTTTTGAATTACTTAACCCAGTAAGTGTGAGTACATGTCAGTGTACTCACCAATGCCATGCACATAAGGGAAGGGGAGGAGCACGCTATGTGTGAAGGAAGACAAATACATGAGGGAAATAGTAGATGAGTTGGAGAGAGGTTTGCAAGGGAGCTGCAATCTTAATGTTCCATTTAAGAATTTGGCATATACCTTGACTAATTGATATGGAATGCTCCCTCATAAATGTTACTAAAGTTACTTTGACTTCATTAGAGAGAAAAAGGTATTTGTATTTAGAGAAAAGTTGCAATTTCTTCCATTTCCAAAATTCTGAATTTTGTCAGAATGGGAGAATTCAATTAATGAAATCGATTGTTGTGAATTGAAGGATGCTACCTAAAAATCTAGGGAGTGGAAACGCTAGAGTTTCTTGCTTGATCATGTGGGGCTTTTTTAAATGTCTGGAGGTTACGATTATGCAATATGCTGGATCCTCTGATTAGAATTTTCTTTCTTAGTTGACACCTTAGGCTATGACTGCAAAATAAAGTAGTTTAGTCAGAAAGTCTAACAAAGAAATGTTAGGAAAGGGTATAACTTTAATTGGAATCAAATATGTCTTACTGGCTTCAACCACAGACAGAATTATATCTTCACACTGTGAGTGTGGCCTCTCACTATGCTTGGGTTGAGGAACTTCACCCAGAAGGTTTTTGTTTTCTCTCATAGACATTGCAGCAACCATTAGAAAGAAATCTATATGCAGGACAGTTTTAAAGGAGAAAAAAATTTCAAATACTTTCCCAATAATAACACTGAATCCAACTCTTGCTCATGCTGCTGCAAAGTAGTCTGTGGCAACAGCTGCTGCTCAAACAGCTAAAAACACTAAAGCATCTATTTCAATACAAATAAAAATAGACCTAAAAATGCTTAGTCTGAACCTAATTCAGAAACTAATCCAATATAAGTGTATTCTTGGAACTGGCTGTATTCAACGACTGGTCATTTTTAGCATTTCATCAGGCAACAGTGTGAAAGAAATATCTACTATAGAAGTGCCGAAGAGCCTAGTCAATCACAGACCAGAAGTGGATAGAACAAATGGTAACAAGTGGTAGTGTTTCTGTCTACTTTGGTGGACTTTCAACTCACCTATGGTGACTGTTTGCCCAGATTCCTGGGCTCCTTTTGGCCTGGGTGAGCAATAGAAATAATGTCCTGCACCTGCATTTGTTTTCCCTGACATAGATCTTCTGGGATTTATTTATGTAACCTTTTTTCACTCCTTCCTCAGGTGTGGATGAAAACCTCTATTTTTCTTCCCTAAAGTCCTAGGGAAACATCCTTTTTTTAGGATGTTTCCAAGAACGGGAGAGACTACTTGTACATTGACTGAGTTCCAGATGTGTACAAATCCATTTCCTCAGGCTTTTCAAGGTGTAAGTGGAAATTCCTCCTCCTTCTTTCCTGCTCTTGTGAAGAGGACATGACATATTTCTTGAAGAATGCTTATTGAGTCTCCAATTAAGAATATACTCAGAAGTTTCCCATAATGGAAGTGAATGCCTGTAATTCTAATGTTAGAAACATTGCTTTTCTGATTGTATTGTGATGGTCTGACATGAAGAGGCAAAGAAAGTATTTTTCCTAGTCATGCATTTCTTAAAAGACCTGCCTTTGTTATCCTTATCTGAGCCAGCAGAACTATATAGATTGCTAGCCCTGAGACTGCCCATCCAGTCTGAAACTCAAACTCGAAAGGGCAATTACAAAGCCAAGGGATGATGCCCACACCTTCACACTTCATCAACCTGGGCAAAGTTGCAGAATGAATGAATACTACAGATTGTATGCACTGCTTATTTTCATAAAATTTGTGTCTTACTTGCATGTGGTTCCCTGGGTTTTTGGATGTCAAAGTGCAATGTCCTGTCAGCATTATCCCTTACAGAAAGGGAAATGGTAATTCTCGATCACATTTGTTGTCTCTTACACCTTCAGTGCTGGAGGAGAATTAGGGCTTAGGACATGCAGGCTTTCTGATTCATGCTCCTTTGCTGTGCTGTCTGGAGCACATTGCTTTGGCAGTAGTGTTGGAGTCAGAGGTGGAAGTCAGGGAAAGAGCACTGAAGACATGACCTCGACCTCTGTCTGCAAGGAATTTTAAATCCAAGGGGAACATCCTTGCGTGAAGCAATGCACTGAAGCCCCACAACCAGTGTCTGCCCAGTGTGGCTTCACATGGCTTCAAAATGGCATTCCATGGCTAATTAGAAAAGCCACAGTGCAGCCCACCATTGATGCTTGGCTCAAACCTGTGGGCAGCACTTGGCAGGAGGAAGGTGTCAGAAGCACTGCAGTGGCTTTAAGGGCTGCACTCAGATGTTGTGCTAAGCCCCATTCCTCTCTTCAGGTGAAAGTCTTCTCTCCCTGCCTGTCAACCACTCTATTTGCAAGAAAAACAGAGAAGAGACAGAGATTTTCCTAGGGCTGCTTAACAACATGAAACAATGTTTTCCCAAAATGACTGGAACCATTCCTTGAGCAAGAGAGAACCTGCAGGCAGAGGAAGTGCCCCTGCATTCTTTCTGTATTTCAACAAGAGCACAGAGAAAGGCTTTTGACAGGTAGTAAGCAAAGTTTGATTAATTGACTTATCTATGGGAGATAGAAAGAACTGTAGCAGTCAGCACTCTGCTGGCTTATACCTCCCTAATATAGTTCTTTGCAGAACAGAGCAGTCAAATAATGACCACATTTCCCCCCCTGCACTTTCTAATGAGTTTTTGCTGAGCTTGTAGTTCTACTGGGGAAATACTCCTGATTTGATAATTGATACGCAGTGCCTAACCTTCCCTGGGACAGATTTGCAAAAAAAAAAAAAAAAAGGTTTATGAGCAGGCTTAGTGTTTTCATCATATGTAGTATCCCTTCTGAATTGTAGACTCTTTATTGCTACTATTACGGTTGAGAGCTCTTCCCATATTTCTGTCTTTTGCTTGCCTTTAGTGAACAATATGTGAATTTTGTAATCCAAGTTTTTCATGTGAGTGGCCTGGAAACTTAACTGCTGCTTTATCATGAGATAAACCTAACTCCTCCTCTCATGGGACTAACAGATGCGTCCACTATGTCGTGTTAAAGGAATAATTAAAAGCTTCACTTACATGCAATACGTAATGTCCAGAAATAACTGCACCCTGCTTCAAGATGTGCTGTAATTTGTACCATAACTTTGGATTGTTTTGGTTTTCTAAAAATAATAAATGACTCTCCAAACAGTGGTTGGCCAGAGGCATACAAGAAGCAATCCATAGTATATGGATTTGTTCAATGGCATTTAAAGGACCCTGATTAAAATTCAGCCCAGGCTGGAGCGATGTTTACTGAGGGCTGTTTGAAGTCATACATTGTGCTGCAGACAGACCAGAGGGATGCACAGATTGAAATGTTTTACCTTGCCTGTCTGAATCTGGCTGTCAAGAGCTGATGGTGCTCTGAGAGAGAGGTATCAACATTCTTGAGCAGTTTGACTGCTGCTGCTTAAGAGTTTTAATTTTCATTGTTTTCAAGTCAGCGTAAGCTCAGCATCCGAGACCTGGGCAATAACAACAATCTTGTTAGCTGGATCTGTGTTTTTTTTGTTGACTACTGCAGACACTATGTTTAGATATTTCATTTTAAAGTAGAATGCATTTGAAACTTTGTGCTGTAAAACAGACATCACTTTTATTCTTTTTCCCCTAACCACATTCAAGTTCATCTTCATGTGACTCTGAGGAAAGATGAATGTATTATTCTCTCTTACTTCAGTCTCCCTCTCTGACTAGAGTACATAAGTACCATAGGAAAAAGAAAACAACCCACCAAAAAACCCACCAGGCACTTTGTTGAGCCTCTGTATTGTTTTATATTGTGGGGTTTTTTGTTTGTTTGGTTTGTTGGGTTTTTTTGTTCTTTTCAAATGGAGAACTTGATTTAAAAAACAAAACAAAAATCACTAAAAATCTGAGCTGAACATATGATTAAAAATAGATTCTTTCATTTTATTTTTTTCTTGGTTATGGCATTTGACTAGGTTTCAGTGTAATAACTCTAAAAGGACTACTCCTATTCTATTTCTATATGTATGCCTTACCACAAGCTGCATAACCTTGGAAAGGAAAGATGCAGGTTGTACAAAAGGGTTTAAAATCAGGTAAAGTCTGAAGAGTAAGGTTTTGCTTCTAGAACAAATCCTGAATAGAAGGAATGCAAGCAGGGTACATCCTTCATTGTTAACACAGGCAAAACTCGCACTACCTTCAAATTACTCTCTGCATTACTTACCCACTACTTTATTTAAGTCCATGGAAATATCTATTTGGTATATAGAACTAGTTAACCAAAATTATGAGAGTTAAACCATCATTAATTAATTAATAAAAGAGAATGCAAAGTGCCATTTTGCTCAGGGTAAAAGGATAGTGGGCAAAAGTTCTAGATAACAAAGGAAATATATTTGAAGTGTGTTGATGAAGTCTTCAAAACATCTGACTTTGTATTTTATCATTCAGGCTAATTCTGCTGGTCTGCAGTGCTGAGAGCTTTGCATCTTCTGCTCCCACTCACTGTGGTGTGAACTGACAGTCTCGCTGTTGTGATCAACTCAGATGTCTCTGCTGGAAGTTTTCTGAGTTTTCCTTTTCGCAGGCTGTCAGACATTTGGATGTTTTGTCAACATCCAGAGTGTGTTGTCAGGCTCTGGTTTGGCTAAGCAGTTTCTGAGTGTGCTGGGACAGGTCACGTTTCATTTGGGGTGTTTTTGTGTTGTTTCCTGTCTTGAATGGGTGTGTGCAGCTAACAGCTGTGTAGGAGCAGAGAAGCCACACAAACGTGGTCATGAGAATGTGCAATAGTGGTTAATTAGTAAATGATAAATCATTATGATACTAATTTCTTCCAGTATCTCCTAGAATTATGTTGGCATGCTGAGCTTGTATAGAAAAGGGGTAGAAGTTGCATTGCTCTGAGAGCTTATTCACCCTGTTTTGTTGTACTTGGACATAAGCAGCTATTCTAAACTAACATGTTCTCCTCCATTGTTAATTACCATTCTTGGATCTATGCTATAGAGAAAAATTTATCTGATGTGTCAGTATTTCCCTTTCAGCTTCCAACAGGATCCCTGTTATAAACAAGGCATTTTCACTAAATGTCTAGGTATATGTTGTGAAAAATAGTGATTCAGGAAAGTAAATTATGTGGGAAATGGAACACACAGAGATAATTATCTATGAAGTTGGGGAAAATAAGTAAAGCTTGGTCCCAGTTTTGATAGAAGTCATTGGTTCGGTTTAAAACTCTTTAATTGCTGCTTGTAAATGTTTATCGATAGTTATTACCCATTTAGAAGAGCAGTGCTGCTAGCATCTGAAATGGAGCAAAAAGTGGCAAGTAATTGAGCCTTGAGGACTCCTTGTCACTTTGAAAAGCATAGCTGATCTTCATATTGCAGTTTATGGGTGCCTGCGTGTAATGAATGCAGTTATGGTTAATTATTTTTTGTCTAACATTTCCTGAGCTATAATCAAAACTCATCCAGAAGTATAAACGATCATGAAACTTGAGGGGCTGAGGAGCTAAAAGGGTTGATGATGCTGCTCAACTAGTGGTGAGCATCTGAGTTGGAGTCTTGTGAGCATCGGTCCCTCCATGAGAAACCAATTTGAGTGTTCCTTCACTTTGTAGTGCAGAAAGCTCCTAGACAGAGGCATATTTTTCAGTGATCTACTGGTGCAGCTGGCTAGTTTGATAAATTTAGTCCATGAAATTAGCACAAATATGAACAGAACAGGCTTGATGCTTTTTAAAGAAGTTTCAAACAACAGTTTGAAAGCAAACAAGTAAAGGGGTATTACCTGATGTCTGGAGGGGAAGAGTTAGCAACACAGTTAAAATTATATTTGATTTTTTCCTCCAAGGATACAAAATTTAATGGGCATCTGGTAGTGTCTTAGATGTCCTGCCTAACATTTAAAGTATGTGCTGATAAAAAATTTTCACTGTGTTGGTGGCAAGCTTTAAAATTTTAGTGAATTCGGTGGAACATCTGTGAAATGACAATAGAGAACTATTGGACAGTTGAACAAATGCACTGTCCAATGTATATTAACAGTTCAAAAATCAATGTTATTTGTACCTGGGGTAGGGGGAATGGACCAATGAGGAGTGAGGTGTGGAGGAAATTAAGGGTAGCTGGCAAACAAGAGCAGAATAAGTAGTTTGGGTGAAAACTGATTCAGCTTCATCCTATGGTGGTAACTATGCATTTAGCTTTGCATGGGCTGTGTGACCTGAGGTGCTGAGGAGACATTTCCGAAAATGCTGTTGCAGGCAATAAGAAGTACTGTATCACCTGACAGCTAATTAGGAAGGAGAGAAATCTCCTCCTCCCTCTGATACTGTGTCTGTTAAGTCCTCAGCTGTGCAGTAGTAACGCTTATGAATGGTACGGATACGGGATACCTTTGCAGTGCAGTGTTCATGGGAGTGTCAGCTGCGTGATGCTAATAAGATAAACACAGATACAGTGTCTTCAGACTGTCTTGCAAAATGTGAATTAGTTTTCTCCAAGGTCTTTGTTAGTTTTCAGGCAAGTGTGATTTGCAAGGTCTTTGCTCATATCCTATGTCATAGAAACAGTTTAAAGAAATCTCTGCCTCATATTTTAGATGTTGTGGTGTCTGAACTTTTTTTCCTACACAAAAAGAATAAAACCAAAATGCATTTCCAAAACCTTAGAATGTCAAATTAGCATCTTTGCATTCTTAATTCTGAGTGCCTCAGTTGTGAAGGCCAGTGGAGATTTACTCATTCTTCCTTGTCCCATGTGCTTCATGCTCCAGATCCCTGACACAATTTCTTTGGTGGAAACTCTTTCCCCTTTTGTTCCCTTGGCTCCCCATCTCCATCTCTTACATAAAAATCAGTTGCAGTGTTTCTCTCTAGGTATTGAATGCAGCACTATCTTTGGACAGGTATCTTTTCCCTGTTGTTATGATTAATCCTTGCTTAAGGCCATGATGTGGTTTGACTGATCGTATGAGTGGATGTTGGGTGCACAGCAATGCGCAGCTCCCAAAAAAGCTCTAGAGGGGAGACTTGCAGAGTAACTGCCTTGCAGGGTAGGTGCTGCCTTTCCTTGCTGTGGATCAGTCTGCCTATAAGTCATGTCAATGGGAATCAAATGGCACCTATAATCTATGTGAAATGCAACATAACTCTGTTTCACAAGGTTAAAAAAAAATAAAAAATCAGAAGCAGTCTGAGTCTGAGTAGAGGACATGTACAAGGTATGCTTGTCGCATTCCCCTAGAAGGCTGGTAGTTAATCATGCACACAAACATCTGGCCTGCTAGGATGCAGTCTGTGTGTTGGATGTGGTCTGTAATTTCACTTTGTATGGTCTAATGCAACATGACTTGTATCTCCATGTGCATGTCGCTAAGGTCTAGCTTAGTGTATGGCTTTCAGTGGTGTTTGGAAGTCATGTTTGGCTGGAACCAAGCAAAAATTTTCATATCCCTTTGTTAGACCAGTGTATGCTAATCCTGTAGAAATTGCCCTGTACTGGAGCAGGTAATTCATCTGGGGACAATATAAGAATTTTCTTAGAATATATGATTTTGGGCATAAGAATAATTATCTTCTCTATTTTCCGTACTTGTACAGGTGTTCATTTTTGTCTCTGAGATCTTGTAAATTTTATAGAGAATGTTGAAGTAGTTTGTGAAAAGTGATTTCAGTATGAAGTTGTGCTTGCTGAGTACATGATCTGTAATGCAACAGAACTGTTGGATGAACCTGTTTGGTGGTATTTGATCTGAGTCTGAATGGTCATCTACAGTATGGCTATCCCTTAACAAAGATACTTTTTTTTTTTTTTTTTTTAACTGGTGTTAGGTAAGATATGAAGAGGTAAATGAAAACCTTTGAGCGTTCATCTCTTCTGTGTGTGATTTTGAAATGTAGATTTTGAGTCTCAGATCACTCAAACCAGGGTCCCAATGACTAAGCTGATTTCATTGGGAGAGGTCAGTCAGTTCCTACAGTGTAACTGTGCTGCAGAAGGTAGTTCCTATTGTGACCTTAGTGCTGTAATGATCTTGTAAATTGATCTGTAGAGGAGGATTCCTCTTTCTGTATGGGCAGATTTTAAAAATCATTGCAAGTTAGGACTTATATGCTCTCTGGTTCAGCACTTCAAATGCTATGTAGAGTGTTGGGACAGAGATTAACAGAGGCAGAAACGAATAGCTTTCAGAAAATGTGATGTGGCCCTCAATGAACCTACTGACAAATCTAAGTTGAATAGAAAGTATGCAGGGAGGAAGAAATAGCTCTGCTGACAATTCAGAAAAGCCATCAGTTTTTCACACCACTAAGATTTGCAAGAGGGAGATTTTGTTCACACGTAGTTTGATCTGGCGGGATTTGGGACAGGGGGTAAAACCTGCACCCTTCAGTTGTTATCTTGTCTTGCCCAGAATTATTCACCTGCCAGCCACTGTGTTTTTATTGTGAACAAACTGTATTCCATTGCAAGTTATGGGAGCATTAGTGCTGTGAATGAAACTCTGGCTCCATATTGGTGGCTGGAAGGAGGATACGAGAAGGGCTGGTCCCGCCCCAGCCACTACTCTAAGCTCTGAAACCGATACCAAACACTGCTTGCTGCTCCCAAGGCCAGTTTGAGTGAGGCTTGTGCTCACATGTGTTGTCGGGAGTCTTCAGCACTGTTAGCAAAAGAAAGAAAAAAAGAAAAGAATGGCTTTCTAGTTAGCTCAAATTACCTTGTTCACAGTAAATGAAGATTAAAAAAAAAAAAAAAGGCTGTTTCCTCCTTGTTATGACAGGTCTGGCTGTCAAAGCCCTTACTGTTGCAGTGCTGCCCTGCAAGGCAGCTGCAAAGTCACCCGAGCTGTTTGGCTGCTTTGCTAACAAAGTAAGTGTTGCGAGAGCCTTGAAACACTTGCTCAGGTAAGTAATGTTTCAAACAGGCCACCAGTGAGAGCAAAGCTCCTTTTATTCTGTTTTTCAGCTGTACTGCTGGAGAGGCGCAGGCAAGGAGGAGGGAAATATAACTCTAGACAACAGCATATATAGTGCTATATAATGCGTAGTTGCACTTGTTTCAAAGTCTGGAGGCTTTAGGAAGGCGACAGGCAGAGCAGGGCTTGCTTCCCAGGTGAGGCCCCGAGTGTTTTGGCCATGAGAGCTGTGTTAGGGTTTCTGTGACGGGCTGGATGGCTGAGGGATAGTGTATGTGCTTGTGGAAAGGGAGTGGGTCGGTAAGTGGAAGCACATGGTGCTGGCTGGCATTGCTGCTCCCTGTGTTTGTACTAGGATAGAGTTTCTAAAGGATTAGATAACACGCCTGAGCTCCATGGCGTGCAGTTTTTAAACTGTGTTTACAGTTCACGAGGTACTGTGAGTAGAGATGATTATGTCCTTTAAGTGCTGTTTTTGTTGCAGCTTCTGTGATAAAAGGAGGCTCTGGTGAAGATGTTTTTGCTGGCAGATATGTATTCTCAGAGCAGTGGTTGTACAAACTTTTGGGGGATGGGAGAAACCTACAGAGATACCTCAGCACTTCCCTTTAATAAAGGCACATCATTAAGCCATTTCCTGCACATCTGAGAGGCTGCTGGAAGAGCAAGATGGTATTGAAATGAAATTAAAGAACTGCTTGATTTTTTTTCTTTGTAGAGTATTATTTAATTTAATCTTTTTTGGAATATGACTGTTTTCTTGGGAAAATAATGTAATGAAGACAGCAGAATTGCATAGTTTCTAAGGTCTGAGTAACTAGAGGGAGAAATTTCAGTCTCTTCTTTGCTTTCCCCTTCTGAAAATATAAAATCTGGGAGAGAGTACAAATTTCAAAATTGTTTTACCATGTCAGCTATTAGTGCGATTGATGTAGTCCCTGTTTGTAATATAAAGAGGCCTTACGTGTGTGTTCCCTACCATGTATATATGTATATATATGTTGTACTACATAGGCACAAATATTCATACCTGTATCTGTACAATGTATACATATTATTCTTATATAATGTGCTGTAACATACCATAATAAAAATAAAACAGAGGAGAGGGAAACTGCCTTAAGACCCAGGCTAGTGATAGGTGCTGGGTACTGGGCAGCAGCATGTGAGCCGGGCAGGCACTGGGTGGCTGTCAGGATTGGTCTGATAGGCAGGGTGAGTGTCCTAGCAGGCCACTCTCTGTACATCTGACTATTGCCACTGACTGTGGTGGGAACGGGTGCACAGGGATGTTTCTGATGACCAGCATACTCCCTGGAGAAGAGCTCTTAGCACTATCCCCTTGTCTCCTCAAGGCAAGAATGACACCTGTCTCTTCACTATGTAGTGGGAATCATGAAGAGTTCTTCAGGCTATTTTGAGCCAAACAGCTAGTATGGTTTGATGGTAAAAAGGAAACAAATAATTTAGTATTTTGGTGATGCTTGGAGTTGGAAGATCTTATTCACCACCACAGCATTTCTGTCCATATGGGAAGAACCCAAAGTTTGTGGTGGAAAGATGCATAAAAATTACAACTTGGAAGATGCAGACTTAGCAATACAGCTTAGAGTATTCAACGGAGTCCTTGTATGACCTTTATTCAGCAAGGAGGTGGTCTTGCAGCACTTTACTGCAATAGCTCTTTGCAGCATATTGCTCAATATCATAATGGCTGCAGAAGAGCCAAAACATCATGCTCTTTCTGTCATCTTTCATATTTTTTTCCAGAGTTGTGATCCAGCTGCATCTAGCTGGCTTTTTTTTTTTTTTTTTTTTTTTGTAATGGAGCTGACGATCCCACTGACTTCCGTAACAATGAGTTATCCTCAGTTTGTTTGTATATAAAAACTACAGAGCAAAAGCAAGTCATGTCTTTGTAAGTCAATACTGAGACATGGGTGAAATGATTATTTGGCATCCTAAGGATATGACAGGGATTTTTTTACTGCTGGTCTTTGAATTGAAATGTTGAAAATATCTTTTTATATGTGAATATGGACATGGTATGTGCTGGATTTTTATCTGTCACACTGCATTTTGATGCTTCCCTCAGAGAAGATGAACCTTTAAAAATGTTTCAGCTGAGAAAAGGTATTATTTTTTCACATAAAAGCCTTACACTTTGCATAAATATTAATGCTTCATATTCAAAACTCTGTGTTAAGTCTATGCTGTACTCTGTTTACAATTTATATATGTTTAACCTTAAAAATGTGGATTTTTTTAGGCTAATTGGTAAAATGCATACTTCTGGAAGTATAAAGTCAGAAGTTATGAGTCTGGGCTCAGTCCTCCAGTTCTTTGTCTCCCACATACTTGTTTGGATTACAAATCAGAGCAAGCAGCTTTTTAAGTTATTGATCCCAAAGCAGCTCTGTGCTTTCACTGGTGTTGAGCTGAAAGGATAGGTCAGAATTAGCTTGACACCATGACAGCTTCCCATCAGAGGACTGATTTTGTTCCAGGTGCCAGATGGAGCACACTAAAAGTTGCTGCAATTTATACCTCACTGGTGTCAGCCTGCTGCTGATGTTCAGGGTTTGATATGAGGCACCTATACTGTCTGGTGATGGGGAATCATAACCAAGGGGACGGTAATGTGCTTTAGCAATAAATGCCGCTTGGGAAAAGCGAGGGTGAAAGAATTCTCAAAAATCTTAAGAGCCACCAGAATACAAAGAGTGAGAGGGTTTGTCTTAACTTCATATCTTATATTACCACTGTCTCAATATAGTCTGCTTGAGAAAAATGTCCTGATGCATGACCGTGTTAAACTGCGTCTGCACCTTTAGAGGGAAGACAGTCATTACAGCACCATGTCCCATGTGAAACGTAAAAAAATTGAGCAAAACCAAATCCATGCTCTTTACTGGTGTATTGAATCATCTGAATTAATCTGTAGAATTTCAAGTAGAATATATTCTAAATAAAAACAAGTTCCTTGGCAAACACCAACTTGCTGGTAGGAATCTTCTAAAGGAGGCTTTCAGTAGTCAATGTGTTTTCTCATAGTGTAATGATTTAGTGTGGCCAGACCACCTTCAGTAAAAGGGCAAAGTAAATTTTGAGATATATCCCATATCTGTAATCTTTCTATGTCAAAAAAACCCTGGTTGCTCTCCAGTTTAAAGAATGACGTCCAGATTTGACAAGTGGCACTAGTAAAACTCTCTGCTGAAAACCAAACATAAAAGATATCATAGAATTCTTTTTTATAGTTGTTCAATGGCTTGTAATTATTGCAGATTTTTTAAAATAGATTTATTGATGGGCTGTCTTATAACTTCGCCATGAAAAGTTACAGAAAACTCTCTTTTTTAGACTGCCTTCAGTCACATAGGTAATATTGTCAGTGATGACATACATGGTGAAAAAAGCCTTGCTGCTTTTCTGTTTTCAGGAATGGAAGAAAACAATGTTTTTAACTTGGAGTGAAACATTATTGACTCCACAAATGAAAAATGAACAGCTGATGAACCAGATTCCATTTTTTCCTTATTCCCTTTTTCTCTTGGCCAAAAGAAGAGTATGTATAATGGGATATGTATGATTGTGGTTAACATGTCTTAAAAAGAGTTCCAATATCTGAGATAAAAAAAATAACTGTTGAAAAGCATACCTGCCTATACATGCAAGATTGCACATACAAAGGATGACTTGAGAGGGGAATCTTGAGAAACAAAAGTTAAGTAAAACTAGAAAAAGTGCTTGTTACTGGGGGGACTGATCCGAAGATCCCTGTTTAGGAGTTTTAGTGAAATGCTGACTATATGTTTCCAAAGTTTTATGTATTCTATCCTTTATGTGCAATATTTAAAATGGATATAATGGAACACATGTAGTGACACTTACCATTTATTATTTTGTATCCCTTACTGTATGATCCCTTTTTTTAGACATTAATTGTAAATTTTTTTTCTACTGTAGACAAAAAAGAAGAAAAGTGGAGCTTTACTCAATGGTTCAGAAACTTCATAAGAAAGGATTAATCTTGCTCCCCGTTGTCAGTTGCCATGCTGTTGATAAATCCTAGTAAAACAAAAGTGACGGGACCAAAAATGGATTTTAAGTCTTCTTAAAAGTAATGAGTGTCTATTGCCTCTGTCTCAAAGAAAACTCCAACACCTGAACTTCAGCTCTCTTCCCCCCTTGCTAAAAGTACATTCTCTTTTCCTTTTTCCCATTCTCCCTTTCCTAGCTTAAGGCTATGGTTACAGTAGTTAATTTTTAAAACAGGAAAATAGAGAATTAAATGGAATTAGAGAAAGATGCCTTTGTACTAGGTACTGTACAGTACAGTGTTTAAAAAGTCAGAAAATATGTTAGCAGAAAATGCCTAGACTGTAATTTAGATAACAACCCAGACAATGAGCTAGCTTGTTAATTGTAAAGGCTGGTGGAGACCTGCCAGTTAGAGAACTTGTCTTTTTTGTATCCCGCTGCTCCTTGCAGCTCTCCTAGATGGCAAATGACAGGACATGAGCTTTTTTAGTTTAGACCTTTATTTCTAACAAAAAAAAGTCTATGTATCAGAAGAACCAGTAGCTGAAGTTTTATAACAGTAAGTAATAATCAGCACTGTGAGGAAGCAGTCAGGATGGGTGGTCTGAAAAGGAGGGTAAACAGAGATCTATGGCCTGAACATTGGTGCTGTAGACATCACTGTAAATGCTCTTTAGACTGTATTGCAAACAGTGAATCTCAGCAAATTACTCATCTGAAAACTGTTTCTAAAATAGTGGCCATGAGGTTTGCAAAATTATAGGTTAACAGCCATCAGACACCTTTTTTTTTTTTTTTTTTGCAGCTGCCTTAGAGTAACTACAGTCATGGAGAGGCAAAATAGGAGTGCCTCAACTGTCAGGCTGCTCAGTGGGTTTTGCATGATCTCTTGGATAGCTCCTGGTGGAAGTTTGTTGGGGGGAGATGAGCCCTGCAGCGCTCCAGCCCTGCCTGTTGTGTTTCTCAGTGGACACTGAATGGGAAGATGACCTGGCAGGCTGGTCCCCAACCCATCAATCCTCAGCCCATCTTAATGCTTTTAGGCTATGGGTTTTGAGGAGCAGAGATACTACACCTGATGCAGAGTTAAACAAAACAGTAACTTCTGAGGTCCCAGCAAAGAATTTTAGCACAACATGTCCATAAACACCTGAGTAACCCTACTGCTCTTCTGCAAAATATTAAGCATGTGGTTAAAGTATTCTGTTAAATATGCATGTGGTTAAAGTATTTGGTTAAAGCAATAGCTCTTGTAGAGGTGTGAGCTGCCCACTTCATCTCTGAGGGGCTTGGGCATGATTATTTCCTGCTCACAGTTTAGGCTAGGATTTCCTAAGGAATTTGTGGGAATTAAGCACAAGAATGTCACTGCATTTCAATGGTGTTGAGGTGTCTGATGCTGCAAGGGCTAAGCTTATGCAGAATGACATTAGTCTGACTGACTCTGTGATTTCAAACTGACATAGTTAAACTGATGCAAAAGACTGTATGCATAAGCCTAAGTCAACATTCTCTTGGTTTTATAAGTTTGGTTTAAATTAATTAGGACAAAGATTTAAACTACGGTAAAGTAAGTCACTCTTAAACTGAACTGTGAGTATATTTGATAAAATTTAGTGCAGGCAGACATACTGAAGATGTATAGATATGGGTTCGCATTTTCTGGTCAAACCAGCTTAAATTCTCTGGGTTTTCTTTGCCAGAACAGCATTAGTTCCACAGAAACCCCTCTATTTGGATGCTTCCACAAGCTGTTTAATTTATTTTGTAGTTTCCTTTAAAGGTTGATAGAAGTAAATTTACTCTTTCCTTTACTGTTCGACTTAAGGAGTCCAAATATTGTGCCTCTACAGACAAAGATAATAGACAGGACAGCCACTCTAGAGAAAACTCAATCATCAGAAGGGCTGGACCTTCATAGTTGTATTTTATTCTCTTTTTGACTCTTTGTATTAACTCATCATAAAGTTTGGCAACACTTTTTAAAATTTATGCTTAGGTTTTGGAAGTGGAAAAGACAGGACGTGCCCCCATTCCAGCACAGATTTGGTGGAGAGTCTGGGAGGTGTGTGTGTGTGTGCTAGTGCCAGGCTGACTACTTGAAGAACAAATTTATTTGAGAAGGGATTTCTTCAGCAGCTGGTGGCTTCCTCTTTTGACCTATGCCACTTCCAAGAAGACTCAAGATGTTTTAGTGGTGATGAATTGGCAGACTTGTCACTAAGCTGTAAATCTTGAATCTGCCTTGCTGTGTTGAGGTGTGAATCCAAGATCTAGAGGAGGTCAGCATTTTAGCCTGCTGCTGTGTATATAAAACTCTTAAACCTTCTTTAGCAAAGGAAATACTGTTAAGAATACTTTTTTCACTTTTACAATCTCTTTGCTATTCCAAAATTATTTGATGGATAGCTGTGTTACCAAGTAAATGCAAGTGAATTAAAAGCAACAGCAACAAGAAAACAACCAACCAAAGAAAAAACCAAAACAAAATCCCCAAACAAACAAACCAACCCCAAACCAAACTACCCCTAAAAAAACCCTAAATAAAACTAAGAAAAATTCACCAAAGTTAAACCCTGAATAATTTTTTTCTGATTTGACTTTAATTTCTTCTAGTTTGAGGACAGGTATAGAAGAAACAGAAAATCTCCCTTATTTAAATGTAACTTATAATACTGACACTGTTGAGTGTTATTCTGATGTTCCCATTAGGAAGACAGGTTTCTACATAGGCTCTAGATTTTTTATACATTCGGTGTTGTTGGATTGCATATTGTTGCCACAATACTTGGGTTTTTTATACTCTAAACTTTTTCAAATTGCCTAAGGAACTGTCTGCAATCTTAAGTTAATTTAACTCACTGTGAATGAACTGCTGGGTCTGTGCTTGCTACTGCAGAGCAACCAACTCAAGTGCAAAAAGCAGTTTATGTCTACTATTATGCCTTACTATGACTAAGTGTTAGCCTTACTTCTGGTTCTGCTATACTGGCCTTTTTGCTGCCTGTCATCCAGTCTATGACTAGAAAAGGTGAAATGACAAAGGGCTGAAATGCTATACTGTAACATGTAAAAAAAAAAACCACAATGAACTTATTTATTTTAAGGTGACCACAACATTTTAACGTAATTTGTAGAAATTGAATGATTTATACCTTCAGTAGATATTTCTAATATCATTGAAAGTCTTAAAATCAAGTGATGTGAAAGTATTTACAATCCCTGTCATTAGCTACTGAGTAGATACATGCATGCTCCTATGTAATTGAACTGAATGAAGAGTTTAAATTAAACTGCTTATTTGTCACACCGAGTGAATCCTCTCTTTCACAATAAAAGTCCAGGTCCAGCATATTAAAATCAGCTGTGAGAAAGGGTTGTTCTCAGCAAGCAAGAAGATTTGAGAGAGTATCAACAGAATTTCACCACAGAAGGCTTTGCTCACATACAATCCCGTTATTTCAAGTACAATCTACTCCATCTAAAATTAGCATATATAATTGAATAGTGCCAAAGGCTGAAATAATTTACACTTAAGCTCATAGCATTTTTTGTAACACTAAACAAACAGATGTATACATACAACCCAAGCGAAAACACCCTCTAGGCTTTATCCCTCCCCACCCCCTCTAATTAAATGGATTTCAGAATTGGGCCTGAGATATTGTGGTGACTGAAGATGCTCATCTGGAAATCCTGCCTTTTTTTAACACATAAAGTGGTGACCTCTGTCTTGACCTAGATTTGCAGATAGCTGTTAGATAGCTCTTTTGTGTACTATTCTTGGATCTGATTTTGAATAACCATGGAAGGTGGTAGAACAGTATTGTTGACAATAATAATGTTCATTTATAGAGCTTTTCTATCCAAAGGCCTCAAAAGTGCCTAACATAGTGTTCTCATTTTGCTTAGAAGAAATCAAGTCCCTAGTGACAGCTTAGTCAAAATCACCCAGCCAGCTAATGACGAAATCAGAAATAACACTGAGGTAGCTACACTCAAAACCAAGACCTACCTTCTTGGTCCTCGCTGTGTTCTCAGAATAGATTGTCACTGACTGTGAGCAGGAGGTTCATAAACAGATCACAGATCTGCTCACACCTCTTTGCCAAAGAGCTCTAGTTTCTAGTAGCATCACATTCAGGTGTATTCATTAAGTGTTGAAGTAGTATGGCTCAAATGAGTTAAATCCTGCACCTTTTGGCATGTTTTTTTGTTGTTGACAAAGATATTGTTTGACACTTTCTGGGGTACATTTTATACTGCTATGTTCCGAGTTTGTTTGCCAGAGCTTAAGCTTTCTTCAAGGAAGCCTCTATTTGCATGCTTAACTTTTACTGTGATCTCTACTAAATGTTAAAAAATTAGTTTAAGCACTGGCAGACCCTCCAATGTGCATTATAGGCAAGCTGAAAGGAACGTATCTGGAGAAGAAGGCAAGGCAGCAACATTTCAAGTGATTGTATGAAAGGACTCTTTTGGTACGAGTTGCAGTTTAGCCCTAGTTTTCAATCACACCTTATTGTCTGGTAGCTGAGTTATTCTAATGTGACTGAGAGCAGAATCTAGCCAGGAGGTTGTGGTGATTGCTGGGCAAATATGAAGTATGTGTGCTTTTCCCCAGAGTGCATGAGGGTTGCAGCAACTCAGTGCATAATTCAGCCACCCTCAGGGCTTGACCTTATATTTCACATCAAGCTGTAAATTTTTGTTGTCCAATTTGAATTTTTTTGTTCTTCTTGTTAATTTGTTAAGAAGCAGCCATGTGTGAGGTGCTAGGAGATTGAAAGAAAATCTGGACTCAAGCCTGAGAAAACCTAGCCTTAGGCTTAGCTCTTGTACAGAGTGGCAGCAGCTAAGCTCTTGTACCTGCGTGGGGCTCTAGCGGTGTTATTTTGGACTCTTGTTTCAGGCACAGGAATTGGCTTCATGTGCTTCTCTTTGAGGGTTTGGGATCAAAATAGATCACTAATATAGGCAGGCTTTCGGAGGTTCAAAAATATTTTGCTTTAAAAAGGAAAAGAAACTAGGTAGTAACTGTCCAGTGGTTTTGTTCTTCCATTTTGCAAGAAAACTGTCTTGCTGCTTCAGCCCATTCCTAAAAGGAGAAACTTGCTGCCTCAGAACTGACTTCCAGTGAGGCTTCTTTTTCTCTTCTTTTCTTTTTTCCTTCCCACTGGGGGTTAAAAATAGCGAGCAGTAAGAAGTGATATTGTATACAAGGCTATTACACTTTTGTCTTGGCCTGCATAATGTCCTTGACACATACCCATTTCACCCAGCGACAGCCACTATGCAAATTGGCTAAAAGCTCCATTAGGTTGTTCAAGGCTGGGGAAACCCATCTGTCAGTGTCTGTGACACAGCCGGGCTGGAGTCTCACGTGGGAATCTGTCCTTGAGATACCCAGGCAGCTGAGTTTCTTTTAGCTTCTAGGGTTCTCAGAATCAAAGGAAATTGTTGTACACTCTTCTTGACACAGTTTGTGTTTTTATCATTCATTTTCTGTCTTGAGCCCCTCTAAAGAAAAGCACAGGCAAAGACTGAGAATTAAAAGGGAAAGATGTATTTTATTTTTTTTTTTCAGTTGCTTTTCCATAAGTGAACAATTATGCATGTTACTTGTGGAAAAATAGAACAGTAGCTATTTGTTGTCCTAAAAGAAGAACAGCTTTATAACCCTTTTCTGTATTTTCCTCTGTGATCTGCTGATGACAGGCATGAGATGGGTATTTAAAAAAGACTTGCTGGGGATCAGCTGTAGATGATATGTTCTCTGTGAGTGGACCATAAGTGCATGATAATCTAACAAAATACGAAAGAATGCACTTGTGAAAGGCTTTGATTGAGAGGATTTGAATGCAGGGCCTGGGACTGAAAGTTGCCCCTGCAGAGACAGAGAAGCCCAGCTTTTGCACATAGGTTGAAAGCAAGCTTGAGCCTTAGCTTGGCATCCCCAGAGAAAAGCTCCTGCAACACCACTTACTGTACATCTGTTGAGGGAAGCCACTTGCTTTTTCTGCTGGATGGAGGTAAGGCTGCAGAGTGGTAATTTTTCTGTATTTTGCTTTCTTTCTGAAATTGCCAAGGCCTCCGTTAAAATGCTTAACCAGCGAAGCACACGAGGATGGATGGTACAGAAGTAGCTGTTTCCCTGTGAGTGCTATGGCTAGCAATGTTGCAGTGTTTTGTAATACAAGACAGTGACAGCAAAATAGTTCAGATTTTCATTCCATTAAAGCAAGAAGACTCAGCATACGGCATCAAAAGTAATGTCCTTTGAATTGTGTAAGGTTTATACTGACTGGCCTCGCAAACTCTTGATTATTTCCTGCTGGTGTCAAGCATGAGCCCTGAACACAGAGTATCTGGCAAAATAGCCAGAGTAACTTCAATGCCCAGCCGTGTTCAGATGCATGAGATAATTACACCCTCCTCCTTAGCAGATGCTCTGCTCTCCAGTTTGGCACTTTCCTTCTTCAGCAGGCAAATAGTCTTCTCTACCTCATTTGATGGCCATTTTGATGATAGTGATACAATTTTTTTTTTCACCAAAAATTAAGCAGTTTGGTTTTTATGGAAACACTTATATAGCTACAGGAGTGGGATTTCCCTTTATTTCATCCTGTTGAGGAAGAAGTAAAGCACTTTTGGTAGTACTGTGTGGAGAGAGATGACATTAAGAGTTAATGTGTTGGTATAGCTGGGATCAGAATAAGCTTTATCTTTCCAGAAATAGAAGTCACCAATTCAGCAGTTCTACTTCATATTGCTAAGTGCAACTTATTTGAATCATGATATGTTCTGCTTTTTGTCTTCCAAACCCAGCCACATAATAAGGAAGCTTTTAGGTAGCATGTACGTTTAAATTTCAGACATACCATTTTAGTTCTCTGTCTTATGCTCCCACTGCTTCTTTTTTCTCTCTTTGTGTCTGGAGCTATCATGGACCTTGCTGTAGCATGTAACTCCCACTAAAAAAAAAAATAATCAGGGTAAGAGAGGTGGTATATGCATTTTTCTAGAAGTTGGTTGTGGCTGCCTTTACACAACCTTTGTTCTCACAGTTGAGGATATTTTCATACTGTCACAATTATTTCAGTGCCTATGTGAGTAGCTCAGATTTGCCAAAGGGAGCAGAGGGCTTGCAATCTTGCTTGAGGCCATTTCTGCATTTATGTTTTTCTGGCTGTCTGGTCAGACTGCCACATCCTAATAGGAGCCAAAATGTAATTAAACATTGGTGAGTTGAACAGCTTGCTTTGAAAAGAGGTGGACTCTGCTTCATGTGACATTTCATTTAAAAAAAAAAAAAGCTAAAATGCTAAGGCATAAATATTTGACCTTGCCTGTGCAAGGGGTTCCTATGCATAGGCAAAGCAGAAGATGAAGCAGAATTTTCACATGCATTTAAAGAAGTTGGATGCCTCAAGCTGTTGGGAACAAAGAGCCTACTTTATCCTCACAAAAATTTTGGGTTTAAAACCGAAGTCCTATTTGAGAAATGAATAGTCCTCAGGGCAAACTCTTCCTGCAACTGGCACTATGTGTAAGAGAACTGAGTATGTGCTCCAAAGAGTATCTTCTTTGGCAGAGGAGGAGGGAAGTGTACAGTCTTTCTCACAGCAGGTCCAGGGCACAAAGGTCGCTGCAAAGCATAACTGAAACATTTTCTAAATGGATGGAGAAAATTATGAGACTATAAAAAAAACTCTGAGACTTGCTAAGTTTTTGTGGCCTATTTACAAATGCCTGAAAAACAGATTTTAATTTTAGTCAATACTCGCAAGCCCATCAGTGGAGCAGCACAGGGGGACACCGTTCTAAAATAGCTCTAACAGATGCCACAATAATGCGAGTTTTCCCTTCATCTCTCGTTTATTTCTTGCTGTGTGTAGTTTCTTACTAAATCTGTTCCCTTGATAAATGCAAAGATGTTCTTGCCATTGCATAGAATAGCTAAGTGCAATTGTCACAAACAGTAAGTAGCTTAACCTTCTCGTTGCATAGCTACTGCTGCTGTTAAATTTTTCCTGGGCTAACAGAGATCTTTGGCGTGAGTTTTAATGGGTTTTCTTTTTATATACACAGACCATGGATGTTAAACAATGGCAGCTTAATGAAAGATATTTTAATGATAACGGGAATAGTCTCAGTTATTTCGATAAACTGTCAGCTTAGAGAGGGAGACTGACCATTAGTGGATCACTGTAAGGGAGCTTAGAAAACTGAGAAAATTAACCTGCTAGCATAAGCAATACCACTAGGTCTTCAGAAAGGATAATTACCCTGCTACCTTGCTTAGTGTGCAACTGTTAATGTTGGTACTAGATGTCAAGAGACCTATCCTGCCAACTTTACCTTCCCTGAACAAAGGTTCCCCTTGATTGCTTTAAACTCAAAATATGGCAAGTTGATACTGATTTATGAGGCACATTGGTGATCACTTCACAGCCTTGTCATATGATTGGTATTATTTATTTTAAAATCTATTAATTTATACAAAGTACCAATCCTATTGTCCACATTCATTTCTGAGAGTTTCCACTCCAGTGCAAAGGGATGGATGTGAAGAAGGGATCAAGTACTGCTGCAAGGCAGCAGGCTTCAGCTGAGTGATGCTGCACTGAGATCCTGGTGATCTGCATCCCCTTCTTGGTGGGATTTCTGTGCTTTTCTGCCTAGCATATCACTCCTGCTTACCAGCCTTCTCTGTCCTGGGTGACTGTGTTGGTCCTTGTGTGTTAATGCTGTCTCTCCTTGGTGATGACAGGAGCATGACTGAACCCTTGGACCATAACCTTGGGAGTGGTGTCTGTCTCTTAAGGTGTGTGGGATGGCAAAGGGAGCTGATCTTCTCTGCACCATGGAACTGATGCCACCCTGTAGCTAATAAATGCAGCTAAGACACTTTTAAGCCCATGGTTGCAGAATAAAAACATTGCGGGCTTAGGCTGGACAGTGTTGAGAATTTTTTCTGAGTGAAGCTTTTTTTGGTAGTTTTTTTTTTTAAATTGGTTTGTTTGGTTTTGGGTTTTGTTTTTAGTTTTTTTGTTTGGGGTTTTTTTTGACCTTTTTGTCCTTTTGTTTTTCAAAAAAGCTGAGCTCATTTTTAACATCTGTGAGTAGGAATGATAGTCTGGAATCATAGGCAGCAAAAGTATAATTTGGGTGTTTGAATAAAATCAGCTACTGCTTATGAAGATGAAAGTGATTTTTCCTGTCATGATTTCATTAATGAATATTGTATATATATTTTAAAAAAAGCTCTGATAAATAATGAAATATTTCAAGGATGACTTGAAATTCAAAGTAATGAAACACAGCCAGAAAGAGCCACGTAATTCATTAGTATGTCAGTTACTAATTTTTAAGTGCAGAGAAGAAAACCCTGGTGCCTGGACTGTTGTCAGAAAAATAAATTAAAAAAAAAATCTTAAAACCATCTATTGTCTGTGAGCATTCCTTCCTTCATTTTCAACCTCCTTTTTCTTTATTGTTCTGTATGTAATGAAGCTGGGCCTTATTTTTGTTGGTAGTAGTTTGATAAATGGCTTGAAAGGAATTGATGGCAGTGGCCTTGTTTCCTCCTTAGCATTTGTGGCAAGGGAGGTGGTTTTGTGTTTGTTTGTTTTCAATCCTGTCTTATTGGCATAAATTATTCTTATTAAACATCAAGGTCAGTTCACAAACTTGGGATGTTGGATGAAAACTGCTAATCAACAGGTCTGTCTTTTTAAGATGTCTTTAAATTGGGACTCAAGTTTAAACTGTCAGAAATATTATTGTAATCAAGTGAGTAGCAGATAAATGCTATTTTAGTAAGTAGGCTGCTAGCCTGTGGAACTACCCTCTGCCAGGGTGTCTTCAAGTAAAATGCTGTGTCTAATTTTAAAAAAGCTCAAAACGTTTTAGGACCAAAATAGTGATGTTTGTAGTTAGGGATACTAGAACAGAAGCAGTGAGAACCCTGAGAATTTAAAAAAAAAAAAAAAAAAAAAAGGCAGCTCAGCCTCTCCCTATCTCAGATCTGCTGAGTGGCTGTGGCTCCAGCACATCCTGGGTGCTGTCTTGGGAATTAGTGGTTAAGCCAGAGCCTTGCTTCAGGGAGAAGCTATCCCTTCTCCTCAGCCACAGGCACACTGCTGCAGGAAGAAGAGTACATGAGGTAGTCAAATGAGCTGAGCTAGAACTGAGCCAGGGAGGTGATGATAAGCTATAGAAGTAGGTTGTCAGAGCACTGTATAAGTTGAATCACATTAGCTGTATGCTTTCCTGTTGTATGTATGCCATGTAGTGTTATGTAATACTTTGATATATATCTGGGGTTTTGTATATGTGCAAAGGACTATTTCTGCTACCATTATGCAGGAGAAATAGAGGTCCTAAATGAGTAGGTAATTTGGCTACGCTTTCTTTTTGTGTGCAGACTGTGATGCAACTTCAGCAGATTTAATTCTCCTCTCCGTTATGTTTGAATTCCCAAATTTACTTCAATATGCCCAATTTTATGTGGATCCTCAGACAAGGTTTTGAAAAAGAAGAGCTGTGGCTTCTTTATATGGCTGTAAAGGCCTGTAGAACACTGTTTAGGAAAAAAAACAAAGGGGGAAATATGCCTGATGGTTTATCTTCCAAGTCCTGCCATCCAATCTGCAATCAACTGCACTTGAGTAGTGCAGGAGAGAGGGATGTGGCCTGCAAAGGAGTTTGTGATACTCCTGGGTGAAATGTACAACAGTTATCAAGGAGATGAATCCACTGAAAGGTTTGTGTTTATGCAGAAGGCTGCTGAAGACATCTAATAACATAGTGGTGCCTAATAAAACAATTTCTTTCTAACATAGGCATGAAGTAGTTGGATTCAGGCCAGAAATGGTTCTGAAGAAGCACATTTAGAGGTGGTCATCTTTTAAACTATGCAAAAAGCAAATTATAATGCTAGTAACAGATGACATAGCATGAGAAGCTGCTTGTATAAGTGTCCTTTACTGCTAAACTGTTATGGACATGAAAGTATTCCGATTCCACCTTTAGGAACATATTGTATTTCCCTATTTATGTTTGTTTCCTATCATGTGATGAGATGCAAGGGAAGGTGTTGCTTGCTAATTTTAGCCTTGCAGGCTGTCACTGCAGAAACCTGGCAGTTAACGCTTCTGGAGGATAGTGCTTTAAGGAAAACCAGGCTATGCCGTGTGTCATTGTTCTCGATGGCATTCACGGTTGGGGAGCGGTGGAGGGGGGTATTTCGAAGTCTTGTTTTCCTGGCTTGTGTTAATGTACTGGTAGCTTACTGCAGAAGAATTACTGAAGACCATAAAAAGCATTAATGAGAAAAGAAAAGCTGTTACTTTTGTGAATAAATGTAAGACATGGAGACTGAGGAATGCAGTGAAAGCATATCTGTAACTCCATAGCCATTGCTGTATTTTTCAGAGCTATGGTACTGAGTTGCAGGCATCACTCTACACATTGACTCTTACCTATGTTTTCCCATTTCACCATCAGAGCCTGAACAAATCCTGTATTTGCAGATGCTCTGAGGCATCTTTATGCAGCTGATAATGTTTAGAAGGGGGAAGGGAGGGAAAGGTTAGAGGATGTCAGGAGGACACTTGTGGCTTGAAAGCCTTCAGTATACAGCCTGCAAAGGAACTTTTAAATTGTGTCATCCTTGCCAGACCAGTGGATTGTCAAAAGTCTACTGGCTACAGAGGGTCTTCCAGATGTCTTGGGAGCAGGGCAAGGTCTCGAACGTGGGGAGCCTGAGAGGGGACAGGGAAACCTGGGCTCTGTTTGGCAGCAGAAAGCTATGGCATGATCCCTCTCAGAGGTGCCATGTTGGTGCATGTATTTCCTCCTCTGCAGAAGCATTTCTTCTGTTAGGAGTCATGGGATGAGGGAATTGTAATGATGAATGGATGTCAATGAAATACATAATAGCCTGATAACAGGTTGTTTCTATCATCACAAGACTTTTTGCCCTGTAAGAACTAGAATAAGCCCAGGATTCAAGAAAGCAAATTTAGTGGTAAGCCATTGCAAACAAAATATTAGCATATGAGGCATAACACAGATATTTAACACCAGGAAAGAATATCAATGTATTTTTAGTCTAGGATTCCCTTTTTCTTTTTAGGAGAAATCCCTAAGAAGAAACATTTTAATATAGACATTTGTTTTTAAAAGTGCATTTAAAACATCCAGCACTTTTAATAATATGACTCTGTATTTCAGTAAATGCATCACCATGTCAACAGTGTTTCTGTTGACTTGCAAAAGATGTGATAGCAATCCCCCTGACTGTGTGGCCAACACCCCCTCATATTTTTGAGGATTGTCCATGTAAGACATGGGTTACAGAGTTTCACGTAAAATGTTCTGAATGGTAGAAAGAAGGTGGGAAAAGAGCTACTGCAAAATTTTTCTTGTAAAAAAAGAGTGGGGGCAAGCAGCACCAATTAAATTTTTTTGGTGGCAGATTTAAAATACACAGATTTTTTTTTTCTTGAGTATAAAATTTAGTTCTAAAACTGGTTCCCACAAAGAGGTTTTTAGAGGACTAAGTCTAATGGGTCAAATCACAGAAGACATAGACCCTTCAGGATGTGTTAAGATGACAGTCTGTGTACAGCCTCTGGTTGGGAAGTTGCAAAGTGAAAGGTGTTCTGTGGATATTTACTCTCTGTTTGCATTTCTTATGCCATTTCCCAAGACGGTCCCACCTGTTATTAGTAACACCCAAATATAAATCTCTCTGCTAGGTGGGTTTTTTGTTTTCCCAAATGGTTTTTTTCTTACAGAAAGTAACTCTCAGCTTCTGTTATCAGAAGCTGATAATTCTGTTAGAGGAAGTTAAGTTTATATAGTCAAGGAGTCAGAAGTTAGGAAATGCTGGAGTTCTTTGTGAGCCTGTGGAGCCTGAATTTGGATCTTGTGTGAGTAGTCATTACCACATGGTCATTTTCTTGGCTGGATACATTCTGCTTTCTGCAAGACCCCAGCCTTTGATGCATTTAGTGATAGTTTGGTTCTCTGTGTTGTAAGTAGGATGCAATCCTACAGCTGTTCTCAGACCCACCTGGGAGACCTGCAGTATTTGTGCTGCTGTCTTTCAGTGTTCCACTGCAGTTATTTTTCAAGTTTTCTTGGACCAAATTCCCTGAAACTGAGGGCTTAAGTTGTAGTTAGCACTTTAGATGTGTTGTGTGTGAGACTTTATGTCCAAAATTGAGCCTAGATACTCTGAGTACCTGGACTGAGTACACTGCCCATTGGGACCTATGCCTTGATATGATTGGGGGAGTCAGATTATCTTCACTGTTTTAAGAAGATGATAAAAAAAGTCAATTTGTTGTAACTCTGGGTACATTTAATTTAAAATCTGACCTTTGATTTTCTGATGGCAACTAGGAGTGTCATTAATTGTCTCAGAGATTTTTAAAGACCTGTCAGTTTATTTAATTTCAAATGACTGAGAACCAGACTTTCTTTAAAATTAGAGAGTGTTTCCTTAGACTATACTGTAGATCTTCAAAGAAGCTGAGGAATAGGATTTTCACTATTTCTAATTCCTTTAATCCAAGGATATTGTATTAATGCAAATACAACTGCTAATGCAAATACTACTGCTGTTGAAATCTGTGTGGAACATTGTTGTTTAATAATGACTTTAGCAAATAAACTAAACTTGAGGTCAAAGCATACCAAAGGAATAAAGTTCAGATGTCTCAGTTTTAATAAATCCTCTGTTGTGCAGTTGAATTTGATTATAGGATGCACCTGCACAAAGCACTTAGTAGTCATTTGTTCTGTAAGTAAACTTGGAGGGTTTTTAACTTGCTAATGCCTGAGGTGAAGGAGTTTTATGCTGAGTAGTTCTTTTGTATAGCATTGGATGTATTGACATACATATTTTCAGCCAGCCCTTATCTCTAGTCAGTCCATCGCTCCCCCTACCTTGGTGTTACCTATGCACTCCCTCCTGTTATCCAGCTGTTGGTGACTGTGCTGCGTTGTAAGCCTTGCTAAAGTCAAGGTAAGCAACATCCACTACTATTCCCTGATCTGTAGAGCTGGTTGTCTCAACACAGAAGGTGAGAAAGCTGGCCAAGTCTTGTTTGCCCTTGCTCATCCATGCTGGTTGCACTTGGCAACCTCGTGAGCTTAGACACAGTGCCTGTGAGACTTTTCTCTTTAGTTTTGCCAGGCTGTGGCCAGCCTGCTTACCCCCAGATCTTCTCTTTTCTGAAGATAGGTGTAATGTTTGCCTTTTTTCCAGTCATCAGGAATATACTGATGGCCTCCAGTTGCCATGGCCTTTCAGAGACAACAGAGAACAGCCTCTGGGTGACACCAGCTGTCTCCCTTGCAGTTGGTGTTCAGTAACCTCTGACTGGCTTCCTGGAGTAGTTTTTAACGTAATGCTTCTCTTCTTGGGCAGCAGTTCTCACCCCAGGCCCAACTACTAGGTGGAGACAACTGAGAGACCTGTCAGCAGACCTTGCTAGTGGAGACTGAGGCAAAGAAAGCACTGTGTGCCTCCATCTGTCCTTTATCACTCATCCCCTGTGCTATTTAGCCATGGGCAAATGTATTCCTTAGTCTTTCTTTTGCTGACAATGTGCCCATATTCCTCATTACCCTGATATTCCTAACCAGTTTCTGCTCTAGCTAGTAACACAGTGTGTTACTATTGCAATCTGATTATTATTTTGTTAGAAGTATTGCAGTTGTCACTCTTCCTCATCCTGGGTTGTGGTTTTTTTTAATGTAAATTACTTTTCATTTTAGACTTCAAGTCCTTTTTTTTGCACAACATTTTGTGCATGTGCATCTATAACAGTGGTATTAAGTGGTATTAAGACTTTAAGATATTTATATATATATGATTTGAAATATAAACCTTATTGTTACAATCCATCATTCTTCAAGCTTCTATTATAAACCTTGGTATAACATTATTAAGAAAATGTATTAAGGAGATTTTCTTTCTTCCCTTGCTTATCCTGATTTAACATTTGAAATTACTTCAAATACATATTCTTTCCAGAGAAAAAAAATGCCAACTTAAAAAATAAATAATGCATTAATGAAGAATATTAAAAGGACAAAAAGCCAGAAAGCTTACAGAAAAGATTGGAGGCAATGTTGCAGTGTAGAAGAAAATTTAAACTTTTGTTTATCAAGAAATATGTAATTTGGATGAAAAACATTAAGCAGAGATCGATGTGTTAGAACCTCTCTTCTATTTATTTATTTTTTTTTTAACTTTCTGGTTTGTTTCAGGAATTTAGCATATGTACCCTGTTACTCTGAATTCCTATTGCTTGCCACAGGAGTACCTCATTATCCCAATTAGTGGTCTGTTACATTTTACACAGATCCATAACGAAGCCGCTGAGTCCCCACATTGCAAGACTCTTCCCCTCTGAGCACAGAAGTTCAGGTTCTTTGTATTGTTATGCACAGTATGGAAAAAGCACGTCAGAGGGCCTAAAATGGTTTAGGCAATGCATCTTCAGCTGAATCTGTGTATGTTAGCAGGATACTTGGCTCACCATGCCACAACTTTTAGCAGAAACTAATGATGATTTTAGGGAACTGAGAATAGAAAGTTGTTATAATGAAATTAAATTTCTGTACTGCTTATGAGACATTCTAAGCATATCAGAAAAAAGTGAGTGGGTTACTTTTACCAAACCAAAAGTTTGATTTGTGTGGATATTTTAATTGAGTCAACATTTCTGAGTGCATGAGTCAAATGACATTTGAGACTTTGGACAAGCACAGTAGCACAATCTGTTGTTGAAGAAATGGGAAGAAACTGAGAACTTATACCATAGTAAATTTAGACCTTTTCAATTTCCCCCTCTCCCACTCTGAGAAGTGCTTAAAAGCAGAGGTGGTGGAAACACTGAAGAAACAAGTAGGAATTAGACTGGAAATGACTTGCTGAATAATACTGGATTGCAGTGTAAAAAATGACGAGTCTTTTGTGTATCCAACCAGCAGGTCAAGTTTGTGCATATCGAGATTCAATGATTTTGTAGCAAAATGAACATTCTAAAGTTGTTTTTATTTTTCAAAGAAAAGTCAATGGGTTTTATTTGCCTTCTAGCAAAAACAGATGTCAGAATCTCACTAGCTGCAGAGAAATAGTTGTCCTCTTACAACGGCTTTAAGTATTACATAATTTAGGAGGAGACTTCCATAATTCAGTTGTCCTGTGGTCCCAGGACTGCAGCAAAGTGTGTGCTGAGCAGTAACTGCTGTGGCATCTACTTAGACAGGTGGTCAAATCTGCTTGTGGGTGGGCTGATCAGTTGCCTCAGTCTGCATTTGGTGTGAATATAGGGTGTATCTTGAGAGTTTAGTGCTCAGGCTTCAATTTAGCTTAAGGTAAGTATGATTTCCTTGTAAGAGTATGAATGGAAACAAAAATATGGCAATATTGTATTTCATAGATCCAAAAAGACATAAGTGTCAGGGTTTTGTACTCAGTGCATGTTTAAGTAAATTCATTCTCAAAACCAATGTAATTTACAGAAAATTGAATTTTAAGGGAAAAAAATAGAAATGCCTGTAAATAAATCAGTGCTTTTTCTGAAAATTCCAAAGACAGGATAAAGAAGTTCTCTATTTTTGCATTAATTATTCCATTTATTTAGTAAATTTTGCCTCCAGTGGATTTGACTGATGTTGTAAAGAAATTTTAAATGTAAGTTATATTAGATGCTTGTTAAATCAAAGAAAATTAAACAGCATTTCCCATACTACCTCCTAAGTCTGCCCCGTGTAATCTAGAGAAAATGGAGATTTGATATGGCACGGGAGTCTGCAGTAACAAACTGGAGAGTGTTTATTCATCTTCCTTAGCATATGATTTAAAGCACTTACTGAAACTAGCTGAAAGTGTGCTTATATCTCAAAATGCTTCATGGTGTATCTCACATTCCCGTGTACACAACATTTTGTGTGCTCCTGGGATGTCAGTAATGTGATGCTCAAATCTGCTTTTGACCTGAAGAAGGTCTAGAATTCACCTCATCAATATTAAGTTTGCAGAGTCCCATTCCTTCACTTCAATCTAAGTGGGCCTAAACAGTGTCCTGACTCATGTATAATGGTGATTTCATTATGAAGTTCACTCTCTTACACAGACAACTTGTTTTAAGAATGTAGAAGAGTACCTAGAGTGGAATAGAGAGATTCTTAACGTGGGGTTTCAGCCCCAGCTACCAGTGGTGAGCCCTATACGTGACCACCCTAGCTTCCCTGCCTCTCTTACCCTTTTTTTCTGGTACGGTATTCAGGGTTGTCAGAAGAGTGAAGGTGCCCAGCACCACCTTGGCCAACTATGTCTATAGGCTGACACCTTAATCCTAACCACTACCATTAGATTCTTAACCCCACCATATCAACTTACTGTTGGAAGGCTTTCTAGCTGTCCTTTAAATGACACTGCATACATTGTTCTCATGAGGCTGGTTGTCTCCTCTTCTTCCTAAGCAAGGAATTAGGTAAAAACTGTTGTGACTTATGTGAACAATTTTTTTAAAAGCTATTTGCTATTATATCTTGCTGGATGAGTTTGCATTGGAAGCAAAACTGTGGTGAGGTTTGTGATGGCTCATATCTTCTGTGGGCACCCACTGGCCCCCAGCCTGGGACCATTGTGTTACTGTAGCTCAAGGGGTCTCAAAGAAAACATGATCTCTGGTGGTTATGAAATGTCCCGGTTCTGTCCTGATGATGTCAAGTTGTTGACTTTGGGAAAAACCTTTCCCAAACTCTGCGTTCTGTGGATTCCTTTGGCCGCAGGACAGGAGGCACAACTCATCTTTATATAGCACTGGGTGGAGGAGGCAGAGCTTCCTCATACATATCTACAAAAGATTGTTGTGGTAACATGGGGAGATGATGAGGGACATTCCTGGGGAGCTCTGCCACCCCTAATTCCTCCATTACCCCAATGCTTATGGCAACAGTGGCAGGTTTCCTGCTTAATTGTTCCATAAGGAAGACAAACTGAGGAAACGGGTTGGATTTTGAAAAATCTTTTTGGTGGGGCTTTCTTTCTGCAAAATGAAAACACATCTGCTTCTGATCTCTGCTCACCAAATTCTCAAGTGGAGAGGAAAGAGATGATATCAATGTTTTGGTTTTGTTTTGTGCTCTAAGTTTGGCTTTATGTGGTGGGGTTTTATTATAGGCAGGTCCTCTCACCAGTGTTGATGCTGTGGTATGTGTGGACTGTGTGCAGAAAAGCAATACAATGAAACACGTGCCTCCTGCATCTCATTTCCAAGATGTTTTTAGTCTGCCACATGTAAACAAACACTGAGAGAGTAAATGTAGTTTCTCAGAACCAAAAATGTGTTTGTTTCTGCAATCATTTGGAAAGTTAAGTATCAACCTTTTGATTTGCATTTTTATTCTTAACCTCCAAATGTACCGACAACTCATTATTGTAGCCCCAGAACTGGCTATGTGAAAATGTAAGCACAAACAATAATTTCTGCTAGAATTTATTATTTTTCCCTCCATTTTTTTCAGTGCAAAGTTGTATCACAAGCAGTAATTGCTGTCATATTTTGATCTGTGCTCTAAAACGTTCTTATTAGATGAATTGTAATGTTTTATTGTCCTGCTTGCCCAGATTTAGTATTTTAAAGATCTAGATTCTGTTCACATTTAGTCTCAGTACATCAATAAAATATGCATGGATTTGATAATGAAGCAATAACACTAATTTATGTCAAAGAATATAGGCTATTGTTTATGGGTTTGCCAAAGTGCCAAAATACGTTATCTATAGAAAGAATTCTTCTTCTTCCTTACTGAGAAATAAATAATGCCTCAGGAATACTCCGTCGTGGGAGCCTCCTGCCATGAAAAAAATGGGAGAAGACTAGGCTGGGAAGGTTATTTTCTGCTCTGGAAAATATGTATTTGGTGACATAGCTCTTATTGCTAGTCTTTGGCTTTTTAGTGTTAAGGACAAAATTTTACCCTCCTATCTGGACCTGAGAAGCCCTAAATTCAGAGAAGTTACCATATCTTAGTCCAGAGCTACTGGTGGTCTATGGATAAACAGAAAATTGCTTATGAGGGGTGAGGAGTTCTATCTTTGATATAGCGACATGTAGGGAGGAGAGGTTGAAGAGCTGGAGTGTTGGCAGCTTGGCAGCTTACATCTATTTTGTGACCATAAGTCATGGAGGCAGCAATGACCGGGGTATTCTCTATCTGCAAATGATGCTCTTCATCTCTGTGCTGTTCCCTTGTCTCGGACTGTTTTTTTGTTGGGGCTAGTGCATCCTCAGATGAGAGGATTGTCAATCTCTCTTAATGTTTTATACTTTAATTGACTTTATTATTTAAACTTCATCACACTTCAAAATAAGCTACTTTTCATCTGACCAATTTGCTTTAGAAATTTCTCATTAATAATGGTGGAATTATGCAGTGATGTATGGATTAACATATTTCAGTCTGTCCTAATGTAAATAGAAGATCAGTGAGAAAATTGTCAGGCTTCTAATGTATGTGACCCTGGCTAACGATTGCTAAACTCTCAGTGCTCTTGAGAATAGCCAGAAGAGTGAGTTGCTGTTGTTTTCTGTATCTTTACTTGGTTGTTTTTAATAAAGAAAACTTATAAAATGACACCTACTGGCAGGTCTGTAAGTGTTCTAAGTGTTTATAAGATGCTAAAATCTGGGCAGTCATGACTTGGAAGAGAAGTATTTTGGAACAGAGAAAATTCAGCCAAATTGTACCTAAACTTATGCTCTGTGATTGTGCTCTATGATCTCTAGTGCTTTGTGCTGGGTTCAAGGGAATTGTAAGGAGTATTTAGCCTACTAATTTCAACAGCTTTGTCTGCGAAACAAAGATCTCAAAGTATCTTACTGACTCATCAAATCCCATTGTTAATCTGACTGTTGGATGACTATTGTGCCTGTAGGAGGACCAGGTTGGGCTTTTGCTTCATAATTGCCATTTTCCCCAGGTGACTTTTTTTTTTTCCGTGTGAAACGAAAGAAAGGGTAAACAAAACAAAAGTTACACCTTTTTCCTATGTACTAAAGATATAATGTCTAATAGAGTAAGTTCAATTGATACGAGAAGTAAGATCACAACACCACCACAGAATGCATAATTCTGTTTTTAAATAAAAAATATTATTAATGCCAACTAATTGGATTGGTATTTATTTTTTAAAATTGTTTCATTCATTCATCTTAGATAAAGAATAGCAAAATCACTGTATGCAGAAAAGATTTTTACCTGCAAAAGAATTAGTTATAGCTCTAGTTATTAAGTTAGACTTTAATAATATTTTTCCCATCTTTGAGTAATATTGCAATCCTTAATAGTGTCTTTCATCCAGTAATCACAGAGCATTATATATGCCTTAAAAAGCTAAAGAAGAATCATTACAGATTAGTAAACTGAGATGTAAGGAATCTAAATGACTTGCTTGGGGTAGCACAGTGATTTTGCAGTACAGAGAGTGTAACCTGGCAGCTCTGACTCACCGGGCTTCTTGTATCCAGCAAATCACTTTTAAAGGCCTTGGAAGGGATTCAGAGAAATCAAAACCCTCTTGAGGTGTGTTCTGGTTTTCTTGATTGAAAGAACTGTGATGGAACAGACTTTGAACCTTATTGTCTGTCTTTATCTTCTGAGTTTACTTACATTTTCACATGCCATTCCTTTACAAATAGAAAATGTTGCCAACCTGTGGGTTGTTGCTTCTACAGAAACAGCCTAGGAAGCTTTGGTACTGTGCAGATGGGTTAGAAAATATGTGCACTTTTACATCTGTTTATTTTCTGTTAGATGCCTAGGGAAAGACCTGACTATCTGGGGAAGCATCCCAAAGAAGCTCTGTCTTCCCGGCCTTCATTGACCAGATGGGAGATAGTCATGGCTGGATTCTGCAAGACCAGTGAATGCCCTACAAACTCAGGAAGAAAATTATGATTTGAGCTCCCTTGACTGCAACCTTTTGAAAATACATGATGTTTTTGTGTTGCCCATTTCAATGTTCATCTTTTATTCACTTTTCTATTCCACCTGTCTATGGATGAGAAATACAGCTTACCTTCTGGTGCTGTTTCTCACTGAGGAAGCAAACTAAAGGCAGAAGAAGAGTTGTTGTGACTTTTATCTAGTTCTTTTTATTATATTTTCCCTATCACTCTGTTTTCTCTTCTACTGTGATGACTGCCTTTTGCTTAATACAGGATTTTCTGTTCAGTCAGCTCCAAAATCCCATCAACAGGCTGAAAGTTGGTGGCATCCTCTCATTGTTTGTATAATTGGCCAGTAAGAACCCTCCAGGTCACAAAAATTACATCTTTGTACAGTTGAGGTGTAGAGAGAACAGTGTTTGGCTAATGTGAGCTGTAAACTGATATTTGCACAATTTATTTGTATTTACTTTGTCTTATTTTATTTTCTCCATCAGGAGCTAAGGGAATTGGGTAGCAATTGGGCACTAAGTGAGATGAATCTAGCAGCTGGAAAACACTCTGTTCAGAGTGAAATGGATAGTGTGTGTTCACAATTGCTTGAATAACACATGTTTTAATGCAGGACTGTGTGTCATATTAATTTTTTAATATAAAATATGCACTATGATAGGAAAAGTCAGCATATCAGTATTAATGGGGAATCTTTCCAAGACCTTCCTTTCAAGTGGATAAAAGAGTACAAATTTGGGATAGCCAAAGGTGACTACAAACAAATTGGCTGGTCCATTAGCATAGCTGTCCAGCTGCATCCTAGGCTCGGAGGCTACTCCAAAACCACAAGCCCAGCCACCTCAGAAGCCTGCCAAGGAGCCAGCTGCTGCTAATAAAGCAGACTCTACAACTTGGCATCTAGGGCCTGTGATTCCCGTCCAAAAGGAATTGTATGTGAAAGATATTTGAAATTTGTCTTTTAAAGTAGTGTTTTGCTTTGAAAGAAAAATGCTTTAACCTAAACTTGCAACAAGTGAAAAACTACAAGAGTGGTTGGTTGCCATGGGAAGATAAATACTGTTCTTGTGTAAGGAGGTTGGATATTGGAAGGAGGAGCGTTGTTCGTTTAGTATCCAAGAGGCTTCTGGTTCAGCATTTCTGGACTATTTAGTTAGAAAGACCAAGGTATCTCATTATTCATGCTTAGCTGTGTGCACTTCCACGGGACACTTAGTTTCAGAGAGCTGAACTGCAGGGTTTAAGCACAAGGATGTGTTCCTGAGAGTGGATAAGAATTAAGCACATTAATTTCTCACTTTTAAATAATGTAAAAGGGGAAATTTCATTCATTTTTCAAAGATGAAAACAAATCCTATTTAGCCATCCATGCTACATTAATAAGCTGCTTGGAATGATTTACAAACCAGTTCACTCCCCACACGTTCCCCACTGAATAATGAAGCATGAGAATTGAAAAACTAGTTGGTTGTATTGGTTATTTGAAAAATTAATGGCAAAACCAGCTCTGAATTCCAGCTTCCTTTTGAAGTGAAACACATAGATTTTACCTAATACTTTTTTTCTAGATCTGCAGGTCCTGTGGTTGGTTGTGCTGGCAAAACCTCTTTCCCAGATTTCTACAGCTGGTATTGGGGTGTTTTGAGCCAGTCTTGACAGTGGTGCTCCTTATGGCTCTTGTGGTAGAGAAGTTAAGTGCTTTGCCCTCAGCCACGGAGAGGTCCAATGTCAGAACAAGACACAAATTTCCTGCTGTCGAGTGCACAGGTGGCTCCCCAGGCAGTGCCCTGCTTCAGCAACATCCAGGATCCTGTAGCAAGTGGTCCATATCTGGGATCATCATCAGGTTGCCATTAATTTCTTTCACTCCAGTTATTATGTGGAGATTAACAAACCAGACCCTTTGCTCATTTGGAGGCAAAATGCATACTTCTGCCATCAGTCATACACTCATCGGCTCAGGAAACAAGAATCCAAAGCTTTCTTCTAACCTGAAGCTTTTTAGTCTGGCAACCAGCCAGAAGATGTCATCAGCCTCAGTACAGGCAATTTTGTAATCTTTCTGCGGATGGTATTCTGGGGTATTGGATATGCATGGAAATTACTGTGGGCTGCTGTGGCTGAGATTTATTAGTAAAGAGGGTTTGGAATATAGCAGGGCTGAGAAGATCAGCATCCTCCAAACTGGAGTTGCAGCTGCCTCTCTGCCCATCCTTAAAGCGTCTCCCAGGATGCTCCTGTGAATCCAGGCATCCATGTGTGCCTATTGTCTGAGCATCTCTTACTTGGAAGACAACCTGTCCTATGGCCTCATTCTCTCTGTATACTGAGGACTTTTTTTTTTTTTTTTAATAGCTGTGGCCTTAAAATCAGTGTAACTGTAATTCGTGTTCACTTCTGCATCCCTTTTCAGCTGTCTGAGAGGGATAAAATGTCTTAAGCTTAAATTAGAATTAGGCTCCCAGTGCTCTCCTCTGTGTGAGGATAAAGATCTTATAATAGAATGAAAATTGCTCTTTGTATTTCAAAGGTATATTTCCACTTTTTTTTTCTTGCTTATTAGGTTGATGTGAGAATAGGACATTTACTCATTATCCTCGGCTAAGACATATATAATAATATCGATTAATAATTAAAGTACATACAACTTTATTGGCTTATGGAAAAATCTTTCATTGCTTTACATCATTTGTGTCGATTCATTATGTATGGTAAACTTAGAGGTGTAGGGGAAAGCAGGAAGAGTGTCACCTTGACCTTTATTTATTTATTTATTTATTTATTTATTTATTTATATTAGCTTAGGAATGCTCAAATTATGCAAGATTACCATGGGATATTTCCTGAGCTCCTGATATATTAAATCCAAATGTATTATACAGTCATATCTACCTCTTCCATGGCCTTGCAGTGCACAGAGATTTAACTATGCTTCAGCCCGGATGTTTGAAGGTCTGCGTGCCTATGTATTTAGTAGAGGTTACTGTTACCTGCAATGCTATCCAGATGGGCCACGGCTGCGGCATGGAGCTGATTTCTAGGATGTGTCTCCATCACTGGTACTCAGTTGAAGCAGGTCCCTGTGCTGGTACTCAGGACTGCTGCTTCAGCTCTCTATTTCTGGGAATGACATTGAAGCTCAGGTGGGTGGGGATTACCCCGTGATAAAATGTGTGTGCAGGGAAATATGATCCGAATGCATTAAGTGCTTTTGCTTGTCAGCAAAACTATCTATGCAGAGACTTGGGGAAGGCAGCTCATTGTCCTTTCTCTTTTACTGTAGAAGAGAGTGAATGCCACTACTTGCTAGCATGATGATCACACTATTGAAGTGTTTTCTCCTTTTAATGGCTCCTACTTGAGTCACATTACAACCAGGTGAGATTGCAGAAGAATTCTGATGTCTTGACACCTGATGCTGTGTCCCCCTCTCATTGTTTAAATGGGAGAAACAAGGAAGGAGAAGGCAGCAGGAAAGGCATCACTGCAAGTGTGGTGTTTCATTTCATCAAAACCTCTGAGCTTCACCTGTCACTGATGCTCCTCTTATGTTCTCCAACTTTTTTTCGGTTCTTCTAAATAATGGGACTTGTTTGAAAGAGTTTAGACCTACTAATTTAAAAATATCCAACTACCAAGACTGTGATTTTGTGTGTGCATAATTATAAACACTAAAATAGGGCCACTGAAATTAAAGGGGCAGTTGATTAGCATGATCAGAAATACTCACAGACTTAAATATTTTCTTTCTTCAAGGCCTAAATGCAGAATGAGCATATTAGGAGTCACTTAAGTGTTATTACTACTATCATGAAAATTGCAGATGTTTTGCCTTTATTAGTCCATTAGCATAGCACGGTTAACTTAGCATTGGCCCAACATTTACCTGCTGTTGTCACCACACATAAAGCAAGCAGAATATGCTGATCAGCTTGTGGAAATGGGATTTCCCCCCTCTCAGCAGATGGTTACATTCCTAGAGCTCTGACTCCATTCCCTTGGCTGCCTGTCTAGGGCTTGGCCCTCAGCATCCCCAATTCCTATAAATTCACCGCTAGAGCTCAGTTTTTCTGCATAGGTCACAGTGGTGACAGGATAGCCTCCTACTTCCAACCATTTGTCCATTTTCCTGGCAAGCACTCTGTGCTGTGAGTAAATACTCTGGTGGTCAGGGCACTGAGGATGGTTGCAGCAACTAAAATTCCCTAATTTTGTCTCAGATCAGAGATGTTTAGGTAATTTTTATAGCATGTGTGTGTCTTTCTTCATAACGTGTATTTTACCAGGGAGCTGGGGGTGGGGAGAGTGTTGTTCTCCCTGTGAGAATGCCTCCTTTTTTAAGTGGTATTTCTCAGTTGTTGTGTGTGGTTTGTGGTTGTTCAGAAGTGGGTAAGGTTTTCAGAGCAGAAGGTCTTAGCCTGATCGTCTTTTCCAAACCCTGCTTCTCTATTGCGAAAGACATCTGTAAGGGCAGAGTCTTTTCAGGCTGCTTTGGATTTTTTTCTCTCTTAACTAGCCAACTCTGCCACCTGACTGTTCATGTGCTGGGTGCTCCTCATGTTTAGAAAAGACTAAGTAGGCTTCTGGCATCAGCTTCTGTACCTATGGCTACATATTCTTATTTGTGTCTTAGAGTACTCTTAGAGCGAATTGTGTTTAACTTCTTTCTTTAATACAGGTTACTCCCTGAGTATCTGTCGTTTCAGAGCTTTATTTTGTAATCTAGATAAAATAGACTTATAATCTAGCTACTTTAATTCCCAATTTAAAAAATATAGTAAAACAATGCACTTCATAGCCATGGCTAAACCCAAAATGTAGGTCCTGTTCTGCATTTTGAAAGGCATTGCTGACTGGGAGTGGGTGCAGGCACCTTAGGAGCGGGCAGGTGGAGGTGGTCAGGGAAGGTAGGCCAAGCATAGCATAGTTCTGGAGTTACCAAGGTAAACCACATGCGTCTGTCATGCTTTTGCCTTTTACAGTAACAGCATTTTCGTTTTGTTCTGTTTCCAGCAGTCCTATGCACCAGCTCCCCACCCCATGGCTCCTCCCAGCCCCAGCACAAACAGCAGCAACAACAGCAGCAACAACAGCAGCGGAGAGCAGTTGAGTAAAACCAACCTGTACATTCGAGGCCTTCCACCCGGCACCACTGACCAGGACCTTATCAAGCTGTGCCAGCCGTAAGTGCACTTAAAATACTCAGTGTTCTTTGGGGTAGGAAGATGTCAAAGCTCGCCTTCCAGCTTACACTTATGTGTGGCCACAAAAAGACATCAGAAGCCTCCTACACTTGAAAGTTAAGTGTTATTCCTTTAGTTTGAATGGCTAATTAATGGCTGTTGAAAACCTTCAGGTAAAGAGTTTAGGGGAATAGGGAGGTGAGGGCCTTCACAGTGACTTCTTTTTATTCTAATCTGGTTGATTTCTTATGTTAACAGGAGAATCTGCATGATAGGAAAACCTCCCTAATAACAAATTTTATAGTTATAATGATCTGTGAATCATAACCTGATGCACAACAAAATAGGGGTGTTCCTCCCCGAATCTATCACATTTTATGGTTGCCATGTCACACGTTGCTGGGCTCAAAGATTGAGAAGTATGAAACCCACTGAAGGTGGTCTTGTAGCTGTATAATGAACAGCTAACTAACTGCAGTTCCACTGAAAAATGGTGATGTAGAAAGTAACACCTTCTACCCTCCTGTTTATCTGAAGTCATATTTACAGATTGTCCTGATAAATATCAGTTTTACTGTGTTTTATTCCTGTTGAAACCAAAGAGACAGCGAAAAGAGCTCTGCTCCTCATGTATCATCAAAAGAACTACATCCTAAAACACTGCACCCTTCTATCCTTCTTCACTCAACTGAATGTTGTGGGCAATATAGGTAGAAATGAGAACTTGATTGGATTTCCAAGGTCTTGATTAGTACTGATGTCATGTAGGATGGGACTAATCCAATTTGAAATTCCAACCAGAGATCACCTGGCTGGAATTTAGGATAATACATTTTTTTTGTGTTATAATAAGAGGAGGGAGATATTTGAAAAATAAAAATCCACCCTTGTATGATGCAGAACTGTGGTGTTTTTGCCGTAGAATCATCTGTTCCAAAAGACAACAGCATCTCTACTATTTGTCATTACAAATCAGCCTTTCAAATAGGGATCAATAGATGAAGTTTGGTAAAGCAAGGAACAGTCTGGGGCTGATCTACTGACTTGAATCCAAATGAGTGTTGTTTTGAAGCTTGTAATAGCAGTATCAATTTAATGGGTTGTTACAATTTTATGTCATTCTGCCTTTCCTGATTTTGATCAAAAACCCTGAAAGACTTCCCTGAGTATGCTTTATGTGGACATGACTTACCAGGAGTGGAGCTAGCAGCCTTACTGAAGTGATACCTGGACTTTAGTAAAATTATGGTAGCTTGAAACTCTTTTTCTGTGACTTTCTCCTGTTAAAGCTACTGCAGGTAGAACTGACTCGCTGTTCACAGGACTATAGAGTGCTGGTGATGTTTCATATTTCATACAAGTTGAATTGTGAGTGTACCTGTCTGACATTTGTACAAACTACATTCATTGACACTTTCCACATGTGACAGTCACAGATAATACCAGTTCAAGGACCGGGTCCTCAGTATGTATAAATTGATTGTAGTCTACTGACTTTCAAAAAGCCCTTTTGCTATAATCTTCTTGCAGTCTGACTCTTCCCAAGTTCACACAAATGCTTTCAGCTGATCAGGACCGAACTAGTTATTCCTAAAGGAGCCTCACAACTTTGGCACCTAGTGCTCAAGTCACGGTGTGAGCAGTGATACTTAAATCATGAAGTTCAGGGAGCACGTCCCTACCCCTTGTCTGCTTATGGGAAGTGCACATCAAGTATCTGAGAGCTTCCTTTTGGCACTGTGACAGAATTTTTAATGTGCTCCACTAAACTTAATCTGGTCTATGATTAGGGGACTTTGTCTTGCTATCATGAGATTCCTGTGTGAACAGATGCTCTTTAAGAAAAACGCTGACATTCGTTTTGCTGAATGTCAGCAAGGAGAAACCAGATAGTTCTTCTGTCCTTTTTTTCAGAATATTAAAAGAATTTATCAAAGCAAAAGAGAAAGGCAATATAGGGAAACTTAAATATCTGAAAATGCAGGAATTTGTCCTGGCAGCATGTAGATTCTAAGTAATGTTTTGCAAGACATTTTCTTTACCTTTGTGTGTGGTTACACAGTAGAAGTGGATAAAGGTCCAAAACCCTTATCTTTCCCCCTGTCCCCTCCCAAAAAAACCCAAAACAAAGAAAAACCCCAAACCCTCCCTCACCCTCCACTCCACCACTAAAACCAAAACTAGCAATCTGCTGCTATATGAAAAGGACATAGATTTATCTGTTCAGAAAGATTGTCTTCTGTGAGTTCTCTCCTACCTTATGTGGCTGGGGGCTCACCATGTCTTAAAGATTTCATGTGAACAGGTATTCACAAACAAGCAGAAGGTGCTGTCTCTTAAGCTTCCTACATAGAAGTATTAGCATAATTTGCTACAAGATGTGAAATGAAAACCTTACTTCTAATCCATAAATCATATTATTTTGCAGTACAAGCTTTTTGTGGAGCTGCATTCACCAAGCTAGCTGATGTCTAGCACATTGGTTCTCCTAGGCTAGCTGCCAGTGCCTAAAATGAGCCCTTCTGAACCCATTTCCTCTGCTCTAGCATAGGACAAGGCTGCCAGTAGTACAACTGTCACTTGTAATATCTGACATTTGGCAGGTCTGAGGAATAATCTTCTAAAGCCACAATATTTCTCTCTCAGAAGTACAGGAAATGCTGGAAATTCTTATGGTTACCCACATTTATCATAGCCCATCCCATTTCCAGGTTTATTCTTGTAAGGAGGCCACCCTCTAAGTCATGTGTAAAGTTTTTAATTTAATTGCATTTTGCCAGGTGGGTTGTGGAAGAGAAACCCTTTAATCAGAATTGTTTGATAAAGTATGGGGCTCTTTTGGTGAATCCTGCCTGCTTTTCAGTCTTTCTGTTGTGTGTTTTTGTGTGGTGTGTGTTGCACACTAAATAGAAAACAGACTGGAGTACCATTGATGCTTGAAGTGCAGAGTCCATTACACGTGATGTGAGACATTTCTGACAAATGTTCTGACACTATCAAACCTTTTATCAATTTGAGAGTAACCTTGTCACAGTAATCTGTCAAACTGTTCATATGACTAAAGGAAAACAAGTCATCATAGGCTGTACAGTAGCTGAGTAAATGGAAAAAAAATTGCTACTGGAAGATTTTTTTTTTATGTGGTTCTGATCCTCAGTACTTGGTTTAACGTGTGTCCAGCAAAGTTTCATCAAACTCCTTTTTGCAGCAGAAAACTGCTAGGCTGCACTGTACCTTTTGGGACTCTATGCAACAACTCAGTCAAAAGTTACATCTAAAAAGAATGATTAAAGGTGTTTAGCAAGCAAGAATCTGTTGCTCTTTTATGTATGTGTTGTCTTCTGGAGTTTCATAAACACTGAATAAAGAAACTTCCAAAACCGGACCTTGGCCTCTCTTAACCCTTTCTGAAGTTTTTTTAAAAAGAGGCTTTACACTCATCTGTGATCATATTGATCATCAGAACATATTAGTCTAAAATTTAAATATTTAAATATTTCATGTAAATAATATTAAATATCACATAATTAGCTTTTTTTTTCTCTGAAGTACAGAGTCTCTGCCGGTGCACTGGTATGCACCATTATATCTTCCCAGTCAAAATATGCTTTTAATCAAAAGTGAAGACAGTCAACCTTTAAATGTAACATTATAGACACAAAAAATTGCATATTGTGTCACTGTACTAGTAAAATATAAATTATTATCTTTGAAATATTCGTAATCTGTCACTCTAATTTTCATGCATTGTGTTATATTTCATCCAGAAGCATTCCAAGGTTCTCTTCAAAACATACACAGATGGCTTAGTCCATTGTTAATATACTGGACATATCCCATTCTTCCTAACTATATCTCAGTGGAGATAGTTTGAAAGAATTCTCTTACACAGACTAAACATTTGAGCTTTATTACTTTGAAACATATTTAATTAAAAAAACTCACAGTCTGTCTCTTAAGATTTTGGTCTTTCTGTCTGTTCTTACATTTTTGCACTGACGAAGATTTAGGCTCCAAATATTTTAAAAGGTAAAATAAGTTTTGGAGAAGGGAAGGGAAATTTGGGAAAAGAGATATAAAATATCTCTTCCCTTCCCCCAGTAATTTTTTCAGGAGAAAATTCAGCTTAAAACCCCCAACATTTGACTAAAAACCAAGCCTTCTGCAATGCACAATTAAGACACTGACATGTATTCAAAAGATAATCCCTGTCCATCTTGATTCAGTCGTTGTGATATCATTGTGTTCCAGGGTAAAAGTAAAGCCCTTAATTAAAACAGCAACAGTAAAAATATCTAAACCTAAGGAGCAGCAAGTCTCTTTGTTGCTCAGGCTGACTCTTGAGGAAGACGCGATAGAATCTCACAGATAAATGGTTTTCCAGGTATGGGAAATCCCTACTGAATAATGATTGCCATGAACGCTGCTTTCTTTAAATAACCTCTAGATCCATATTTTTGTGCTGATTACTCAAGGTTTTGGGTTTGTTTTGGGTTAGTGGAGGTGGTTGTTTTATTGGTTTGGTTTTGGATTTTTTTGTGTGTGCTTTTTTTCTTTGTTCTTCTTCTTGTTGTTGTTTTTTGTTTGGGTTTTTGTTTTGTTTTTTTTTTTTTTTTTTTTGGTTTTTTTTTGGTTTTTTTTGTTTGTTTTTTTTTTGTTTGTTTTTTTTTTTGTTTTTTGTTTTTTTTGAAGGTATCCCAGTTGACTCCGTGGCAAGTTATCAAATGTGAGATTTTAGCCTCTCATTTGATTCTGAATGTCCTTGGTTTTGTCTTGTCAAACATCTGAATAAATATTCAGGCTGCCACTGTTTAGATTCTATTAAAGGGCTAGTCCCAAGGATAATGTAACCAAGGTTATTAATTGAAAAGTCATACATTAATTTACTTAAATCCTAGATTATTTCTGAAATGAACTGTGTACATTTCTTTTGCCCCCACAGAAAAAGGCTGAGTTCATGGAAGTTTCAGAGGGGTTCAAGGTGACTTTCAGGACAGGTTTTCTTGTCAAAAACTGCAACAACACAACATTTCTATTAGACCAAGCCTTATTGCAAGTTCATTATGGTCTTTCCTGCTATGTATTAAGGCAGCAAGAACTGTATATTCCTGAATATTTTTATTTTCCTTCTATTTTGTGAAAATAACAAGTCTATGTTATATGAAAACTGATGAAATGAAGGTTTGGGAGAAGTAAGATCCCTTCCATTCCTTTTTTTTTCTACCTTAAATTGTTAATCAACAGTAATTACTGTGAACTATAAATAAAATAAGGGTTAACCAAAATACAATCTCCATAGTGAGCTCAAAATCAAAAAAACCAAAAGAATCCCTGTAGTAAATACATTGTTCCACAGTGAAGTCAGACAAAATTTATAGCCAGTATAAACTCATGTTCTCATCCTGACCCCAGTGAAAACAAACTCCAAACTATCTGAGACTTACGTAGCAGTAGTGTTAGGCCCTCTCTGCTCCTGTATTTTTAAGAAATAATCTTTCAATATGTAAAAGAGTTTACTGTGTTCTGTAGTCTTGTGTATGTTAAAGCAAGGTGCACTCTGGCTTCAATATTAATTCAAACAGAACCCAAACCTACGTCTCTTCTGTAATTTATATCAGTTGACACCATCGCTGTGTGATATAGCAGGGACTGAGAGGGCGTGAAGGAGAGAGCGCTCATTCAGTGGGATTAACTCATATAGGAACCATATGGAATCATACTGAATAGTTCCTGCCTAAAATCTTGATGGATATTTTGGTTGGGTCTATCCTAGTAATATGAGAACTGTGAATGACTCTGAAATATGCTGAAGAGGTCAGTATTCATGGGAACCAAAGAAATGCCCAGACTTGAGGGGAAAAAAAAAACAAAACACCAACTTTCCCTGCCTCCCCCCTGGATTTTTTTTGTTATTCCAACTAAAACCAGAAGTCCAAAGAAGGGTGTACTGTGAGGCCAAGCACAGCAAAGGTATCCTGATGGACTAAACACTCTGATACAAAGCAAGGAGAGGACTATATGAGTATATTCCTCTTATTTGTGAATGTGTGTGTGTCCAGACCAAATCAAAACACACTGATGAGTTGGCTTGGAGAAATCTATATCCTTATCAAGTTCTTTGTATCATGGACTTTTAGGAAAGGTTTATTAAGAGGAGCAGGAACGAAAAAGAAGGTTAATACTTCTAAGTCAAAATGCCTTTGATTAGAAGCCAAATCGTGAACGCTAAGGATGCACAAAGTATGCATAAAAACAGGAACCTGAAGTCATGGACATGATTTGTTAATTCTTTCATTGAAGACATGTTCATAGTGAGGATGCTTAATAATGCTATTAGAAACCTTGTGGAGTTGCTCTCTAGGTCTGCAATGATACAAGACAGGGAACCTGTATTTCCTTTGAACAACATCTTAGTTTCCGAAATAAGTTGATTTGCAGTTTTGCACTCAGTTATATAAATACTACATATTTGCAGTGTGTAAATATGGACATGGATGTACACAAGTTTTTTCTCCTTTACCTGATATTATTGAAAAATATTTGTATATTAATTCCCATTGAAATAATCTCCAAATGTCTTCCATTGTTAAAAACAAACACTGAAGCTGCCCCAGTGGGCAGTGAACCAATTCTCTTCTTACCTTGCCTCTTTCATCAGGGAAAACAAAACTCCAGGTCAGCAAATGCCCGCAGCACTACAGAGAGCTCTATCTGGGATGTTAACATTCCCCATTGTCAGGAAGAAAGGCAGAAAAATAATCTGTGTAAAGTAATAAATGAGCACCTGCACTCTTCTCTGTTTTGAATGGGCCTGTCTTTTCACTGGAGTGTGACAGTGTGTCAGTGAGAGTTTCTCATCTCCTTTCAAGTTGGATGAACCTGATTTAATGGAAGATAGGGAAGGAGGCAGCATTCTCAGACACTTGTGCTAAAAACATTTCTTCTGATGAATTTTAATTAAAGTTTTTGTGGGGAAAAAAAAAGGGAAAAAATCCAAAACAAATAAAAGAACTCAGAAATATTGAGTCTTCTGTGTAACAGTGTGAAGGGCATGATCGTAACAGCAAGGTCATAACAGGAGGGGTGTTGAGATGGAAAGAGGGTAACACACTTAATGAGCTGCTTCTGACCTGTTCTGAGATGTGCATGTTTCCCATCTTTCCTTGTACTCTTTCTTTCTCCGCTTCTCCAGCATATTTTTTGTGCAACCATTCAACCCTGGCATCACCATCCGTCCACGAGGGTGTTGGTGTAACCATTTAAGAGTGAAAATGCTCATGGCCGAAAACTGTCCAGAGGACAGACAGGCTATGCACAATATATGTCTGTGAGACAAATGCCTGTTTTTATAATGTGGTTGTTGCTCTGTGAAAGGACTCTCATGACGGTGGATCTCTCACCAGTCTGAATTTTCCAGCCCCTCAAGGCATCCTGTAAAATTCTGATGCTCGGTTTCTGCTTTACAGTGAAGAAGGCTGGTTGAACTCTCTTGGTTTGACAAAGGTTGCTTCACTGCTGTCCTTTGAGTCATTGTGGTGGGGGTTTTTTAGTGGAAATGAAAGTTCTGGTTATCTTTGTTTCCTCTGTTTTGAAGCTCATCCATGTGTTTTAGATTTGTCTGCATTTTTGGTATTTGTTCTCCTAAATTCCATGGTGTCAGGTTCAGTGGGTCTTTCTGATCTCATGTCCTTTGGGAATTGATGGTAGCAGTGGGGGAGCAGAACCAATAAACTGTGTGGTTTATACTCCTTAGGAGTCACCAATTTTTGGGAGAAGACAGACACACACTGTTCATGTTCTGACATTTGTGTAGCAGAAATGTTTCTCTAATGTTTTTCTTAAAGGTATGATGCAGATAGTGTTCTGCTCTGTTTGAGAAACACATTGTCCTAAAGCTCTGCTGAAAGGAAACAATATCAACTATACTTAATCAACACCCTCACCCCCCCACCCCCAAAAAGAGTAACCTGGGCAGTGCTTCCAGCTAATGGCTAAAACCTTAGTGCATTCCTGCTATTTCTGTGCAAGGGGAAGTGGCAGGCCAAGTTTGGTGGCAAAGCTATTGAATATTATCAGCACGAAAACAAAAATGTCATTGTGTTCAGCTGCTAGACTTTCTCATACCATTCCAAACAAGCATCGACAAGAGCTCTGGGCTATGCAGCATGCCATGTCCTTCATTCCAAGTATTTGGTAACTTCCCAGAATTATTTGTGTGACAAATGCTGCTATTAGATTTCTGTTAAAAACTGAAAAGACTTTAATTTTTTAAAAGTATGTTCACTAGAGAAGGAATTTCTTAGAATCTTTGCAACTGCGTCAGAGGTTTTTATATTTGTCTCGTTACAAACACAGACAGGAAAGATAGAATGTTTTCAGCCTAATTTTTAAAAGATCTTGATCTGACAAAGATCTCAAAAGGTCTTCTTTTTCTTTGGGCATGTATTTTCTGTGTCTATGAGTCATGAGCTCTAGGGAAAGTGGAATCCTCCAGATTCTGGTTCTCTTGCAAAGAACCTAGCCACAGCTTTGGGGGCAACCCTAAATAAAATAATGAAAGTAATAGCAATGTGCAAATGTAGGACTTATTCTGAAATAAACTGTCTGCCAACAGATACCCAACCTCATGTACGCTTCATGGAAGCACAGCAGTCTGTTCAAATAGCAGTTATTGCAGGATCACAGGCATGTTATTGCTTCAGTGTAATACAGGTAATAAGTGCAGCATTTATGGCTATTACTGCCTGGTGATCACATAAAAAAAGAAAACAGACATACTTTCCTTACTTCAGCTTCCCAGTTCAGCATTTCCATATGCTCCTGGGGTTATAATCCAATTATGAAGCTTCAATTATTTTCTGTAATTCACTGATTCAAGAAGAACATTAACTTTTTAGCTTCTTTACAGTAGGAATCTAATAATTAAAAGGAATAAAATAATTCACAGATTCATAGAATTTAAGATCCAGAAGAGACCAAGGGATTGTCCACATTATTTTCTGGTTGATCCAGGTCCTTAAATTTCCCTTATTTTTCTCCTGGACTGAATATGCAATTTATTTTAATGTAAAAATATGTTCCAGAAAACCACCCATTCTGGAACTGAAGATATGAAAGCAATAGCAAACCAGCCACTGTTGCTAACAATTTGTTCCTGTTAACCACATTCCCTGCTCAGAATTCCTGACCCACTTTCAAGTCACCTTTCTGATCTTGATTTTTACCTGTTCATTTTTAGTGTAATCAGATTAAAGACCTTTCAGATGCTCCTTCCAGATGTACTTATGTGCTAAAATCAGTGATTTTCCAGGTTTTTTTCTTTAAGAATACAAATAGTTGGAGCTGTTTAAGTCTCTGATTATAAGATAGTTTTCTCCAGCCTTTGGATAATTTTATCAAGAACTACAGGGATCATTTAAATGTTTGTAAAACTAATTATTTGAGGTTAGAAATCATTTCCTTTTCATATTTATGGACATTTCTTTTTATGTTTAGTTTAGGTAGCCATATCTGTGTCCTAAAGTGGATGAAATATATTACTGGAACATCTGTGTTCCTAAGCAGGAGACGTGATACTCAAAAGCTGCTGTAGTGTCTTAGCAGGAGTGTAAGGTGGTGCAACGTACACTCTGTGGAGATCACAGAACAGTGGTACTGGCATTATGTCAGAAGCAGAAGCTCATCTCTCGACCTCTGAGGCTTTGATTACTTTTAATTGTAAATCATGTGTCTGTCCATCCTCAGCTTTGAGTAACAAAACCCCGTAGAATTGGAAAACTGCAACACACTTGAAGCTGTATTTTTAAAAGTAAGGAATTTGGATCTCTGGCATACCTAACTTAATTCTGTAGAACTTAATTTCTCTACTCACCTTTAATGTATTTTATCTCCTCTGCTTTACTTAAATCAACACCAAATTTAGGAGTGTGAATTAAATGGAGTACGGCTGTGAAGTTTTTTAATGACTCTACAATAATTTAGCACAAATATTTCAATATAAAGTTTATTGAGTGCCTTATGAACTGCATAACAAATGAATTGCTATCACATGTACAAACATACAACCAGTTTAAGGATTCATATAGGACAATCTCTTGACTCAGATAAAATGAACTCAAGGCAATTGCTTCTAAATGGAAAGGAAAACTGGTGCCTAATGGTGGAACAAAATAGAGTATGACCCTGTCTTTGGTATTTGAATGAAAGCAGGGTACTATACTCATGCCATGATTTTGCTCACTGCCTAACATAAGAATTGGACTAAAGATGTAATTGATTGCAGATCTTACAGATGTGGGAGACAGGCTGTAATGATACAGCTATTAAATGATAGCAGCACTTTGATGACTTTTAATTGATTCGTCTCTGTTTTCAGTGACTGGTAAGAAAAACCCGTCTGTATTATAACATGGATTTGCAATTGTTAGTTCTTGTTAGATTCCTGTTTGTTGGTTCTTACTGACCTTAGATACAGAGAAACAAGACTTCCTCTCAATCACAAGACCACATTTCTTGTTCCTACTGTGTCCCTGCCATGCTGTTCCCATGGTACATTGAGAACACAAGGCTGCTGTTAGTTCAGTGTTAGCGGCTGAATCTCCCGCTGCTTCTGGGCAAGTACAGCTCTATCAGTGAGCATATGAGGCATTTTGTGGTGAGGAAAAGGTGGGTTAGAGTGGCAGGAAGTGTAACTGGAGTTCATTGCAATTGCTTGGATGATATTGTCTGTCAATACAGTTTAGTATGTACGGAGACAACTAAGTGGAAAAGACTTAAATTCCTCATTCTCCCCCATTCTTTTTTCCATTGCCCCTCATCCCCTCCTTTCGTCCTCACACAGTTATCCTCTAAAGAGGGATGTTTCTGCACAGAAGTCAGGCTCATAATTTGCTTAGTAGGTACTGGTTAGCAGTGCAAGAGTATTGATGAGAAAACTCATGTTAAATCTCCCTTCGGAGGCTGCCCTAGAGTTTTTACAACTCACATACACGTGGCATTTTAATCTCTCCACAAAGACTTCTGAAAGGGATATTTAAAGTGCTGTGCCACTAGTTAGTAGCTGTCACCACTGTGTCAGGCATGCTCTCAGTGGAGAGTTTACCAGCCCTCAGTTGGACCTGGAACCGAAATGTCACCAAGTACATACATCTCTATCTTTTCAGACTGCCAAGTCACGGCAGCATTGTGTAGGACTCAGAATGTTGAGCCTGTGAGAGAGATCTCTGCACTCTCAGCAGATTTCCAGGCTTGGACACCTTTTTTCAGCTGGGGAACGTGCTGTGGAAAGCCGTCTGGTGGGGACGTCGAGGCGAGATGGACATGCTGATGGCTCGCAGGATTCAGGCTGTGTGCCAGAAGTAAAGTGCTCGTCCCTTCCTAATGAGGTAGCCCTCCAGTCCTACTATCAGGAGGTCTGCAGCTGGTCTGCTTAATGGTATTTAGTAACAGTATGTGCAGTAAAGCACGCTCTCCTGTTACACAGAAATCAACTAATGCTGGCTTCAAGAGTGGCGGGTAATTCAATCACACCCACAAAAATGATATTAACATAACATTAGAGAGCTGCATAGACTAGCAAATGACAGGAAATTATGAAGTTCAGGCTTGAAACTTTATCCTTAACTCACCCATATTGTTTTGAAGTATTTGGAAATTTCCATGGAGTGTGTGATTTTTATGGGACCTACAGTGGGGTGTATTGTCCTGTGTGTCTGCAGAGGATTTCCTCAGCTAACATCAGCCAGCCTTAGTGAGAGTTATATAAAGAATTTATGGTGCAATGTACAGAACATAGCTAGACAATGTGAACTTTAAATGTGAATTTCTTGACTTGGGCAGTTTACCCACCCCAGCTTTTCTGAAGTGCTGCATCAGGCATTCACTGTGTTGACATTTTTTAGACCAAATTGCAGTTCAGTAGCTAAGACCCTTTCCCAGTTTCAGAACTAATTTTTTGGATTGGGGTTTTTTTTCTGATCAACAGTCACTAAAAGAGTTTTCTTTTGTTTAAAATTTACTTGTTGATTTAAAGACACTTCTCCTGTTTATTTAATGTAAATTAAATACTCTATACCCATCTTCGGGCTTATTAATATTTTTCCTCATTTTTGGTCCTGCTGAAACTAGTAATGCATATCGGTAAGCAAGATTAACTTCATAATCTAAAAATCTTGTGTTGGAAATGGAAAAAAAAGGTTTTAACAACCTCATCTTCTTCCTTGTGACTTCTAGTCCTCCATTGTACCTCCCTGTACCAGCAGGGACAAGGGGAAGTTCTTGCAAGAACCCCATGGGTCAAGGAGGAGACAGGGAGTCAATTTGCAGTCTATCCACAAGACGTTTATAAAGAAGGCTGAAGCTGTTTTGTGTGTACAGTCATTTTATTTTACACATTGGAATCAGAGACACCAAGAGCCAAGGGGAGAATTGTCTATCACTCTGAGGATGGGACTTCACTGCAATCAAATGTGAGATTGCAAAGCTCCCAGAGACAGTGAAGCCAGCAGGCATACTGCTTGCAGAGCAGCTAAAATGGCAAAAAGTGCAGCACCCGGGTATTTTCTCACATCTTCAGGTAGGTTTTGCAGTCTGTGCTGAAATGCATTCTGCCCTTGGATATCCTGATGCCAGCACCCAAGTAAAACCAACTTGAGCCCAAGTCACATCTGATTTCGGTTTTGTTCCAATATGGGGGAAGAGGGGAACTGCCTCCTGTGGGAGAGAGAAAACTACATGATGGTCATTACCTGGGAGAGATTAAAAAAAAATTTAATCTAGCGCAGTAGAAGTAAAGAGTGACAGAAAGCAGCAAAAATTATATTACTCATATAATAGCTCATTTGGGGATTTTGTATGGTGTTTTCTGGGGATGATGAACTCTTGGTATGGTTAAGCTCTGAGGCTGTTACGATTTTTCCCTGTGTGCTTTCTATGCTAAGGAGCTGGGGAGGAGTGCCACTGTGTCTGTCTATCTCTGTGGTGAACAGGATGGTCATTAATGATCATGCATAGAACAGTAGGATGGCTGTATCCTAGGGGAAATCAATTTTCTGCAGAGAGCTAGGCTTGTAAAGAGTAGAAAATTTCCACTGAAGGGAAGGAGGGGAAAGGGAGACAAAATTGGCAGAACAGGGATTAAAAAATATAAAGGCTTCAGAAGTGAGGGAAGACTCAAAAGGCTTTCTGTCCAAGGTGGTTTTTTTCCCCTGTCAAAATTGAGCAGGTCTTGAACATACTAATCTTAGAGATTGGAGAGAAAACAACCTTTGGGAGAAGGTCTGGGATGGGGGTCATGGGGAGACTGGGGAGAAGACTGGGGTTTAGACAAATGGTGATTCTTTTTTAAATTGTTATTGTCTTTTAGGGGGAGAACAAACATGCATAACTGAATCACTACTGTGCATTTCACTTCCTGAAGGAGCCTCTGTATTACAGATATATATTGCCTCTATATTGCTTCTGGGTTTTAGAGCCATGCAGTGAAACCTGGAACCAGGTTAGAGCCAGCTGAGGTAGCTCCATGCTCTCCCGCAAAACTGGTGGGACTGTGGTGTGGATGGGTCCTTATGTTCCACACCATGTGCAGGTGCAGTTTGGAGTTCAGACTAGGGTCTGAATTCTTCTGCCACTCTCCACATTTGTGTCTCTTTGAATCAGTTTCACTGCAGTGTTGAGTGTCTCTCTCAAATTTGGGTGGCCCAGTGGCTATGAAAGTCCTCCCCCATACTGTAATGCTTCACTGTCTTCATTTCTGTGGATTTCCTGCTACTCAAACCTTGCTACTCCAACCTTGCTCTTCTGTTTGCAGAGCTGGAGAAAGCCTGCTTTCCCTAGGATGCTATCATTTTACTCTCATAACTTAATAGATCTTGAAAAAACTATTTCACAGGGGAGTTAAGGGAACTACGCTGTAACTGGTGTTAAATATCATCATTCAGATAACAGCACTAAGAGGAGTAAATTTGCTTAGACTTTTAAAAGTATGTTTGTATGTTTATGTATCTTAAAAATGTAAGCAGACATAAATCTTTGCATCTCAAACAAGAGGATGATTCTTTTCTTACTCTGCTCAATATTAAAGGCTAAACCAGAGATAAGATAACATACCCATAAACATGGGAGCTTGAACAAAGAAGCTGTTGTCCTAAGAATGTGGGAATAAAAAAGAAACTGAAGTCTGATCTTAGGAAATTGTCTTACAAAATAGAATGTTGCATGTAGAGTAACATCTAATGGCTCTCAGAAATTGCAAACAGGGCAAATCCACAGGTCTTTCTCTTGATCTCCGTGGTCTCTGGAGCGAGCCCAAATAAAGCGAAGGGCAAAGGCATATGAGAAATGAATAACTGGAGCAGACCTTTTTTGCTTTGGCTTCTTATTCAAGATGTTGGTCTTTTGAGAACTTCCTTTCTTGAACGGCAGAAAGGGAAAGGGTCGGAAACTCCCATGGTCTGAGTAAGTGGGAGGAAAGAGTGCAAGAACTGTTGATGAATAAGATGTTTCAGAAATGCATAAATATACGGTCTGATACTGAAAGTGCTTGGTTGATGAAAGCTGGCCATTGGGTGCATTCAGGATTGTCCAGGATATGAATTCATTTGTTCATAGATTTAAATATCTGCAGGCTATAGTTCTATTTCTTGTAGATTGTATCTTTGACTCCATGAAGAATGACTGTGACCTTTTTACATCGATTTTATGCTTTCACTGCATCTGATGGGATGTTCAAAATGCAGTCAACTTGCTGCTATAGGTGATTGTTGTAAATTTTATTTTATTAATTTTAAACCCAGCATAATTGGCAGATTATATTTTGGCTGCTGGACTGTAATTTATCCATATAGGATATACTTGTTCTTTATGTGTGTGATAGCCATAGTAAAGTGAGGGGTGTCAGCACTGGGGTTTTCATTTACCTTTAAATCCACCTCTTTTTATAAAGTGGGGAATAGATCGCAGGGTGGATTTGTTCATTGCTATTATTTTATTTACTTTTTTTTGTTTTTCTCAGGGTTGTTTTCTGGGACACAAACCATGCAACTGTCAAGCAGTGTTTTTACCGTAGCTGAGGATGTTCACTAATATTTGATGAAGATGTAGCCCTTGGTGTTGTCAGCCCTCAAAATCTTATTGCAAGGTTCACAATGTTTGTTTCTTAAACCCTGAGTTCCTTAGGCATGTGATAAGGCGGGGATCTCAGCTTTCAATTGTTATAAAAACGTAGTTTTCTTTCCTTCGTGGCTGTAAAGAGAAGCATGAAAATACAACCCAAGTCTATCACAAAGGCTTGAAATAAATGTGCAAAATAAAGGGGCATCTCAAATTTGTATTTTATTTTTAATACCAAAAGTTAATTTCATAACCTTTTTTGTGCATTAGAGAGCAACCGGAATTGTCACTGCTATGATCCTTGGCCAGTTTCAGGAAGACTTGCGGATTTATCCCAGTGAATCGCTGTTCTCTCTCTCTCTCGAAGTATGCCCAATACTCAGAATGAGATCTCAGTTTTTCCATGAGTATCTTTATATGGTTTGAGCATTGTATCTTATTTAATTAGTTTATTTGAAGGTGCCTGAAGCCAGTAGTATACAAAAGTCTTTTCTTGAGGGTTCCCAAGCAACTGAAGCTAATTTGCTTCCAAATACAGCATTACTGGTCAGATTTCAAAATGTGCTCACTGTGTTTTTCAGTGAGTCTTTTGTTCCTGGGGTAAAATTTTTCAGCAGAAACATAAAATATTTGAATTCTTGTGCCTTCCTCTAGATTTGCCCATGTATATTTCAGAAAGGAAAGGCTACAATGCATGTTTCTCTTAATTGCTCTCCATCTAGGGTTCTGCCTAGCAGGATCAACCAAGTGTCCTTTTAAGGACAGAAGACGCTAAGTATATAGTGTATTTATTTAGTGAATCCCATGGCTTATCTCATCCTTTCGTGGTCCATGTTGGCTGTTTTTGGGTGCAAGCTGAGCCACAGCAGAGCACAGCGATTGCCAGTGTTGGATTTTCTTCTGTAAGACACAACCAAGGTGTCCAGTGAAAGCAGCTGGCAAAAAGCATCAGATTTTGGTTGACTGAAATCTTGCTTGTCTTAGTCTCAAAAGTGCTGACTGATGAGCAGCAGACTACAGGACATGCTAATTATACCATACAACCTGCCCCTTGCAGTTATCTTAAAATGTAACTTCAACACTCAAAGACATGAGGCAATTGCCACGTCAGTGTAAATTAGGGCAGTTCCTTTGACCCAGAAGAAGGGTACCACATTTCTGGAAATGAAGAGTCTGATCCAAAGCACAGTTTTTAACAAGCTCTTCCTCTCCAGAGATATTTACCTGCCTGGTATAGCAAGGCTAATTGTGTTCATCTGTCTTTGGACAATAAAGAATGAAGAATTATTTATATAATAGACAAGGACTCTAAACTAAATGTCTTTTTAAACCTGTAAAAGTGTTTTTGTATAAGGTGAGCCTTCACTTGATGCTGCATTCACTTGCAAGTTTTTAATGCATTTTGAAAACAAAAAAAAATTATCATGATTCATAAATTACGTAACTGTATTGCACGTGAGGCAGCTTCACCTAGTTTGAATTTAGTTGTTAACAAAGCTATCACTCAAAAGAAGATTTTGGAGAATACCTGTCTGGGAATTGTGGTGAGTTACTAGCCAGAACAGATACGGCCTGTTAAAATTAACTAGTGTATAGTTACAGGCCTTGCACTGAGGAAAGCAAAGCACTGGCTGATTGGAAACGTGCACTTTTATATCCTGTGTTCATCTGTTTACTGTGTTGGGGTGGTAGGGAGGACTTCCCACACCAAACAAGCACATTAATTTATGAGCCTACAAATATAATTTAATTTTCAGAAGCGTGGATCATCCTGCTTAAGTTCAACATGCCTGAAAGTGTACATGTGTGTGAGCGTTTTAAAAACATAGTGAACAAATACCTCATCAAATCTGTTTTCAGATACTCTCCTGAACCTGTTTTTATGTTAGAGTTGTACAAATAAATGGACGAAAAAATCTTTGCTTTTATAAATATTCTTGAGGGAGTTAAAATTCATAGAAACTCAAAAGCAGAGCTATTCTGTCCCAATTCTGGGTAAGCAGTGTGAACTTTTGTCCACATAATTATAAAAATCCAAATCCATGCTCTTGTTTTTTCTCCTTGAAAATTCCAGGCAGAAAAAAATGTGCTTCTCTGTGCCACTGTTGTCAAAGTTCAGCCTTTGGAAAATGAATACAACTGTGACATCCCAGTCCTGGAAATAAAAGGATTAAAATAAATGTATTGAAGAAAAAGAATGATTTCTGTGATGTAGTTCTTGAAATATGTATTTTGAAATGTAAAAATCTGTAGTAACAGTTCCTCTGAAAACTACACTGTTTACAAAGACATCCAAAGTACCTGGATTTTTCTAATTTGTAAATAGTGAAATGAGAGCTCCGTGAACTCAAGAAGTCTCACTCACACATTTGGTTCAAATGGCCTCTGTGTGAACCCTATAAAGTGCTTTAGCTTTAAATTATCAGTTTGAGTTCACGGTCTCTGGTGGTTAGCTGGAGTTCTTGTTTTTATCTGTAATTCCTTTTCTTTTTAATTCCTCTTCTTTTTCTTGACTATTATTAGAGAGGAACCATCCGATTGAGGCATGTATATTTTACAATATGTTGCAGTCATTGAATTCTTTTAAGAGTAAATTGTTTTAGTGAAATGTCAGAAAACCTGCACAAACTGAATGCTCAGAGTTCCACTGAATAATGAGGCTATTGTAAAATGATTGAATACTTTAGAGATTAATATCATGGTATGCTGGCATGCTGGTGCTGTATACCAACTGTAGTTTAACAATGAATCTTCCATAAGTAAGCAAGACTGTGAGTGAGAAATCAGATACAAGAAAGCACAGCATGCTAGAACATACAAAGTAAATAAATTCTGCACACAGGAATGATATGTTGGGGGCATTATTTCCACAGTATCTAAGATAATTTAATTGTTGGATAGAGAAAATTCTGCAAGTTTGAAGATGTGCTTAATTTTTTCTTCCAATGCTGATGAACAATGTCTTTATAACAGAGAAAATAAGGTTTGGATTTTTTTAAGTCCACTGCCCTTTGAAAATTAGGGTATGCCTGGCATTATCATTTGTGACAGGCTACAGTAAATCACACCTCATTCTGTGAAGGGTTTCAGATCCCTGAACTGGCTTCCCAGTAATGCATCCTATCATTATACAGAAAATTTAGCATCACTGCTAAGTGTCTGCAAACAAAAGTTGCATTTTATTTTTTTAAGACATCTGAATTCTTGAAAACATGGAATAATTAGTAATTGAAGATTTAATGATGGCCCAGAAGAAGGACTGAAGTGTACTGCATGAAATCATAGTTATTAATCTGAGCATGAATTTTGTTTTCCATACTTAATTTAGCAACTGTAGAATATTTTGCTAATTAATTATTAACACTGGTTATTTGTCATGGCAGAACTGTGAGAGAAAAACATAGCTTTCTATCAAAGCAAAAATATAAATGTCATAATTTAAATTTAAATATGATATACAATAATGTAATCAATTTTTAAATAGCCTTAAATAGCTTCAATATTCAAACACACAGATTTAATATGAATATGATACATAGCACTAATTAAGAATAAACAGCATTTAGAATAAAAACTGCAGCTAATAGCCAAGTGTCTTACTTGCAACAAACTGAGGAAAAACAGTGTAAAATGTCAGGCTTTTATAGAGAGTGCCACACTAGTAAGTGGCATTTTATTCTGTCTTGGGTATCAAGGGTGTGACAAATCTGTAGCCTTACTATAAACACTGTGAATAGGATTTGAGGTTGTACCTACTGAAAGCAATGGAAAAGACTGCCTTTGATTTCTGCAAGTGGTGGATTAAACCACTTAATTTCATTTACATGCTGACAAAAATTTCTTTTTCTGATTTTTGGCAAGGAAAGGAACAAAGCTACAGGAAAAGTTACCTTTGAACTACTAAAGTGATATACTTCTTACAGATCTGAAAGTTCAATAAATGTAGTGTCTGTTTAAATTTCACTTACTTTAACTTCTGTTTTACCTGGTTTAATTTCCCAAATACTCAAAACAATTACAATAAGTCTTCAAACCTGTACACTTTCATATGGCACTATTTTTCTGGAGGTGAAGGTTCATGTAATGTATAAGTGTATAAATACAGATTAGTTTAAATAGGAGTATGACTCTCTCTTTATTGATAAATATCTACATTGTCTTGTAAACACATTTCTAACTTGAACGTGAGACACATCTGACGTTTTAGTGAGGATGAAAGCAAGATGCATTCCTGGGCTTCTTAGATTTTGCAGAAACTGGAAAGGACTGTGGAGGGAATTTTTGTGTTTCTTATATGCCTGTTTATTTACAATATTCTTTTCCTGCGGCTGTTGAAATTTTACAAGATACAAACTTCACTAAAACTGCCAAGTTTTACCTGTTCTTCAATAAAAGAGTACCAAAGGACCTGACACAACTTTCCGGGGCTGTATTAGAACCCTGTGATTTGAGATAAATGGTTCTTGCATCTTCTGAAAAGCAGGATTTCTGAATATGATCTGTAAATGCAATGTAAAGTAAGTAGCATGATCCGTAATCTGAAATAGGAGGAAAGAACCTCAAAGGTTAACATGGAGCTGTTATTCAATAGAATTGTAAGATCTTGGGTTTTATTTGTCTAAAGCAATAACAGTGTTCATAGAAATGTGCATATAGTTATTTTATGGGTTTTGTAGCTTTTTCTCTCTTAGTTCTGAAAAATATATTTTCTGTGGGCATGGAGTGATAGTGAATAATAGGCCCATTTATGAGTGAAATCCCCACACCCTTGGTAGTAAATATCTGTACCAGAAGATATTACTAAATATGCTTATGTTCTTTCAGGGGTTCATGAGCTTACTGGCTCTGAAAGAATCACTTCTTATACATGGTACAATATTCATTACTGTCTGCTTAAAACTAGGCTCGTAACTGTGTTGTTAAGAACAGAAATGCATGGTCTAAGTGTCAAAATTGCTGAGCTGCCCTTACAGAATCCAGTTCTAATGACTCAGGAACCCTTCTGAAAGTCCAGGGCTCTTTTAGATGTACAACCAAAGGATTTAAGAGTTTTTGTGGTGTTTCTGAAACCCTTGGACAAGTTGTTACTCTAAATTGTTCTACTAACTTCACAGAATATCCTGAGTTGGAGGGGACGCACAAGGATCATTAGAGTCCAACTACTGGCCCTGCACAGGACAGCCCTGAGAATCACACCATGTGCTTTAGAGTGTCCAAATGCTTCTTAAACTCTGTCAGGCTTTGTGCTGTGACCATTTCCCTGGGCAGCCTGTTCCAGTGGCCCAACCACGCTCTGGGTTAAGAACCTTTTTCTAATATCCAACCTAAACCTCCCCTGACACAACTTCAGGCCATTCCCTTGGGTTCTGTCACTGGTCACCAGAGAGAAGAGATCAGATCCCTCTGATTTTCCTCATGAGGAAGTTGTAGACTACCATGAGGTCTCCCCTCACTCTCCTCTTCTCCAGGCTGAACAGAGCAAGTGACATCAACCACTCCTCATAGCGCTTCCCCTCTAGACCCTTCACCATCCTCGGGACCCTCCTTTGGATGCTTTACATGTTTTTTGTATTGTGGTGCCCAAAACTGCACACAGGAGTTGAGGTGAGACCAGTGCAGAGCAGAGTGGGACAATTACCTACCTCAGCTGGCTGGCAATGCTTTGCCTGATGTCCCCTAGGACATGGTTGGTCCTCCTGGCTTTCAGGGCACTGCTGACTCATATTCAACTGGCCATCGACCAGGATCCCTAGGTCCCTTTCCATGGCCCTGCTTTCCAGCACCTCATTCCCTAGTCTGTACGTACATTCAGGGTTACCCCATCCCACGTGCAGAATCTGGCACTTGCCCTTGTTAAAACTTCATACAAATTGTGATTGTTCAACCCACTAATTTGTCTGGATAGCTCTGCCTTTGAGGGAGTCAGCAGCTCTTCCCAATTTTGTATCATCTGCAAACTTATATCCCTTCAAGTCCTGCATCCAAGTCATTTATGAAGATGTTGAAGAGCACAGGGCCTAAGATGGAGCCCTGTGGAACCCCACTAGTGACAGGTCTCCAGTCTGATGTTGTCCCATTCACTATTACCCTCTGTGCTCAACCCATGAGCACCCACTGCATAATGTGTTTATCCAGCTGTGTGCTGGAGACTTTGTCGAGAAGGATATTGTGAGAGGCAGTATCAAAAGTATTCTGTTTAGTGAAGGAATGATTTTTGTAAACATCACAGCCAGACTAAAGTAAGTAGAGAAGACAGAGCAGCCAGATGTTAAACTCCTAACGGAAGTACAGTCTTGTCAGTCCTGTGCACCATAGGTTTGCTGCCAGTAGCTCCTTCTGTTTGTTCCCCAAGCCATGCACATAGTCTGTGAAAAGAAGAGGTGCTCTGAATGCCATGTATTTTGTTGTTGTATTTTTGTGTGAATATAAGAGTGTCGTCTGAACTTATTTTTAATTTTTTTTAAATTAAAAATAATATACAGGGAAAGGACAATAAAGTAAGTCAGTCTTTGTTAAGAGATAGCATAGTAATGTCTGGTATTTTGGGGAAAAAATACAAGCATTTAAAATGTCATGCAGTAAATGAAATGCCCAAAAATTATCATGCAAATCAAAAATTTTTTTTGGAGTCATTTCCCTTTTATATTTATTTGAATGTCATAAGTTCATGTGGCAGTGTATTATAGGAAAAGTGACTCTCCAAGAAATTCAGCAGGAATTCCTTCTGTACTTTAGGTCTCCATAATGTGGGCTTTTTTATTTTCTCCCAAAATCCATGATTTGCCTAATAGAGTCTGCTTTAAACAAAATAAACCCAGTTATGCTATTTAGATATTAATTCACAAGAATGAAAGAGCCTCGGAGTTGCTTATCCAAATCCAATTACTGCTGGTCAAATTCATCCTAGTACAAAAGTTCTCAAGATAAAAGCATATAATACCTAAATGCCCAGAAGTGAAGACTTTTCATTTGAGTGGATTGTGCTCTGAGCAATGCTTGAGGCCTTGAGTGAACCTGAATGCTGGGGATATAATTATTAAGCTCTGAACTTGGAAATTACATGATAACTCCACTGGTTTAACTAGGGAAGGAAGAACTCTGTACACCGGTTACTTGAGTTTCAGTTCCAAGTTTTGTATTTATTTGAAGCATACAAGCAGTAATAACTGGAATTGGGAAAAATCCAGTGCAATATTTTGTACATGGCTGTGTACCTGTTGCCTTGTAGGTGAGGATGGCAACGTGTATGCAGCACAAAGTTGGGCGAGTGGCCAGAGACTTAATCCTGTCCTTTCTGACAGACATCTTAAGTTACAGGACTAGCTGTGGACAGCCTGAAGGATGGCTTGAAGGCCAGAATATGAGGTACCTATCCTAGAGGCTTTTGTTTTCCATAACAACATGGAAAAACTGAAGAGTTTGAGTGGCCCCAACTAGCCTGGCCTCTCAGGAAATCCCTTCTTTGGCAGAGCAGCTCCTGATCACAGTTGTCCCTCAGCCAGCTTCCCACCTTGGCCTGTCAGCAGTCTAGTGGGTGGCACCTGGTTCCTCTGCCTTGAGCAGCTAGTCTCTAGCTGAATGTCACTTGCCTCCTAACCCTCTTTGCCCACTTGCCTTCCCTGTAGCCCAGCTCCCCGTAGGCAGAAGGAGAAATGGTTCAAATCCTTCGTTTGCTGTGAGACAGCGAATTCCCATCTGTTTAGGTTGTCTTGGGCACTGGGTAAGCGATACCACATTTTTTGAGTGGTATCAGTCACAGCTGAAGCATTTCCTTCAGGAACTATGTCCATTTTAACAGGAGTTTTCAAATAACTTCCTGGAAATGATGGGGTTTGAGCTTTGTCTGCAGTATAAGTGCTCATCGACCGCCTGCCTGAAAGCTCTTGAAATGATTTATTGATACTGCAACTTTGATGTACATTAAGGGCTCATTCTGCATTGCTTGCATCTTTCCTGAGTCTGCTGAGTAGTCTGAAAATGTGGGGTGCCATGGGATGGGGCTCTCAAAAGTGATTTTTGACATAACTCTGTAGTCTGGACTGAACAGGGAGATTGTTTTCTCTTTGCACAGCACTGTGGGCTATTCCCTTAGTTCTGCCTTCTGTGTGACATGGTGTGAGTTACTGCTGTTTGTAAGTGAAGGGTTTTTAAGTGACTTTTGTATTTTTAATAGTGAGTATCAGATGACTCGAAGAGTTTCACCCTAAACTGATAAATACACCAGAAAGTAAAAATGTTTATGTTTGTAAGAAGGTATTTCCACCCCCAATTTAATCTTGGAATGTAAGAATGTAGGGGCTGGGTCAGATAGGAATTTGTTTCAGCAACTGTGTAGGTATCCTGTTGTTAAAAGAGGGACAACATGTGATGATGTTACTGTGGTATCTTCTCACAGTTCCTGGTAGTATGTGACTTCCAGGGCCACAAATGTGTCTTTGCTTTTAATTTCATGACAGATTTTCCATCCTAGAAGCCATACAATAGCTTTTTATAGTGGTGTGCTCTGTGGGGCATCAATGTGGGCTATGGCAATGAGTTCCACAACTAACTCTCCATTCTGAAACTTTCATTTTTTAAGTCTTATCTGGGCAGTCCTTATGTATTATGAGAATCAATGAGGACAACTAGTCACTATCTCACTGCATGGGTCCTTCTTTCATGAGGTGAATTCCTAGTCTGTGCAGTTGCTCCTAACATGGAAGGTCTTTCAAAATCTGACCACCTGGTTTTACATGAAAATTATTACATAGAAAAGTATTAAGAGCATAATTGGATATAAATGATTGAGTGGTTTTCTAAAAGTACTTAAACAATTCTATTTGTGCTTATTATGCATTTAGATAACACTTCAGGAAGAGTGTCTGAAAATCTTTTGCATAGCAATTTCACTTCAGGTGCTCAATAGACACATTCTTGACGCAACCATCTCACAGATTCACTTTGTCTACTTCCTTGGATAGTGTGATGCAGTAGATTGTCCTTAATGATACAGCCATTATGTTGAAGGGTTGGTAATATGGCATTGAGATGAACTCAATTCTATGTTTATCCTTTTATGAACAGAATTTTTTATTCAAAATCTTTGAAACAGTACTTCCATGAACCATAACTCAGGAGGATGTTAAGTGGTGTTCACACTTTTTCACAACAAGCAGACCATACTTGGTATTTTATTTACGTTAGTCATATCAGTAGTTTGTAGGACACAGGTGTACAGGCTGTTGAATTTTATAGTAGTTTCCATTTAAATATGAGAAAACAAGGGGTAGCTCTTGTGATGTACTTCATCATTATTTCTGTGAGCACTCCCACTGAAGAATATATTTTTTGTACTTCTAAGCTAATCAAATCACAATTAAAACTCACACAAACAGAAAGCCAAACAACTCTGGAGAGGAGACAAAGCTTAATACCACTCTTGACATATGGGAGAAATATGACTACATTTGTAGGAACAAAATACCTTCCCAATTTCATGCAGCACACAAATGAACATTCTTCATCAGAACTGATGTTCTGATTACTGTAGAATAATTACTTGAAATATTTTGTAAAACAGTGTCCATATTAATTCCAATTACTTTCTTGTGGTATCACTCAAGGTTTGCAGCAGTACATTAAATCACCAACATATGGCTAATTGCCTATAACAGTGTTTGTTATTGTGGTGCCTCTTACCACTCTGATGTCTGTTTTTGCAAATGTGAAGGTGTGCACATAACTTTGCATGTGGGAGGTAAATGTCTCCTGAACCAAACAGAATTTTGTGAGTAAAATCTCCACTGTAACTAAGTGTTTGCAGGATCACAGTATGTAGAAAATAACTCTGGGAAATCTGTAATAGAAGCAGTGGAACCACAATGCCTGTCTCTGCTGGCAAGAAATGTTAACTTCTAGCTCTCACGTGACTTGGATGAAACAACATATCAATTCATTAGGAGTGGCTGGACTGAAATGCGGGCTGGGTGTTAGTTTTTGTTGGCGGAAGTTTAGGTAGGGGTTGTGTTTTATTTGAGGTTGGTGTGGGTTAGCCACTGATTTTTGTTGGATTCTTTTTCCATATATCTGTCAGAGACCCATTACTGTACAAGATAGGCATGTTTTTGCATGTTTTTCATATATTTGATATTGAATCTAAATAAATCAAATAAATGAAGATGCACCACACAGTTCAAATTTCCTGCTGGGTAAGTTGGCCCACTGAACAGCCATAAATCACACTGCAAGAGAATTTAGCTTTGCCTTCTTAAGACATGCTTTAAGATCTTAGAGACCAAAATCAACTTCAGGTATTACCATGAAGAATTATAAAATTAAGTGGAACATAAGTGAGTATAGAGGCACCTATTCTGGAAGACACCTGAGGTTAGAAAAGCATGTGATCTCATGGTTAACATTAAATCTGTTATGTATTTGGTTCTAGTGGAGCCAACTATGGCAGAATAAACTCACAACTACCTGCTCATGTACACATCATGATGCAGTGTACAATGGGTTATGCCTGCCTTCAGAGCACAAGATCCTGCTGGTCTACAGAGCCAGCAAAAAAAACGGCGTGGAGGGGGCTGAAGGGGAGGAAGGCTTGTATGACTTTCTTTGGTTCTTAACAGATGGCTGAATTGAGGCTCACTTAGTTTGCACAACTTGTTAATGCCTTTTGGTCGGTTTTCCCTCCTCCTCCTCACTGGTTTCAGACTGAAACAAAATAAAGCAAAGCATGTTTTTCCTCCTAAAAATGAAAGTCAAATGGAAACAAATGTTTTTGTGGGTTCTTAGGAAAAGGAAAAACAGTGAAATGGAAAGTCTCACTTTGCATCAGTCACTAAAACAGAGTAAAGAGAGATGGAGAGACAGTTCCCTTTATCTTAAGCTGAGTGGTTACATGTCACTCACAGGCACAAAATTGACTCAAATCTTTGCTGGTATCGAAGAGTATGCTTAGGCAGGGTGTCCCCATTCTTTCCCACTGGTGCTATTCCCTCTTCATGAGATATTTTAAGTGTTTTCTGGTCCCGTACTAAAACTCAAGGGTCTGTTTTACCCTATGAGTTATAGTTTGGTTCTATGTCTTTTTTTTTTTCCCCCAGAACACTAGATTTCTTCCTAGTATATGTGTTATACGCGTGTACAAATCACTATGTACTTTATTAGAAAATAATAACATGTACTTCTGTTTTTTGTTTTCTCCATAGGTATGGAAAAATTGTATCCACAAAGGCAATTCTTGACAAAAACACAAATCAGTGCAAAGGTACGTACAAGGTGTCCACCCTGCAAGTTCATTATCGGTTTGAATGATTGACTGGTGGCTTGACTGCCAAAGCTTTGGTTCCAACTGTGCAATCAACATAATGCACAGTATATTACAAACATATTTAATAACACCAAAGCTTTGAGTTGTGCTTCCAGTAACATTGCTCATTAATTTTTTTCATTAACAAACAAAATGAAAATCACAAATCAGAACAAGTATTAAATTGCTTCGGCAGAAGAGTAAATTACCTTCTAACCACATAGTACTGTCTGATTTGAATGATATCATCAGTGATGCAAATTGATTTCTTATATAAAGCTGAGAAACTTTTGGGCAAAGATTCCCAAGGAAAACCTGGTCTAATTTTTACATTTTTGTGAAGTCTTGTCTTATGCTAATGGAAGAAGAAAATATTCTTTATGACACAAATAGATCTACAAGTTTCAACACCAAGATATAAAAATAATTCCTCTTTCAGTTTTATGTTCTTAATTTTTCTGTGAATGTATGAAAACATTTTTTGGTGAAATATAAAGTTTAATGTGTGTCCATATAGTTATATTTGCTGAGATAAATATAGGCTAACATGTCTAGTAGTATCTCAGGACTAGAATTTGTTACTGCTTTATGAGTCTGCAGTGTCGTCAAATCTATGGGGGAGAAGATGTGCTTTAAGGTGACTCTGTCACTTTACACTAGTGGTATACAGAATCCTTTTGGAGTAATAAGATCTATTAGAATGAGTTCTTCTGATAAGAAGCACATTCTGGATGGCATTTCCATATGAGTTAGTAAAAAGAAAAGGCATTGCAGTTCAGGAATATCTCATGAGTGCCCAGATAAGTTGTGAAGAGAAACAGCAGAGAAGACATTTCGGGAAATTATGAGATAGGGCAAAATCCTGCCATCTGTGCCAGAGCTGTTTTAGAAGTTCGTAGAAGTGTAGGACTTCATCTACTGCCTGTCGGAAACAGTATTCATTAGCTACTCAGGAGAAAAGTAAGTTGGAAGACTGCAATTCTAGTCTTAGAAAACTCCACCACCCCAGTCAGTCATGGGCCATCATCGTAAGTTGCACTGCTATGCATTTGCTTTTGACTGAATGTGTGTTTCATTTCCTTGGGGCACTGTTCTGCCACAATTCTGATAACATCAGTCTGTATTTCTTTAAATATCACAGCAGGAACAAGACCTGATTGTGTTTGGGTTTTGATGGATTTCTTGCTTTTTTTTTGGATTGCATTATAAAGGAATAGCCTTGTGAGCAGAACTTCCTTTGTTCTCATTGCCAGTGGTAAGCAAGGAAAGGAATGGATCTGTTTGTGAAATACAAAATGTGAAACACAAAGTGAAAAATTATTGTGAAGAATATGAATGGTAGAATTTTAAGAAAGAAAAATGTTTGGATTTGGTGTTCTTCATATTGTAGTTAGCTTTGAGATTATCATAGTAGGAGCCACATAACAGTGAGTCGGAATTTTGTAAAAATTTGCTTTCATGCTGTTGTATTACACTGTAGGGCAGAGATATCTATTTGTATTTTCAAAAATGGATCTTTATGACATAAGTGATGCCATTAAAAGATCATAAACATAATTGGATTTATTAACAGTATGCTTCATGGCATGAAAAGAATAGATGTTTTACTGCTTTAAATGCTGGGTACATTTCCTTTCTCTTTAGTAAGGCTGAAAAAAAAAAAAAGCTTTCCAGGAACCCAAAGTGGAAGCAACCTGAAATAGTTAGGACCTGCCTTGGGGCAAGATCAGCTCTAACCCACTGCTGACGGGTATTTCTGTAACCTTCGCTCAAAGGCCTCCAGGGGTGGAGATTCCTCGAGCTCCTCAGGCAGTCTGTGATAACGCTCCCTCTTCTCACTTTAATGAAGCATTTCCTAATGTCTAACCCAAATCTCTCTTGATGCAATTTAAGTCTATTGCTTCTTTTCTTATCCCCAGTGGACATGCAGAGCAGTTTATTCCTTCTCTTTTTGCAGCAAACATATATTTGAAGACTGCTCTCCATCTGCCTTATCTTTTCTTTAGACTAACCACTAGTCCTTTAACTTTTTCGTTAAAGGCGGTTTATTTAGATTTCTGATTATGTTGCACTTTGCTGGTCTGTCTCTAATTAGCTCGCTTCTTACTTTAAGACCCTGGCACTGGGCATAGGATTTCAGATGCCCTAAATCTTGTAATTTTAAATAGCATGGAGAGGTTATATCATTTGTCTTCTCTGTGATCACGTGACTCTCCTCTTTGTTGATGTATACATATAAATAGCTGTATATTTTAAATATAGATACATCTGTGAGGCACAGGGTGTTGCATGAGAACAATGGTGCTGATTTATGCTAAGAGATTCTCTGCAACCCCCAGTTCTGTTATTCTTTACTCCAGCACTGCTGCGAGCCAGGCATTCCGTATTGTGTGCTCTGCTCTGTGTTGTTGATTATTTCTTCCTAAAGCTAGAACTTTTAATTTGTCTGTACTGAATTTTGTCCTATTTTTTTCTTGGCTATTGCTTAATTTACTAAGATTTGAGAATAATCTTAAGCCTACAGAGTGCTTGCAGCACTTACCCCTTTAGTATCCTCTTCACAGTTAATAAATGGTTTCTCTAATCCACTGGACAAGATAATGTGGAAAAGACTGAAAAATACCAGAAGACTTTTGAGGAAACTCTCTCAGTATATCAGGTAGTGCAACAGTGAGCCATTGAGCACTTCTTAAAATTGGATCTGCTTAGTTGTTTGACACCTACATCACAGCATTTTTCAGCTAGACCTTTTTTCTCCCATCTGCTCAAGTTATGAGAGAGATTTAACTAAAATATATAGTACTGAGCTATCTATAACACTCGTTATATACTTTTAGACAAAATTATGATATGACATTATTTACTCTTGCTCAGTCTATGCTGCATTGTACTAATCATATGTTACCTTTGAGGGTCTGTGAATGGATTTATATGACTAATTGCTCTAAGATTTTTCAGAATTTGAAAGCATCTCTAACACACTGGAGTCTACATCCATTCCTTAAAAAAAAATCCCACCAAAAAAACCCCAACAACCAAAAAGCAACTAAGAAAAAACCCATGCTATTTGTTTGCTCCTTTCCAGTTTTCTGGGTCTCATTCCCTTTCTGCCAAGTATGAGACTATCTTTTTAAGTGAATACATCATCCTGTGATATGTATCCAGTGAAGTAGGGTGGATTAAATTCAAGGAGATGATAGAAGTTATCACGTGGTTAGTGACTTATGAATTTATTTCAGTGTCATTTGTGTGTTGACCAAGGTGTAAAACAAAGCTGAAAGTAGAAAATATTTAATTTAGCAAAGAAATTATTTCAAACCCCCCATGTAACACCAGATCTGTTAAAATAAGTTGCTGCTTAGCAAGAAGTATTAGGTTACCTCTTGGAAAAACGAGGAGACCACTCTGCACTGGACTTTAAGTTATTCTCCAGTATTTTTAAAAAGATACCCTTCACATTCCTATCATACTAAGGAACAGTGTTATCTGAGGATTTTTCTCTGGTATGAATTAAGCAGTCAGATCTAAAGTAATCATATATGCTGCAAGGGAGTTCACTAGGGAAACCTTTTGACGTAACCTCTCATTTTCAGATTGCTCTTTGTTGGTGGCATAAATGCTAAGTGAGACAGAGAAGAAGTAACAATCACCCTGTAATAGAACAATATATAAAACAAAATAAGCACATTCACGACAACATGGCCAGAAATCTATGAACAAAGCAGAGAACAAATACATATGGAGAATAATGAAAAACAGACACATGATTCATTCAGATGTTCAAACACAAAACCCCCTAATGAACAAGTTGGAGAGTTTTTGGCTGCTTTTGCTTCTTCCCTTTCCCTCCCCTTTCTCCTTCTTCCCTTGCACATTTCCCTTCTGGGCCTACTGTATTTGCTAATTTAAAAAGTAGGGGAAATGAAATAAAAGAAACCATTCAAGAGAAGCGTTAATCTGAAACGTGTAGACTCTTCTCTTTCCAGCCCTCACCCCCCACCCTCTCCAGACTGGCTTGCTTTTGATAGACCTACGTGCTTAGAGCTGAAGGAATGAGTAATGGTTGTTTCACAGTACAGTTTCCATACCTCATAGCAATGGAATACAGAACAGTTAATCTGCCAAATACACAAGCCCATTTCTTAGAGTATGAATTACTGTCATCTGCGTCTGCCCTTGCAGACACTGTAATTGCATGCATGCAGATTTGCTTCCTGGTTTAATCAGGAGCTCGTATGATTTGCTCGTATTTTGCTAGGACTTTGGAAGATGAGCACAGGGAATGGCAAAAAATCTGAAATCCCACCTGTGGGAATTTTTTTTTAATAAATAAAACCTATGAATCACAGTAATGTGTAGGATACAAACACTTCAATTGCATATTCTTCATTTTATGTGTATTTTTTTAAACCATGGGTGACTTGATTTGTTGAATAGCAGTGTTTGTCTTAGGAGAGAAATATGCCTACCATGATGAGGGGAACTATAGAGGCTCTGTTTATAATTTTAATATTTCATTATGACATTTTTCTTGTTGAGAAATGCGAGCAATGATCTATTAATTTTTAAAATACGAAAACTGGGAATGCAGATATACAGTCATTAGGAACGGGGGGGGGGGGTTACGATAAAAAAAAATGCCATGAGGTCATCTGTGTTAAACCACCATATATCACATACAGTTTTATTTCTCCAGTTGCCTTGCTGTTTTTAGACCAGGACTTAAAATTTACCGTGACCTATTTTATAAATTGAAAGTTTATTTGTGTAACAAAAGTGGAATAACTGGAGGCTTACTATAAGTGTTGGAGATAATTGGAATGACATGATAAAGTGGTGTTTCATATCTCCCAAAAGGAGTCTGTCCTGCCTTGTGTCAGTGTTGCTACTCGTCTGCTTAAGTTCACCAGCGTCCCTAAATACTCTAATGCATTGGAGCTTAAAGTGCTGAAGGCTTCTGCTCTGGTGTTCTGATAAACAAAGCTTATAAGCATGTAGTAGATATACCTTGGTAGGTACATTAGACAAAATACTTTCATAACTTCAAATCTTAGGAAGTAATTTTTCACACATACTCTGTGAAGACTAAAGGTTATTTGTGATCATATGAAATTACACATTTTTACTTTGTATTTATTAATTCATATTCTTATACTTAAGATGGCACAATTTGGTTGTGATTAGCAGCATGAAGCAACTCTATGTAAAATAATAAGCTAGTGGGAAAGAGCTAAGCTACATAGAAAGCTATTTAGTTAATAAATTTTATTTATTGAGAATAAGCTCAAATTACAATAACCGTGCTGTGTAATTTATGATTCTCAGAATTGCTCTTTTGAAAGGGAGAAAAATCCAGACAAGTAGGTCTGTGCCTGATCACAGTCTGTAAACTGTTCACACTAGGAGGGCATGCACAGTGTGCTTCAAGGGGAAATGGATCTTGTAGAAAGTAAATAATTCGTAAAACAGACTTATTTAATTTGAAACTCTAGACTTGTGTAGCAAATAAATCAACCCTATTTTTGATGCTGGATAGACAATAGATGTGCTGATTTTTTTGTGCTTTAGTTTTGTATGTTTGCATTCTTTTTTCTTTTTTGATCCACTCCAAAGTTTTATGTAATTAGTGGCATAATAGTTCTCAAGTTATTAAAAGTGTAACAATATGGAATATTTTAATTTGGCAGGTTTTCTGACAATAAGGTGTTTGTGAAGGCTGGACAGATACTGTGTGAGCAGGCATTCAGCAAGTTTTATCTATGACTCTGCTGATCCATCTCATTAATTACCTGTAGCAGTCACAACAGTCACACTTGGGTCTCTTGAACAGAGGGCACAAACTATGCTGAATTGTATCACTTTGAGTTAGCAAGCCAGTTAATAAAACCTTATTTCACTGAGTCTCCATTTTAAAACAGTTAAAAGAAAAAAAAAAACTTGAAATGGTATGATTTTGCTAAAAAGAGATACATTAAACAACATGAGGCTAGTTGTTTAAAATTTGTAATTATTTGCGGGTTTTTTAGTCACTTTTCTGGTTTTTTTTTAAACTTCAGGTTTTTTTACTTTCACTTCTGTGGTTTTTATAAGTAAAGGTTGAGACAATTTTTTTTCTGTTTAAATTAAAAAGTGATATTACTGTGTAACGATGTGAGACCAAAAATTAAGCTTTTAGAAAAAATACTTAAAGGAGACATCTAAACACCCTGTTGATGGGCATACAACAAAATAAAGTGAAAAGAACTGCCAGTAAGAAGCCATGAGGTTGTTCACTCACGAATGAAGTGTAACTTCACACCATAGCTTATCAAATAAAAGCTTGTTTGATCTCTGGGCTCACGAGCTCTGATACTCTGTAAATATGACCATTTTAAGAAGTTATCAAAAACTATATAGGGGAGACGAGTGCATATGTATATTCAAAAATAAGTATGTAGCTATGCTCTTGAGTTTACAGATGATGGATGTTTAGGTGTTGTAACAAAGCAGTGGCATTCAGGAGGAGTGTTGAGTGATCTGTTTTCCTGGCACCTGTTGGGTTGGCCAGCAGGCATTATATGTCTTGAAAAATGTGCAAGTATTTTGAAAAATCTCACTTTAACTGGGAGGTAGAGATTCTCCTGTTTGTGTGTATTTGAGTGCTTTCTACATTTGCTGAAGTGAAACAGGAAAGGATTCGATGACTTGTGCTAAGGAAGTCATCATAGCTGGAGCATATCAGCACTGGCCACTGCCTTGCTGTAGTGAGGACTCATGTCTGCCTCCATGACTGCAAAATGTTGCTGCACCTCAGCAAACATTTTTGACTGCATCTAAACAGTGCTCTCTCTCAAGCAAGTCCTCTAAAAAAATTGCTTATTGAGTTTAAAACCAGGTCCTCTACAGAGGAAACTCCTTCCTAATTAGTTCCCCAGACACTTTCATAAACGGCTTCTTTGCAATTAAGGAAAAAATTTCCTGGGTCATTATCTTTTCATAAGTGAACTCATGGCCTAGCAAATATTTTCTGTAAGGAGACCCAAGATGCTCAAGTATTCTGTGACATATCTAATCTGTGATTATTCTTAATTTGCTGCTTCCAAAATCTGCAGGCCCATGTCGTTGACAAATAATTGGTTTAACTTTGTTTCTTTCCAGAGAAATAAAAAAGTAAAATTTCCATTTATACACAGTGATTAATGTTTTGATTCATTGGTCTGTATAAAACTTTGCCAGTAGCTTGGCATGTGCTTGAAGTGCATTTTGGGACTGGGTAATGTTAGTAGGCTCTTAATGGTCTCAGCAGACTTGAAAATATCTATTTCATAGCACAGAAGTGAACAGAAGAGAATTTTTTTTCTCTGAATAGTGGTTCATAATCAGCTTTGTTGAAAGCTTCCTTACAATGTCTTTGCTTTTTCAACTGTCTTGCAGAATCAGTTTGCTTAGTTTTTTTTTCTTTTTTCTGATGCCGTGATACAATATCTCACACACCAGCAAATCTGTTTGGCCTCTGGTTGCTTGAAGGAAGGTCACCTCTTCTAAAAGTGATGGTACTCTGATGAGAAGTTAGTTTCTCAAAAGTCTCAAGACTTTCAGCACAGCAGCTGACCTGTGGAAATCTCCAGGCAGAGACAAGAGGAAGACAGTGCCCACCACCTTAGTTTTGCTAGAACCAACTCTGTTAGGTGCTCTGAGAATATACAGCATGTGCAAAGCAGATGCTGACTTGATATATGACAATTTGATAATGAATCAAATTGACAGCCATTATTGAAAATGGGTACTCAACAGGAACCATTCCGAATCAGATCTGTGAATTACAGTGTGATTTCAGTTCTGTGGTGTGCCAGCTGAGGTTTCACCTATTATTGCACGTCCCTGGCTTTTGTTTAGAAGAGTAGAGCTCTCTTACCCAAGTGAATTAAGTATACTTTCTCTTTCTTGGTAGATAGTACACTGTCAAAATAAACCAATAACAGACCATGCCATCATTTTTATTAAATCTGTCTTTCTTGGTATTTGAGGGCTGCCTGTCTGGAGATGGCGTAGGATTGCTCGAGTAGGAAAAGATGTGCAACACATGAGAAAAATCATAACCTCTGGCAATAAAGATGCAGCTCCCTCAATGCTGATCAAAGAACCCACCCACACCAGTTCCAGGGAAGGAACTGATGGGCATTATTAATATTGCTCCATCTATTTAAGGTTATGGTAGCTGTGTGGCATAAAGCTCTAGGTATTCATCAAAGGTACAGAAAACAGTTGTACTTTATAAAAAATAATTGAAAGACAACCTTCTTCTATGGACTTTGCAGCCCAGGTCTTTGAAAAAGAGCAGGGCCCGCAATTAATTTAGGTACTGTGAGTAATCTTATGACTTTGAATGGAATTAAATGACATTTCTTTGAAATACTGAATTCTCCACAAAAGAAAACCCCAAACCAGTTTTTCAACTCTCCTGAGAATAGTTCTATATTTGGATAACATTTAGTAAGTTTTTTCAACCCAGAATGTTGTGAGGAGAGCTAAATTTATAGATGAGAGAAGAAGGAGGCCATGTTAGGGGTGGTAGAAATGTCTCTTCTACTTGATGAAATAGTTTTTGTCTGACTGGATCTTCCCCAGGACCCATGATCGGCTGATGTTTTCTTCCATTAGATGGCAGTGGTGTGATATGTGGTTTCTCTGGACCCCCAAAACTACTCTGATTAAAAAATTACAAATGGTTCCATTTTCTTAGTTTGGTTTATGATTTCAGTGTCTCTAAGCTTTCAATTTTTTATTCACATAGAAGTTTACCACTTATTGTCCAGTTTAAAGCAAGTCAGGACTTCAAAAGAGGACTGGGACTTTCAAATACAACCAAGTAAAATATTTTCAGAAAATGGGCAACTGGGTAGAATGGACACTCAGTGCTCCTGCTACAAGAAATGCAGGATGGGTTTAGGTTTGCTCCACCTGAAATAACTACAGTAATTCACTACTTACTTATCTATGGTGGAACCAGAGCTTGTGCTGATTTTCCCCAATGAGGAGTTTGGGTACAGGTATGAGAGGAGAGGGTGGAAGCAGTAAGGAATGCTTGCGCTGAGGGATTGGAGTCCCTGCAGCAAGTTGAAGTGTCACACTTGGGATAGGACATGTGCAGAGGCAATAAATATGGGGCTCAAATATGTAAGACAACAAGCTTTCTTTGTTTCACTGCTAATAGAATATACTGTTTCATTCTAAACAAAGGAAAAAAATAGAATTTTTTTTTATATATATGATCTTTGTAAAGATCTTTCAAGCACATTCCCTTGTTGCTTGTGATATTGGTTGTGATGTTGTTTTTTATTAACTTATTAAATATGGAGCAGTAAACAGTATTTATTTTTAAATTAATTGAAATGGACTTGTTGCCCTTCATGGCTTTTTATTAATTGAATATTTTTGCTAAGCTGTCTGCTTTCAGAGCAAAGGTTGCAGCCGGGAGATGGGGGTCAATGGGACTTCCATTTAAATGCATGTTATCTCTGTGTTAATTGCCTGCATATTTAAGCAACCAAGCATGTCATTCTGCAGAAAGTAAAGGTTTTTGTGGTCAACCTTTAATCACAAAACAGCAAGAAAAAGTCTCAGTGACCTGGTTTGCCTGAGGTATCTTGTTTGCTCTTGTCAGTCACTTCAGCTCACAGTAAATTGCAGGGTAAATTCCACATAATTGATGGAATGTATCTTTAGAAAAAGCCTGAAAACTGAGCAAAAAATATGTGTTCAAGATTTGATTTGTTGCACATTGTTTTAGTAATTTCCTTCTTAAATAAAAACAGATTTTATTGCTAGTATAGACAGTTATTAGAGAAGAAACTCATGCAACAGAGATTAAATATGCTCTGAGTTTTGGAGACACATCCATATTTGTCAAGGTAGGTGAATTTGAGTTCTTAGAAAGAATTGCATAGCTGCTGCTTGCTATTCTCTACTTTTTGGGTTGTTACTGCAGAAGGGGTAAAATAGTTACATTTGAAGGAGAGGGGTGTATGCCATGGAACAAATCCTTCTAAGGCTACTGGGATTAAAAAACCTCTGCTGTGTTTTCACTAGTGCTAGTAATGAGATTGAGGTTTTGGAACTTAAAACTATTTGAGATTGCTACCTCTGTCAAATTTGCTTGAATGGGGTCAGTCAGTTCAAAAGTTATGGGAAAGGAGAGGCTGAGAGGGAAATACATGTAGATATTTCTGCTGTATATTCTTTGCCTTGCTATTTACTTTTTTTGTAATGATTCCTGGAATTCAGTTCACATTTTTGAGCAAATAGGAAGCTAACACTTCTATGGACAGTTCAAGGGGCATAATTTTATAATGTAAAACCAGAATTTTCTCCCATGTGCATCACTGCATTTATCTACATTTAATTTCTTCTTCTGGTTTATTATCCTTAGTTTGATAAGGTCTTTCTGCAGTTCTTCACAGATGCCTCTCCTGTTGCATCTCCTAGATAATCTTGTCACCTCACTGTTAGCCTCTTCTTGTCATTTAGAAATGGGTTGTGCAGTATGGTTCCTGGCAAAACTCCATGTGGAAGTCCATTGATGCTGTTCTCCTCTTGAGAGAAAGATCATGCCCTCTACCCTCTGTTTTTATCTTTTAATCAATTGTTTATCCAAGAACTTTCACTCTTAAGCCATGGCTGTTTAGTTTCCTAAGAAATCTTCTGTGAGGGCCGTGTGAAATGCCTTTTGGAGATCCAAGCAGACTATATTAGCGAGATTACCCTTATCCACAGGCTTGTTGACCTTTTCAAAGAACTCCAATAGGTCTGTGAGACAAACCTACAACAGCCAGGTTAACTCTTTCCACATATTGTATTTCCATTGACTTTACTCTGCTTCTGTAATTTCTGGTAATTTGACACCAAGTTTACAGACCTGAAGGTACTTGGATCTTACCTGTGATGTTTTCAGAACACTGTGACCATGTGTGCCACCTCCCAGTCCTCAGGTACAAAGTCAGTTTTAGAAAAGAAGCTGCACACCACTTGTTAGTGTGTGTAGTCAGCTCTTACATCCTGGAGCTCTTTTCAAATGGGGAGGGTGAATACCATCTGTTGCTGCAATTTGTTAGTATTCACTTTTGTCAGTTTGTCCCATAACCTTCTCTCTGGTCATTTCAAATTAAGAGTTGCATCTTTTCTTCTGGGCTTCCTAGGCAGATACTCTCTGAAACAGCACCTAAAAATGTGATCTTTGCATTATATCCCATTTTGCCCAATCTGTGTAAGGATAATAAGTCTCCATGAGCACTCCGCTAGCTGCCTTTACTGCTTTTCTGCGTTTCAGTTCTTACAGGTTCTGTGTTACTCACTGCCATTCTTAGTCTGATCATTTCTACCCCACCAGCACAGCCTACTCTCTCTGCCATGCATGTTATATCTTGGTGTTGCAATGGTCCACTCATTGCCTCATTTTCACACTTTCTAATACATGAGTGTTTTCTGACTGTAGTGTGTATTTAAGTTCACCCATCTTATTTCTTAAGGCTTAAAACACTTAGTGAGCTACTACTCTTTTGGTTGTGTTGTCAGCACCGTATTTGAGTGACTCTGTGGTGACTTTCCTTTACAGTGTGTCCACTTAGGTTCTCTGGCCTGTTGTTTTGTTTGCAAGAGGGATAGATCTAGTGATCACCCTCTGATTTTCTTCAAGATTACCAACTCCCCCATCTGTTTGCCTAGTGAGAGGGATTGTCATCAGGGACAATCCCTCCAACCTACTCCATCCTTCTGGTTAGCTCTGAGTTCTAGGGGGACACTTTCAATGCAAGAAGATGAAACGTCAGCAGCTCCCAGTGGGGAAGATCCAGCACTGGATCACATCCTGCTTCACCACCTGAGTCCTGCCTTGAGCTGGCAGCTGCTCTAATATACTTGGACCTGCTGCATGACACTGCTGAACTATCTCTGTGAACCTCTTCCTCCTCTCCCTTATTAGGATTCGGCTTCACTGCTTGGAAGGGGGGTGTGTGTGTGTCCTGAAGGTGCAGCTTCTGAATTTTCCTGTCTCCTCCAGTCCCTCTCTTTTTGTTTTCCTGCTCTCTGCTCTCAGGAGCCAGAATCTCCTGCTGAAGACCATAACTTGTCTGAACAGCACACTCACGTGTGCAGTTCTCCCATAAGGAAGACACAGAAATGATAGTTGGCATAGTAAATTGGATAATTCCCACTTTAACTTATTCTCCCCTAAGTATCTGATAGGATTGTTTCTACCACTTCTTTCTATCCAGGTAACTATATTTGACCTCCCCTTCTGTTGCTGCTCTAAGGACAAAAACTAGAGTTTTCTCCTTTTTCCATGCATTCGGTGGTCTCAACTTAGTTCTTGGAAATGTTGGGGCTCTGCTTACTCGAAGGAGTATAGAGAGGGATTGGTGAGGAATGGAAGACATAGCATTTAAAATAACATTCACTAAACCAGAACAAAATAGAAATGCCTATGAAGAAATCAGTATCTTGTATTAGGCAAGGAAAAAAAATATGTGCACAGAGCTGACAGCAATAATGAGCGAGAGTAAACAGGCTGTGATTTATTATGGGTGAGAGTTTCTGACCATCAGAGCAGCCAAGTTTTGGTACAGAGGGTGGAGCAAGTTCAGTTTTTGACAGGAGTTGTGGCACAAGGCTACTTGAGAGTGGGGTCAGGGTTCAATGACCAGATTTTTGTCCAGATGCTTACACTTACTTCATAGAGTTCCCCCAACATTCTGAGTCTGGAATCAGGCAAGTATTGTAGTAAGATATAGTTGTTAGTGCATCGTTTTGTACAACTGCTTCAATAATCTCAATAGCTGCACCCCCACAAGGAGCACTGGGGTGGGAGCTGGGAGGCATACTCCCTTTAGAGCTGCTCTCTTTGGGGCCATTGCAGCTGATGTGGGAACTGGGCTCTGGTGGATGCTGACTCAGGGCTCTTGGGGCTGTGGCACTCTCCCACAATATCTACTGGCCTTTTTAAAAAAAGTTTTACCTGGAGGGCAATTCCTGGGACAGATCTTTCAAGAGCAAAGCTCAGCTCTTGAGCTAAATTGTGGGGCAACAGTCCCACTCACCCTTAGCCAGGCTGACTGGCTGCACTGGGGTGCATGGGAGTAGAGGGGAGAAGCTGCGATGATTTGCTGAAAAGCTTGGGAGCAGGAGCTGGAGGAGTGAAGTGTGGCTCCGTTACGGTTCATCTCCTTGCAAATTACCTGTGTGTTTGCCAGTGTGAGGCCTAGGAAATGTCTGCAGGTTTGCACATTAAAGGAAAAAAAATGAATCCAAAATAGATTTTGTCAAATTAACCTTCAAAATCTCAGCAAGGTGAGCTTGCTGTGTTTTGGGAGTGAGGATAAGGAGTGGCTATGAAATGTTCTTCTATTATTTTAACTGGAAGTTGAGACTATCACTGAATCATTTTGTATTAATAAGGCTCATAAGAAAATAGGATTTTCAGATTACAATTTTAAAGCCTCATGTTCCCACTGTGTTTAGGGAAGAGTGAAAGCACATGTTGCCCATAGGACTAAGTGAAACCAGAAATTTCATTTCAATTTAGACAGTCTTTACTGACACTCTGCTCCTGGGTTTGGCATTCCTGAAAGGGGAAGAAAAGTGGAATGTAAAAGGGGAGAAACTTTCCAGTCAACATTTGGTTTGAATTTACATACAATGTTAAAAAAGAATGGGAAAAAAGGAAAAAGGTACCATTATAATTACAATGTAGGTCCACTTTAAACCTCAGAAACATTAACTGTTCTGTAAACTTCCCATATACCTTTTGTTCTGTATGCTTCATCAGTATCTCTGCATTGTTATTTTATCCTAGTAAATAATGAATTCAATGGAGGAAACTTTGCAATACAAAAATGTTTGGATTGGCATATAGAAAATTATGCTTCTTTATTTATTTTACTTATTTATTTTATAAATTGGATAGCCCCTCACATTCCTTCAGAAAACAAAACCAAGTTTTAATACTGTAGCTTATCTCCTCTCTAGTAGAAGTCCAAAGATTGAGAGTCTAGTCTGTGCTATTCAAGACATTGTAAGAAAATATCCAAGTTAGGATAAAGAAGGCCTTCAATTTTAAGACCTCAGTTGCCCTTTGCAGAGCAGTGTTATCCAGGAGCTTGTGATATGTATGGAGGTATATGTAAATATATGTGTTGAACTACTTTATCAGAAGTTGCTGTCTCAGTCCATTGCCTATAACACCTTGAATCATTATAATGCAGGAAGAAAATTGCGAGCATTTAAATGTAAGTTATACAAGGCTCAATTCATAAATAATAACTAAAAATATAATTTTGGTCTGGTGATAAACTTTCTTAGAAAGAGTAATTTAATTGCCAGTCGCAAGATTGGCACTGACATTTGAAGTTGACAGTAGGGTTCAACTTATTAACGTTTCCATTTTGCATGTGTCATTTACTCTGCTTTCTGAATTTTCTGAACATAAGAAAGGCCACCTTAGGGTGCGTATACTTATTATTAGATGCGTGCTGAAACACGGTACTGAAGAAGGCTTTGAGTTTCACTAAAATCAATCTTCTTGATAAAACACCTGTCAGCTCTGAGGCATCCTGGTGCTTCAAAGTTCATTTTAGGACAAAGGATGTGTAAGCTTGCTGTTGTGGAACCCACAAATGCTACCATTTATACTGATCCCTGTACCTTGATATTTGGTTTTATAGTACTGTTAGAAATACCACAGACTTGAGGATAGAGTTGAAAAGGATCCTCTCTCTTTCATGATGATGTGAAGGTAGTGTTCCCAGGTATGACATGCTTGGAATGAATTTGGTCATTATGGCTAGATTGCATGTCAAAAATGTTATCTTCATTATTTTGGTGAAACCCTGACTACGTGCTTAGGATGGTAGCCTCGAGGAGTACGTATGTCCACTTGGAGAGGACATTATGCTCCTGGTATTTATGTTGGCTGGCCTGCATGCTTGTTTTAAACATATCCTGTTTGTATCTTTTGGATCACTTTTTAGATTTGGGGCTGAATCTTCAGATGTTTGTCAAGTACACTCAAAAGCGAGACACAAATGTCTCCAAATCCGTGGTACTTTCGGGAAATGCATTGCTGCACTTGATAGGTGCTTACTTGTTCTGCTTGCACTACTACCTCTGAAGCTGCACATGGCTCAGTCCCTGTGATTTGAGTACATTTAGTTTATTATTTCGATGCAGAGTTCTGCAGACTCTTACTTCTATGCATATAAGTGTGAATACCTCCTTTAATTATTAAATGGGAAGTGCAAGATGACTAAGAACTTCTGGAAAGCTTAGAGTTAATGCAGAAAGTGAAGAGGATGTTTGGCTTTGCAAACTTCTGGGAGTAAAGGAGGTATTTTACACCAACTGGCAAAGAGCTTACAGGGCACACTTCCAAACCTTCAGAAAGTTTCCCACAAAGACCTTTTTTTTTTTTTTTTTTAAAGTCATGGTGCAGGAATTAAGTTGGAGATATCACTGACCGAAAGGACATTTTTTCTGAATGAGCCGAGAACCAAAGGAAATGACTCCGGGGTTTGAAATCCTTTTATTTCCTCTGTGGAAGATATCTGTGCAGCTGAAACGAACCATTCTGGCTGGCTCCAAGCCAAACTTTATGGGAACTGAGATTAGGAAGTTCTATGGTCAAAATAGCCATTGAACAAATTGCTTCCACTTTAAAGCCTCAAATTTCCTGATAAAGCTGCAGCGTTTAACCCTTCTTTTTCACTTGGGTGAACAGCCTGCCTGTTATTAGGCACAAACTGTTTATCCAGTTGTGGTTCCTGCAGTGCTTTCAGAATTGCCTGCAAAGCTTTTACTGTTTTTTGCTTTTATGTGAGATAGGCAAAACAAACCCCAGGAAAAAAGTTAGAACAGGTTTGGAAGATGCTTCCCACTTAAAATAGCAGGAAAAGTGCTATAAACAAGAAATCAGATTGCCAACTGCAGCGTGGTATTTTCATCTTGCAGCCCTTTTTGAAGGGATACTTTATTTTGTTTTATGGTGGTGGTAGCTGGCTTGTTTGGCCTTTGTGAACTAAATGGAGAGGGAGCAGCAATAGCTGCAATGCCTCTGAACTGCCCTATTGACTCCAGAAAGTTCTCAAAAGCAGTATGCTCTGACTAGAGCACCAAGCCTGGCCTCTGAACGATGTGGCTTGCTCATCTCTAAAGTGACAAAATACTTGATTTGGAACGATAAAATTCTACATTTTGGTTATGGATTTCTTTCCCTGTTGCCTTCAAATTGTTTGCCTATGGTAGGTAAAGGCATGCTAAGGAAGGTATGGAAGGATGGCAAAGAGAGTCAATGCTGGAGTTGGGAACAAAGACCCGGTGTGCTGATGTGTAATTAGCCTGCTTGGGACTACAGTGGGCCAGGCCCTTCTGCCAGCTACCTGAGTGCCTGTCCCCTTGTCCACATCTCTTTTCCATGTGGGCAGTGCTTCAAAGCAGCAGTTGTATGATGTGTGTGTAGGCTGTGTTTTGGGCAGTTCTTGAAGAGGATGTTGGTAATTGTACTGTAGTCACAGAGCTGAGACAGGATGTGGCCACATCCGCTCTTTGTGTCCGTACCAGCACTGATTTGTTCCCCAAAGTGTATATGCCTTTGTACATGCTTTATGTATCGTATATTAAAGCCTTTGCGCAACCTAAATTTAAAAGTCCTAAATCTTAGACAGGTGTTTCCATCATTTCACCTGAGAGACTAATTCCCGAAATACTAAAACTCATTATTAGTAAGGATTTTTTCTTTATACTCAGCCTAAATTTTGCTTTTCCTAATTTAATCCCACTACTCTTCATTATCCTTCCTCCCCTACCTCTGGGCACCATGCTAATTAATTCATCTCCCTCTTTGGTTTTTGCTTCTTACCCTTCAATATTATAGTTCAATGTTAAAATGCACTTCTCTTTTCTTGTATTTATTCAGCCCAACAGATATATTTTAGCTCCAGCAATCTTTCCTTGTAAAACTGTTTCTGTTGACCTCTATTCAATGTTATTGTTCATCAGTGAACAAACCCTCTGGTTTGTTTACAAATGGCTGGTATAAAAGTGATCAGAACAAGATGCGTTACCCCAGGTAAGTGTGTGAGTGACATTATAAACTGGGATTTTATATATCAGTGCCCTTAAACCATTTTTGTTTGGGTTTTTTGGGGCTTTTTTTTTTTTTCTTTGGCAGATGGATCGTATTTTTTGTGATCAGACTTGAAATTAAATCACAGTCTGACACTTCTGAGATGTACTTAGGAAGTCCTATTTAATAAGTATATAGAGCGTAGGCAATTTTAACAATTTGATGATTTTTGCAATGTGTTATATATGTAGGTGACCTGGCATGAACCTTTCAAAAGTCTGGGTTTGCATGTCTCTCTTTTTCAATCAGCACTATTTCTGGAATACTTTCTAAACATTTTGAGGGCCCTCCTTTCCTATTTGCTGGTATTCTTTTACCCTTTACTGTTAAAATGAATAAGCAGACTCTCTCCTCCTTAATGACATTCTATCATGTATTTGTAGACAGCTATCACATTTGCCCTCCCTATTTTTTTTTCCTGTTATTATCTTCTGTGTCCTGGATATTATATACCAGTTGCTGGTAAACTTAGGGAAGTCACTAATGAAACAAATGCTCAGTCTGTCATTAGTCATCTGAACCTTGACCAAACCAAACTCCTTCTATGAGTACTAATAGACAGGCTTGGACCCTACAAATGAGTCTTTTGGCCTTAAAAATGGGACTTTACACCCTGGAAATAGGTCTTTGGGTGCTCCAAATGAGAAATTAAATGTGAAGAATGTAAGGCTTTGAGCACTAAATGAGGAGTTTTTAACCCGAAATGTGAATTTGGGCTGTGAGAGAGAGCCTTTGATGCTTGGGGGGACCTTATAACTATCAAAAACTACCTGAAAGGAGGTCGTAGAGAGATAGGGTCAGTCTCTTCTCCCGGGTAACAAGCAACAGGATGAGAGGAAATGGCCTCAAGTTGCACCAGGGGAGGTTTAGATTGTTTATTTGGAAAAAAATCCTTCACTGAAAGGGTGTTCAGGCCTTGGCTGCCCAGTGCAGTGGTGGAGTCACTATCCCTGGAGGTGTTCAAAAAACATGTGGATGTGGCATGTGGGGACATGGTCTAGCAGTGAACATGGTGGTGCTGGGTTAATGGTTCAACATGATGATCTCAGAGGACTTTTCCAACCTCAAGTGTTCTATAATTCTCTGAAAAAGGGCACTTAGGATAAGTTTTACATTTAAAAGTCTTCAGTTACAAAGGGAGCACAGTACCATGACATGTTACCAATCATCTTAAAAATAAGCAAAAACCCCCAATCAAACCCAAAATTAAAAAAACAAGCCCATATCCCAGCTGATGAGCAAATAAATGCTGGAAAGAGCATGTCCTTGTCTTCTAGCAAATATGGTATATGCCACTACAAAAAGTAGGAATGATGTGAGCTTTTCCTGGAAAAAAATAGATCCTTTATTAGAGATGATGTCTGTTAGGATATGTTGGCCAACTCCTTCTGCAAAAAGTCCTGTAAATTATAATTTGTAAGTTCCACAGGATTTAAGATTTCAATAGAATGATTAACAGAAAAATAATCTGTGGTTTTCTGTCACCTGACAAAGAGGAAATCCTCTCTGCACCATGTTACCATGATTGATTAGGAGGAAAGGCCAAGCTGTATAAAAGCAACAGTGATACTACTTGGCCTGAGGAAAATTGCTGTAGGCCAATAATGAATGCTAAGCAGGAAACTTAAGAATAAGGAGCACTCTCAGACGATACTCTAAAGTCATGCACTTTTAGTCCTTACCTTAGAGATGAAGGAAGAGTCCTAATGGATGCAACGGGAGCAGCCAGTAAGCTCAAACTAGAGAACTGTAATGAATAACAGACTACTGTTAGCTTGAGAATTTGTAATTAATAGGCATGTGAAATGGTTTTGCAGTGTCTGTATGTAAATGGATCAGCAATAGGATTAAATTATTAATAGTCAGAACTTTTACTCCTTCCAAGAGTTTAATGAATTTAAGATCTCCTCACAGGTGGTCTATTAGTTTATTTTGAGATCCTTTCATGGAAAGTGAAGCTATAGAAGGAGGGAGGGAGAGGTTGTCTTTTATCCACAGTCTCAGAAGGAAGTGTTGGCAAAGCTAGGATTAAACCTGAACTTTCTTTGCTGTCTTATGTGCATCTCATGAAACTCTTTGCAAGTGTTTCCAGGAGGTAAAGAATTCATAAGAAATATTTAGACCAGAAAAAGACTGCATTAATTGGTGTAGTTAAAAAACTAAAGCATGGAGTCCTGGCAAGTGAAATACAGTTATTGAATGATAAATATATGGTCTGCATTTTAAAATTCTGTGTAGTAAATTGGACTTCAAAAATGGAGATTCCCCCTTTTTCATGTTGCACAGCTGTAGGAAATGTACTGACTCCTGGCCATGCAAGCTACGAGAACTGCTATGAAAATTCTGAATCTATCTATTAAAAATATGCAGCAGCACACCTCATGCAAATTATAGCTACAGTGACTCAGGTAAATAAAAATGTAATAGTAGTGATGGATAAACAAGATATGTTCCCATGCATATGCTTTTGAATTGATAATGAGGTTTTTTGTGGCCATACATCTTTGTGGTCATTCTCTGTTAGTATTTGTATGCAGGGAGTTTCACTGCTGTCAGTATTTATGCAAAGTACTATTTACAGAGTGAGACGCACTTTAATCTTGGAGGGAGGAGTGTATTCCATCAGCATTTACTATGGGAAAGCAGGAGCCTGGTCACAGTACTTTGCTGTTTTAAGTTTAAACTCAATGAGCTCAGCATCTTGGTTTTTCTAGAGAGAATCAGATGAACTACTGAATGTAATGTTACACAATGACAGGTTTTTGATAGTTAAATAAAAATCAGACATCTGTGTTTCCTTTTAAATGATTGACTGGAATGCCCATGTTGTTCCTGGAAAAGCTTAAATATGTAATGGTGTGTCAATAAGTTGATATTTAAGTAGACTGCTTTCTCACATAATTGTATCATTGAGTTCTAAAATAGTGTTGTCATAACAAATTGCTATATATTCTTTGCTAATATTATAAAGATATGTTTCTTATAGCTCCTGTCATTCTAAAAAGATGTGTTGTTTTGAACTAAACATTTCTGGAGTGCCAAGCTTGAAGAAATTTATAATAAAACATCTGGTGAAATATTGTTGCTTATTCTTTTACAGATATGGCAATATATTTTTCTGATTTGTAAACACATTTGAAAAACAATGAGTTTTCATTTAAACACTTATTAGTGAAAGAATCATTCTGTAAAGTGTTGATTTCCTTGGTAGTTTAAATCACTACATGTGACTGTTTTGCAGGTGGAAAATATGTAGCTGTGTAACTGTTGTGAAGCAACATGGAAGATATAAACTCTCATAACCTATGAGTATCTTCTTATCAGACCTATATTTCAAAAGGGTAGAGTTTGCAGCAGTTCTCAGTCTAACTTTAGTTTCTCACTCCTTTTTTTGTAACTCTTGATCTGATTTCCTAATCTGTTGTTGCAAGCAAAGCTAACACACACAGGCATCTCTCTCCCCTCATTTGGCTTCTAAATAGCTATTCCTTGACTCTTTTCTTTAAACCACCCAGGCAGAGGTAATGGCAGTGGAAATCAAGAGTCATTCTCCAATCTCATTAGTTACTACATTGCCATGAAACTTGTTTGGTAGTAGCAAGCCCCTTGGTGCTCAGAGGTGTAAGATCCTGCAGAAGGATCGAGGCAGAGCTGAGGCTGCCACTTTTCATATTAAAGAATTAGAAGTGACAGCCAGCTCTTCTCTTAACTGACTTAAATAATCACTATCAAAATCATTATAGCCATGCTGAATTCAGTCATTTTGTGCTACATATGCTAACACCAATGACAGGATAGAGGAGATGGTGTTTTATATGCACTGGGCTATGTAGTTGGGAATCTTATAGTCAGCTGTCTCCTGTGCTGTTATTTCTAGTAATATTCTTCATGTTGAAACTTGTTCCAAATATCTGATATACTGGGGAGAAGAGGATGAAATTCTCTTTGTGGCACTCTCCATGTATTTTTTTTTGAGTGACAGGTTGCTTAACTTCTCTCTGCTTCAGCGTTCCCCCATCTGGTATAAATGAGGATTATCTGTCTCTTTTGGATTCTTCCACGGCTTGCATTGCTGAAGTACCTGAGTGCCTCACAGTCTTGGATGCATTTGATCTCCCAACACCCCAGGATGTAGGAGAAGTACTGTTAATCCCATTTTTACAGAATTTTAAAGGAAGTGTATGGTAGAGTAGATTTTCCAGGTCAGTGTTTGTTGCAAGACATTTTTTCCTCTGACTATATATAATACCCAGAGAAGGTGAGGATCCTGAAAGTAACATCTGATTTTTTATTATCCTCCTGGGTGAAGGTGTCAGTTGGGTAGTTGAGTTGGCTAATAACTTGCCTATCTTAGCCCAGGTAGGTCCTGCTTACATTATAATCAGGACAGTGTTTCAGGAAATAAGCTGTGACCTTGACCACTTCGCTGGTATTTCTCAGTGAGCTGTAGGTATTCCTAGCTGGATTAGAGCTGGGTGGCCAAAGCTGCTGTTCACAGAGAATCACAGAATGGATCTGGTTGGAGGGGACCACAGTGGGTCATCCAGTCCAACCTCCCTGCTCAAGCAGGGTCATCCAGAGCACATTGCACAGGACTGTGTCCAGATGGTTCTTGAATATCTCCAGAGAGGGAGACTCCAAGATTTCTCTGGGTGATCTGTTCCAGTGCACAGTCACCCAAACACTGAAGAAGTTCTTTTTCATATTCAGGTGGAACATCCTGTTCATCAGTTTCTGCCCATTGCCTCTTGTCCTATTGCTTGGCATCAGCAAGAAGAGCCTGGCTCCATCTTCTAGACACCCTCACTTCAGATTGATGAGGTTCCCTCTTGGTCATCTCTTCTTGAAACTGAACAGGCCCAGATTATCTTTGTAAGAGATAGTAAGAGAGATGCTCCAGTCTCAAGTAGCTTCAGTAACCTAGCCACTGCATTCTGTGGACTAAAGTAGATCAAGACCAGAGAGTGAACCTTTCTTTCTATCTGGGGAAGAGTGCCCAGTGTAAGGATGGGAATATGACCAAGTTTTGATTATACTTTAAATATACTTTGTCTTGTGTTTAAAATGAATTTAATAATAGCATGTACTGAAAGTAGGATAGAGTAAGTGTCTTGAATTTGGAATGCAACACTGACATGTTCTACAGCGCCAGAGGGGGTCACGTGTCAGTATTACAAACTTATAGGAAAGATTGCTATCTTTGCAGTTGAAGCTGATGTCTTCTTTCCCAAACAAATTATCTTGGGAGGATGTGTACATGGGAATGAACTTGCCCTGATTCTGTAGCAAGCTGTGAAGCTCCTGGGGGGAAGGAGCCCCAAGGAAAGCAAGGACTGTCCTGAGAAGTGTTTGTTTCTAGGACACTGCAAGACAGGACAAAATCCCAGTGCTAGCTGTGATCAAATGGTTTCCAAAACTCTCTGTATAAAATTGTCATTGTGAAGCAGAGGTCCTAATTCAGTATCACCAATGTCTTTTATTTCCTTAAAGCATGGGGATAGTTTAGGACAACAGCCCTCCATATTTGTTCCTCTATTCTCCAGCTGTCTCCTCTGCCAGCTGTCTCATCAGGCAATAGGTACTATGATTTGCTCTTTTTGGGATATGTGCATTTTTTGAAGATACCGATACTTTCTTTGCGCTCTTCAGATTTGGCCACAAAATTGAAATTACAGAAATCTATTTGGCTCCTTAGGGTATGCTTGCAGGGGCTATTTGCTTTGTTTTAGTGCAGAAAATTCTGGTATATGTGTTTGTTTAAGCAGATTTCTTTTGGGTTTTATTTTTAAGCCTAGAGGAGATTTTGGAATTGCCCAGCATATAGTACCTGAGGCTTATATCTGTTACTGTTGCATTGCCCAAAGCCCACGCGAAAAAAAGTTCAGGGATCGCTATTTTTGTCCTTGCTCAGGGTGACGTGCACGCACATCTGCGTCTCCTGTAGTGTTTGCACAGGGTGATCCCAGGGCATGGAAGGATGAGCTTTTTCAAGGCCCCAATTTACTCCTAAGGCTTTTCAGTATGTGTGCTGTGGGCTGGTGCTCAGCCTTCATTTCCTTCCTCCTGCAAGAGCCAAGGACAAAATCTTATCTCTCAATACATTAAACCTGTCAATGTTTGACATAAGGAACCAAAAGATTGATGAATGGAATGTGAAGCAGCTGGTTTTGAGGGTGTGTTATTTTGTTATTGATAGGCCACCATTTTTTTTAACAACAAAACCTGTTTCAAAGGTGTCTGTTCAGTGGTTATTTAAGGTATTTTAAAAATGAAAAGCAAGTTCTGTCATGAACACCCACAGTGACTTGTCTTGAGAGTCACCAGTTCTGTGAAAACCCGTAGATTTCTGTCATTAATGACTTCTAATGAAGGTACTAGAAGGAGATTTGATACAAGCATTTCCAATAGTTTTATAAAAACATTTTTAGGCAGCAGTAGAGCATTTGGAGGTCAGGTATCCTTGTGTTTTGCTCTGAAGCATGACAGGACACTTGTCAGTGTTTACCTGGGATTATAGCCAGAGCTCTGGGCATGGAAAGATCATTCTGAGATACTGTAGAGTATTTCTGTTGATCTGGATCCTACTCCTTACTCTGCAGAAGTGAATACTTGCCCACATTCTAGGCTTCAGGGTATGCAACTGGTTCCCCTCTTTCTAACTCACGCCCTCACTCATGTCCTTTCTTCTCTGCCTGCTTTTACAGAGAAGACAGCACACTTCAGCTGAAATTCTGTAAAACCTCCTTTCCTCCATAAAAGGCCTTCTTAAATCACAGCTAAGGTTTTTTATACCTGGAATAGTCTTTTCAGCCATTTGCATTCATATAAGCCATATATTTTCTAATGATTTTATGTTATATTTTTATCTGAAACGGTGTGAAAGGCTGAAATTGTGGGACTACTGATGAACACATCTGAGTAGGCTGTTCTTAACTATTACATCTCTTTAAATATCTTCTCTTACACATGGCAATAATTAATAATTAGGAAGGGGAAAAATCTATTTTCTAATTATTTATTTGGCAGAAAGCTTTTTCTAGGAAGATAAGTAAATACCAAAGGAACAGTGGGTTGAAAAATATTGTGCAAAGTTTATGTAAACAAATTATGTTAAGATAAACAAAAAAATCCAGAGTGTGGGCTTTTGGCTCTTGATTAATGTGCTTTTCCGGTGTTTTGCTGGACAGAATCACTCGGTTACACCATGCTGAGTATAAAACCCTTCTAAGGCTTTGTGCATCTGTTTCTGGAACTCTCTCACCTAAGATATGTTTTTATTTAAAAATCCTGATGTGTATCAGTAAGTGCAGTGGGCAAGTAGGTCTTGGTGTAACTTTGAGGTTCTTGGAATTGTACCAGAGGAGAGTTTGGTCCCAGCATCTCTTCTCTTGCAGATGGCCACCCAAGTGCAGTAGCAGTGTATTCATAAGCACGGATGTTTGTTTTCATCTATTTTTTAGGGTAAGTTTAACACTTGTTGAACTCACACTGCTATTGTGTGACAGACTGGGGCAAACACACTGTATTCAAAAGTGGTGTAGGAAATAAAGAACGATCACATTCTTGTTCAGAACATAGGGCAAACAAATTCTTGTTCTCTTTAACATTTCAAGATAAAGGGAGTTGTTGGTTTTTTAAAGCTCCAGGACTATACTTTGAAACTTACACATAGTTATGGCCCTTAGAATCACCAGACATGGGATTCATATGGAAGGACTTCTATATAGTTTTGTTTTAATCCACAGGCTTTGTATTTTGTCTCTAGATTGTAGAGTGCAACAAGAATCCACATTGTGTCAAAAATAAACAGGATTAAACTTCAGGGAAAGAAGAGATTCCAGTTACTAAATCAGGATCCCATAATAACATATGGCAAATACATATGTTCAGTTAGTTTTTAGTTTTGGAATCCAGAATCTGGTGGCAAGGATAATGTAGTGGTTATTTATCAGTGCTAACCCCAAATACTCTGTTACACTTACATCCCTCATAAAAGTAACTTGTGGATTTGCGTTTTCGGCATGTTTTGCATGTTTGTTTCAGTTCTTTAACAGTGCAGTGAATCAACTATTCTGAAATAACACATGGATAACAGATGTAGGAAATCATGCAAAAATTGTATTAAGCACTAGACTCTGAAATTGCCTTTTTCCACTACAAATGTACTGACATCTGGGTCATATCTTCTGGTTAATTCCAATGTGCCTGACAGTGTAACACATGAACAAACAAGAGGGAAAACAACACAGAAAGCACAAAAGAAGGAAATAGCAAATCAGTGTTCCTTGTGTTTCAGACACTGTCCTCCAGAATATCTTTCAGATTTTTCTAATAAATCAGTCTGAAGATCTGAATTCTAGAGGGGCTGACTATGGAAAGTCAGTATGACAGAGCTGGCTACTGCTACAATTAAGTTTTTAGTTTTTTTTTTTATTTTCTACTGGCAAAATTGCAGAAAGTTATGTCCAGAAGGTGGAATGAGGTGTCCTCCACAGGACTTTTTACTGGCTAGTGAAAATAAAAGGAATCAGGAACCATTCTCAAGTTTTCTGAAAGCTTTTACAATGAGAGAGGAAGTAATTTTAAACAGACTGTAGCAGACACCAACAGAAGTGCCACTGAATAGCCTGAAATTTATATCTATGCTTTTTCTGTGTGTGTGTAAAATTGAGATTTGTATATCCACATCATACATAAGCTTTTGAACACTAATCTGTCTTTTAATTCACAGAGGTTAACACAAGAAAAATCCTTGGAAGTGAAAAAATACTGCAACGAAGTATGTGGTCTTTCTTTGGCTGGTAGTTTAATATGTATAACGTTTCGTCAGTTACAAAACATATTTATTACTGGCTTTGAATTGTCAATGACAGCTAGGCAGTATAAACCTGTTGTGAGAGGTATTCCGTGTAATATTAGCAGAAATTCTGCAGTTTCAAATGAGATTAAAATGGGGCTATATAAAAATAATACTTATAGATAATAGGGCTGGGAAGAATTTTTGTAGTCCATCCACCTGATCTTAAGGCAGGCTTAACAATATCTGATTTATTTCCCACAGTTATTCCTACATCCTATCCCAAGAAAACTCCATGACTGGGATTCCTGGACATTCCTAGGCGATTCATACTATGCTTGCCCACAGGGTTTTTTTCTGACATTTAATCTAGTTTCCTTGCTATGTTTTAGTCTACTGTTCTTAATGAACATGGAAAAATAGTTTTACCTTTACACTTTGCAGCAACTGTTAATTTGCTAGATGACTGTTATTCTGTCTCTCCTCTGCCTACTCCAATAACTGACCCTGATTATTTCAGTCTTTCCTCTTAGCTCATACTATCTTGTAATTATTTTTCTGTTCTACTTTGGACTTATCCAGTTGGTCGTGAAATGTAGCTTTCATAAATGGGCACAAGCCTCCAAATTGAATAGTAGAAAGATTATTTTATTTGTTGTTTGCACCACTTTCCTATTCACTCATCGCTCTTTGGTGCTCTGATGGCATTGTTCACTTTGCTAGCACTATCAACTCCAACATGTCTTTTTCAAAGCTGTTCCAGGCAGTCATTCCCCTGCTTAGTTAGAAGTATGACCTAAGTATCGTCTTAGATTACATTTTTTGCAAAATCCTTTCTTACCACTTTTTATTCTTGCTGTTTATATGGCAAAGTCAAGAAAGGAAGGAGAGAGGGAGTAAAAGCTTGTATGAGCAAGTTCCTGTAAAGCAGCAAGTGCTTGCATGCTCCTCAGAGACTGTTCAGGTCTGTGCACATCTCAGGACACTGCGTTAAAACCAAGTTATTTACCAGAGATATCACTTTCAGCAAAGGAGCAGCAACCTGCTTTGCCTTTTTTATGGGGTGAGAACTTGCAAAACAGATATGGATGGTAATTTGTTCCTGTATTGATACTTCACTTTCATCCTGAACTGTAAGAAAAAATAGTTGACCACGTTTTAAATACTAAGGCCTTTATAAGCATACTTTATAATGTAATAGAAAAGCTTCTAATCAAAAGAAGAAATTGTATTGTGGAATTTAAAGTTGTGAATTATTTTTATTCTTTCTATTTATTAGTGGTACTTTTTGAGCCAACTGCCTTCAGAGCACTCAGAAATTTTCTGGCAGCAAGGAAAGAGAATCTTTCTATTTTTAATAATTCAGTTGAAATTTTTAGTCATCCAGTTGAAATTACTTGGAGAGAAATCCACAGTCCTGTATTAGAAAGTCATATCTGAGCTGAGTCGCATTTTAAGGATATTTTTTTCCTTATGTGCAAAAGAAATTCATAAACTTTTTAAAAAAGGAGGGGGGGTGGGGGGTATGGGCAGGAGACATCCAGTTGACTCCCCCAAAGCTGCATACAGTAAAATTACAGAGATAGCTACAGACAGATCTTCCCATGCAAGACACATCTGCATGTTCTCTGGATGTACAAAAGCTATTGCAAGTGAGGTAAGTGATTTAGTTTTGAGCACTGGATATGATATCCAAAGAGTCTTCATATCTCTGCCCAAAGTCCTACTTTGGAGATTTTTCAGTGAACAAACATCTTTTGTCACTAGCAATGCCATTAGGTTCAGCTGCCTGCAAGCTTCTGCTTCTCACAGCGGTTAACTCAGAAGTGCTCATGAAACTGGTTGGTTCTACACGTACTTAGTATTTCATGGTGTCAGTGCTCACACAGGCATTCTGGAATTGCAATTATTTTCTACCCATGTGTAGGTTTAATGGGATTTCCGAATAGTTCAAGAGCTCATTTTTTCCGAGATGCTGAGAGAAACATGAACTCGTTCACACAGTGGCTCTGAATTGCTTTACCTGAGCCTTTTGCATTGGTTCACCATCTATTGATGAGCAGTATGAAGCAGTGGACAGTATCTAAGGAGAGAATAAGAATATCCTTTAATCGAGTAAAAAGTCAATAAAACACATTTTTAAAATTAGCCTGAAGGCATGAGCTATTTTTCATAAGCTTGGCTCTTTCTTTTTCTGTCCTCTTTTCTCTCCAGTCAGGTTTTGTTATTAAGTACTGTGGCTTTTTAATCAAAGCCCACAGTTACCCGGAGTACATTTTTATGCTGGCTCTGCCCCAAGTGCAGGCTGCCGCGGCTGCACATCGACAGAGAGCCCAGAGAAGCGTTCCTCAACTTGGACCTTTTGTCCCAGCTTACTTCCTGTTGACCGACGAGTGGCCCTTTGCCTGGCTTCTTGTCAGGTTGTTCACGCAGAAGAGAGTTCAGTGTTTCTAAGGGCAGTGAAATCTTGAAGCAGATTAAACATAGTATGTGATCCTTTAGGAGCAAGAATACCAGCTCTTTTTTTTTTTTTTTCCCCTTTGTGGGTTTGCTAAAGGACAAAGGTCGCAAGGACAAGATAGAGTGGTTTGGTATGCTGGGGTGTAATTACACTCCTGCTAGGGAAAAACAGCACAAGGTATTTACTGGCTGACTGTTCTCCTTAATGGCAGTGTTGAATCTCTGATCATGTGTAAAACCTCATGAAAACATACTATTACTTGTCAAAAAATAATTTTAATGGAGTTGCTACAACCCTGTTGCAATATGTCCAGCCTAAGCACGGCATTCAGTTGCTGGAGGAAAGAACTGCATTTGGACATGTCCTTTAATGCAAAGCCTGTAGTACGATGTGTTCATCATATTAGCTGTAAAATCTCATTGTCTACATGCATGTATCAGAGTGTATGTTCATATGTACATATATGCACATATGAATATGCACATATTCATATGCATAATAATTTTGGTGTTTATCATAGGAATATACAGCTGTAGCTGCAGGAGTGCCGTGATCATACAGGGAGCTCTGAAAAAGTCATTGGTGCCCCAAAGCTTTTCTCTTCCAGCCATGTGAGCTGGACTAGAGGAAGTCAATGCTACTCCCTATGAGCATTATAGGCTTTGCCGTGCTTTTTTAGTTCTTATGGTAGGGAGGAAAAGTATTGTAGTGAAAACCTCTCTGCTTAGTTAGTCCTGTGCGTGTGGTTCTTCTGGTGCACCACTATTTTACTGCTGCCCTGAGCTATTGAGGGTTGATATGAGCAGGAGATTCCTTAACTACCCGGCCTGGAGGAGGATTCAGGAGACTAAGATGAAGGCTTACAGGATTAAATAAAGAATAGGAAGAGAAGGAAGATAAAGCTAAACATCCAAACCCCACTTAGAGAGAGCAGGCTTGTGTCACAGCCTGCCAAGGGCAGTGGTGGGGTGGCACTGCTGTTTGAGTCATCTCGCTGAACACGACAGGGCATGGGACACATGCTTATTTATACAGGTAGGGGAAGGAGGAATTAACCCACCATTTTCCATGCCAAGATCTCAGTCTGCTAAACAGAGATCAATCCAGGTCCAAAAAATGTTGAAAAACTTTTTGTGTATCTGTGTGTGTGTGATTTCAGTAATTGAAAGCTTAGATTTTTCAATAATTTTTGAGGATACATCCAGGTAAAACTCTGTAGGAAGGAGCATGCTTGTGTGAGGTTTTAACAGGAAGCTGGCTCAGAGCAATGCAGGAGCAGGTTATGAGTCTTAGTGTGTGTGTCTCTCTCTCATTCCTTATTTCTGTGTCTGCATTATTGAGGGACTCCTTCGTATGACGAAGCCCATTTGACTTCTGACCTAAGCCAGATTTTTTTCACAGAGGTGAAAGGCTAGGGCAGTATCCCACAACCAAGCTAGCTTCTGCGTTTCTTTTCCAAACTTAAGCATTTCAGTACTTGCAGATAATTTTCCACTGTCAACATATCTGCCTCCAGTGGCTGGAGGATAGGGAGAAATTGTGATGTTAATTAAACATTTTCAAAAAATCTACCCAGGAAATCATAAATAATTACTAATACTAAACATTTAAAAAAATTAAGGGAAAAAAATGCTGATCAGTTTTCTAATTGGAGAATGCCATTAGTTATTCCTGTCATTTATCAATATAATTTAATTTATTGCTGGCATTTTTTCCCCTCTATGCGTTCCTGTTACTGTAGTATTTTTACTATAATAGCTATCAAAGTATCATAAAGGGAGAGAATGAATGCTTTATACTTATGGGAACAAACATTATTAAATATGAAAAATTAAAACTCCATTAATTTTTACCTTTTTTTATTTTTTTTCTTAGTTGGTATTTGTTCCAATATACTTTCCCTTTGTAAAATACTTTTATGTTAATAAGTAGCTGAGCTTATTATATGTGGAAAATGATCAGCCCCCCAGATGTTAGGACTCAAGAACCATCTTTTTTTTGGAGCCAGACCACCTATCCATGCATTTATGTCTCTGATTTTTATGTCATCCTTATGGTTTTGGCATGGGCAGCCACACAAATTAGCCTCCATTAGTCCACTTTTTCCCTCAGCTTCTGAAGTTTTAGGTGCCTGAGAATCCCTGTGAAACCTAAATCTTGGTCTGTAAAGTTATGAAGCTTCTAGATCACATATGGTTAAAAGGACCAAATTGTCCTAGAAATACACAGAGGTAATAAAAAAGAAGGGATTGGGTCGTGAAATGGAAGACAAAAGAAGGCAACATGTGTGTTCATTGGAAACTTTTTTCTTGTCTTTGGGCAAGATCAGTGGGCACCAGTGATGACTGCAAACTGAGAACGCAGAGAGTCATTTCAGAGTTTGAGTATTAGAGTGCTTCTTCGACATTTGTTCTTTTTGAAGGACTGCAAAGGAAACACAATGATACCAGAAGTGAATGCAGTTGAAAGACAGCCTTTAGCTTGGCCCCAGTGGTCACAATATTGAAAGATTGGTATGAAATGGATGAGGAAAGTGTACTCACGCTAGTGGCATGAGGGGCACCGAGAGCACAAAGCCGCTGGCTCCCAAATGGCTGAAAGGATAAACACTCAATTTGCACACACAAAGAGAATGTTTCTTTGACAAGGCAAGTTGAATTACACCCCGGGAAAATTCCACATGCCCTGAAAAAAAAAGACATAAAAATCAATATATACTGTTTCAGAATATATTTTTATTCCCTGGTTTCAGTGAATTCTGTAAGCTGTGTGTCTGATGCCTGGCTTCCAGGTCCAAGCAGCAATGACATTAAATAGCTGTGTTTTTAAAATAACAATCTGTTTTCTTTTTGACTTAAGTGAAATATCGAAGAATCCACTGCCAAGTGTGCTAAATTAGTTGTTTTTTATTGGACGTCATTGGTGAAAGGAAGAAATATGCAGTACAGATGTGTGCTTAAATGCTCAGGGAGACAGCTTTAGGGTGATAGGATGTTGATCGCATTGCTTGGCCTTTTGGGCCAGTTCAAAACATCTGCACAGCTCAGCTGAGTTTTGTTTTTACTGTTGGTTGGATAACAAAGCCCATGTGTCAATGCAGAGTTTGAACTAATGAAATTACTATTTTCTTGGCTATCATTAAAAAGCCAAGAATGTGGACCATTCCCAAACATAAATGTTCTTGTCTGTAAATATTTCAGTTGTAAGTAGGTGTAGTTAGAGGTATCCATCACAAACAGAAGACCCTCAAACTCAACCCCTAAAATCTCTGCAACTTTTTATAAATACAAATAGTCTCTTTTTTTACCAGTTGTTTTATCTTTGGAAGTTGCATATAAGCAAGAACTGTCAGCTGGAACAACACTTCCGTGAATTATTTAAAGTTAGAATTCAGCTTTTCCTTTTGGAGTGCTGTTTCAGTAGGGATTTTTTTTTCCCTTTGAGGTCCAACTTTTCTGTCAGCTGCATCCAATACTCATGGATGAAACAGGGCAAAAAATGGATTTCCCATCTGTTAAGTCTTTTTGAGGATTTCTTCACCTACTCTGGATTGGGATGAACCCAAGGTTTTGTAAAATGGAGGCAGGGGAGAAGAGAAAGGGGGAAAAAAACATTGTGCTGCTTTTTGAAATCTGAAGAAAAGCTTATGTGTGCAAAGATGTATTTTCAAACTATCTCTTGGTATAGTAAAATATATTTTCTCTATACCTGTGTTTCTCCTGTCCTTAGCTTGGCATTACTAACAGTGTCATAACCACAGAAAGAACACCTCATCCAGACAGCTGGCTGAGAGGTGAAAAGCTCAGGCTGGAGCTCTGGGTCTGAATCAACACCCAGCCTGACCTCTTCCACCCCCACTGAGGGTGTCCTGACCCTCAGGCTGCTCTACCTCCCTTAGGTCTGCCACAACTTTTAGCAGAAATTACAATGTGGAGGTGAAAGTTCTGTGGAAACCATGATACTGTTTTGTGTTAATTTAGATGGATTGGGATGTTTTTTCAGAGAAGAAATATTTGTTTGGCAACTTCCCAGCCCATTCTACTGTTGAGCCTGAAGTAGTTGTAGCTGCCTTAGGAACAAGTTGCAGAAAAAATACTAATGCCTTGGAGAGTCAAAGTGTTGGATTACATAGCCCAGGAGAGCAAACACGCCTGTGTCCAGGACTGCTCAAAAGCTGCACTTGGTCAGAGGAAAGCCCAGAACAGTTCAGTGTAGTACGTACTGGCAGCAAGAGTATAAGACTAGAAGGAATTAGAGCAGTAAGAAGTTCACTAGTCTAGCCTAGAAGTTAAATTTAATTAAAAGAAGTAAGCATCCAACTTTTAGACATGAATTGGCCACCAGAACACAGCTGAAACTGCGGGGCATTACAAGGTATTGACTTCTATGGGGGAAGTAGAAGTTAAAGCCTTTGTGGGCAGGAGCATCCAGGAAGAGGCCATAGTAAGATGTGGGAAAGCCTTTGATTTAGAAATTAAATAGCTACCGTAAGTAGCATAAATACTGTAAGACACAAGGTTTATGACTGATAAGAGGATTAAAACTTTACTGTGCCACTATGTGTTGTGCACCTCCCATCCTTATCCCTCAGATAAAAGTTCCTCTAAGCAGAGACATTTTGGTAGTTATGAGATGAACATTAAAAGGAACATGCTGCCAAATGTTAACTCTAAATTAAGATGTTTGTTATGTTAAGTGATTATCTCTTTAGGCGTTTGCCCCCAGAAGGAATATCTATAGAGAATCTTTTATAAATAATTCTTTCAGAAAATGATAATGATAAAGTGTCTTGTAAGGAAGAGAGGACAAGGACTCATTCCCTGTAGCAATGCCTTATTTATTCTGAAGAGTATAAACAAATGGTGCGATAATTCCTTCTCTGGATTACCAAGGCTACCTTCAACATACAGATTTGACCAAGATTTATTTAATTCTTTTTCTTTCTTTCTTTCTTTCTTTCTTTCTTTCTTTCTTTCTTTCTTTCTTTCTTTCTTTCTTTCTTTCTTTCTTTCTTTCCTTCTTTCCTTCTTTCCTTCTTTCCTTCTTTCCTTCTTTCCTTCTTTCCTTCTTTCCTTCTTTCCTTCTTTCCTTCTTTCCTTCTTTCCTTCTTTCTTTCTTTCTTTCTTTCCTTCTTCTTTTTCTTTTTTTTCTTTCTTTCCTTCTTTCTTTCTTTCTTTTCTTTATTTTCCTTCTTTCTTTCTCTTTTTCTTTCTTTTCTCTTTTCCTTCTTTCTTTCTTTTCTTCTTTCTTTCTTCTCTCTCTCTTTCTCTCTCTCCTGTCTTTCCCTTCCTTCCTTCTTTTCTTCTTTCCTTCCTTTTCTTTCTTTATAAAACCTGTAGTAATTCTTCCCTTTTATCTAAAGAAATTGTCACTGTATCATAGATAAAGCTAAATATAAGTGAATCATTATCTGACAATTCCAGAAACTTGATTTTTTTCATTTTATTCTAAGTTGTCTAAAGTGGAATGTTGTGTTGTGATTGATCTGTTTCTATAAACCACTGCATATTTTATAATGCCTCTGCTTTCTTTGGATCTAAGTCATTAGGCTTTCTGAGAATACCTTGGATGAAATGTTGAAGGGAAACAGACTTAGCCATGCACAGCCTGTACAAATGCAACATGTTTTCTTGGGATGAATGTATGGTAGGGTAGCAGTTGTTATCCATTCCACCCGTCATCTCAAAGCTGATCCAGTACTTTTACAGTACCTCATGCCAATGCTGTCAGAGACACCTCTTTTCTGACACAGAAGACCTATCAAAGATCTCCTATGTGACTTCTACCCTGACATATCATGGCGACAAGACTCTGTACCATTGCTCCATTTAATTTTCTTTAGGTAAGTGGGAAGAGAAAGATATCATTAAGACTGAGGTAAAGCTAGTTTTTCTAACATGCGCATTATTAAAAACCTGGTTTTCTAGAACTGAAGACACAAGCCCTCAGAATCCAGTTTTAGCTGCATCACTCTAAATAACAACAGTCTCTCATATCCTCAGTGTTCTTCAGGTATACATTAAGACCAGAGTCTGGTCAGCAGATTTCAATTTCAATTCTTTAGTGTGGTAACAATTTAGTTGCAAGTAGATAAGCTCTGATTACCCATCAAGCTTCAATGGGAGATCCACAGTTTTCATCGCTTTTGCTGAGATATGTGCTGATACTACATGTCATTGTCTAGACTCAGCGAACAGTTATGAAAAGAATAACGTGTTAATTAAAATTGTTAAAAAAGGAGGAGATGAATTTGCTGCCTTAAATGAAAATAATTTAAAGGGCATAAGAGGACAAAACTTTCATCAAACCCAAACACAAATGTGACCACAACAGTGACGTTTTGATAACCACTGTTATGAAACTGCAAAGCTGAACTTGGCAGGTTAATGCAGTCTATTTAAAAGGTAAAATAATGTAATATTTTGCATGTATAGTTGATGCTAATGCATGATTTTTGGCAATTACAAGAATGCTTTTTGTGATCAGAAAATGTGTTTTGCCTGTCTTACTAGTTGCACAAGATGACTTTAAAGTGCTTCTGGTCTGGCGCAATAACATTAGTCCTTTGTGTAGCACAGTGTCCTACAGCGAGCGTAATGACAGTGCAGTTATCATAGCTGTTAACAAATGGGGCTTAATGGTTGCTTCAGTCTTTATGACTCAGGCGAGACCCTTTAAAAATTGTACTGTAAACTCATTAGATGTAATTTGAATTTGGAAGTTCTAGAAATAGATGCTAGTGGATAGACTTCGTTGATGGTTATAGAGCAAAACAATTAATCCCTAGTTTATTTATTCTGGTGGGTTGGTTTTTTGTTTGTTGATACCTCGCTTGTTCATGTTCTTTCTCTGAAGACCCCTGGGGTATTTTTTTTTTTGATTGGTTTTTTTTGTTTTCTTTTTAAAGGGAGGCAGTAAAAAATCTGTTTTATTTGTGTCAATTTAGGTTTGAGGAGCTTAAAACACCTGGTTTTCAGTTCTGCTCCCTGCCAACCTTCAACTGTCCTGATAAACTGTGCTCTTTCATGGATGTGAAGTGTACTGGTATAAACAGCTGTCCCCCTAGTGAAAAAATCGAAGCATTAAATCAGTGTTGATGTCATTTTTTTTTTTTTCCCCTTGAATGCTAGTAAATAGTGGTTGAAGTTCATGTGAACAAGGATGTTTAGAACAGTATGTCTTAACTGCCTGACTCTCAACATGAAGCAATGTGTAATTCACATAAGCCTTCTGCAGAAGTTTCTGGATCACATACCAAATGAAGCGCTGGCCTCATAGCACAGAGACCTTGATTGAAGTCCAGCTTGCAGTACCACACAGACTCTTTTTTTCAAGGATAGAGCTCTTTCCAAGGTCACAGAGCACAACTGAGTAGTTCGATGATCTTTGGCTCATCAGCTGTTCAGTCTTATGACAGAGAAATAGTTCATTTCCAGCATTCGCCGTTCTTCTGAATGGAGGCGCTCAGTGGAGTCACCCAGATTTGGGAACAACCAAAATCATCCCCTGGCCAAGGCCATTAAAATGCTCTTCAGGAAGTATGCAGAATATTGCCTGGATGAACCGGGCATAGGCACGTGAGTCAAGGGGTGGGCATGGGCTACTAATTAGGCAAAACAAAATAAAACTCAGATTTGGAGCACTTTATGGGTGAAAGCCAGCAATGTCTCCTGCTCCAATGGTGATTTATGGTACTTCCTCAAATATGAAACATCTGGGAAGAGAGATCAGTAAAGTCCCTTTGAGAAAGCACATGCAACAGGATGGCACAGGACGGCAACACATATGAAAACTACCAAAATCTTGTCTGAGTCTTTTTAACTCTAAAAAAGCAAACCAATAAATAAATGTTGTTTCCTGTCTCTTTAGCCAAGCATAGTGTTTTGCTCGTGATAGATAAGGTCATTATTTTATTTTTCCCTGATAATGAGGTCCCATTTAGGTTAATAATATGGCAAAACAGCCTGCCAAATTAGAGCATCAGCTCCTGCCTGTTTTGTTATGTCATTATTTCTGCACACCCATTGTTTTACCGCATAGTACATTTTATTTGGTGTACTGAGCCTTTCTGTTATGATACTTGCTGATATGGAACATATGATATTGTGACTAGTCCACGTTTTCTGTCATATTTCGCTAGCATAACCTTGCAAGTGGTATGAAAGGCTTTTACACCTGTCAGAAAGGCTTACTTAACTCATATGTTAGAGCTACTGCAAAACCGTCTTGCAGAAATGAGCTGCAAATTCAAAGCAGTGTATTGAATTTTGTAATTTATTTGTTCACAGTACAGGTCAATTAATTTATTTCACAGTGATGTAATATTTAATATTTGAAAAAATAGATAAAGCACGGGTGAGAAGCTGTTCTCTGTTCAGCTGAGCAAAACAGAAAATTTTTCTCCTCTTTGCAGCAAATACAAGATGTTATATGCATAATACTATCCAGTGAATAATAGGCATGCTTGCTAAAATGGTTTGGATTGTATTGTTTTTCCTGTCAACAGAAGATTCCTTAACATTCCTTATTAAAAGACACAGTACAATTAAACAAACAAATAATTCTTTCCCAGACAGGAAAAATAAATAACCTTTCTGGGCCTCCCAAGCTGAAATTGTCATGCATATTTTATCCATAGTTCATTGAGACATGAAATACATCTCCCCTTTTGCTTTCTACAAGGCTTTGCAATGTGGGCCCCAAGCTTAGTGCAAACCTTTCTTCTAAACAATAACACAACTAATCAATGATTATCACAGTGTCCTGTTTTTTGTCTTTTAAAATAGCACTTGAAGAGGTAGCATTATGTGCTTAGTCAGGTTTCTTTATTCCAGTTTCTCAAACCTCAACTTTTGCCAAACCCAAACACCAAAAAAGAAAATCACCAACAAATCACAAATGATTAGGAAAATAAACTCCTGAATTTGACTTTTAGATAAGTCACCAATACAGAGAAATCTGAGAGGAAAGAACTGTCAACAGTGGAAACCCAGAGTTTTCTTTTTACAGCAAGAAAAAGATCCAGAAATGCTTGTAAGTCCATTGATATATCCTGTGGAGGATAGGCAAAAATAGAATATGGGCAATAAATGTATATAGATGATGTATTTTAACCAGAATGCATCCTGTAATCTCAAGGAGTAACTCTTGGACACTCCGGGCGTGGTCTTGGAGCTTTTTCTCTGTCAGGTCCCATAGATTCTCTCTTCCCAAAGAAAGGCCAAAGGAGAGATATCCTTACATGTTCCCCAGCTGCCTGGTGGTTCTCCCTCCAAGATAGATGGTAAGGCTTTGTTCTTAGCAAATGAACTAGGTACTTTCATCCTATTTTTAAGATAAATTACAGAGACAATTACAACAAACCTATCTTTCAAGGGTATTTGTGTATACCAGTTTGTTAAGGTGAAGAGTGCATGTGCTGCAGTCTTAAGTGTTGGATTTGATGACCAGATTTTGGTTTTCTTTGCATGAGTAAGTGCTTAACAGTTTGCCAATAGGTCATTTTGAATAGCCCTCTTAACATTCATGCCAGTGCCAATATATATGAATTCTGTCATGTTTTCTGCTTCTTTACTTTAGAAATTCATTTGTGATTTCTGGTTTTGTCAGCTTCTTGTTAGCAGCATCTTGTTTGTGTTATCATTACTGTGTATGAATTGTATGAATTTTTGAGGAATGCCTGTGTGACAGTTGAACTTGTGACTTTGCTATTTTGGCATTGAATGCCAAACCTTGGTCTCATGCTAAAAGAGTATACTGATTTTAGATAGTATGCATTTATCCATCCTTTATATCAAAATCTGTGGCAGTGTTCTACAGAAGACAAACCCCATGTTTTTCTCATATGCCTTTATGTTATTGCTTCACTTTGGAAGCTCATGTTATGGCTTGTCATTATTTTTAATAGGAATCCATGGCATATAAAGATGTAGAGTTGTTACAAATGGGCAAAATAAACAGCAACCTGGACCATAATGGCAGTGGTCCCGCTGTGTACGTCAACCATGGCAGAGCCCTGGGAACTTACATTTTTTGGTGCCATGGCCAACAGGGTGTTGGGATGGGCTGGAAGATGGCTACTACTGGAATAGGGCGAACCATAAGGGGACTCTTTTCACATTGTCTTTCAAGACCTTAAAAACAAATAGTTTATGCTGTTCTTCTCTGGTGACAAGAACAACCCAGCCATGGCCCCTTGTGTCTGCGACAATGAAGGTCTCTTTTGCTTCTGATCAACCTTCAGATGCCTCTGTTAGTGTTCAAGTGAGCAGTGATGCAGGCTGTCAGATGCCATCAAAAACTGATTAAGCTAATGAGCTTGTTTTGCCATTTGATGTGCTTCTCAGTAACTGTTCTGAAGGTGAAAATCTGGTAGGCACACGATCTCCTGGACTCAGAAATCCAGTCTCTGCTCTTCCCTTAGATATGCTAATATGGGTCATCTATTTTGCCTGTCACCAATAATCAGACTCATTTAGATAACCTTTGATTTACACAGTGTTTTCCAGCCTTTTTCTTTGAGGAGATATTTTTGAGAAATTAACATTTGGTTTGACTTGTTCTGTTTCTGGTGCTGTTATCCCTGCTTATGCAGGCTTTCAGATGAGCCTCTTTGTATGCTGTTTGCAGCTGTAACTACTGTATTGCCTTTCAGTTGTCATATAGACAAAATGGTAGTGTGTCGATAGTTACTTCTTGAGATCTGAACTAGGCCTAAGAACACTGAAGCCTGCTCTTTTAGTCAGCCTAGATTTCTCCAGTGGTATCAGAGCTTCTCTTAGACCCTTCTGCTAGCTGTTGCGTTTCCTAAAAGTGTGAGTGCATCAGCTTCGTCCTAGCTAGATTTATAGTTTTATGTATCAGAAATTAGATTGCTCATGATGTTAGTTCCCCTGACATCCTGAGGAGGTGGTCTAATACGTAGATACATTTCAAGTCATATGGTGGCACAGATGTGAGGAAGCAGTGCTCTGGTGGTCAACTTGGTATTCTACTGAGTAGGCATTGGTTATCAGTGTCTGACTTGCATGTTGTTTTCTCTACTCAGTTGTCAATATCCCCAATATTATGCTGAAGTTTCCTGTTCTAACTTGTGGGAATTTGCAAAAAAAAAAAAGAAATTGTAGATTTGATCTTTGATGTCATCATCATAGTCGTCTTCCAGTTAGTAACATTATATAATTCTTATTTTCATGTGTTTTGAAACCTACCTGGGAGCAATCAATTACTAATAAGTTCCTGCAAGATGAGAAATCATCTTTTAGAAGTCCTAATTAATGATGTTTCTTGTGACTGGTAACCATCTTCTCTCTTCGAGTAAATTGTGGTTTTATTTTTGTTTTTCAGTGGCTTTCTGTCTGCTTCTTATCATTAACTATTGCTTATTCCAGGAAGAGTAATTGCTCGAGGATGAGATTCTGTTTGTTGCCTCGTTTGATAACGTTTTTTGCTGTTTGCTGATGCAGCCATGGTCCAAATGTTCCAAACTTCTGTTTCAGAAGTAGTTGTACATCCTCAGAGATTTTGTTACTTTTCAGCTTTCAACAAGAGTCTGTGCTTGCCATTATAAAGTCTGTTACTTTGCTGTGTTCTGTGCCACACATCCATCTTTCTGTGTCTGTGGCTAATGTAACTTTTCTTAGGCAGCCAGAAAGGTCCTTTTAAATTGGAATCTACCTGTTAGACCTGCATAATTCAGATGTCATGAATAGGAGTGAAAGCCTAGTAGAGTTTTGCAATCTTTCTGAAACATCAAGACACAAGTCCGAAAGAAAAGATTTGTTTAAATTAAATGTAAATGGTATGAGTATATATGTTTGTATATATGTGTATGTATATATATATGCATACACTTAGCTGAAAAAAACTCTACCAAAATGTGAGGTTTAGAGATGAATTTAATCAAGAGGATTTTTGGCCTTAAATACTCTTACATATGTGTATTTTTGTGAGGAAAAACCCTTTTTTATTTTCTTGTGTTGAAGAAGTTTTTTATTGTGAGTCTGATTAACCAGAGCACCTAAATGCTGGTTTTACACTAAGCGTGTGCTTAAGGACTTCTGCTTTAGGGAATCCTGGCTCCATGAAAAGAAGCTGATCAGACAGTATTTTGAACCACGAGGAGCTTTCTGTGAAATAAGCTGACAACAGCTCCTTAACCAGTTGAAGACTGGAAGCACAAGCCTGCATAATCAGCAATGGTCCTGCTGCCAATAAGTGAGACTGGATATTCAATCTGCCAGCTGGCATCTTTCCTTCCCTCTGAATTTTGATTATTTTTACAACAATGATAGTAAAACTTTGTGCTTTGCATCTGAGAAGCTTACAATGCTTTACAAATGCATGATAACTGGTTAATTGGATTAGTTAGTCTAGTTGCCAAAAGGTGAATATAAATGTATTACTCCCATTTTACAGGAAAAAAAATTGAGGCTGCAAGAGGTTAAGTTATAGGAAGGTCGGCAGACTGTTTAGCATTGGTGTAGTGAAGGGAATAAAAAGGATAAGCTGAACTGATAAACAAAAAGGGAGATAAAATAAGGTAACATTCCCTCTTTGGTGATCTAGGGCAATTGCTGAGACTGTATCTTTTATTTTACTCTTTGAATTTTAGCCCTGTGAGCTGGACCAACACATCCTTCCTTTCTGAGAGGAAACTCCCCCAAAGATGAAGCTGAGATAGAAATAGAATCATTTAGGTTGGAAAAGACCTTTAGAATCACTGAATCTTACCATTACCACAGCACTTCCAAGTCTATCACTAAACCATGTCCCCAAGTAACACATCTAGTCATTTTTTAAATACCTCCAAGGATGGTGCTCAACTACTTCACTGGGCAGCCTGTTGCGATGCTTGACAACCCTTTCAGTGAAGAAAATCTCCTTTATATCCAATCTAAACCTCCTCTGGCACAACTTAAAGACATTTCCTCTTGTCCTAGCTCTTGTTATTTGGGCAAAGAGACCAACATTCACCTCTCTACAATCTCCTTTCAGTAGTTATAGAGAGCAATAATGTCTTTCCTGAACCTTCTCCTTTTCTTCAGGCTTAACAACCTCAGTTTCCCCAGCCGCTCCTCATAAGACTTGTACTTTTAAGACTTTTTAGCATTACTATTTCTGCTAAGAAGATGGATGTAGCTTGTTAAGATTATGATGTAAGTGGGGCCAAAAGAATTAGAAAAGTCCTACTTAGGCTGTGGAGAAGTGGAAATATTTGCAAGGCACTTGCTGTGCTAACCTGGGTCTGCACTGACCCGTTTCCCTGGGTCCCGCAGCTATATTCGTTCCAGCAAGCAGACTGGCTTGTTCGGAGCTCTTTCAGGGATCCCTGCACATTTCTACCCTTGATATAAATGCCATCAGGCTCAGTTGCACTGAGGGCGGTAGTGACCTCCAGCAGCAACAAAGCAAACCTGGTGCAGGTTTCTCTGTGACTGTAATGCAGTCAGCTGTTATTGATCCCCTGCTAGGAAACAGGCTTTCCACATGTGAAGTTACAGTCATCGTCCTTTTCTCAATTTACTGCCCTTCCCTTGCACAGGGAGATTTGGAAATTTATGTGTGTAGTGTAAGAAGCAAGTTATTGTATTTTAGATTAAAAATAGTGGAACTGTCCTTGAAAGATACAGCCTGGGGAAGTAACAATGAAAATGGGCTTAAATTGTTTTAGTTAAGAAGAGATTAAGAAAAATGCTTTGATCTCCCATGGCAATGACAAACTTTAGGAGATGTACCTGGAATCTGTAATACTTTCCTCTACTTTATGTTAAGACCACCAGAATCTGTAAGACTTATTTTTTTGCATTTTTATTTCAAAGAGAATCTCATTGAAGGTGAGTGAAATGCTCATTAAATTGAGCTGGCTTGGTAGTGAAAGTGGTTTCCAGTAGCTAGCTGATCTGTTGGGCATCGCCCATAATCAGAGAATGATGATTATTATAGTCTGTGTCTATACAGTGAGTTGTTTGTTCGGTGGTATGTCTGTATCAATCCACATTTGGATTTGAGTGCTAGTGCATATGTATTATGCAAATTTAAGGGAGCACTTCAGGATTTATTAAGGTGCTACATACTTGGTGTGGGTATGTTGTCAATATGGTAAATTACACCAACTGAAAACTTGACCTCTGATTTTTATTTAAAAGTTATTATGCATACATATAATAATACGCATGCTTGTATGCTCTACCTGCTTTGTAAGGAAAAAGAATTAAAGAATAAAGGATGCATTGGTTTTAATTCATTCAGCTCCTTAAAATATTCATAGTAGCACATTGCTTTAAAATGATATAAGAGAACAGAACAATTAGAGGCAAAAAAAAATCATGCTTTCCAGCTAAAACTTGCTTTTCATTGTACCGGCTCACTGTGGTTTGCCTGCATGACCCAGCTGAAATGAATGGAACCGAGTAAGAGCCTTTTGCCTCTGTCTTTCCTATGTGCTAACAGGAAGAAGTAGTGGTGACAGTCATAGCCTTCATCATCACTGGGAGAGAACAGAGAGGGGAGGGAAAGAAAGACCAAGAGCAAATGAGAACAATATTTGGCCCAAATTAATTTCCTGACCAAACACTTGGTATTTTTGTTCCAAAGGCCTCTGGCTCGCAATGAAAATGAGCTAATCCCTATTAAGTCTTTCTAGATTTTGACTGGGAAGTGTTTGGTTGAATGAATGAGCTTTGAGAGAAGCTTTTGTCCATGTTGTGTTCTCATTAACAGTGTTCTCATTAGTGGAGCCTTGTGATAAAAATGGGTGCATTGCCCTAGTTTTTATTTATTAGAACTAAAATCCAATGTGCAAGTATTCCTGATTTTTTTTTTATTTCCTTATGCACCTGTGCTGTGCCTTGCATAAGTGCCTCACTACCCTGTCCCTTCCTCTGTGTACAATCCAAGTGCAAGAGTCTCGTCCTCCTTTCCCTTCCCTTTTTCTTCCTTTGGCACATGCCATGAGCTGGCAAGATCTTGCCCCACACTGTAAGCTTGGTAAAGGCTAAATAATGACACTTGTGGAGGGGCACGTTCATCCTGCCCAATTTTTGAAACAAACACAAAACTCTCAGTTTGAAAACTGGTTTCTCTAGACTCTGTATATGCTCTGCAGAGGGAAGCTGCTTCAGAGGTGGTTCAGAAAATGAATCTAGCGTTGGTGCTCTGATATGTCCTATGAAGGAGCTACTCTCCATTTCCTCTGACACATGAGGAACCTGGGGTTCCTGTCCTCGTAAGTTAGTCAACATTACCTGAAGCAGGGCAAAACTGAGGTTTGGAAGCTGAGCTGTCTTCGGTTGTGCTTCGGTGAATAAGTTTTCTCCTGTAGCAACCACACTTTGAGAAAAAAAAATAATAATCTTCTGATACATGTTCCTTTGATAAAAAAATAGTTATTTTAAGTATGTTCAGAAAGTTTCCAAGCCCCAAGTCCATCTTGAATGTTTTTTAGCTATGAAGCTAAGTGTCTGTGAAGCAGGTTGCAGCAGGGAATTATCGGAGCAAGCAACCAAAGGCTGTGACATCAGCAGAGTATTGTCTTTCTCAACCTGCCCTAGAAATGTGCTGCAACCCCAAACTGCAGCGTCTGTCAAGATAAGGTTTCAGTTTCTTTGTTCTGTGCCCTTGGCCCTTCAGCTTTGATCAAACTATCCTTTGCATTGTGGGGTGTTGATAACAAAGCCCCTCCCGAGGCAGCTAGACTGAATCTTACAAAGTTGATTACCATGTTGGAGTATTAAAAATGTACATACAGCACTTTATGGGCTTGGTCTTGCTTGAGATATAGGGCTGGACTCCTTCCTCAGAGAAATTTTCCGTTTTAGTACTTAGTACTTTCTGTTTCTGTTTATCTAGAAACTCTGGCATTTTCTCTGTCTAAAAGTCTCATTAGTAGTAAGACTCTCATGATATTTTGGCAAGTCTACTCCACATTTGGGATAAAATCAGTGAGTACAGAAACATATTGGACAAGAAGGTTTTTTTTTTTAACTGAAAGAAAGCTTAAATTCCAAGCAAAGACTTGGGTTAGTTTTTCTTTACTTTTTTTCCTAATTGGTTCATTTCTTGCACTATTATTGCAAAAAAAAGACTTATCTGCTTATTTTTCACCTTTTTTCCAAAGTCCTTGTAGTTTTCCATCTTAATCGCTGAAATTAGCAGAGAAAGTAAATTGGGGGCTGGTGAGGCTAAGAAAACAGGCTAGGGAAGAGATGATGGAAGAAAATGACAGAAAGACATAAAACGCAGTAAAGATTTGTTTGAAACATAGCAGGAAGTATGGGAAAACCAGAAAATCTGGGGAGAAAAAGCAAACAAACAGGAAATGAAAAGAATTGCATTGCTAGAGCATGAGGTCTTCACTCCTTGCCTCTATTGGTATGCTTATGTATTTGCTGGAAGTATACAGGGTTTTATAGAAACATTTTCCCTCTTGTCATCCCTGGATAGAATGATTCCTTTGAAATGACTTACAGAAGTGAAAAAGTCATTAATCAAGCCATCTTCCTACCCTACTTGTAAGTCTTTCTCTTTTTAAGTCACCTTAGAGAAGCAGGGAGAGGAGGAGCTGGAAAGCGAAGAATAGGAGGAATCATCTCAGGGCTGGAAAGAAAATGGACAAGTCTGTTTGGAAAAAAAAGAGACAAAGAAAGCAGCCTACCACACAGCTTCCCAGTACCAATGTATCTCTGAAAAAAAAGGAGAATATGATTTTGTGTGTTTTGCTAGAGGAGGGTCCATTAAAAAAAAACCTATAAACTTTTAAAAATATTTTTTTCTACTTTATTTTATATATGTAAAAATAAAGGGAAAACTTAAATGAGGCACTTAATTTTATTTGTGCTTGTTTGGATGGTATGATGACCAGGAATTGTTTGTTTCAAGGGGGTCTGCTTCACCTCTTTGTTCTGCTATGGGAACAAGTCTCTCATACTGTTTATGTCTCAAGACCCATGCCAGAAGTCTGCAGTTCTTGTCTTCCTGTGCAGAACCGTTTTGCTTGGCCGTGAGCATAAAAACTCTAGGGAGGCATTGTCTATTAAGGCTAATTCTGTTGCAGCCTTATCCAGTGCTTTTTGTCTTTTGTGTGGCTCTCTTGCACTGTGTAGTTTGGCTGTAGTTACAATCCCTGTGCCTCTGGCTTATGAAATGTTGTGCTGGTTCAGTTACTTTCCAGTGGCTGTGTTCCATACGTTCTTTCTCAGAAGTTCTCAGAGTTTAAATGTATGCACTGATCAATCTGACCTACACAGAACCAGCTACAGAATTTTGTGCAGCAGTCCCAGTAAATTCAGGCTGAATCCAAGCATGCCTGCTATTGACTGGAAGATGGGGCCAGTGAAGATCTCAAAACAAGTTGTGCAGGAACTGGGGTTTTCAAAAGCGTCTGAGCATCTCGGAACAGACAGTGCAATGCTATACTGAACTGAGTAGGCCTGTCCAAACTAGCACTGAAACAATGACACAGTGGTGCTCTGCTAGACCTTTTTATACTTGAGAAACAGGCCTAAATATCCTGGAAGGACCACACTGTTAATGCACTGCTCTCTGCCAGGTGGGCATACAGCTTTGTTCAGTGCTGGTGGGAAGGTCTCTAATGGATGCTGGTGAAATGTGCTGTGGGTGTGCCTGTTGCATTTCAAGAGCAGAAAAATCCACTGACTTCCAGTGGCAGTTCTAGAAATGCTGCTGATTTATTAGAACGTTTCTGATAATCCCCCTCTAACTGGCTTCTTTTGTGGTCCACACTGGTTGTTGCTGTTGGCACTGCTGAATAATGGTGATTGTGTATTATAATATTATATATTACAGTATTATGTATTATGTATACTGTATTATGTATATATAGTATTATGTAGAGTCCCAGAGAACCCAAAGAAAATCAAAGTGCTGTGGTTCTGCATGATCTCCACACATGTATTAAAGAAAAACCTTTCCCCAAAATCTTACTGCCACATACATGTTTTTTGATGTTCCACAGAGAAACAACATATATTGAGGAAATGATTTTATTCAAATTCTTAAGAGGATACTGTGATGAAGAACTTTGGTGCTACACGCAGTATCTGGGATAATATCCAAAAAGCTCAGATGTTTAGTCTTCAGTGGCTTCATTTTAAGCTATTAAATGTAGAGTTTATTTTTTGGTTGGAAGTTGACTTTTTCTCAATTTTCCTTGCATACACTGAAATTTTGACTTTCCTGAGGGAAACTTGATTCTGTTGCTTAGCCCATTAAACAAGTGCAATGCACTTGTGCCACATGCATGCATCAGGATTGGAATTACAGGATTTGCTAGACTTTTTTTAAAAAAAAAATTAGTTTTCATTATCTGGGACAACAGTGCCTTGATGCAATAAGTGCAGATTTCCTAATTGACAAAATTCCTAATAGGAAAGTGAAATGGGCATGCTAATTAAATGTAATTGCAGTGTAGACTAAGGGAGGGAAAGGCTGCCTAGCACCATAGCCTGTCTCCCATCATATCACACTGTCATATTTTACATGAGGTCCTTCATCTACTCCATCTGCTTGTTTCTAGATAAAGGCAAAGAAAGGCTACTTCTTTTTCACACGCAGCCATCTGGGGAGAGAAAAAGAAAAAAAACAGTAATAAAATGAAAGGACAGAATGGTATGGTTGCTAGAAGGCTAGGGAGATTTTCCAGATGTCCTCCCTGTCTGTTGCTGCAACCTCATGTTGTCTTCCAGTGCAGCAGAGAGCTCTAGGGAGGGTGAGGCTGTTGTGCCCTGTGACTAGATATGACAGTGGCAATCCCCATTTCCTTCAAAGGTTCCAAGCCTGGCATGTGAGGGAATCTGCACCTCTGGGGAGTGATTGCTTGAATTAGACAACCCCCTCCCAGAGGGTTATGAACATAAGGACTGTTTTATCCTTTTCCAGCCACATACAGGGAGCTGTACCCCCCACCCTTGCCCTTTAACAGTAAAAAATATACCTGTTCTCAGGGTCATATAACACAATATCATCTCAATGTAATAGAAATACCCAGTACAGGAACTTCTGATTGCATTATATGCAGAAATACATGGGTATGCCATCTCCTGATTGATGCACCACCTGCCTGTGTCACCTCTGGAAGAAAGATTTCCAGGTCTTTCCCTAGAAACACAAAATGGCATTCTGCAGTATAATTAATACTAGAAAGGTATAAGGGTAGATTAGCAAGCTGCTGCCAAGGGTGCCACCTCTGTGTAGTGGAAATGAGATGAGTTGCTTTTTGTGGACACTCTTTTGATCATGGGCCCTGAGTAACAACTCTCTGTTAATTTTTTCAGCCAGCTAGTACCTCATCATCTTCCTCCACACCTCACTGCTTTTAGTGTCTAGTCATGGTGTGGGAAGTTACTTTCCTTTGCATTTGGTCACAAAAAAGGCTTCGAGAGCAACAGGCCAGTGACAAAGCAAGCAGCCTGCAAAATTTGTAGTGCATTTATACTCTTAAGAAAGCACAACCGTGCCTGCCGGATATTTGTCTGGCTAATTCTTGCTGTTGACAGGAAGCAGACATTCAGTCTCAAAACATTTACACATCTCTGCATTGACTACACCAACATGTATTTGGAGTCTGTGTGAGAGGAGCGCTGCAGTGCCTTCGACTGTTCTGTCTCGCCTACTGTAGCAAACGTGGGCCAAGCGACTGACCAAGAACCTACACGTGCAAGTGTCTGAGATACAGCACCATTTCTTGAAAGGCTGAAAACTAATTTTAGATTGCTGGCTCTTTATTTCTTTGATCTGGTGCATCGATGCCCTTCTGGGCATTTCAAATGTCTCTTGCTCTTTATGTGCAGTTTGGCTTCCAGGACAAAATGTATTTGCTGGGTTTGCGTGTTCCAGCAAAACTCCTCGCTGCTTCCTCTTTCATTTTTTGTTTATTTGATGTTCTAAGCTGATGCATAACTGATCTCTGCAAACTGAGATCCTACTACAGACCTGGGCATCTCTCAGTAATTTTCTGTGTAATTTATAAAAATTGTGATATTTTTAATAATAAAATATCACTAATTAATATCAAAATATGGTTGTATCTGAATTACCTCCACTTTCATTTTTAAAAAGAATACTTTAACACATAAAATCCCCCATCCTCACATTTATCTTCTATTATCAATAGGAATTATTATTAAATGCATACCTTAAACTGGATTCACGGGGTGAAAGTTGTCTTCCATTGTATATTTGGCCTTTTACTGGCAATATATATCAATGAGTTTGCTTTTTAGTTAAATCCTTAAAGGTATCCAGGGATCCTAAATAAGATAGTTTTATGTTCAGAGGATACCTGAAAAGTTAGGAAGAGCTACTGAAGATAGTCACCACTGATGTAGCTCTTTGTTATTCTTATGATCTGAATACAGGATTGGACATACCAATCAGCATCATTGGCAACACCCACCTTCCCCTCTACTTCTAAGGCATATACTAGATTTCCCATTTCTTCATTAATGATATTGCTCCCAAAACTCTCTCAATACCTACTTGTTACACAAAGTTGGGAAGCATTATGCAATTACACAGATAAATAATTAGATGATCATGAAGACTGGATTGTGAGAAACAGAGAACAAATCCAAGAGTAAAATCATGTATTTAGGAAGTAGGAGAAACTCTGCATGAAAAGTTGGAAGCTTATCTGGAGGCAAAGTATGAGATGATCTTGTAAATGCCCAAGCCAATAATGGGCACTGTTGTGAACGCAACAAATATGGTACAAAGATTTATCAGGTGAGATCATTCCAGTAGGAAAAGGATAATATTAAAAGAATTATGTAATTCACTGGTATAACCCCATGTGATCATCTAGTGTAGAGTTTTCATCATCCACACTCCAGAAAGACCCGGGATGCCACTTGCAGTCCCATATTTTTGCATTTTTTCTCTACAAGCTCTGTGAAAGCTTGTGGACGTGAATTTCAGTGTGCAAGAAGCTTCCTACACATTGGCATTTGCACACAGGGGATTGTGCTCCTGCTGGTTTGACCTCCTGATACCTCACAGTCATCATCCAACTGGCTTCAATATGGGCTCTGGATGGCATCTTCATTAGACCTTTATGGTCTGTGACCCCCACATACTGTACCAGCAGGTGATGTTCAATGCAAGCTGACACTAGTTACCTTAAATTCAAAGTAGGAAGGAAAATGTTTGCTTAAGATTCAAATATATTATTCACTTTATTCTTTTTCTTGTATTAGAGATATGTGATTTATAATTATGGGTAACTTCTACTAGTTCAGAAATTCAGATTTGATTAAAAGCCAGCATTTCACCCACTTTATCTGTGTCTTCCACTTACCTAGATTGTAGAACTATCTTGAATCTGAAAAAATAATACCATTTTTGAACTTAAGGCTGGAGATAAGTATGGTATGACGAAAGGCTCAGAAGGTGCAACTAGTATTTAACCACAAAAAACCCCCCATCCTGGGCTATATAACTATAAAACTATAAGGATACTTAAATTCTGATTGTCTGAAATACTGTGTAAGTCCAAAATCATTGGACACTGAATGTACGCAGTGTCTTTAACATAGATTTTGTTCTGACCTGTGTATTGTGACTTATCGTGCTCTGTACTGCTCATCTCTGCTGTGCTTCCCCTCCCTAGCACAGGTGTAATGCTGGTTGTGAAAGCACATTGACCTCTTGCTCAAGGATCATCAGTATTTTAACATTATGGTGATGGTGGTGTCAGGATCCTTTTCTTAGTATCAGAATCATGAAATATTCAGAAGGTATTGCTCATCTCTGCCTAAAGCTCCAAGATATCATGAGTGTTGATCGGTTGAAATAGGAGCTCTTTGCATGTTATCCAAAATGTTTATCATAGCAAAGGTTGATGTGCCAGAATTGGCCAACTGGCATGAAAAAAGCATTTCACTTTCTTGGAAAAGTGCTATCACTTTTATGCCTTTTAGAAACTCTAGTTGTTTTCTGAATTACAAGCGGTTTGCATAAAGAACATAAATTGCTGTGCTCTTTATCACTGCTTACTGTATGACAAATATACAGTCCAATTCTTCAAGTGCAATGTCTCGAAAATGAATGTGTATTGGAAATGAAAACCATTTCAGTACTTGAACATCCTCCCTCTGAAACAGACTGGATAATAACATGTTCATCACCTTGGGTTATTTTAATATTTCCTGAAGCCTGCACAAGATGCTTTCTATTTTCTTGTCAAAACATACTGAAAAGAAAATTATTTTTAATAAAGTACAGTAATCACTGTGTGATCTCCAAATGCATCTTCTCTTGTCAGATTGTTTCTTCCTACTCATAAGTATTTGTGGTTACTTAATGTTAAGATTGCTGAGCAATCCAGTGCTGGGAGGAAGAGAATGGAATATTTCATTTCTTACAAAGAGCCCTGGGTGATACAGAACATCCTCCTTTGCCTCCTAGAATAGTATCATTGTTTAAAATGAATGCTGGAAGAGTTGACTGCTGAGAGATTTCATTTTCCACCTTCCAGTATTTCATTGCTGTCTTCCATAGGTACTGTACACTGGAAGGAAAGCACCCATTGATTCCCTGTTTTGTCTGTCCATAAATGCCTTCTGGAGTGCCATGCCAGATACCAAACCTAAAAGATGCATGACAGTATTAACAGTCATTTCTAACTAGTCCATGGGAGCACTGGAGTTAGTCTCATAGTTTCTTAGGTTATATGTCCTTTTGGTGAACAGCTGGAGGATAACTTGCTTAGTTTCGGGTAAACTGAGGTACAGTGTTTAGAAGAGAAAATTGGTTGTCTGATACAGGCGCTGGGAACTTGCAGAGGTAATGGCTGAAGGATTTTTTTCTAAACTGTTTCTGTACACCAGGTTTTTCACTCAAGTCGCTCAGCTCTAAAATAAGTGATGGACAAATCTCAAGAGATTTGGTTTCATATCTTACCCAAACATTATCCAGGCTAAGTAAAGCTCTGGAGTCTGCATAACTGAGCATGAAACCTCAGAAGAGCAGACTTTCTCATGAGAGTGTCAGTGTTTCCTGCCGGGCTGGAAATACCAAGAAAATAGTCTTTCTTGTGGTATTTTGAAACTTCAGCATCTGGATGTTCCTATAATGAGAGAGAAAAGTGACTGTGAAAAATAGTATTTAAAAAGTGAACCCTTTTTCAGTCTTGGGTGCAAGGGTTCCTTTCAAGTTTTTCAGTGAAGCTATTAATCGATTCCATAACTCTGTATCTCAAAGTAGGTGATCTAAATCTGAAATTGCAAGTTCTGGCTATTTTGTACTGGATATTGCAAAATATCCTCACTTCTGAGTAATGGAGTATTTCTTCACTTAAGGAAAGAAACAGCTATTGTATCCTTCCCTCCCTTTTATGTAAATATGTAACTAAGCGCTGCTTTTGGAGTACTTGTTTTTTGGGAGAACATTCTGCTTTATTCAATCACTGTTTCAAGTGTGAAATTTAGCTCAGCTGCAGAGCCACAATGAATGTTTTATGGTAAACAAGTCTAGTGAAATAATCTTAATGATTACATTATACAGCTAATATATTGATAAAAAATGTTATGGTAGTAAATAACCATAATGTGAAATCATATATTAGTTTATATGGAAACTGTAGATGTGAGCTATCCCTGTATTGAAAAATAGAGTTAATCTTTATTTTGGATTTCGACAGTGAATCAATGGGACTTGCAGAGAGATTCGCTTCAAAAGTTGAAGATGGAAAAGTGTGTTTATCTCTTGTCCTTCTGCCACTGCAAGATTTACAATATGTTCTCTTCTTTATTCAATCCATATTTAGTAACTTGAGCAATGAATTTTCCATCATTGGCTTTGTATAATTAATCCAAGTCCAGGCTCTTAAGAAATACCAGGAAATATTTCTCAACTTCCCTTTTGGTTTATTTTCACCAACATTTTCATTCTTTGACAGGTCCTCATGAAGTCTTAGGTCTCTCTGTGCTGGTCATGTGCATTTAGGGTGGCCCATGAGTATTCCCTCACATGTAGGTTCACTTTTAAGGCCCCAAACACTTGGCATATTGTTAGGGATAAACAAATAGAGTTCTGCCATTTGCAAAATCTGGATTTTTATGACTATGTTTGTGCTCTTTCTAGAATCTTCTCCAGTTTGCCAGTCTTTGTGACTCTGAATTGCCAGAAATGCAATGTAAATGTTGAGAGAGAGTAGTCAAGAGCAATATCATTTTCTTGAAAGGTATATTTGCTAAATTTGTAACTACTTATCCCTCACCCCCTCACTGTTGTTATTGCAACCATATTTCACAGAGAGCTTTTGTCAGTTTTGAGGTCTGCTTCTGTTCTTTCAGAGACTGTTTTTGGAAGCATTAGCTTTCAGAAAAATCGACATGAATATGCATATACATATAGTTACTTATTTATTGTATAAATACTTCTTTCCCACATAACAAAGTTTTATAGGTTTTATTGTACTATTACCTTTACCTATTGGAGATTGCAAAAATGTTTCAATTTAGTAACATTTTAAAATACGTGAACAGATCATCACAAATTCCATTCTTCAGTTTTGCACGGAAATATTATCATTAAGTACTCATGCAGTTAATAATAACCTGTATTCATATACACTGTTTAAATCAAAGTAATTGGATGTTCAAATTAAGAATATGTTTGCAAACAGATGTCTAAAAATTGTTCGTTAGTTACCTACAGTGTTGTTTTTCTCCCTTTTGTTAAAAAGGGGATTCAAATAATGCAAGAGGTAAAAGAAATCACTGCAGGAACATAATCAAAGTGACAGTTTTGTGCTGTATTTCCATATCAAGCTAAAGCAAACAACAAAAAGTCAGCTATATATGCATGCTTAACAACGTAGGTGCGTCTCTGGGGAGTGATCTGATATGAAGGGACTATCTTTTCTTTCTTACATTTAAGACTCTCCATTTCCAATTATTTTTCTAACTATATATTAGCTGTTTTAATTAAAAGATGATGATTCACCACTTTTGAGCCACCAAGAACAGTTTTATACAGTAGAGGTTTAAAAATAATAATAGTGTAGACTATTTTACTATTACTCTGAGCATTAGGAGCTGTAGGAATATTTTAGCACAATTTGAACAAAGAAAGAAAAGGCTGTTTTCAGTAATTTTGTGTTCAAGGGTGATTCAACCTCTTTGCTTGCTAACTCTAATTTTCCAAGGCTTATAAGACTTTAATTTGATTCTTTATCTGAGCATAAAACAATGTCTGAAAATTGCATAGTAAATTACTGGATAATCACTTTTTGTGGACTACCTAATAGTCAGAATGAATACTGTCTTTTAAGAGACACTCTAAATAAATGCTGGGCAAAAGTGAACTTTACAACTCAAATTAATTTAGGTTTTCATGAAATCCAAGTGACTTTATCTATACATGTAGGAGACACAACTCACTGATTATTATATATTTGCTTAGTTGTGTATATTTACTAATGTTTGTGTAAAACCTTTGTGCTGATATCTTCAATTGTGTGCATATATAGATATGTATGGAGGTAACAGCATAAAGTTAAAGTAAGATATTTGTCATTAATATATTTTATTTCATGGTTTTTCAGCAAGTAGTTTTGACTGCTGCCTCCTCACTAGGCTGGTATTCCTCTCCCTCACCACATCTCCTTTTGGGGGTGGTTTTCAATTTCCAATCTCTGGAACATTAACAGAAACATTGATGAAAAAAAGAAAGCACTTACTTAAAGTAACTCCTTTTTGTCCAAACAATCCGTACACCTCTTGAAGACCCAACCTGTATTATATACTCTGTCTTGTCTGTTCTGGATTTCAGATCTGACATATTAAATTCTAGATGGTCAGAAACCAGGACTGGGAACTTACATTAAAAAGGCATTGTACCCTGGTGGGAAGCAGAGTTCCAAGTGGTCTGGTACATCAGACCTAGAAAAAAGTTTAGGTATAATGGAATTGTTGTAATTATGCATGAGCAATTTTGGGTTTATCTTTAAAAAGAAATATCTCCACTATTATGTAATATTATGCAAAATTTACACAAATCTTGCGGCCAAAAGGAGTCATTGTGACAAAGTCAAACTCTACAAGATGGGAAGATATTAGAGCTGGAGTCCCTCCTTTTCTGTAGCTTCTCTTAAGTTCCGACATCAGTCCCTAGTAGAGGAGGATTGGCAGGACTGAAGGTTGCGTGGGACAGCAGTCAGTCGGCCTTTTCCATCTGTCAGGCAGGGTGCAAAGATGTTAAAGAAACAAAGCACTAACACTTTTGATGCAGTGAGTTTGTTGATGTCAGTGGAACCAGAAGAACTCCTCAGAAGGTGTGAGCTCCCCATCAGTGTATTTAGGTACTTTTTTATATATACCAAGATAGGTTACTCATGCATGCTACTTGAACTAATGCACAGACTCCATGCCAGTGTCCTGGCGGAATGGGTCAGGTCTCCTGTCTGTGTTTGTGGGGGGGACCTGGAAAATGGAGTGTACTAGTTGTCTTGATTTAAAGCAACGCTTAACCAGAGGTCAAATGTGATGTTTGGCCCTGTGTCAGGGTGAATCTGAGAGCTCATCATCCCTAGCTTATCTTCCCTCCTTTGTTATGGCTCCTCCTTTTTCAGCCCCCCTCTGGAGGTTACTGTCTTTGCAGAGCTCCAGCTCTGCATCATGCCAAGGCGCTGCAGTCCTCACTTCTGGGAAACCACACTTCTTATGCTCTTCATTTTTTCTTTTATTTTATTTTGACCTGGGTCACGAGGTGGGTGCAGAGTTGTGGCTGGCTGCATGTTACCCTTTCACACGCGTTGATGTTGTGGGGCTGTGGGCAAGCTGGTTCCGTGGGCAGCACCAGCAGGAAGGAGGGAGCCGCTGTGAGGACCTGAGAGCATGTGGTCAGGACAGGAAGGAGGACAGAGCAGGCTGATGTGGGTGCAGATTAGTTCAGCAGCCGTGACAGCTCCCTTTCCGATGGCGTCAGCAATGATGACTGCTGAGGGAGTGTCTTCCGTCCAAAAAAGCTAGCCTTGGTGTGCTAGCTCTAAGTACGAATTGGGGGACCAAGCTTCCAGGATACCCTGAAACCTCTCTTTCCATTCATTTTGAGTAACTAATACCACTTTCAGCAGTGGTGGAAGAGCTGCCTCAATTCTCCAAGAGGCAGCAAGGCCCTCCCTCCTGTCACTACACAAGCGGAGCTCCCCGGAGGTGAAGTGTAAAGTCCGTGTGTGCCAGTGGGAGCTTGCCTTTGCTATATGCCACCGTCCAGCACTTCACAATAATTGTGGGAACCACAAGTGGCAGGTAGTCCCTTAAATTATTTGGCATTATCCCTAAGTACTTGATCAGTCAGGGCAATTCAGAGTTTGATATCTAAGAGCTTTACACACCTGCAATTACTTAAATCCACAAAATTGCACCTATAGGTATTTGCAGGCACAAAAATGTTGGCATAAAATTAGAGGCCATTTCCTAAAAACTGTGCCGAAATTTTGATGATATACTATATGAGGGGTTGTTATTTTGAAATGGATTTGCAGAAAGCAATTGAAAATCTCCAGGCATCCCATCTGTGTTTAAAGTAACAACAATAACAAAACTTTAAATTAGCATAGGAGATTTAAGACATTTCAGGAAAACATTGATTAAATCTGCCAATGATATGAACGTGTTTGGCGAGTGACCTAATTAGTGTATACTTGGTTCTTTTTCACTGCACTGCTTACCACTAATTGCTGTTCTGCTGGTCTTCTCCTGACAAGTAAGAAAAAACAAGGATGAGGGATTTGTTGAGGAAATAGTGACATTCAGTTTTAAATCATTTGAACCTGCTGCCAAACTTAATTATGGAACTGAGAAACTGAGAGCAGGAGGCCCCCAGCTGTTTAGGTTGTAGGAGATGGAGACGTTTAGTGTTTGCTGTTGTATTTGGGTAGCACTTATTGCAGCTAGCTATAAACTTGAGTTTGCTGATGCTTAACTGTTTTCTTTCCCCTAGAGGTAAAAAACCCACTGCTTTTATTCCTTAAATTTAATTATTTAGCCCTAATGGCATCAGGCCAATACAAAATTACAGGCATTGTATTTCTTAAAGGAAAGGTTTAACAATTAATCTAGATAGTCTTGTCCTGGGTTTCTTTGAGTGTGGGCTTGCATGTGTGAACTGGTAATATGTCATTCTACAAAAAAACACTTGGGATCCTGGAATACTTGTTATAGCATTGGAGTTCTGAAGTCACCCTCAGTGTAAGTACACTTGAGCTGAGGAGCTCATAAGTTCAATTCCCATCTCTCAAAGCAGCAGGGGATAACACAGTTTTCCCAATTTGTGTTTGGAGTTCTTAAAGGAAAATGGCAGAATGCTTCAGGAAAAAAAGGGGAGATGGTTTTGGTTTTGGTTTCCTGTGGTGGTGATGGATTCTTGTGAGCAGAGTCTGAAGGTCCCAGTTTAGAAACCGAGTTTGTTTTTCATGATGTTCTGCATAAAAACTGAAGGGAAAAAATGTAGAATCCATTGACCAGAATGTTTACAAGGCAGTGAACACACAGTAAAAATGCAGGAGTGGGGGGCGGAACAAAAAAAGGCTGTGGAATTTGAGGCTAGCAGAAGGAGGGGCTGGTGGGGCTTGCACTTGTTTTTAAAGGAGGAAAAGAAATATAGACGTTTTCTTAGAGGAGCAGTGTCTGATTGGCAGACTCTGATCTGAATTCCTCCTGAGGGATGATTCCAACTACTTTCGTACCTTTTCCCAGGAGGAGCCAGGGAACAGTTATCTGAGTAGGGATGAATGCTGGAGCAGCCAAAACTGAGCCACACTGCATCTGCCAGGAGCAGCCACAGCAGCCCAGTTCTGCTGGTGGGGAGCACAGCCTACAGCCACTCCAGCCATAACCTGGACGAGAGGGAAGGACTCTCAGCACATAGAGTTTTGTGGTTCATTTACACTATGTGAAACACTGGAGGGGATGTTCCAAGAACCAGCTTTAGATTTTGTGGGGACTAAACTTGATCTACCCAGACAACTATATGAAAGAAAACAAAAAAAACCCCAAACAAACAAAAACCCTGAAACCCGAACAGAAAAACTGCCACTACTTTGTTAAAGCCTGAGACCAAAAAATGAAGTGAGATTATAAACAAATGAAATATGTTAGTGTAGGTCACCAACAGGCTATAAACATCTACGTGGAAGAACAGAAACTGTACAAAAAGGCAGCATGCCTGGTTTTCTGTTATATAGCATTGCAGGGTTCTTGTAAGGATACTTGAATGCTGAAACAGCCTGGGAACTTGGCTTCTCTTGCAGTAGATTGATGTTCTTTGGACGAGTTTTCAGCCATGGAGTGATTTTGTCCTGATGTTCTGTGTGTGGTGGAGAGATGTGTCAGGAGGGGGGAGGACCAGAAAAAGTTACTTGGAATGGAAATGAGCTTAAGAGAAGGAAAAAGAGCAGCTTTGCAGTGAGACTGTGAGTAGTAATACTAGAATGCATAATGGGCAGCTAAAGATATGGGGGTTTTGTCTCAAGACTCGCATTGGACCTCTGATATGGTTATATAGCCCCTTGTGCCCACTGAAAAAGTGTTTAGAGGATATTCATGGTTTTAGAAATCCTGGACTGATGTTAACATTCAATAATTTACTGTGTTAGATATCATCATCATGGCTAGGCTTCCTGAAAGAAGATTTGGGAATGTTAGATATACCTGATATGTATAATGCAACGCCAGAATATTCTTACACATGCTGGTTTATATTTACAAGCAGCACTAACTGAGATGTGAATACTTACTGTGCTGTCTAGAAAGTCATATAAAAAGTAATTTCCTTTCTATTACTTTGTACATGAAGCCTGCACTGTACACTAGTGATGCTAAATATAAAAATCTAACTCTATTATCTGTTTTTAATGCCAATATTAAAACTTACTTTTGTACTTTCACCTCATAGTTGTTGGGCATAGAAATGATGAGAAATAAAAACAAATTTAGTCTCTGAGAAGAGAATCTTGCTATCCTAAAAAGTAATTTGCTCTGTGTTTGATCCAAGCCATCTCATGCCTTCTCAAGGCATTTTAGATTTCCCACTTGGCAGCTCTGGCTCCTTGTCAGGATCTCTCAACTAGGAAGATGGAAGCTGCATCTAATTGTATCTCTGCCTTCCTCCCAGAAGCTGCTCTCTCAAAGGGCAGAGGCATGGGAGAAATCCAGAGAGGACTCTTGCTCTCTCGTAGCATGTTTTCTTGGTTCAGAGTGCCATCAGCTTTACTGCTGCTCTGCAGTGAGGAGAGAGCTTGGATAGCACTGCAGTGGAAAATACAATGTAGAACAAGCTGATTTAAAAATGGCAGTTTCAGTAGCAGTAAAAAGGGAAAATCAAATGGGGGAATCTTCACATCCCCAAGTTGACCAAACTCTAATGTGCATCTTTATGGTGGTATTCATTAGATCTGCTGTCCTGGTGTAGAGTTGTTCTAGGATTTCCCTCCATCTGTAGTAATGCCCTGCCAAAAAAATTCTCCACAAACAAACAAACAAACAAAAAAACCCCAAAAAGCCCCAACAAAACAAACAAAACAAAAACCAAAAACCCCCCCAAAAAAACCAAACCAAACCAACAACAACAACAACAACAAAAACCAACCAAACAAAACACTCCAAACAAACAAACAAACAAAACCAGAAAACTGAGAGAAGAAAAGAACGGAAAGGTTGAGATATTGACTTGGCTACCAAAATAGTGCTTTTCACACTCTTGAAGTCAGCAGTTTCTTTAACAATTTTTTCTGTTTCTTTTTTCTTCTTTCATTTCATTTTCTGAAAACTGTGTGAGTGAGACTTAAGCCAAGAAAACAAAAAAAATCTGTGTACACAAAATTCTTTTATCATTGGACTAACTCCTGCATTTAGTAATGCATGCATACCAAAATATTAATAAAGAGATGTTTGTAACTTGAGGGGCAAGGCGATCACAAGCACAAACTCTTGTTACCTAGATTTGGTGTGGAGAGGAAGGCGATGAGGCCTCCCAGAAGTAGGAAGAAAAGCTGGGGAAAGAAATACATATGGATACAGCAGGAAATCATATCTGTGGTTGCCTCTTGTGTGATGTGTATTGACCTAGTAAATGGAGATGTCTGCAAAGAAGCTGCTGTGCTATAAATACGCTTGTGCTAATATTATTAAAGCTTTCAGGCAGTTCAGTTTCATCCATATGGCTTTCCAGGGAGATGCCAAAGATGTGGCCCCTGGCCACAGCTTGTCTGAGCAGCACATGCGTACCTGCGCTGTAATTGCTTGTAAGGATGTAGGTTGAGGGTTTCCCCGTATGGATTGTGAAATACATGCAGCTGCCTAAATCGGTGCTTGGTGAGATTTTTAAATCTTCCTAATTCAATTGAAATCTTTGTGAGCAAGACATTTAAATGCTGTTGAAAATGAGGGATAGCTCAGTGCTCTAGAAGTTTTGAAAAGTCCATTCTTTGTCCTCCTAGCCCTACTTTATGTCTTTAGGAAAATAAAAATACTTTCAGAGTTGTTGCTATCCAGCTTAACAGCACTGGTGTTCCTCGAACATATCAGTCATGCTGGTTAAAGGAAGAAAAAAATGAAGGAAGAAGAGAAGATAGGAAGTGACTGGCTGATTAATATACTAAACTAATGCAAATACTGGGAGTAAGAAAGCCACTTAAAAGCAGATGATTATCCCTTATCAATCCCTCAGATCTAACCTCACTAAGCTGCTGTTCAGATGATACCCTAAAGCAGTTCCTGGCAGGGATTTGCCCCTTGTTCCAGCCGAGAGAGCAGTGAGATGAAAGGGATGTGGTTTAACCAAAGCTGTGACTTTACTGTCTTACCATCCTCTAGAGCTATCTAGCAGTTGGTTGTAGAGCACACATTGCAATTTCTCCCTGAATTGGTCCCACCTGCTAGAAGGCTGCTCTCCCTGTCTCTGCACAGATGGCCCCAGCCCACTGCAGAGACTTGCTGGCCTCCTCTTCTGAAGCTTACTCCTTGTATAGGTTAAAGGGACAGGAAAAGGGCATTATTTTCTCTAGCTTTGTGTCCCAGGAAGAGCCATACTGCTACCTCCTCTTATGGAAGAGATGGGGCAGGACTCCAGAGCACCAGAGAGCCCCACAAATGTCTGTACTCGTCTGCTGCCAGGGACCATTTATTTGTTAGGACAGATCCAACCTTCTCTCCTCCTCTGCTGCATACCTTTGTGCACTTTGAATCTTCAGGTAACTGCATTCCCTTAAATCCCACTAGCTTCAGGAGAAAAGATGTGTGAAATAGAGGTGTGGTGGCAGTGCTACTGGAAGACTAGGAGACAGTATGAGAGAATGGAAAGGGTTTCCTTCTTTTTAAAAATAAAATCTTTATCTGTTCACGTACACATGGATGATACTGAAGATCTCTGTTTATCCATTTATTTTTCAGGTTATGGTTTTGTAGATTTTGACAGTCCAGCAGCAGCACAGAAAGCAGTAGCATCTCTCAAAGCAAATGGCGTGCAGGCACAGATGGCAAAGGTAAGAACAACTGTGTTATTGCAGGATTATTTGAGCTGTTGCGTTAAATTTCCAAGAGTTTGTTTTGCTCCTGTTTTTCTTAAGGTTTTGGATTGCTTATTCCAGTGATTTTTTCATCCTTTGGTTCCAGTGCCTTATTCATCCTATGGTTTGTCTGTGTTCTTGAGAGCTGTGTCTCATTTAATGGGCTCCACTCTGGCACACTCTCTCTGCTCCTCTCTCTGGAGAGTATTGTAAGATAGAGGGCACCAGAGTGGAAGAGCACTGGAAATGCCTTTGTGCTAACTGATGGGTGAAAGAGTTGCCTTTTCTTTACCTCAGAGTTGTCTTCATTTGGTTCCTTTGCTTTGGAAAAGGTGCTCTTTTCTTATGTGTCTTGTGGGCTTCTCTGAAGGAGTGACTGACTGAACATAAGGAAAATTTCTTTGATCTGCCTTGGTTTGGTTTCTCCTTGGTTTGTTTAATTATTTTGAGGACATAAATGGAAGTGTAGCAGGTTGCTGAAAGAATAGTTTCTAAAGGTTATCTGAAGGTGACTGGCATCTGTTCAGAGGGGCAGCAGAAGCCATAGCAAGTGCAGTGAGCTCAATTACTCTGGTCCTGGAATTATCCTTTTTTCCCAGGCAAAGGGGCTGATGGGGAGACAGTAAATGACCATTGTGTGGTTCAGCTGTTACCTTTCTGATGGCATAATAATTTGTCTTTGTGCTCTAGACTGTGTCAGCCACCAGAAATGGCTGTTGCTTTGTACTTTAAAAATACCTTGCCCAAGAATCCCAAAAAGCTCTTAATATTGCCTGATTTAGTCTCTGTAGAAATGATGCTGTCCTAGAATCTCAAACAGTAAAAACAAACAGGTAATTACAAAAAAGAGGCAAATTAAGTAAAAAACAATCACCATATTTAAAGATTCTCTTTTAAAGGAATGCTGGCTGTTTAAACCTTTGTTTTTCTACAATATCAAGCATAGTTTTGGTGTTTTTTATAAGAAAAAAAATCATTGCTGGTAAATGAGGTTCTTTTGACTTCTACTGCATTACACTCACTGTTCCTGAAAGAAATTGGATGTCATCCATGTATTTCTGTTTAACAGTGCCCCACAATGTAAGCTAGGCTGTTTTATTGGCTCTTAGTTTTTATTGACACATGGTGATAAAAAATGTTTTTTTCAAATGAGTAAAAGATGGCAAGCTGAAGAATGTGAACTTCTACTAAGGACTGCGCCATTTTATTTCTCAGATATACAGCAGGTCCTTGTTAAAATATAGGCAATTTGATGCATTAGTCAAGCTGTGAAAAAGAAACCAAAGACAGGAGATATATTTTGTCCTACTGATTGATATCAAATAGCTATTTCTAGGGAGGAGTAAATCTATAAAAAATCTATATAAAATATAAATCCATATAAATCTGTAAAGTTGTAGATTTAAAATTAGAGATTTAAAGATAGGATTGAAAGATAAATCTATATTTGGTGTTGTCATGATTCAGAACAATGAACAGTTTCAGTACCTTGTATGTGGGGAAATACCAAAAAAGATGGTGACTTAAAACACTGTGGTTTGGATTGTCCAATATTTTAGGGACTAAAAGCAAAGCCTGGTGTTTACAGAGTGAGAAGGGCTGTACCAGCCCTTGGTTGGTTTGTTTTCTGGGACTCTGTGGCAGGAGTAGTTTTCTGCCCTGCGAGACTTTGAGGCAGCTGGTGTGTACACATTTGTTTGCATAAGACTGACTGTATTTTTATTATTTAGCTACGGTGCCTGGAATCCCAGATAGACTCTTTTTAGTGTGTTTGACAGTTCAAGATAAATATACAACTGACTTTTCTTATCTCCAAAAAAATCTAAGTATTTAGAAAAATGGGGTTTCAAAGGAAATTGAGATGACTCCACACAAAGTACCTCACATTTCTGAGAAGGCAGGGGCCTGGGAAAGCAAGTCTATCTGGAGAAACATGTTAGTTCTTGCACATGTTGGAAACCAAGTTGTGTAACAGGACTGAAAGACAGCATTACCTGCCAGTGTCTGAATTAACAGTGAGGGCTCAGAAGAGGTTTGAAGAAAGAAGCAGAAGAAAAATTTAGCCTCCACTTCTGGAAGTTTATCCAGAGCAGTTTTATTTCAAGAGCTGCTTTAATTAGTAGTGAATGGTGGCTCTCCAGTGAAATAAAAAGAGTAAGTCTGAAGAAATTCCCTAAACCTTTTTCATGGCATATGTTTAAAAAATAGCGTCAGTGTCCTCTATCTTTTATTCTGCATTGCAATGCAGGGAAACTGCCCCATGTAAAGGCCTGGGAGAAGATAGACTGTAACCTGTGTTCTGTGAATGTTAAAAATGTCAGTCCAGTTGTGGATGCTTTTGAATAAAAGTGAAAAGGCGTCGGCCAACTTTTGCTATGTGCTGGCCTTCTTCAGTAGAGAGAGAAAGTCTGCTGAGGTGTTGGTATCAACTGTGATGTTTTCCTGGAGAGAAATCTTACTCGGAAAGAGTGGTTCTTTCTCAATTGTAACACAATATAATTTTTCTCATAGAAATCCAGGAATCTTCTTTGAAAAACAAAAAGCAGAACTGAACCCCCACCCATGTTGGCTAGCAGAAGTATCTTGTGGATACTTGAGTAAAATATACTCATTTTATCGATGCTTAAATACAACCACCTCCGTCTTTTTTATGGCATTTGGACACCATTTTGGCTGATTTTATTTCATAGTGCTGCCTCTGGAAGAAAGTTAAACTCTGGTGGATTGATGCTCCAAGTCCCGTCACTATTCTGTTGAGGCTAATACATCCCATAAACCCACAAAGGGAAAAATCCCCTAACCATTAAACATGTTTGGACCTCTCTTTTTGTTCTGATTTGAAGTAGTCAGGAGAGTATTTGGCTGAGAGAGAGGAACAGCAGTATTATGCCTGCAGAGGTAGTGATGGCAGCTGGGAGATGAGGTCTCATGGGCCCATGAACAGCTGTCCACTTTGTGGGACAAGGACCCACACAACCTCCCACCTGCATGACAGTTGTGTGAGGCTCTTGTACATGTGTGTGTTTTCACCTTGCCTCTTTAGCATTTCTCTCTCACAGGTACCTGAAGCAGAAGCTTTGATTACTGCCTCTGTCCTACATCCAATATAGCTCATCTAAGTTGTCCATCGCTTTCAGAAGTGCTTATTAAGAATTTAATTTATTGAGGAGAATTAATGCTATGGAGTGTTTTCCTAGCTGGCATGGCTTATTTTACTACGTGCTTCTTGTTTGCCTTTGGACAAAGCAGATTTGCTTTGTATGGAGCAGATTTGTATGTATGGAGTGCCTGCTTGTACAGGCTTGTAGAGTCCAGGTGGTTTTTTGGGTTTGTTTTCCTACTAAAAATGACCCAATTTATATGTTCCTGGGTAATCTCACAGGAATTATTGATTAGTTTGTCTCTTTGTGCTAGGGACTACACAAACATGACACAGGAAAGGCAGTCTTTGTGTATATGTTTTATATATCAGTTTGGATTTTTCCATATGCTCCTTTCCTGCATTTTCTAGAAAAATGTTATAGACAGAATATGGAAAATTAATAAGGAGAATCTCAGTAATATGGGAGTTGGCTCAGACAAGTAGGCAAGGAAGCCTAGTACACATGAAAAATGTATCAGTGTTCTAATAAAATCTGTAGCCACGACTGTTCTTGGGATTTGCAATAGTCCTTCACCCAGAATTACACATTCATGAGGACACTTCTTAATCTAGTTTATATGTAAGCTTTTAGTGATGCCGAGGAGTCTAAATCACCTGAAAAATCAATAGAAGTCTGCTGTCTAAATAAATTTGAGCATCTGAGCTTGTGTCAGCCTGAAGATGAACTGTGCAATCAGTTTATACCTTCACAGAACAGACATTTTGGGGTTCTCTCTCCCGTCTTTTATTTCCAGTTTTAGTCTGCTGTAAGATTGCATAAAGTGGAAATTCAGGCAAAGGTAGGTTCTTGCAGAGAGTAATACCTTCTTTAATATCTAGCAGCACATCGAGAGTGTTGAAACAAATACATTCACAAAGGAAGTGTTTTCAATCCTGCTGTTATTCCAAATGCATTTATAAGGATTAAAAATGTATTAGATGATGCATGTCTTCTTTGGGTTTTCCTTTTGTATGTCAAATGCATTTAGACATCCTCAGGACCCATGTGAAAAATGTGAACATTGAAGGAATATTTAATTAGCACTGGCAGTTGTCTAAGTCCATTTCTTAACTACTCTGCTGCAGTAATTGCCATCCAGAGGGTACACTGAAGGAACTGGTTCTGAAAAAGGACTGTGCTGGTAGGCTCTGATGTGTTTTGCTCGACAAGGGAATTACAGAAAGTGATTTTGGTTTTTTCACGTCTCTCCATCATGCAGAAGCTTAAATACAGGGAATAATCACCATCTAGATGAAAGACAAAAGGAAGCTGTTTCCCACTGAACAGAGCCAAGCATAAGAGCTCCTGAAGAGGAACAGAGAGCTGGTTGCTGTATAGTTAAATTGACAGTTTTTCTCCAAGGACCAAGGAAATGAAAGTCCCACAGAAGAATCTTATTTATTTTCCAGGCTTCTGCGTAGGTTTTAGGAATTGCTCTGGTATGAGTCAGCTGACCAAATAAATCCATTCTGTCTGCTCATTTTTCAGCTTCATTTTCTCTTATTTTTAAATTACTTCCCTTTTTTCTGGATCATATACCAATACTCTAAAGGCCTGTTCCTTAAACTGGAAAGACTTTCCAGTCTGCCCAATATTTTTTAATCTAGATTTTTATGGAAAAGTTTTAATTATTTGGTTTTTGCAGTTTAAAAATTCAGGAAAATAATAAAAATTCTATCCTTACAAAATATGAAATATGGCCTATCCACATGATACACTTAACCCCACAAGTGATTTATTAACTCATAATTGAAATGTCTGCAAATTTTAGCTAAGCAAACTTTGGGATAATGGTTGGTTGAGTTTTTGTATAATATTGGTGGATAACAGCCTTATTCAACTGAGTTAACTTTGCTTTTGAAAACAAAGCAGGATGCTAGGAGTTTTAGAGCTCAATATTGAAACTGTCAGGCTTTGTTTTAATCCTGTTTTTTAATTACCTGATCCCCCACCCCCAGCAAACTGTTCTATGAAATCTAATATTTGTACTGGCTATTTATAAACTATTGGATTTTCTTGCTGCTGGAGCAGGGGCTTAGTGACTCTGGAAACCTCAGCATGCTCAGCATTGTAGGATAAGCTAAGAACATGGCTGTGCTGCTGCTGGCCACCTTCCACATCGTTTCTGAATGAATTGTACAGCCAGGCGTGGGCTGCTGCTGCAACAGTTGTCGGAGACATTTGGCACAACTAGTGCATGTGTGTGGAGCACTTTCTAGTGAGCCTTCCTCTTATCTTCCTAAAATGTTAAGTATCTTTCCCTGTACTTTTGCACGGTACATACTGGCTGACCAATACTGACCTGAATTGATCCTGTGTTAAGTGACAACAAAACATTATAGCTGGAAGGAAGTGAAAGGTGGTTCAGTTTAGATGTGGAAATTACAGGTGCGAGTATCTCTCTCCTTTGATTTCTTTTACCAAGTCAACCATACCAAAAGTGTCCTGCAGAAGAACTAACCATAAGCACCAAGTTTCATGTAATGCCACTTATCAAAGCTGTGCCCTCCTCATCCTCTCTTATCCACTTACCTGTGTTCTTGTTTTGCATAAACTATCTTTCACTCTTGTAATGGGGAATCATAGTTTCCCAGCTGTAGCTGGCCCATAAGTGCAGGTTTTTCCATTACTTAAAGGATAATGATTGACAACGTAAAAGCATTGACAAGATGCTAAATTATTTTTTTGTATCAGATTTTATTTCAAAATTTCGTACAAAGATGTACCTTTCCAAACCTGAAAGTTTTGTGTAGTTTTTTGTTGTTTTGTTTTTCCATATGAAACACAATGTAAATTGAGGATTCAATTCACAGATGTGCTAGCAAAGTGCTAACTTTAAATTTCAGAAAATCTGCAGTAGCAGATGACATTGTCCTATGAGCTTCCTACACAATCAAGTCTAAAGCAGTGAGCAGCTTTGCACAAAGAGTGATTGATTGGGGTGATATCAAAGATGCATGACATTAATGGAAGGACTTCCTAGTCTCATCTAGCTGGGACAATTTCATGCTTCTACCTGAGAACTATACGGTAGCCAGTGCAAAGTGAGCTATGATCCTATTCCTGCTTTTATATGAACATTCACAAGCCAATATAGAATGCATTAGCTTGAGCCATTCTTGAAACAAGAACATCAAGTAATCCTGAGGGTATTAAGATCCAGCAGTCCTTTGATGCTTGCATGTGCTACTCCTAAAAACATGTAGGTCAGCCTGAAATGGGGTGTGCACATCCACAGCTTTTGTACCACACCTGCCAAATTTATAAACAGTAATTTCTGGGAGTTTTGAGAACTGCTTAACGTAATTCTTCTCTCTAAAAGTGAATGCAACTTTACTATTGGCTAATTGAGAGGAATTAGGTCAGTGCTGTGTTCCTTTGTTCCCAAAAACTAGCTCAGCATCTTTCTTAACCACTAAAGTTAGCTTAGAAAATCTTACGGCACATACAATCATGTTTATTCTCTAGCTATCACCCCAAACAGACCTGGCCATGGTATTTTCCTTCCCTTTTTAAGTGCTGCTTTAGTTTCTAGATTGACTTGATTTTTTTTCACACTGTAACTTCATCTCAGATTAAAACATTCCTGTGCCTTTGAAAATTAAAATAAAAACAATCAGTAAATATATCCACCTCCATGCTATTAATGCCTTGCACCACAGAACAGATGCTGAAAGTGAAAAATGTAGCCAACTTTTAAGCTGAAGAATAGTGGAATTACTGGGTTCTTTTCGGGTTATGAACTTCAGCCAAACAAGAGTTGGCCTTTTTCATAAATACACATTGTTCTTGACTTTCCTCTGACTTGGAACACATTTGAATTGGTAATAATACAGCTGAAATCCACAGAGCTTTGGCAATTTGAGCCAGAGAGAAGAATGGGACTCCCTATCTTTAGCACTCACATAGCTATACATCTTGGAAGGTCTTACGCGCTCTTTGCAAACCCTTTATGTTTGCAGAACAGGAAATCTGAGTCCTGCAAATGAGTTAAACACTGGAATCAGATTAATTCTTTTTTTGCCTCCATACTCAGGAAACTCTGAATGCCCCGTGGAGGAGTTATCCGACCACAACTATGCAGCTTGGGAATCTGCAGTTCAGACTGAGAGAAACTATGTTCTAAATTCAGTAAGCACATCTTTACTCACCAGGAAAAACCCAGTGCACTCTGAAATGATACAAAGCTGTGATTTTAGAAAATATTACTGTGGTAGAAAATGGACGTAGCCTTTCCTTCAGTGACATATCATTTAATCGTATTCTTCTGTAGCTCAGAATGAGGACAGTGCTTTTGTAAGGTGAGAGACAAAAAATTCCTTGTATCTATCATGCTTCCTTGGGAGGAGAAGGAGATTCATATGACCACCAGCAGGAGGCTATGTGCATGCTTTTTGTGGTACCACTTAGTCTGGACTGAGACACAGCTTCAACAAATCAATGCAATTTATATGAAAATTGGGTCACTTTCAGATTATTTGGTTTGATTGGGAAAGCAAGTGTGCAAGCTTCAGTAGCATTGATGTGCAAGCCTGTGTAACAACTCATCAGCCTGGAAATACACAGGTACACACTCTACCAGTAAATGCAAATCTACTGGTAATATGCAGAGATATTCCCTGTGCACGTGTGCATCCCCCTCTGAATATCTAAATATTACCGTATTAGTGAATACTCTGCTTGTTATTTCCGTATTAATGAATGTCTCCCATTCAACCAACGTCTGAGTGGTTTGTCTGTAATCTAAATAAATTTAGATTTAGATGCAGTTTTATTCACTAATGAATGATAATTTTTGTCGCTGTAAAAAGAACCTCTATTTTTCCTTTGTATAAAATTATCAAATTAGGCTCTCCTCATGATGAATACAACAAACTGAGTCATGATGGCAGCTCATGGAATTTTTTAGTCCTTATACTTTCCCTTTGTGCTCAGAAAGGGAGATTATGGTGACATAAAGGGTTGAATTCTATTTTCAGTCATGTTAGACTAGCTTTGATGTGATCAAAATAAATGTAAATGATTTAAGAATGTAAAACTGGCCATATCAGGCCAGAATAAAGTTCCCTCTGGCATCAGATTCTCTTTCTGGTAGTGCGCTTTAGCACATGCCAATAGAGGAGTACAAGAACCAGAAAGCATCTGAGATA